>NC_083681.1:6250000-7500000 GCF_033118175.1 Dama dama
AGATAAATACCACTGTAGCCAGTTTGGAGTTGTGAAAACAGTTCTGGAGAAGCTAAATAGCAATTTATAAATCAGTATAGTGGATCTCCATATTTCAGAGTATTAAGAGTTATATTCTATATAGTTACTGTGACCACTGAATTAACAAATATTGAACCCTTGCTACTAGGGGAAATAGAGTTTTATTCCTACAAGCCTCAAGTCACAACATTTTTGTCAACTGATCTATATATAACATGGTTTTATGTGAACTTTATTTAAAAACATCTTAAAACATATTATTGGCTCATTACCTTTGAATTCATGGCCAATAGTACAAGAACTATACCTTAACTAACACATTTGTTTTCTGTGTAAGATACATCACAGCCTAGAGAACTATCCTAGAGCCTAAAAAACAAGGTCCTCAACAAAAAGCTTAAGATGAGAAAAATAGACCAGATGAAATAGACCAGAAAATGGACACTTGATTATAGTGTGAGATGAAACAAGAAAGCAGAGTGTCACCTTGTTCCACCCCAGCTGGAATCATGCTTTTCAGAAAACTCAATTTTTCACTACCCTGTACATGTCTACAAAAGACCTAAAAGTGCAGTGAATATTGATTTTAAGATTGCAAATACATTTTTAGCAAGTAGGCATATTCACAAATAGTGAAGTCGGCTATATTTAATATATTTGTATGTTAAACTTCAATGCATATTCGCTTTTTCTGTTCTCCAGCTTATTTTTCCCTTGACTTTAAAAGTAATGCTCTCTCATGCAGAAAAATTAAGCCATACAGAAAGTATTGTTAAGAGATTTTTTTAATCAATAAAATTCCATCACCAGAAAGCAATGATGCCATTTTATATATATGATGGAGGTGGCCATTAACCCCAACATATACATAAGTTGTTGTTGTTCAGTCACTAAGTCGTATCCAACTCTGTGACCCTTTGGACTGCAGCATGCCATGCTTCCCTGTCTTTCTTTATTTCCCGACTCTTGCCCAAACTCATGTCCATTGAGTTAGTGATGCTATCCAGCCATCTCATCCTCTGTCACCCCTTCTGCTCCTTCCTCAGTCTTCTCTGGTATATACATATGTGTGTGTGCTTGTGTACTAAGTTGCCTCAGCCATGTTCATCTCTTTGTGACCCTGTGGACTGTAGCCTACCAGGCTTCTCTGTCCATGGGAATTCTTCAGGCAAAAAGACTGAAGTGGGTTGCCATATTCTCCTCTACAGTATCTTCCAGACTCAGGGATCAAACCTGTGTCTCTAACATCTCCTGCACTGGCAGGTGGGTTCTTTAACACTAGCGCCATCTAGGAAACCCATGTTTATATATACATAATGCTTTTAAATGTACCCTTAAACGGCAGAGTAGAAGGGCGTGAACTGATCTTCTCCTGTGAAAATTCTAAAATTACAACTCATTGCTGAATAACCATTGACAGGAGAAAGTTGGATCCCACCAAAAAAAGATACCCACATCCAAGGAGAAAGGAGAAGCCCCAGCAAGATGGTATGAAAGGCAAAATCACGTTTAGAATCAAACCCCATACTGGCCAGAGATGATTGGAGGGCTCAAACAAAACCTTGTGCTCACCAGGACCCACGAGAAAAGAGCAATGATCCCACAAGAGATTGACCCAGACTTACCTGTGAGTGTCCAGGAGTCTGTGGCAGAGGCATAGGTCAGTGGTGGCCTGCTACGGGGTTGGGGACACTGAGTGAGGCAGTGCATGCAAGGCAACTTTTGAAGGAGGCTGACCCCCTTGGAGTGCAAGGAGATCCAACCAGTCCATCCTAAAGGAGATCAGTCCTGGGTGTTCATTGGAAGGACTGATGCTGAAGCTGAAACTCCAGTACTTTGGCCACCTCGTGCAAAGAGTTGACTCATTGGAAAAGACCCTGATGCTGGGAGGGATTGGGGGCAGGAGGCGAAGGGGACCACAGAGGATGAGATGGCTGGATGGCATCACCGACTCAATGGACATGAGTTTGAGTAAACTTCAGGAGTTAGTGATGGCCAGGGAGGCCTGGTGTGCTGCGATTCATGGGGTCACAAAGAGTCGGACATGACTGAGAGACTGAACTGAACTGAACTGAACTGAACTGACATTATCTTCATTACTTCCACCACAGTTTGGCCTCAGGTAAAACAACAGGAATGAGGCACAGCCACTCCCATTAACAGAAAATCAGATTCAAGTTTTATTGAGCATGGCCCTGCCAATCAGAACAAGATGCAGTTTCCCCCTCAGGCAGTTCTTCCCATCAGGAAGCTTCCATATGCCTCTTATCCTTATCAGATAGAGGGCAGACAGATTGAAAACCGCAAGCATGGAAAACTAATCAAGCTGATCGCATGGACCACAGCCTTGTCTAACTCAATTAAACTTTGAGCTACACCGTGTAGGGCCACCTAAGATGGACGGGTCATGGTGCAGAGTTCTGACAAAATGTGGCCCACTGGAGAAGGCAATGGCAAACCACTTCAGTATTTCTGCCTTAAGAACCCCTTGAACATTATGATAAGGCAAAAAGATATGATACTGAAGGATGAATTCCCCAGGTTGGTAGGTGCCCAATATGCTACTGGAGGAGAGTGGAGAAATAACACAAGAAAGAATGAAGGGATGGAGCCAAAGTGAAAACAATGCCCAGTTGTGGATGTGACGGGTGATGGAAGGAAAGTCTGATGCTGTAAAGAACAATATTGCATAGGAACCTGGAATGTTAGGTCCATGAATCAAGGTAAATTGGAAGTGGTCAAACAGGACATGGCAAGAGTGAACATTGATGTTTTAGTGAACTAAAATATGCTGGAGTGGGCAAATTTAACTTCAGTTCAGTTCAGTTGCTCAGTCGTATCCAACTCTTCGTGACCCCATGAATTGCAGCATGCCAGGCCTCCCTGTCCATCAACAACTCCCAGAGTTTACTCAAACTCATGCCCATCGAGTCAGTGATGCCATCCAGCCATCTCATCCTCTGTTATCCCCTTCTCCTCCTGCCCCCAATCCCTCCCAGCATCAGGGTCTTTTCCAATGAGTCAACTCTTTGCACTAGGTGGCCAAAGTATTGGAGTTTCAGCTTCAGCATCAGTCCTTCCAATGAACACCCAGGACTGATCTCCTTTAGGATGGACTGGTTGGATCTCCTTGCAGTCCAAGGGACTCTCAGGAGTCTTGTCCAACACCACAGTACAAAAGCATCAATTTTTCGGTCCTCAGCTTTCTTCACAGCCCAACTCTCACATCCAGACATGACCACTGGAAAAACCATAGCCTTGACCAGATGGACCTTTGTTGGCAAAGTAATGTCTCTGCTTTTTAACATGCTCTCTAGGTTGGTCATAACTTTCCTTCCAAGGAGTAAGTGTCTTTTAATTTCATGGCTGCAGTCACCATCCACAGTGATTTTGGAGCCCCAAAAAATGAAGCCTGATGGTGTTTCCACTGTCTCCCCATCTATTTCCCATGAGGTGATGGGACCAGATGCCATGATCTTAGGTTTCTGAATGTTGAGCTTTAAGCCAACTTTTTCACTCTCCTCTTTCACTTTCATCAAGAGGCTTTTTTAGTTCCTTATCACTCTCTGCCATAAGGGTGGTGTCATCTGCATATCTGAGGTTATTGATATTTCTCCCAGCAATCTTGATTCCAGCTGTGCTTCTTCCAGCCCAGCGTTTCTCATGATGTACTCTGCATATAAGTTAAATAAGCAGGGTGACATACAGCCTTGACGTACTCCTTTTCCTATTTGGAACCAGATGACCATTATATCTACTACTGTGGGCAAGAACCCCTTAGGAGAAATGGAGTAGCCATCATGGTCAACAAAAGAGTCTGAAATGCAGTACCTGGATGCAATCTTAAATGATCTCTGTTCATTTCCAAGGCAAACCATTCAATATCACAGTAATCCAAGTCTACGCCGCAACCAAAAATGCCAAAGAAGCTGAAGCGGAATGATTCTATGAAGACCTACAAGTCCTTCTAGAACTAACACCCCAAAAAGATGTCCTTTTCATTATAGGGGACTGGAATGCAAAAGTAGATAGTCAAGAAACACCTGGAGTAACAGGCAAATTTGGCCTTGGAGTACAGAATGAAGCAGGGCAAAGGCTAATAGAGTTTTGCCAGGAGAACTCATGGGTCATAGCAAACACCATTTTAAAACAACACAAGAGAAGACTCTACACATGGACATCGCCAGATGGTCAACACTGAAATCGGATTGATTATATTCTTTGCAGCCGAAGATGGAGAAGCTCTATACAGTCAGCAAAAACAAGACCAAGAGCTAACTGTGGCTCAGATCATGAACACCTTATTGCCAAATTCAGACTTAAAGAAAGTAGGGAAAGCCACTAGACTATTCAGGTATGACCTAAATCAAATCCCTTACAATTATACGGTGGAAGTGACAAATAGATTCAGGGATTAGGTCTGATAGACAGAGTGCCTGAAGAACTATGGATGGAGGTTCGTGACATTGTATAGCAGGTGGAGATCAAGACCATCCCCATGAAAAAGAAATGCAAAAGGCAACATGTTTGTCTGAGGAGGCCTTCCAAGGAGCTGAGAAAAGAAGAGAAGCTAAAGGCAAAGGAAAAAACAAAAGATACACCTATTTGAATGTTGAGTTTCAAAGAACAGCACAGAGACATAAGAAAGCATTCCTCAGTGATCAATGCAAATAATAGAGGAAAACAACAGAATGGGAAAGACTAGCGATCTCTTCAAGAAAATTAGAGATACTAAGGGAAAATATCATGCAAAGATGGGCACAATAAAGAACAGAAACAGTATGGACCTAACGGAAGCAGAAGATATTAAGAAGAGGTGGTGAGAATACACAGAAGTACTATACAAAAAAGATCTTCATGACACAGATAACCACGATGGTGTGATTGATGACCCTTCTAGAGTCAGACATCCTGGAATGAAAAGTCAAACAGGCCTTAGGAAGCATCTCTACCAACAAAACTAGTGGAGGTGATGGATTTCCCAATTGAGTTATTTCAAATCCTAGAAGATGATGCTGTGAATGTGATGCACTCAATATGCCAACAAATTTGGAAAACTCAGCAGTGGGCACAGGGCTGGAAAAGGTCAATTTTTATTCCAATCCCAAAGAAAGGCAATGCCAAAGAATGGTCAAACTACCACACAATTGCATTCATCTCACACACTAGCAAAGTAATTGTCACAATTCTCCAAACCAAACTTCAACAGTATGTAAACTGTGAACTTACAGATGTTCAAGTCGGATTTAGAAAGGGCAGAGAAGCCTGAGTTCAAATTGCCAACATCTGTTGGATCATCAAGAAAGCAAGAGAATTCCAGAAAGCAATCTACTTCTGCTTTATTGACTATGCCAAAGCCTTTGACTGTGTGGATCACAACAAACTGGAAAATTCTTCAAGAGATGGGAATACCAGACCATCTTATCTGCCTCCTGAGAAATCTATATGCAGGTCAAGAAGCAAAAATTAGAACTGGACATGGAACAACAGACTGATTCCAAATAGGAAAAGGAGTACATCAAGGCTGTATATTGCCACCCCGCTTATTTAACTTATATGCAGAGTATATCATGTGAAATACCAGGCTGGATGAAGCACAAGAACAAATCAAGATTTCCAGGAGAAATATCAATAACCCCAGATGCTCAGATGACACCATTATATGTAAGAAAACAAAGAAGAACTAAAGAGCCTCTTGATGAAAGTGAAAGGGTAGAGTAAAAAAGCAGGCTTAAAACTCAACATTCAGAAAATTAACATCATGGTATTCAGTCCCATCACTTCAAGATAAATAGATGGGTAAACAATGGAAACAGTGGCCAATTTTATTTCTTTGGTCTCCAAAATCACTGCAGTAGGTGACTGCAGTCTTGAATTTAGAAGACGCTTGCTCCTGGAAGAAAAGCTGTGACCAATCTAGACAGCATATTAAAAAGCAGAGATATTACTTTGCCAACAAAGATCCATTTATTCAAGGCTATGGTTTTTCCAGTAGTCATGTATGGATGTGAGAGTTGGACTATAAAGAAACTGAGTGCCAAAGAATTGATGATTTTGAACTATAATGTTGGAGAAGACTCTTGAGAGTCTCTTGGATGGCAAGGAGATCAAACCAGTCAATCCTAAAGGAAATCATTTCTGAATGTTCATTGGAAGGACTGATGCTGAAACTGAAACACTAATACTTTGGCCACCTGATGCAAAGAACTGACTCATTGGAGAAGCCCCTGATGGTGGGAAACATTGAAGACAGGAGGAGAAGGGGATGACACAAGTTGAGATGGTTGGATGACATCACCAACTCGATGGACATGAGTTTGAGCAAGCTTCGAGTTTGGTGATGGACAGGGAAGCCTGACGTGCTGGAGTCCATGTGGTCGCAGAGAGTCTGAAACACTGAGTTACTGAACTGAAGGCTTTCAAAAATATCATTCTGGTTTAAGAATTCTGGAAAAATAATTGTAGAGCTGTTTCCCTTATGTATTGAGTATAGCTATCTATCATCATTTAGTCTCCTAGTGATGAACATATAGACTATTCTAAATATCTATTATGAACACTGTTGAAAGCTCTCATCTATCTCTATATGTTTATTTTTGCAAAAAACTCCACAAAGCACAAATTCTACTTACATGCCTATTATATTGCATTCAAGAAATGATTTCCCAATTTTAAGCCAGATTCTATCTATTGTCCTTTGTGCAACAGTGTCAGCTTCCCTGTTTATGTTGATGTTAAGACTTCATAACTAAGTGGACAATATATTCAGTAACTACGGGAAGAAAATTAATTATCTGACACAATTCACACAACCAAATGTCTGTATGTGATACAGTACTGAAACAGTAAACACTGGAAGAATTGAAAGAGTACACAAGCTTAAAGAACTAATATTGATGTATTGTGGAAGGTATCAGTGGTGGCAGCACAAATTGTAAATTTCTCCAAAAATAGAAAAGGGAACCAAAATTCCATGGAGAGCATAAACAGCAAAACTAGGGGAAAGGGTATCAAAATTCAAGCAGATTCTCAGCTATAAGACCTGAAAGTTATTCATATCTGTATGGGTAAAAAAACAGGAAATCAAACAAGCAGCTTGATGGACCTGAAATGGAAGAAACCAAAAATAGCAACATGTATTAACTGGAAAGCATCCCTGGTCAATATGAGAAAGACAACTGAAAAGGGAGGAACTTCCCCCACTCCAACAGCAGATGAGTGCAGGGGACCCAAAATAAGGCCATATGGTAAAAAGAGGCCTGCTAGCTTTTCTGAAACTTAAAAACTGACTTTGTCACCTCTTTTCCAGAATAGGACTTAACACTGAGGAAAATCTACTGACAGTAGATTCAAAATTGAGCAAGTTAAGGGTCATGGAGATAGAAGAAAGAGAATGTCCACAGAAAAGGAGGAAAACAGAAGTGAAATAGGGCTCAGATTTTCACAAAGTAGTCATATTCTGAACAAGGGAGGAGAGAGAGTGTGTGTGTTCTGGTATATACTGTAGTAGCCTGACATGTGGGGGCTTCCCACCTGACTCAGTGGTAAAGAATCCACCTGCCAAAGCAGAAGACCTGCATCAGAAAGGCCCCCTGGAGAAGGAAATGGCAACCCACTCCAGTATTCTTGCAAGGGAAATCCTGTGGACACAGAAACCTGAATGGCACAGTTCATGGGGTCACAAAAGAGTTGAACACGACTTAGTGCCTAAACAATGATAATACTAAACAGCAAACTACAAAGGTTGTGGAAAACTGTACTGATATAGCACCCTGTAGATATAGAACCAGATGGAGACTTAAGGATATATTAGATTGAAATTTTAAAATGGAAAAGTTAAAGTATGGTGTCTATGAGTGTATGCCTGGATTTCGTATACACAGACACACATGCACACAGACATATGCACACACATGAAAGTGATTATTATAAAAGCCAGGATACTGTTTATGTATGGGGACGAAAAAAGGTAAAATCTAGGATGGATCACAGGAAGGGAGCTTCTAGAGTGACTGACAAAGTTTTATTTCTTGACTAATTCATTTCACCATGCATTCACTTCGTGTGGTTTTGTGTTTTTGTTTTATCTTACAATAAATGGTTTTAAAAGGGGGCTAATTCTTCCAGTGCTGTGCTGTACTTATCCACACAGTCTTACCTGACTCTTTGTGACCTCATGGATTGTAGCCCTCCAGGCTCCTCTGTCCATGGAGGTTCTCCAGGCAGGAATACTGGAGTGTGTTGCCATGCCCTCCTCCAGGAGATCCTCCCAACCCAGAGATCGAACCCAGGTCTTCCAAATTGCAGGTGGATTCTTTACAATCTGATCCACCAAGGAAGCCCAAGAATCCTGGAATGGGTAGCTTATTCCTTCTCCAGGGGATCTTTTTGACCCAGGAATTGAACCGGGGTCTCCTACATTGCAGGCAGATCCTTTACCAACTGAGATACCAGGGAAGCCCATTTCTTCAAACCATATGACTAATTCCCCAAAAGATCTGGAAAAGAACATGAAGAAATATGAATATAGACCTAATATCTGTTGCAATCACATACTTTTAATACAGAATGCAGTCATTGATTTAAATCATTTAGCTTTACAAGATGCCAAAACAATTAAATGAATTGTAAAAACTTCCACCAAAGATGGCATTTTATCCAATCTTGCCAAATAGTGATCTAACCAAATCTCATTAAATTAATTATATTTTGCTAAATTGAATGAATGAATTATTATTTGGGCTTCCCAGGTGACTCAGAAGTTAAGAATCTGCCTGCCAATGCAGGAGGCTTTGGAGACACTGGTTTGATCCCTGGGTTGGGAAGATTCCCTAGAGGAGGAAACGGTAACCCACCCCAGCATTTTGCTTGGAGAATCCCATGGACAGAGGAGCCTGGCAGGTTACTACTGTTCATAGCATTGCAAAGAATTGGACATGAATGAGCATACACACACTTGCATGACATATTGAAGACAAAGATTCAAGACCTTGACTAAACTGCCTTTAATAACATTGTCTAACTCTGTTTTTTGAAGTGAAAAACACAAAGATATGACAGGAATTGACATCACAGTACATATAAAACTTGATAACATGCAAAAAGACCCTATTATGAGAATTTTCACAAAGATCATCCAATAAATGTCTTCTTAATCTACACTTCTTCAACTCTGTTTATATAAAGTAGACCAGGCTGATATGGTTGTCATCCTCAAAGTCTGCAGAGAATAATTCCATCTTCATGGTGATTTATTATAAGGGATTATATTTTGAGGAATTAATTATATTGAGTTCAGATCAGTTAAGTCACTCAGTCACGTCCAACTCTTTGCGACCCCATGGACTGCAGCATGCCAGGCCTCCCTGTCCAGGTATCCCAGAGTCCACCCAAACTCATGTCCATCAAGTTGGTGATGCCATCCAACCATCTCATCCTGTGTCATCCCCTTCTCCTCCTGCCTTCAATCTTTCCCAGGATCAGGGTCTTTTCAAATAAGGCAGCTCTTCGCATCAGGTGGCCAAAGTATTGGAGTTTCAGCTTCAGCATCAGTCCTTCCAATGAACACCCAGGACTGCTCTTCTTTAGGATGGACTGGTTGGATCTCCTTGCAGTCCAAGGGACTCTCAAGAGTCTTCTCCAACACCACAGTTCAAATGCATCAATTCTTCAGCGCTCAGCTTTCTTCACAGTCCAAATCTCACATCCATACATGACTACTGGAAAAACCATAGCCTTGACTAGATGGACTTTTTCTGGCAAAATAATATGTTTGCTTTTTAAAATCCTGTCTAGGTTGGTCATAACTTTTCTTCCAAGGAGTAAATGCCCGTTTATTTCATGGCTGCAGTCACCATCTGCAGTGATTTTGGAGCCCAAAAAAAATAAAGTCAGCCACTGTTTCCACTGTTTCTCCATCTATTTGCCATGAAGTGATGGGATTAGATGCCATAATCTTAGTTTTCTGAATGTTGAGCTTTAAGCCAACTCTTTCACTCTCCTCTTTCACTTTCATCAAGAGGCTCTTTAGTTTTTTTTCACTTTTTGCCATAAGGGTGGTGTCATCTCCATATCTGAGGTTATTGATATTTCTCCCAACAATCTTGATGTCAGCTTGTGCTTCATCTAGCCCAGTGTTTCTCATGATGTATTAAGGAAAAATATATTAATTATATTAAGAAGAATTAATGTATTTGCTTCCTTTTTATTCCTCCACTCCTCACCATCTTCATTCCCACCTGCAGGAGTCCTAGTGGAAGGCAGTCATGCAAACGGAAGCCTAAAGTTGTATTTTGTAGGATTGGGGAAGGGCAGAGGTGCAATCAAGTAAAATAATCAGAACAGCCAGGTCACTGTCAGAGTATCAAGATTGCTAGCCTCAGGGAGAGCCTAACTACAATCCCAGGTTAACAGCTATGGTCCCTCGTTAGGGATCTACTGAATCTCTGATGGAGATAAGGAAGCATATTAGCAAGGATGGTCCTACTTGAGGACAAATTAACTTGTGGAATCTTGCAAGTTTCTCCAGTGGTCTCAGCCTGCAAAACAGTATGAAGCAATTCGCACAATTCTGAGCTCTCCACAATCTAAGACTTTATTTTATTATGGAGATTTTATCTTATTTAGTCTACATTTTTTTTCTAAATTTCTATTCATTAGCCCTACTATGCTTCCTATTCTTGGATATCATTAATTCATTCTTGCCTTATAGCTTTGACTTTTAAGTAGCTTGCCACCACTTAGTTATTGCTTATTCATGTTGTGATTACTGAGCTCTGCTTCTTTTAAGTCACTCTCATTATTGCCTTAATCATGGCAGTTGTGCTTCTGTGAATCATTATCCTACCAATGTCACCACTGGTAGTAAAGTACGGGATCTCAGGGATAATTATTGTTTGGCATTTATATTATTATTTTTCACTTATATAGGCTCTTTATTCATCTGAAACTTTATTCATAACAAGCATTTTTTCTGGTAATTCTTGCTAAACTTAAAAAAAAAAAAAACATTGCATAAAGAAATGCAAGAGGAGATTTCATGCATCATCTTACTTTATTTCTTAATTTTCAGATGTAGAAACAGAGTCCAACAAAGTTTGACTGAATTGTCCAAAGGCGCTTGTCTGTAGCAGAGCCAAAATTAAGCAACAGTTTTCTTGACTTGGCCAGCACAAATTAATTTTGAAAAAATGCAAAATATAAATGTATTAATAAATAAATATTTTTAAAAATATGACTCATAATCAAGAGTAAAAGCTGTACAATTGTAGGTGCTGCTTGCTGAATAAGACTTATTAAAACACATCCTCTGAGGTCAGTTGTTACCTAAAATTTGTTGATAGGCTTGATAGATGAGTCCACCCAGACATGGATTCATACCTATAACAAGTCTCAGGATGGGACGGGGCAGTGTGGAGAGCTGCTCACTTTAAGGATAGCAAGACAAAGCTCCTTCTGTGGTCCCGCACACTCTGTCCTGTGTCACCTCTTCATGGTCGCCTTTCTACTGAAGAGATCTTAGTACTTGGCTAGTCTGGGTTTCTCCAAGTTTCCAAATCTTAGATTGTAAATGAGTTTTTTGACGTCTTCAATATGTTATTCAAAAGTGCTTGCTACCCTCTTTGCTTGTTAACTTTGTGAGAAATTCTCTTTCCTTCTTCATGCAATTTTCTGCGATGTTTTCCTAGCAGGCAGGCATTTATTAAAAATAAAAATTACTGAAAGGGAAAATTTCTCATTGAAGCTCAAGTTTCAAGCAATTTCTCACTGGACAAAAATATGATGCCATCATCCTTTGAAGTATAACACTTAAAAATTTACTTGATTGAAACAGCTAAAGGAAAATGTCTGGTTAATTATTTCGTTTAATTATGTAGCAGGCAAAAGAATACTATAAATGTCACTTTTTAAATTTGGATTTTAGGTAAATTATACTTGATCTCTGAAAAGGTAAAATAGATGCAGTTCACAAATTATATAATTATGGGTAAAATATCTGATTCACTTGTATCATTTTGGTGTGCTGAAAGCTAAGACATTAACTAGGTAATTAGGATTGTCATTTACTAGGTATCTATCATGCAACTTTTGTAAGTTCTATGAATCTGCAAGAGATATAGGATATAATTTATGACCTACAGGTATAAATCTAATTAGGGAACCACATAACTGAAACAATTAAAGAGAAGTTAAAGAGTAAGGTGACAAATCCAATCTGGTTTTGTGGAGTGGAATAGTCCAAAGTGGGAAAGATGTGAGCTGTGTCTTGATGTAGGATGGGATTTAGATAATTAGAAAGGATGAAGTAGGCATGCCAGAAAAGGAAAATTCTACAGGAAAATAATAATAATAATAATAATCACAAGAAAGGTAAATAAGTTGTTGTATGTGAGAAATAGTGACATGCCCTACCCAGTTGAAGCTATATTCAATAGAATAATGAAGAATTATTAATGTCCTTAAAAGCAGGCTGACGACTTAGAGAATTCCAGGCATCTTTGTATCCCCTGTCACCCGGCTGCTCAGCAAATCCCCATTGAGTTAAATGAGCTAAGAGATACATTAGTCCTTCTCATTCATTCACAAAAAATGAAACTGAAGGTCAGAGAGACCAAGATATTTGAACAAGATGTCACTGGTAGTGGACTGCGCACACTCACCACTACCTCTTAACTCCACAACAGAAAGTTCCAGATGGCAGAAGTCATGTTTAAGTTCACCCACCCCGAATCCACCAGATGCTTCTAAAGTTTCTGTTGAAGACAATATATAGGCAGGAAAAGTCACATCTCTTTGGAAGCTCTTGTTCAAGTGGAAGGGATCCTCTTCAAATGAGATGTAACTCTGAGTTAATTTTCCACATGATCTACAGTACAAAGAGGCTGAGACTAATAAAACAGGATTCAAGCTTCACTATCATCTTTTCTTACAAGGAAAAGAGAAAAAAATACTTCCGCTAAACTCATGTATGTTAAGTGATGGAACGACAGCGTGAAAGTCATCAGGACAGAATTTGGAGAGGAGTCATTCATTGTAAACCTTTATTTATATGCTTTCTCAAGAACATTTAAATGTATCAGTGCAAATTGGAAAATGCCCTTCAATCATCTGCTAATTGTTCCATATCCCTCCAGACATCAAGCTTTTCAAAACTCTAGCTGAATTTGACAAAGGCAGTAGTTCCCAGATTTCTTGATATTTCCACTATGAATATCAGGCTGATGAACTGAATTTCTCAATTTATGGCCACATTTTTTTTTTATAATGTAGGATGTGTCCATTTCTCTCAACATAAATATTATGTTCCTACTTCTGTTCAAATTAATAGCTTCTTTAAGTTAACTATGGTTTTGTTGTACTACTATTTTGTTTGTGGCTTTCTCTATTTCGGCCTTACTAAAATTAATGAATTAATAGTGAAACTATTGAAACTATAGCGCACTGAAAGTCAACAACACCCGCATACTACCTCTTGCTAAATGGTCCTTTCTGTATTTAGTTTGGTCCTTTTTATTCTGATTCGTTGTATCCACAGTGCTAGAACCAGAAGGCACTCAGAGCTATTTGTTGAATGAATAATTGAGTGCTATCTTCTTAAAAAGTAAAGAAAAAGGAATGCTTAAAACAAGATAGAAACTATAACATCAAAAAAAAAAAAAAAAAAAGACTGGAATATTTCATGCAATGGGTAACAAGAGAACTAATTTGCTACATGCATTAAATGCTTGCATGTCTACTGTTTTTATAGACTTTCTAATATCTCTATCATCCAGGGAAAGCGGGTACTTCATTGACCAAATGAATTTATTGACTTATCTAAGGTTACATATTCAGTAAATAGAAGTGTTCAGACTCCTGACTCTGAGTTTATTGCCCTACCTACTATAAAATGCTACACTCTGAATTATTTTGGGTTTCACAGACGTCACAGTAATAATTTGTCCAGTTATTCAGTATTTTGTCTTTTGAAAAATTAGTTGATATGAAAGCTAGCTTCTGGATTGTGACCTGCTGGAGGAGAGAGTCACTGGAGTTCTGAACACTTTTTAATAAAAAGTGCAAACAAGATTTAGCAAGAAGGGCCATGAGTCAAAAACATTAGTAAAATATTTCCACAACTATTTTGGTTCATTTATTTTTCCCTATAAGAAATATCAGCCTTTGTTTATTTAAAGATATGCAACCACCATTTATTAATACCCTTTTTAGTCAGACCACATAATGCAGGCAGGCAATGTTAGATAAAACATCTGCAGAGCAGACTTGCTTTCCATGACTGATGTTGTTCCACAGAGATATGTCATAAGCAATATAACTGCTAGAAACTCAAATAGCAGCATAAATAAGATATATCCATGGAAAATTTCAAAAACCCTTAAAACAATTCTCCTATATTTTTAGTTTCCTAAGCTTATAATCAAGGCATCATATTTGCCTTACTGTTACAGAGTTGTGCATCCTCTACCCAAATGGTTTGCATGGAGACAGATGCTGTGCACTGAGAAAATATCAAGAAAATAATTAATTGGAAGTGACAAGTGCCTTCAGCCAAAAGACCAAAGGGAATTGTCACCTTGAAAGTATATGTAACAGAAGGAGCCAAAGGAAAAAAAAAAATGAAATGGAAAAAGTGCCAGTGTTAATCCAAAAATTAATCTCAGGGGTGTGTTAGTCCAGGTTAATTGAACCAACAATGGTTTTTCTTTCATTTTGAATCAAAGCATTTTCAAAAAGAGAGGGGAGGCCAAAATATCCTCAACTAGATTAGGGGAAACAGGACAGCTGAATCAGCAGCATAATCAAGAAATATTTGAAAAAGTGATGTGTATTTATTGGGCAAGATATATAAATGTGGCTCCACCACTTGAGTTTACAAACTAGGACTGACAGTACTTATCTGGGAAAAGGAATCCATCAAAAACAAAGTATTGATTGAGTGGCATTAAGCTACAAGCAGTTTAAACATTCCGTGCCTAAATAAAATTTGTTCCTGCTTTCCAGAAACTTAGATTCTAAGAAATATAATAATAGCAATATTAGAAACAACAATAACCTCTATCATTATTGGTGCCATTTCTTGAGCTACTAGTTACTGCTAAAAGCCAGGGGCTCCTTTGGTGGCTCAGTGGTAAAAGAATCTGCCTGCAATGCAAGAGATTCAGGAAACGGGTTCAATCCCTATGCCTGGAAGATTGCTTGGAGGAGGAAATGACAAACTGCTCCAGTATTCTTGCCTGGAAAATTCCATGGACAGAGGAGCCTGATGGGCTGCAATCCACGGGGTCACGAACAGTCAAGCATGACTAAGCAACTGAGCATGAAAATAATATGCCAAGTACTTTACAGGCATTATCTCTCCCAATCTTCACAATCTAAAATGTTACTATTGCCTCCATTTTAATGTTGGAGAACCTGAAGCTTAAAGATAATAACCTGCCCAAGTTCCATAACTAGTAATAGGTGAGTGGATTAACAAAAATAACACTCCAAAGCCTGTGGGCTCTTCCTCTGTATTACTGTGTCCTAAATTAGCCACATGTAAAATGCTTCCCTGGTGGCTCAGATGGTAAAGAACCTGCCTGCCAATGCAGGAGACATAAGAAACACAGGTTCGATCCCTGGGTTGGGCAGATCCCCTGGAGGAGGGCATGACAACCCACTCCTGTATTCTTGCCTGGAAATTCCCATGGATAGTGGAGCCTAGTGGGCTACAGTCCATAGCATCACAAAGAGTCAGACATGACTGAAGTAATTTAGCATGAATGCAGGCAGAATGAATGAAAAGAAGCATATTATTAGTCCTAGATGGAATTGGACAGTGAAGACAAGATAACAATTATACCACAAAAAAACAAAAGAACAAGCAGGATACTTGTTTTAAAAAGCACAGTGATTGCATAGAGATAGATAGCTAGCATACACATTCAACCTCAACTGCAAGTGCATAATTTGAAGTTTCAGAAATGTAAAATGAAGAATTTGACTCTATTGTCTCCTAATGTCAGGTACAATGACTGCAGAGAACTAAGATTCACTGGAGAAGGAAATAGCAAGCCACTCCAGTATTCATGCCTGGAGAATTCCATTGCCAAAGGAGTTGGTGGGCTATAGTCCATGGGGTTGTGAAGAGTTGGACACCACTAACAAGTTAGAGTGACTAATGCCACACACACACACACACACACAAATAAGTCTTAATACAGTCAGCTAGTGTTTGATAGCTACAAAGGGACATTAAGACAATCCTATTAATAAAATTCTTATTAATGTCTTTTTATTTATAAATCTCCATTGGATGAGGCAATGAGAGAAACTTAAATTCTAAATTAAATATAAACATAATTTGTTACAAATGGACATGGCACAAATGACTGGTTGAAAACTGAGAAAGGAGTGCAACAAGGCTTCATACTGTCACCCTGATTATTTAACTTATATGAAGAGAATAACATGTGAAATGCTGCATTGGATGAATCACAAGCTGGAGTCAAGATTCATGTGCTTAATCACTGGCGCTGGGAAAGATTGAAGGCAAAAGGAGAAGGGGACTGAAGAGGATGAAATGTTTAGATAGCATTACCAACTCAGTGGACATGAATTTGAGCAAGCTCTAGGAGATAGTGGTGGCCAGAGAAGCCTGACATGCTAGAGTCCATGGGATCACAAAGAATCAGGCATGATTTAGTGACTGAACAGCAACAACAAATTAATTGTTCAGACATTCTCAAATGGCAATACATGTGAGGTACACCATTAATTACAACAGTCAATAGCTATTTGAATAAATACAAAGCAGTAGTGGGAATCCTTGAAGAGTCATAAATGGAAAAAAATAACAGTAATTCATCAGTCAAACCTCCAAAATAAACTCTATTGGAACAGCATATGTGAAAATCAGATATATCTTTATTAAGGAGAAAATGCAAATAGGTAATAACCCTCATATTTATTGTTCAATACACTGGCATGTGAATGAGAAGTCACTTCAGTCATGTCTAACTCTCTGCAACCCTATGGACTGTAGTCCTCTGGGCTCCTTTGTCCATGGGATTCTCCAGGCAAGAATACTGGAGTGGGTTGCCATGCCCATCTCTAGGGTATCTTCCAGACCCAGGGGTCAAACCCATATCTCTTATGTCTCTTTCATTGGAAGATGAGTTCTTTACGACTAGCACCACCTGAGAATTAATATTTTTCTTTGCAAGCTCTCTATCAGACTGTTAGAGTAGGTAAATCATCTCATTTGAGAGATAAAGAAAGTGGGCTTTAGGGATACTAAGTGATTTTACAAAGATGAAATAGCCACTGATGGTCGGCATGGTATTTTAGCTTTTTTTTGTTTTTGTTTTTTAATTAAAGCTGGCTGTCTTCAATATGAAAGAGGAGAAAGTAAAAGAAAACAGATATAACAGTTATATTTTTAGTTTAATGAGACTATATCTGTTGAAATTATGGAAATCTAAAAAGTAGGTCAAAAGAATCTGTTTTGCTGGGTAACTTCTGTTTTGAATCATATATGTATATGAGAGTCATATGAAGCTGCCATACTTGTTTCATCAGTGTTAAAAACATCATTTTGTACAAAAATCATTTGGCATTTCTGCAGACTCCTATATTTGTCTAATCTCTCATGCTGAAGTTCACCTTAGTACAGGGATAAAGAGTTTATCACCTTTTTTGACAAAATAAATCCTTCTTTTCCATCTGTCACTAGGGTGGAGTAGGAAATGTATTCATATATGTATAATAATATAACATATTTATTATATATCATATTATTATTATATATCATATTATAATTTATATTAATAATCTTATAATCATTGTTATAATATATGAGAATTATATATTAAATAAATTATATATATTACAACTATATATTATATTTTATCATATTATAATATATAATATATTAATATATTATGGATTATAATGTGTATTATATGCATATATGCATACATATATATGTATAAAACACATATTATAAGCATATATATATGTTTATCCCTTATGGTCATATCATTGGCAAATATTTTTCACTCTTTGTAGGTTGTCTATTTGTTTTGCTGATGGTTTACTTTCTTATGCTAAAGTGCTTAAATTTAATTAGGTCCCATTTATTTATTTTTGCTTTTATTTTCTTTACTTTAGTAAAAAAAGCCAAAAAAAATATTTCTGTGACTTAAATGCACCTATTTATTACTGAATTAGATATATTTTCATTATATGTATAATTACTCCATTGCATATATATAAATATACATTATATTTATTTATATAATATATATTTCATATAATATTATATATTATCATATATTATATTACCTTTTATATATTATTATATATATCTTTAGTATATATAATATATATTGTATTTTATTATATATAATAATATATTATATATATTATTATGTTATATGTACTATATATGTGTTATATGTAGAATATATTATATATATGATAATATATTTTATAATATATAAATATATATTTTATGATGTATTCTATTATAATTTTATCATATATTATACATTATATTTATAATTATATATTTAATACAGTTATATATATTTATATATAATAATAGAATATAATGTTTTAAATGTAATATTATATAATATAAGATTATATATCATATAATGTTACATATAATTTTATGGAATATAATATTATTATCATGTATCATATAATATTACATATAATATTATATACATTATAATTTTATGTATTATAATAATATATTTATTATTATACACAGTAAATATATTATATTGTGTATATAATATAATATTATAAATTATAATATCATATCATATATATTATAGTCTATATATAATATAATATAATATGCATATATATACTTATATATATTACACATATTATATATATATTAATCCATTATGATCGTATCATTGGCAAATATTTTTCCGTCTTGGTAGGTTGCCTTTTTGTTTTGTTGATGGTTTCCTTTCTTATGATAAAGTGCTTAAATTTAATTAGGTCCTGTTTGTTTATTTTTGCTTTTATTTCCTTTACTTTAGGAAACAAAGCCAAAAAAAATATTTCTGTGACTTAATTGCAAGGAGAGTCTCCCAATGTTTTTCCCCAGGAGTTTTTTTTATGGTATTTGGTTTTAACTTAGGTCTTTAATCCATTGGAAATTTAGGTTTGCATGTAAGGTGAGAAATGCTCTAATTTCATTTTTTACATGTAGCTGTCCAGTTTTCCCAGGGTCACTTATTGAAGAGACTGTCTTTTCTCCATTGTATATTCCTGCCTCCTTTGATGTAGATTAATTGATCATAAGTGGGTGGGTTTATTTCTGGGCTCTCTATCTTTTTCCATTGATCCAATTCATTCTAATGTTGGGGCTTCCCTGGTGGCTCAGTGGTAAAAAAATCTTTCTACCAATATAGGTGACATGGGTTTGATCCCTGGATTGAGAAGATATCCTGGAGAAGGAAATGGCAACATATTCTAGTCTTTTGCCTAGGAAATCCCATGGACAAAGGAGTCTGGTGGGTTACATTCCACCGGGTTGGAAAAGAATCAGACATGAGAGCAACTGAGCAATTCTTATATGTATATAGTGATATCTCATTGTAATTTTAATTTGCAAATCTCTGACAACTAATGAAGTTGAGCAACTTACGTTTGGCTTCCTGTCTATGTATCTATCTTACTTTGTGAAGTTTCTGTTCATTTTTGTCCATTTTTAATTGAGTTCCCGCATTTTTCTTATTAAATTGCATGTATTTGTTATAATTCTGACCATGCTTTATAAAGAAGTTATCCTACCCTGCAGCTTTTCCTTCCATTTTCCTAACAGTAAGTTTCAAACAGGAGGAATTTTTGATTTTGATGAAGAAAAGCTTGACATTTTTTCTCTTATGCTTCATGATTTGGAGAGTTATACAGGAAATTGTTCTCTAATACAAAGTCAAAATGATCTTCTTCTAAGTGTTTTTCTAGAAAATTTATAGTTTTAGATTTTAAGTTTAGAGCTATGATCCATTTCAAGTTTATATTAGTAATGATGTGAAACAAAGGTTGAGAATAATTTTTTTATATAAATATTCAGTTTTTCTAGGATCAATTGTTAGAAGGATAATCATATACCTACTAAACAACATCATAACAATTATTGAAATCTTTGGGAATTGTCCTCAGGGACAATAGTCAGTGGAGAAACTTCATTCACTAAAACCTACTAAGTCTCAGTTAATAATGAGAGTCTAGGGTATTAGACAGAGAAGGCAAGGGCACCCCACTCTAGTACTCTTGCCTGGAAAATCCCATGGGCAGAGGAGCCTGGTAGGCTGCAGTTCATGGGGTCGTGAAGAGTCGGACACGACTGAGTGACTTCACTTTCACTTTCATGCATTGGAGAAGGAAATGCAACCCACTCCAGGGTTCTTGCCTGGAGAATCCCAGGGACAGGGGAGCCTGGTGGGCTGCCGTCTTTGGGGTCGCACAGAGTCGGACAGACTGAAGCAACTTAGCAGCAGCAGCAGCAGGGTATTAAAGCAACAACCAGCTCCCTTACCACCAGAACTTCTGTATTATGAAAGCTCAACCATAGCCATTGTACACCAGGGAGGTCGGACCAAGAGCACTGAAGTTCCTTCTCATACCAGCTATCAGTCTGGGACTATGATTTTGCCCCCAAAGAGTGAAGAACTGACTCATTTGAAAAGACCCTGATGATGGGAAAGATTGAGGGTGGGAGGAGAAGGGGATGACAGAGGGTGAGATGGCTGGATGGCATCACTGACTTGATGAACATGAGTTTGAGCAAGCTGCTGGTGTTAGTGATGGACAGGGAAGCCTGGTGTGCTGCATTCCATGGGGTCACAAAGAGTTGGACATGACTGAGTGACTGAACTGAACTGATAAAAATAAGAAGAACAGAAAGAAGAAAAAAGGTTAAAATATATGAATAGAGCCTTAGAGAAGTGTGGGACACTATTAAGGTCACAAATATATGTGTAATGGGGGTATCTCAGGGAGAAAAAAAGGGAAAGAAATATTAAAAATATTTCAGAGGAATAATGACTGAAAACATCCCCAGTCTGATGAAAAACCCTGACCTACACACCCAAGGTGCTCAATGAATTCCAAATAGGATAGACACAAAGGGATTCACAAATAGACACTTTATAGCCAAAATGAGAGCCAGAGATGAAGAGAAAAATCTTGAAAGTAATATGAGAAAAGTGACTCGTGTAAGATGTAGAGGCCAGAAGGGAGTAGGAGAACATATTCAAAATGTTGAAAGTAAAAAACTTCTAATAAAAAGTCTTATATCCAGCAAAACTAACTTTTAAAAATTAAAGAATAAACAGGCTAAATAAAGACATTTCCAGATGAACAAGAGAGTTTATTGTTAGTAGGCATGATTCCAAAAACTGCTTACATTGCTCTTCATCCTGCCCATGTCGCCAATTGTCTTGCTGTATCTCACTGCGCGCAGTGTTCTTGAAACCCTGGTAGACAAGGTGCGAGCTAAGAGGCTGGAAGAAGACAAGGAGCATAGGAAGTAGGAACTCCAGAGGGGTTGATTCTCTCCCGGCCGATGCAGCAGCCAAAGCAGCAGTCACAGCCTAATCTAACACGACACAACCTCTCTCCTGGCTGACACATCGGCCATAATAGGTATTCGCTCCTGGCTGACGCAGCAGCCACGCTATATTCTCCTCTCTTGTGGGTGACCCAACGGACTTGGCTGTGACAAGTAATAATGCTGCCGCTTTTTTAGGTGGAGCCCATACAGATGTCCCACACAGAGCAACCCGAGACCAAAAAACACCTCATGATGTGCATGCTCAGTGCTGAAGTGACCTCAGCTGTTACAAGTTATTATTTACACAGTGTGGGGCAAGAGAGCCTGCATGCCATCTTGGCTAATTTGCTATCTCCCCACACTCCGGACCTTCAGGGTCTCTCACCTCACATTCTATGAATAGTCCATCATCTGCGATATTCTCTTCATGAGTAACACTGACCCTTGGATTTACCTCTTGCAACAGCAGTATCCACAACAACACAGTTACATCCCTAACACATAGCAAAACCCAGTTAACTATCACCGGGAACTCATGTTGCAGTCCTTGCCCTCATGGGGCTTGAAGAGTCACCCACTGCATATGGAGTGCCTTTATCGTCCATGGCCAAGTCCAGTCCACCACCTGTCCTTGTGAAGTTGCAGGAAAGCTCCCACAGAGGCAAATCACTCCTGTGGGATTTCTCACTAAGGACCCACAAAACCCCCCACAGGTGTGGGCCCCACACCCCACCCCTCCAAAGAGTGGACTTTATGGCATTCACAGCCCACCCACAAGATTGCAAATGCTTTCACATGCTCTGAATCTGCAAGAGAATCAGAACTTAGTAACACATCATGGGACACGGCCTTTATACACTATTGTATGTAGCCTTTACAGTACACTGTTCTACATGAGGCCTCCGGTCCCTGCCTGGGCTCTTGAGGAGGACACTTTGGTCTGAGCCCTATTCAAATTGGAAAAAGTCATCATCAAAAGGAACATCCTTGGGCACCATGCAATCTTCTCACTGAATCACCTGTACCTCTTGCTGTGGGTGCTTCCCAAGCTTGGTAAACCGCTGCTCTGGTCTCAGTTGCCTCCATAGCTCTAGGAGCAGAGCATTGGGCTGTCTATCAGTTTTATTTCTGCCTACTCCCGCTGCCAGCAAACCAGCCCACATTTGCATTCTCATCACCCAGACGGGGTCTTCACCAGTTCAGGCCACCCCACAAGGGTCTTCACACTTTTAATCCCCTTTGCCTGCCACCCTCTCTCTATTTCTCCCAAGCTAGCCACCATCGAGGTCACCTCATAGACGGGGCACCCCACATAGGGTGCAAACATAGCAATCAGAGATCCAAAAGCAGTAGACGGGGCATTGTTCAAAATGGCATCTCGAATGTTGCCAGTAAAACGCTCATCACTTGGGCCTCAGGTATTTGGGTTAAATGTTGTTTGTTTCATGCCTAGTTCTCTCACTACTTGGGTCAACTTGCCATAAGTATGTCACTTCCTCACAGTATCTGGGAGCTTTCTAGCATTGGACCACATAGTCAGGATGGCAGCAGTAATCTGTTCCATGAAGGTGTGTGATTGGTTAGGCGCACACTGCATGGGTCACACTGCATGGGTCGCCAAGTTTTCTGCAACCTTTGTCCCAATGAGTAGTGAGTGGGTTATAGATGCCAATAGTTCTACTTTGTCCCCAGAAAATAGGATATTGTCCACCCCCCTGTCCCAAATTCGCAAGAGTCATGCTGCCAAGGGTTCCCCTCGCTTTGCCAAAATTGGTTACACAAGTCGACCAACTCCACTGGAATATACGGTTGATATGTCATGAACTCAGCCATATTGGGGGCCCCTTGAGGATGCCCTCCCTGGACCATAGGCTGCTCATGTTTCACTTTCTGCTGTACCACATGCCTCTCTGCCAAGCGGAGACCTGAGATCTCACAATGCGCGTCATCATCGTCACTTACTGCCTCTCTGTCAGAGATGCTGGGTTCTTCAGGACCACAGGGTTCATATTTATTTGGGTGTTTCTTTTTTGCCTTGCTGAATCTAGCTAAAGATTTATCAACTTTGTCTTTTCTTTTTTTTTTTATGCTTTCCTCAAATTTTTATTTTTTTTTTAATTTTTTTTTTATTAGTTTGTTTTCAAACTTTGTCTTTTCAAAGAACCAAATCTTAATTTTATTGACCTTTTCTTTTCTTTTCTTTAGTTCTAAGGCCAATATACGTTGCTTTAGTTCTTCCTAGCATCTCTGCACACTGTGTACCAATGAAGCATCGAAAATGGCACTATCCATATTTGCCTTCAAGGGAGTCGGGAAAGTCCGCCCCACAGTGCCAGCGGCAGTCCCTGCCACCTTACTCAGCAAATGAGCCTGTAACACCTTTCCGGTGCTATCTGGTGAACCGTCTACTGCTTCCCAGGCTTCCACTGGAGCCCACACCAAGAAGACTGCAGCCACCTGGTGCCACATGCTATATGTTGGCCACTGGCTTCCTCTCTCCAGTGGCGCCTCAGGCTCCCCGACCTGCTAGGTGTCCTGCCGACTACGCCAGCTGTATTGCTCTTCAACTTGTCCGCGTCACCAGCCGTCCAGCTGAATCTCACTGTGCGCACTGTTTGCTGAATCCATGGTAGACAAAGTGCAAGCTAAGAGGTTGGCAGAAGACTTGAGGAGCCATGGGAACGACAGACAAGTTTATTCTCTCATGGCTCATGCAGCAGCCATAGCATAACCTAACAAAATGCAACCTCTCTCCTGACTGACCCAGAGGCCACAACAGTGTTCTCTCCCGGTTGACGCAGCACCCAGAGCAGCACACACGCTCTATTCCGTCCTCTCATGGGTGACCCGTAGACACAGCCGTGACAGGCAGCAACGCTGCCGCTCTTTACATGGAGGCCGTGTGTGCACAAAGCAGCCTGTGAGAAGCGAGTGCTTGTGGCCTGTGTGCTCAGTGCTATAAATGATCAGCTGCTGCTGCTGCTAAGTCGCCTCAGTCGTGTCCGACTCTGTGCGACCCCAAAGACGGCAGCCCACCAGGCTCCCCCATCCCTGGGATTCTCCAGGCAAGAACACTGCAGTGGGCTGCCGTTTCCTTCTCCGGTGCATGAAAGTGAAAAATGAAAGTGAAGTCGCTCAGTCGTGTCCGACTCTTCGCGACCCCACGGACTGCAGCCCACCAGGCTCCTCCATCCATGGGATTTTCCAGGCAAGAGGACTGGAGTGGGGTGATATTGCCTTCTCCGCAGCTGTTACATACTCATTATTTACAAAACAAGGGCCTAAATACACCATCTTGGCTAATTTGCTTTCTCCTACACTGCTAAAGAAAGTTCTTCAGGCTGAAAGCAAGTGACCTAAACAGTAACTTAAATCCATATTAAAAAAATAAATAAATAAGTAAAAATAAGTAGGTAGGTAATTACAAAATATAGTATAATTTCATATTTGTTCTCTTCTTAACTAATTAAAAATTAATCATTTAAAGCAATATATATATAATTGTATTATGAGGCCCACTACAGAAGTGATATATTTGACAGTAACAACACAAAGTGGGAAGGAGACAGTAAGCTTCTGAGTAAGGAAATGATATAAGGTGGCAGGTAGAATCCACAGGAAGAAATTAAATAAGAGGACTAGAAATGGTATATAAATAAATGGTATATAAACTTTATAAATAAAGTTTATAAATATGCACATGCTTTGTTTTCTTTCTAAACTGCTTTAAAAGATATAAAATTTTGTTAAATAATAATTATAAAAAGAAATTTTAGTGTTTACCATATATAGGTGCAATATTAATATTATTGTTAATATTTATTTTGTTGATATTTTATTATTTAAAGTCTTAATCATTGTGATTATTTGATTATTTTTCATATTAACAGTAGTAATATAAAGAGATTTGCAGGAGTGAAACAGTTCAGAACTACAATTTCTGAATATTCTGAATATTTAACTAGAACTAAGAGAATGTAAGTTTGAAGCCAATTCCAGTGGTTCAGATTTTTATTGTTAGACATAAATAAATCACTAAAAACTAATGCAAAGGTATAATAAAGGTTTTTAAACCTAAACTGTGCTTCTCCAGTGGCTCAATGGTCACGGATCTACCTGCAGTGAAGGAGACGTGGCAGGAGCCGTCTCTGCTATGGGTTGGATCCCTGGGTCGGGAAGATCCCTTGGTGAACAAAACGGCCAACACACTCCAGTATTCTTACCTGGGGAAACCCATGAACAAAGAACGTGGGGTCGCAAAAGTTGGAAATGAGTGTGCGATTAAACAGCAACAACAAAAAACTGAGTTACCCTCTAAGATGAATAAAATAATTATTTTAGAGCAGTATTCTTTTTACTTGGAATTCTGGCAGCCAAGATGAGTTTACATTCTAATGTACAAAGGGTAGAAAATTTTGTGTCTAACTAACATGATAAAACTACTGTGAGAAAACTCTTTTTGGAATATCTTAAGATATGACTAATATTACCAACAAAACACTATTCTACTGAGTACATAAAATTGAGTAATTTTGGACTGAATGTTGTAAAATATGTTGGACATTTGGTTTAATTGATTCATCTGATTTTGTATTTCATTCATAGACTTTTTGTTTCAAAGTCCAGTAAATATTTTTCATTTGTATGCCAAGTAGTTAACTAGGTGCAAAAAAAAAAAAATCCTTGAATATCATCTACTAACTTTTAGCATAATTAGAAACATGAAGCAAAATTAATAAGTCAAATTTATTTCCAAAAGAAAGTTAATGTTGAATTTTTTTCTTTACCTTTGGATTTTCATATTATTTTGATTGTGTAAATTCAGGATGCATCATTAATTTGAATGTTCTATTGCATAAGATTGTTTCTTATAATGTCTGTGTTTCCTTGAGTAAAATAAACATTTTAGCTTTGTATGAAGGATTTGAGATTTTTTATAACTTAAAAAGGGCTTCACTGTGGCACAGCTGGTAAAGAATCTGTCTGCAATGCAGGAGACCTGGCTTCAATCCCTGGGTTGGGAAGATCCCCTGGAGAATGGAAAGGCTACCCACTCCAGTATTCTTGCCTGGAGAATCACATGGGCAGAGGAGCCTGGCAGGCTACAGTCCATGGGCTCACAAAGAGTTAGACACAACTTAGTGGCTAAACCACTAATAAATTATGAATATCTTATTCTGATATGACTTTATATCAATTTTATTATTATTTTATGTCCTATGATCAGAAGTAATGATATAGAAAGAAGAATAATTCTCCGTTTCCTTATGTAGTTTGAATTTAGTCATAAAAATATTTTTCTTTGATTATATCAAAATCAATTCATTGTCTTCCTCGGTTGCATCTTTATGTAAATAAATAAATAAACAAGGACGTGTATTGTGGTATCCACTTGTGTTATTAATATCTAAGCAGCAACTGAGCATATGAAGGAGAGAAATATTTTTGATATACATAAAATTCACAGGACTTTAATCGTGAATTTTGTTTTTGAAATGAAAGAATCACTATCCCATGAAAATTATATTGATACAAATTTTTTAAATATCTGAATTAAATACAATATTGCTCTCATGTTTTATTACTCTCAAATGGATTTTATTCAGTTAGTAGATAAATATGATTCCTTGGAGTAAAATGAGATGATATATAATTCCCAGAAATCACCCTAAAGATAAAGCTATTGCAAAACTACAGCTTTTTCTTGTTAATGAGAGTATTTTCCTCTAATTATATATATATATATATATATATATATACACACACACATGTATATATAGAAACATATATATAACATATAAACATATAAAATACATATAATATATATTTAAATATATATCAATATATGTATAATAAACATATACATAAACATGTAAACATATATATATAAGCATGTATACACACACACACATATATATATATAAACAAAAAACAACAAGAAGTATATCACTTTACTTCTTGTTCTTTATTCACTAGGTCATGTTAAACTCTTTTGGGACCCCATGGACTATAGCCACCAGGCTCCTCTGTCCATGGGATTTCCCAGGTAAGAATATTGGAGTGGGTTGCCATTTCCTTCTCCAGAGGATCTTCCCAACCCAGAGATCGAACTTGCATCTCCTGCATTGGCAGGTGGTTTCTTTACCACTGAGCCCTAAGCAATATACTAGGTGTTAATAATAAAACAATATAAGAGATAGACATAACCTCAAGACTCCAAAATCTTAAAGGTTAGCACATTCTACTAAATTGAATTTTGAAGGACTTTCTGAGATATGGACATGTGACAACATGATTGAGGTTTTAACAAATACATCAAAGTATAGAAGTGGTGTTTGCCTCTATGTAACATGCATTTAGTCCCAAGAGGAAGCTAAAAGTCACTTTTCCCTATCCTTCTGAAAATTATTAGAATCTATTTTATGTTCTTTTAAATCTCTTCTGGTCTCAAATTTAACCCTTGGAGATAAATTTGACTTTATAAGTAAGTAATAAACAGTAGAAATTTGAAAATATTTTTAGAAACAAAATAGCAAAGTTAAGCATATTTAAGTTAGAATTGGTTGAAAATAGCATTCTCACTATTTGTACCCTATACTCTTTCCAGGAGAACAAGGTTATTATATTCCTGAGGCATCTATTCCATGATCTCTAACCAGTTTAGGAATTTTATTTTCTCTAAGCTCAACTTGCCCTCTACAGAATAAATTAGAGTTTTTTTATATGCAAATTGCAGTTTCACAGAATGCCATATTCTCTCAGGATGAGTGTACTTATAATTTGATTACTTGTTCTACCAATATGACAATGTACTGAATAAGAACTGAACAGATTAAAGCAAAAGCACTTTTATAAAAGTAATGCTTAATATTTTTTATTATAGTAATTTACAAAAGAGTCAACATAACTTTGAGTTTTATCAGAATTCTTCTTGTGCACTTTAATTAAATGATAGTTGTCATGTTACAGGGTCATGACCTCAATCAAACCGACCGAGATTTGAATGCTCACTGTGTCATTTACTACGGTGTGACACTGAGCACCTTTTTGTCAATCCTCTCGCGACTCAGCTTCCTCATTCAAAAATGATCACGATCATACCTTCAAATTTTTTTTGGATTAAAATAAAAGTTATATAAAATAATTGAATAGAACATGCCTTATTCAATTACAATTAAATTGAAGAAAGTAGGGAAAACCACTAGACCACTCAGGTATGACCTAAATCAAATCCCTTGTGATTATACAGTGGAAGTGAGAAATAGAGTCAAAGAACTAGATCTGATAGATAGAGAACCTGAAGAACTATGGACAGGATTGTGACCTTGTACAGGAGACAGGGATCAAGACCATCCCCAAGAAAAAGAAATGCAAAAAAGCAAAATGGCTGTTTGAGGAGGCCTTACAAATAGCTGTGAAAAGAAGAGAAGTGAAAAGCAAAGGAGAAAAGGGAAGATATACCCATTTGAATCCAGAGTTCCAAAGAATAACAAGGAGAGATAAGAAAGCGTTACTCAGTGACCACTGCAAATAAATAGAGGAAACCAATACAATAGGGAAGACTAGAGATCTCTTCAAGAAAATTAGAGATACCAAGGGAACATTTCATGCAAAGATGGGCTCAATAAAGAACAGAAATGGTATGGACCTAACAGAAGCAGAAGATATTAAGAAGAGGTGGCAAGAAGACACAGCATAACTATGCAAGAAAGATCTACATGACCCAGATAATCACGATGGTGTGATCACTCACCTGGGGCCAGACATCCTGGAATGCATAGTCAAGATGGCCTTAGGAAATATCACTACAAATAAAGCTAGTGGAGGTGATGGAATTCCAGTTGAACTATTTTAAATCCTAAAAGATGATGCTGTTAAAGTGCTGCACTCAATGTGCAAACAAATTTGGAAAACTCAGCAGTGGCCACAGGACTTGAAAAGGTCAGTTTTCATTCCAGTCCCAAAGAAAAGCAAAGCAAAAGAATGTTCATACTACCACACGTTAGTAAAGTAGTGGTCAAAATTATCCAAGGCAGACTTCAATAGTATGGTGAATTCCAGATGTTCAAGCTAGATTTTGAAAAGCCTGAGGAACCAGACCAAATTACCAACATCTGTTGAATCATAAAAAAGCAAGAGAGTTCCAGAAAAACATCTATTTCTGCTTTATTAACTAAGCCAAAGCCTTTGACTGTGTGGACCACAACAAACTGTGGAAACTTTTTAAGAGATGGGGATACCAGACCACCTTACCTGCCTCCTAAGAAATCTGTATGCAGGTCAAGAAGCAACAGTTAGAACCAGACATGGTACAACAGACTGGTTCCAAATTGGGAAAGGAGTTTGTTAAGGCTGTTTATGTCACTCTGCTTATTTAACTTATATGCAGAGTATATCATGTGAAATTCAGGGCTGGATGAAGCATAAGCTAGAATCAAGACTACAGGGAGAAATGTCAATTACCTCAGATACTCAGATGACACCACCCTTATGATAGAAAGCAAAGAAGAACTGAAGAACCTCTTGATGAAAGCGAAAGAGTAGAGTGAAAAAGCAGGCTTAAAACTCAACATTCAAAAAACTAAAACCATGGTATCTGGTCCCATCACTTCATGGTAAATAGATGGGGAAACAATGGAAATAGTGACAGACTTTATTTTGGGGACTCCAAAATCACTGCTGATGTTGACTGCAGCGTGAAATTAAAAGACACTTGCTCCTTGGAAGAAAAGCTATTACCAACCTAGACAGCATATTGAAAAGCATAGACATTACTTTGCCAACAAAGGTCTGTCTAGTCAAAGTTATGGTTTTGTCTAGTCAAAGTCATGTATGGATGTGAGAGTTGGACTATAAAGAAAGCTGAGCACTGAAGAATTGATGCTTTTGAACTGTGTTGTCGTAGAAGACACTTGAGAGTCCCTTGGACTGCAAGGAGATCAAACCAGTCAATCCTAAAGAAATCATTCTTAAATATTCATTGAAAGGACTGATGCTGAAGCTGAAACTCCAGTACTTTGGCCACCTGATGCAAAGAACTGACTCATTGGAAAAGACCATGAAGGTGGAAAAGATTGAAGGCAGGAGGAACGGGGATGACAGAGGATGAGATGGTTGGATGGTATTATGGACTCGATGGACCCGAGCTTGAACAAGACCTGGGAGTTGGTGATGGACAGGGTAACTAGGGCTGCTGCAGTCTATGGGGTTGCAAAGAGTTGGACATCCCTTTTTCTAATCTTATTTCTGAATTTCTACTTATCAATACACTGAATATTTTTCCTTAGTCCTCTTTAATCAGTCATCAACATGATATCTATATTCTCAATCTCCTCTGTAAAATTTCAATCACCTTAAAGCATTTATTAAACCCAGTCTGTTAGTGACAACCCTTCTTCCTTTAGGCCTCTCATAAAAATAACTACTTTCTCACTCCCCTCTCATTTCTGGTCTGGAATATGGTAGGCATCCATTTTTTTCTTGATTTGAACTGGTAGTTATATATTTAAGGCCCTTCAACACAATTGACTTGCTTTTCCAACTGCTTGCAGTGGTTTAAAAAAAAAATTGCTAGAAAATGCTATAATCTAGAGGATAAAATTATGCTACAAATAACACAGTCTGAAATTCTAAGATTTGAAAGCCCTATAGTTTTTCTGAAAGCTTTGTATACATGACATGCAGAGTAGTATCATAATACAAAAAATTAATGTGTTATACAATTGTGCCTTTTGTTATCATTATGTGTTTTTTTTTCTTCTGTATGTTGTCTTTAGTTTTAAATTTCTTTATTTAAACAACCCTCGCCCTTTTAGAGTGTCCCAAGTGCTGAATCCAAGGTACTTTAATAGAATCATACCTAACTTCAATCCCTGGGTCATATATTTACTGGTAACACTGATGAGGTTCATGGTTACATGTGATGGACTTGTCACTCTTTTTGTAGTGCCTTTGTTGTGTATTCACTAAAAAAACAAAGATGACAGAGTCTCAATCTCTGTTCTCAGGTCAGGAAGCATAATTATGCAGGAGAAATTCCCTTAAATAAACCTACACTTCACAAGCTAACTTTCCATTCCCTTAAACACAACTACTAATGTTTATCTGTCTGCAAAGAAGGAGACTGGGGTTTGATACATGAGTTGGAAAGATCTCCTTGAGAAGGAAATGGCAATCCACTCCACTATTCTTGCCTGGAAAAATCCCACAGACAGAGGAGCCTGGCAGGTTACAGTCCATGGGGTGGCAAGAGTTGGACACGCCTTGGCACTAGACAACTACTGTTTACAACATTGTGGAGGGTTGTGGTTAGTAGACTGACGTCTTGTAATTAAAACTGTAATCCAAGGACCAATAGCATCAGTCACATCTGAAAACATTAAAAATGCTGCATCTCAGGCCACCACTCTAGATGTACCAAATCAGAATATGCATTTTAACAATATCCCCAGGCAACTTCTAAGCAGGCTGAATTTGAGCAGCACTGCTTTAGCATACCCACTTACATCTGCTCTTTCTAGCTGGGTTGTATGCTCACCAAATGTCAGTTGTGTTTCATCCATATGCACTAGTACTTACACCAGTTGATGTATGTGTCTGTTCTTGTAATGCAAAACGATAAAATGAGAACAAAGAGAAAGATAGTGTTTTTATGAACTAAGCTGAATACTTTGTCAAGATTCAAAAACTGAATTGCTACTATTATTTTCATTGGATTACTTTTAGACAAACAACAGTTAAAGAACAGGAGAAAATATATTATCTGGAAGGATTCTAAATTATTTCAAATGTGCATTTAAGTCCAGACTTTAGTGTAAATATGCCAATAAAAGAAGTCACAGATGTTACAGGAAACACAACTTGAAACTCTGGCTTAGATCAGTATTGGTAAACAAATTGCATCTGTATAGTTTAAGTAATCATGGATCACAGCCCTGTGATGGTGAAAGACCTTGCATAACCCAGTGAAGCTATGAGCCATTCCATGCAGGACCACCAAAGATGGATGAGCCATAGTAAAGAATTCTGACAAAAAAAAAAAAGAAGAGTTTGATCCCTGGGTTGGAAAGATCCCCCGGAGAAGGAAATGGCAACCCACTCTGGTATTCTTGCCTGGAGTAACCCATGGACAGTATGAAAAGTCAAAAAGATATGACCCTAGAAGATGAGCCCCCCACCCAGGTCATAAGGTATCCAATATGCTACTGGGGAGGAGCAAAGGGCACTTACTAATAGCTTCATAAGAATGAAGAGGCTGGGCCAAACTGGAAGTGATGCTCAGCTGTGAATGTGTCTGATGGGTGAAAGTAAAATTCGACACAGTAAAAATCAATATTGCACAGGAATCTGGAAGTTTAGGTCCATAAATCAGGGTGAATTGGATGTGGTCAACAAGAGATGGCAAGAGTGAACAACATCTCAGGAATCAGTGAACCAAAACAGACAGGAATGGGCACATTTAATTCAGATGATCTTTATATCTACTATGGAGGGCAAGAATTCCTTAAAAGAAATGGAGTGAGTAGTCCTCATAGTCAACAAAAGAGTCTGAACTGCAATACTGGGGTTCAGTCTCAATAAGACAGAATAACCTACATTCATTTCCCTGAAGAAGGAAATGGCAACCCACTCCAGTACTCTTGCCTGGAGAATTCCATGGAGAGAGGAGCCAGACAGGCTACAGTCCATGGGATCACAAAGAGTTGGACAGGACTTTGCAACTAACTTTCACTTCACTTCATTTCTGAGGAAAACCATTCCACATCACAGTAATCCAAGTCTGTACTATACTTGCTGATGCCAAAAAGCTGAATTTGACCATTTCTATAAAGACCCAAAATACCTTCTAAAAAAAATTTCCTTTTCATTATAGCTATTTCATTATAGGGGTGGTTGTTCAGTTGATATGTCATGCCCCACTCTTTCAATCACACGGACTACAGCACTCCATGCTTCACTGTCCTTCACTATCTTCTGGAGTTTGCTCAAATTCATGTTCATTGAGTCAGTGATGCCATTAAACCAAGCATCATTTGTCACCCCCTTCCCCTCTGATCCTCAATCTTCCCCAGCATCAGGGTCTTTTCCAATGAGTCAGCTCTTCCCAGGTGGCCAAAATATTGAACACTGACATCATAGGAATCAGTGAACTAAAATGGACAGAAATGGGTGATTTAATTCAAATAGATTCAAGGAATTGCACCTCGTAGACAGAGTGAAGATCTATGGATGGAGGTTTGTCACATTGTACAGAAGGCAGTGGCCAAAATCACCCAAAGAAAAAGAAATGCAAGAAGACAAAATGATTGTTTAAGGAGGCTTTAAAAATAGCTGAGAAGAGAAGAGAAGCAAAAGGCAATGGAAAAAAGGAACGATATACCTAATTTGATGCAGAGTTCCAAAGAATAGCAAGGGAAGATAAGAAGGCTTTCCTAAATGAACAGTGCAAAGAAATAGAGGAAAACAATGGGATGGGAAAGACTAGAGATCTCTTCAAGAAAATTGGAGATATCAAGGGAAAATTTCATACAAGGCTGGGCAAAATAAAGGTCAGAAATGATAAGGACCTAACAAAAGTAGAAGAAATTGAAGAGGTGGCAAGAATACACAGAAGAACTATACAGGAAAGTTTGCAATGACCCAGATAGCCATGATATTGTGGTCATCCATCTAGAGCCAGACATCCTGGAATGTGAAGTCAAGTGGGCCTTAAGCATTATTGTGAACAAGCTTGTGGAGGTGATAGAATTTCAGCTGAGCTATTTAAAATCCTGAGAGATAATGTTGTTAAAATGCTGCACTCAGTATGTCAGCAAGTTTGGAAAGCAGCAGTGGCCATAGGCCTGGAAAAGGTCAGTTTTCATTCTAATTCCAAAGAAGGGCATTGCCAAAGATTCTTCCATCTACTATACTATTACACTCACTTCACATGCTATTAATAGCAAGATCATGAGTAGGAAACAGCAACACAATCCAGTATTCTTGCCTGAAGACTCCCATAGACAGAGGAGCCTGACAGGCTATAGTCCATGGGGTCGCAAACAGTCGGACATGACTAAGTGACTGAGCGTATGCTTGAAATCCTTCAAGCTCAGCTTCAGCAGTATGTGAACTGAAAACTTTCAGATGTACAAGCTGGGTTTAGAAAAGGCAGAAGAACCAGAGATCAAATTGCCAACATTCATTGGATCATGGAGAAAGGAAGGAAGTTTCAGAAAAATATCTATTTCTGCTTTATTGACCATGTCTGACTCTGTGGATCACAAGAAACTGTGGGAGACACTTTACAATAAAAACATTCCTTTCCCTAGTGAAATTTTCCCAACTTATTTAGTTCATTCTGAGGCATCTGTTCCCATTTCTACCCTACCAGCTCCACCTCCAATTAACTGAGTGGCTTTATTCTTGAAGTGTATTACTCATGCATGTAAACAAAAAGCATATAAAATCTCTGGACTATTTCTTGCACCTGGAATGCCATCTTCTTTGTAATATATTGAGATGAATCTAGTCACATATAGACAAGGTCCAATTATTTGCAGTCACACCTAAACAGTTTGCCCATTGCTTTCAGCACCACAATGAAACAATCTCGAAATGAACAACCTCACCCTTCACTACGGGCTCCAAAATACTTCTGTCACTACAAATGCCTTTCTAGAATCTCTTTCACTAGCTCTTATCTTTTCACAAGGCTTTTTTTCCATTGATAATCAATCAATGGATTTTATCCATTGATAACAATAATCATATAATCATCCTCTTATTGTGTGTATAGTCATTAGAAAAGGAAGATATTTACTTCAATTAAACCAAATTTCTTAATAAATTAAGAACTAAGAAATATAATTCATGATTCTGAGAATTTTAAGAAATTAATAAAATAAAATTAACCTTTATATTTCTTAAGCTTTTTTTTTTTTTTTTAATACTAGAAAGACTGAGTTCAACTTATCCTTCTGCAAAATGCCCTGCTGGGTTATGTTATGCTTTTAATTCTATGACTACTTGAACACATACTTCTTTCATGCACTCTTTGAACCCATCCTTTCCTTGAAACTTGAGTCCAGTGGTTCCTCCATGTAACTGTTTTGTCTATTTTCTATTTTTCAGTGTCAAAGCAGATAAATGGTTGTATCTACCTCTAGTTCTAAATAATTATAGAACCAGGGAATGAAAAAGCAGTATTCTCTTAGGAGTATTTTAGTTATAATCATAAATATAGACTCAGGTGGTTTATGAGGAAAAGAAGCAATGTTGTAGGAGTGCCCTGGAATGACAGACCTCAATGTGTTTCCAGGCCTAATAAAAGTACAGTGTTAACCAAGGCAAAAAAATATCTTCAACCTTCCAAAATTTGACAAAATGGACAATACTAGAGGCAGTCACAAAGAGGTCTTTGAGGATTAAATGTGTAGTTCCAGGCACACATTGTAGATTCCAAATAAATAATACTTATTGTGATTTTATTTATTCCTTTTAACTGTTTAGTGATTTAATATTCCTATTTCTCCTCTTTTACTTTAATCTTAATCTCTTGGAGGAGGGAAAGCAAAGAAGAGGTTGATTTCTGTCTCTGTACCAAAGAGTCAGGAGCTAGTATATTTCCACTATGTATCTCAGCTATGTTTATTATTCATGTTTTCTCCTTTCATTCATTTATAAAATATTTAAGCACCTGTTAAATAGTTAGCCCTGTGCTTGTTTCCATCTTCCATGCTATAAAACAGAGACATTTTTTCTGTAGCATATTTTCTCAACATTAACACAATGAAGTAAGTTCCTGAAATGAAAAATCCATTATCCATTCCACTTATGAATACATACACTACTACAGACAAGGTTTATCTTAGAGTGAGTGCAATCCACTGAATATATATGTAATTTAAATTTGTGTACACTAGGGAACACTCATATTTTCTTAACCCCTGAAAGCTATAAGCAACAGTTTACATGTACAGCATTTGGCAAAATGTGATAACAAATGAGAATACAAATATTACTGGCAATTAAAATTTTCAGTTGAAACCATGGTGGATTTGGTTATTGTCAAGAATGCCAAAACACATAATGCAAGGTTTTTTGTTGTTGTTGTTTTTTTTTTTTTGTATTTTAAGCAGTCAGATGGTTAGAATAATAAATATATCACAAATTAAACATATATCACAGATTAAGCAACAAACAATCATATGGTTAATATGAATCAACATAACTACTTCTCATTTAAATTAAAACTTCTTTACAGCTTAAAATTTAAGAATTTAAGTTCAACAGGATAAAATTGGCAAAAGCATAAAATGAATTTGTATACTGAATAAAACTGAATTCATGAAGATTCACAATCAATTCACAATCAAAGAAATTATTTTGGATTTAAGAAATAAGAAATAATGCTAAACCATAACTTGTTCTCATTGTTTTTCTTTTATATTGTTATTAATATGGTTATTAAAGTCAGTAAATATTTTACAATTAAGCTCCACATTTGAGTCTGCACATGTTGTCTATTCATTCTCTACTTGATAGAAAATCATTAAAGTGAAAATACACTGCCAAAATTCTTAGCAATTTGAATGCAAATTAAATCAATAGAATAACTTAGAAGAATTTGCCCTTGGAAGGAGTGCATGTTCAGGCACCTGCTCAAGAGCTTCATTTTGTTTATTCAATCTCTAGCAGTATAACTATACTCAAGGCATTACTAGCAATCTCCATTTTCAAGTGTGAAAGAGCCCAGAGCAAAGAAACATAACCAAAAGATGAATGTACTTGAAAAATTAAGTGTTGGTATATTGTTTCATTCTAAACCTAGTCAACACATTTTGTCATATAAAAATATGAAATTCTATTGTTGACTGAATAGGAAGTTCTTTTATCTGTGCCAATAATTTATTCATATAACTAGTGCCGAATGAGCATGGTTAGAGTTTAAAAAGTATATTTTAGCCATAAAGGATTGCTTTTTGTTTTTTTGAATATTCTATTGAATAATCCCAAAAGATAAACATGTTATTCTAGGAGCTTGTTTTCAATTTATAGCTTTTCCTACAAGAAAAATAAACATCAAAGAAGAAATAGCACTACAAAGGCAAATTCCAAACATTAAGTAGGAACTGAAATGTTTTTTGAAATAATTTTTAGTGACAGCAGCATTTTAGTATGTATCACATTTGCAGAATAGCAGTATTACTAAATAAGTTAGAAGCTTATTTATTTATTTTTAATTGAAGGATAATTGCTTTACAATATCGTGTTGGTTTCTACCATACATCAACATGAATCAACCATCGGTTTATATATGCCCCCTCCCTCTTGTAAGCATATAAGTTCAGGACATTGTAATAATTAATTTAATCAACATATAGTGTTGAAGACCTATTAATATCCAGACCCTTGAGCCAGAAATGCTTTGGGAATATAGAGATGAATATAGCACTCATTTCCTATAGTATGGTGAGTGTGGGCACATGTGTAAACAACGAATAAATGTACAATGAGACTAGACACACATACAGACATGGACAATGGGATGTAAGAAGAAAGAAAATAATCCCTAATTGTGCCTGTCTGACTTATTTCAGTTAGCATAATACCCTCCAGATCCATCTATGTTATTGCAAATAGCAAAACTTCATTCTTTTTTATGGGAAAGTATTATCCATTCTATACTGATAGGCCACATCTTCTTTATCCACTCATCAGTTGATAGACAAGATAGAAGTCCACACTACTACATATAAAATGAATAAGATACAAGGGTATAATATGCAGCCAATATTTTATAATAACTTTAATTGAGTATAATCTATAAAATTTTGAATCACTATGTTGTACATCTGAAACTAATATAATATTGTAAATTAACTATAGGTTAATTTTAAAAATAGTAAAAAGTAAAATTAAAAAGTCAAGATCCTTTTGAAAGAGTAAATAATTCTGCTGACAGGAGAAAAGAACAAAAAAAAAAAAAAATGAATTTCATTCTTGCTTCAAAATTATGAAGACTGTGAAACCCTCCAGAAGCTCCCAAAGTCCATAGACCATGAGTGACAGATGAGTACTCTAGAGAGATTAGACCCTCTTAGCTAACTCTAAGGGGGGTAAACAGCGGTAGTGACTCCTTTGTAAGTAGCCCATTCACAGCTGCGGGATCCCCCTGCAGGTATAGTCTATTGGTTGGAAATATTTAACTAGCCATATGAAAATCCTGTAAGCCTGGGCAATTGTTCCCATGAGCTATGGACTTGACACATGGGTGAGTTCTGACTATGCAGAGTCAATACCTACTTTAACTGTCAGTAACCAAATTGACAAAATGTATTCTGGATTCCTATTTTGTCAGAACCAAGGCTGAATACTCTTTCTTCATCCTCATACCAAAGTGTTCACAAAGGACATGTATTTTCCCAGACTTTTTCTAAATTAAAATCTCTCTCTCCACTTCTCATAGCTTCAGCAACCTTGCGAAACTCCAGGAAGGGTGAGACACTGAAACAGTCCTTGCTACAGTTATTTTCTCCCTGGGCTTATAGAAAAGAGAGCCAAGACATCAGATTCATGGCCAGAAAACAAGTCAAAATGTTCTTGGCGAACTGACCTTTAGGACAGAGGAAATGAGAGATATTTGGCAAAAAAAAAAAAGGGCCAAGGCAGAATCCAAAGTCAGATGGATTAACGTAATCAAAGCCAAAGAGAGACAGTACAGATAAAAAATAATTTAATTAGAAGAAAGAGTACAAGTATATATAAGGTAATAGCCACAGACGAAATCATGACCTCTTTGAAAAGTAGAACATCTGTTGCAACTTCTTAAAAAACAGAGTTAAGACACTTAAAACATAATCTAGTTTTTGTTGGCTAATCTGCTAACAGTTGTGTTAATGGTGGATATTTTGCTTAGAAATAAGTATATGTTTGAACCCTTACTAAATCTTGTTGCAGTAATTTCAAGCAAAAATGTAAGCAGATAATAAAGAAATTTTGAGATAAATGATACTTTTTCCATCCTTAAAAAAGTACTAGTTCTCTCTGGGTGTCAAATTTACCAATAGCTATTTAATCCATGTAGGTTCCCATAAGAGGAGTAGAAGAATAGAGTATGCAGTAAACATTATCTAATGTTGATTGTAAATCACACTAAATAAATATACTTACTAAGAGAAGAGCTAGAAATCTATATAAACCACATGAAAACTGTTTTCTCTTTTCATTCTGTTTTCATCTGGCCAAGGGTTGCCTCAGATAACTTTCAATTGACAATGAATCTCAGCAGAAATGATCCTATTATATAAATAACAAACTAATGTATTTAGCTGTATACCACACACATAAGTCACTAGTTCTAGATAAATGAAATGTAAATGTGGTCTCTTTAATATTCCATTTAATTTGTATGTCCAAGCAAACTAAGCTGTTACTTTAAAACAACACACTTCAAGAGTATTGAACACTAGCCTCAGAACTGTTATATCTAGCTTTTTAAAAGTCATGCTATAACTACCCACTTCTCTAGATGTGTGTTCATGAGACATGCATACACAAGATGCCCTGTGTAGCAGCTTCAGCAAACTCAACTCTTGGTATATGGCCTCCTTTAGGCCTCTGTAACTGGCTCATCAGAAGGCGTTTTATATTGGAAATGGAACTCACTCACTAAATAATTAGTTTGGTTCAGAAATAGTATCCATTCCATGAGTTAAGGGGTCTAGGCCTGTTCTAAATGTGAAGAGAATGGAAATCCATGGACAAGTTCTACTGTAACATAGTCTTATATCACATAATAATCACAAACATTCCCATACATAACGTTTTTACACAGAAGCTAGACTAAAGGAGCTATTTTACAGTATCTATTGTGTGTTTGTGGAAAATATTACCATCAAATTTTATTTTTTAAAGGAGATTGAACTTCTAAGCTTAGCAGGAAATTTATTTTCTCTCATCCAGTAAATTTATTTTCCAGAAATTAGGTTTAAATAAATCCAGAAATTTATTTTCATCTCATCTCCCAGCAAAAGAAAATTCATCCATTGCTTTAAACTTTGGAACCACTCAAAAAGGCCCTACTTCTGGTTCACCTTAACTGGTTTATGAATATAGTAAGGTCTGTTTCCATTCATATCTGGTGATGGATGAGTTTATCCATCTAAAATAAATCAGAAATTTGAGTCAAATTAATGAGTTGACCGGAAAATCAACACAGTTAAGGTTAGTCCTAGATAAGGAATAAGTAAAAGAATCATTTATGAGCTTTAGTGTTACCTTCCTGGTAGCTCAAGAGAAGTACACATTGGAAGCTGTAATTCCAAAACAACATCCCCGAGCCAAACCACAGATTTCCTCCCACTATGTCTGGTGTAATGGGAAAAAGCAGATTTCCACAGCACGACTTTAAAACAGGATTCTCCATTAATTCTTCATTGAACTGTGTTACTACTTAGAACACATCAAAGAATTTCCATTTTAAAAAACACTCAAGTGAAAGAACAAACTAGAATTACAATGGGTAAATATCCCATTTCCCAACGCCCCCCCCCCCGCCCCCCGCCCAAGGTGATTCTTTAAATGTATGGGATGAATGGACATTGTGTGGAAATTTGTAAAGGAGCCATACTTTACCTGAGTGATATGAGATAAAGTGAGATTACTTGCAGGAGAACTTCTACCAATGCAGAGAAATCATAGGTAAGGGAGGAGGGGAGATTGGAGAAAGCTTACATTGACAAAAGACAGAGATTATGGATAACACCTGGGTTGTCTGAGGAGAGCATGATTCATGGCTAGATAGAAAATAAAAATAGATTTTGAGTCACAGAGTTCTGCTTTGACTCCTGAGTAGGTAATTGTTAAATTACATCACATATGATTAGTTCATCCAATAAATCAGTTCAGTTCAATTCAGTAGCTCAGTCGTGTCCAATTCTTTGCGATCCCATGGACTGCAGCACACCGGGCCTCCCTGTCCATTACCAACTCCCAGAGTTTACCTGAATTCATGTCCATTGAGTCAGTGATGCCATCCAACCATCTCATCTTCTGTCGGCCCCTTCTACCGCCTTCAATCTTTCCCAGCATCAAGATCTTTTCAAATGAGTCAACTCTTCGCATCAGGTGGCCAAATTATTGGAGTTTCAGCTTTGACATCAGTCCTTCCAATGAACACCCAGGACTGATCTCCTTTAGGATGGACTGGTTGGATCTCTTTGCAGTCCAAGGGACTCTCAAGAGTCTTCTCCAACCCCACAGTTCAAAAGCATAAATTCCTCAGTGCTCAGCTTTCTTTATAGTCCAACTCTCACATCCATACATGACCACTGGAAAAACCATAGCCTGACTAGATGGACCTTTGTTGGCAAAGTAATGTCTCTCCTTTTTAATATGCTGTCTAGGTTGGTCATAACTTTCCTTCTAAGGAGTAAGCGTCTTTTAATTTCATGGCTGCAGTCACCACCTGCAGTGATTTTAGAGCCCCCCAAATGAAGTCTGCCACTGTTTCCACTGTTTCCCCATCTATTTTCATGAAGTGATGGGACCAGATGCCATGATCTTAGTTTTCTGAATGTTGAGCTTTAAGCCAACTTTTTCATCCAATAATTACCACTCAGTTTAACAAGAACCAGGATCTCTTGTTAACTCAACTTTCTTTCTCTTATAGATAATTCTTTTCATATCTTCCTCTTCGATAGATTACTTTACACAACCTTAACTAACACAACAATTAACTACCTTGAGAAGAAAAAATAAAACCTCTACCAAGTATGTCTAAAATAAGAGCTGCTACACCAAAATTTAATGTCTACCAGGACTGTGCTATGGTCCAGAGGTATAGGTTTTGTTGGAATAAAAAATTAGAGTGAAGTTCTAAAAAATATAAACAAAAAACCAAAATCACAAAAGCAAAATTATATATTTTATATATAAATTAAATATATGCATTGTATACATAAATTATGTATATATATATATATATATTCAAAAAGGTGACAAATAACCTATTTTAAAAGCTGACAAGTATAACATAGAAAATTCTAAGAAATAGTATTTTATTACTTGTCTAATACCCTCTATACTAGTGTTTTTCCTACAGTTTTCTGGCTGAACACTCTTGATCTTCTCTTCAAATAATGATGATATCATAATGTAATTTTCTATAGAGAAAAAAGTTGATTCAGTTATTTTTCAGTATGACTAATTTTCATTTGTTTTCACTCATTGATAATTTGGAAACTTAACCTGAAATTAAAAGAGTAATTCAGAAACATTTCAAATTGTTTGTTATGTATTGAACTACACAATATGGAATGAAATTACTCTTATGTTATACACATTGATTTATTCATGATTATGTTTGGGAGTTTTGTTACCAGACCCCTTGTTTCCTCACATAATTTAATTGCATGATGATTTTGCCTGTTTTCTCTGGAAGTACTAGACTTAGTCTCACACACACACACACACACCAAAACTGTGCCAAATATACTAAGAAGAAATTCTGTAGGTTTGCATATAGAATTAGCAGCTTCACACAAAGATAAACACTTGTGTATACAAAGGTATAATTTCCATATAGAATTTGCCACTTCACACAAATGTATATTGGATATTTATAGCAGTGAAAGAGGTTTGTACTCTAGAAACAAAACTATACTCTTTCAACAATACCCTTGTAAAAACTATGATATTTATGTTTTAGCATGTTTTATGCATTTAATTGAGTTACAATTGATTTATGATACTATATAAGATACAGGTATACAACATAGTGATTAAAATTTTTAAAGATTGTACTTTATTTATAATATTATAAAATATTTACTATATTTCCTGTGCTGTACAATATATTCTTGTAGCTTATTTATTTTGTACATAGTAGTTGGTTCCTCTTAATCCCCTAATTCTATCTTGCTCCTCTATCCTTCCCAGCCTCACTGATAACTTCTAGTTTGTTCTCTAAATTTGTGAGTATTGTAAGTATTTCTTACTTTTGATTTGATTGTAAAGGGCACTGTTTCCTTTATTTCTCTCTCAGTTCACTGTTAGTGTGTAGAAATGCAACAAATTTATGTGTATTGATTTCATATCCTGCAATTTCACTGAATCCATCAATGAATTGTAAGTTTTTTTGGTGGCACCTTTAGAATTTTCTATATATTTTATCATGCCATCTCCAGACCATAACAGTTTTACAGTTTCCTTTCCAATTCAAATCCCTGTTATTCTTTCTCTTGCCTCATTGCTGTGGTTAGGATTTCCAATATTATGTTGAATTAAACTGGTGACATCGGGTGTCCTTATCTTCTTCCTAACCTTAGAGAAGACACTTTTGGCTTTTCACCCTTGAGTATGATGTTAGCTATGGATTATAACATAACATATGGCCTTTGCTATGTTGAGGTATGTTCCCTCTATACCCACTTTCTGGAGAATTTTTATCATGAATGGATGTTGAATTTTTTTGCAAAAGTTTTCACTCTTCTATTGAGATGATCATACTTTTTTATTCTTCAACTTCTTAATACAGTGGGTCACATCGAATAATTTGTGGATACTGAAATATACTTGTATTCCTGAGGTAAATTCCACTTGATCATGATGTATGACTCTTTTAATGTATTGTATTTGATTTGCTGGTTTTTGTTGTTGTTTTTTTTCAGGATTTCTGTGACTGTTTTACCAGTGATATTGGCCTGTAATTTCCTTTTGTGTGTGTGATATCACAGTTTGATATCAAGGTGATGCTGGCCTCTTAGATTGAGTTTGGAAACTTTCTTTCCTCTGAAAAATGATTTTTGGAACAGTTTGAGCATAAGCAATAACTCTTCCCTAAACATTTGGTAGAATTCATATGTGACACTCTCTGATCTTGGACTTTTGTTTGTTTGGAGTTCCTTTAATACTGATTCAATTTCATTACCAGTAGTTGATCCCTTTATATTTTCTATTTTCTTCTCAGAAGTTTGTGCATTTTAGAAACTTATGCATTTCTTATATGCTGTCCATTTTATTGCAATATAGTCATTTATAGTAATCTATTATAATCATATATATTTCAGTAGTGTCAGTAGTTACTTCTCCTTTTTCATTTATATATATTTATTTGGGCCCACTTTTTTTGCCTCGATAAGTCTAGCTAAAGATTTATCAACTCTGTTTGTCTTTTAAGAGAACCAGGTCTTAATTTTATTGACCTTTTCCATCTTTTTTTTTTTTTTTTAGTCTCAGTTACTTCTGCTCTGATGTTTATGATTGCTTGTCATCTACTAACTTTAGGTTTTGCTTTGTTATTTTTATCTATGTGTAAAGTTAAGTGGTTTATTTGAGATTTTTCATGTTTGTTAAAGTAGGTTTGTATTGCTATAAACTTCCCTTTGAGAACTACTTTTTCTGTGTCCTAGATTTTGGGTTTTGTGTTTTCATTTTCATTTCTCTCCAGGTACTTTTAGATTTCTCCTTTGACTTCTTCAGAAACCCATTGATAGCTTAGTAGCAGATTATTTAGCTTCCATGTTGTTTGTGTTTTAGTTTGCTTTTTTTTTCTTTTTTTTCTTGTAGCTGATTTCTAGTCTTGTAATGTTATACTCAGAAAAGATACTTGATGTGATTTCCATTTTCTTAAATTTACCTAGGTTTATTTTGTGACCTAGCATGTGATCTTTCCTGGAGAATGTTCCATATACACTAGAAAAAAGTGTGCATTCTTCTGACTTTGGATGGAATGTTTATATATATATATATATATATATATATATATATACACATACATATATATATGTATGTATGTATACAGACACACACATATATATTCATTTACATTATATATATATATATACACTATATTATATATATATATACATTTTTGTCTAATGTGTCATTTAAAGCCACTGTTGCCTTATTAGTTTGTTTGTTTGTTTGTTTTATTTTTCTAGATGTTCTGTCCTTTGAAGTACATGGCATGTTAATGTTTCCTACTGTTATTGTTTTACTGTCAATTTCTCAGCTTTTGTCGGTTAAAATTTCCTTAATGTATTTAGGTGTTCCTATGATAACTGCATGTATATTTACAATTTTGTTTTGTTTTTTTATATTGATTCTTTGATCGTTATGTAATGTCCTTATTTTTCCTCTTATAACAGTCTAAAGTTGATATTTTTTTTATGATACAAGTATTGCTACACTGTCTTTCTTTCTGTTTCCATTTGTATGGAATACATTTATTCCATCTCTTCATTTTCTCTCTGTATGTGTTTCTGGGTCTCAAGTGAGTCTCTTATAAGTAGTGTCTATACAGGTCTCTTTTTTTTTATTCATTCAGCCATTTTATGTCTTTTGATTGAAATTTATATTTTAAGTAATATGTATATACTTATTGCCATTTTGCTAAATGTTTTGGGATTTTGTAGTTTTTTTTTTTTTTTTTTCCCTGCTTCTTTCATCCTCTTCCTTTGTGACCTGATGATTATCTTCCAGAGGGATCGGGTGGAGAGGGAGGTGGGAGGGGGGATCGGGATGGTGAACACATGTAAATCCATGGCTGATTCATGTCAATGTATGGCAAAAACCACTACAATATTGTAAAGTAATTAGCCTCCAACTAATAAAAATAAATGGAAAAATAAATAAATAAATAAATGCTATGCTTGTATTCCTTTCTTGTTTGCATATGTATTATAGACTTTCTTATTTTGGTCACCATAAGGTTTCTGATAGTTTTAAATTATTGGTCTCTTAATTTCAAATTCATTTCATGAACCCTTTATTTATACTCTCCTCCCCTTATGATTTCTGTTTTTGACATTGTATTTTACATTTATTATCTCATAACTGCTTATTGTGGATGTCAATGATTTTATTTGTCTTTTAATATTCTTACTCACTTTGCATGTGGTAGATATTATATATTTATTTTGACCCATGTATTTTTTCCTTTCATAAATTTACTGTTTCTAGTATGGCCTTTTCTTTTTCATTACTTTTAATATTTCTTATAAAGCTAATTTGGTGGCCCTGAATCAACTTTTAGTGTACTTTTTCATTGCAGTTATTGTATTCTTCATCTTTGCTTGGTTGTTCTTTATCTTTAAAAAAATAAAAAGTTTCAATAAAACTTTTGACCTTTCTGGGCTTCCCTAGTGGCTCAGATGATAAAGCGTCTGCCTGCAATGCAGGAGACTTGGGTTTGATCCCTGGGTCAGGAAGATCCCCTGGAGAAGGAAATGGCAACCCACTCCAGTACCCTTGCCTGGAAATTTCCATGAGGCAGATGTTATCTTCTTCTTGTTCAGTCTTTTGGGCCTTCTAGAAGCTTGCCTGCTGGTGGAAGGGACTCTGTCCCTGTCCAGTTAGCTGCTTGGCCTGAGGTGTCCCTGTCTGGTATCTACAGGCTATTGGGAATTAGGGTAGCAGTGTACCCTAAGGCTAATAAGCTAGAGGGAGGATTCCAGCAACCAGTGTCTACATGCTGCAACAAGCTCTGCAAATTGGCTGCTACCAAACTTTCAGTTTCCCGGGTGGCTCAGTGGTAAAAGAATACACCTGCCTATGCAGGAGATGCAGGAAACCTGGGTTCAACCTCTGGGTTGGGAAAATACCCTGGAAGAGGCAATGGCAAATCAATTTAGTATTCTTGCCTGGAGAAGTCCATGGACAGAGGAGCCTGGTGGGCTTCAAAGTCACATGATTTAGAGGGTTAACTTCTTGATGTGAGACCTCAGACTTGGCAACCCAATGTGGAGCTTAGTTCCCTCACTGTGTTGGGGGAACTTCTGCAATTGTAATTATTCTCTCATTTGTGGGTCACCCACCTGTAAGTACAGGGCTTGACTGTACAGTAACTCTGCCCCTCCTGCTCTCCTCATTGTAGTCTTCATATCTTTAGTTATAGAAGATATTTTCTTGGAGGTTCCAATTTTTTCTTCAATAATTTTTCTATAAAATAGTTTTGGTGTGCCCATTAGAGTTGAGCCCAGTGCCTTTTTATTCCTCCCTCTTGGCCAGTCTCCCTATTACATTTATAAACACTGCTGTATCAAGTACATGACTGCAAGTAGGAAATTTCCATTTGAGTAGTTAACAGTGAGAACTAAAACATCCACATATATTTTACACATTTGAAGACAGAAAATGTTCTGTGGACCAGCTTCTGGCACAAACATTTTTAAATCCTGTTTCTCTCCCACTGCCAATAAACTTTTGGTATTAAGTGTCATAAGGCATATTTATATCAAGATACAGCATCTGACTCTATGATTTATTATCACAAATCTAGCATGATATCAGAATGAAACTATTCCTATAATGAAAATCTAACTATACTTTTCTCACAGAGTTGCCATTCTGGTGCTCATTTCTTTTGTGTAGATTCTGCTTTTTATCTGATATCATTTTCCTTCCACTGGAAGGAGCTCCCTTAACATTTCTCATAGGGCAAATCTGCTAGGGACAAATTCTTTCACCTTTTTTTTTTTTTTTCCAGGCTTTTTAAAATCTGTATATCTTGAAAATTTCACTGGGTAAAGAATTCTAGTCTGCAAGATTTTGTGTTTATTGTTTTCTGTTTCATCATATTGTCACCCTGGCTTCTGGTTTCCATTGGTTGTCCTCAGCTGATATTTTACTCATCATATGACTGAAAGAATTTTCCATAAGCCAGCTTCTGGGATATGGATTTCAAACCATTTGTTTCTTTTCCATCATATAGAAACTTTTTGTCCTGAGTATCTTCTGTCATTTTTATCTTTATTCCTCTGTACATTGTGCAATGGGTCTTTCTTCTTGTGGCTGACTTTAAGATTTTCACTTTATGAATGGTTTAGAGTAAGTTAAGTAATATGTTCATTTTTCTTGTGCTTCAGTTTCTTTGCACCTGAATCAATGAGAGTATGCAGTGAATCAAATTTTCAGATACTCTTTCTTCAAATATATTTTCTGGTCTTCCACTTCTGGGACTTCAGTCACATACGTAAGACTGCTTGAGGTTTCTTGGTAGCTCAGTGAGGCTTTCTCCTTTTTTGAGTACTTATGTTTCTGTGTTTCATTCTGAATCATACCTATTGCTATATCTTCTAACTTATAATTTTTGATCCTTTAAAATCTTCTATAACTATCCTTCAGTTCAGTTGCTCAGCTGTGTCAGACTCTTCACAACCCCATAGACTGCAGCACGCCAGGCCTCCCTGTCCATCACCAACTCCAGGAGTTTACTCAAACCCATGTCCACTGAGTTGGTGATGCCTTCCAACTATCTCATCCCCTGTCGTCCCCTTCTCTTCCTACCTTCGATCTTTCCCAGCATCAGGGTCTTTTCAAATGAGTCAGCTCTTCACATCAGCTGGCCAAAGTATTGGAGTTTCAGCTTCAGTATCAGTCCTTCCAATGAATATTCAGGAATGATTTCTTTTAGGATGGACTGGCTGTCTAAGAGACACTTGAGCGTCTTCTCCAACACCACAGTTCAAAAGCATCAATTCTTCAGCGCTCAGCTTTCTTTATAGTCCAGCTCTCACAACCACAAATGACTACTGGAAAAACCATAGCTTTGACTAGATGGACCTTTGTTGGTAAAGTAATGTCTCTGCTTTTTAATATGCTGTCTAGTTGGTCATAGCTTTTTTTTCAAGGAGCAAGCATACTTTAATTTCATGGCTGCAGTCACCATCTGCAGTGATTTTGGAGCCCCCCAAAAATAAAGTCTGTCACTGTTTCCACTGTTTCCCCATCTATTTGCCATGAAGTGATGGGACCAGATGCCACAATCTTAGTTTTCTTAATGTTGAGTTTTCAGCCAACTTTTTCACTCACCTCTTTCACTTTCATCTTAGATCTTCTTCACATAATTTCCCTTAACTCAACATTTTTATCTTCTTGCATTCCTGAAATATATTTATAGTTGTTTGAGTAGCTTTGTCACCTAATTTTATTATCTGTGTCATTTTTAATATGATTTAATTTTTCAATTTTATTAAGATAGATTTGTCATATGTCATTGTATAAGTTTAAGATATACAGTAAACTTACTTGAATTGTTTACATTGCTTATATTAATTATTGCTTATATTATTAATTATTAAGAATTGCTTATATTAATTATCACATTAAGTTTAATTAACATCCATAGTCTCATATAGATATTAAAAATAAAAAGAAAATTATTTTCCTTGTCATGAGAACTCAGGATCTATTCTCTTAACAGCTTTCAAACATGCAATATGGCAGTATTAACTATAGTCACCATGTTTTACATTATTTCTGTAGTACTTAATTATCTTATAATTACAAGCTGGAATTTTTTATCTTTTGATTGCCTTTATTTAATACTTCTTCCCACAACACCCCCACCTTTGGTAACCACAAATCTGATCTCTTTTTCTGTAAGTATCTTTTTTTTTTCCTATTTCCACATTTAAGTGAGATACTTAATTATTTGTTTTTTGTTTCATTTATGTCACTTAGCATAATGTCCTCAAGTTCCATCAGGTTGTCACAAATGGCAGAATTTCCTTCTTTTTTATGGCTGAATAATATGCTATTACATCACAAGTTTTATATCTATTTGTGTGCCAGTGGATATTTAGGTTGCTTCCATGTCTTGGCTATCATAAATAATGGTGCTATGAACATGGGGTACAGATATCTCTTTAACATAGTTTTTCCTTCAGTTATATACACAGAAGTGGAATTATCAGATCATATTTTAATTTTTTAATTAAAAATTTTAAATGAAAAGCAGAGAACTTTCCATACTGTTTTCCATAGTGATTGTACCAATTTGCCATCCTACCAACTATACATAACAGTTCCCTTTCTCCACATCCTTTCCAGCATTTGATAGGACTTTTTTTTTTTATAATTATGATAAATGTGAGGTAGATTTGAGTCATTTCTTGATTTCCTTATTATTAATTATTTTTCTTTCCTTGCATGCCACTTAATTTTTCATTGGATGCTAGCTTTTATGAATTTTACTTTGTTACACCAGATGTTTTTTGCATTCTTTTAAATATTCTTCAGCTTTGTAATGAAATGAGGTCAGGTGGAAATCTTGTTTTATCAAGCCTTTCTTTTAAGTCATTATATTCAACCACCACAGCCTTTATTTCAGGGCTAATTTTGCTACACAATTTGGACAATATCTTTTGAGTACTCTAACTGACATCTTGTGCATTTCAAAGCTCCCTTTCCCCAAGGGCATCTTAGAGAACAGATAACAGAGCCATGGATAATATAGCTCTCTTGGGAAAAAAGAAATTTGGAGAGGTAACTGAGGAGATATTTAAGAACTAATATAAATGAATTTGAATTGCCACAGTTCAGGAGATAAACTATGGCACACACTTGGCATGCTTTTTAATGAGAGAATGGGCTCATCTACCTCAAAGAACTAGTATATGTCGATATTCTAATAACACAATCTTGTCTCTCCTTACTAAAGTACTGGTGAAAGCCCCTTGGACAAGATAAATCAAGCCTTAATCTACCCTGGGTTATTTTTCAGTTTGATTTAAGCGCTTCTACTGAGAGCTTACTATATGTCAAGTACTGTACTTAATGGCTTTGATTACAAACAATAATGTTTAGTCTCTCTCCTCATGAAGCTTATCATCTCTCTTCATTTAAATAATTAATACATATAAATATTATGACCGTGCTTGATTAATAACTGCTAAGTATCTGTAGGCAATAGCATGACAAACAATATTAGTAGTTGTAGTATACTCTCAACTTCTGTTGATTTTCTCTTCTCCTGTACTGCTTTTAACCAGGTTGACAGCACTGGGATTTTCTTTTTGTTTATTTTACATATTTAAATATCAATTGTTTATGCAATTTCATTCTAACAATTTTTCCTCACATTCATATTCAGAGATGGACAATTATGCCCTGTTCCTTTTGGTAAAATGAATTACTTCCTGGACTTGAGCTGAAATGAAATAAATTCCTGAATATCTATCCTTAGGGGAAAATGGGGGTAGTGGTGGTGGTTTAGTTGCTAAGTCGTGTCCAGCTCTAGCGATCCCATGGACTGTAGCCTGCCAGGCTTCTCTGTCCATGGGATTCTCCAGGCAAGAATACTGGAGTGGGTAGCCATTTCCTTCTCCAGGAGGGAAAAATGGTAAATGAAATATAATCCAACATACTCCAGTTGATTGAATCAGCTCAAGGGTACTGCAGTATTGGCAGCTCTCTCTTTTACTGTCTCTTATTCAAGACACTGAAAATCAGGGCACTAACTCTTTCTTTATAATGAGCTCATGAATGTTCTTGATCATCTAGTTTCTCTTTCCCTTTTACCAGTTATGTCTCCTTTTTCTAACACATCTTTAATTCTTGTGGGATTAAGGGTTTTAGTAACTATAACACTTTCTTGACAGAGGCTTTTATTTATAATTTTTCACAAGTATTCTGAGGAGCAGACAACACAAATTTAGTTTATTCCAGTCCTTTAGGACTTTCACACTGAGATTGGCCAAATATTCTGTTATCTTAGAGAGCTACTCACATCTAGTAAAGTTCTTTTTTATGTCCACTGTTTCATACAGAAGCCAAAATATAATGTATCTAAAAGAAAATGCATGGAAAGTATTTTCCAAGATCACATGGAAAGTTACATTATTGCTTATGGAACTTTGATGATGTAATTTGATTAATACTCAGAGACTAAAAAATGATCTCCTAGATTACTTTAGAGAAAGTATGAACATCTCTTACCATTTAAATGCACATGGTTTTGAATTTGGATAGAAAAAGTTTGGACTCTGGGGAAAACTATATGTCTCCTTGGGTTTCTTCCTGTTTTAGAGAGCCAGAAACAAAACTTTGGTGAGTCCTTTTCCTCCACAGAATCTTATCTCAGAAACAGTAGCTAAAACTACTAGGCCCTTGAGACCAGATAACAAGGAATGCCTTTATCTCTATTTGGTGAAACGTCAGGAGTGATGTTATCTTTTTCTGACACTATGATTTTCTAAGATGCTCAAATGCTAAAATTGAGATTAAAGTTATAAATTATACCATAGCAAAGCTATCTTGATATATATATATATATATATATATATACACACACACACATACATATTTATCTTAATAAAAAGTGATTTTTCAAGCTTTATTTTAGTTGTTTTTCGGTGGACATTAAATATATGACTTGATTTATATAGCTTTCCAACAGCCTTCATTAGGGTCAACCTGTCTGCTGTCAGATCTCATAAAAAATCGCATAATCTCAAGTACCTGTGAGTCTACTGAGTCTGTTGACTCTATAGCCCGCAGTTAAAAGATGTCATTGCACATGCAGGAAGCACTGTTTTCTTTGTCTCATCACCAGCTGGGAAATGATATTTGAACAACAGACAAGAGAAACCAGCTACAGGTTCTCTACAGAAGAAAACCTATCTTTGTCTTTTCTAGAAACTAACTATTAAGGCAGAGTCCTTCCCAGATGATAAAACACATATAAAACAATGGAAATTACATTTTGTCAAAAAATTATCTTTGCTATTTTAATGGCCTTTACACATGTTTCTTTGCTTCCTGTCATGTATTTTACTATAAGATTGGGCCTACAAAAACACTAGTTTAGACACATCTTCCTCAGAGAAGAGGACTTCATGGAGCCTGGGCTTCCAACCTCTGTAGTCTAGGCCCTGCTATCATTCTGTAATGCCATCTACTCCTCATTCTCTCAGCTTCACACATCCCACCCAGAAATACTCTCTTCCATCTCTCCTGCTTGCTCCTGCTAGTTTGTACACCAAGTTTTTTTGCCCCCTCTTCTTAACAAGGATCTAAAACCCATTGATGCAATTGATGCTATTAATGCTATTCTTTTACTATCCTTCATTCTTTCCCTGTCCTTTGTTTCTCTCCGAATACAGCTTGCATTCTGTCTCTAGTTTATCTCTGTGTTGTCACACTAACTTGTCAAAAATCCATCTCCTGGCTAAATCCAACTTTCCATTTAATCTTTGTTGCTCCAGGGCAACAGAAATATTTCAGACAAACATAATCATGCTCATTGGTCTCACTTCAAATAGGAACACAGCATGAGACTAGATGAACACCAAGTGGGTCCTTAGTGCTATTTAGTAATCATGCTAGTAGTTCAGTCAGGTTTCCACTCCCCATCATGACAATTAAATATCCTCTTATGTCTCCAAATACTTCATATGTCTCCTCCCCTGTCCTCACTCTCAAATAATAATCATATTTTTGCTTTCACTGAGAAAATAGTTGCAATCAAAAGAGAAATTCCACAAGATCCCCACAACCACATATCCACCCACAAAGATTTACACCTGTTGTGCAGTCACTCCTTTTTTCTGTAGAAAAGCACTTCATTTTCTAATCCAGTGCCAACCACCATATCTGTGCAATGGATTTAAAACATCACTTTTTACACAATCAAGTGTATCATGCCAACAATTTGCTCTCATTTTCTCTGCATATTCAATTTCTTCCTTTTTCTACTGGATTATTCATATCAGTATACAATCATAGTGTTAGTTCAACTATCTTAAAAATTAAAATTAAGCACATACTCAAACTTTTGACCTCATTTTCCTTGCAACTGTCACTCGACTTCTTTATTCCACTTCACAGAAAACACCTTGAAAGAGTAGTCTGTACTGAATTCTCCACTTCTTATCTCATTCTTTGTTTAATCTACTTCAATAAGGCTATCACTATATCTCTCTAAAGGGTTCAGTGATAAAGAATCTGCCTGCCAATGCAGGAGCTGTAAGAGACATGGGTTCAATCCCTGGGTCCAGAAGACCCCCTGAAGGAGAGGATGGCAACCCACTTCAGTACTCTTGCCTGGAGAATCTCTTGGACAGAGAAGACTGGTGGGCTACAGTTCACAAGATTGCAAAGAGTCAGACACAACTGAATGACTGAGCATGCACTCACACATACCATTCTACAAACCAGCTTTTACCAAGTCATCAAGGCTCTCCACATTGCCTAGAAAGGTGAAGCTAAAGCTCCAATACTTTGGCTACCTGATGCAAAAAACCAACTCACTGGAAAAGATCCTAATGCTGGGAAAGTTTTAAGGCAAAAAGAGGAAGGGAGAGGCAGAGGATGAGATGGTTAGATGGACTCACCAAAACAATGGACATGAATTTGAGCAAACTCCAGGAGAGAGTGAAGGACAGGCAAGCTTGCTCTGCTGCAGTCCATGGTGTCACAGAGTCAGACATGACTTACTGATAGAACAACAAAAAATCTTGCATCAGCATTTGACACAGTTGATTACTCTATGTTTCTTGATATAACTTCTATACTTGCCTCTCTTAATACTTTCTGCCTACTTTGCTGGCTTCCACTTTTAAGCTTCCCTTACTAGTCCTCGATAAACTTCACAACGTCCAAATGTTAGACTTTCCAAGATTCAGCCTGTATATCTCTTCCTTTATTACCATCTATGCACTAGCTACATCATCAGACTCTTACAGGGTTATTGTCTACAATTCCAGTGGTCTTAGTCATTATGATATTTCATGTGAATAATATTCTGAGGAACCAAAAAAGTGGTGCTTCTTATAAGTATACTGTGTGGAGGAACTGGTCTCATAATGCCACTTGTACCTTGACAATCCCCAAATGTATAACTTAAGCCTGGTTTCCCTGACATCTAAATTCATTTTTTTGCCCCAAACTTATTTGCCATCTTCACTTAGATATCTAAGAAGTAACTCAAATTCTGTAAGTAAAAATACCAAAATTCTGATGGCACAGCACCCCACCTTATGCCTCTTCTCACCCCCAATTCCTACTCTAATGTAAAGAGCCTTCTTCATCAGAGTAAATGGAAATTCCATTTATAGATGTTCAGGCAAGAGTATTGGTGTCATTCTTGACACCTCTCCAGAGTCTTTCCACTATACATCTAATCTAATCCATCCATAGACGTGCCTTCTTTACATTCTACATATATTTACTTCTCATGCTACTACATGCTACCACCATGGTCTGAAACACCCATCACCAAGATAATTATAATGACCTCCTAACTAATTCTTTCCTTCCTCCCTTGCCTTCCTATATTACATTTTATAAAGCAGATATGTGTGTGTGTGTGTGTGTTTGTGTGTGTGTGTGTGTGTGTGTGAATAGCTATCACTCCTTTGCTAAAATCTTTCAAAAGCTACCCAGTTTACTCAGTATTAAATCCAACACCTTTACCAAATCCTTCAGAACCATATGTATTCTTTACACCTACTACTTCTCTGACTTCATGTAAAACCACCCCTTTCCTCATCCATTTTTCCCCTATAGCCCCACTGGCTTTCTTGTTCATCCTCAAAAAAACTTCATAAACTCCTGTCCAAGGGTATTCCTATCTGAGATCATCTTTATATAGTATGTCCTCCCCAGCAATCCACACAGTCCAATCTCCCTCATCCATTCAGAATTTGGTTCAAACATCACATTGTCCTGTGGTCTTCTCTGAGCACTCTATACAAAATTGTAACACATGTCATCCACCCTGTTCCCTGGAGCTCCCAGTTCCCAAATGGCCCCCATTATCCTGAATAATTTTTCTTCAAAGTTGTTGCATGTATGGGACTAGAGAGAATGAATTATTTATCTCTCCTATATTTATACATGCTGGAATAACTAAATACACCAAAAATTAGCAGCATGAAATAACGAACATTTTATTATCTCATAAATTCTATGAAGTAGGAATCCAAGCATTGTTTTGGAGTCTCTGGCTCGGGGATCTTTAGAGGCTATAATCAATTTTTTGGCAAGGACAATAATCATTTCAAGGCTTAACTGGAGGAGAAGCCACTTCTAAACTCAGTCACTGCTGTCTAGCCACAGGTCCTCATTGGCCAGCTCCTTGCCACATAGGACTCTCTAGAGCATAACTCACCACATGGTAGCTAGCTTCCCTGACGTTGAGGAAAGAAGAGAATGAAAGAAAAGAAGAAAGATAGAAATCACAGTATTTTGGAAACCTTATCTCTGAAGTGACACCCCATCACTTTTGACGTGTTCTATCATTAGAAGCAAATCACTAAATCCAGTCCACACTTAAGGCTGAATGAATTACATAAGCAGATAATTTCCAGGAGGTAGAGCTTATTGCAGACTGCCACTTTGCAGACTGCCCCTGTGGCTCAAATGGTAAAGAATCTGCCTGCAATGCAGGAGACCCAAGGTCAAACCCTATGTTGGGAAGATCCCCTAGAGAAGAGTATGGCAACCCACTCCAGCGTTCTTGCCTGGAGAATCTCATGGACAGAGAAGTCTGGCAGGCTACAGTCCACGGGGTCACAAAGAGTCAGAAACAACTGAGTGATTGACACTTGCAGGCTGATCACCATATCTTCTGGGCTTCCATAATGGCTCAGCAGTAGAGAATCCACCTGCAGTGCAGGAATCACAGGAGATGCACGTTCAATCCCTGGGTCTGGTAGATCCCCTGGAGGAGGGCATGTCAACCCACTCCAGTATTCTTGTCTGGAGAATCCTACAGACAGAGGAGACTTGTAGGCTTCAGTCCCTGGAGTCACAAAGAGTCAGACACAACCAAAGGGACTTAACACCCACACACCACATCCTCTACTAGAATACAAGGTTCGTATTATTTTTTCTACCATATATCAGCATAGAACAATACTTGGCTACAGAGTAGTCATCTGTTAATTATATGAACTTACTTATTACTCTCCCACTGCTTTCTTGCCTAGGCCTTCTATTTCCACTAAAATGTGAAAATATTTCCTGTGATGTCTTAGACTTATAATTTTATACATACCTGATGATACACACCCACTGATGGGCTTTCCAGGTGGTGCTAGTGGTAAAGAATCCAGCTGCCTATGCAGGAAATATAAGAGACAATGTTCAGTCCCTGGGTCCAGAAGGTCCCCTGGAGGAGGGCGTGGCAACCCACTCAAATACTCTCGCCTGGAGAATCTCATGGACAGAGAAGACTGGCAGGTTACAGTCAATAGTGTCACAAAGAGTCAGACTTGACTGAAGCGACTTAGCATGCACACATCCCCACTGAGTTTTCTCCTTCCAACCCTAACATGTTATAGCTCTACCCAGCACTTCAGATCTCAGGTCAGATGGTGAACTGCTACCCACTCTGCCTCCTGCCCCCCCCCCCCAATCCCTATGACTCCCTTTATTTTCTGTGAGTCCATGTGGTGCTTGTACTACTTAGCTGCATGGTTACTTACATATGTCTTATTCATTCAGACTGTGAGCTTCATGATAACAAATGTCTTGTATTCACCCAATATAAACTCAGCCAAGTTTGGTGCAGTATCTGTCTATATAGCTGTCATACACACCTGGCAGAGTCCTTGCATGCTGCAAGCACTCAACATATATTAGTGGCAAATAACCTATCGGTTTCATTATTTGTTATTTCCAATCCCAAATAAATGTTCATATATATTTGCAAAATAGCTGAATTCAAGTTCTGGAATCATTTATGAATGAACAGTTTGGCCTCTGTTTTCCTTTTGACTCTGACATTTATATTGGTTAAATGCCATGACTTTAATTTTAGTTCTAAAATGGAGTTTTCTGCCACTCTATGTATCTCCTGTGAAGTGGAAGAATGGTCAGAGAGGAAGAAGGTAGAATAGGAGGAAAAATAGAGGCATACTAGAAATAAAATGGATTAGACAGCAAAGATTCTTGGACCTTTGCTTTCCCAACAGTGAAAATGACAAAGCAGGCAGCAGTTGTATAGAAGAACTAGAGTAATCTCCTTTATGTTCTAAATCCCTGTCTTCATAGATAGGCTCTTTGAAAGTGTCTTCAAAACAGCTGAAATTGCCTGAAACCACATTTTATTTTCACCCACAAATTCTTAAGCACAACAGCAAGGAAGGCTCAAGCCAAACTAATCCAGTTGCTCATTAACTACATCATTCACAGAGACTAATTGCTCACTACCCCTGTTTCCACCCAATATTGGCTTATGTAGAGAGAGTAATTCAAGCTCTGGAGTCCTCCCAGATATAAGGATTTGTTATCCAAAAGGACACCCTTCAGAACAAATAATTAAAGACTATTCATGTAAGGCAGAATAGCAGGGATCATTTTCTTAATTTCACAAGATTCATTAGAAGAGTATAGTAATAAGCAGATGCTTTTTTATGACATGGGAAGAATTTGTATAAAGTCAAGCCAAGGATTTTATGAAGACATATCATAACTGCCATATTTGCCATGTTGAACTAATTATCAAAATATCTTATTCCATTGGCCCAACTATGACATTCCAATAAAGCTGCTATCTAACACCTCTAGAGTTCAATAAATCTCCTTTGCCTGAGTCTTAGAGAGTCAACACATGATACCTGAACAGTGTTCATCTTAACATTTGATACAAATCCAAAGTTACAATCCAGCTAGCTTAGTGCATGTTCTCCAGAAGGTTGGAAGCAAGAACAGATTTGAAGACATATTTTACTGCCTCTTTGGATGTAAGTAGAATACCTTATAGGGATAAAGTATTCTGGCTATTTTAGGGCATTCAGGTTGTACTAAATATGTAAGATTGGGCTCAGAATCAAACCAAAAGTTAAAACACATTTTTTGAGTATGATAATAGTTTTCATCAGAAGTCAAGCAAACAAGTTTTATACCTAAAAAAGCATGTAACATTTTAGTTGCTTGATGTTTCAAAGGTCAATAGGCAGTGCCATATGGTACATGGTGTGTCTGTGTATGTGTGTGTGTGTGTGTGTGTGCATGTGTGTGCACATAGGCACACAGGCCAGCATGCCTTAAAACAGCAGACTGTATTTGTCTCCTCTGATCCATCTGCTCTAACAGCAGTAACCAGTTTACAGAAGCTTAAAGCAATATGGACTGCAGGGTTATTTTGACTTAAGGTTAAAGCATTTGTCCAGAGTTTTGAAGGCTTTGCTAAGATGTTTCAGAGCTTCCCTCATTGTACTGAACATCATTTACAGCAACTGCTGGCAAATCACAAAGGGCAATTCTTATGTGTATATGTGTAGAATCATTTTGAGTTTATTTTTGTGTATGGTGTTAGAAAGTGTTCTAGTTTCATTCTTCTACAAATGGTTGACCAGTTTTCCCAGCACAACTTGTTAAAGAGATTGTCTTTTCTCCATTGTATATTCTTGACTCCTTTGTTGAAGATAAGGTGTCCATAGGTATGTGGATATATCTCTGGGCTTTCTATTTTGTTCCATTGATCTATATTTCTGTCTTTGTGCCAGTACCACACTGTCTTGATGACTGTGGCTTTGTAGTAGAGACTGAAGTCGGGCAGGTTGATTCCTCCAGTTCCGTTCTTCTTTCTCAAGATTGCTTTGGCTATTTGAGGTTTTTTGTATTTCCATACAAATTATAAAATTATTTGTTCTCATTCTCTGAAAAATACCATTGGTAGCTTGATAGGGATTGCATTGAATCTATAGATTGCTTGGGGTAGTATACTCATTTTCACTATATTGATTCTTTTGATCCATGAGCACAGTATATTTCTCCATCTATTTGTGTCCTCTTTGATTTCTTTCATCAGTGTTTTATAGTTTTCTGTATATAGGCCTTTTGAACACTTTCCAACACCATACACAAAAATAAACTCAAAATGGATTAAAGATCTAAATGTAAGACCAGAAACTATAAAACTCCTAGAGAAAAACATAGGCAAAACATTCTCCGACATAAACCACAGCAGGATCCTCTATGACCCACCTCCCAGAATATTTGAAATAAAAGCAAAAATAAACAAATGGGACCTAATTAAAATTAAAACTTCTGCACAATGAAGGAAACTATAAGCAAAGTGAAAAGACAACCTTCAGAATGGGAGAAAATAATAGCAAATGAAGCAACAAACAAAGGATTAATCTCAAAAATGCATAAGCAACTCCTGCAGCTCAATTCCAGAAAAATAAAAGACCCAATCGAAAAGTGGGCCAAAGAACTAAGCAGACATTTCTCCAAAGAAGGCTAACAAACACATGAAAAGATGCTCAACATCACTCATTATCAGAGAAATGCACATCAAAAACACAATGAGGTACCGTTACACGTCAGTCAGAATGGCTGCTATCCAAAAGTCTACAAGCAATAAATGCTGGAAAGGGTGTGGAGAAAAGGCAACTCTCTTACACTGTTGGTGGGAATGCAAACTAGTACAGCCACTATGGAGAACAGTGTGGAAATTCCTTAAAAAACTGGAAATAGAACTGCCAGATGACCCAGCAATCCCACTGCTGGGCACACACACTGAGGAAACCAGAATTGAAAGAGACACATGTACCCCAATGTTCATTGCAGCACTGTTTATAATAGCCAGGACATGGAAGCAACCTAGATGCCTATCAGCAGACAAATGGATAAGAAAGCTGTGGTACATATACACAATGGAGTATTACTCAGCCATTAAAAAGAATTCATTTGAATCAGTTCTAATGAGGAGGATGAAACTGGAGCCTATTATACAGAGTGAAGTAAGCCAGAAAGAAAAGCACCAATACATTATACTAACACATATGGGATTTAGAAAGATGGCAACGATAACCCTGTATGCGAGACAGCAAGAGAGACAAAGATGTATTGAACAGTCTTTTGGACTTTGTGGGAGAGGGCGAGGGTGGGATGATATGGGAGAATGGCATTGAAACTTGTAAATTATCATGTGAAACGAATCACCAGTCCAGGTTTAATGCATGATACAGGATGCTTGGGGCTGGTGCACTGGGATGACCCAGAGGGATGGGATGGGGAGGGAGATGGGAGGGGGGTTCAGGATGGGGAACGCATGTACACCCATGGAAGATTCAAGTCAATGTATGGCAAAACCAATACAATGCTGTAAAGTAAAAAACAATAACAAAAAAAGAATCAAATGGACTTTATGTTCATATGCTATATACTTTTCTGCTTATTTGTTTTTTTCAGCCACCCAGGATAGTGAAAATACACAAAATGGTTTTAGTTTTGGTTTTGATTTATCTGGAGAGTCAACTACATCTTAGTGAGTGCAGTGGTCATGACAGATAATAAGATAATAATCCAAACTTTGTCTGTCTATTGTGGAATCCTCTTCAATAACACAGAAATCAATTTACATTGCTCATCTCCAGGCTGCAGACTGCATAGGTTGGGTGGGTACAGGATGGCTGTGATTTGGGGAAATGAAAATCTTTTTCATGATAAAGGTGGAAGAGTGTTTCTCTTGTCTTTGCTTTCTTTTGCTATTTTATTTTTCCTTGAATGCTACTTACTCAGGTCCATGTTCCAATCAGGTCTTAAAAATGCTTGTCTCTACTTTTCAGAACAAGGTCATATATTGGGCTAGTAAGAATTAGCTATTCTGGTACTGATTAATTTTTAAACAAAACCTCAAAAGAGAGGCAACCAAACAAACTAATCTCTATTTGTATTTTTTATTTCAATTTATTTTAATTGACATATGGTTAATTTAAAATGTGTTAGTTCAGCTGTACTGCATTTCTATATGCATATATATATATATATATATATATATATATATATATAAATTGATTTCATCTGCTGCCCGTCTACTCTGTACATAGCAGTGTCTGTATGTCAATTCCTAAATCCCAATTCATCCCTTCTTTTTCCCCCTTGGTAGCCACAATTCTTCCTTCTATGACTGTGAGTCTATTTCTGCTTTGTAAATACATTCATTTGTATCATTATTTTAAGATTCCACAAATGTGGCGCCATATGATGTATGTTTTTAAGTTTAGAAGATGTAGAACCTCTAAGATCTGTAAAGATCTGTGTGAAGAAGAGAATTAAAGGAGACAAGGCAATCTCAGTATTTTCCAGCTTATATCACCTCTCCCTAGAGAGTAAACTAATGTGCTTATGACATTCTCTACTTATATATTAAAATGCATTTTTAAAATATTTAAATGTTCATAATCTTGAAAAGTTATGTCTAACAGGAAAAATGCCAGAAATATAGCTATATATAACTATATATAGTTTTTATTTTGGTGTGAGTAGAAAGAAAATCACCACAGCTGAATACATAGTCTAGTGGGATGGATATTATAAGGTAGACAGGTCAAGAGTTTGAAAATTCTGATTTGAGATGTCAGAACAATATTACACATAGTAGAGTGAGTCTACATCCCAGGTATAATCATTAAAAAAGGAAAAAAGCAAGGTCACCTTGAATCCTTATCAAACATGCCTGAAGAAACCTATGCCAACTTGATTTTATTTAGCTAGAGGTCTTTCCAACTCAACTGAGATTGTAAGTTGTAGCAAGACTGTACAATGGAGTAGAGAGCCTATCAATTGCTGTCTTATACTATTAATGACATACTGTATGTCAGTTCAGTCACTCAGGCGTGTCTGACTCTTTGCGACCCCATGGACTGCAGCAAGCCAGGCTTCCCTGTCCATCACTTACTCCCAGCCAGGGCACCAGGCATGTCATCCAGCTACATTGAGTGGTTGAAGGGCATGCCCCAGTTAGTTGGGGACCAGCAAAATGTGATCCACTATAGAAGGGAATGGCAAACCACTTCAGTATTCTTGCCTTGAGAACCCCATGAACAGCATGAAAAGGCAAAAAGATTTAATGCTCAAAGATGAACCCACCAAGAAGGTAGGTGTCCAATATACTACTGGGGTAGGGCAAGGAAATAGCTCCAGAAAGAATGAAGAGGCTGAGCCAAAGCAGAAATGACGCTCATTTTTGATTGTAGATGGTGGTGAAAGTAAAATCCGATGCTGTAAAGAACATTATTGCATAGAAATCTGGAATCTTAGGTCCATGAATCAAGTTAAATTGAAAGTGTCAAATAGGGGAAGGCAAAAGTCAACATCGAAATTTTAGGAATCAGTGAACTAAAATGGGTAGGAATGGGAGAATTTAATTTAGATGACCATTATATCTACTACTATTGGCAAGAATCCCTTAGAAGGAATGTTATAGCCCTCATAGTCAACAAAACAGTCTGAAATGCAATTCTTGGTTGCAATCTCAAAAATGACAGAATGATCTTGGTTCATTTCCAAGGTGAACCATTCAATATCACAGTAATACAAGGCTATGCCCCATTTATTTGAGTGTTTGTCATAGCAAACGCTATCTTACAGCACAAGAGACATCGTAGAGATGTCTCACCAGATGGACCTCACCAGATGGTCAGTACTGAAATCAAATTGATTATATCCTTTGCATCTGAATGTGGAGAAGCCCTGTAGAGTCAGCAAAAATAAGACCAGGAGCTGACTGTGGCTCAGATCATCAGGTCCTTATTACAAAATTCAGGCTCAAATTGAAAAAAAAAAAAAAGCATGGAAAACCAGTAGGCCATTCAGGTATGACCGAAATCAAATCTCTTATGATTATACAATGAAAACAATGAATACATTCAAGGGAATAGATCTGGTAGACAGAGTGCCTGAAAATCGATGGATGGAGGTTTACAACATTGTACAGGAGCTAATAATCAAAACCATCTCCAAGAAAAAGAAAAGCAAGAAGGCAAAATGATTGTCTGGGGACTTACAAATAGTTGAGAAAAGAAGAGAAGCAAAAGGTAGAGGATAAAGGGAAAGATATACTCAGCCGAATGCAGAGTTCCAGAAGACAGCAAAGAGAGAAAAGAAAGCATTCCTAAGTAATCAGTGCAAATAAATAGACAAAAACAAGAGAATGGGAAAGACAAGAGATCTTTTTAAGTAAATTGGACATACCAAAGGAATATTTCATACAAAGATAGGCAAAAAAAGACAAAAACAGCAACAACCTAACATAAGTAGAAAAAATTAAAAAGAGGAGACAGGGATACACAAAAGAAGTGTACAAAAAAGCTCTTAATGACCTATATAACCACGATGGTGTGGTCACTCACATACAGTCAGACATACTGGGATGTGAACTCAAGTGGGCCTTAGGAAGTATTACTACAAACAAAGCTAATGGAGATGATGGAATTCCAGCTGAGCTATTTCAGATCCTAAAAGATGATGCTGTGAAAGTGCTGCACTCAATACACCAGCAAATTTGGAAGACTCCGCCATGGCCACAGAAATGGAAAAGGTCAGTTTTCATTCCAATCCCAAAGAAAGGCAATAGCAAAGAATGTTTAAACTACTGCACAACTGCACTCATTTCACATGTTAGCAAATAATGCTCAAAGTTCTCCAAGCTAAGCTTCAACAGTACTTGAACCAAGAAGTTCTAGATGTTCAAGCTGGTTTTAGAAAAGGCAGAGGAACCAGAGATCAAATTGCTAACATGTATTCAATTATAGAAAAAGCAAGGGAATTAAAAAAAAAAAATCTACCTCTGATTCATTGACAACACTAAAGCCTTTGATTGTGTGGATCACAATAAGCTGGAAATTTCTTAATGATGTGGGAGTACCAAACCACATTACCTGCCTCTTGAGAAACCTGTATGTAGGATAATGAGAAACAGTTAGAACTGGACATGGAACAAAGGACTGGTTCCAAATTGGGAAAGTAATACATTAAGGCTGTATATAATCACTCTGCTTATTTAATGTATACGCAGATTATATTAAGAGAAATGCTGGGCTGGATGAATCACAAGCTTGCTGTGATATCAAGATTGCTATAAGAAATATTAACAACCTCAGTCATGCAAATGATACCACTTTAATTGTAGAAAGTGAAGACGAACTAAAGAGCCCTTTGGTGAAGGTGAAAGAGGAAAGTGAAAAATCTGGCTTTAAACTCAGTATTCAAAAAACTAACATCATGCCATCCAGTCCTATCACTTCATACAAATAGAAGGAAACTGTCAGATTTAATGTTTTTGACTCCAAAATCAATGCAGGTGTTAACTGCAGCCACATAATTAAAAGACACTTGCTTTTTGGAAGAATAGCTATGACAAACATAGACAGTGTATTAAGCAGAAACATCACTTTGCCAACAAAGGTCCATATAGTCAAAGCCATGGTTTTTCCAGTAGTCATGTATGGATGCGAGAGTTGGACCATAAAGAAGGCTGAGAGCTGAAGAATTAATGCTTTCAACTGTGGTGTTAGAGGAAACTCTTGAGAGTCCCTTGGACAGCAAGAAGATTAAACCAGTGAATCCTAAAGAAAGTCAACCCTGAATATTCATTGAAAGAGCTAATGCTGAAGCTGAAGCTCCAATACTTTGGCCACCTGCTGCAAAGAGCTGACATTGCAAAAGACCCTGATTCAGGGAAAATTTTAGGCAAGAGGAGAAGGGGGTGGCAGAGGATAAGACGGTTGGATGGCATCACCAACTCAATGGGCATGAGTTTGAGCAAACAGTGCAATAGTGAAGGACAGAGAAGCCTGGCGTGATGCAGTCCATGGAATTGCAAAGAGCTGGACACAATTTAACAACTGACCAGCAACAACAGCAATGGCAATACAACACAGTAAATAAAAAGACACACTGTGAAGAAGTAAAGCTTAGGTTTTATTTCCAAACCCAGTGTTTACCCAGTCCCAATTTCTTCATAATTATTGTACCTACCTCATAAGTTTTGCCATGAGGAATTAGTGAAATGATACTTACAAAATCCTTAGCTAGTGCCTTGCAATATTAAACATATAAAATATAAATATTAATTACAGCAGTTATTATTTTACCAATAATAAAAGGCATTGGTTACTTTCAGTAGTACAATGTTTCCCAATGCACTGAGTAGTATAAACTCCTTCTTAAATTTTAAAAGCAAAATATGTTCTAAAGAGGATGTTATAGATAAGACAACATTTAAATGTGGTCAGAGGGTAGTCTCCTTGAAAATCTGCCTTCTAAGCAATGAAAGACTTTGGCCAAGTAAATTATTAGAATGCCAAATGCGCGGACCATCACTTTATGAGGTTAATTCAGAAGCCCTAAGGAAGTAAGTAAAAGTAAAAGCTTCATAGCCAAATAAGTCCAGGAAAAGCTATACAATCCTTTTGAGAAGTCACATGCATATTAGTATATTGACATAGTAAATAATTTGTCATTAAAAATTTAGATTGAATTTGTTTTTTATCATCCATCTTATTTGAAAATAGATGTGAACCCTCTTACACATACTTAATTTGTTTTTCATTTCATGTCCATTCTTTCACAAAAGTAATATTCTAGAGGACACAGCTTATAAGCACTCCATTAGACAGAGATTCTAGGGCAGTTGGTTACTACTTCTTTTCTACTCTGAAATATTACAGACACTGAAAAATCCCCCCAAAGATGACATTAAAAAGTACAATGATTTCTGACTCAAATCTTGCTCTCAACTGCAAGGCTCTCGCCATTATAGTATACACTCATCCCCACCACCCCTAGGAAAGATCTATATGCAACAGTCCTCAGAACTTGTGAATATGTTATCTTTTATGTCAAAAAGTACTTTGCACATATGACTAGGGCAAAGACTTTGAGATGGGGAGAATATCCTGGAATACCTAGGTAGGCCCAAAGTAATCATATGAATTGTTAAGTGTGAAAAATAATTCCTGGCTGGGATTTCCAACCAGGAAAGAAGGACAGAAAGATGCCACTTCACCTATCTTTGTTGACCTTGAAGACAGAGGAAGGGGACCATGATCCAAGAGTATAGCAGTTTTTAGAAGCTGGAAATGAACCTTTGCTTACACTTAAATAAGAATACAGAGATTTGTACCAAACTTCTAACCTACAGTTAACAAAAGGTAATATTGTAAGATATGAAGGTAAGATAGTAAGATAACATAATTATCTGTTTAAGCATCAAAGTTTTGATAATTTGTTACAAGATCAACTATGAATGAGTACAACCATTATCTTCACAAATAACACTTTTGATCATTTAATACATATCAGGCTTATCTGCACACTCATGTGAAAGTGAAAGTTGCTTAGTTGTGTCTGACTCTTTGCGACCCCATGGACTATACAGTGCATGGAATTTTTCCAGGCTAGAATATTGGAGTGGGTAGCCTTTCCCTTCTCCAGAGGATCTTCCCAACTCAGGGATCAAACCCAGATCTCCCACATTTGCAGGCAGATTCTTTACCAGCTGAGCCACAAAGGAAGCCTATCCATGCATGTATTAATTCATTAATTAAGCCATTAATCCTTACAATTACCCTAAGGGGTAGGAGCTATTATCAACACAAATTATAGATTGGAAACTGAGGCATAGAGAAATGAGGAATCTTGCCCAGGGTCACATAGCTAGTGAGTGTCAGAGATTGAAATCAAATACAAGCAATCTCTGGATTCTAGGTTCTGATTCACAAAGGGCATTAGTTCAGTGAGTTAGGATACAAGTAGGTGGGGCTTCCCTGATAGCTCAGTTCGTAAAGAATTCATCTGAAATGCAGGAGACCCCGGTTCAATTCCTGGGTCTGGAAGATCTGCTAGACAAAGGATAGGCTACCCACTCCAGTATTCTTGGTCTTCCCTTATTGCTCAGCTGGTAAAAAAAAAAAAATCTGCCTGCAATGCGGGTGACTTGGGTTCGATCCCTGAGTTGGGATGATCCCCTGGAGAAGGGATAGGCTACCCACTTCAGTATTCTGGTCTGGAGAATTCCATGGACTTTATATAGTATAGTACGTGGGGTCGCAAAGAGTCAGACACAACTGAGCAACTTTCATTTCACTTCATTCAGTAGTCTAGGTTCACAAAACATTACTGACTCTTCCATTAAGGTTCAATTGTATCTTTCTAATTTGCCATCATACTTTATTTAGACTCCAGATTTTCTATTTCTTTTCAGATGATGCAAATTTCAGGAAAAAGATGAACATGAATTGTACTAATCTTATTAACATAATTTCATTTTTATACACAGACAAATTTATGCCTTCAATTTTTCTTAAAAACCTAGATATTCTAAGAAATACTGTCTGCATCCTTTTAAAAGCCTTATCCATCACTTGAAAAATATTGAAAGTTTTAGTCTTCTCTTTACATAATACTTTCTGCTATTGACTCAGGCAGCCAACTAACTAGTTATAGGCCTATCCTGTGCCAGTATGGTGCACAATTAACATAAATATTAAAAAGTATGTAAGTCATAGCTTTGGCCCTCACAGTCTGTAAGTTTAGGAAAATAAGACATTTACATCAGAGTTAATTTTATTCAATTCTCAGCTTACAGTAATCCCCCCACTTCCCACCAGGAACAAGATCATTTGAATATTCCATAGTATATAATTGAACTAACTAGAAGTCAATCCATTTACTACAGTCTGCCCTACATCTTTCTCTTAACTTTTAAAGTAAAATCTATATAATCAGGAACTGAAGGATTTACATGGTTGGAAATACACACAATACAAATACAAAAATATAAATTCCCCTCCAACCTCAGTTCACATATTTAGGCCCTCCCGACGTCTTCAGTCGGAGAAGGCAATGGCACCACACTCCAGTACTCTTGCCTGGAAAATCCCATGGACAGAGGAGCCTGGTAGGCTGCAGTCCATGAGGTCGCTAAGAGTCAGACACGACTGAAGTGACTTAGCAGTAGCAACAACGTCTTCAGTGGCCCTCAAATATATGCCAGAAAACTGGATTCATGCCTTTAACACACACACACACACACACACACACACACACACACATTCAAAGCATGAATCCCTCCAAATATTTAGGACGTCAAGTCCCAAATTCCCTTTAAAGACTGGTCTTTTGTAACAATGGAAACAATCTTGCAACAATCTCTAAGTAATTTGCAATAACATTGCAAAATGTTTCAGCATGATAGCTTACAGTGAATGATGTCGGATTCGTGATCTCCGAAGAAAATTTAGCTTTGGGACCAGAGACCAGGCTTGACCACTCAGAGCTCTTGTGTGGCAGAAGTTTTATTACAGTGAAAGGGAAAGAGAAATCTTCTGACATAGACATCAGAAGGGGGTGGAGAGTGCCCCCCTCACTAGTCTTAGCAAGGGAGCTATATACTTTTTAAATTAGTTATTACAAAATGTCAAAAGTACGTCTTAAGGTTGTAAAGACTTTACAAGACCTACCCCCACAATTTACGTTTTAAGATAACAGGATTAGAACTTAACAATAAAAAGACCTTACCAGACCCTCTCCTATAATATACATTTTAAGATAACAGGATTAGTCAGAAGGTTTTCAGGAAGGAGAAACTGTCCTCAAGCAGGATAAAATGCCATTATAAAATCCTTAGTACAGGGTTTAAACTGACTTGTTTTGTTGTGTAACCAGCAAATTTAAAAGGGGGAAAAAAATGTGACTAAGACTAAGGAATGTAGGGGAAGAAAAGACCTTTGTCCTTTCCTTCTCCTTGAGAATTCCAGACCCCTATCTCCTCTTTGAGAGCCCCAGACCCCTCTCTACAATCTGGGGACCCCGAACTTCTTATCAACCTATCTAAAATTGACTCTCTCATCTCCTCCCCCCCCCTTTTTTTTAGGAGAATTATGTTGCCCAGGGAGGGACATCATTTTCTTTCTATAACTACTTCCTGCTGTTGAGGGGCATCATCCCTAAACTGTTGAGGCAACATATTCTCCTAACCCTCATATGGAGTATCTCTGATCCAGGGATCCCAAGTAATAGTTGGAGGAGGCGTAGGAGACTGAACAACCATTTGTAACTTAAAAGCTTTCAGATGATTAGAAACAAATCCAGTTACACAGTTACAGATGCAGGGAGCAAACAGTAAAAACAGAAAAATTAGAAGGATTACAATTAAGATAATTTTCCACCATAGGGAGCTAGTTAACATTTCCCAAAGTGAGGTGATGGCGGCTTCAGGAGAATCCATAGCCTGATTCATTTTGTTCATGTGTTTAGTAAAGTGAGTAACATCAGTACTCACATCTGGTATATATGTACAACATTGGATATTGATAATAGAACAAGTTCCTCCTTGTGTGGCTGTTAGAATATCTAAGGCCAATCTGTTTTGTAAAACCACCTTTCTAATTTGTATTCGTTCAGCACTAAGGGCTGAAATAGCTTTTTTAGAATATTGTAAAGTCTGTTGAGTAGTTAGTCAGAGCATCAATTCATAGCACAACATCTGTAGTTCCCAGAGAGGAATGAATATTGCAGCCAGATAGCCATACCAGTGAAATACAGACCTTGCCCAGAGAGTTTTAAGGTGTGACAGATTAGCAGGCTTCTCTGGAAGCCCTGAAAATATGAAGCCATGTGGAAAAGGTAAACCTAAGGTGCATCTCCCTATCCAGTCAGTGGGAAGCCATGCCCATGGGTAAGAGCTACATATCCAGTAGGTCTCATTTGGAGCAAACCAGTGTGACTGAGGGATCCAGTCCCAAGAGTTCCTGGCCAGGCAAAAGGAGGAACTGAACTGGGATTGGAAAACACAGGAATGATCATGTTGCATATTTCTTGAGGCAAAAATCCCAATTGTTTCCAATAATTATAATGAAGTTGTTGGCTAACTTCTGGGGATGGCTCTATTTGTTCCCAGCATATGAGACCATTAGATGGTAGACGTCCCTTTTCAGGAATTAGCTATATGTCCTCATCCCTTGATAAACATCAGGTAGGAAACCACCCGATCAAGACCCATTTACCTTCTTATGTGCAGCAAACTAGTTATTAAACCAAGATAATGTATAATCAAAGTTGAAAGTCACATTATGTCCATAGTTAAGGTACAAAGTGTTACACCAGTCACATAGTTGGTTAATTGATAGATGTCATCAGATTAAAGACAGGCATCACTGGTGATAGCTGTTGGTGAAGGTATTCGCAGAGTTGAAGAAAGTATTTTCTTTGAAATGGAGAAACCTACCATGGGAAGTTTTCAACTGATGAAGAGGGAAGTGCTCTGCAGACCCAGCAATTAGACCGATTGTGGAATGCAGCATTAAGAATGAGCCCAGGACAGAAAAGTGTTGTCTTAAGGGTCAAGTGGCAGAATTGGGACTTTTGGAGTCAGCAGAAGCAGACCCACACAGAATATCAGGCCCATCTGAAAAGTAAAAGGTGAAAGTATAGAGGATAAAGACATAAAATGACATTGTTTAGTTTTGGTTAGGGTGCCACTTTTTAACTCGTGTGTGTGCACCCAGCAATCAGTTCCTGGCACCTTGACAGCTGTGAGAGAAGAAAGAATAACCTGGTCAGGGCCTTCCTAGAGGGCCAAGAGAGATTACCCTCCAGATCCCAATGTATACACCAGGACCTCAGTGTGTGGCTCAAACAGCAGCTTGTTGGACTCAGAGCCTGGATCAGGAGTTACCTTCTGGAGTTTCCATAATGTATGTTGAAAGGCTGAAAGCTGAGTTACGTAGCTAATTCTAAGGCTTCAGGGTCTATAACAATGCCTGTGCTTAAGAAGGGTCTTCCACAGATACATTCAAAGGGGCACAGTCCCTCCTTTCTAGGGGCAGTCCAAGCCCTCATTAAAGCTATGGGTAGAACTTTAAGCCAATTTCCCTGAGTCTCTTGAGTTAATTTACACAGATGTCTCTTAATAATGCCATTAGCCTTTTCTACCTTTCCTGAAGATCGGGGTCTCCAGGAGCAGTGCAAGTGCTATTTTATTCCTAGAGCTTCTGATACCCCTTGAGTTACAGCAGCTTTAAAAGCAGAGCCATTGTCACTCTGGAGACCCAGCAGCAGCACAAACCAGGGAATAATTTCATGGATTAAAAATTTTATAACTTCCTTAGCCTGCTCACTACAGCAAGGAAAGGCATCAATCCATTCAGTAAAAGTGTCTGCCCAGACCTGTAAGCAAGAAAATCTGTTTTTGGTGTTGGAGTAAAATCAGTTTTCCAATCCTCTCCAGGATACTTTTCATTTCATTGTAACCCAGTTTTTGCTAACTTTTCAGTTTTTGGGTTATTTTGCTAGCAAATCTAACATCCCTTGACAATGTTCTTTAAAGTTTTCATTACATTTTTACCCTCAAATAGGCTAGAAGCCATCTGGTAAATGCTCTCAACACCTAAATGAAAATTCTGGTGTAAACCCTTATGAATTTTCCATTCTGTCTTTAGGCTGTAACCATCTTTTATCAGTAATTTTTGCTCCTCTTTTCTCATATCTTTCTAATTCTTCTTCAGCGTATTTTGGTTTTTCCTGTTCGGCAGGACCTGTCCAGACTAGGGGCGTTTGTAGGCGAGGGAGTTCATAAAGCACCACGTTTCTGGCTTGGGAATTGACCAACTGACTTCCACTGGCTGCTTTACTCCTGTCCCTGCCTTACTGTTTCCAATGTATAACAGTTAGTTCTTTAGGACAATATACAGCAGTTAAAAGTCTTTCAATCTCTTTGAAATGTTTAATAGGTTCTCCTGTTTCTGTTTTAAATTGTCTCTCTTTCTATATTGCAGCATGAGCACATAAAGTCAAATAAGAATACTTAGAATCAGTGTAGATATTTACTTGCTGCCCTTTACTTAATTCTAAGGCTCAGGTCAAAGCAACAAACTCGGCCAATTGGGCACTTGTACTGGGGAGAAGAGATTTTGTCTCTAAAACCTGTTTAGATGTAACCACAGAGTAACCTGCTTTCCATTTTCCATCCCGAACAAAAAAAAAAACTGCCATCTATAAATACATTCGTGTCAGAATTGTCTAATGGGGTATCCATTAAATCTTCCTGAGCTGCATAATTTAAGGTTAGGAATTGGGGAAAATCGTGATAGTGTGTTTCATCTTCCTTTTCAGAAAGGAAAGTGGCAGGATTTAAATTTCCACAACTTTAAGCTTAATTATTGGTCCTTCAAACTACAATGACTGATATTTAAGAAGCCGACTGTCTGTCATCCAAATATTAACTTTAGAGTTTAAGATTCCACTCACATCATGAGAACTCAGTACGGTAAGATCTCACCCATTAATAATCTTGAGAGCTTTGGGTGCTACTAAGGCAATTTCAGCAATTACTCTTAGACAATGTTGCCACCCATGTGCCACAATGTCCAATTCTTTGCTCAGGTATCCTATAGGTTGCTGGTGAGGCCCTCAGGGTTGTGTCATAACTCCCAAGGCCATGCCTTTTCTTTCAGTGAGAAGCAAATTGAACTCTGATCCTGTGGTCAGGCTTAAAGCGGGAGCCTGCAGGAGAGCAGTTTGAAGAGTCTTAAAAGGTTTTTGAGTCTCGGAAACCAAACCAGCTTGTTGGTTTGGACCTGCTGAGTTTCGGTTATAAGTTTATATAAAGGCCAGGCAAGTTTCCCATAATCTGGACTCCAAATGCAGCAGTAGCCTGTGATTCCAAAAAATCCTCTCAATTGTCTTAAACTCATAGGTAGAGGATGATTTAATATAGGTTTAATTCTTTGGGGGCCCATGGCCCTAGTAATTTCTGCTATGATTAGGCACAGATATTTAGCAGATTGTTGACAAACCTGAGCCTTTTCCCTTGATGCCTTATAACCTCAGCCAGACAAAAAGTTTAGGAAGTTTTCTGAAGTTTGTGAGCAAGCTTCCTCTGTCTCAGCACGGAGCAGGATATCATCTACATATTACAACACTACTGACTCAGGGCTATTAAAATTTTGTTGATCTTGTGACAAACTTTACCCAAATAGTTGGGGGCTGTCACAAAATCCCTGGAGCAAACCTATCCAGCTTAACTGAGAAGCTGGCTGTGTAGGGTCTTCAAAGGCAAATAGAAATTGACTTTCCTCTGCCAACGGTACAAAATAGAAGGCATCTTTTAAATCAATTAGTGAGAAATATTTGACCCATGGGGGATTTTTAGACAATAAAGTATAAAGATTAGGCACCATGGGGTGTAAAGGAACCACTGCCTCATTTATTATTCATAAATCTTGAACTAGTCTCCATTTATCATTTGACTTTTTTACAACCAAAATAGGAGTGTTGCATGGACTCTTACAGAGAATTAATAGCTCTTGTTCCTTTAAATTTTCTTATTTTATTTATTTTTTAATTGAAAGATAATTGCTTTACAGAATTTTGTTGTTTTCTGTCAAATCTGAACATGAGTCATTCACAAGTATATATATATATATATATATATATATATATATATATATATATGTACACAAATCCCCTCCCTTTTGAACATCCTTCCTATTTCCCTCCCCATCACACCCCTCTACGTAGATACAGAGTCCCTGAGTTTCCAAAGCCATACAGAAAATTCCCATAGGTTATCTATTTTACATATGGTATTGTAAGTTTCCATGTTACTCTTTCCATACATTTCACCATCTCCTCCCTTGTCCCCGTGTCCATAAGTCTATTTGCAATGTCTGTATCTCCATTTCCCTGTAAATGAATTTTCAGCACTGTTTTTCTGGATTCCACATTTATGCATTAGAATACGATATCTAATTTTCTCTTTCTGACTCATTTCACTCTAGGTTCTAGGTTCTTCCACCACATTAGAACTGATTCAAATGCATTCCTTTTATGGCTGAGTAATATTCCATTGTGTATATGTACCACAGCTTCTTCATCCATTCATCTCTCAATGTCCATCTGGGCGGCTTCCATGTCCTAGTTACTGCAAATGGTGCTGCACTGAACGCTGGGATACATGTGTCTTCTTCAGGTTGTTTCCTCAGGGTGTATGCCTAGGAGTGGGATTGCTGGGTCACATGGCTGTTTTATTCCTAGATTTTTAAAGGAATCTCCATACTGTCTTTCATAGTGGCTGTATCAATTTGCATTCCCACCAACGGTGCAAGAGCATTCCCTTTTCTCCACACCCTCTTCAGCATTTATTGTTTGCAGAATTTTTGATGATAGCCATTCTGATCTCTGTGGGGTGATATCTCATTGTAGTTTTGATTTGCATTTCTCTAATAATGAGCGATGTTGAGCATCTTTTCATGTGTTTGTTAGCCATCTATAAGTCTTCTTAGGGGAAATGTCTGTTTAGGTCTTTTCTTCACGTTTTAATTGGGTTGTTTTTTTTTTTTTTTTTTTCTGGTATTGAGCTGTATGAGCTGCTTGTATATTTTGGAAATTAATCCTTTGTCAGTTGTTTCATTTGCTATTATTTTCTGCCATTCTGAGGGTTGTCTTTTCACCTTGCTTGTAGTTTCCTTTTCTGTGCAAAAGCTTTAAGTTTAAACAGGCCCCACTTATTTACTTTTTTTTTTTTCCATTACTCTAGGAGGTGGGTCATAGAGGATTTTGCTTTGATTTTTGTCATAGAGAGTTCTGCCTATGTATTCCTCTAAGAGTTTTATAGTCTCTGGTCTTACATTTAGGTCTTTAATCCATTTTGATTTTACATTTGTTTATGGTGTTAGGCAGTTTTCTAATTTCATCCTTTTATATGTAGCTGTCCAGGTTTCCCAGCACTACTTATTGATGAGGCTGTTTTTGCCCCGTTGTATATTCCTACCTCCTTTGTCAAAAATAAGGTGCCCCTAGGTGCATGGGTTTATTCCAGGGCTTTCTATCATGTTCCATTGGCCTATATTTCTATTTTTGTTATAGTACCCTACTGTCTTGATGACTGTAGCTTTGTAGTATAATCTGAATTCAGGAAGGTTGATTCCTCCAACTCCATTCTTCTTTCTCAAGACTGCTTTGGCTTTTCAGGATCTTTTGTATTTCCAAATGAATTATGAAAATTTTGTTCTAGTTCTGTGAAAAATGTCATTGGTAACTTGATAGGGAACATATTAGGTCTGTAGATTGTGTTTGATAGTATAGTCATTTTCACAATAGTGATTATTCCTACCAAGAATCGTGGAATATCTTTCCATCTGTTTATGTCATCTTTGATTTTTTTCATTAGTATCATAATTTTCTGTGTACAGTTCTTTGTCTCCTTAGATAAGTTTATTCACAGACATTTTATCCTTTTTGTTGCAATGGTGAATGGGATTGTTCCTTATTTTCTCTTTCTGATTTCTCATTGCTAGTATATAGAAATGCAAGTAATTTCTGTGTATTGATTTTGTATCCTTCAGTTTAGTTCAGTTCAGTTCAGTCGCTCAGTTGTGTCCAACTCTTTGCGACCCCATGAACCACAGAACACCAGTTTTCCCTGTTCACCAATTCCCGGAGTCCACCCAAACCCATATCCATTGAGTTGGTAATGCCATCCAACCATCTCATCCTCTGTCGTCCCCTTCTCCTCCTGCCCCCAATCCCTCCCAGCATCAGGGTCTTTTCTAATGAGTCAGCTCTTTGCATCAGGTGGCCAAAGTATTGGAGTTTCAGCTTCAGCATCAGTCCTTCCAATGGACACTCAGGACTGATCTCCTTTAGGATGGACTGGTTGGATCTCCTTGCACTCCAAGGGACTCTCAAGAGTCGTCTCCAACATCACAGTTCAAAAGCATCAATCCTTCTGTGCTCAGCTTTTCTTTATAGTCCAACTTTCACATCCATACATGACCACTGGAAAAACCATAGCCTTGACTAGACGGACTTTTGTTGACAAAGTAATATCTCTGCTTTTTAATATGCTGTCTAGGTTGGTCATAACTTTCTTTCCAAGGAGCAGGTGTCTTTTAATTTCATGGTTCAAGTCATCATCTGCAGTGATTTTGGAGCCCCCCAAATTAAAGTCAGCCACTGTTTCCACTGTTTCCCCATCTATTTGCCATGAAGTGATGGTACTGGATGCCATGATCTTAGTTTTCTGAATGTTGAGATTTAAGCCAACTTTTTCATTCCCCTCTTTCACTTTCATCAAGAGGCTTTTTAGTTCTTCATCACTTTCTGCCATAAGGGTGGTGTATCTGCATATTTGAGGTTATTGATATTTCTCCCAGCAATCTTGAATCCAGCTTGTGCTTCACCCAGCCCAGCGCTTCTCATGATGTAATAAGCAGGGTGACAATATACAGCCTTGATGTACTCCTTTTCCTATTTGGAACCAGTCTGTTTTTCCATGTCCAGTTCTAACAGTTGCTTCCTGACCTGTATACAGATTTCTCAAGAGGCAAGTCAGGTGGTCTGGTATTCCCATCTCTTTCAGAATTGTCCACAGTTTATTGTGATCCACACAATCAAAGGCTCTGGCCTAGTCAATAAAGTGAAATTTTGTTTTTCTGGAACTCTCTTGCTTTCTTGATGATCCAGTGGATGTATCCTTCAACTTTGCTAAATTCACTGATTAGCTCTAGTGATTTTCTGGTACTATCTTTAGGGTTTTCTATGTACAGTGTCATGTCATCTGCAAACAGTGAATGCTTTAGTTCTTTTCTGATCAGATTCCTTTTATTTATTTTTCTTTTATGATTGCTATAGCTAGAACTTCGAGAAGTATGTTGAATAACAGTGGTGAAAGTGGACACCTTTGTTTTGTTTCTGATCTTAGGTGGAATGCTTTCAGTTTTTCACCACTGAGAATAATGTTTGCTTTAGGCTTAACATGTATGATCTTTATTATGCTGAGGTAGGTTCCTTCAATGCCAACTTTTTGAAGAGTTTTAATCATAAGTTGGTGATAAAGTTTGTCAAAGGCTTTTTCTGCATATATTGAGATTATCATATGGTTTTTGTCTTTCAGTTTGTTAGAATGGTGTATCACATTGATTGATTTGCATATACTGAAGAATCCTTGCATTCTTTGTATAAACCCAACTTGATCATGGCATATGAGCTTTTGATATTTTGCTGAATTCTCTAGTCTAAAATTTTGTTGTGGGTTTCCGCATCTGTGTTCCTCAATGATATTGGCCTGTAATTTTCTTTTTTGTGTGTTGTCTTTGTCTGGTTTTGGTATCAGGGTGGTGGAGCCCTTGTAGAATGAGTTTGGAAATGTTTGTTCCTCTGCAATTTTTTGAAAGAGTTTTAGGATAGGCATTAACTATTCTCTGAATGTTTGATAGAATTCTCCTATGAAGCCATCTGGTCCTGGGCTTTTGTTTTTTGGGAGTTTTTTTTTTTATCACAGCTTCAATTTCAGTGTTTGTAATTGTCTTGTTCATAATTTGTATTTCTTCCTATTTCAGTCTTGGAAGATTGAACTTCATTATGAATCTGTGAACATTTCTTCCAGGTTATCCATTTTATTGCCATATAGTTGTCCCTAATAGTCTCTTTTAATCCTTTGTATTTCTGCACTGTTTGTTGTAATCTCTATTTTTTGATTTCTAGTTTTGTTGACTTGATTCTTCCCTCTTTTTTTCTTAATGAGTCTGGCTAAAGGTTTGTCAATTTTGTTTATCTTCTCAAAGAACAAGTTTTAGTTTTATTAAACTTTACTTTTGGTTTATTTATTTCTTTTTCATTTATTTCTGCCCAGATCTCCACGATTTCTTTCCTTCTACTAATTGTGGGGGTTTTGTTCATCTTTTTCCAGTTGCTTTAGGTGCAAAGTTAGGTTGTCTATTCAATGTTTTTCTTGTTTCTTGAGGTAGGATTGTATTGCTATAAATTTTCCTCTTAGAACTGCTTTTGTTGAATTCCATAGGTTTTGAATTGTAGTGATTTCATTATCATTTGTTTCTAGAAATTTTTTTATTTCCCTTTTGATTCCTTCAGCAACCTGTTGGTTATTTAGAAGCGTATTGATTAATGTCCATGTATTTTTGTTTCTTACAGTTGTTTTTGTTTTTCTTATAATTGGTATCTAGTCTCATAGAGTTGTAGTTGGAGAAGATGTTTGATACAATTTTAATTTTCTTAAAGTTATTGAAGCTTGATTTGTCACCCAGGATGTAGTCTCTCCTGAAGAATGTTCTATGTGCACTTGAGAAGAAGGTGTATTCTTCTGTATTTGGATGGAATGTCCAGAAGATTCCAATGAGATCCATCTCATCTAGTGTATCATTTATTACTTTTGTTGTGGAAATAGGTGAGGGTTTCTGAACGTGATAATAACAGGAACAGCATTTTGTGTTCAAACCACAGTTTTACCATCAGCCCAGACTTTAAGATTTACATTTTGTTCAATTAAAGAGAGAGAAAGAGCTGGCTCCATATTCATGAATAGAGGCCTGGACCTTGTTCAGTATATCCCTCCCCAGAAGGTGTGAGGGAGATCCCAGCACAATCACAAACTCAGAAACTGTGAGAAAATAACACAGAGTTTCAGATGCAGCTTAAAGGATGACTGAAATTATAGAGTTTGTCTCGTCCTGACAGTCCCATTACATTAGTGGATTGGGAGGAAAGTGGGCCAGGGGCTTCAGTGAACACAGAGAAAGTTGAACACAGAGAAAGTTGGCTCAATGTCCAAAAGAAAATTGACTCCTTGGCCCCCCACAGTTATTAATACCCAGGCTTCCTCAGGTGTTGTTAAGATGGGAGCTTGTGTAGGGACCCCTGGGCACCTTCAATCCTGATTGTCCTGAGAGTCCGACCCCTGGAGCCAACACCTCTGGGGGCAATTCTGTTCTCCATCATGGTCCTTTACAGACTGGACAGAGAGCCGGGGGAAGGGGGTGCTTAGACTCCTGAAAGCAACTTCGCTTGAGATGTTCCTCTTTTCCTCAGCAATAGCAAGTCTGTCCCTTTTCACCTGGGCTCCTCTGGGCATTTTCCTCTTCAGGCTGACTCATACCAGTTTTCCCAGCCATCTCTAGAGCATGGGCCTTTTCTTTGGTTCTTTTCTGTTGTCGTTTCTCCTCCTCATATTCTCTACTGTAATATTCTGCCTGAGTCAGCTGAAAAGGTTTCTCTAAAGACTGATTCAGTCTGAACGCCTGTTTTTGTAACTTATGGTGGATATCTGGAGCTGACTGAGTGAGAAATGTATCTTTTAATATTGTCTCTCCCTCTGCACTCTCAGAAGAAATATTGGTGAACTTTCAAAGACCTTCCCAAAGTCTCTCTGGGAATCCGCCAGTAGTTTCCTTCTCTCCTTGCTCTATGTCAGTCAACTTAGCATAATTTAGAGGCTTGGTTTGAGCTCTTTTAAGCCCTTCAATAATGCAATTGACAAAGTGGGTCTACTCCCATATCCCTTTGTCTTTGTGATAATCCCAGTCTGGCTCTGCTATAGGAACTGCTTGGCTACCCATAGGGAGGAGAGGTATTTCATGTTCCCACTTTCCCCTTGCATCACACTCAAGCCATTCATCTCCAAAAGCAGTACTTCCCCCAAAATTCGACCTCTAGAGTCAAGAGTCAGCATGGTCCAAAGACATACATTACATGTCGCCAAGTAAGCTCATAAAGTTAGTCCTGTAAAAGCTTCTATGTATTTTTCTGGATACTCTAGATAGTCTCCCAGATCTCTCTTTATCTATTGTACCTCTGGGTAAGAAAAGGGCTTATGGATTTTTATCGATTGGTTATTTTTTTCCAGTGGTTGCCTCCTGAAGAGGCAGTAAGTTGTGTAGCTGTTCCTCTCTAGCTACCCTTCACATATGTTCCCAGGGATAGATTAGAGAAACCTGCTTTTTCTCATATTCATCCTCTTTCTCGTCCTCTGTCTCATCCTCTTCTCTATCTTGTATTTTACCCTTAGTTTTGGTTGTCTGTGCCTTCTTTACTTTGACTGCCTGATTTCCTATCGAGACAAGAGTAGTCTGAGGCTGCATTGGAACTAGGGTTGTTTGAACTTCTATCAAGACTGAGACAACCCTCCCTGGAGGGTTCCCATGACCCTCAACTTGCTCAGTTGTGAGCCCTGGATACAGAGGCAGAGGCAGAGTAAGAGGACAGGAGGGAGATGAAGTCTTTACACCCAAATCTGTACCCTTAGGACATAAGTCTGACATGTCTCACAGAGCGAAAAAGAGTAACACATGAAAAAGAGTAACATTTCCCTTGTTTTCTACAGAACTGCGTTAGTTGTCAAACAGCATCTTAATTAAGAGACCCTTCAACCTGCCATTGTCTGCCACCCTCCAGCGGATAATGTGGCCATGCATATTTGCAAAAGAAAGCCAGGTGTGTCTTCTTTAAACTCTAGGGGTCAAATTTATCCATTTTTCTGGACACAATCCAAGGGTGTGAGTCTGGAGCTTTGAGTAGCTCCCATCTATAAGAGAAAAAAAAGTGGCAACCAGAGCCTCTGCTTCTTTCCATCAGAGGTGTCCCTCCCTGTTCTAGATAGTAGTGGAGACAGACTTTCCACCAAAGTTTTCCTTCCCTGGCCAGACTTAGTTTGTCCCTAACTGACGCTGGCGCCTTACTCATCCCTTCCATTTCTACCACCGAGGCTGGGTGGAGACACACCATGGGTATACCTGATGGCATCCCAAATTGATTTCTAGCTCCATACCACTGCAATCTTTGTTTGGTTTGCCCCTTTCCTCTGATGACACCTAGGGTGTAACAGAGTAGTTTCCTGGAACGTTTCCCAAACTAGGACTACTAAAGGAAGCATCCATCTTCCATGTGTTTATTCATATTCCTGAGTACAGTCCTGATTGCAGTAGAAGCGATGAGCCATAGCCACATAAGTAAGCTACTGGAGAGCTTTTTCTAGTGTGCTAAGAGCTAGTACTACCGAAAGAAGAATCCCACTGTACTCCCAAACTGGGATTCCTGACCTATGCTCTTAGAAACCTCATGCTTGCTAGCAGCGCTTCCACCCACACAGTTAGGAAACACAGCTACACCAAGGACTCACTAGTTCCACTAAGCTCCTAAATGTTCTTCTAGCAAGTCTAGGTTCCCATGACTACCAAGCATGGGGATCTAAGTAAAAGTACAAACTAACAGCATGAATCACAAGTCCATTGGAAGTCTATGATCCGACAGATTAGGCTAGTAGTTCTAATTTCCCACGCAATTATGAAATGGTAAAAGAAAACAGGAAAAGCTGAATGAAAAAGGAAAGTTTAGCCTACATGCTTTGCCCATGTCTGGTTGCTCCTCTCGCAGGGACCTTGGGTGTCTCCTGTCATTGGCAGGTCGGTTTAAACCCCCAACAAAGCTCTTCTTTTTGGGGCTGCTTTCAGTCATTATGAGGCACTGCAGAACAGGGCTCAATGCTCATCTCTTACTCATTTTGGTATGTCTCTTTTATTCTACATCCACACAGACAGGCACACCATACAGTTAGTAAGACAGAAAATGTGTATACTGAGAAAGCAGACAGGCTAGAGCTCTGAGTGTTCTTACCTTGTCCTGAACATCCTGGAGAAGCCCCCAAGATGATAGCTTATGATAAATGAAGTCGGATTTGTGATCTCCAGAGAAGATTTAGCTTCAGGACTAGAGACCAAGTTTGACCACTCAGAGCTCTTGTGTGGCAGAAGTTTTATTACAGTGGAAGGGACAGAGAAAGATTCTGACATAGACATCAGAAGTGCCCCGCCTCCTAGTCTTAGCAAGGGAGCTATATATCTTTTTAATTAGTTATTACAATAAACCAAAACAATGTCTGAAAGTTGTAAAGATCATACCAGACCCATTCCCACAATTTGCATTTTAAGAAAACAGGATTAGAATCTAACAATAGAAAGATCTTACCAGACCCACTCCCATAATATGCATTTTAAAATAACAGGATTAGTTAGAAGGTTTTCAGGAAGGAGAAACTGTTCTCAAACAGGATATGCTGTTGTTATATAATCCCTAGTACAGAGCTTAAACTGAGCTGCTTTGTTGAGTAAATCATCGGTTCTGGTTTAAAGGCGGGGGGGGGGTGGGGGGGAATGCTACTAAAACTAAGGAATGTAAAGGAAAAAAAAAATATTAGACGTTTGTCCTTTCCTCCTTCTTCTTGAAAATTCCAGACACCTCTCTCCTCCTTGGGGACCCTGGACTTTTTATCAACCTGCCTAGAAATTGACTCTGTCAAGCAGAACATAAAGAACAAGTATGACATAAGTATTCACTAAGTCCTCTCTCTTTTCCTTAGAGAGGATGACATCTAATAGCTTACTGAGCCAACAGAATTTCTCTTTTTGAATTTCTTACACTTTCCCTTTCTTGATGATCATAGACTTGTTTATCCCCTCCTGGATACATCATGGAGTGTTTATCTGACCTGGATTTCCAATTTATAATCCATGTTAATTGGTCAGAATCTCTCTTCACAGAGAGCTCAAGGGGAAATGAAAAATTGATTCCCTGTCTCCCCAAGAGCATGCAGGTATGTGTAAAATTTAATTTCTAGAGGATTATTTTCAATGAGAAAAAAAAAAAAAATAAGGCTCCAATGTGAAGTTTTCTTGACTATCAAAAAGAATGCACTTGACAACATTGGACCCTCTTACAGGGAGTTCCTCTGAGGATGCTTACTTGATTCCTAATCTAGCTTCTCTTTGACGTTCCCTCTTTTCACCTTTATTCTGAATTTTACTTCCATCTATCAGAAAAATGTCACTTCTTTCAGAGAAAAACCCCATTCCCTTAAATTTTTTTCCCCTTTTCCTTTCACGGATTACTGAACTTCTTGTCCTGTAAATTTGAGTGGCACTCCAAGGCTTCAGCAAGGTACATACTGGTCTCTTGCCCCCCCTCCCCTCAAGGCCTGAAACAAGAGGGAAAACAAAGAATGAGGCGGAACATAATAAGCTCTGGTTCTCTGGTAGTGGTGGAAGTGGATGTCCCCATCCAGGTCTCTCTGACAGTCTCACAAATATGAAAGGCAAACTTACCACTTCCTTAAACAGTATACATCTCTGCCCCTTCCACCACTATCAGAACAGACTAAAATACAGGTAGTCAAATTTTAAAAGTGATATGTTCTTACTCAGATTCTTTTACACCACTGGGTGTCCAACAATTCAATTAAATTGTGACATCAATTTCTGGAGTTAGTGCAGACCCCACAGGTTAAGGATGTGGCTCACAATTCTGCTGCCACTCAGGCACCACTCACAATTCCTGAAAGGGAAGTCCACTGTAGTTCTAGTTAACTGGCTATGAACTGGGGTTCTTACAACCCCTTTGTAAGGTTCATTAATTTGACACAATGACTCACAGAATTCAGCAAAGCTATTTATGTTTACCAGTTTATTATTAAGGGTACAAATCAGAAACAATGCAATGGAAGAGAAAGGGCAAGGTGTTGATTCGGGGGAGGGTGGGCAGGCAATGGTTAGTCTCCATTCTCACGCAGGATTTGCCGGCCTCCCAGCACATTGATGTGTTCATCAACTAGGATTCTTCTCAAACTCTACTATTTATAGGTTTTCACAGAGGTTTCATTATGCAAGCATGATTGATTAAATTATTGACTACTGTGACTGAACTCAGTCTCTAGTCCTTCTACCTTCTCCACAGTCAGGAAGTGTAGAGTAAAGACCTGAAAGTCCCATCTCTTTAATCATGACTTGGTCTTTATGGCCACCAGCCCCATCAAGCAGCTATCAAAAGGCCCCATCAGTAATCTAAGCACACAAAATGCTCTCTTGTTACTCAGGAGATTCCAATGTTTTCAGGAATTGTATACCAGGAAAATATATATGTATAAATATATAAACATATATACACACATAAAATATTATATATATACATATTATATACATGTGCCATTATAATATATACATTATTTTGCCACAGTTCTCTGTTAGCAAGGCAGTTGCTTTCCCTCCACACCCATGGAATCGGTAAAACACCATCAATTTATTACTGAGTAAAATAACCTTGGTTTCATCCTTGCTTCAGTCAGACATGTTGGATTTTATTATCTGCTGCATTCATTTCTAAAGTAAGTTTAGTTTCTTACCTAGAGAAATATTCTATAATTGATGATACTCGCTCTAATCAGATCTTCTAATAAGAATAAATCTTGCAGATTCTATCTACTACAAAAAGACACATTGCTTATCTTTAGCCATCTTTTTTAACCCAGTCCTTTATTTTCTCATAGTAATTCAGCAGCTTATTAAAGTATTTTTAAAAACAATTTATAAAAACAATGGTAAGCACAAAAATATTCATCCATGATCAATCACATCAATTCTTAACATTTTTTCCAATATCCCTTGACAATGTTCTAAAGCACTTCAGAAATTATTGTGTACAAATTATAAAATGTCCCATTAACTTTACTGTTTGACAGATATTTTCACATATTAAAACCAGCTTTTTATCTTGTATTTAGTTTTTTTTGTTTTGTTTTGTTTTGTTTTGTTTTCCTAAATTGCTCTTGCCAATAAAGCTTAGATCTGGAATGTGGGAGAATGCACACTGAGATTCTTTTGCTTTTTTTTCCTTTTTTATATGTAATTGCAAGTTGAAATGTGCTGAAGGCCTTAATTTTATGCAGTTTTTCTTTTTTTTTTTTTTTTCTTTAATTTTTCTTTTTGCATTGGGGTATAGACAATCAACAATGTTGTGATAAATTCAGATGAACAGAAAAGGGACTCAGCCATATATATGCATGCATCCATTCTCTCCCAAACTCCCTTCTCATCCAAGTTGCCACATAACACTGAGCTGAGTTTCATTTACTATACAGTAGTTCTATGTTGGTGATCCATTTTGAACATAGCAAGGTGTAAATAACCAACAAATATCCCTTTCCCCTATACTTCCCACTGGCAATTATAAGCTCATTCTCCAAGTCTATAAGTTTCTTTCTGTTTTGCAAGTAAATTGATTTTTAACATTTCTTTTGGGAATGTAAATTGGTACACCAAAGACTTTGACTTTGTGGATAACAACAAACTGTGGAAAATCCTTAAGGAGATGGGAATACCAGACCACCTTACCTGTCTCCCGAGAAAACTTTATTCAGGTCAAGAAGCAACAGTTAGAACTGGACATGGAACAGCAGACTGGTTCCAAACGGGGAAAGGAATTCATCAAGGCTGTATATTGTCACCCTGCTTATTTAACTTATATGTAGAGTACATCATGAGAAACACTGGGCTGGGTGAAGCACAAGCTGGAATCAAGACTGCCGGGAGAAATATCAATAACCTCAGATATGCAAATGACACCACCTTATGGCAGAAAGTGAAGAGGAACTAAAGAGCTTCTTGATGAAGGTGAAAGAGGACAGTGAAAAAGTTGGCTTGAAGCAAACATTCAAAAATCGAAGATCATGGCATTCAGTCCCATCACTTCATGGCAAATAAACTGGGAAACAATGGAAACAGGGAGAGACTTTATGTTTTGGAACTCCAAAATCATTGCAGATGGTGACTGCAGCCATGAAATTAAAAGATGCTTGCTCCTTGGAAGAAAACTTATGACAAACCTAGACAGCATATTAAAAAGCAGAGACATTATTTTGCCAACAAAGGTCCGTATAGTCAAAGCTATGATTTTTTCAGTAGTCATGTATGGATGTGAGAGTTGAACCACACAGAAAGCTGAGCACCAAATAATTGACGCTCTTGAACTGTGGTGTTGGAAAAGAATTTTTGAGAGTCCCTTGACGGTAAGGAGATAAAACCAGCCCATCCTAAAGGAAGCCAGTCCTGACTATTCATTGGAAGAACTGGTGCTGAAGCTGAAACTCCAATACTTTGGCCACCTGATGTGAAGAACTGACTAATTGGAAAAGACCCTGATGCTGGAAAACATTGAAGGCAGGAGGAGAAGGGGACAACAGAGGATGAGATGGTTGGATGGCATTACCAACTCATTGGGTATGAGTCTGGGTGAGCCCCGTGTGTTGGTGATGGACAGGTAAGCCAAGCGTGCTGCAGTCCATGGGGTTGCCAAGAGTTGGACATGACTGAGAGACTGATCTGACTGACTGACAGCAACTATGGAGGACACTATGGAGGTTCCTTAAAAATACTAAAAATAGAGGTAGCATATGACCCTGCAATCCCACTCACAAGCATGTATCTGGAGAAAAACATCATTTGAAAGGATACTTTCAACCCAGTGTTCATTGCAGCACTGTGTACAATAGCCAAGATCATGGAAGGAACCCAGATGTCCAATGATGGAGAAATATATAAAGAAAATGAAGTAAATATATGTCATTTCAGTTCAGTTCAGTTCAGTCACTCAGTCATGTCTAACTCTTTGTGACCCCATGAATCGCAGCACGGCAAGCCTCCCTATCCATCACCACCTCCTGGAGTTTACCCAAACTCATGTTCATCGAGTCAGTGACACCATCCAGCCATCTCATCCTCTGTCGTCCCCTTCTCCTCATGCCCCCAATCCCTCCCAGCATCAGAGTCTTTTCCAATCAGTCAACTCTTCACATCAGGTGGCCAAAGTATTGGAGTTTCAGCTTCAGCATCAGTCCTTCCAATGAACACAAAGGACTGATCTCCTTTAGAGTGGGCTGGTTGGATCCCCTTGCAGTCCAAGGGACTCTCAAGAGACTTCTCCAACACCAGAGTTCAAAAGCATCAATTCTTCAGTGCTCAGCTTTCTTCACACTCCAACTCTCACATTCATACATAACAGCTGGAAAAACCATAGCCTTGACTAGACGGACCTTTGTTGGCTAAGTAATGTCTCTGCTTTTTAATATGCTGTCTAGGTTGGTCATAACTTTCCTTCCAAGGAGCAAGCATCTTTTAATTTCAGGGCCACAGTCACCACCTTCAGTGGCTTTGGAGCCCAAGAAAATAAAATCTGACACTGTTTCCACTGTTTCCCCATCTATTTGCCATGAAGTGATGAGACCAGATGCCATGATCTTAGTTTTCTGAATGTTGAGCTTTAAGCCAACTTTTTCACTCTCCTCTTTCAGTTTCATCAAGAGGCTTTTTAGTTCCTCTTCACTTTCTGCCATGAGGGTAGTGTCATCTGCATATCTGAAATTATTGATATTTCTCCAGGCAATCTTGATTCCAGCTTGTGCTTCACCCAGCCCAGTGTTTCTCATGATGCTTTCTACACATAAGTTAAATAAGCAGGGTGACAGCCTTGACATACAGCCTTGACATACTCCTTTTCCTATTTGGAACCAGTCTGTTGTTCCATGTCCAGTTCTAACTGTTGCTTCCTGACCTGCATACAGGTTTCTCAAGAGGCATGTCAGGTGGTCTGGTATTCCCATCTCTTTCAGAGTTTTTCACAGTTTATTGTGATCCACACTGTCAAAGGCATTGGCATAGTTAATCAAGCAGAAATAGATGTTTTTCTGGAACTCTTGTGATGATCCTGTGGATGTTGGCAATTTGATCTTTCGTTCCTCTGCCTTTTCTAAAACCAGCTTGAACATCTGGAAGTTCACGGTTCATGTATTGCTGAAGCCTGGCTTGGAGAATTTTGAGCATCACTTTACTAGCATGTGAGATGAGTGCAATTGTGTGGTAGTTTGAGCATTCTTTGGCATTCCCTTTCTTTGAGATTGGAATAAAAACTCACCTTTTCCAGTCCCGTGGCCACTGCTGAGTTTCCAAATTTGCTGGCATATTGAGTGCAGCACTTTTACAACATCATCTTTTAGGATTTGAAATAGCTCACCTGGAATTCCATCACCTCCACTAGCTTTGTTCATAGTGATGCTTTCTAAGGTCCACCTGACTTCACATTCCAGGATGTCTGGCTCTAGGTAAGTGATCACACCATCATGATTACACACACACACACACACACACACACATATATATATAATGGAATATTACTCAGCCATTAAAAAATGAAAAATGCCATTTGAAACTATGTGGATGGACCTAGAGATTGTCATAGTGAGTGAAATAAATCAGACAGAGAAAAAATATCACATGACACCCCTTATATGGAATCTCCCAAGCCTTTATAACATCTGTTTATTATTCTAGACAGATTACAAAGAGTGGCAACCAGTTTTTCTCTAACCTAGGAACATTCACATTTTCTGCTCTTTTCTTCTATAAGTTTTATAATTTATCTTTAACATTTTGGTCTATGATCCATTACGAGTTTATATCTACATAGCACATAAAGTATTGGATAAAGTTCAGATATTGCAAACAGACATCAAATTGGCCTGTGCCACTTTTTAAAAGATTATCTCATATGTGTGTATATATATACACACACACACACACACATGTATATATACATTTACATACACACCAGTACACACATGGGTGTGTATATGTTTGAGAAATATCTTGACAAATATATTTTTATCAAATAGGTATGTAGGTATATGATTTATGAATTTTCTTTTCATGTCTTTAAAAGTGAAAAGTTATTTTTTAAAAGGGAAAATTAGAAATCATTGAGAATGCTGAATAATATTATGTATGTTAAAATAATTTTAGCCTGGCCCATGTGGGTAAGTAAAAGACAAAGAAATGCTTTTTACTGATTTATGACATTTATATATAATTTAAAAAATTGTTTTACTTTGCAAATATAACATACTTTTTATTGCTAACATCATATTTATGTTTTTATGAAGCAATATTGAAAACAAATACCATGGCACGTGAAATACTCCATGGTTTTTCTTAAAGGTTTCTGCTCTGAACTGGACAGGGATTCCTCACTTAGGTAGTAAACATGACTCCAAAGAGTGTGTATCATCCTTATTTTTCAGAATAATTTATCAGTCACATAAAAAAATCACTTAGGAAGACCCTGTAACATGATTAAGTGTGATTGTATTCTCATCTATGTTTATATTTGTTTCAAGGCAATTCCAAATTTATCAGGCAAGAGGTTAATCACAATGGAGTGAGGTGGATATCATACAACTACTTTGGATATATTATGTGAGTTAATTCCATCTTTAAATTATAAAGCTTCAGAGGTATTGAGAACTTCTGTGTGTTCAGTATCAATTTGATTCAGCCAGCCCAGAAAAGTTGCAGGGGTGAGAGAGAGAGAGAAGAAAGAGAAAAGAGAAAGAGATGAAGATGATGGAGAAGGAGAAAATAAACTAATGAAATGACAGTTGACAAATAGATACTCACAATAAAAATGTCAGAGAAGGAAACGAAAAGAAAATCAGAGTTTTGCATATTTGTGAATGAAGGAGGAAGATCAGAAGAGATGAACTAGCAGGTTTTGTGGGAAACTGAAAAAGGAATAGATAATTAGAACTTTCAGTAAGGACTGTTAATTGTATTACCTCTGACATTTTACAACAGACATTTTAAATAAAGTTTAAAGATATTTCACAGTTACTGTTATTTGCCAGACTAATATTTATTGTACTCCCTTAAAACAGTGACTAAACATGAAGATGTTTGATTTCAAAACCAGTTTCTATGCTATTATTATTGCATCTTCTAGTATTATTTTCTTATTATCTTTTGAAAATAAATTATTATCTAGCAACAGCTTTTGTCATAAAATCTTTGAGAAACAGGGATTGTAATCTCCAGAGAGTCTGGTATAAAAATAAGGGAAAAATACTTCTCTCTAAACTACATTATAATAAATTGAATCAGCCATTGATTCACAATTCTAGGATGTCAAGGGTCCTCCCAGGACATGTTTTAGGAGCTAATCTGGTTGCAGACACTGCTTAATTTTCTTTCCTGAAAATACAACTTCAATTTTTCAAACAAACACATCTCCAGTATTTTATCTTTATTATTTGAGAGGATAATAATAATAACTCGATGTAAATTCATATTTGCTACACACAGTTGCATTTGGTCTATACCACAGCCCTGTGTAACAGCCTGATGCATAGTAAGTGTTGTTTACATTTTACCTTTTTAAAAAAATGAGGCTCCAAAAGAAAAATCAGTTGTTACTGGTCACATGGCAGAATCGGATTAACACCCTGGTGTCTGCACTCAAGCTTATGTTATTTCTAATACACATTACTTATTCTAAAATAATTATTTTAGTGTTTTTGTTTTTTAAATTAAAACAATGCAGTAAAATATATGACTAATGCACTTATTAAAATTAGTTTAGATATTTTTAAAGAGTAGAATAACGTGATATATTACATACTAAATTTTCATCCATGTTTGCCATCATACATACAAAAATGATTGTATAGATTAATTACTCCATTTAGTGGTAAAATCTACCCGCTATCTTATCAAGAAACAAACATATGAACACATATTCATCAACAATAGGATTTCCCTGGTGGCTCAGACAGTAAAGCGTCTGCCTACAACGCGGGAGACCCAGGTTCAATCCCTGGGTTGGAAGATCTCCTGGAGAAGGAAATGGCAACCCACTCCAGGATTCTTGCCTGGAAAATTAACAATGGGATTCAAGAGAATTCATAAAGTAAAATGAAAATTTTCTGGGTAATATTATATTCTACCCAATAATATTCAAATGATTATTGACATAAATCTTAAATGGCACTCTTAACTACAACTGTTGATTTTCATTAGTTCAAGACAAATGTTTCCCTGGTGAAAATAATATAGCAGCGAGAATCTAGGACAAGTAAGAAGACAGAAGAGAAGTTCTTCAGCCATAAGAAGTGCCTTAAAGTTCACCATTAATAAAGGATGAGCTCATTCTTCAACAAAGACACTGTCAGAGTGACATGTGCTAAAATGTCATCTATCCCAAGTTGTAAGAAACACTTTATTCCTTCATCCCTGGAGATTCATCTTCATTTTCTTTCCCTGTGTTTCTTTTACAACCCTTAAGACCCAAAAGACAGTTACCACAAAAAGTTTTTCATGCCCTGGAATACTATTTCAATCATTTTTTTTAAACTTTAAGTTTAACATTTTTTTTTTTTTTCTCCCAGCAGAGACCATCGAATTCATAATTGGTCAAATATCACAAAAGTTTCACTATGTGATTGATGCCAGCAGGAATCTTTGCATGAGGTAGATGAGTTAATCATGGAAAATAACTTCTAACATTTCATATTCACATTTTATTAGCTGAATGAACTTTCCTTGAGAGTTTTCTTGAGGTTTATTATTTAAAGGACAAAGAGAAAGGGCAAGAAGAAAAGGAAGATGAGGAGGAGAATATGTTTAGTCACTAAGTCTCATCTGATTCTTTTGTGACCCTATGGATTGTAACCTGTCTTATAACCTCTGCCCACGGGATTTTCTAGGTAAGAATTCTGGAGTAGGTTGCCATTTCCTTCTCCAAGGGATCTTCCCAAACCAGAGATCAAATCTGTATCTTTTGCATTACAGGTAGATTCTTAGCCATCTGGGAAGTTTATTCATTAAAGAGAGAATGGGATTTATGAAAAGAGTAACATGGAAACTTACATTACCATATGTAACATAGATAGCCAATGGAAACTTGCTGTGTGTCTCAGGAAACTCAAACCAGGGGCTCTGTATCAGCCTAGAGGGGTGGGAGGGGGAGGGTGGTGGGAAGGAGGTTCTAGAGGGAGGGGACATATGTGTACCTATGGCTCATTCATGTTGAGGTTTGGCAGAAACCAACACAATTCTGTAAAGCATTTATCCTTCAAATTAAAAAAAAAGCATTAAAAAATGCCTTATGAGAGAGAAAGAGAGGCTTTTTTGGCTTCCCAACTTGATCCAATCTTACAGGTCTTCAAAGAACTAGCTTTCCTTAATTTGAATAAATAGAAGCTACAAAAATTCACTTGTAAAATCATGCCCTCTGATTGCTTATTATGAGTTCTTCAGTGGACTTTGAGTTAATTCAAAATGCATAGCTGGCTTTTTTTCTGCTACAGTTTCTTAGTCTAGACTATCATAATAATTGCTTCCTTTCTCCCCTCAGGTTAGTATTATAGATCTGTTTTAAGATCCTAAAAAGAACCTGGCAGAATGAGAAAGCAATTATACTCTACTCAATTCCATGTTTCCCAACAAATAGGTGTCCTTATGAGATTTTAAACAAGGAAAAAAAAAAAAAAAAAAAAACAGAATGAATGAAATATTCACATAACTGCATAAAATCTCTAATGGAAACCCACAAAGTGTCACACTAGAAAGAATTTGCTGCTATAAGGAGCATATACATTTTAGCAGTTTTAAGTTCTGAGAAATCAGGAGTAAAATTCATATCTCATGGCTACTGTTACACTGTCAGAGTGATTAGAGAAAGGCATAAAAACATTTAAGAAATGGAAGAATTCATGTTTTTAGTCCTTGCTCTATACTTAGCCTCTTTTGGAGTTCTTTCTAACCCACAATTGACTCATTTATTTATTCATTCATCATGAATAAATAAATTGACTCATTTATTTATTCATCATAATTCTGTATTATTACTTACTTCAATCTATGGGCATGACTATAGGAAATATTGAGAGTAAGATGAGGAAAAAACAGGATTTTTTTTTCAGTCAGATTACAGTCTAGTAAGGAAAGAATCCACATAAAATGATATGATATACAGTTGTCCTTCAGTATCCTTGGGAGATTGGGTCCATGACCCCCACAGATGTAAAAATCCATGCTTTCAATTCCTTTATATAAAATGAAATAGTGTTTGCATATAACTTACACACATCTTCCCATATACTTTAAATCATTTCTAGATTACTTACAGTACATAATACAATGTAAAAACTATGTAAATAGCCACCTGAAAGTAAAAACTTCTAGTTTTGCATTTTGGAACTTTCTGGAATTTTTTCCCCAAATACTGTGATCCATGATCTGTTGAATATGCAGATGCAGAACATATGGATACAAAGGCTGGCTGTGTGCTTTGTTAGTTAAACAAAAGTAAATATATAAAAATGGGTTAAAGATTTAAATGTAGGTATGGAAACTATAAAACTCCCAGAAGAGAACATAGGCAGAACACTCTTTGACAAAAATTATAGCAATATCTCTTTGGATCTGTCCCTTAAGATAAAAGATTTAAAAAACAAAAATAAATAAAACCTATTAAACTTAAAAACCTATTACACTTAAAAACTCTGCAAAGCAAAGAAAACCATTATCAAATGAAAATAAAACCTACAATGTGGGAGAAAATATTTGCAAATTACATGACCAACAAAGTGTATTATTTAGTATATATATGTGTATATATAGATATATATGGGCAGCTTATCTTGTATAATGCATTCTGATATCAAACAACTCGAACAACATATGGGTAGAAAAACTCATTAGACATTTTTCCAAAGAAGACATACAAATGGTTAACATATACATGAAAAGAGACACAATGCTGCTAATTATTAGAGAAATGAAGATTAAAGAATCAATGAGATATCCGCTTAGAATTTTCAGAACGTCTATGTATAAAAGAGTACAGGAAATAATGTTGGCAAGGATGTGGGGGGGGGGGGTGTGGGAAAACACTTGTACACTGTTTGTGGTAATGTATTTGGTGTAGCCACTGTGGAAAACAGTACAGAATTTCCTTAAAAATTAAAAAATAGAATTACTCTCAGTCAGTCAGTTCAGTCAGTCAGTTCAGTCGTTCAGTCATGTCTAACTCTTTGCGACCCCATGAACCGTAGTATGCCAGACCTCCCTGTCCATCATCAACTCCCGGAGTTTACCCAAACTCATGTCCATTGAGTCGGTGATGCCATCCAACTATTGCATCCTCTGTCGTTCCCTTCTCCTCCTGTCCTCAGTCTTTCCCAGCATCAGGGTTTTTTCAAATGAGTCAGCTCTTTGCATCTGGTGGCCAAACTATTGGAGTTTCAGCTTCAGCATCAGTCCTTCCAAAGGACTGATCTTTAGTATGGACTGGTTGGATCTCCTTGTAGTCCAAGGGACTCTGAAGAGTCTTCTCCAACACCATAGTTCAAGAGCATCAATTCTTTGGTGCTCAGCCTTCCTTACAGTCCAACTCTCACATCCATACATGACTACTGGAACAACCATAGCCTTAACTAGATGGACCTTTGTTGACAAAGTAATGTCTCTGCTTTTTAATATGCTGTCTAGGTTGGTCATAACTTTCCTTCCAAGATGGAAGTGTCATTTAATTTCATGGTTCAAATCATCATCTGCAGTGATTTTGGAGCCCCTCCCCCCCAAAAAAAATAAAATAAAATAAAGTCAGTAACTGTCTCCACTGTTTTCCAATCTATTTCCCATGAGGTGATGGGACCGGATGCCATAATCTTAGTTTTCTGAATGTTGAGCTTAAAGCCAACTTTTTCACTCTCCTCTTTCACTTTCATCCAGAGGCTCTTCAGTTCTTCTTCACTTTCTGCCATAAGGCTGGTGTCATCTCCATATCTGAGGTTATTGATATTCCTCCTGCCAATCTTGATTCCAGCTTGTGCTTCACCCAGCCCAGTGTTTCTCATGATGTACTTTGCATATAAGTTAAATAAGCAGGGTGACAATATAAAGGTTTGACATACTCCTTTTCTCCTATTTGGAACCAGTCTGTTGTTCCATGTCCAGTTCTAACTGTTGCTTCCTGACCTGCATACAGGTTTCTCAAGGGCAGGTCGGGTGGTCTAGTATTCCCATTTATTTCAGAAATTTCCACAGTTTATTATATCCATACATCAAGGCTTTGGCATAGTCAAAAAAGCAGAAATAGATGATTTTCTGGAACTCTCTTACTTTTTTGATGATCCAGTGGATGTTGGCAATTTTATCTCTGGTTCTTCTGCATTTTATAAAACCAGCTTGAACATTGAATTTCATGATTCATTGAAGCCTGGCTTGGAGAATGTTGAATATTACTTTACTAGCATGTGAGATGAGTGCAATTGTGCGGTAGATTGAGCATTCTTTGGCATTGCCTTTCTTTGGGATTGGAATGAAAACTGACCTTTTCCAGTCCTATGGCCACTGCTGAGTTTTCCAAATTTGCTAGTATATTGAGTGCGGCAATTTCACAGCATCATCTTTCAGGATTTGAAATAGCTCAACTGGATTTCCATCAGCTCCACTAGCTTTGTTTGTAGTGATGCTTCTTAAGCACTTGACTATGCCACTTGACTATGCATTCCAGGATGTCTGGCTCTAAGTGAGTGATCACACCATCATGATTATCTGGGTCATGAAGATTTGTTGTATAGTTCTTCTGTGTATTCCTGTCACCTCTTCTTAATATCGTCTGCTTCTGTCAGGTCCATACCATTTCTGTCCTCTATTGAGCCCACCTTTGCATGAAATGTTCCCCTGGTATCTCTAATATTCTCGAAGTGATCTCTAGACTTTCCCACTCTATCAAGTTCAGTTCACTTCAATTCACTTCAGTTCAGTCGCTCAGTCCTGTCCGACTCTTTGCGACCCCATGAATCTCAGCACGCCAGGCCTCCCTGTCCATCACCAACTCCCGGAGTTTACTCAAACTCATGCCCATCGAGTCGGTGATGCCATCCAGCCATCTCATCCTCTGTCATACCCTTCTCCTCCTTCCCCCAATCCCTCCTAGCATCAGGGTCTTTCCCAGTTAGTCAACACTTTGCATGATGTGGCCAAAGTATTGGAGTTTCAGATTTAACATCAGTCCTTCCAATGAACACAAAGAACTGATCTCCTTTAGAGTGGGCTGGTTGGATCTCCTTGCAGTCCAAAGGACTCTCAAGAGTCCTCTCCAACACCACAGTTCAAAGCATCAATTTTTCTGTGCTCAGCTTTCTTCACAGTCCAACTCTCTCATCCATTCGTGAGCACTGGAAAACCATAGCCTTGACTAGACAGACCTTTGTTGGCAAAGTAATGTCTCTGCTTTTTAATATGCTGTCTAGGTTGGTCATAACTTTCCTTTCAAGGAGCAAGTGTCTTTTAATTTCATGGCTGTAATCACCATCTGCAGTGATTTTGGAGTCCAAAAAAATAAAGTCAGCCACTGTTTTCACTGTTTCCCCATCTATTTGCCATGAAGTGATAGGACCGGATGCCATGATTCTTAGTTTTCTGAATGTTGAGCTTTAAGCCAACTGTTTCACTCTCCTCTTTCACTTTCATCAAGAGGCTATTTAGTTCCTCTTCACTTTCTGCCATAAGGGTGGTGTCATCTGCATATCTGAGGGTATTGATATTTCTCCCAGCAATCTTGATTTCAGCTTGTGCTTCTTCCACCCCAGCGTTTCTCATGATGTACTCTGCATATAAGTTAAACAAGCAGGGTGATTATATACAGCCTTGACATAATCCTTTTTCCTATTTGGAACCAGTCTGTTGTTCCATATCCAGTTCTAACTGTTGCTTCCTGACCTGCATACAGGTTTCTCAAGAGGCAGGTCAGGTGGTCTGGTAATCCCATCTCTTTCAGAATTTTCCACAGTTTATTGTGAGCCACACAGTCAAAAGCTTTGGCACAGTCAATAAAGCAGAAATAAATGTTTTCCTGGAACTATCTTGCTTTTTCGATAATCCAGTGTATGTTGGCAATTTGATCTCTGGTTCCTCTGCCTTTTCTAAAACCAGCTTGAACATCTGGAAGTTCACAGTTCACGTATTGTTGAAGTCTGGCTTGGAGAATTTTAAGTGTTACTCTTCTAGTGTGTGAGATGAGTGCAATTGTGCTGTAGTTTGAACATTCTTTGGCATTGCGTTTCTTTGGGATTGGAATGAAAACTGACCTTTTCCAGTCCTGTGGCCACTGCTGAGTTTTCCAAATTTGCTGGCATATTGAGTGCAGCACTTTCACAGCATCATCTTTTAGGATTTGAAATAGCTCACCTGGAATTCCATCACCTCCACTAGCTTTGTTTGTAGTGATGCTTCCCAAGGCCCACTTGACTTCACACTCCAGGATGTCTGGCTCTAGGTGAGTGATCACATGATCGTGATTATCTGGGTCTTGAAGATATTTTTTGTACAGTTCTTCTGTGTATTCTTGCCACCTCTTCTTAATATCTTCTGCTCCTGTTAGGTCCATTCCATTTCTGCCCTTTGCCGAGCCCATCTTTGCATGAAATATTCCCTTGGTATCTCTAATTTTCTTGAAGAGATCTCTAGTCTTTCCCATCCTGTTGTGGTCCTCTATTTCTTTGCATTGATCGCTGAGGAAGGATTTCTTATCTCTCTTTGCTATTCTTTGGAACTCTGTATCAAAGGGGAATATCTTTCATTTTCTCCTTTGCTTTTCACTTCCCTTCTTTTCACAGTTATTTGTAAGGCCTCCTCAGACAGCCACTTTGGGTTTTTGTGTTTCTTTTCCTTTGGGATGGTCTTGATCCCTGTCTCCTGTACAATGTCACATACCTCCATCCATAATTCTTCAGGTACTCTATCAGATCTAATCTGTTGAATTTATTTCTGACTCCTACTGTATAATCATGAGTGATTTGATATAGGTCATACCTGAAAGGTCGAGTGGTTTTCCCTACTTTCTTTAATTTAAGTCTGAATTTGGCAATAAGGAGCTTATGATCTGAGCCACAGTCAGCTCCTGGTCTTGTTTTTGATGACTATATAGAGCTTCTCCATCTTTGGCTGCAAAGAATCAATTTAAGTATTGATCATCTAGTGATGTCTATGTGTAGAGTCTTCTCTTGTGTTGTTGGAAGAAGGTATTTGCTATGACCAGTAAGTTCTCTTTGCAAGACTCTGTTAGCTTTTGACCTGCCTCATTTTGTACTCCAAGGCCAAATTTACCTGTTACTCCAAGTGTCTCTTGACTTCCTACTTTTGCAGGAAAGGATCAGTGACCCCGCAAGAGACTGACCCAGACTTTCCCAGGAGTGTCCAGGAGTCTCCCACAGAGGTGTGGGTCAGCAGTGGCATGCTGCAGAGTTGCGTGCAGTGAGTGTAACAGTACATGCATGGGATCTGTTGAAGGAGGTCTCCATTATCTTCATTACCTCCACCATAGTTGAAATCAGTCCTGAATCTTCAATGGAAGGACTGATGCTGAAACTGGAACTCCAAAACTTTGACCACCTAATGCAAAAAACTGACTCACTGGAAAAGACTCTGATGCTGGAATAGATTGAAAGTAGGAGGAGAAGGGGATGACAGAGGATGAGACAGTTGGATGGCATCACCAACTCAGTGGACATGAGTTTGAGTAAACTCTGGGAATTGGTGACGGACAGGGAGGCCCTCGGGTTGCAAAGAGTTGGACATGACTGAACGGCTGAACTGAACTGAAAAGAAAGAAAGTGAAGTCGCTCAGTCATGTCTGACTCTTTGCGGCCCCATTGGGCTGTAGCCTACCAGGCCTTTCCATCATTGTGATTTTCTAGGCAAGGATACTTGAGTGGGTTGCCACTTCCTTCTCCAAGGGATCTTCCCGACCCAGGGATCTAACCTGGTCCCCCTACATTGTAGGCAGACACTTTACTGTCTGAGCCACTAGGGAAGTCTGAACTGAAATAGCAGGGAGGGAACAGAGCTCCACCCATCAGTAGAAAATTGGATTAAAGATTTATTGAGCATGGCCCTGCCCATCAGAAAAAGTCCCAATTTCCCCCTTTTTCAGTCTCTCCCATCAGGAAGCTTCCATAAGCCTCTTACCCTTCTCCATGAGAGGGCAGACAGACTGAAACCCACAATCACAGAGAACTAACCAATCTGATCACATGGACCACAGCCTTGTCTAACTCAATGAAAACTATGAGCCATGCCATGTAGGGACACCCAAGATGGATGGGTCATGGTGGAGAGTTCTGACAAAACGTGGTCCACTGGAGAAGGGATTGGCAAGCCACTTCAGTATTCTTGCCTTGAGAACCCCAAGAACAGCATGAAAAGGAAAAAAGATAGGACACTGAAAGATGAACTCCCCAGGTCGGTAGGTGCTTGATATGCTAATGGAGATCAGTGGAGAAATAACCCCAGAAATAATGAAGGAACAGAGATAAAGCAAAAACAGCACCCAGTTGTGGATCTGACTGGTGATAGAAGCCACCCAGTGCTGTAAAGAGCAATATCGCATAGGAACCTGGGATGTTAGGTCCACGAATCAAGGCAAATTGGAAGTGGTCAAACAGGAGATGGCCAGAGTGAATGTTGACATTTTGGGAATCAGCAAACTAAAATGGACTGTAATGGATGGATTTAACTCAGATGATTATCATATCTACTATCATGGACAAGAATCCCTTAGAAAAAATGGAGTAGCCATCATAGTCAACAAAAGAGTCTGAAATGCAGTACATGGAACATTACACAATTGTAAATTGGTATCACTTTTCTTTTAAATTCTATTTCTATTTATCTCTTACAACAAATTAATTAAAAATTCTGATACTGTGTTTAATGGTGAAGCAATCTTGAAAATTTTAATATATTTTATAATGATTTTTAAAAGTACCTTTGCTGTTTCTTCATTATGTGATTAATTCAATATTGCCTAAAATTTTTGGAGTGTGTGGTAAAAAAATGGAAAATCAGACACCAACTGAGGTGGTGGAATAATAGGACAAGGAAAAAGAAATAATTCAGTAGTTGAAATTTTAAAATAAAACATACTAGAAGGAATGAATAACATACAAAATGATGCAGATGGAACAATGGAAATCATCTGCTCAGAACACTAAAAAGAAAAACAGTTTGTTTGTTTTTTTTATGAAAAAAAAAAAAAAAAGGAGATATTGGAGATAACATTGTGTACCAACATTTCCATTATTAGAGTCCCAGAAAGAGAAGAGTGAGAAAAAGTGGGTCAAAAATGTGATTTTCTAGGCAAGGATACTCGAGTGGGTTGCCACCAATGTCTCTGAGGAAATTATGTCTAGAACTGCCAAATCTGAATAAAGAAACAGATATCTAGGTACAGGAAGTAAGAACATACCAAAGAAGATAACCTAAATAGAACCTAACAAAAACATCACAATAGAGTTGGCAAAAGTTAAAGACAAAATTCTCAAGTCAGTAAGAGGAAAATAAGTAAGACCAAGAAAGAATGAAGCCAGTAAGAGGAAATAGAAGGAAAAGAGAAAATACAAGGGAATCCACATAAGGCTACTAGCTGATTTCTCCACAGAAACTTTGCAAGCCAGAAGAGAGTGGCATGATCCATGCAAAGTGTTGGAAAGGAAGAACTTGCAACCTTAAGTACTCTACCCAGAAAGATTATTATTCAGAATAGAAGGAGAGAGAAAGGTATTCTCAGACAAGCACAAACTAAGAGAGATTATCACTATGAAACCTATCAGGATAGGTTAAAGAGTCTTCTCTAAAAGGAAAACAAGTAAGAATTTATAGATAAGGGAAAATTCCATTAGGAAAAGCAAATTACAGTAAGGACTGAGGATCAACCATTTAAATAAGCAAGATAAAGATTAAGAGACAAAAACTGTAAAAAGCAACTTTAGTTGAAATACATAGCTAAGGTTTAAACACAAACATGTAGGATATGACATCAAAAACACAAAATGTGAAAGAGGGGAGTGAAAAAGGTGGATAATTTAGGGCGTGTTTCAATTTTAATGACAGCCAGTTTAAACAAGTAGATATAGTTGTAGATCAATACATATGAACCCCATGGGAAACACAAATTAAAAACCTATAATATATGCACAAAAACAAAAAGAAATAAACATACTAGTAAAGAAAACAATCAAACTGCAAGGTAAGAAACAAAAAGAAGTAACAAACAAAGAAGAGCCATAAAAACAACCAAAAAACAAGTAATAAATTGTCAATAAGTACTTAACTAACATTAATTACTTTAAATGTCAATAGATTAAATGCTTCATTCAAGACATATGGTGGCTAATAGTACAAAAAGAACAAGACCCTTCAATATGCTACCTACAGAGACTGAAAGTAGGATGATGTAAAATGATATTTCATGCAAAGAGAGATGACAAGAAAGTGGAAGTCTATTTTATCTTATATCAGATAAAATAGACTTAAAAAAAAACTATGACAAAAGACAAACAAAGCAATATAGAATGATTCAGAGATTTATACAAGAGGAGGATTAAATGTGTTAGCATAAACGCACCTAACTTAGAAGTACCTAAATATATAATACAAACATGAACAAATATAAAAGGTGAAATGGACAATAATAAAAACACAGTAGGAGACTTCAACATCCCCAGTGACATCAAGAGACAGATCACCTAGAAGGAAAATTAATGAAAAGAATGGCCTGAAATGACAGAAGATAACAGTTGGATTTAATAGGTATCTATAGGATATTCCATCCAAAAACAACAGAATATAAATTATTTTCAAGTGCACATGGAATGTTCTCTGGGATAGCTCATATGCTGTGCCACAAAACTAGTATCAACAGATTTAAAATGATAGAAGTATATTAAGCATATTTGCCAGCAACAGTATACAGCTAGACATAAATTATAGAAAAGAAAATATGAAAGGAACAAAATGTGTATAATAATAAATATGTTACTAAAAAACAGATGGGTCAACCAAGAAATCAAAGAGGAAATCAGAAAATACCTCAAGACAAATAAATGTGGAAACAAGACACCCTAAAACATATGTAATGCAGCAAAAGTGGTTTTAAGAGGAAAGTTTGTGGTGACACACAGCTTCCTCAAGAAACAAGAAAAATCTCCAACAACCTAATATTCCATCTAAAGGAATTAGAAAAAGAACAAACAAAGCTTAAAGTCAGAGCAAGGAAGGAAACAGTTAAATTGAGAAGGTGAAAGTGAAAGGCGCTTAGTCGTGTTCAACTCTTTGCAACTCCATATATTATGCAGTCCATGGAATTCTCCAGGCCAGAATACTGGAGTGGGTATCCATTGGCTTCTCCGCGGTATCTTCCCAATCTAGGGATTGAACCCAGGTCTCCTGCATTGCAGGCGGTTTCTTTACCAGCTGAGCCACAGGGAAGCAGGAAATACATAAAATGGAAAATTTAAAAAGTTATGCAGAAGATCACATCACCCCCTTCAAAGGATGTGTGAGACATAAGTTGCTGCCATTCACTGATGAACCCTTTCATTTATCTCGTTCAGTCCCCACCCCTCTCCAGCCCAGTCCTCGCAGCCTAGCTATCTCAGCCTGAGGGACAACTGGCCGCTGGGTGAAGTCTTTCCCTCCACTCCTATCTGCGTGTCCTTCTCCCTCTCCCTGCAAAGCACTTCTCTTTGTATCAGTCTGGAAGTCTGTTCCTCGTCCCTAAAACCCAGATGGAGCCAAGCTCCCAGGATTGACACGTTTTCCTGGGCTTCTGCAGCTCTCATGGGCTGACCCCTACCACAGGTGGCTGTTGAAGTGTCAGTCCGAGACCAGGAGCTCCCCCATGCGTGCAGGGAAGGGGACCGAGTTGGACTTTGTGTGAGACCATGGGATTATTTGGATTATTTGGACTATTTGGATCTTCCCCGTAGCTCAGACGATAAAGATTTTGCCTGCAGTGCAGGAGACCCGGGTTCGATCCCTGGGTCAGAAAGATCGTCTGGAGAAGGGAATAGCAATCCACTCCAGTACTCTTGCCTGGAGAATCCCATGGACAGAGGAGACTGGCAGGCCACAGTCCACGGGGTTGCAAAGAGTCGGACACGACTGAGTGACTAACACACTATGCAAAAGAGCAATAAAACGAAGTTTGCTTTTTTGAAAAGAAAAGCAAAATTGATGTACCTTTAGCCAGATTCAGCAAGAACAGAAGCGGACCCAAATAAACAAAATAAGAAATGAAACAGGAGAAATAACAATTGATACCACAGAGATACAAAAAATGATAAGAGAACACTATGAACAGTTATATGCCAACAAATTGGATAGCCTAGAAGAAATACATGTATTTTTATCAGCATACAGCCTGCCAAGACTGAAGCAAGAAGAGATAGATAATTTGAAGGGACCAAATACTAGTAAAGAAATTGACTTTGTAAATAAAAAAAAAAAAAAAAGACTTCCAACCAACAAGAGTCCAGGAGTTTATGGCTTCCCAGGGAACTCTACCAACCATATAAAGAATTTATACCTACTATTATCAAAGCATTACAAAAAATTGAAGAGGATAGAACACTCTCCAGTTCATTCTAGAAGGCCACCATTACACTGATACCCAAAATAGACAAAAACACTAGAAAAAAATTATAGGCAAATATCATTGAAGAATATAGATGCAAAATTCCTCAACAAAATATTAGCAAACTGAATGCAATAATATCTAAAAAGAATGAGACACCATTAATCCAGGGATTTATTTTGGATTTATTTCAGGGACACAAAGAAGGCTCAATATTTACAAATCAATCAGAGTGATACACCACATTAACAAAATGAAGTATAAAAATATCATCATAATTTCTATAACACCAAAAAAAAATTTAATAAAATTCAGCATCCACTCATGATAAATACTCTCATCAAAGAGGGCATTGAAGAAATATATCTCAACATAATAAAGGCCACTTATTACAAACCCACAGGTACCTAATATTCAAAAATAAGGCCTTTCCTCTAAATTTAGGAGAAGACAGTGGTGACTTCTTGCCACTTCTATGTAACATGGTTTTGGAAGTCCTAGCTGCAATAATCAGACAAGACAAATAAAAGCATCGAAATTGTAAGGCGAGAAGTAAAACCACCACTATTTGCAGAAGACATGATACTTTTCATAGAAAACCCTAAGTTCTCTCTCCAAAACCTATCAGACATAGTAAATGAATTCAGAAAATGTAAAGGATACAAGATTAACATACAACAATATACTAATAATGAATTGTCAGAAACAGAAAGTAAAATAAAACAGTTTTTAAAATCACATCAAAGAGAATAAAATACCAAGGAATAAATGTAACTAGAGAGCTGAAAGATCTATGCATGCTCAGAAAACTATGACACATTGATGAGAGAAACTGAAGAAGATAAAATTAAATCATTTTATTCTACAGAATGGGAGAAAATATTTGCAAGTGGTGCTACTAACAAGGGGTTAATTTCCAAAATATACAAACTGCTCATAAACTTAATATAAAAAGCAATAAAAAAAAAAAAATAGGCAGAAAACCCACACAGACATTTTCCCAAAGACATACAACATTTAACAGCACATGGAATGATTACCATTGCTAATTATTAGAAAAATGAGAATCAAAACAACAATGAAATATCATCTTACACCCTCAGAATTACTCTCATTAAAAAAAAAAAAAAATCACAAAAGCAAATGTTGAAGAGGATATGGAAGAAAGGAACTATTTTACACTGTTGGTAAGAATATAAATTGATGCAACCACTTTGGAAAACAGTATGGAAGTTCCTTAAAAAGTTAAAAGTAGAATCACCATATGGCCCAGAAATTGCACTCCTGAGTGTATGTACCTGAAAAAATAAAATGAAATCACTAAAAAAAAGATACATGCATCCAAGTGTTCACAGGAACACTACTTGCAGTAACTGAAATATGGAAGCAGAGGCCCCAGTGTGGCACACGCCCAGGAGCTGGTGCCTCTCCCACCCTGGCTGTGCGATCCTGGGGCAACCAAGCTCCCCTGTGCTGGTACCTTGCGAGCCTGTGGGAGGCAGCTGGTGAATGGGTGAGTTCCCGCTCTGCATTCAGACAGTATCGTGATACACCTAGTTGCCTTACCTTGGACACATTGTTTCACCACTCCAAGGCTCAGCTTCCTTTGTAAACTGGAGGAGGACAAGAATAAGAGTAGACTTTCTCTCAGAAACGATCTTGCATTAGAACTACCTAGAGGTTTCTCAAAATGCCCCATAGGTGGCCTACTGAATCAGAATCTTCAAGAGTGGGGGCAAGAATTTGCATGTCTCCTGGTGATTTTATGCACCTCTAGTTGCCTACGTGTGTGTTGGGGGAGTTGAGCGATTATTAATTATTTATATATTTCTGTATTGTTTGTCTAGTTAGGTAATGAACAAGAACATCTTTTGCTACTTAAACAAACAAAAAAGCCATGATGTCCAAAGAAAATATATCGGTGGTGAATTATCACTTGAAAAAAAAAAAAAAAAAAAAAGACATGGAAGCAACCCAAATGTCCATTTATATTTGATTTGCATGGATAGAGAAGATGTGGTGTGTATGCATATATGTATACGTGTGTGTGTGTGTGTGTGTGTGTGGTGTGTAATATTACTCAGCCATTAAAGAAAGCACTGACATGTTGTCATTTGCAGCAACATGGATGGACTTAGAGAATATTATGCTTAGTTAAGTAAGTCAGACAAAGACAAATATGGTGTGACTTCACTTATGTATGGAACCTAAAAAAATAAAAGACATACTTGTATATAGCAAAACAGAAGCAAACTCACAAATATAAAAACAAAGTAGTGATTGCCAGTGGGGAGGGGCAAGATAGGGTTATGGGATTAAGACATACAAGCTATTAAGTAAAAAATAGATAAAACTATAATATATAAAAAGCAAGGAGGATATATTGTATAACACAGGGAATTATATGCAATGACTTGTAATAACTTTTATGTAGTATATTTTGTAAAAGTACTGAATCGCTATCCCATACAGGTGCTGCTGCTAAGTCGCTTCAGTCATGTCTGACTCTGTGTGACCCCATAGACGGCAGCTCACCAGGCTCCTCCGTCCCTGGGATTCTCCAGGCAAGAACACTGGAGTGGGTTGCCATTTCCTTCTCCACATACAGGTGCAACCAATATAATATTGTAAGTTAATTATGCAATTTAAAAAAGAATGGATCTGTGACCCAGTGAAACTGAGGCTTTTCTATTTCCTTCAGAGAGGTGTAACCTTGATTCCTCTTTTCACTAGAAGAAAACTACGCAATTAACAATTTTTACACTTGAAATTCTTATCTGGTGGACCGTGGAAATTCTAAAAGCAAAAGATTTTGAAAACAATTCCAAAATAGAAATAACAACCATTATTTTGGGCTGAATAATTACAACAGCCGCCGTCAGAAAGGAAAAAAAAAAAAATCTACACCCTAATCACCAGAACCTGTGAAAACATTCACTCACATGGCCAAAGGGACTTTTTATCTGTGATTAAGAATCTTGAGATAGAGGGTTGTGATTTTTCAGGCAGGTCTATTGATGTGGGTACTTGTGAAAAGGATGCGAGAGAGTTGAAAGCAGAGAAGGTGAAATAACAAGAGAAGAACTGGGGAAGAAAGAGAAAACTAAAGATGCTATGCTGCTGGCACTGAAGATGGAAGAAAGGGCCATAAGCCAAGGAATGTAGGTAAACTCTAGCAAGTGCAAAAGGCAACATATTCTCCTTCAATGTCTCTAAGAGGAGCCTGCTTGGATAACACCATGTCTTCAGACCAATGAGCCTGCCTGGGGACACATGAACTCCGGAAGTGTAAGAGAATAAAGGTGCATTGTATTAAGCACTGAGGTTGTGACAATTTGTTGCGGCAACATTAGAAAACTAATATAGCCAGCCTTTCATACTGCCCTCACCAACCAATACTGAGTTCTGGAAAAATAAAACTTATAATCTACTTTGAGAAATATTTCTTCCCCATTCAAGAGGAGTATAGGTGAACCACTGAAAAGCAGTGAAATCAGCTTACCTGTCACAGTCTCATGGTCGTGTAGTATGTACCAAAAAGAATAGAATATGACAACCATGCTTACACATGCACATGATTATACTTGTAAAAATTGCCTCGTAAATGCCTATGCGTATGTCATGTTAGAAAGTCATTGGAGGACAAAAATACTCTCAATCTCTAATCGTTGTTTTTCCAAACCTTAGGAAACTAAAGTTCTTAAATTTCCTTAAAACAAGCCTTGTTTAAATCTTAAAAATATAATCTCTGCTTTCTGCCATGAGCCAAGCTAGATAATAAATGTCCTGGAAAGAATACATCTGTAGAACATGGAATGAATTTCAGAATTATAAAATCTGGTTTTAAGTCCTGGTTCTGTTCTAACTTCAGGGAGATATGAAAATTAAATGAGATGATAGGTGACTGTATAACATGTAATCATTGTACTTAAAAACATAATAAATAATGCCATTTAAATAGCATAACACATTTATCTAGTTTATTACCTGTTTTTCCATCATCACAGCACCTCTGAGATGGCAGTAAGTGGATCTGACTGTTTTTCCTACCTATTGTTGTGCCTATCATTGAGCCCAGAACAACAGAATCTTCATGGAGAAAAACTGCTTATTGAATAAAAACGAAAGATGTACCAGGAAATGCATGTGCTGCACTGAAGTCAGTGCTCCAGAAAGCGCTTCACTATCCTGTTCCTAAAATAAGATTTTTGCTTCTATAATATTGCCTGGAGATTTTAATTTGAGATAGATTTTTAATTTAGTTTAACTAGGTGCTGAACACCTAATTAATACTTAAAGAGCTTCAGTTTGGATCAGAATGAAGATGCCTACTAACAATAGTTAATGATTATTTATGGCAATATTTTAAAAATGAGCATTCTAATGGGGTTACATAAATATTTGACACAGTTTAATTATCTTTATAAATGTGAATAGGAGCTGAGGAAGTAATATCATTCCTCAGCAGGCATTCCTATCTAATAATGTGGGTGGTAAGTGGAATCCATTTGGAAAAGCAAGGTTTTGTGCTCTTTCTAATGTAATTTCTATATTTTGCTAATTCCTTAGAGATGAGACACTTAAACAGAAAACAAGCTTCACATTGGAGACTTTATTGTCTCTTCCGAGAATTCCTTGGACTGCAAGGAGATCCACCCAGTAAATTCTAAAAGAAATTAGTCCTGAATATTCATTGGAAGGACTGATGCTGAAGCTGAAACTCCAATATCTTGGTTACCTGATGTGAAGAACTGACTCATTGGAAAAGAACCTGATGCTGTTATGATTGAAGGCGGGAGGAGAAGGGGATGACAGAGGATGAGATGGTTGGATGGCATCATCTACTTGATGGACATGAGTTTGAGTAAGCTCTGTAAGTTGGTGATGGACAGGGAAGCCTGGCATGCTGCAGTCCATGGGGTCACAAAGAGTCAGACACGACTGAGTGACTGAACTGAACTGAGACACGATGTCAGGTTTAGATGCACATTTTCAAAACACTTTTTAATATGGAAAGTGGCTGCTTCAGGATCTGTAAAACTCCTAACAATGTCATCATTATGATTACTTCCAACAATCACAAATATTTCTATTATCTGTTATTTAGAAGTCATTATCCCAAGTCTAGAAATAAGATAAAAATGAGAGTGCTAGCTATTATTTATGTCTTCACAGCTAGTATACAGACTCCATGAGAGTGAGGACCATGTATTCTCAATTATCTTTTCATTTTCAAGCAATTCTTGCAAGCATAGACTAAGTACTCTAAATTTTTTTCAAGAAACAGATCTATAAAATAAGAATTATAATAGTAGTGACCCTCTGGTTGCTATTGCACCCTTCCCCTCATTATGGTTTTCAGTAGTTTATGCAGCATTGATTCTGCTTCGTCAGTGCTTATGATTTACAAATTTTTAAGCGTTTTGAAAAGCACATATCTGTGTCAAAGAAAAGTGTTTTAAAGGGTAATGCATGTGAAAAACTTTTAAGAAGTTGAATAACTGGTAATAATAATGGTGCTGATGTTTAAAATGAGAGAAATGAACATAAAGGAGAAAATTACTAATCATGTAGCCTGTTAATAACCAGGTTAAGAAAGTAGTAAATTCTTAGAAATACAAAAAAGAGATAAGTTGATGAGTCTAGTCTAAAGCAAGAAATATTTATAAAACATATGACATGTAAAGAAGGTGCTCAATTATTGGTATGACATGATTGACTAAAAGGGAAGGTAAAAATTTCAGGTCCAATTAAATACCCATATAAATTTATATTAAATGATAGGACATTCAATTAAAATGTTTTACCTTTATGAAAGACAAAATGATTGGGAATTTTAAGAAATGTAATAACATCAAACTACTTCAGAGGTAAGGAAAATTGCAACATCTTGATTAGTATTCTGTAAAAAAGATTTTCTATATTTTTTAATGTGGAGATGGTAAGGAAAATTAAAACTAAAAGTGTCCATAAATGTTGCCCATTAAGCATATTAAGTATGTTTAGTAAGTATTTTCTTCATTCCATAAGATTTTATTTATTTTTCCCATTTTTTTTTAATTTTATCTTTTTTATACCAAATCACTTGGTATTAGACTATTAACAATAATGTGAGAGTTTCAGGTGAACAGCAAAGGGACTCAGTCTTGCATATACATGTATTCAGTTTAAAAATTAAATACTTATAACTAATAGTTTAACACTGAGAGTTAAAATATGATTTGAAGAAAACACAGAACTATCATTGTTATGAAATACCATTGTTGTGCTTAGTTGCTCAGTAACCCATTAGTCAATCAAAGGTAAAGGTAACTCAGAAAATATGTTTAACTGAGTTAAAAAGAAAGCAAAATATATCATAATTTATGGGCTGCAGTCAATGTAGTCTTCCAGAGAAATTTATAAACACAAATATTTATATTTGAAAGAGAAATATCTCAAAATAAGATATGAGTCTTAAGAAACTTAATAAGAGGAACTAGCCATACCTAAAGCAGGCAGAAGGAAAGAAATAGTTAAGATCTAAATTGAAATAAAACAGCAAAAAGAAAAACAATTTTTAAAGTCATAAAATTTTATGAAGATTTTTAGAAGACCTAAAGGATAGCTTCCATCAGGAAGCTTCCATAAACCTCTTACCCATGACCATCAGAGGACAGACGGAATGAAAATCACAATCACAGAAAACTAAACAAGATGATCACATCAACCACAGCCTTCTCTTACTCATTGAAACTATGAGCCATGCCATGTAGGGCCACCCAACACAGACAGTTCATGGTGGAGAGTTCTGACAAAACATGGTCTACTGGAGAAGGAAATGGCAAACCACTCCAGTATTCTTGCCTTGAGAACCTCATGAAAAGGCAAAGTATGAAAAGGCAAAAAGATATGACATTGAAAGATGAACTTCCCAGGTCGGAGGGTACCCAATGTGCTACTGGAGAAGAATGGAAAAATAACTGCAGAAAGAATGAAGAGATGGAGCCAAAAAGAAATCAATACTCAGTTGTGGATGTGACTGGTAATGGAAGTCAAGTCTGATGCTGTAAAGAACAATATTTGATAGGATCCTGGAAAGTTAGGTCCATGAATCAAGGCAAATTGGAAGTGGTCAAACAGGAGGTGGCAAGAGTGAACATCGACATTTTAGGAATCAGTGAACTAAAATGGACTGGGATGGGTGAATTTAATTCAGATGACAGTTATATCTACTACTGTGGGCAAGAATCCCTATGAAGAAATGGAGTAACCCTCATAGTTAACAAAATAATCCAAAATGCAGTACTTGGATACAATCTCAAAAGCAACAGGATTATCTCTGTTTGTTTCCAAGGCAAAACATTCAGTATCACAGTAATCCAAGTCTAGGCCCCAACCACTAATGCTGAAGAAGCTGAAGTTGAACGGTTCTATGATAACCTACAAGACCTTCTAGAAATAACATCAAAAAAAGATGTCCATGTCATCACAGGGAACTGGAATGCAAAGGTAGGAAGTCAAGAGATCACTGGAGTAACAGGCAAATTTGGCCTTGGAGTACAAAATGCAGTAGGACAAAGGCTAGCAGAGTTTTGCCAAAATAACACACTGGTCACAGCAAAAACCCTCTTCCAACAACACAAGAGATGACTCTACACATGGAGATCACTAGACTGTCAACACTGAAATCAGATGATTATATTTTTTGCAGCCAAAGATAGAGAAACTTTATACAGTCAGCAAAAACAAGGCAGGTAGCTGACTGTGGCTCAGATCATGAACTCGTTATTGCCAAATTGAAGAAAGTAGGGAAAATCACTAGACCATTCAGGTATGACCTAAATAAAATCCCCTATGATTATACAGTGGAAGTGACAAATAATCAAGGAATTAGATCTGATAGACAGAGTGCCTGATGAACTATGGATGGAGGTTCATGACATTGTATAGGAGGCAGTGATCAAGACCATGCCCAAGGAAAAGAAGAATAAAATGGCAAAATGTTTGTCTGAGGAGGCATTACAAATAGCTGAGAAAAAAAGAGAAGTAAAAGGCAAAAGAGAAAAGGAAAAATATACCCATCTGAATGCAGTGCTCCAGAGAATATCAAGGAGAGGTAATAAAGCCTTCCTCAGTGATCAATGCAAAGAAATGGAGGAAAACAATAAAATGGAAAAGACTAGAGACCTTTTCAAGAAAATTAGAGATACCAATGGATAATTTCATATAAAGGTGGGCACAATGAAAGACAGAAACACTATGGACTTAAAAGAAGCAGAAGATATTAAGAATAGGTGGCAAGAATACACAGAAGAATTTTACAAAAATATCATAATTACCCAGATAAGCACGATGGTGCAATCACTCACCTAGAGCCAGATATCCTGAAGTGTGAAGTCAAGTGGGCCTTAGGAAGGATCACCTCGAGCAAAGCTGGTGGAGGTGACAGAACTCTAGCTGAGCTATTTCAAATACTAAAAGATGATGCTGTGAAACTGCTGCTCTCAATATGCCAGCAACTTTGGAAAACTCAACAGTGACCACAGGACTGGAAAAGGTCAGTTTTCATTCTAATGCCAAAGAAACACAGTGACAAAGAATGTTCAAAATACTGCACAATTGCACTCATCTCAAACACTAGCCAAGTAATGTTCAAAATTTCTAAGCAAGGCTTCAACAGTATGTGAACTGAGTACTTCTAGGAGTTCAAACTGGATTTAGAAAAGGCAAAGGAATCAGCGATCAAATTGCCGAATCTGTTGGATCTTAGAAAAAGCAATAGATATCCAGAGAAACATCTACTTCTGTTTTACTGACTACGCCAAAGCCTTTGACTCTGTGTATCACAACAAACTGTGGAAAATTTTTAGAGATACGAGTACCAGACTACGTTACCTGCCACCTGAGAAATCTGTATGCATGTTAAAAAGCAAACGTTAGAAAGGAATATGGAAAAACTACTGGTTCCAAATTGGGAAAGTACCTAAAGGCTGTATATTGTTATCCTGTTTACTTAACTCATATGCAGTGTACATCGTGCAAAACGCCAGGCTGGATGAAACACAAGCTGGAATCAAGATTGCTGGGAGAAATATCAATAACCTCAGATATGCAGATGACACCAACATTATGGCAGAAAGCAGAGAGGAATTAAAGAGCCTCTTGATGAACATGAAAGAGGAAAGTGACAAAGTTGGCTTAAAACTCAGCATTCAGAAAACTAAGATCATGACATGCAGTTTCATCACTTCATGGCAAATAGAAGGGGAAACAATGGAAGCAGTGACAGATTTTATTTTCTTAGGCTCCAAAATCACTGAAGATGGTGACTGCCGCCATGAAATTAAAAGACGTTTGCTCCTGGGAGGAAAAGCTATGACCAACCTAGACGGCATATTAAAAAGCAGAGACATCACTTGGCCAACAAGCGTCCATCTAGTTAAAGCTATCATTTTCCAGCAGTCATGTATGGATGTGAGAGTTGGACCATAAAGAAAGCTGAGTGCTGAAGAATGGATGCTTTTGAACTGTGGTGTTGGAAAAGACTCTTCAGAGTCCCTTAGACTGCAAGGAAATCCAACCAGTCAATCATAAAGAAAATCAACCCTGAATATTCATTGGAAGGACTACTGTTGAAGCTGAAGCTCCAATACTTTGTCCACCTGATGCAAAGAACTGACTCACTGGAAAAGCCCCTGATCCTGGGAAAGATTGAAGGCAGGTGGATGAAACTGGAGACAGCAGAAGAGACACAGATGTATAGGACAGTCTTTTGGACTCTGTGGGAGAGGGTGAGGGTGGGATGGTTTGGGAGAATGGCATTGAAACATGTATATTATCATATGTGAAAAGGATCAACAGTCCAAGTTCAATGCATGATACAGGGCACCCGGGGCTGGTGCACTGGGATGACCCAGAGGGATCAAATGGGGAGGGAGGTGGGAGGGGGGGTTCAGGACGGAGAGCACATGTACACCTGTGGTGGATTCATGTCAATGTATGGCAAAAACCACTACAATACTGTAAAGTAAATAAATAAATATATAAAAATAAAACTCAAAAGAAAAAGAAAAAAAAAAAAACAACACCGTGAACAAGTATATTCCAACAAAATTAGATAATTTAGACAATACAGATAAATTCTTGAAAATTTTAATTATAGACAAATATTAAAAATTACATTAAATAGGAATTTAAAAATATCAAAATTCCTAAAGCAAGTGAAGAAATTAAAATAGTTTTTCTTTTCAACCTTGCCAAAATAGTTTTTCTTTTTAATCTTTACATAAAGAAAGCCTTAGGGATATACGACTTCACAATTGATTTCTTGTTGTTTCTCTGACTGTTCACTCTATATATCATGTCCAAATCATTGTGACCCCATGGACTATATCACACCAGGCTTCCCTGTCCTTCACTATCTCCCAGAGTTTACTCAAATTGAATTGAATTGAATTGAATTGAATTGGAATTGGAATTGAAATTGAATTGAATTGAATTCACCATTGAATTGGTGATGCAATTCAACCATCTCATCCTCTGCCACCCCTTCTCCTCCTGCCTTCAATCTTTCCCAGTATCATCATCTTTTTCAATGAGTCATCTCTTCACATCAGGTAGCCAAAGGATTGGCGCTTCAGCCTCATCATCAACCCTTTCAATGTATATTCAGGGTTAATTTCCTTTAGGATGGACTTGTTTGATATCCTCGCTGGCCAGGGGACTCTCAAGAGTCTTCTCCACATCACAGTTCAGAAGCATCAATTCTTCAGTGCTCAGCCTTCTTTATGGTACAACTCTCACATCTGTACATGACTACTGGAACCATAGATTTGACTATACAGACCTTCCTAGGCAAAGTAAGGTCTCTCTCTCTCTCTCTCTCTCTCTCTCTCTCTCTTTTTTTAATATACTTTCTAGGTCGGTCCTAACTTTTCTTCCACGGAGCAAGCCTGTTTTAATTTCATGGCTGCAGTCACCCCTGCAGTGATTTTGGAGATCAAGAAAATTAAATCTGTCACTGTTTCCATTGTTTCCATGTATTTGTCATGTATTTGTCATGAAGTGATGGGATCTGATGCCATGATCTTTGTTTTTTGAATGTTGAGTTTTAAGCCAGTGTTTTTTCACTCTCCTCGTCCACCTTTATCAAGAGGCTCCTTAGCTCCTTTCACTTTTCTGCCATTAGGATGATATCATCTGCATATCTGAGGTTGTCATATTTCTCCTGTCAATCTTGACTCTAACTTGTGATTCACCTAGCCTGGCATTTCACATGATATACTCTGCAAATAAGTTAAATAGACAGGGTGGCAATATACAGCCTTGACGTACTCCTATCCCAATTTGGAACCAGTTCCATGTCTTTTCTAACAGTTATTTCTTGACCTGCATATAGGTTTCTCAAGAGGGAGGTAAGGTGGTCTGGTATGCCTATCTTTTTTTAAGAATTTTCCACAGTTTGTTGTGATCTGCTTAGTCAAAGGCTTTCACATAGTCAACGAGGCAGAAGTAGATCTTTCTCTGAAATTCTCTTGCTTTTCCTATGATTCAAAACAATTCAGCTATTTGATCTCTGGTTACTCTGTCTTTTCTAAACTCAGCTTATACATCTGGAAGTTCTCAATTCATGAACTGTTGAAGCCTAGCTTGAAAGATTTTGAGCATTATTTTGCTAGCATGTGAAATGAGTGGAATAGTGTGGTAGTTTGAACATTCTTTGTCATTGGTCTTCTTTGGGATTGGAAAGGAAACTGACATTTTCCACCCTGTGGTTACTTCTGAGGTTTCCAAATTTGCTGGCATATTGAGTCCAGCACTTTGACAACATGAGCTTAGGACTTGAAATAGTTTAACTGAAATTCCATCATCACCACAGCTTCGTTTGTAGTGATGGCTCCTAAGGCCCATTTGACTTCACACGCCAGGATGTCTGGCTTTAGGTGAGTGACAACACCATCTTGATATTGGTCATTATGACCTCTTTTATATAGGTCGTGTATTCTTGCCACTTCTTCTTAATCTCTTCTAATTCTGTTAGGTCCTTTCCATTCCTGTCCTTTCTTATGTGACCTTTGCATATACCCATCATTGCATACTGATTTCTATCAGTTATTGTTATAGCCACGCTTTCCAGGAAACAAACTCACTCAGAAGGACAATGCAGATAGTGGAGTGCAGTTTATTACACCGGTGGGCCCAAGGCAGAGTCTCCTTTTAGCCAAGGACCCCGATTAGCATTTGTGAAAATCTTTTATACCCCATGTGTACGATGTGTACGTGTCCAAACCCCCCACCCCAATTCCGTTGAGACTTACATAAACAAAGGAAGGGTAAATACAACTACAATAACCCCATCATTCACATGCTATGTGTTCAAACAGTCAATAATCAATAAGCCCGCAGTTACATTCCAAATAGTTAATAACCGATAAGCCTGTGCTTACATTCTGATAGATAGTGTCCGGAAGCAGTGGTGATTAGTGTCTGTATTCTCTTAGGTGATGAGTAACCTGGATATGATCTTCAAGGTTCCCCTGTCCGGAGGGTGTCTTATCCTTCCATTGTCGTTCCCACAGGCACTAAGCAGAGAGTTCAGAGTCCACTGGAGAGGTGGCCGAGCACGATCAGCACAGACAGGCCTGAGATGGAGTCCAGGCCCTGTGAATTCCTTCTTCATTATTAAAAACTAAAATGAGAAATTCCATGATGATCCAGAGTTTAACAATCTGCCTGTCAATGTAGGGGATCTGAGGTTCTAACCTTTGTCCATGTAGACTCCTCATGCCACAGAACAACTAAGCCCACGTGCCACAACTACTGAAGCTTGAGCACCCTTGAACACATGCTCTGAAAGCTATGCAACTAGAAAATGCCTGCTCACAGCAAAGAAGATCTATTGCAGCCAAAAATAAATAAATAGGGAAGTATTTATTAAAAATAATAAAAAACTAAAGCTAAAGCACTACTGATCCTTCACAATCTCTATAAAAATGGAGAAGGAATGATTTTCCTATCCAGTTCTTAAGGACAGTATTATCCTGACATTGACAAAGCCATCACAAGGGAAAATAAAATAATAGTCTAATATCCCTCATGCCTGCATGCATGTTAAGTCACTTCAGTTGTGTCCAACTCTTTTGGGCCCTATGCACTATAAACCACCAGGCTCCTCTGTCCATGGAATTCTCTGGGCAAGAATACTGGAGTGGGTTGCCATGCCCACCTCCAGAGGATCTTCCCAACCCAGCTATCAGACCATGTCTCTTATGTCCTCTGCATTGTCAGGTGGATTCTTTACCACTAGCACAACCTCAGAAGCCCTAGTATCCCTCATGAACACATAGTAAAAAAATCCTTAGCACAGTATTAGTGAGTATATTCAGTAACATACAAAAAAGATTATATAGCATGACAAAGCTCAATTCATCCCAGGAATACAAGATTAATATGATATTAAAAAACCAATAATATTAAATACAATATTAATAGGAAAGGGTAAAATTCTAATAATAATCATCAAATACAAAACATCTGAAAAAATTCAGCACTTTTTCATCTGAAAAAATGTTCAGATTCTACAAATAGAAGGATATATCCTCAATCTTATACAAGGTATATATTAAAAACCTACAGCTAAAATCCTACTTAATGGTGACTGAATACTTTTACCCTGAAATCAGTCATTACAGTGACAGAACTCCAGTAGGAACGATATAGATTATAAGACTAAATGTAATTACTATTTGACTCTTTAGAGAAAAAGTTTGTGGACCCCTATCTACATGAAAGAAGTCACCTACAGAAAACTACCTATGATTGCATTTATATGATATTCCAGAAAGACAAAAGAAAATCAGTGATTGCCTGAGCCTGAGAGTGAAGACATGGATTGACCACAAACAGCCAAGAGTGAAGTAGCTGGGGGATAAAAATGTCTTAAGACTGGATTGTGATGACAGTTGTATAATTATATATGTTTATTAAAAAAAACTCTAAATTGTAGTTATAAAGGGTGAATTTTCATATATAAATTATATTTCACTGAAACTTAAAAATTAACAGGCAGTGTAATATTTTTAACAAAAATTATTTTAATCCAAATGACTTAAAATACTCATTTACTATGATTAAAATTTGACTTTTCTATTATTTAATTTTAAAATTTTATGTAAAAAACTTTGTCTCTCAGTCCCATACAGGATAAACCTAAGGAGAAATATGTTGAGACATACACTAATCAAGCAAATAGAGATTAAACACACACCAAAAAATATTAAAAACAGAAAATTATACAATAAACAGCTGATTTTTCAGTGGAAATTCTACAGGCCAGAAGGGAATGGCAGGTTGTATTTACAGTACAGAAAAACAAACAAACAAACAAAAATCTACTGACAAGATTACTATACCTGGCAAAGACCTCATTTAAAACTTATGGAGAAATCAACAGTTTTAAAGACAAGCAAAAGTTAAGAGAATTTAGCATTACCATGCCAGCCTTACAACAAATATCAAAGGGACCCACAGCAAACAATATTGTCAATTGTGAAAAACTGAGAGCATTCCCTGTAAGATCAAGAACAAGACAACATGCCCACTCCTAACACTATTCAGCATAGTTTTGGAAGTCCTAGCTATAGCAATAGAGAATTAAAAGAAGTAAAAGGAATCCAGATTGGAAAAAAAGTAAAACCCTCACTGTTTGCACACAACATGATATTATACATAGAAAGCCCTAAAGATACCATCAGAAAATTACTAGAGCTAATCAGTGAATTTAGCAAAGTGGCAGGATACAAGATCAATACACAGAAATCACTTGTATTCCTATACACAAACAATGAAATACCAGAAAGAGAAATTAAGGAATTAATCCTATTTACCATTGCAATAAAAATAATTAAATACCTAGGAATAAACCTACCTAAAGAGCTGACCCACTGGAAAACTTCCTTATGCTTGGAAAGATCGAGGAAAGAAGGAGAAGAGGGCATCAGAGGATGAGATGACCAGATGGTATCACTGATGCTATGGACATGAAGTTGGGCAAGCTCTCAGAGATGGCAACAGAGAGGCCTGGAATACTGCCGTCCATGGGGTTGCAGAAAGTAGGACATGACTGGGTGATTGAAGAACAACAAGGAGACAAAAGTGCTGTATAGAGAAAACTATAAGATACTGATGAAAGAAACCAAAACTGACATAAACAGATGGAGAGATATTCCATTTTCCTGTGTTAGAGGAATTAATATTGTGAAAATGACTATACTACCAAATGTAACCTACAGATTCAATGCAATCCCTATCAAATTACCAAGGACATTTTTCACAAAACTAGAACAAAAAGTCTCACCGTTCATATAGAAAGGACCCAGAATAGACAAAGCAGTCTTGAGAAAGAAGAATGGAGCTGGAAGAATCAACTTTCCTGTCTTCACACTATACTACAAAGCTATAGACATCAAGACAATGTGGTACTGGCACAAAAACAGAAATATAGACCAATGGAACAAGATAGAAAGCCTACAGATAAACCCACACACCTATGGATACCTTATTTTTGACAAAGGAAGCAAGAATATATAATAGAGCAAAGACAATATTTTCAATAAGTACTGCTGGGAAAACTGGACAGCTACGTGTAAAAGAATGAAGTTAGAATACTTCTTAACACCACACACAAAGATAAACTCAAAATGCATTAAAGACCTAAATGGCAGACCTAAATGTAATGACAGACCTAAATGTAAGACCAGAAACTGTACAACTCTTAGAGGAAAACATAGGCAGAACACTCTCGGACATAAATCACAGCAAGTTCCTCTATGACCCACCTTCTACAGTAATGGAATTAAAAACAAAAATAACCAAATTGGGACCTAATTAAGCTTCAAAGCTTTTGCACAGCAAATGAAATTCAAAATAAGGTAAAAAGACAACCCATGGAACTCTCTAGGCAGAATACTGGAGTGGGTAGACTTTCCCTTCTCCAGGGGAATCTTCCCAACCCAGGGATCAAACCCAGTTCTCCCACATTGCAGACGGATTCTTTACCAGCTGAACCACAAGGAAAGTCCAATAATACTGGAGTGGGTAGCCTATCCTTTCTCTGGAGTATCTTCCTGATCCAGGAATTGAACCAGGGTCTCCTGAATTGCAGGCAGATTCTTTACCAAGTGAGCTATCAGGAAGCCCTCAGAATAGGAGAAAATAATAACAAATGAAACAACTGACAAAGGATTAATTTCAAAAATATACAAGTGGCACATACAAGTCAAAACCAGAAAAACAAACAACCCAATCAAAAAAATGGGCAAAAGACCTAAACAAACAGTTGTCCTAAGAAGGCAGACAGATGGCTAATAAACATATGAAAAGATGCTCAACATCGCCCATCATTAGAGAAATGCAAATCAAAGCTACAATGAGATATCACCTCACACAGGTCAAAATGACCATCTTCTAAAATCTGCAAACAATAAATGCTGGGAGGGTGTGGAGAAAAGGAATCCTCTTGCAGGGTTGGTGGGAATGTAAATTGTTACAGTCTCTATGGAGATTAAAAAAAAAAAAAAGCTAGGAATAAAACCACCTACAGACCTGGGGAGCTCATCTTTCAGTGTCATATATTTTTTGCCTTCATGGGGTTCTCAAGGCAAGAATGCTAATGTGAACCAGCAATCCCACTACTAGCATATACCCTGAGGAAACCAAAATTGGAAAAGATAAATGCACCCCATTTTTAATTGCAACCCTGGCTACAATAGCTAGGACATGGAAGCAACCTAGATGTCCATCAACAGATGAATGGATAAAGAATTTGTATTAGATATACACAACAGAATATTGCTCAACCATATAAGGGAACACACTTTTGTCAGTTCTAATGAGGTGGAAAATTAACCAAACTGACCACATGGATCACAGCCTTGGCTAACTGAGTGAAACTATTAGTCATGCTGTGTAAGGCCACCCAAGACAGACAGGTCATGGTGGAGAGTTCTGACAAAACATGATCCACTGGAGAGGGGAATGGCAAACCACTTGAACATTCTTAACTTGAGAACCTCATGAATAGTATGAAAAGGCAAAAAGATATGACACTGAAAAATGAACTCCCCAGGTCGGTAGTTACCCAATATGCTACAGGAGAAGAGCAAAGAAATAGTTCCAAAAAAGAGTGAAGAGGCTGAGCCGAAGTGGAAACAGTGACCGGTTTTGGATGTGTCTAGCAGTCAAAGTGAAGTCCAATGCTGTAAGGAACAATACTGCTTAAGAACCTGGAATGTTATGTCGATGAATCAAGGTAAATTGGAAGTGGACAAGCAGGAAATGGCAAGAGTGAACCTGGATATTTTAGGAATCAGTTAACTAAAATGGACTGGCATGGGCGAATTTAATTCAGATGACCATCATATCTACTACTGTGAGCAAGAATCCCTTAGAAGAAATGGAGTAGCCATCATGGTCAACAAAAGAGTCCAAAATGCAGTACTTGGGTTCAGTCTCAAAAATAACAGAATGATCTCTGTTCAGTTCCAAAGCAAACCATTCAATATCACAGTAATCCAAGTCGATGCCCAAACCACTAATGCCAAAGAAACCGAAACTGAACAGTTCTAATATGACCTACAAGACCTTCTAGAACTAACATCAAAAAGGATGCCATTTTCATCATAGGGAACTGGAATGCAAAAGTAGGAAGTCAGAGATACCTGGAGAAACAGGCAAGTTTGGCCTTGGAGTACAAAATGAAGTAGGACAAAGGCTAACAAAGTTTTGCCAAGAGAACACACTGGTCATAGCAAATACCCTTTTTCAGCAACATAAGAGACAACTCTACACATAGAGATCGCCAGATAATCAATAGTGAAATCAGATTGATTATATTCTTTGCAGCCAAGGATGGATAAGCTCCATACAGTCAGGAAAAAAAAAGACCATGAGCTGAATGTGGCTCAGATCATGAACTCCCCATTTTGCCAAATTGATATTTAAATTGAAAGTAGGGAAAACCACTAGACCATTCAGATATGACCTAAATCAAATCCCTTAGGAGTATACAGTAGAAGTGCAAATAGATTCAAGGGATTAGATCTAAAAATACAGTGCCTGAAGAACTATGGACTGAGGTTTGTAACATTGTGTAGGAGGCAGTGGGCAAAACCATCCCCAAGAATGAGTAATGCAAAAAGGCCAAATGGTTTTCTGAGGAGGCCTATACAAATAGCTGAGAAAAGAAGAGAAGCAAAAGGCAAAGGAGAAAAGGAAAGATATATCTATCTGCATGCAGAGTTCTAAAGAAAAGCAAGAAGAGATAAGAAATCCTTCCTAAGTAAACAATGCAAAGAAATATAGGAAAACAATAGAATGGGAAAGAAGAGAATTCTTCAAGAAAATTAGAGACACCAAGGAAAATTTTCATTCAAAGATGGGTACAATAAAGGACAAAACAGCAAGGACATAACAGAAGCAGAAGATATTAAGAAGAGGTGACAAGAAAACACAGAAGAACTATACAAAAAAAGAACTTAATGACTCAAATAATCACAATGATGTGATCACTCACCTAGAGTCAGGCACCTTGGAGTGCAAAGTCAAGTGGGCCTTAGGAAGCATCACTAAGAACAAAGCAAATGGAGGTGGAGGAATTCAAGCTGAACTATTTCAAATTCTATAGATGATTCTGTTAAAGTGTCACACTCAATATACCAGCAATTTTGAAAAACCCAGCAGTGGCCACAGGACTGGAAAAGGTCACTTTTCATTCCAGTCCCAAAGAAAGACAAGGCCAAAGAATGTTCAAACCACCACACAGTTGCAGTCATTTCACATGCTAGCAAAGTAATGCTCAAAATTCTGCAAATTAGGCTTCAATAGTACATGATCCAAGAATTTCCAGATTTTCAAGCTGGATTTAGAAAAGACAGAAGAAACAGAAACCAAATCATCACCATCCAATGGATCATAGAAAAAGCAAGAGAATTCCAGAAAAAAAAATATATATATATATATCTCTGCTTCATTTGCTAAGATAAAGTCTTTGTCTGTGTGGATCACAACAAATTGTGGAAAATTCTTAAAGAGATGCAAATACTAGACCACCTTATCTGCCTCCTGCAAAATCTGCATGCAGGTCAAGAAGCAACAGTTTGAACCAGACATGGAACAATGGACCGGTTCCAAATTGGGAAAGAAGTACGTCAAGGCTGTATATTGCCACCCTGTTTATTTAGACTGTATGCAACAGTACATCATGTGAAATGATGGGCTGGATGAAGCACAAGCTGGAATCAAAATTGCCTGGAGAAATACTGATAACCTCATATATGTAGATCACACCAACCTTATGTCAGAAAGTGAAGAGAAACTAAAGCAGAAAGTGAAAATGTTGACTTAAAATGCAACATTCAAAAAATGAAGATCATAACATCTAGTCACATCACTTCATGGCAAATAGATGGGGAGACAATGGAAACAGTGAAAGACTTTATTTTCTTAGGCTCCAATATCACTATAGATGTTGACTCCAGCCATGAAACTGAGAGCTTTGCTTCTTGGAAGAAAAGCCATGACAGACCTAGACAGAATTAGAAGGCAGAGACATTCAAAGGTCCTTAAAATCAAAGCTATTGTTTTTCCACTAATCATGTATGGATGTGAGAGTTGGACCATAAAGAAGGTTGATTGCCAAAGGATTATGCTTTTGAACTGTGCTGTTGGAGAAGACTCTTGAGAGTTCCTTGGACTGCAAAAAAATCCTAACCAGTCAATCCTAAAAGAAATCAGTCCTGAATATTCATTGGAAGGACTGATGCTGAAGCTCCAATACTTTGCCCACCTGATGTGAAGAACTGACTCATTAGAAAAGTTCCTGATGCTGGGAAAGATTGAAGGCGGGAGGAGAAGGGGATGACAGAGGATGAGATGGTTGGATGGTATCACTGACTCAACAGACATGAGTTTGAGCAAGCTCTGGGAGTTGGTAAAGGACAGGGAAGCTTGGTGTGTTGCAGTCCATTGTGTCACAAAGAGTTGGGGATGACTGAATGACAGAACATCATCAACACGGAAGTGGATGAACCTAGAGCCTATTGTACAGAGGGAAGTAAGTCAGAAAGAGAAAAAAGTACCATATACTAACATATATATATGGAATCTAGAAAGGTGGTACTGAGGAATGTATCTGCAGAGCAGCAATGGAGACACAGACATTGAGAATAAACTTATGGACACAGCTTGAGGGGGAGGAAGGAGAGGGTGGGATGAATGGAGAGAGTCACATGGAAACATATATTACCATGTGTAAAATAGACAGTCATTGGGAATTTGGAATTCATTCCAAGGCTCAATAACAACCTAGAGGGGTGGGATGCGGAGGAAATTGGGGGTGGGGGGATGTTCAAGTGGGAGGCGACATGGGTAAACCTATGGTTGATTCATTTTGACATTTGGTAGAAGCCCACACAATACTGTAAAGCAATTATCCTTCAATTAAAAATAAATAAAGTTTAAAAAAACTGTTTCTCATTGTTACAGTTATCATTTTTCAAAGTCATCTAACTATGTCATGAGAAAGGGCACATATATATATATTTTTTTTTCTTGTCATGAGAAAGGGCATATTTTTTTTAAGTTTGCACAGGACATCATACGAACTAGCATTATTCATGTTTCCAGTAGCATGCTACAGAACTTCTTAATTTACATTTTGTTTAAAATATTAATAACAGTATTCACAGGTGAAAAGAGCTGGTAGAAGGAGGTAAATACTTTCAACCTGAGAAGACTTTGGCAGGGTGGAACAGCCTAATAAGACTTAAGCTAGGATGTACATAAAGTACTATTTTTTTGTGAGAATTCAGCCTCACATAAAAGATGGATATGAGATAGCATAACAGAAGTGTATGTTAAAGAGAGGTTTTAGTTGAGAATAAGTATGATATGGAGTTTAGAGTGGGAACACTGTAAATGCATGATGTGCCACCATTTAGCAAAGAGATTAGCTTCACCTTTAGAGTAACCAAGAAGAGAAACAAGGCCAAAGGACTGAAGTGAAAGAAAAGCAAATTTCAGTTCAACATGTTTTAATGATTATAAGTCCCTGAAGCTGTAGATGATATAAAATGAGGTCTGAGCTATTTTTAAAACCCTATTCAACATCTGTTATTGTATAATTCTATGACAGTGAATGGTATAGTAACTCAAGTTGCTAATCACTCAGATCAAAATTCACAAATTAAAATCTGTTCTTTCTACTTTAAACTCATTGTAGATCGTTCCTTAGTTAAAGGGTTTTGTTTACATGTGTAATTGATGTTGGACCTCTTCTTTTTTCTCCCTTATGCTTCTTCCCTAGTATTCTATTCCACCTATAAACAAGGAGGAGGAATTGAGGAATCAACAGCCAAATACATCAGTTAGGTAGTTCCTCTCCCTACCCAGTTAGTCAGCCACAAAGTGGATGGGATCATTGCCTCTCCATGTTCAGAAAAAAAGAGGCATTTTTAATGCATTCTTTCTGCATTACCCATATTTCTTCTAAGCATAAATAATACAGTGAATACTGATGAAGATTTAACATGTGTGTGTGTGTGTGTACACTTATCCATATACAACAAAATTTCATTATTTGTATTTGTAAAGTCAACTACTCCTTAAAATTTATTTGTAGCCCCAAAGTCAACATGTATGATGCTTTCATGGTTATTTGTGGACATGCAGAGAGTCACCTGATGTGTATGTAATCAGAAGTTGAGGTTGAACAGCACTCAGTCTTCCTTTTTCAGCTTTCATATTGTAAATAAATATCCTTTATATTTTTCACATTTTTGTGATTTTTGTTAGTGAACTTACTTCTTAAAATTGTCACCAAGCATAGTGCTGAGGTGCTGTTCAACATTCCTAAGTGCGAGAAGGCTGTGATGTCCCTTGCAGAGAAAATCTGTGTGCTAGACAAGCTTATCGAGCCATGAATTACGGTGCTGCTGACTTTGATTTCAATGCTAATGAGTCAGGAATATATATTAAATAAGGTGTCCTTGATCAGAAACACATAAAACTAAGGCATGTACTGATCAGTTGATGAAATGTGAGCAGAAGTGTACCGGATCATATTTTTCTAGGATCAACAGTTCAGTATAAGTATTCACTAATTCAGGCTTCATAGCAACTTTGTAGAGTAAACCACTATGAATAATGAGAAGCAAGTGGTTGTTCATGTGGGTGTATCCGTGCGTGTGTAGAAAGAGAGAGACAGAGACAGAGTGGTTCTTTAAAAGCAAGCTGGGAGTGGGAGAAATGGAAGGGTGATGTACACTGAGAGAAATGTCCATGATAGAATATAAGGTGTGACAGAAAATCAGATGGTTCAACGGCATCACTGACTCAATGAACGTGAGTTTGAGCAAACTCCCTGGGGATAGTGAAGGATGGGAAAGTCTGATGTGCTATATAGTTCATGGGGTCACAAGGGGTCAAACACGACTTAGCAACTGAGCAATACAGCATACTGGATGAGGAAGCTGATTTTTATAGGAGTTAAAATAATGAGGCTTACTGTTAGTAACAAATTTTCTAAAACTAGAATTCCTTATCTGGCATATAGAGCTATGATTCTAACATAGGTATTACTAATTCCAGGCTAAGCTTACTTCCTCTTCTATTCTCCTGTGTTTCCAGTTCCTTGACACTGAATTCACTGAAAGTTTCACGAACAGTCAAGCTTGTTTCTAGCCAGATCTAGAGATAGCCTGCACCAATTATTCAGACTTAATGACAAGATGGGCTCCCTCGTTGCCTCAGTGGGAAAAAATCCAACTGCAATGCAGAAGAGGCAGGAGACATGGGTTCTATTGTCAGATCAGGAAGATCCCCTGGAGGAGGAAATGGCAACCCACTCCAGTACTCTTGCCTGGAGAATCCCATGGACAGAGGAGCCTGGCAGGCTACAGTCCACAGGGTCGCAAAGAGTTGGACACAACTGAGCAGGCAGGCACACATACCATAATGAGAAGACAATATGTACCCCTCAATGTATTTTATGAGTCTATTTAATGAAGAAAATGTTATTGCTTATAACTTTGTTTTTCTGGTCAAAGGGTATCTTAGAACCACAGAAAATATAATATTTTAAAGATCACATGCATGAAGAAATTTTTCTTTTAATAAGTAAGTGAAAGTGAAGGTTGCACTGTTGTGTCCAACTCTTTGCGATCCCATGTACTTGCCCCACTCCTCTGTCTATAGGATTCTCCAGTCAAGAGTACTGGAGTGGGTTGCCACTTCCTTCTGCAGGAGATCTTCCCCACCAGGGATCAAATCCAAGTCTCTTGTATTGCAGGCAGATTCTTTAAAAATTGAGCCCACTAGCGAAGTCCTAGTGGGCTCAGTTTAATAAGTAAACTGATGTGTAAATTGTTCAAAATGTTTTTCTGAGGTTGCTTATTGGTAGAACATTTTCTGTGAATATATACCTTCTAAGAACCAATGTTTTATGAAAACTGTCTGGGAAAATAGTTTATACCAGTGAAAGCATCTCATATTAATCAAGGGATCTAAAACGTAGCAAGATGACACAGTGCGGGGAGAGAGCAAATTAGCCAGGATGGCGTGTTTCAGCTCTCTCGCCCAGCGTTTTGTAAATAGTGACTATATAATAGCTGAGATCATTTGTAGCACTGTGCATGCATGTCACGAGGCACTTGCTTGGACATGGGCTGCTTTGTGTGGTACACATATAAGAGCTCTCCCTAGAAAGCAGGGGCCTTACTACTGAGCCACAGCTGTGTCTGTTGGGTCAGCCACAAGAGGGGCTACTGCTACAGCCGCTGCATAAGCCAGGAGAGAATAACCATGTCTGCAGATCCTACAGCTCCTCAAGTCTCCTTCCAGCCTCATAGCTCGCACCTTGCCTACCCTGGGTTCAGCGAAGAGTACAAACTAGTGTCACAAACAGGATGAGCGATACACATGGTATCAGCTTATTGTCAGCTGGATGCAAAAAGCTTCCTAAATCACTCAGCATCCCTTCACAAAAGAGCATGCCCTAATATTCTGTGCACATAACATTTATGATAAGGAATTATAGATCTCAGGAAAAGGTGAGCTAAAACCAAAGGAGGTCCTTAAATACTGTTGCATTAATTTTAAGGACTCAGTATAGTTATGCAACCAGAGATCACATCAGGTATTTTGCCACATCTGCATTGACTCCAGTGAAACAAAATGCTCACTTAATATTTTTTAAGTCATTCAATATTTCACGTAAGTGCTAGTTACACATAGACCTGAAATATAATTTTCCAGTCTGGAGAATTTCTTTGTATCACTGTAGGTGGAACTTCACAATTCATAAATTAACTTACAGTGGACTGAAGGCCACTTTTATAATGGCCCAGGATATTCAAACAAGCACTAGACATTTGGTGCTTTTTTTTTTTCCTCTAGTCATCCTAACAATCAGACTGAGCCAGAAAATTGCAGTTTTATTTATTGATTAACTTCTATGTACCAAGAACAGTCCTACATTTCATATTCACTATCTAATATAATTTCTGTCAGGTATTATTTTCCCCAATTTTACAGAAGAGAACACAGGCTCATAAAAATTAAATAACTAGGTCAAGGTCATATAGCCAATATCTAACAGGGCCAGAATTCAATCTAAAGCGTGTTCTTGCAGTTCAGTTCAGTTCAGTCGCTCAGTCACATCCAACTCTTTGTGACCCCATGAACTGCAGCACGCCAGACCTCCCTGTCCATCACCAACTCCTGGAGTCCACCCAAACCCAAGTCCATTGAGTTGGTGATGTCATCCAACCATCTCATCCTCTGTCGTCCCCTTCTCCTCCTGCCCTCAATCTTTCCCAGCATCAGGGTTTTTTCAAATGAGGCAGCTCTTTGCATCAGGTGGCCAAAGTATTGTAGTTTCAGCTTCAACATCAGTCCTTCCAGTGAACACCCAGGACTGATCTCCTTTAGGATTGACTGGTTGAATCTCCTTGCACTCCAAGGGACTCTCAAGAGTCTTCTCCAACGCCACAGTTCAAACGCATCAATTCTTCTGTGCTCAGCTTTCTTTATAGTCCAACTCTCACATGCATACATGACTACTGGAAAAACCATAGCCTTGAGTAGATGGACCTTTGTTGACAAAGTAATGTCTCTGCTTTTGAATATGCTGTCTAGGTTGGTCATAACTTTCCTTCCAAGGAGCAAGTGTCTTTTAATTTCATGACTGCAATCACCATCTGCAGTGATTTTGGAGCCCAGAAAAATAAAGTCAGCCACTGTTTCCACTGTTTCCCCATCTATTTGCCGTGAAGTGATGGGACCGGATGCCATGATCTTAGTTTTCTGAATGTTGAGCTTTAAGCCAACTGTTTCACTCTCCTCTTTCACTTTCATCAAGAGGCTCTCTAGTTCTTCTTCACTCTCTGCCATAAGGGTGGTGTCATCTGCATGTCTGAGGTTATTGATATTTCTCCCAGCAATCTTGATTCCAGCTTGTGCTTCCTGCAGCCTACATTTTAGAGCAGCAGCAATATGATGACTCCATCTTTGGCCTCAAAGAGAGGTTAAATCAACAGAGGAGCTGGATTTGAGCTTGGGTTCAGCCTGTCATTCGGATCTGATATAGCCTTTTATAGAATCATTGTGAATTGAATGGAAAGAAGGAAAGTAAAGTGAATAGAGTAAGCACCTCATAATAGACAAAAATTACTATACATTTCTTATTTTTTTTTAATTGTGGTAAAAAGTCACATAATATAAAACATACTGTTTTAACCATATTTAACTGTACTGTTTGGGCTCTCCAGGTGGTACCAATGGTAAAGAATCCAATTGCAATGCAGGAGACATAAGAGACATGCGTTCGGTCCCTTGGTTGGGAAGATCCTCTGAAGTAGGAAATGGCAACCCACTCCAGTGTTCTTGTCTGGAAAATTCCATCGACCGAGGAGCCTAGTGGGCTACAGTCCATGGGGTCGCAAAGAGTTGACCATGACTAAAGGACTTAGCATAGCAGCCGTACAGTTCAGTGGCACAAGCACATCCACACGGTTGTGCAACTTTCACCTCCATCCATCCCCTGAGCTTTCACCTTCTTAAACTGAAACTCACCAATAAATATTAACTCCCCATCCTCCCTCCCCGCTTCCCACCTCTCCCCTCTGCCCCTGTTGGTGGCACTGAGTGAAGGTTCTGAAAGCTAAGGCTCCCCTCCTGCTTCCTGTCTTTTTTCTCAATTTCCTTCTAGATGTTTTCATCTAAATAGTCCAAAGCAACAGTCTTTTACAGAATTTATTAATTCCATAAACATTGTTCTATTCCATAAACACTGTTTTAGGACTAGACCATACAAATCTGTGTATGCCTCATATTGGAGCAACTGCCTATTTATACCAACTATCATAAATATGGTGTTCATAAAAATATTAAATCCTTAAAGTGATCTTCATCATGACTTACCTGTTTTAATCAAAAGTTAAATATGCATGCATTTCTGGATACACATCTTATATTTCACTGTCAAATCTGACTCTTCTGTCCTGTAGTACACTATGTTGTACAACAATGACGGCAATGTCATTACCACTGCTCGTGTTCCTTTATAATCTTGTCATACCCCTAGAGGTGGAGTATAATTTCCCTCCTCTTAAATATGGAAAAGTTTAGAACTCACTTGTAATGAACAGAATGCAGCAAAAGGAACAGAATGCAGCAAAAAAGAGTGCACTTGGGCAAGGTTAGAAAAGGTGGTACAGATTATATTTTGTTTACAAAACATGATTTTGGAGCCCTATGCCACCATGGAAGCAGTGAACTGCCATTCTGTGAGGAGGCCCAAAGTAACCTGCCACAAAGGAACAACAGGTGTTTTATAGAAACAATATATAGAAACTGTAGAGAAGTTTAGTTCCTACAACCACAAGGAATGAGACTCTGCCCACAAACCAAATGAGCTTGGAAGTGGGTTTTTCCCCAGGACAGCCTCCAAATGAGACTGCCACCCAGCTGGCACACAGGTAAGCTATGTTCAGATTTCTAACCTGCTGCTGCTGCTAAGTCACTTCAGTCGTGTCCGACTCTGTGCGACCCCATAGACGGCAGCCCACCACACTCCCTCGTCCCTGGGATTCTCCAGGCAAGAACACTGGAGTGGGTTGCCATTTCCTTCTCCAGTGCATGAAAGTGAAAAGTGAAAGTGAAGTTGCTCAGTCGTGTCCTGGCGACCATATGGACTGCAGCCTACCAGGCTCCTCTGTCCATAGGATTTTCCAGGCGAGAGTACTGGAGTAGGGTGCCATTGTCTTCTCCATTCTAACCTGCAGAACCTGTGAAATAAATGTGTGTGGATTTAAGCCAGTAAATTTGTGATAGTTTGTTGCATGGTAATAGAAAACTAATACAGGAACCAAGAATGAGATTGGCTTACAAACCTCATGCCATGAAGTACTGCAGTGGTATATCGGAATTTTGGATCTAAGCAATTTAGATCTAAGCAATTTAAATCTAAGCCATCTAAGCAATCCTAAGTATTAGGATTAGAAAGATCAGATATGAGACCTATAAGCTCCATGAAGTTGAAAGGAAATCATGGAAAACACTATTCTTCTGACTTGCAGTTGGAGGAGCAAGTACCTATTAGAGGCCACCCTCTCTCAGGATCTTACTTCAGGCATTCCCTTAAGGCTCTGGCTTTGGGCTTAAGTCTCAGCCTCTTTCCTGTCTGTCCCTTGTCTTAGATTCTCTTTGTTGCTTTTGGCCTCAGCTTTACTATCCAACCCCCCGCCCCCACACACACACCCTCTGGAGTTGCAGAGTTGGCCACGACTGAGCGACTAACATACATACACACACACACACACCCCTCTGTAACTACATTTCAACTGCACCTCTGAGTTTTCCCCGATTTCCTGGTCTCAGGCTTTATTATTATCATTATTATTATTATTAACTTTACTGGGTGTAGTTCTGCTGTGTCTTTGTCAACATTCAGCCCTATTTAGGAGACCCTGGCCAAGTTCTGTCCTCCCAGACAGGAGACCAGTATAGCTAAAGTGTCTGATTTGTTCTTTTCATCTCCTGCTTGATAGAACTATCATTTTCTAAAGGCATACATTGTGCTAACCTGAGGGGGAAGAAAATGATTGCATTGATTCAATTCACCACTAAGCTGTGCAGGTGTTCAGGCACTGTGCTATGGAGCCAGAGTCATGGTCAGGATGGAAAGTGTCCCTCCAGAACTCATCCAGGCCTTCTTGTAGGCTAATTTTGCTTCATGTTAAATTGTTCAGTCACTTCATGATGGGATCAAATGGCTTCTTTAAAAAGTGAACAGGTGCTATATTACAAGCCAATGAAATCCATCCCCATGAATTATGGTAATAGACAAGCTTCAATGTCATTCCAAAACTAGTAATATAATAAAGCTTGCAGAGAAATAGACTTTTCTTGTCTCTCAAAGCTAGATGAATAGGTAAAATAAATTAGTCTGTACCCTCCCTACATTCACAAGAGTAGAGAGTGCCTCTGTGCCTGAGAATAGATTGGACATTAGGGTCAAAGTAGAAAATTAACTTGGGTACTTTAGAGCAATGTATATCTATTGAAAAATATACATTTTTTAAAGAGTGACTTTTTTTATACATGAAAAACAAAAAAAAATTCCTTGGGCAGAACCCCAAACAGGGCATATGCCATGGACAGAAATGTTTATATTTTTGAAAAAGCTACATTTTACATCTTTATTTCCTATGATTTTAAATGCTTGCTTCCATTCTTATTTAAGAAAGCATTTCTAGTGCAGACTTTTCATAAATCTCCCCTGACTTATTTCCAGTCATCTTCATGAGCAGGAAAACTTCAGTTAGCTAATACAAGTAATCCAATTTGCATATTTTAATTATTTAAATGCATACCAGTAAATTAAGATGTATCAGTTCTGTGCTAACCTTTAGGATACAAAGATGAGTCCACATTTCTGGTCCACAATGAGTAACAGCCTCATGGAAAGGACAACTAAAAATGCCAGTGTGGTAAATGCCTTTAAGTGCTGGTTCTCATCCCTAAATTCACACTTGAGCCAACTGAGGAACTTTTGAGTAATAGTTTTGCTCTGTCACTACACTCAAAGAGTCAATCTAGAATGAGAGGCAGATAACAGAAATGCTTAAAAGTTCCCCAGATGACCTGAATGTGTATCTAGAATTGAAATTCACTGTCTTAAAGGATTCACTTGCCAGGTGCTAAAATAATAATCCACTAACTCTGCCTGTGGGAGAGAAGTCATCAAAATGCAGGTAGCACTTGAGTTTAAATTTAAAGAATGCAGAAAAATCTCTCCAGGGATTTGGGTTTGGGAGGTTTGAAGGGCTTTTGAAGTAGGATAAGCCTGCTGGGCACAATCCTGTTGAGACTAACTTTTAACTACCCTCTTAATTTATCCAAGTGTTCATCTCCATTGCCACCACCCTAATGCAAATCACTGCTGTAATAGCCTTGCATGAATCTACCAGTTTCTTAGCTTTTTCTGCATGAGCACTCTTTCCTCTTCAAACATATTCATCCCACCTGCAGAGAAAAAGATTTTCTACATTACAAATCAGTTGCATTGCAATAATTAAATATTTTCAGTGGTTTCATTTTGCTCCAAAAATTAAAAATATTTAACATAGCAGATTAGATCCTATGTTACCTATGTTATTTAATTCTGGTCTCCATTCAGCCTCATCTTAAATGTCCTATCCATCTTCTCTCCAACTTCTCCACCATCTCATGAACTAAATTTCATCCATGTCTGTTGTTTCAGTCTCTGTGCAAGTAAACCAAATAAATGAATATTGAATACACCAGAAATACAATCTTACCTACTTTTTCTCTCCAGTAGTTTTTATTTCCACCCAGCTCAAGATTTGGACCATGAAATTTGTCTTACCTTTCTTTATTGTATTTTTTTTTCCTCTCTGCTTTCTCTTTCTCCCTTTCTCTCTTTTCTCTTTTTCCTCAGAAGTTTAATATTTTGTATGGACCTCTGCATTTAAACAGAGAAACAAATAAACAATTATTATTAATAAGAAAATTATTACCTTAGTGTATGCATGTATGGATTGCCATGATGAAAAGGAAAAGGGAAGCTAAGTAATATTTTGTGAGCAGCTGTAATATGTTTATCATATTCAGTTAATGATTTAATTCTCTTCCGTGAACAATAATTTTTGAGATGAAGGAACTGGGACTAGGGAAGTCATTCTTTCCCAACGATCTCACAGCTAATAATAGAACTACCAGGCTAATGGCCAGTGCCTCTACAATTCCCTATCCTTTCCTCTCTCCACTACGCCAGTGAAGCTATAACAAAAGGTAGACCATTACCAGGGATTCAAAGCCCTACATGGGAAGTTATCTAACATATCTTAACTTTATATAGCTTCTTACACTATAGATTTCGGGTGTCTGTATTGTGTTTCACTCAATTATGTTTATAAGGCTAAAAGATTATGCACGTTACCAATTCCTGTCTCATCTCATAACCTTTTTAAAATTGCATTCAGTCATCCATTCAATAATGTCTGGTACTGGGAATATAATTCTGATTTGCTTTCAGAAAATTTATGTTATTAATCATAAAGACATTTTCTTAAGATTCTGAATTTTGTTATACTCCATTTCTTTCTAAGCTTTGAAATTAAATTCCATTATGCAATACGTACAATATAGTTGATAATTCTTGCATGTGTATGAAGTGAAAAAAAAAAAAAAAAACCTGCTGGCATCTGGGCTATGTGGAATGAAGAAATAAACTTGCAAAGTGTTTCCTGATTCTTAAAACACATATGTTGTGCCAGACCATATCATGATGGAAATCCCAGGTTAAGTGCAAACTCGTTTAATAATCAGTTCAATTAAACCCATGTGGTCCAAGATAATATTATGAGCAAACTGACTTAACATCAACTACATGCAGATTCATAAATTTTAAAGATAAGATCATTAAACATTCCAGAAATTTTGTGGTTTACAATTTCCTATCAATCAATCCCTGCCAAGACCATCCTATGACTAACTCTAGCCAACCTCTCCCCTCTTTCCTAGCCCTCCCTGAAAATCCCATAAATGAATTTAATAATAGTTAGTTCTTAAGACCATCCCAAATTGGACTACTTATTATCTTTTACCATGACAAAATCTTATCTAGAAGAGAAAGGCTGCAAAGACAATATCTACCTGAAAGACAATGTCTATCTGAAAGGTAATAATTTTAAAAGACAGCATCTAAGTAGACAAATTTACCTGACATCAGTTTTCATCTGTTACATTCTAAGGCCCAACCTGATGGAGGTGTCACCTGTACAAATTTTTTAAACAAAAGTAAAAAATTTTAAAAAAAAGATTTATTCAGGGTAGCTATTGGCAACATAGCAACTTGATTAAAGAGAAATGAAATAGTCAAATTCATAAAAGAACTATATTAGGACTGAAAAAAAAAAATACTGTAAGAAGAGGGTAATAGGGAATAGAACAGATGAGATGAGTGAAAGGATAATCAGAGAATTTGGTGCAAGATAGAAGAAACCAAGTAATTTGATTGTTTTAAAACTTGATTTTTACCTGCTGTTTAGCTATGATGAAGTTACTACTCCCCACCTGTAAACAACTGTAAAATGTGATCAAATATGTGAAGTAAATATTTCTATATGTTTTAAAGCATGGAGTATAGAATGGCAAATCTGAAAAGAAGAACTGAAGACTTGAATTTCATTAAGCCCTGCTTTCTTCCTGAAGCCACTTTCCAGGGTAAAGTGCAAGGAAGTTCATACATAGCACAGTTGTCTCACTGAGTTCAGTAGATAGAAATTAGAGTTCTGTTCTTCTGGAGAGTCTGGAATTTATGGAACAGAGTACCACAGAGAAGAGAATTGTGCAGAAAATAAGTTCCAGACTCTTCATAGAATGTCTCCTTGAATTTTCAGCTAAACACTAAAATACGCATGCTTAGGGTAGGTCTCAGTGGGGATGAGCAAGAAATAACTACCAGGGGAAGAACACAACAGAGCCCATACTTGGGAGTCTGCACAAGATAGGGATAAGAGGCTTCATTAAACAATCCAAGCATTTAATAAAGATCACAAAGAGCTCCTATGGTAGAAGAGCTAATCTAGACTTACAGCAAATTCTGCTCTAGATCCATCCCACCAAAGGATATGAACAACTTATCTGCAAATAAATGAACCAAAGCCAGAACCCTGTCAATAAAACAACAAAATCCCCAAATAGAAGTAAGAAAACTTTAAAAGGCTGCACTATAATACTATACTGCAAGATAAATATATTTAAAATAAATGAGAAAAAATAGATATCTCTGTGTTAAAAATAAAAGTCAATTCATAACTCACTTCATGTAGAAACAGTAATGCAAAATGGATCATAGATTCAATTTAAAATAAAAATTAAAATTTGTATAAAAGTATTTAAACTCTAGAGTGAATTATAGGAGATTATATTTGTAACCTAGATCTTACCTACAAGAGCAAAACCATGATCCAAAAGAGAAAGCTAACTGATAAATTTTGGTTAATTAAAATTAAAAATTTCTGTTCTTCAAAGACACTGGTGAGGAAAGTCATAGACCGAGAGAAAATACTTGGGAGTCATATATCTGATAAACTATTTGTATCCAGAATATGTAAAGAGCTCTTAAAATTCAATAATTAGAGAAACAAACACTCCAGTAAAAAAAAAAAAATGGGCAAAAGTAATGAAAATCACTTCACCAGTTAGTGTAAACAGAAATTTTACCAGCAAAGAAAACTGAACACATTTCTAATACAAAAGTTAGTTAATTTACACTTGTGAGTGACTCACATTGTTTTACGGCAGAAACCAATTCAGCATTGTAAAGCAATTACCCTCCAATTAGAAGCAAAAATTAAATAAATAAATAAAAAGACATTTATAACATCAAATAATTTAAATACATAAATTATTGAAGAAATAATGAAAATATTTCAAACTGAAGGACAGTGAATATTGTTGTTATTGTTTATTCTCAGTCATGTCTGACTCTTTTGCAAATCCATGGACTGTAGCCTGCCAGGCTTCTCTGTCCATGGAATTTCCCAGGCAAGAAAACTGGAATGAGTTACCATTTCCTTCTCCAGGGAATCTGTATGCTCTACAGATCAAACCCTTGTCTCCTGCACTGGCAGACGAGCTCTTTATCATTGAGCCACCAGGGAAGCCCAACAGTGAATATATATCATGTTCACATATTCACATATTCACAAGCCCAACATATCAACATATCTTTTAGATGCAGTACTTAGAAAGGAATTTAGAGATCCATGCTTGCTGTAGGTTGAATTGTGCTTCTCCAAATTTGTATGTGGAAGTCCTAAGCTACAGTACTTAGAATGTGACTTTATTTAGAAATAAAGTCTCTGCACATGGAATTTAAATCATACTGGAGGAGGGTGAACTCCTAACAAAGTTAACTGGTGACCTTACAAAAACATGGAATGTTGGACACAAGCACACACACAAGAAGAAAGCCACATGAAGACAAAGGCAGAGATTGGGATAATGTTGGTACAAGAAAAGGAATATCAAAAGTTGCCAGAAAACTGCCAGAAAATAGGAGACAGACCTAGAACAGATTATACCTCATAGCTCTCAGAAAGAATCCATTTTGCCAAAACACTGATCTCAGATTTCTAGACTCCAATAACAACTGTGAGACAAAATTCCTATTCTTTAAGCTGCCCAGTTTCGGGTACGTTTTTTTATGGTGGCAATAGAAAACTAATGCAATGTTTTTAATTAAAAAAAGAATAATGGTTCAATATCAATGATCTATGCATCTACATTAAGATACTAGAAAAAGAGCAAATAAAAAAATAAAAATAAACAAAATGAAGGAAAGTAAAAACAATAGTGAAAATTAATTTTAAAAAAGGAGTAAACAAATGAGAAAAAACAATGAAATCTAACGGACAAAATTCTAGACAGACTAATCAAGAGATAAAGACAGAAAAGTGAAAATACCAATACAGAAATATAACACACCAATGAATTACAATAATATTGTTCCAATGCTAATTCTCCCTTTATATGTATACATTATACTCTTTGTGTGAATAATACATGTGCTGTTGTTGTTCAGTCTCTCAGTCATGTCTGACTCTTTGCAAACCCTTGGACACCGGTTGTCCTTCACTATCTCCTGGAGTTTGCTCAGACTTGAGTCCATTGAGTTGATGATGCCATTCAAGCATCTAAACCTCTGCCAACCTCCATCTCCTCCTGCCTTCAATCTTTCCTAAAATCAGCGTCTTTTCCAATGAGTCAGCTCTTCACATCAGATGGCCAAAGTATTGGAGCTTCAGCATCAGTCCTTCCAATGAATATTCAAGGTTGATTTCTTTAGGATTAACTGGTTTGATCTCCCTGCTCTCCAAGGATCCTTAAGAGTCTTCTCTAGTACCACAGTTCGAAAGCATCAATTCTTTAGCACTCAGCCTTCTTCATGGCCCAACTCACATCCATATATGAATACTGGAAAAATCATACGTTTGACTAAACAGACCTCTGTTAGCAAAGTAATGTCTCTGCTTTTAATATGCTGTCTAGGTTTGTCATAGCATTTCTTGAAAGGAGCAAGCTTCTCTGAATTACAAAGCTGCAATCATCCTCTGCAGGGATTTTGCAGCCAAAGAAAATAAATTGTATCACTGCTTCCATTTTTTCCCCATTTATTTGCTGTGAAGTGATGGGACCAGATGCCACATACTTCATTTTTTGAATGTTGAGTTTTAAGCCAGCTCTTTCACTCTGCTCTTCACTTTCATCAAGAGGCTTTTTAATTCCTCTCTGCTTTCTGCCATAAGGGTGGTGTTATCTGCATATCTGAGGTTATTGATATTTCTCCTGTCCATCTTGATTCCAGTTTGAGCTTTATCCAACCTGGCATTTCGCATGATGTACTCAGCACATAATTTAAATAAACAGGGTGACAATATACTGCCTTGATGTACTCCTTGCACAATTTTGAAACCATCCACTGTTCCTTGCTTGATTCTGCTGTTTCTTGACTTTCATACAGGTTTCTCAGGAGGCAGGTCAAGTGGCCTGGTATTCCCATCTCTTTAAGAATTTTCCACAGTTTGTTTTGATCACACAGTCAAATACTTTAGCATAGTCAATAAAACAGAAGGTTTTCTAGAATTGCCTTGCTTTTTCTATGATATGACAGATATTGACAATTCAGTCTCTGATTCCTCTGTCTTTTCTAAATCCAATTGGTACATCTGGAAGTTCTCAGTTCACACTCAGTTGAAGTCTAGCTTGAAGGATTTTGAGCATTACCTTGTTAACATGTGAGATGAGTGCTATGTGCAGTACTTTGAACATTCTTTGGCAGTGCTTTTCTTTGGGATTGGGATAAAAACTGACCTTTTCCAGTCCTATATTCAGTGCTGAGTTTTCCAAGTTTGTTTGCATATAGAGTGCAGCACTTTAACAGCTCCATCTTTTGGGATTTGAAATAGCTCACCTGGATATCCTTCACTTCCACTAGCTCTGTTCATAGTAATGCTTCCGAAGGCCCACTTGACTTCACATTACAGAATGTCTCACTCTAGGTGAGTGATCACACCATCATGGTTATCCAGGTCATTAAGACATTTTTTGTACAGTTTTTTGTGTTTTGTGTATTCTTGCCATCTCTTCTTAATATCTTCTCCTTCTGTTAGTTAGGTCGATACAATTTCTGTTCTTTCTTGTGCACATTTTTGCCTGAAATGTTCCCTTGGTATCTCTACTTTTCTTGAAGAAATCTCTAGTCTTTCCGATTCTATTGTTTTCCTCTATTTTTTTTTGCTTTGATCACTGGGGAAGTCTTTCTTATCTCTCCTTACTGTTCTTTGGAATTCTGGATTCAGATGGGTATATCTTTACTTTTCTCCTTTGTGATTCACTTCTCTTCTTTTTCCTGTGATCTATAAGGAGTCCTAAGATAACCTTTTTATATTTCTCTTTCTTGGGGATGGTTTTGATCACTGCCTCCTGTACAATATTATGAACCTCCATCCATAGTTCTTCAGGCACTCTATCAGATCTTATCCCTTGAATCAATCTGTCACTCCCACTATATAATCATAAGGGATTTGATTTAGGTCATACCTTGAATGGCCACCAGTATTCTTGGGTTTCCCTAGAGGCTCAACTGGTAAAGAATCCACGTGCAATGCAGGAGACCTGGGTGCAATCCTTGAGTTGGGAAAATCCCCTGGAAAAGAGAATGGCTACTCACTCGAGTATTCTGGCTTGGACAATTCCATGGACTCTATAGTCTATGGGGTTGCAAAGAGTCAGACATGACTGAATGAATTTTACTGAATGGCCTAGTGGTTTTCCCTACTTTCTTCAATTTAAGTGTCAATTTGGCAATAAGGAGCTCATGATCTGAGCCACAGTCAGCTTCCAGTCTTGCTTTTGCTAACTGTATAGAGCTTCTCCATCTTCAGCTGCAAAGAATAAAATCAATCTGATTTTGGTATTGACCATCTGGTGATGCCCAAGTGTAGAGTCTTCTCTTTTGTTGTTGGAAGATGGTGTTTGCTATGACCAGTGTGTTCTCTTGACAAAACTGTTAACCTTTGTCTTGCTTCATCTTGTACTACTGAGCCAAATTTGACTGTTACTCCAGGGATCACTTGACCTCCTACTTATGCATTTCATTCCCCTATGATGAAAAACACATTTTTTTTTTTATGTTTGTTCTAGAAGTTCTTGTAGGTCTTCATAGAACCATTCAACTTCAGCTTCTTTGACATTAGTGATTGGGGGATAGACTTATATTAGTGTGAAAATAATTTTTGATATGGAACAGCAAAGGGCCTAGAGCAACTAAAAGAATCTTAGAAGAGGAGGTCATATACTACCACATTTCAGAATTTACTATAGTGCTACATTAATCAAGAAAATGCAGTATTCAATTTAATGGAATAAAGAATTTAATTAAAAAAAACTAACACCCTTGAAAACCATTCATTTTCAATAAGATATCAAAGCAGTAAAGTGGGGAAAGACCATTCTTTATAATAAATTCTGGGATAAATTGTGCTGGAAGACTGGTACTACATATGACAAAAAGGTAGACCTTAACTCATATCTCACACCATCACAGAAAGTTCACCATGAGATAGAGCAAAGACCTAAATGTAAAACCTTGCATTGTAAAGCTTGTATTTTTCATTGAAGTGGACAAAAATGTTTATAAACAGGACACACAAAAAAACTCTAAATAAACAAAAAAGAATTTTATCTAAATTAAAACATTTTGTTCACATTGCTAAAAATATGAGCATACAAACTTCAGACTGGGTAAAATAAGCCATAAATATAACTTGCAAAATACTTTAATCAAGAACATATAAACAACTTCTACAGCTGTATGGTAAAAAAGAAAAGCAATCCAAATTAAAAAAAAAAAAAAATGGGTATTTATTTCACCAAGGTTTATATACTAGCAACATGGCTAGTAAGCCATAAAGGTATTCCATACCTTTAGTCATCAGTAAAATGTCAATTAAAGCCACAATGTGATGATGCTACTATTGCCTATCCAACTAGAATTGCTAAATGTAGAAAAAAATAACACTGAGCTGCAACAAATGTGTGGAGTGACTGAAACTCCTACAGTTGCTGCTAAGAATGTAAAAGTGATGAAATACATTTGGAAATCAGCCTAGTAGCTTCTCACAAATGTCATTGTTTATTCAACAATGCGGATGAATCTCAAAACCATTTATCTGTTAAAATATAGTGAAATATTTTGAAGTAATGGCTGTCTCTGGCTGAGGTGGGATTGACAGAGAGGGCACACGTGTTCTTTCCGGGGTAATGGAAATCACATACCATTTTTTCACACATTCTCTGACATGTACCATTTTTAAAGTCTTCATTGAATTTGTTACAATATTGCTTCTGCTTTATGTTATGGTATTTTGGTCTTCAGGCATGAGGGATTTTAGTTCTTCAACCAGGGATTGAACTTGTATCCCCTACAGTAGAAGATAAAATTTTAACCACTGAACCACCAGGGAAGTCCATGAAATCTATATCTTAACATATGGGTGACAGATTCATGCAATTGTCAAAATTCATCAAACTATGAACTTAATATTTGTACATTTCCTTGAATGGAAATTATGATTCAAATTTTTAGAAAAATTGAAAAAGAAGTCTTTTTTATGGCATACTATATTGTCACCCTGCTTATTTAACTTATATGCGAGTACATCATAAGAAACGCTGGGCTGGAAGAAGCACAAGCTGGAATCAAGATTGCCGGGAGAAATATCAATAACCTCAGATATGCAGATGACACCACCCTTATGGCAGAGAGTGAACAGGAACTAAAAAGCCTCTTGATGAAACTGAAAGAAGAGAGTGAAAAAGTTGGCTTAAAGCTCAACATTCAGAAAACTAAGATCATGGCATCTGCTCCCATCACCCCATGGGAAATAGATGGGGAGACAGTGGAAACAGTGTCAGGCTTCATTTTTTTGGGCTCCAAAATCACTGTGAATGGTGACTGCAGCCATGAAATTAAAAGACAATTACTCCTTGGAAGGAAAGTTATGACCAACCTAGATAGCATATTAAAAAGCAGAGACATTACTTTGCCAACAAAGGTCTGTCTGGTCAAGGCTATGGTTTTTCCAGTGGTCATGTATGGATGTGAGAGTTGGACTGTGAAGAAAGCTGAGCAGCAAAAAATTGATGCTTTTGAACTGTGGTGTTGGAGAAGACTCTTAAGAGTCCCTTGGTCTGCAAGGAGATCCCACCAGTCCATCCTAAAGGAGATCAGTCCTGGGTGTTCATTGGAAGGACTGATGCTGAAGCTAAAACTCCAATACTTTGGTCACCTCATATGAAGAGTTAACTCATTGGAAAAGACCCTGATGCTGGGAGGGATTGGGGGCAGGAGGAGAAGGGGGTGACAGAGGATGAGATGGCTGGATGGCATCACCGACTCGATGGGCGTGAGTTTGGGTAAACTCCGGGAGTTGGTGATGGACAGGGAGGCCTGGTGTGCTGCGATTCATGGGGTCGCAAAGAGTTGGATATGACTGAGTGACTGAACTGAACTGAACTGAACCCTATGACACAGAACTATCTGCTCAGCAAATTAGTCCAACTATATTATAAGTATATAAACCATTCTACATTCTGAATATAATTGGTTTTTCATTCTGGAAGATACACTTCTTCATCATAGTTTATAATTTAAGTCTTGATAAGAAAGTCTGCTTCCAGAATAATTTTCAATTTTCCAAAAGTATATCCAGTTTTCTAGGTTTGGTCTAGTATGTTCATCTTCCAGGAAGACTAAGAGTATTCTCTTAAGCACATTATTTTCTAATTTCAAACTTATGTAGTAGTGACAATCCAATGCAGATTAATCTAATTCCTCTCAGTTCATTAATGTTTTCTGTTCATTCTATCTCTATCTCTCACCTCAAGGTTTTTCTTCTGAGAAACAGATCTTCAAATTGGACAAGAGAGGAATACCTTCTATAAAACTGCAAAAGAAAATGCAACAGTTTTTTAAAGATGTAATTCATATCCATGTAATTCACCCATCTAAAGTATTCAACTCAGGGCTCTTAAATGTATTCATGGAGTTGTGCACCATCACCATGAGCTTTTTTAGAACACTTTTATCACCATAATTTTATCACCTTGTTATAATTTCCATTTCTTTAATTTTTTATTTGTTTTGTTTTAATGTTGTGCCAGGTTAATTATTATTTCTCTTGTCTTACACATACACTTAAATTCCTCTTTTACTTAAATATTAAATATATGATTATAGAGTCTATGAAAATAATTTCACAATCTCAAGCATTTGCAGATCTCATTTTATTTGTTTTTTTTTTCTTTTTTCCTGATTCTTTCACATCTCAAATCAGTGAAAGGACCAGCTTGTGGTTAAACATTTTCAGGGATAGTTTTATGGTATTAATGTGTGCCATCAACATCTCCTGGAGCTTGCTCAAACTCATTGAGTTGGTGATGCCATCCAACCATCTCATCCTCTGTCTTCCTCTTCTCCTCCTGCCTTCAATCTTTCCCAGCATTAGGGTCTTTTCCAATGAGTCAGTTCTTCTCATCAGGGGACCAAAGTATTGGAGTTTTAGCTCCAGCATCAGTCCTTCCAATGAACACTCAGGACTGATTTCCTTTAGGATTGACTGCCATGATCTCCTTGCTGTTAAAGGGACTCTCAAAACTCTTCTCCAACACCACAGTTCAAAAGCATCAATTCTTCAGCACTCAGCTTTCTTTATGGACCAACTCTCACATCTGTACATGACTACTGGCAAAACCATAGCTTTGACTAGATGGACCTTTGCCACCAAAATCATGTCTCTACTTCTTAATATGCTGTCTAGGATTGTCATAGCTTTTCTACCAAGGAGCAAGCATCTTTTAATTTCATGGCTGCAGTCAGCATCTGCAGTGGTTTTGGAGCCCTTCAAAAAAATAAAGTCTCTCACTGTTTCCACTGTTTCCCCATCTATTTTTCATGAAGTGATGGGACTGGATGCCATGGTCTTAGTTTTCTGAATGCTGAGTTTTAAACCAACTTTTTTACTCTCCTCTTTCATTTTCATCAAGAGGCTCTTTAGTTCTTCTCTTCTTTCTGCCATTAGGGTGATGTCATCTGCATATCTGAGGTTATTGATATTTCTCCCGGCAATCTTGATTTCTGCTTGTGCTTCATCCAGCCTGGCTTTTTGCATGATGTACTCTGCATTTAATTTCAATAAACATTAAGTTAAATAAGCAGGGTGATGTACTCCTTTCCCAATTTGGAACCAGTTCGTTGTTCCATGTGCAATTCTGTTATTTCTTGGCCTGCATACAGGTTTCTCAGGAGGCAGGTAAGGAGGTCTGGTATTCTCATCTCTTTTTTTCCACAGTTTGTTTTGATCCACACAGTCAAAGGTTTTAGTGTATTCAATGAAGCAGAAGTAGATGTTTTCCTGGACTTTTCTTTCTTTTCTATGATTCAGTGGATGTTGGAAAGTTGATCCCTGATTCTTCTGCCTTTTCTAAATCCAGCTTGAACGTTTGGGATTCCTCTGTTCACATACTGTTGGAGTCTAGTTTGGAAAATTTTGATAATTACTTTGCTAGCATGTGAAATGAGTACAATTGTGTGGTAGTTTGAACTTTCTTTGTCATTGCCCTTCTTTTGGATTGGAATGAAAACTGACCTTTTCCAGTCCTGTGGCCACTGCTGAGTTTTTCAAATTTGCTGATATATTGAGTGTGGAACTTTAACAGCATCATCTTCTAGGATTTGAAATAGCTTAGCTAGAATTACATCACCTCCACTAGCCTTGTTCATAGTGATGCTTCTTAAGGCCCACTTACTTGACTTCACACTCCAAAATGTCTGGCTCCAGGTGAGTAGAAGTAGATAGTATAAACAAAATGCATAATATGGAGGAATATTCACATATAGCCATTCTACAAATGTGAAACATTAAAAAACAAGTAGATTATTATAAATATGAACCTGGAAATCCATGTCAAGTCCTTTATATTAATAGCCCCAAAGAGGGTTCACAGATCTTTGTTACCCATAAATCTTTTCAGTTTCATTGATCATTTTCTAAGCATTAAGAACTGTCCTTATGTTCTATGTGTATTTCATGGTATTTACTGTACAGCAAGAAAGACACATATATAAATTGACGATCATTGTGTATTGTTGTGTTATGGTAGTATATAAAAGGAGTAGATAGAAGTACCTTCTAATATCTATCTGGACAAGAAATTACTTGATAGAGAAGCACATGTTTCAATATGTGTTTAATGAATTAATGATTAAGAATGAGAACCCAGGCAGTAGTGTTTGGAGGCTTTTTGCCTCTTTCAAGGCCACTGTAGAAGTATTATTTGGCAGGTTGATAATTTTCATATTCTGCTTTTTGTTTTATACCTCTGATTTCTTTAAATGCACCTTCTAAAAAAATATTCCTAAAAATCATAAGAAAAAATGCTTTAATCCCATAGACTAGTAGAAGAATGTACATTTAGAAAAATAAAATTTGTTGGGAAGTTTCTTTCAACAACATGGGAACATTCATGGTGAAAATTCTCCATGACTATGGAATTTCTTGCCACTTCACACTACAGATGAACATTTTCCAAATTCTGTAATCCTCTAAATTCTTGCAATCAACATAACCTCCCACTTATCTTCTGTCTCCATTCTCTGTTTCTGATTTTTATCTTAAAGAAGTTTGCTGAATTCCATTGAAATGTATGGAGTCACAGAATGATCCTGAAAGAGATTATGTAATCTACCAGAAACCAAGCAAAATGATGAATAGGATGATCAGAATAGAAACAAAATGGCCTGTGATCTGCCCAATACTTGCTACATCTTGTTCCTTGCACACATGAAATAACAGGACAGTTTTCTTAGTTTAAAGCTCAAATTAAAATTCCCAGTGCTGTGGCTAATTATTTCACTACAATAAATTCTGATTGATGGATTATATTTTCTATACACTCACATGGGCTACATATCTTCTGACTGATTAAGAGATGGAAGACAAATTAAAAGCTATTTCCTAAATGCAATTTTCTTATTGAAGAAAATATTTGAAAAAATGGAATATGTAGATGGAAAGTATAGAACTATACATGAACTGTTAATCTAGTCTATAATCTTTATCTTCTTAAGTAAAAGCTTGAGATCCAAAAAGGCCAAATTAGTGTCTCAGTATCCAACAAGATAACACCAACATCCACTGGATCACAGAAAAAGCAAGAGAATTCCAGAAAAAAACATCTACTTATGCTTCATTGACTATGCCAAAGTCTTTGAATGTGGACCACAACAAACCGGAAAATTCTTAGAGATGAGAATACCAGCCCACCTTACCTGCCTCTAGAGAAACCTTGATGCAGGTCAAGAACTGGACACCGGAAGTGGATGGTTTACTCATGGAATGAGAGCAAAATGGAAGTGAATAGCTTATGCAAGGAACTGAAGTTCAACTTTGAATTATTTTAATTCCAGAATTGATTTAGCATGATCTTGGAGTGTGTGGGGAGAGAGTAAATTACAAAAGATGGTGTGTTCAGGCTCTCTTGCCCCATGGTTTGTAAATACTGACTACCTAACAGCTGAGATTATTTATAGCACTGTGCATGTGCTTCTCGAGGTACTCACTTGGTTGTGTGTGGTATGGCATATATGTGTGTGTGGCACGGCTTCCCTTGTGGTTCAGCTGGTAAAGAATCCGCCTGTAATATAGGACACTTAGATTCAATCCCTGGTTTGGGAAGGTCCCCTGGAGAAGGAAAAGGCTACCCACTCCAGTATTCTGGCCTGGAGAATACCATGGACTGTATAGTCTATGGGATCACAAAGAGTCGGCCACAACTGAGCGACTTTCACTTTCACCTAGAAAGTGGTGGCATTGCGGCTGTGTCCGTTGGGTCAGCCACGAATGGAGGGATTATAGCGTGTCTGCTGCTATGGCTGCAGAGGAGAGAATAAACGGGTCTGCAATTCCTACAGCTCCTTGAGTCTCCTTCCAGCCTTTTAGCTTGCGCCTTGCTTACTCTGGCTTCACGGAACAGTGCATACAGTGAGGTACAGTAAGATAATTCATGTCAGGAGCAGGATCAGCAACACAGTTAATGTTTCCAGGCACAGTTCAGAAAAAATAGACAGAGATAGAAACATACATAGAGAGAGCCATCCCATACTTCAGGTTAATTTTACAAGTAATTTTCAAAACATTTGATACAATTAAAAAAAAAAAAGAATGGAAACCATGAAACAACATGAAAAATAACCAAAGGTGTTAAGCTGGTGTTCTAACAAAGAAGGACATATAATGGTGGGAACAGTATAAAGAGTCTCTGCAAGATGGTTATCTATGTGCCTGATGCTGCAGCTTGAAATGCATAGGTCTGGCAGTAGGGAAGAAAAGACAGATGTAAAGTAGGGGAGAACAAAGCAATCTGGAAACCACAAGAGAAAGGAAATCAATAGATTATTGAAAAAACACTATCAGTCAATCTGATCAAATTGACGTCTATAGACCACTCTGCACGTTAATAGAAAGATGCATATTATTTTCAAGTATACATAAAACATTCAGCCAAGTAGGAAATACGTTATATGCTATAACCAAGTTTAAATAAAATTAAAAGATGGAAGTCATACATATTTCTCTAACCACAAAAGAAGTGAATCTGAAACTAATACACAAAGATATCTGGAAAAACTTAAATAGTAAGACAATAAATATAAACTTAGGTTTTTATTACCCCTAGGTCAAAGTGGAGTACACAAAGAACATTTTGAACTGCATAAAAATACATAATATAACAAAATTTTCAGCATGCAGATAGAGCCATAATTAGAGGAAAATTTATAGCTATAGTATTTGTATTCAGATAACTAAATGGTCCAAAGGCAATGATCCACTTAAGTATGCACCTTAAGGAGCTTTAAAAAAGAAAAACAAAGTAAGCTCACTGTAGGGAGAACAAGGAAGTGGAAAAAAATAAGAGCAGAAAATTCTTAAATAAAAAATTATAAAAACATATAGAGAAAATTAAGCCAGAAGTTTTCTTTTAGCCAATAAAACATAAAAGTCTAGTTAGAGGGATCAAGAAAAAGATAAAGAACAGATTATCAGTATCATGAATTAAAAAAAAAAGATTATCATGAGAGATCAAACAATTGAAGAACAATGAGAGAATGTTATGAATGCTGCTGCTGCTGCTGCTGAGTCGCTTCAGTCATGTCCAACTCTGTGCGACCCCATAGACGGCAGCCTGCAAGACTCCTCCGTCCCTGGGATTCTCCAGGCAAGAACATGAGTGGGTTGCCATTTGTGAATACTTGTTAAGAATACTCTACACCAACAAATTTAATAACTAAGACAAATTTCTTTTTATTTATTTATTTATTTATTTTTTCCCAAATTTCTTAAATAATAAAATCTACCAAAACTTACTCAGGAAGAAATGAATAATTACAGTAAATGCAAGAAGAAATAAATATCAACAACTATACGTCCACATGCACAAAATTGAATTTAGACTCCTAACTCACACATATACAAAGATTAACTCAAAGTGGGTCAAAAGCCTAGAGATATAAGCTGAAACTATAAATTTCTTAAAAGAAAATACAGGATAAATCTCTGTGACCCTGGATTCATCAATGATTTCTCAGATAAAACACATAAAGCACAATTGATATAAGAGAAGACTGTGAAACCAGACTTTGTCAAATTAAAAACTTTCATATTTTAACAAACCTCATCAAGAAACCACAAAGATAAACTCACAAACTAAAGAAAATAATTTCAAATCATATAACCAGTAAAAAATTTGTGTACAAATATCTGTGAAGTATTCTTTTGACTCAATAACATTTTAAACAATCCTATTTTAGAATGAGTAGAGGATTTGGATACTTCTACAAAGATATTTAATAAAATAATAATTTTTATTATTTATTTAATATTCTATTTAAATATTTAAATTTATTATCATTATTTTAATATTTAATTATTTATAAAATGTTTAATAAACCCACAAAAAGTTGGTCAACATTATCAGTCTTTATAGAAATGCAAAGCAAAGCCACAATGAGTTGCCACCACACACCTACTAAGATGGATATAATAAAAAAGAAAGTCACTAACAAGAATTGGTGGAGAAATTGGAATCTCATATGTTGCTGCTGGAAATGTAAAGGAGCACAGCACTTTGGAAAACAGTCTAGATGTACTTCAAAAGATTAAGCATAAAATTAACAAATGACCTAGCAATTTTACACTTAGATACATACCCAAGATAAGTGGAAAAATAGGTCCACACAAAAATTTGTGCATAAATGTCAAAGTGGCATTATTCATAACAGTTGGAAGATTGAGGCAACACAATATTCAACAGATGAATGAAAAAAACAAAAGCTGGTATATAATGGAACAGCATTTTGCATCCTGATACATGATGTAACTTGGATGAACTTCAAAAACACCATGTTAAGTGCAAGCAGTCAAAAAGAGATCACATTTTATGAAATGTCCAAAGGAGACAAATCTACATAGAAGGTACGTAGGTTAGTGGTTTCCTAGGGCTGGAAGTAGAAGGGAGAAGTGGGGAGTGACTGCTAAAGGTTTCATTGAGACATGGTGAAATTGTTCTCAGTTCAGTCACTCAGTCATGTCACTCAGACACTTTGCAACCCCATGGACTGCATCACACCAGGCTTCACTGTCCATCACCAACTCATGGAGTTTACTCAAACTCATGTCGATCCAGTCAGTGATGCCATCCAATCATCTCATCCTCTGTCATCCCCTTCTCCCGCCTTCAATCTTTCCCAGCATCAGGGTCTTCTCCAATGAGTCAGTTCTTCACATCAGGTGACCAAATTACTGGAGCTTCAGCTTCAGCTTCAGGCCTTCCAATGAATATTCAGGATTGATTTCCTTTAGGATTGACTGGTTTGATCTCCTTGCAGTCCAAGGGACTCTCCAGAGTCTTCTTCAATACCACAGTTCAAAAGCATAATCCTTTGGTGATCAACCTTCTTCATGGTTCAACTCTCACATCCATACATACTACTGCAAAAACCATAGCTTTGATTTTATGGACCTTTGTTGGCAAAGTAATGTCTCTGCTTTTTAATATGCTGTCTAGGTCTGTCATAGCTTTTCTTCCAAGGAGCAAGCATCTTTTAATTGCATGGCTGCAGTCACCACCTGCAGTGATTTTGGAGCCCAAGAAAATAAAATCTGCCACTGTTTCCATTGTTACCCCATCTATTTGCCATGAAGTGATGGGACTGGATGCCATGATCTCAGTTTTCTGAATGTTGAGTTCTAAGGCAACTTTTTCACTCTCCTCTTTCACTTTTATCAAAAGGCTCTTTAGTTCTACTTCACTTTCTGCCATAAAGGTGGTGTCATCTGCATATCTGAGGTTATTGATATTTCTCCTGGCAATCTTGATTCAGCTTGTGCTTCTTCTAGCCCAGGGTTTCTCATGATGTATTCTACATATAAGTTAAACAAGCAGGGTGACAATATACAGCCTTGACTTACTTTTTTCCCAAACTGGAACCAGTCTGTTGTTCCACGTTCAGTTTTAACTGTTGCACCTTGACCTGCATACCTTTCTCAGGAGGAAGGTAAGGTGATCTGGTATTCCCATCTCTTCAAGAATTTTCCACAGTTTGTTGTGATCCACACAGTCAAAGGCTTGGACATAGTCAATAAAGCAGAAGTAAATGCTTCTCTGGAACTCTTTTTGCTTTTTCTATGATCCAATGGATCATGAAATTGTTCTAAAATTATATAATGGTGATGTTGCACATTATGTTAACATGCTAAAAACCATGGAATTGTATACTTTATAAACAGTGAACTCTATGCCATGTAAATTACATCTCAATGAGAAAAAAAATAAAGCATATAACTGAGAAATTAAAATAAAAATATTTAATTTAAAACTTCCCTCAGACAAAATGCCAGGCTGTGATTGCTTTAATGGAGACATATGTCCGATGTTTAAGGAAGAAATAACATCAATTTTACTTAATTTCTTTTAGAAAATGGATGAGAAATGTGGAAGACAATTTTCTCTTATTTCTTAGTAAAGGATCCCAACATCCTGAATAATGGAAACTGACAAATTATAACAAGAGACTGCTTCCTTTTTACCCCAGAAACATTATCATTTTAAGAGTAGTAAGCCCAAAATTAAGCACTTAACTTAGGTTTAAAACTACCTAAGCTAAAGTTTCAGAGGTAAATGAGATGCTGAGCTACTCTTTTACATTCGATACTTGTAAAGTAGGAAGAGTTTTATTAGTCTTCCAGGGATTTGTTTACATTATGGAAATTAGTTGTTTCTAGTTCTCATAGGAGGAGCAGGTAGACTGAGCAGTATGTGATATATATATATATATATATATATATATATATATATATATATGTTTATATATATATATTTATATATATAATATATTTTATTAAAATATTAAATATATATATATTTAAACTCACAGATTCCAAATCCAGAGTTTCTCTCTTGTAGTGTAAAATATCCCTTTCTGTATATTCAGGTCTAGTCATCTGTTATAAGCAATAACAGTTTGGTTCTGATCCAGAAACCTCATCTTTGCTTTCAGAACAATAAAAGTACCTTTAGATATTAAATGGCAAGAAAGCTTTTCAAATCATTTTATGTGGCCATGGAACTGGAAAATGTCAGTTTTCATTCCAATCCCAAGAAAGGCAGTGCCAAAGAATGCTCAAACTACTGCACAATTGGACACATCTCACATGCTAGAAAAGTAATAAAAATTATCCAAACAAGATTTCAAGAGTACATGAACAGAGAACTTCCAAATGTTCAAACTGGATTTAGAAAAGACAGAGGAATCAGAGATCAAATTGCCAAAATCTGTTGGACCACTGAAAAAGCAATAGAGTTGCAGAAAATTTCTACTTCTGTTTTATTGACTGTGCCATAGCCTTTGACTGTGTGAATCAAAACAAACTGGAAAATTCTTAAAGAGATGAAAATACAAGACCACCTTCCCTGCCTCCTAAGAAAACTGTATGCAGGTCAAGAAACAATAGTTATAACCAGACATGGAACACCAGACTGGTTCCAAATTGGGAAGGGAATACATCAAAGCTGTATATTGTCACCATGCTTATTTAACTTATACACAGAAACACAAAATCATGCAAAATTCTGAGCTGTATGAAGCACAAGATGGAATAAAGATAACCAGGAGAAATATAAATAACTTCAGATATGCAGATGAGCAGTCATGAAATTAAAAGACACTTGTTCCTTGAAAGAAAAGCTATGACAAATCTAGACAGCATATTAAAAAGCAGAGACAATACTTTGCCGACAAAGGTTCATCTTGTCAAAGCTATGGTTTTTCCAGTATTCATGTATGGATGTGAGAGTTGGACTATAAAGAAAGCTGAGCATGGAAAAATTGATGCTTTTGAACTGTAGTATTGGAGAAGACTCTTGAGAGTCCCTTGGACTGCAAGGAGATCAAACCAGTCCATCCTAAAGTAGATCAGTCCTGAATATTCATTGGAAGGACTGATGCTGAAGCTGAAACTCCAATACTTTGGTCACCTGATGTGAAGAACTGACTCATTGGAAAAGATCCTGATGCTGGGAAAGATTGAAGGTAGGAGGAGAAGGAGACAACAGATGATAAAATCATGAGATACTATGAAAGCTCACAACTATTAGTATAAATACTGACAATTTTCCCCTTGGCTAAATTGCAAGCCCATGGAAGAGCCTGTTGGGCTGAAGCAGCCATAGGTAAAGATGCTGCCTCAACAACATCAAAAGGAGCTGCAGTATCATACCAACACAATACTTTCTATTTTCCACTTTTAAATAAGAGCCATCATTGAACCAAGAGAAGTCACTGTTATCCAAAGGAATTTCTTGTAGATCATTACAATGAGTTAAGAGATGCTCCATTAGTCTTAAGCAGTTGTGAAGGACTGATGATGTAGTGGAGGAGAGTAGCAAAGTTAAGGCTCTTACAACATAAAAGATCACTTTGAAGAGCCATTGACAAAAAGAGTTTATAGGAGGTGAGATAGTGGGCTGAGAAGTGTTCAGTGTGATAAGAATTCAGAAGAGTTTCTACCGCATGAGGTACAAGAAACAGTTAAAAGAGATTTCACAATATTTTCTTGGGGTCCTTAATCAAAAAGGCCATGGGCGTAATGTCTCTAAAGCAAGGGGTAGTCCAGACTGGATATGTAGTCCAGTCTCTGGCTATAATATCCTAGCTGATGGCTGTCCCCATGTTTTGGGGTGTTTTGGGGTGAGTAGCCCAACAGTATTCCCTTCCTTTTCATACACAAAAAGGAAAAAAAAAAAAAAAACTCTGACAATTAAGATGCCCAAGAGCAAGTGGTTTCATCAAACTCTCCTTTAAGGCCTTAAGGACCATGTCTTTTGATTCTCTCTGTAAAATTGGGTCAAGCTTGTTATATTTAAGTAAAACTTATAGAGATTTGACCATGAGAGAGATATTTGCAATCTGGTTTTGGCAATAACCAAATAGAACACCTCAACAGCTGATACTTAAGTTTGGATTTGGGGAAACTTATGACACTTTGAAGCCTATCTGAGTGTCAGTGCACCCCTTGTTTGGATATTAGATGTTTTAAATGTCCAACCTGGGTTTATTGCATTTTGTTTTTGAAGACTTTATGTCCCTTTAAGGCTAAAATCTATAGCAAGTGGGTGTCTTTCTGTGGGGAAGCTTGAGAAGGAAAGCAAAAAAAGCAAATAATCCACATACTGCAAGAAAGAAGAACCTCTAGGGATCTTATGTCCACCCAGATTAGCCTTCAGGATTTTTGAAAAATAAGGACTCTCATTAAAACCCTGAGATGCTATTGTCCAGGTGAATTGTTTTTCTTCCCAAGTGAAAGCAGAAGGGTATTGACTAGCTTCACCAACTGGAATACTAAAGACTGCACTGCATAAATCAATTACAATAAACAATTTACTTCTAGTTAGTAACAAATGAGGGTCAAGAGCAACAGGGTGTCCAGCAGCAACAATAGAGTTTATTGTTGAGAGGTGCTAAACAAACTTCCACCTTTGGCCCTTAGATTTTCTCACTTTCAAATGCAAGTGTCACAGGGCTAGTACAAGAGATAATGGGTCTTGAGGCTTGTAGTAATCTATTATATGTTTTATGTTTTGAGTCCCCATGTTTTGTTCTTTAGTATTGTTTAATTCTGGGAAGAGGTTTTGAGGGGTCTATCTGAATTTTGATGGAAAGTGCACTGTGAATTTTGCCATCTTAAGTTGCAGATCATGTCTGTAAGGAAAGTGATAACTGATTCAACAGAGACAAATTATTAGTGTTTCCAAAATCTGCTCTAGCACCATCAGAGGTGGAACAAATAAAAGATGTCAAATGCCCATTTAATTCAACTGGTGGGTTACTTTGATGATTACTATTAGTAATTATCCCTCCCCCTTTTGGGAGAAGTAAATTTTTTCAAGATACCTCTCTAAAAATCTTGGCCAAAGAACTGTATGGGCCTAAACCAAAGGAAATACATTTAGAAATAGGAATTTTTTGAGATTCATTAGAGATCCCCATTGTTTGAGCTCTTTTAGTACTCCAGGGCATGAATTTTACAGTAGTGAGTTTAAGAACCACGAGTGTGGCTCCAGACTCAAGAGGGCTAGGAAAGATTCATTCCCAATCCAAAGAATGTTTATCTAAGCATGGTAAGTATAAGATGGTGACATGAGAAGAGTCTCTGTAGCTCCTTATTGCTCTATCAACAGTTGGGAGGACAATGGAAAGGCTGGTGAGGGGGTGAATTCACCTAAAGCTCTAATTTTAAAAATCTATGTCCTTGGGTCTTTTCAATAATAGCAGAAACTAGGAGGGAGTTGAAATTTAAAGATTTTGGTGGTTTTCCTTGGAGATACCTCATCTAGAATGCAAGAGAGCTGGTGTGCCAGAATAACTGAATCTGGAATGGACATATTTTCTAATTCCATCCCAGTCATTTTTTTTTTTTTTTCCCTAGAAGGGAAAGTTTCTGGTTCGGTCTACTAAAAAGCATAGTGTTAAAAGCTACTTGGATGAAATCAACATTTGAAGAACAGAATTTTCTTTAAAACTAATCTGAAATCTACTATAGTAGTCTTGAACAGATTTGTCAGATTTTTTGTACAAGCCTGAATTTTACCCCAAGACTTTGGAAAATCTTAGGTATGGCTTGATGAAGCAACTTGACAATTAGCTGAGCCTGATTGTATAGTAAGTTAGTAGGCTGGACTCCTTCTTGTAATTGTAGATATCTTTCAGGATTTTTCCAATTAGTATTTTTCTTCTAATGGTTGGCCTGATCTTCACAGATCAATGCATGAACTGGCTGATAGGTCAGAGACACCATGTTGCTAAGTTTAAATGATTATGTTTAATTCCTCAAAAATCTATAAGGAAGATATTTGGTTACTTTATGGAAATCTTTGACTGTGGTTCATAGTTAAGCCTTAGTCCAGGGAGTATAAGAAATTAAGGGCTTAACCTCTGAATCCTCAGAAGGCTTAATTTTAGAGGGACAGGTTCTGACAAGTTCTAAGGAAAGGGGAATGAGAGAGTTCAGAAAAAAAAAAAGTGGAAGTTTGGTGATAGAATTAGTACAGGGGATCTGAGGGTACAGAGGAGGCATAGGAGGTTTAGAAGGGAAGGAAGAACATGGCATCAGAGGCAGAGTCTATTCACAAGGAGCTGAGGAAGAGAGAGACAAGATACTATCGGAGGTGAGCCTGAGGCAAAGAGGCCAATTTGGGGGCCATTTTATCTTTCTGCAGTGCAGGAGACCCAGGTTCAAGCCCTGAAGAAGAGAATGGCCATCCACTCCAATATTCTTGCCTGGAGAATCCCATGGACAGAAGAGCTTTGTGGACTACAGTCCATGAGGTCACAAAAGTCAGACACCACTGAGCGGCTAACACTTTTCTGCCTCAGTTAATATTAAAATCTTGTTTTGCAGAGAGGCAATTTTAGATTCCTGATAATGCTGGGGAGTCTCAAAATATCAATCAAAATTTTCTGAAATTTTTTGAGCTATTGTAGGCTAATTCGGTTTTAAGAAAATGAAGGTTGGTAATTTCAAAAGTTCCCCATAATGATCACTGATAATTTAAACTGCCTTTGCTCAACTTGGTTCATTTAGTTGAAAATGAACTTGAGAAAGAACTGAGGTTTTTAAAGATAAAAATCAGTCAGAATCTCTGTAGGGTGGGGACATCCTCAAAATACTGAAATAACTGTAATCCTATGTCCTAGAGGATTTTCTTCTAGAGTAAAAAAACAATTTTCAAGTAGATTAGGCAGCTTATAGCACAAACAGCTCAATTCAACCAGCTTCCAAACCAATCCTAGCCTGCCCTAAGAAGACAGCTTAGTTCCGGAGAATCTAGGCTGACATTTTACTCAGGATCAGCTGAGAACTGTAATTTGGGGTCTGCAATCATAGAACCATGTTCAAGTCCCTGCACTGCAAGGGAAGGAAAATACTTTTTAAGTATTGAGTCCTTGCCAGCAAAAAAGAGGAATCTTTCTTCTTTTTCCTGGGCTGTGTTGTCACAGGCTATGAGTGCTCTCCCATCTGGTCTCCCAGTTCTGTTTAATGAAGTTGCTGCTTATTAATTTTTTACATATATGTTACAAAGAAGGGGACCCCTTCCAGGACCTGAAAGGGGGCACTTGTCTAACACACAGCAGTGAGTTTCCTGAGGAGATGCAGGGCTAACACAGCAAGAGACTGTATTGGGAAAGGGCACCAGGTGAAGAGCAGCAGAGTGAGGGACCCAGGAGAAGCCCTCTGCCACCTGGCTCGCAGTCCTCGGCTCTGTGGTGATGGGGTTAGTTTCCTGGTTGTCTCTGGCCAATCATTCTGACTCAGGGTCCTTCCTGGTTGTGCTTACATGGCTCAGCCTGGGTGGATTCCAGTGAGGAGGATTCTGGGAGGTTAGTAGGACATATGGCTGGCATTTCCTTTATCCTTTTGACCCTTCCTAAATTCTTCTGGTTGGTGGTAGCTTGTTAATTCCACATTCCAGTGTGACCTCCTGTTGCAAGATAACTCTTTTAAGTGGTTACTATTTTGCCTGGTCGGGGGGTGGGGGGCAGTTTTCGTCAGCATTTCCCCTAACACATGCATATTCTCAAAGTTTAATTATCATCTTGTCTCCTCTTTTTTAACAGTTTTTCTTTGATAATCTGAAAGGCTGTGGTGAATTTAGTCATTTATTCTGTGCTGAAGACCCCTCCTCCAACCTTACTCACTGCTCTTCAAGCCCCAGATATAAATTTCTAGCCTCTTGTTAAAATTTCTACAAAAGTTTTTCAAATTCAATGTGTCACTAACAAAACTCATCAACTTTCCTCTCTCAATATGTTCCTCCATCTCGTTAAATAGATGTTCTTTTTAAAGCTTTCCTGTTATTTAAGTCAGTATGCTCTTAATTATACAACTCAAGAATCCTGTAGGTATCTTCCCTAAATATCAGGGTACATTTTTTATTTGTTATCCATGTTTGTTTAACCTTCCTTAGTCTACAAAGAATTATCTGTACATTTTCTGTAGTTTACAAAGAATTTTCTGTACATTTTCTGTAGTTCTAAATGAACTACATGTTCATTTAGTGAAGAGAATATGGGTTGAAGCCAGATAGAACTACATATGAATATCTTCTCCAATAAGGGATTGTATGCTTGAGTATAGAAGAGAAAATCTCAATTAAAGGGAAGCATACAGGTCAAACTTAAGTCTCATGAATATTCATGCAGTTCTGCTTCCACCACATTTCAATAGCTTTATCTCATCCTTTTTCCTCTACTGCAGACTCTTACTTGAATTATGTTATACAACTGAAACTTACCAATAGTTGAATTGTTTTTCATTTGTTTTTATTAGTTGGAGGCTAGTTACTTTACAATATTGTAGTGGTTTTTGCCATACATTGACATGAATCAGCCATGGATCTACATGTGTTCCCCATCCTGATCCCCCCTCCCGCCTCCCTCCCCATCCCATCCCTCTGGGTCATCCCAGTGCACCAGCCCTGAGCGCTTGTCTCATGCATCCAACCTGGACTGGTGATCTGTTTCACCCTTGATAGTATACTTGTTTCAATGCTGTTCTCTCAGAACATCCCACCCTCGCCTTTTCCCACAGAGTCTAAAAGTCCGTTCTGTACATCTGTGTCTCTTTTTCTGTTTTGCATATAAGGTTATTGTTACCATCTTTTTAAATTCCATATATATGCATTAGTATACTGTATTGGTCTTTATCTTTCTAGCTTACTTTGCTCTGTATAATGGACTCATAAATAAAAATAAAATTTATTTTGATACTGGGAAATGGCTACCTTAAATGAAGTTCTGTAAATATTCTTTTGATGTTATGCTTGAGAACATGGACCTGAGAGCCTACATGAAAAGGCAGTTTTTGTATGATTCCCTAAAATAGATTTAAATACATTTGCATTTGGATATCATTAGGTCAAGATTATGCACTCTTCACCTAGTCCAATCTTATTCACATCTCCCAGTCACTCTTTGGTTTATTCCCAGCCTCTTTCAGCCATTTATCTGCATAGGCCCAATGGTCATGTTGTTTTTTAAGGTTTGATCTATATACTTAAAATAAAATTTTAAAAAAATAATGCAGAATGCCAGAAAAATAAATAAAACAAGTTCATAAATTTAAAGAAAAGAATACAAGTCTGGTTTCAAATAAGTTTTCAATTTCTTAGAAGAACATATTTGAGAGCTTAAAAATATCAGCACTCTAGTTTCAGGGCCACCTTCCCCATAAAGGACTTTCTCTCTTCCTCATTTGTACTCTGACAACACTCCGTGTGCTTCTCTAAGGTGAAAAATTGATCTGTGAGCTTCAGTTTCCTTATCCATAAATGTTATAATAATTTGACCTACCTCATTTCAGTTTTCAAGATTAAAGGAGATATATAAGTAAAACACATAGCCCACTGTCTGACAAAAAGTTGAAGGAGTTTTGTACTAGAAAGGTGTACTTTTCTTTCTTTTCCAGTGAACAACAAATTCCTTCAGCATAAACTTTTGTTTGTGGAAGTTTGGTTCACCCTTCAGTGGCACTATACTAGGATGAGGAGGTGTGGAAGGAAATCATAGGCCAATTCCCAACCCCGACATGCTGATTCATTCAAACAGGGTTAAGATTTGGACACAGTTCTTATTCAAATATAAGCAAAGGATGTTACTTATTTTTCCTACCATCTTTGATTTCACATGAATGATAATAACAAAATGTAAGGAAACATTTCATTTGGCCCAAAGGTTTCCTTAGTTCATGATCAACTCCTTGTTTGCTATAACTCAAAATAAAGTTTCTAAAAGTTTGGAAATAAATTAAACTGTGCTTATCATTATTTTACTTGATTTTTTAAAGCCTAATTGCATCACTTAAAAAAATCGATTTTTCACTCTGCTCAAGTTAAATTAAGTGTGCTTGACTGGTTATATTTTCAGAAAAGCAAAACAAACTTGAAAATTGTTGCCATGGTGATGAGAAAACCTCCTAATTTGTTTTGTCAGAGCTTCCAACATTGTCCTAAAAATGTGGAGTATAATTAGCCTTCATTTCTCTGACAATTATTGCCAATTTCCTGTACAATTCAGTTTCAATATCCAGTATTATAATAATATCAATTTAGATAGCTAAATTTTAGAAATGGGAAAATAATTGTCAGAACAGGATTAGATTAAATAATAAATGTATTTGTACTTTGTCCAAATTGCCTTAAGTAATAGCTAAGTTTTTCTAAATTTATATTACTATTAACAATAGAATAATATTTATTTTATAATTTGCATAGTGTTTCTATTGTTAGATTCAACACTTCGTCCACACAAGAATTCTAAAGCATAATACTTATTATTTTTATTTCACAGAAGCTAATATGAATCAAGAAATATACATGGACAGGTTTTTTATTCCATGATCCTCCATGAACTTCATAGTATTCTCCAGCAACATTTTTATCAACAAGATCATTCAAATGTATAAATCTAATAGTGTAACTTATTTTGAAATCAAGATTATTTCTAACTTCCTTGTTATGGGTAAAGAAAGCAAATTAAAAATTCAAGATATTTATAAATGTTCATTCAATTATTTTAGAATATTTATTGAGACTGATATGGTGATACAGAATTAATGTATATAGAAATATATATGTATATATACATAATACCTTCTCTCAGCAATATAGTTGCAATAAGAGCAATCACATGCATAATGACAATATAAGGGTAAGTGCTGTGATGGATGTATGCCTGGCTAGTATGAGACAATCAGGATTGAATCAGTACGATTCAGCATTATGGGACAAATTGAGTATGTTCTTCCTTCATAGGTTGATAATATAAGCACAATTTTGAATGACTATTAGTAGTTATATAGATAAAGATAAGGAGAAGGAATTACTAAGATAGTATACTGAAGTAGCAAAAGCAAAAAGGCATGGGATGATAAGATTTGTTCCAGTATTTGCAAGTATTCTAGATGCCTGGAAAGTCAGATTCAAGTGGAGATTTGGCAGGACACGATTAAGGTCATACCATTTGGTCCAAGGTACCAGACTCTAGAGTATGAATTTTAATCTGGCCACTTCTTGAAGATTTATGAATAAATACAGTGTAGTCTGGGGCTTCCAAGGTGGCATTAGTGGTTAACAAAGAAAAAAAAAAAAAAAAAAAACTGCCTGTCAATGCAGGAGACACAAGAGAGGAGGGTTTTATCCCCAGGTCAGGTCAGGAAGATCTGCTGGAAGAGGGTGTGATGACCCTCTCCAGTATTCTTGCCTGCAGAACCTCATTGTCATAGGAACCTGGCAGGCAACAGTCCATGGAGTCACAGTCAGACGTGATTGGAGCAATTTAGCATGCACACACACAGTATAGTTTAGGTATTTGAGAGTCACATTTTTAATTGGTTATTGACAATGTTTTTGTTTAAAAAGGTATAAAATTTACATTGTAAAATCTAACCAAACAAATTTTAATGATAAAAGTGAAATATTTCACCACATGTTCATTTTCCACAGCTAACTGCTAAAGTTGTCTTTTCTCAATTTTTTCTGTACATATGAGAGCCTGAAATTCTATTTATCTACCTAGCTATCATTAGCATAAATGAACGGGATCATGCGTATTTTTGGTTCTACAACATTTTTTACCTAGATTGATTGTAGCTACTTTTGTCACTCTACCTTGTTCTCTCCACTACAATATTGTAAAGTAATTAGCCTCCAACTAATAAAAATAAATGAAAAAAAAAGTGCTAGAATTGCATAATATGACTATATTCAATAATCTAACCAGTCTCTAAACCTGAACACTTGATGGTTTCCATCTTTGCTATTATAGAAATTATTTTAATAAACAGTCACATATGTTGACATGATCTATTCATTTTGCATTTTATGTAGAATAAGTTCTTAATTTTTGCAGTGCTACACTGAAAGTTCTATGCATTATTAATTTTGATTTAAATAACTGAATTACTTTCTAATTATTTGTGTGAATTTTTACTCTTTATTGGCATTTTAGATTATAAATAAATCTATTCAAACCCAGTTCTTTTTCAAAATATCAAATATTTCCTAATAAATATAATAAAATAGATGGCATTTATACCACTTTTCTGCTTTCAGATGTTTTTATACATATTAATAATATGTATTTATATTCAAACAAAAAAACAAAATGAAGCAAAAGATCTTTGCAAGTTTTTTTCCTCTTCCATTTTTCTTTTGACAGAGTAGGCAACTAGGGCTCCTCAATTGAAACAAAGATCTGGCTATTAGTCTACAATATTATTTCCATGATACACCCTCAAATACAAATACAAATATGGTTGTCACATTTATTTTGCTTTTTTATAGCATTATTGGAAAACTGTTGTAAATCATTTAAAACTACTCTGTATGTATAAACTTAAAATGTTGAATACTATAAAAGGAAAAAAAAATAAAGCTAGATTTAAATATCAACTTTAAGCCAGTAAAAGTTTAATCTGGTCTTGAAGCAGTGACTCATAAAACCTCATGCATAGCTGTGTTGTTTTAGGAGAAGATCATTATTTCTATTTTAAGTGAAAGTGTTAGTCACTCAGTTGTGTCCGTCTCTCTGTAACCCCATGGACTGTAGCCTGCTGGGCTCCTCTGTCTATGGGATTTTCCAGGCAAGAATACTGGAGTGGGTAGCCATTTCCTTCTCAAGGGGATCTTCCTGATTCAGGGATCGAGCCTGGGTCTCCTGCATTGCAGGCAGATTCTTTACTGTCTGAGCAACTAGGGAAGCAAAAGTAGCAATTATTAAATAGCAAGTCGGGGAGTAGACTTTCTAATGAATGCTGCTGCGTGTGCTTAGTCGCCCAGTCTTATCCAACTCTTTGTGACCCCATGGACTGTAGCCTGCCAGGCTCCTCTGTCCATGGGATTCTCCAGGCAAGAATACTGGAGTGGGTAGCCATGCCCTCCTCCAGGAGATCTTCCTGACCCAGGGATCGAATCCAGGTATTCTGTGGATTCTTTACTGTCTGAGACACCAGGGGAGCCCAAGAATACTGCCTATCCCTTCTCCAGGGGAACTTCTTGGCCCAGGAATTGAACCTGGGTCTCCTGCATTGCAGGCAGCTTCTTTACCACCTGAGCCACCCAGGAAGCCCCCTTTCTAATGAGTGGATTCAACTAAAGCAATTTTGCTTTCAATTAGTTATAAAGTATCCAGGGAATAGTGTGAGATGCCTGTTGCCATGTTCTATGAAGCTCAGGGGAAAGAAGAACGGGAGATGAGGTCAAGAGTCGGAAACACTTCTCAGCAAATGATTCCTTTTCAGTCCATGAATAAACTCAGAGTCCATAGTGAAATTAGTGCCCAGGACCCAGTAAGTTTCCCAGGTGGCTCAGTGGTAAGGAATCTGCCTGCCAATGCAAGAGATGAAAGTTCAATCCCTGGGTCGGGAAGATCCCCTGGGGAAGGAAATGGCAACCCATTCCTATATTCTTGTCTGGGAAAACCCCCAGACAGAGGAGACTGAAAGGCTACAGTTCTGTGGGGATCACAAAGAATCAGACATGACCTAACAACTGAACAACAACCAAGTAAGCAATTAAAAGTGCAAAAGTGGTGATAGGTAAGTGCACCTGGCAACAGTGTCAATTGAATCATGTTTGATATGCAGACCCAGTCACCAAGGAACTTAAAGGATCTCAAGGGTTACTTTCAAGAGTTTCTTGATTCTAAAGTTGGAGATTAGTGTTAGAAAGAGAGAAGTAGAAATATCTGCAGGAGTAAAGAGGTGTTGAAAATCCAGAATTGCAATTCAATGGAAATTCCCTAAGGATAAAAGGTATCTATTATTTGGACCAGTCTCTATTCCAAAATTAAAATAGGTCAGGAATCATCCACAGATCAAGGGAAGTCTTTCAGTGTAGTTTTTTCTGGTGTCTGCAACAAACAGAGGTAGCTGAGATATGAGGCTAATGGGAGCAAGGTGAAGACCAGGTTCAAGAACTGATGCTGAGGGATAAAACAAAAATTAAGACAAAGCATAAAAAGACAGAAGCAAGTCTAGAAGCAGAGTGCAAAGTTGCAATCTAAGGAGAAGAGTTTCTCTGATAGCAAATCTAAGTCTATTTAAATTGAGTTATATAAACTGAGTATCACTGCTTGTATTTCACAAATGAGGGGGTAAAACTGGGATTAAGACTGGAAATGAGACGTTGTTTTTATTTTCCTAAGGGAAAACAGGACATCTATAGAAAAACCGGGAAAGTCTCTGGCCCCAGGAAGTTATTGCTGAAACTTAAGACAATTCAGGAACTTAAAAATGGGGAGTGAAGATTAAAGGAAAAGCAAAATGTGTGCTTAGGCATAGTATTGTATACTATCAGACTTCATCTCTGCTTATTCTGAAGGATAGGTTATTTCTCTCTCACAGTCTCTTTATCTTTTTTTTTCATTTTTTTTCAATTTTCCAAAAGAACAATGAATATGTGTAAATTATGTAACAAAAATAGTTGCTAATGTGGTTTGAAATAAACTTTTTATTGAGGTATAATATGTATATAATAAAATGCATCTATTTTATGTAAGCCTTTCGATAATTTTGATGAATTCATTATACAGTCTTGTGATCACCACCACAGTTCAAATATAGAACATTTCCATCACCCCAAAATTTCCTTTGTGCCTCTTTCCAGACAATAGCTCTACCCTCAACCTCAAGGAACCATCACGATACTTTCCATCACTAGAGACTGAACTGTTCTCTTCTAAGTTTCAAAGGTTGTTCTTTTCTAACTTGCTGGTTGGTTGATTGGTTGGTTTCTCTCAACAGGTTTGTAAAGTTCATTTATGCCATTGCAGCTATCAGCGGTTCATCCATTCTTGTTTCCGAAGAGTACTTCACTGTGAGAATAAACCATATTGTGTCCATCCACTCTACTTTGTTGTTGTTGTTGTTCAGTCACTGCCATGTCCAGCTCTTTGCAACCCCATGGACTGCAGCACGCCAGGCTTCCCTGTCCTTCACTGCCTCCTGTAATTTGCTCAAACTCATGTTCATTGAGTAGGTGATGCCATCCAACCATCTTAGAATCTGTTGCCCCCTTCGTCCCCCTGCCCGAAATCTTTCCCAGCATCAGGGTCTTTTCCAATGACTTGGCTCTTCACATAGATGGCCAAAGTATTGGAGCTTCAGCTTTCATTCTCCAAATGATGAGAATTAGGATTATTCTCAGTTTGACATAATTAAGAATAATGTTGTCAAAAATATGTATATGCAAATCTGTGTGTGAGTATGTTTTCATTTTTTCTTGTGAAAATGCCAAGGAGTGGAATTTCTTGGTTATATTGTATCTATATATTCAACTTGAGAAGGAACTCACAAACTATCATCCAATTTTATACACTTTTCAACAGTGTATGAGTATTCTGGTTGCTATGCATGCTTGACAAAATTAATATTGACAATTAATATTGGCAAATTAATTTTAAGCATTCCAGTGGATATGTAGTAGTATCTCATTCTTGTTATAATGTTATTTGTCTAATCACTAATGATACTGGGCATATATTCAGGGTGTATGGGTCCTTTGTATATCTTCCTTTGTAATGTGTCAGTTAAGATTCTGTGTTCATTTTAAAAATTGAGTTTGTGCTTCTATTAATTTGAAAGAAGTTTTATTTATTTATTTATTTTTTAAATAATGAGACAGCCATCCCTTTGTCAGATACATGCATTGTGGCTATTTTCTCTCAGCCTGTGATTTGCCTTCTTTTCTTAACAATCCCTTTTGAAGAGCAGAAGTTTTTAATCTTAAGGATATTCATAAAAGGGCATTGAATTTTGTCAACGGCTTTCTCTGCATCTATTGAGATAATCATATGATTTTTATCTATCCGTTTGTTAATATGGTGTATCACATTGACTGATTTGTAAATACTGAAGAATCCTTGCACCTCTGGGATAAAGAGCACTTGGTCATGATGCATAACATTTTAATATGTTGTTGGATTCTGTTTGCTAGAATTTTGTTGAGGATTTTTGCACCTATGTTCATCAGTGATATTGGCCAGTAGTTTCCTTTTCTTTTTTTTTTTTTTTTTTTTTTTTTGTGGCATCTTTGTTTGGTTTTGGTATTAGGATTATGGGGGCCCTATAGATGAGTTTAGGAGTTTGCCTTCCTCTGCAATTCTCTGGAAGAGTTTTGAGTACACTAGGTGTTCAGTTTAGTTCAGTTCAGCAGCTCAGTTGTGTTCAACATTTTGTGACCCCATGAATGGCAGCATGCCAGGCCTCCCAGTCCATCACCAAATTCCAGAGTTTACTCAAACTCAAGTCCATTGAGTCGGTGATACCATCCAACCATCTCATCCTCCTTTTGCCCTTTCTCTTCCTGCCTTCAATCTTTCCCAGCATCAGGGTCTTTTCAAATGAGTCAGTTCTTCGTATCAGTTGGCCAAACTATTTGATTTTCAGTTTCAGCATCAGCCCTTCTAATGCATATTCAGGAATGATTTCATTTAGGATGGACTGGTTGGATCTCCTTGCAGTCCAAGGGACTCTCAAGTGTCTTTTCCAACACCACAGTCCAAAAGCAACAATTCTTCCATGCTCAGCTTTCTTTATAGTCCAACTCTCACATACATACATGATCACTGGAAAAACCATAGCCTTGACTAGACAGACCTTTGTTGGCAAAGTAATGTGTCTGCTTTTTAATATGCTGTTGAGGTTGATCATAACTTTTCTTCCAAGGAGCAAACGTCTTTGAATTTTATGGCTAGAATCAACATCTGCAGTGATTTTAGAGCCCAAGAATATAAAGTCAGACACTGTTTCCACTGTTTCCCCAATTATTTGCCATGAAATGATGGGACCAGATGCCATGATCTTAGTTTACTGAATGTTGAGCTTTAAGCCAAATTTTTCACTCTCCTCTTTCATTTTCATCAAGAGACTCTTCAGTTTTTCTTCACTTACTGCAATAAGGGTGGTGTCATCTGTAAGCTGACGTTACTGATAGTTCTTCTGGCAATCTTGATTCCAGTGTGTGCTTCAGCCAGTCCAGCATTTCTCATGATGTACTCTGCACATAAGTTAAGGAAACAGGGTGACAATATACAGCCTTGACGTACTCCTTTCCTGATTTGGACCAGTCTATATTTCCATGTTCAGTTCCAACTGTTGCTTTCTGACCTGCAAACAGATTTGTCAAGAGACAGATCAGGTGGCCTGGTATTCCCATCTCTTTAAGAATTTACCACAGTTTGTGGTGATCCACACAGTCAAAAGCTTTAGCATAGTCAAATAAAGCAGAAATTGATGTTTTGTGCGTGTGGTTTTTTTTTTTTTCTGTAACACTTTCTTGCTTTTTCAATGATGCAGCAGATGTTGGCAATTTGATCTCTGGTTCCTCTGCCTTTTCTAGAGCCAGATTGAATATCTGGAAGTTCACGGTTCCCCTACTATTGAAGCGTGGCTTGGAGAATTTTGAACATTACTTTACTAGCGTGTGAGTTGAGTGCAATTGTGCAGTAGTTTTGTCACCTGCTTATTTAACTTATATGCAGAGTACATTATGAGAAATACTGGGCTGGATGAAGCACAAGCTGGAATCAAGATTCCCGGGAGAAATATCAATAATCCCATATATGCAGATGACACCACCCTTATGGCAGAAAGCAAAGAAGAACTAAAGAGCTTCTTGATGAAAGTGAAAGAGGAGAGTGAAAAAACTGGCTGAAAACTCAACACTCAAAAAGCTAAGATCATGGCATCTGATCCTATCACTTCACAGGAAATAGATGGGGAAACAATGAAGACAGTGACAAACTTTATTTTCCTGGGCTCCAAAATCATTGCAGATGGTGACTGCAGCCATGAAATTAAGACACTTGCTCCTTGGATGAAAACCTATGACCAACCTAGACAGCACCTTAAGAAGCAGAGATATTACATTGCCAACAAAGGTCCATCTAGTTGAAGCTATGTTTTTGTTTGTTTGTTTGTTTGTTTGTTTGTTTCAGTAGTCAGGGATGGATGTGAGAGTTGGACCATAAAGAAGGCTGAGTGCCGAAGAATTGATGCTTTTGAACTACAGTGTTAGAGAAGACTCTTGAGAGTCCCTTGGACTGCAAGGAGATCAAACTATTCAATTCTAAAGGAAATCAGTCCTGAATATCTATTGGAAGGACTGATGCTGAAGTTGAAGCTCCGATACTTAGGCCACCTGATGGGAAGAACTGACTCACTGGAAAAGACACTGATGCTGGGAAAGATTGAAGGCAGGAGGAGAAGGGGACAACAAATAATGAGATGGTTGGATGGCATCACTGACTCAATGGATATGAGTTTGAGTAACTCTGGGAGTTAATGATGGACAGGAAGGCCTGGAGTGCTGCAGTCCATGGGGTCGCAGAGAGTCGGACACGACTGAGTGACTGATCTGATCTGAACTGTGAAGAGTAGAATTATGTGATAGTTTGAGCATCCTTTGGCTTTGCCTTTCTTTGTGATTGGAATGAAATCTGACCTTTTCCAGTCCTGTGGCCACCGCTAAATTTTCCAAGTTTACTGGCATATTAAGTGAAGCACTTTCACAGCATCATCTTTTAGGATTTGAAATAGTTCACCTGGAATTCCATCATCTCCACTAGCTTTGTTGGTAGTGATTCTTCCTAAGTCCCACTTGACTTCGCATTCCAGGATATCTGGCTCTAGGTGAGTGATCACACCATCATGATTACCTGGGTCATAAAGATCTTTTTTGTACAGTTCTTCTGTGTATTCTTGCCACCTCTTCTTAATATCTTCTGCTTCTGTTAGGTCCATACTGTTTCTGTCCTTTATTGAACCTATCTTTGTATGAAATATTCCCTTGGTGTCTTTAATTTTCTTGAAGCGATCTCTAATCTTTCCCATTCTGTTGTTTTCCTCTATTTATTTGCAGTGGTTGCTGAAGAAGGCTTTCTTATCTCTCCTTGCTATTTTTTGAAACTCTGCAATCAAATGGGGATATCTTTCCTTTTCTCCTTTGATCTTCAATTCTTTTTTTTAACAGCCGTTTGTAAGGCCTCCTTAGTCAGCCATTTTGCTTTTTTGCATTTCTTTTTCTTTGAGATGGTCTTAATCCCTCTCTCCTGTACAATGTCATGAACCTCCGTCTATGGTTCTTCAACCACTCTGTCTATCAGATCTAGTCCCTTGAATCTATTTCTCACTTCCACTGTATAACCATAAGGGATTTGCTTTGGGTCATACCTGAATGGTCTAGTGGTTTCTCTTTTCTTCAATTTAAGTCTGTATTTGGCAAAGTGGAGTTCATGATCTGAGCCACAGTCAGCTACCAGTTTTGTTTCTGCTGACTGCATAGAGCTTCTCCATCTTTGGCTACAACGAATATAATCAATCTGATTTCACTATTGACCATCTGGTGATGTACATGTATAGAGTTCTCTTTTGTGTTGTTGGAAGAGGGTGTTTGCTATGACCAGTGTGTTCTTTTGGCAAAACTCTATTAGCCTCTGCCCTGCTTCATTCTGTACTCCAAGGCCAAATTTGCCTGTTACTCCAGGTGTTTCTTGACTTCCTACTTTTGCATTCCATTCCACTATAATGAAAAGGCCATCTTTTGGGGGTGTTAGTTCTAGAAGGTCTTGTAGGCCTTCATAGAATAGTTCAACTTCAGCTTCTTCAGCATTACTGGTCGGGGCATAGACTTGGATTATGGTGAAATTTAATGGTTTACCTTGGAAACGAAGAGATAATTCTGTAGTTTTTGAGATTTCAACCAAGGACTGCATTTCGGACTCTTTTGTTGACTATGATGGCTACTCCATTTCTTCTAAGAGATTCCTGCCCACAGTAGTAGATACAATGGTCATCTGATTTAAATTCACCCATTCCAGTCCGTTTTAGTTCGCTGATTCCTAGAATGTCTATGTTCACTCTTGCCACGTCCTGTTTGACCATTTCCAATTTGCCTTGATTCGTGGACCCAACATTCCAGGTTCCTATGCAATGTTGCTCTTTACAGCATCAGACTTTGCTTCTATTATCCACAACTGGGTATTATTTTTCCACTGGCTCTTTCTCTTCCTTGTTTCTGGAGTTATTTCTCCACTGATCTTCAATAGCATTTTGGGCACCTACTGACCTGGGGTGTTTATCTTTCATTGTCCTATTTTTTTTTTTTCCCCCTTTTCCTACTGTTCTTGGGGTTCTCAAGGCACAAATAATGAAATGGTTTGCCATTCCCTTCTCCAGTGGACTACATTTTGTCAGAACTCTCCACCATTACCCATCTGTCTTGGGTGTCCCTACATGGCATGGCTCATAGTTTCATTGAGTTAGACAAGGCAGTGGCCCATGTGATCGGATTGGTTAGTTTTCTGTGATTGTGGTTTTCAGTCTGTCTACCCCCTGATGGAGAAGGGTAAGAGACTTATGGAAGCTCCGTGATGGGAAAGACTGACTGAGAGGAAAACTGGGTCTTGTTCTCCTGGGCAGGGCCATGGCCAGTAAACCTTTAATCAAATTGTCTCTTGATGGGTGGGGCTGTGTTCCCTCCCTGCTATTTACCTGGGGCCAAACTATGGTGGAGGTAATGAAGATAATGGTGACTTCCTTCAAAAGACCCTATGCATGTACTGTTACACATATTGCCCCCAATCCTGCAGCAGGCCACTGCTGACCCACGCCTCCATTGGAGACTCCTGGACACTCCAGGGCAAGTCTGGGTCAGTCTCTTATGGGGTCACTGCTCCTTTCTCCTGAGTCCTAGTACACACAAAGTTCTGTTTGTGCCCTCTAAGGGTCTATTTCCCAGTCTTGTGTAAGTTCTGGCAGTTCTATGGTGGGGTTAATGGCAATCTCCTCCAAGAGGGCTTATGCCAGACTCAACTCTGCTGCACCTAGAGCACCTGTTCTTGTTGCAGTCTATTGCTGATCCGTACCTCCATAGGAGATGCTCAAACACAGTTCTGTTTCAGTCTCTGTGGGGTCCCTGGGTCCTGGTGGACACAAGATCTGTTTGTACCCTCTGAGTGTCTCTGGCTGGAATGGGCTTTGATTCTGAACATGAATTCGCCCCTCCTACCATCTTGCTGGGGCTTCTCCTTTACCGCCCCAGTGCCTACCATCTTGCTGGGGTTTCTCTAACCTTGGACGCGGAGTATCTGCTCACAGCCACTGCAGCGAAGTGCAGCCACCACTCCTGACCTTGGACATGGGGTATCTACTAATAGGTGTTAGCTCTTCTCTAAATTTTTGGTAGTATTCACCTGTGAAGCCATCTGGCCCTGGGCTTCCATTTGTTGGAAGATTTTTGATTAAGCTCCAATTTCTGTGCTTGTAATGGGCCTGTTAAGATTTTCAATTTATTCCTGGTTCAGTTTTGGAAAGTTATACTTTTCTAAGAATTTTTCCATTTCTTCCAAATTTTCCATTTTATTAGCACATAATTGCTCATGGTAGTCTCTTATGATATTTTGTATTTTTTTGTTGTCTCTTGTGATTTTTTCATTTCTAGTTTTATTGATTTGATTCTTCTCCCTTTTTTCCTTGATTAGTCTGGTTAATTGTTTGTCTATTTTATTTTCTTAAAAGCCACCTTTTAGTTTTGTTGATTTCTGCTATAATCTCCTTCATTTTTTTTTTTTAATTTACAGTTAGTCCTTTCAAAATATTATGCAAGAATTCCTTGCTGAGTATGAGAAAGAACCAAAGAATAAGAGAGCAAAGTGGTTTTTCTAATCCTATTCCTTCTTGCCACCAATGATTATAGTGATTAAAGTCTTTGGAGATAAGGCACCTATATAATTTGTCTACTACTGTCCTGGTGTAAGTTTGCTATCATATAATAATTATCAAGGTTTCCTTTTTTACTCTTAAAACTATCCTGTTTTAGATGGTAAAGATAGATAACCTTCCCTGGCTTTTCTGCCTTTCAGATGTCTCATGATAATGATACCAAATAGCCCCTTGGAAAAATGTATTGAGTACCATCTAAAGATCTGAACACAGATTTTTGAAAGTATTCCTAACTTTTGAAATAAGAACAGATCATGTCAAGGGCATTGTATATATGATTTAAGGGTTTTCTTAAAGGGGCTATGTTGGAATATTCTGCCACATTTTTCAGAGATGGGCCTGTCTTTGTGCCATTTCAAAGTCAGCTCAGCTGAGTTTGTATTTGAAAGAATAAGAGAAGATATGAAAAGACTGTTCACAATAGACTAGATAGTGGCCCAGAAAAGATTCATCCTAAAACACTGTTACCACAAATGTTATTTGTGCAGCGAAGGGTACTTTGATGATGTGATTAAGGATCATAAATGAGAATATTATCAAGTCTTACTTGTGTTGATCTTAAATATAATCTCAATTTCTCTTGCAAGAGGAAAGTGGAAGGAGATTTGACTATAGAACATAAAGTAAAAGATGTGAAAATGGTAGCAAAACATTGGATTGATACAAAGAAGGAGTAACAAGTCAAGGATTGCAGGTGACCCCCATAAACTAAAAAAGGCAAGGAAATATACTGAACTCTGGAGCCTCCAGAAGGAACCAACCCTGCTGATGATCTGCGCAGTGAAATTGATTTTTGACTTCTGGCTGCCAGAAGAAGGTTAATTTGTGTTGTTTTAGACCTTTGCATCTGAGGTAATTATTACAGTTGTCACAGGCAACTAACACACTGATGTAGCATTGTCTTATTTATAGTGAATATTTTAAATATACTGTATCAAACAAAGCTCGCAGAAGCTCTATGAAGTAAATGTGATTATCTTTCATAAAGGAGGAATCAGAAGTTCAGAATTAAAACTATTAAGTTAATAACACTCCATTCTTTTTTGGCATACAATGGCCAAAAAAAATCAAAGGAGGTGAAAAAAAAAAAAAAAACTAAAACCAAAAGGACTAGAAATAACTAAGTAATCAAAATCAAGTTGGTCCAAGACTGATTCATGTCAATGTATGGCAAAAACCACTACAATATTGTAAAGTAATTAGCCTCCAACTAATACAGATAAATGGGGAAAAAAAAAAAAAATCAAGTTGTCATGTTACAGGATATTTGACCTAAAATGAGATATGAGTCTAGAGCTAAAGGCTTAGAAGAAAAGAGCTGAGTGAAAACCCGAAAGAAAACTGATAGAAGTGCATTATTTAATAATTAATAAAGATGCTTTGATGAGGATGTATAATCAAAGCATATGAGCCACAAAACTTGATCGGGAAAGGTGATTCCTTTGGTCATGTTGTTGGTTAGTCACTAAGTCATATCTAACTCTTTATGACCCAATGGACTGAAGCATGCCAAGCTTTTCCATCCTCCCCTATTTCCTGGAGTTTTCTCAAACTCATGCCCATTCCATTAGTGAGGGTATTGAATCATCTCATTTTCTATCTTCCCCTTCTCCTTTTGCCTTCAATCTTTCCAGCACCAGGGTCTTTTCTAATGAGTTGGCTCTTTCCATCAGGTGGCCAAAGTTTCAGCTTCAGCATCAGCCTTTCCAATGGACAGTCAGGGTTGATTACATTTAGGATTGGCAGGTTTGATCTCCTTCCAGTCCAAGGGACTCTCAAGAGTCTTCTCCAACACCACAGTTCATAAGCATCAATTTTTCAACACCCAGCATTCTTTATGGTCCAACTCTCACATTGAACATGACTACTGAAAAAAACAAAGCTTTGACTAGCTGGATGTTTGTCAGCTAAGTGGGGACTCTACTTTTTAATCACTGTCTAGGTTCATCACAGATTTTCTTCCAAGGAGCAAGTGTCTTTAATTCCATGGCTATAATCACCATTCACGTGATTTTGGAACAGAAGAAAATAAAATCTGTTACTATTTCCACTTATCCCCTTCATTTGCCATGAAGTGATGGGACTGGATGCCATGGTCATAATTTTTTGACTATTGAGTTTTAAGCCAGATTTTTCACTCTTGTCTTTCACCCTCATCAAGAGATTCTTCATTTCCTCTTTGCTTTCTGTCGTTAGAGTGGTATCGTCTTCTTATCTGAGGTTATTGATAATTCTCCTGGAAATCTTGAATCCAGCTTGTGCTTCATCCAGTCCGGCATTTCACGTTATGTACACTGCATATAAGTTAAATAAACAGGGTGACAATATACAGCCTTGAGGTACTCCTTTCCCGATTTGGATCCAGTCCTTTTTCCTTATTAGGTTCTAACTTTTGCTTGTTGACATGCACACAGATTTTTCAAGAGGCAGGCAAGGTGGTCTGGTGTTCCCATCGAAAAAAAAAAAAAAAGAATTTTCCAGTTTGTTGTGATCCACACAGTCAAAGACTAACTTAGCTAATGAAGCAGAAGTGGATTTTCTTTGTCTAGACTTTCTTTGCTTTCTCTGTAATCTAATGAATGTTGGCATTTTGATCTCTGATTCCTTTGCCTTTTCTAAATCCCACTTGTACATCTGGAAGTTCTTGGATCATGTACTGCTGAAGCCCAGCTTGAAAGATTTTGAGCATTACCTGGCTAGCATGTGAAAGGTGCTCAACTGCATGGTGGTTTGTACATTCTTTGGCATTGCCTTTCTTTGGGACTGGAAAGAAAACTGACCTTTTCTAGTCCTATAGCCACTGCTGAGTTTTCTAAATTTGCTGCAATATTGAGTGCAATACTTTAACAACATCGTCTTTTAGGATTTGAAGCAGGTCAGCTGGAATTACTTCCACTATACTTGTTCATTGTAATGCTTTCTAATGCCCACTTGACTTCACACTCCAGGATATCTGGCTTTAGGTGAGTGACCACACAATCATGGTTATCCGAGTCATTAAAACTTTTTCATATACTTCATCTGTGTATTCTTGTCACTTATTCTTAATTTCTTCTTCTTTTAGGTCATGCACTTTTGTTTGTTCATATACTTTTACCAAAACAATACAGTAATGCCTAGGTTTATAAGAGGATAATTGAATTTCAGAGGTGAGTCTTTTCCTTTCTATGTGAAAGCTATATTGAAAAGTAAATCACAATCATTTTCTAAACAACAGCAATAATATCTCATATATTCTATGTGGAATATAAAATAAGTACATTTCCTTAAAAAATATTCTCAGAAACATCTGATGCTCTAGGTCATATCTGAGAGTGTGTACAAGTTGGCAATTTGAAGAAATCTATGACATAATTTGAAAGTCAACTCCATGATTTATAGTCATATCCTGTGCATGTCACCAAATAACTGCATTTCCTCATGTCAGACACTTTGGAGGTGGAAATTATTTGTTATATGTTAGAAAACTTTGGGGAAGTCTGATGTGGGTCGTAGAACCTTTGCTACAGTATGAGAACTTCTGTGGTATAATCATTCTACAGTTTGTGAGTCACCCACCCAACAGCTCTATGTTAAGGTTACAGGTTTTATGGTGGGGCTAGTGGCAACCTTCTCCAAAAGGACTTATGCCAACATGCCATGCCTCCCAGGACTGATACTGCCAGTGTCCCTGTCCCTGCAGCAGGCCATTGCTGGCCCATGCCTCCACAGGAGACTCTCAAAAATGCACAGGCAGATCTGACTCAGTATCTTGAGGGGGTCATTTTTCCTTTCTTGTTCCCTGGGTTTTGGTGTGCATGAAGAAGGTTCCATCACTTCATGGCATATGAATGAGGAAAAAATGGAAGCAATGGCAGATTTCATTTTCTCGGGCTCCAAAATCACTGCAGACAGTGACTGCAGCCATGAAATTAAAAGATACTTGCTCCTTGGAAGAAAAGCTATGACAAACCTAGATAGCATATTGAAACGTAGAGACTTCGGTGACAAAGGTCTGTATAGTCAAAGCTATGCTTTTTCCAGTAGTCATGTACAGATGTGAGAGCTGGACCATAAAGAAGGCTGAGCATTGAAGAATGAATGCTTTCATTAATTCTGGAGAAGATTCTTGAGGGTCCCTTGAACAGCAAGGAGATCAAGTCAATCCTAAAGGAAATCAGTACTGTATATTCATTGAAAAGACTGATGCTGAAGGTGAAACTCCAATACTCTGGCTACCTGATGTGAAGAGCTGACTCACTGAAAAAAATCCCTGATGTTAGGAAACGGAAGGCAGGAGGAGAAAGAGATAACAGAAGATGAGATGGTTGGATGGCATCCCTGACTCAGTGGACATGAGTTTGAGCAAACCATGGGATCTAGGGAAGGACAGGGAAACGTGGCATGCTGCAGTCCATGGGGTCGAAATGAGTAGGACACAACTTAGTGACTGAACAACAACAAGAAAACTTGAGATATCAAATAAATTTTGGATGCTTGTCCCATAATGTTTTTGAAAGTAATATACTATAAGCAGTAATTTCATTGATTTTCAGTTATTGACAAACTGCTCATAAAAGGCAGCTCAATGTACATGTTAAGAACATGTAATTTGAATCTTGCATCCAGTGTTTCTATATTACTATTGGCCCCTACTTCTGTGTGGTGCAGTCTACGCCACCCTATATTGTAGCCCTTTGCCTGGTTCCTCTTAAGCAAAGTATCAAAACTCACTGGGTCATAGATTCCTCCATAAAATGGGGATAAAGATAGCTCCTCCATCATAGGGATGCAATACAAAAAATAAATTATTTATCTATTTAAGCACTTAAAACAGTATCTGGAACACAGTAAGCATTAGGTATGTGTTTTCTATTATTAGGGGCTTCACTGATAGCTCAGTTGGTAAAGAATCCCCCTGCAATGTGTGAGTCCTGGGTTTGATCCCTGGATTGGAAAGATCCCGTGGAGAAGGGAAAGGCTACCCACTCCAGTATCCTGGCCTAGAGAATTCCATGGACTGTATAGTCCATAGGGTCGCAAAGAGTCAGACACGAAGGAGCAACTTTCATTTCACTTCACTTCACTTTCTATTATCAGGTTGAACGAACTAATATCAAATAATATATTTAATAATTCTATAAATTGCAACTTCCAACTTTCCTAAATCCTGAAATGTTAATATTAAATGCTTTACAACTTTGTCTTAAATGGTATTTAACTCTTAAAAATAATCTTATAGGCTTTCATTGCCTTTTAAAAATAATATGTTTCTTTCATACTCAGTATATTAATATATCTTCAGTATTTGATGTTTTATTAACACTGTTTCATTATAAAACTCATTTAATATTAAACTACTTATAACCATGGCTAAATAGCTGTAATTTCTTGAGCTATGACACCATGTTGTATATAAATGTGGTGATGGTGAGAGTGATTTATTTTCTTTACTTCAAAGTGTTAAATGGAAAAAAAGAAAAAAAAAAGATAATATTCTTCTTTGAGGGATTATTCTCCTTCTCTTCATAATATCAAATATCTATTTTAGATTGATTAGTATCAGATCAATTAAATTTTTAAAGTAAAATGAGCTTGATTCTTTTCAGACCTATCTACAGAATTCAATGTTAATCAAAGCTACACATGATGATTGGTCTGGGAGTCAAATATGACATTTGAAGAATTCAAATAAATATTCCTAGAAATTTTTAGGAATGTTCATGTACTGAAAGTCATTTTTAAAATAGAGACAACAAAAACAAAAGAGAAAAACTTTAGGAATTAAATTGTAATATTAATATAATTGATGTTTGCTTCTGCCACTGAACCCAGTCAAACATTTCTGGTTCAGATCACTTGTCAGTAGGCCAATTTTCTCATGGAACCTACTTCTTAAGTCCAAAATTATTTCTTGAGGGGAACAGTAAAAGTCAGCTTATACTATAAACGTATCACATGTGCAAGTGCCTTACAAAAGAAAATAAAAGATGAAACAAAAGAATACACACAAAAATGAAATGAAAGGTTAAAAGCTATTGTTGACTCCCATTCCTAACTAACCCAACTCCTCTGACCCATAAAGATTAACATAGCAGAACAACAAGAATATCCACTTGACATTTTACCTCCTAACTGTTACATGTGTTATGCTAATTATTCTAGTCCTTGCCATTCTTCACTGCTCTAACAATATATTGGCTCATAAGAAGAGAAAATGTATTATTTGAATAATATAGCTTTGTCTAGAGAACTATAAAGTGTATTCTGGGAATACTAAGAACATTTCAATATGCATTATTGCTTAAATTTTGGGCAAAGAACAACACATCAAAAAGAATATAAGATTGCATTTCAGTAAAATGTTTAAGTGTACTCTAGGCAAAAATGTAATTTTCTCTATAACTCCTTAATATACAAAATAGTGTATTCATATCTATACTTTCTAAAAACAACTCCCCAAGGAAGCAGTTTTTTTTTTTTTTTTTAATAAATAAGAAGGCTCATGGTTTTGAGTTTTATTTTGTTTATTTATCAGCAGGAAACATTAGCTTTAAGTACCCTTCCAATAAATGCAAGTGCAATACCAAATGTGTTCCTATTTTGTTCTATTCCTAGAAAAAAACTACAATGAACCCCAAATAAATAAATAAATAAATGAATAAACTTAATAACAAACACACACACCCACACATGGCCTTTTAATAAAAAGGCAAGTGATGGAGTCCTCTGCCTGACCTAAAATTGAAATATCAACAATGTAAGCTATCAATTATTTACTTCTATCTGAAAATGAAGGAAAGGATTCAGTAAATTAAGCCCTTCTAGGTCAAAAATAGATACGACTGAAATGACTTTGCACACACACTCAAATTTCTAGAAAATGTCAGTCTTCATAATATTCACATATGTATGTATTTTCAGAACACCAACAATGTAAACATGTGATGTCAAAGGAATTTTAGCTATTTTCTTCTTCATCATATTAAATACCATCAAAGAAGAAAATATATGATTAAACCAAGGCAAATAAATAAGTAAATAAACCAAGGCACATTTTGGGTATAAGCACAAAAGAGTATAATAAACCTTATATAAATGAAATAATTTTCCTTTTAATAATTTTATCTTCGAAAAACACTTTAGCAACAAAAATTGATAAAATAAATCAAAATATATAAAAATTAATGATACAGTTTAATGGAAAGTTGGACTATATAAACATTTTTAAAATTTGTCGTTACAAAACACTATTAACAGAATGAGAAGACAACCACTGAGATAAGAAGATAATATTTGCAAAACATATATCTAAGAAGGGATTAATATCTAAAATATATAAACATTGCCTACAAGTCAATAACATAAACACCAATAACTCAATTCAGAAATGGCAAAGAACTTTAACAGAAATTTCTCAAATAAAGTTTACAAATGACTAAATAATCACATTAAAAGATGGTCAACCTTATTGATGGGCAGGGAAATATAAATCAAAACAACAATCAGAAACCATTTTGTACTCATTTAGATAGCTGTTATAAAAAATATTAAGTGTTTTTGAGGATGGGAAGAGATTGATATCCTTGTCAGTTGCAGCTACTATGGGGAATAGTGTGGAGTTTCCTTAACAAAATTACAAATAGAATTACTATATGATCCAGCAATTCTGCTTTTGAATATATATACCAAAGGATTGAGAGCAGAGACTGGAACAGCTATTTGTAAACCTCTTTTCACAACAGCTGTATTCACAATAATCAAAAGATGAAAGCTCAATTCAAGCAACAGTGATTCATCTGTCATCAGATGAAGGGACAAACAAAATGTGGGAGATGCATATATATATACATGTACGTAATGGAATATTATTCAGCCTTTAAAAAGAACAAGTTTTTTACATGTGCTACAACATAGATCACCCTTGAAGACATTTTGATAAGTGAAATAAGTCTCTCAAAAGGACAAATATTTTTTTACTCATTTATATAATTTGCGTATGTTTATATTATTTATATGATTCCACTTGTAGGAGATACTTAGGGTGCTCAAATTCAGAAATTAGAATGGTGGTTGTCAGGGGCTGGCAAAAAAGAAGTTACTGCTTAATGTGTTCATAGATTCAGATTTGCAAGATGAAAAATACTCTGAAAATGGAAGGTGATGATAATTTAACAGTAATGTCAACATAACCAAGGCACTTACCTGTGCACTTAAAATGGCCAAAATGTTAAACTGTATGCCATTTATATTTTACCGCAAATTTTAAAACTATCTAGAGTGATAAAATATCCTTTTTTGAGTAATATGACAAATTCAGCTCTTTGGACCAGATCTCCTTTTGAATCAATGGCAAGTGCTAAATTAAAAAAAAAATAATTCTAGAAAAGCACCACAAAATGATAGCATTAACATTAACCAATTCTCCATGTGAGGTTACACTAAGCCTTAATAGCTTAATGATAAACAAATCCATTTGACTTGATTTGGCCAATGAAAGATGAGCAGAAGTGGACAAATTTTGGAGTAGAAACTTTAAGAACTATTGAATGGTTCTTCTATCTCTTCTATAGCTCTTTTACTAGAATTCCAATTCTTATAAAAAACTCCCACTTTAATTTATCTGCTTCAGAATGTGGAATACATATGAAGCAGCAGTGTAGCTTATCTGCAGCTGGTCTGTAATATAAATAAAAAAGGAAACTGTTATCTTTGTAAGATAAGAACATGTGGGTTTGTTTATTACTTTAGGATAAATTAATAAAAGTTGACTTGATAAGTAACTCACTACACACTATAAATAAAATCTGAAATTCAGAGGAATTCCCAGTATGGGAGTTCTAACAAGATAACCTCTCCCCTTAAATCTCAGACTATAAAGAGATACAAACTAAATGTAAAGATAAATCAAAATCAAACTACTCAATCATCATCTCTATTCACTACAAGAAAAGTTGCCTTACAAAGGAGAAAAGCAAGACATCAGAAATTATAAACAAAGACCAATTATAAGCATGGAAATTGAAACTGTAATAAAAAAATCTTCCAACAAACAGAAGCCCTGGCTTCACAGGCAAATTCTGCCAAAAGTTGTGGTTGTTGTTGTTCAGTTGCCAAGTCTTGTCCAATTCTCAATGAATCCATGGACTACAGCACTCCAGGCTTCCCTGGCCTTTATCATCTCCCAGAGATTGCTCAAACTCAGGTCCATTGAGTCAGTGATGCTATCCAACCAGCGATCTCACCCAAAGTTTAGAGAAGAGCTAACACCTATCCTTCTTAAACTCTTCCAGAAAATTGCAGAGAAAGAAAAACTCCCAAACTCATTGTAGAAGGCCACCACCACTCTGATACCAAAACCAATCAAAGATATCACACAAAAAAGAAAATGACAGGCTAATATCACTGATAAAAATATATGAAAAAATCCTCAATGAAATTCTAGCAAACAAAATCCAACATAACATTGAAAGGATCATATATATTTATCAAGTGGTCTTTATCCCAGGGATGTAAGGATTCTTCAATGTATGCAATTCAATCAATGTGATACATCATATTAACAAACTGAAAGATAAAAACCATACGATCATCTCAATAGATGTAGAGAAAGCTTTTAACAAAATTCAATACCCATTTATGATAAAAACTATCCAGAAAGTAGGCATGGAAGGAAATTACCTCAAGATATTAAAGGCCATATACAACAAACCCACAGTGGACATGATTGTCAATGGTGTAAAACTGAAAGCATTCCCTCAAAGTTCAGGGACAAGTCAAGCATGCACATTCTCACAACTAATATTCAACATAATTTTGGAAGACTAAGCCACAGCAATCAGAGAAGAGAAAGAAATAAGAGAATCCAGATTGGAAAAGTAAAACTCTCACTGTTTGTAGATGATATGATTCTCTACATAGAAAACCCTAAAGATGCCACCAGAAAATTACTAGAGCTAGTCAATGAATATAGTAAAATCCAAGATATAAAATTAATACACAGCAATTCCTTTCATTCCTATACATTACCACTGAAAAATCAGAAAGAGAAATTAAGGAAACAATCCCATTCACCATTGCAACAAAAAGAATGAAATACTTAGGAATAAGCCAACCTAAAGAGACAAAAGACTTATATGCAGAAAACTATAAGACATTGATGAAAGAAATAAAAGATGGGGGAAAAAAATAAAACAGATGAAGGGATATACCATGTTATTGGATTGGAAGAATCAATATTGTGAAAATGACTATTGTACCCAAAGCAAACCATAGACTCAGTGCAATTCCTATCAAACTACCAATGGTATTCTTCACAGAACTAGAACAAAACAATTCACAATTTTTATGGAAACATAAAAGATATAAAACATAAAACCATAAAAACAAGACATAATAGCCAAACCAATCTTGAGAAAGAACAGAACTGGAAGAATCAACCGGCCTGACTTCAGACTATACTACAAAACTACAGCCATCAGGATAATATGGCACTGGCACAAAAGCAGAAATATAGACCAATGGAACAAGGTAGAAATCCTAGAGATAAACCCATGCAACTATGGGCACTTTGTGTTTGATAAAGGAGGCAAGAATGTACCATGGAGAAAAGACAATCTCTTCAATAAGTGGTGCTGTGAAAACTGATAGATACATGTAAAAAAACGAAACTAGGATACTTCCTAACACCATATACAAAAATAAACTCAAAATGGATTAAAGACAAATATAAGGCCAGAAACTATAAAACTATTAGAGGAAAACACAGGCAGAACACTCTTTGACATAAATGAGAGAAGATCATCTTTGACCCACCTCCTAGAGTAATAGAAATAAAACCAAAAATAAACAAATGGATCAAATTAAGCTCGAAAGTTTTTGCACAACATAGTAAACAAAGATAGGTGAAATTGAGCAGCAGTAGTAGTATGGAGATTCCTTAGCAAGCTAGGAACAAAATTATCATATGACTCAGCAATCCCACTACTACCCTGAGAAAACCATAAGTGAAAAAGACATACATACCCCAATGTTCATAGCAGCATTATTTACAATAGTTAGGGACGTGAAAACAACTTAGATGCCAACCTACAGATGAATGGATACAGAAGATGTGATACATATATATAACGGAATATTAGCCATAAAAAAGGACAAATTTGAGTCAGTTCTAGTGAGGTGGATGAACCTAAAGCCTGTCACAGAGAGTGAAGCAAGTCAGAAAGAGAAAAGCAAATTTTATACATTAATGCGTCACGGCAACCCACTCCAGTATTCTTGCCTGGAGAATCCTATGGGCAGAGGAGCCCGGTGGGGTAGACTTGATAGGGTGGCAAAGAGTTGGACATGACTGAAGCTACTGAAGTGAAATGATAGAATTTAGAAAAATGGTATTAATAAACTTTATTTGCAGGAAAGGAATGGAGACACTGATATAGAGAGACGGACTTTCGGACAGTGGGGGAAGGAAAGAGGGAGATGAAGGGAGAATGTAGCATCAACATATATACACTGTGTGTGTGTGTGTGCTCCATTGTCTCTGACTCTGTGAGCCCATGGACTGTAGTCTGTCAGGATTCTCTGTCCATAGGATGTTCCAGGTAAGATTACTGGAATGGGTTGCCACTTCCTCCTCCAGGGGATCTTCCCAACCCAGGGACAGGACACCAGTCTCTTAAGCTTGCTGCATTGCAGGCAGATTCTTTACCATTGCACAACCTGGGAACTATATGTATGTGTGTATATATATATATGTGTGTGTGTGTGTGTGTGTGTGTGTGTGCATTACCCTACTGTATGTAGTGTATGTACACTACCCTAGGGTACACTGCGATAGTGTACATATATACATATACGTGTATATATATATATACACACTCCCATGTGTAAAATAGATAGCTGGTGAGAAGTTGCTGTGCAGCACAGGGTTCCCAGCCTGGCACTTTGTGATGACCTAGAGGATAGGACGAAGGGAAGGGAAGGAAGCTCATAAACCTTTGTCATTTAGTTGCTGAGTCTGATTCTTTGGCAGCCCCATGAACTATAGCCTGCCAAGCAGGATCTCCCAGGCAAGAATACTGGTATGGATTATTATCTCCTTCTCCAGGGGATCTTTCTGCTCCAGGGATCAAACCTGTGTCTTCTGCTTCACAGGAGGATTATTTACCACTGAGCCATCTGGAAAGCCCTTCATAAAAGTTTGGACAACTTAAAATAGATAAATATATTTCTAATAGGAATCCCTTAAGGTTTGACCTTGTAGGATATGGAAAGGAGACAAAAAATATTTGAAAAAGTAATATCCAAAGATTTTCTAAATTTGATAAAACTATAACACATAGATCCAAGAAACTAAACAAGCCCTAGGATACAAAGAAAGCAACACTAAGATTCATAATGAAATTGCTTAAAACCGGGGTCAGTCAGTTCAGTCACTCAGTCGTGTCCGACTCTTTGCGACCCCATGAATCGCAGCACGCCAGGCCTCCCTGTCCGTCACCACCTCCTGGAGTTTACTCGAACCCATGTCCATCGAGTTGGTGATGCCATCCAACCATCTCATTCTCTGTCGTCCCCTTCTCCTCCTGCCCCCGTCCAGCATCAGGGTCTTTTCCATTGAGTCAACTCTTCGCATGATGTGGCCAAAGTACTGGAGTTTCAGCTTCAGCATCAGTCCTTCCAATGAACACCCAGAACTGATCTCCTTTAGGATGGACTGGTTGGATCTCCTTGCAGTTCAAGGGACTCTCAAGAGTCTTCTCCAACATCATATTTCAAAACCGGGTAATAAACTATAAAACTTCTAAAAGAAAACATAGGCTGCACACTCCTTGACTTAAATCACAGCAAGATTCTCAATGACCTACCTCCTAGAATAAAGAAAATAAAAACAATAACAAGTGGGACCTAATTAAACTTAAAAACTTTTGCACAGCAAAGGAAACTACATACAAGGTGAAAAGATAACCCTCAGAATGGGAGAAAAATAATATCAAATGAAGCAACTGGCAAAGGATTAATCTCCAAAATATAGAAGCAACACTTGCAGCTCAATATCAGAGAAATAACCCAATCAAAAAGCAGGCAGAAGACCTAAACAAGAAGACATACAGATGGGCAATAAACACATGAAAAGATGCTCAACATAGCTCATTATTAGAGAAATGCAAATCAAACTACAATGAGGTATCACCTCCCACCAGTCAGGATGGCCATCATAAAACAGTCTACCAATACGACAAACAATAGTAAAGTAAGTCAGAAAGAGAAAAGCAGTATTTGTATATTAATGCATATATATGGAATCTAGAAAGATGGTACCCTTAAATTTATTTGCAGGGCAACAATTGAGATCCAGATATAGAGAACAGACTTGTGGACATGGTGGGGGAAGGAGATGGAGGGATGATTTTAAAGAGTCTCATTGAAACATATATACTACCATGTGTGAAATAGGTAGTCAGTGGGTATTTGCTATAAGATGCAGGATGTCCAAACCCGGTGCTCTGTGACAACCTAGAAGGACAGGATGGGATGAGAGGTGGGAGGGAGGTCAAGAGGGAGGGGACAAATGTATACCTATGACTGATTCATGTTGATGTATGGCAGAAACTAATACGATATTGTAAAGCAATTATTCTACAATGAAAAATAAAATTTAAAATGTCAACTCACCCTTTGTGATATTATACTGTCATTTTGAAAATGTTACTCTTGAAGGAAACTGGGTAGAGTGTACAAAGGATGAGTAGTATTACTTAAAAATTCATGAAAATTTACAATTATTCCAATAAGAAATTTCACTTAAAAGGAAACACACACACACACACACACACACGCAGACAAGAGAAAATCTGAAAAGCAACCATGGAAAGAAGATACATTACATAAAGAGTAGCAGAGATAATACCTCAACCAAGATGGCAGAATAGGAGGATATGTGCTCATCTTCTCCTGCAATAACTCCAAAATTACAACTAGCTGCTGAACAACCATCCATGGGAGAATGTTGGATCCCACCAAAAAAAGATACCCCATGTCCAAGGGCAAAGGAAAGCCACATCAAGGTGGTAGGAGGAGCAAAATCGTGTTTAGAATCAAACCTCAAACCTGCTGGAGACACTCAGAGGGATCAAACAAAACCTTGTGTGCACTAGGACCCAGAAGAAAGGAGCAGTGACCCCACAAGAGACTGCCCACACTTGCCTGTGAGTGTGTTCAGGAGTCTCCAGTGGAGGTGTGGGTTGGTGGTGGCCTGCTACAGGGTTGGGGGTGCTGAGATTGGTCATGTGTGCACGGGACCTTTTGAAGGAGGTCGCCATTATTTACATTACCTCCACCATAGTTTGCTCTCAGGTCAAGCAAAAGGGAGGGAACACAGCACTGCCCATCAAGAGAAAAACGGATTAAAGATTTACTAAGCATTGTCCTGCACATTAGAACAAGATCCAATTTCCCCCTTTTTCAGTCTCTCCCATCAAGAAACTCTCATAAGCCACTTATTCTTATCCATCAGAGGGCAGACAGAATGAAAACCACAATCACAGAAAACTAATCAAAATCGTTACTTGGACCACAACCTTGTCTAAATTAATGAAACTATGAGACACACCACGTAGGGCCACCCAAGAAGGACGGGTCATGGTAGAGAGTTCTGCCAAAACATGGTCCACTGGAGAAGGGAATAGCAAACCACTTCAGTGTTCTTGCCTTGAGAACCCCACGAACAGTATGAAAAGGCAAAAAGATATGACATTGAAAGATGAACTTCCCAGGTTGGTAGGTGCCCAATATGAATGGAGAAATAACTCCAGAAAGAATGAAGAGACAGAGCCAAAGCGAAAATAGCACTCAGTTTTGAATGTGACTAGTAATGGAAGTAAAGTCCAATGCTGTAAGTAACAATATTGCATAGGAACCTAGAAAGTTAGGTCCATGAATCAAGGTAAATTGGAGATGGTCAAATAGGGGATGGCAAGAGTGAACATCAACATTTTAGGAATCAGTGAACTAATGGACTGTGATGGGCGAATTTCTTTCACATGACCTACTAGTGTGGGCAAGAATCCCATAGAAGAAATGGAGTAGCCATCATAGTCAACAAAAGTCTATGAAATCCAGTTCTTGGGGGCAATCTCAAACATGACAGAATGATCTCTATCTGTTTCCAAGGCAAACCATTCAAAAGCAAAGTAATCCAAGTCTATACCCCAAACAGTAATGCTGAAGAAACTGAAGTTGAATGGTTATATGAAGACCTACAAGACCTTTTAGAACTAACACCCCCAAAAGATGTCCTTTTCATCATAGGGGACTGGAATGCAAAAATAGGAAGTCAAGAGATACCAGGAGTAACAGGCAAATTTGGTTTTGGAGTACAAAATGAAACAGGACAAAGGCTGACAGAGTTTTGCCAAGAGAACACACTGACCATAGCAAACACTCTCTTCCAACAACACAAGAGAAGATTCTACACATGGACATCACCAGATGGTCAATACCAAAATGAGAATGATTATATTATTTGCAGCCAAAAGTGGAGAAGCTCTATAGAGTCAGCAAAAACAAGACTGGAAGTTGACTGTGGCTTAGATCTTGAACTCCTTATTGCCAAATTCTGACTTAAATTGAAGAAAGTGGTGAAAACCACTAGATCATTCAGGTATGACCTAAATAAAATCCTTTATCATTGTGCAGTGGAAGTGACAAATAGATTCAAGGGATTAGCTCTGATAGACAGAGTGCCTGAAGAACTATGCACAGAGGTTCATGACATCGTACAGGAGGCAGTAATCAAGACCATCCTCAAGAAAAAGAAATGCAAAAAGGCAAAATGGTTGTCTGAGGAGGCCCTACAAATAGCTGAGAAAAGAAGAGAAGCTAAAGGCAAAGGAGAAAAGGAAAGATACTTTCATCTGAATGCAGAGTTTCAAAGAATAGCAAGGAGAGACAAGAAAGCCTTCCTTAGTGATAAACGGTAAGAAATAGAGGAAAACAGTAGAATGCAAAAGACTAGAGGTTTTATCAAGAAATTTGCAGATACAAAGAAAACATTTTATGCAAAGATGGGCACAATAAAGGATATAAATTGTATGAACCTAACAGAAGCAGAAGATACTAAGAAGAGGTGGCAAGAATACACAGAAAAACTATACAAAAAATCATCATGACCCAGAAACCACAACGTCATGCTCACTAGAGCCAGACATTCTGGAATGCAAAGTCAGTTGGCCCTTAGGAAGCATCACTATGAGCAAAGCTAGTGGAAGTGATGGATTTCCAGTTGAGCTGTTCAAATCCTAAACAGTGTTGCTGTTAAAGTGCTGCACTCATTATGCCAGCAAATTGAGAAAACTCAGCAGTGGCTACAGGACTGGAAAAGGTCAGTTTTCATTCTAATCCCAAAGAAAGACAATGCCAAAGAATGTTCAAACTACTGCACATCTGCACTCACCTCTCACACTAGCAAAGTAATACTCAAAATTCTCCAAACCAGGCTTCAACAGTATATGAACCATGACATTCCAAATGTTCAGGCTGGATTTAGAAAAGGTAGTGGAATAAGAGATCAAATTGCCAACACATGTTGAATCATCGAAATAGCAAGGGAGTTCCAGAAACATCCACTTTTGCTTTATTGACTAAGCCTAATTCTTTTACTGTGGTCACAACCAACTGTGGAAAATTCCTAAAGAGATGGGAATACCAGAACACCTATTTGCTTCCTGAGAAATCTCTGTGTAAGTCAAGAACTAACAGTTAGAACCAGACATGGAACTATGGATTGGTTTAAAATTGGGAAAGGAGTACATCAAGACTGTATATTGTCACCCTGGTTATTTAATTTATATGCAAAGTATATCATGCAAAATGCCAGGCCAGATGAAGCACAAGCTGGAATCAAGAATGCCAGGAGAAATGTCAATAACCTCAGATATACAGATGACACCACCATTATGGCAGAAAGTGAAGAAGAACTGAAGAGCCTCTTGATGAAAGTGAAAGAGGAGAGTGAAAAAGTTGGCTTAAAAATCAACATTCAGAAAACTAAGATATGGCATCCAGTCCCACCATTTCATTACAAATAGATGGGAAACCAATGGAAACAGTGAGAAACTATTATTTGGCTTCAAAATCACTGCAGATGGTCACTGCAGTTATGAAATTAAAAGACGCTTCCTCCTTGGAAGAAAAATTATAACCAACCTAGACAGCACATTAAAAAGCAGAGACATTACTTTGCCAACAAAGTTCTGTTTAGTCAAAGCTATGTTTTTTCCAGTAGCCATGTATGGATGTGAGACTTGGACCGTAGAGAAAGCCGAGCTTGGAAGAATCGATGCTTTTGACCTGTGGTGTTGGAGGAGGCTCTTGAGAGTCCCTTGCATTGCAAGGAGAACAAGCCAGTCAATCCTAAAGGAAATCAGTCCTGAATATTTACTGGAAGGACTTTTGCTGAAGCTGAAACTTTAATGCTTTAGGCACCTGATGTGAAGAGCTACATTGGGAAAGACCTTGATTCTCAGAACTACTGAAGGCAGGAGGAGAAGGCGACAATAGATGATGAGATGATTGGATGGCATCACTGACTCAATGGACAAGAGTTTGAGTAAACTTCCGGAGTAGGTGATGGACAGGGAAGCCTGGCGTGCTGCAGTCCATGGGGTCACAAAACGTCGGACACAACTAAGCGACTGTACTGAACTGAACTGAATGATAAGCAGTTTTTAACATCTTTTCATGTACCTCTTGGTCATCTGTATGTCATCTTTAGAGAAATGTCTGTTTAGATTTTCTGCCTATTTGTTGATCAGTTTGTTTATATTGATGCTGTTAAGCATCATGAGCTGTTTGTAAATTTTGGAGACTATTCTTTTGTGGGTCACATCATTTGCAAATATTTTCTCCTAATCTGTGGGTTGCTTTTAGTTTTGCTTATTGTTTCCTTTGCTGTGAAAAAAAAATAACTTTTCAGTTTAAGTAAGTCCCATTTGTGTATATTTGTTTTTATTTCTATTATTCTAGGAGAGAGATCAAAAAAGATTGCCACAATTTATGTCAGAGAATGTTCTACCTATGTTTCCCTCTAGGAGTTTTATAGCGTTCAGTCTCACATTCAGGTCTTTAATCCATTTTCACCTATTTTACATGTGTGTGCTCAGTCAGTCAGTTGTGTCTGACTCTTTGCAGCCTTATGGACTGTAGCCCACTAGGCTCCTCTGTTCATGGAATTTTTTTAAGCAAGAATACTGGGGTGGGTTACCACCTCTTCCAGGGAATCTTCCTGACCCAGGGATTGTATCTGCATCTCTTGTGTCTCCTGCATTGCAGGCAGATTCTTTTATCACTGACACAGCTAGGACAGCTGTCTAGTTTTCCCAGCACCATTTGTTGAAAGACTGTTTTTCCAATATTGGGTAGTCTAGCCTCCTTTGTCATGGAATAATTGACCATAGGGCTTCCCTGTGGCTCAGATAGTAAAGGATTTGTTCGCAATGCAGAAGACCTGGGTTCGATCCCTGGATTGGGAAGATTCCCTGGAGAAGGGAGCGTTTTATTTCCCTTCCCTTAGCCTGGAGAAGGGAATGGGGCATGGGTTTATTTCTGGGTTTTCTATCATGTTTCACTGACCTATATTTCTGTTTTTGTGCCAGTACCATACTGTTTGATGACTCTAGCTTGGTAGTATAGTCTGAAATCAGGGAGCCTGATTCCTCCAGCTCTGTTTTTCTTTCTCAAGGTTGCTTTCAATATCCAGAGTCTTTTGTGTCTCCATACAAATTTTGAGATTATTTTGTTCTAGTTCTATGAAAAATGCCATTGGTGACAGGGATTGTGCTGCATCTGTAGATTGCCTTAGGTTGTTGTTATTGTTGTTCAGTCACTCAGTCGTGTCCGACAGCTGACTCTCTGTGACCTCGTGGATTGCAGCTTGCCAGGCTTCCCTGTCCTTCACCATCTCCCAGAGCTTGCTCAAAGTCTTATAGTCATTTTGACATGCTGGTTTTCTATAGTAATTAATGAATATAAGAATATTATTTCAAGGGTATTATGTCTGTTTACTAGAGCCTGCCTTTAGTTTTTATGCAGAAGGGATGGAATCAGAGAAGGACATGGTAACCCTTTCCAATATTCTTGCCTGGAGAATCCCATGGACAGATGAGCTTCACGGGCTACAGCCCATAGCATAACAAAGAGTCAGACATGGCTGAAGTGACTGAGCAATCATGTCAGTGAAACTAGCCCATCTTCCCTAAGGATTTCTCATTCTTCCTTCAGTGCCAAGAATTTTGCCACTGCTTCTGTACGAATGTAAATGAAGCTCACCATTTGATTCAAGCATAGTTGGAAGGAAGGAGAGATTGGTGATTCAGAAAAAGAGATAAAAAGGCCCAGTAGTACCATCTTTTCTGAATTGCATTCTTCAATAAATCGTCATATAAATTGTTGCTGGACCTTCTTTCCTTCTTATTTTTTGCCTTTGAATGGAATCTTCCTTGCCTTTTTCAACAATTCACTAGAGTAGTTATCACTCTGTAAATTTCAAGCTATCTGCCTAGAGTCCTGCAACAATTTCTCAAATAGTATTGATGATTCTGTTTTCTTACATTTCCACATTAATATAGATCAATTCTGTTTTAAAATGCCTCTTTGTTATTTCTAAGAAGGCAAGGTTGCAGAGGCAAATGTGTTCAATCCACATAAAGGAAAGATGTATAGAGTAACACTAGCCAGTGAAATATCCTGATTTTGAGAGATGCCTGGCATACATTTAGACATTTTGGCATCCTCAAAATATAAACAGAAACTAATTAATGGGAATTCATTAAAGAAATTATATAGAGGAAGAAGAATATTAGATACTGAATCTGAATATTAATGTTTCATGTGTGGATCATGAGAGAGAAGGGATTGAAGGCTTAAAGGAAACCGTCTAAGAGATGAGTAGTCTTTGGTAAGAGTGGGTCTACACAAGCTAAATTTTAAATTTTTATTATACTTTTTGACTTCCAGCCCCACTTCAATTTGTACCTATTAAAATAAATTATTTATTTCCAAAATTTATGTATTAATTATATTTCTGTAAACTAATATTGGATTTTCAGACAATAGGTATATTAGCATAACAAAGAACAACAACATATTGCTTCACAGATTAGATGGTAAGTAATTATGATAATGATGATCATGGTCATAATACTGGACAATTATTAGCATATATTTTGACCAATATTGCTAATACGTTGTTCTCTGCCACTGTCTTACAGCCAACTGGACTCTGTATTTTTGAGAGTGAGTAGATAACCAGGCTTACATTTTATATTTGACATCAAAAATCTTTAAAACTTTAGCTCAGATTGATAAAACCTGGTTTTCACAAATGACCTAACACAGATTATTGCAGAACTAAACAAAGCTTATCCTGCTCATTTTACTGGTATAGTTGCATTTTTAGGGGTTCTTTACTTAATAATACCTGAAATGTATCCATGGTATACACAACACATCATATGCATGAACACTTAAAAATATTTTGTTTTTGTTTTGTTTTCAGACAATGAAGACAGTGAGGAATAACAAATATTTGCATTGATTTGTCGTATTTAAGGTTGTCTTGAGAGTTAACTGTGCCTAATTGCTTCATTTTGTTGTTGTTGCTCAGCTAACTGAAAAATCAATAGCTTCTTTTGTACTTCGTATTAGATTTCCTGTGGCTCTATAGTGTTGCAACTTTAAACTTGTTCTGCCTTTCATGAAAGATGCTTATTAATTTCCTATTGTATACTCAGTGCTGTCCTTGTGATACTGAAGTCAAATCTTTGTACTAGCAGACTTTGAATTCTCTTTCTTCTATCTTCTCTGTTTCAATAGCATGAGACTAATTTGAAAATTAATTCACATGAAAACTTTTAAATTTAACCAGAGTAAAAAGTATTTCCATGTCAACTTCCTTATCAGGACCTGTGCATGAACTACTTCAGACAATTTTATCTGTATAAACATGAGTCCTAAATATGGGAAATTCTCATTATACAGACGGATTGTTTTCTCAAGTTTATTTGCATAAATGTTATTTAGAACTTGGAAGGCTTTTCCCCACAAAAACAATGGTATGTATAATAATAATCCCTTAAGTTTGTCCAACATGTCACAGTTTTCAAAGTATCTTTGCAACTATTTTCCCACCCATCTTGGAAGAAATTTTTTAGGAATTTATGTGGGTGTTGTGCTTCCCTTTATATAAATGATCAAAACCAGGCTCAAAGATTAAAAAGAAATATCTGTTTTCCTCTACCCACAGAGAACTTCTGACACCAAAAGTGGGAGTTTTCCCACTCTGACTGGTTCTCCAACCCTACCAACAACAACTGGATGGCTTATAATTGCATTTTGACACTATGTGAAATTAGCACAGACTCCACAGATTAAGGGCACAATCCCATAATACTACCCCTCCCTCCAGGCACCCTCTTTACTTCAGACACCAGCAGCAAGTCCCAGGTATCAGCTGTACATCTCACCAACTGGCCACAAATCTGGAGTTCCCATAACTCCTCCTCAGATTTAAGTCTTTGCTATAATGGCTCACAGAATTTAGGGGGAAGGGTTTATTATAAAGAATACAGATGAACAGCCAGATAAAGAATCACATATTTGAGGTCCAAAAGGGTCTTGAGGGCAAGAACTTCTGTTCCTACACCAACTTGACACATGGATATGTTTACCAACCCAGATCTCCAAACCTCATAGGTTAGGGTTTTTCTTATGAATGCTTCTTCACAGACAAGATTGCTTATAAACTCAAACTCCTGTTCCTCTCCTCCCCCCCAGGGGATGTATGGTGGGGCTGAAAGTTTCAAACTCTAATCTTGGCTTTGTCTTTCTACTGACCAGCCACCATCTGAAGTTATCTAAAGCCATCAGACACCAATGATCTCATTAGCATATGGAAATACACTCATCACTCTGGACTCCAAAGGTCTTAAAAGCTCCTACAGCAGAAATGAGCTTCAGAGAATGTATATCAGGGGGATAAAAAAAAAAAGATGTTTTTAGCACCCTATCACTCAGGAAATTACAAGCATTTTAGGAACTCTGTGTCAGGAAACAAGGGCAACCACTCTCACTATCTAATATGTAATATTGTATATATCATATTTTTGTTACATATATAATAATAGTGTTTTTGTTTAGTCACTAAGTCATGTCTGACTCTCACAACCCCATGGACACACCAAACTCCTCTGTCCATGGGATTTCCCAAGCAGGAATGCTGGGGTGAGTAGCCATTTCCTTCCCCAGGGGATCTTCCCAACCCGAGATCAAACCTGTGTCTCCTGCATTGCAGGCAGATTCTTTTAACACTGAACCATCAGGGAAGTCCATATATATAATAACACACATTATACTTAACACCACAAAATTTTGTGTCTTGCTCAAGGTAACATGACCAGTGAGTGAATCAGCAATAAAAAGCATTGGAGTAGAACTCCAGATTTTGGCTGCTAGTGTAGTACTTATTCCACCACAATATATCTAATTTGTGTTTATTCAGTTACTCAGGAAGTCCAAAGCTCTTTTCAAAAGAGTTCTTTTTTATATCTTTTTTAAAAAAGAGCTTTTTAAAAGAGCTTTCAAGGAAAATATTACACATTTTCCTTGAAAGATGTTATGAAATATTGGAATAGCAACAACTAAGCAGAACAAATAAAACATAAATGAAATGTTGATATCTATTTCTTTTCTAAAATTGATTTATATTTTAATTGAAGGATAATTGCTTTACAGAAAAAACCTCAACATGAATCAGCCACAGGTATACATATCTCTCCTCCCTTTTGAACCTCCCTCCCATCTCCCTCCCAGCCCACCCTCTGGGTTGGTACAGAGCCCCTGTTTGAGTTTCCTGAGCCAGACAGCAAATTCCCCTTGGCTGTCTATTTACATATGGTAATGTAAGTTTCTATGTTACTCTGTCCCTACATCACACCCTTTCCTCCCTCCCCCCACTGTATTCATAAGCCTGTTCTCTATGTCTGCTTCTGCAAATAAATTCACTGGCACCACCTTTCTAGATTCTATATATATGCATTTGTATATGATATTTATCTTTCTCTTTATGACTTACCTTACTATGTTATAGTAGGTTCTAGGTTCATCCACCTCATTCGAACAGACTCAAGTGAGTTCCTGTCTATGGCTTAGTAAAATTCCATTGTATATATGCATCATAGCTTCTTTATCCATCATTTGTTGAAGGACATCTAGGTTGCTTCCATGTTCTACCAATTGTAAATAATGCTGCAAAGAACATTGGGATACATGTGTATTTTTCAATTTTGGTTTCCTCAGGTTAATGCGTAGGGGTGGGATTGCAGGCTCATATTGTGGGTTTACTCCTAGTTTTTTTAAGGAATCTCCATATTGTCTTTCATAGTGGCCATATCAATTTATATTCCCACCCTCAGTGCAAGAGGGTACTCTTTTCTCCACGTCCTTTCTGGCATTTATTGTTTGTAGACATTTTGATCATGGTCATTCTGGCCACCCATATGGCAGAAAGTGAAGAAGAACTAAAAAGCCTATTGTGGAAAGTGAAAGAGGAGAGTGAAAAAGTTGGTTTAAAACTAAACACTCAGAAAACTAAGGTCACAATATCTGGTCCCATCACCTCATGGCAAATAGGTAAACAATGGAAACAGTGACAAACTTCATTTTTGGGGGCTCCAAAATCACTACAGATGGTGACTGCAGCCATGAAACTAAAAGCTTGCTCCTTGGAAGAAAAGTTATGACCAATCTAGATAGCATATTAAAAAGCAGAGACATTACTTTACCAACAAAGGTCCATCTAGTCAAAGCTATTGTTTTCCACTAGTCATCTATGGATATGAGAGTTGGACTGTAAAGAAAGCTGAGCATGGAAGACTTGATGCTTTTGAACTGTGGTGTTGGAGAAGACTCTTGAGAGTCCCTTGGATTGCAAGGAGATCCAACCAGCCAATCCTAAAGGAGATCAGTCCTGAATGTTCATTGGAAAGACTGATGTTGAAGTTGAAACTCCAATAGTTTGGCCACCTGATGCGAAGAGCTGACTCATTGGAAAAGACCCTGATGCTGGTAAGATTGAAGGCAGGAGGTGGAGGGAATGACAGAGGATGAGGTGGTTGGATGGCATCACCAATTTGATGGACATGAGTTTGAGCGGACAAGCAAGCCTGGCATTCTGCGGTCCTTGGGGGCACAGAGTCAGACACAGCTGAGCAACTGAACTGAACTGATTCTGACCAGTGTGAGGTGATATCTCATTGCAGTTTTGGTCTTTCCCACTTTTTGATTGAGTTGTTTGTTTTTCTTGTATGGGTGCTTGTATGTTTTGAAAACTAATATATTTGTAAGTTGTTTCCTTTGTTATTACTCTCTCCCATTTTGAGGGTTGCGTTTTTACCTTGTTTATGGTTTCCTTTGCTGTGCAAAAGCCTTTAATTAGGTCCCATTTTGTTATTTTTGTTTTTATTTCCATTATTCTAGGAAGTGGGTTATAGAGGATCTTTCTGTGATTTATGACATTGAGTGTTCTGCCTATGCTTTCCACCTAACAGTTTTATTGTTCTGGTCTTAGATTTAGGTCTTTAATCCATTTTGAGTTTATCTTTCCGTGTGGTGTTAAGAAGTATTCTGACTTCATTCTTTTACATATAGCTGTCCAGTTTTCCTACCACCACTTTTTGAAGACACTATCTTTGACTCATTGTATATTCTTTCCTCCTTCGATAAAAATAAGGTACCCATAGGTGCATGGGTATATTTCTGGGCTCTTTATCTTATTCCATTTGTCTATATTTCTGTTTTTGTGCCAGAACCATACTGTCTTGATGACTGTAGCTTTGTAGTATAATCTGAAACCAGGAAGGTTGATTCCTCCAGCTCCATTCTTCATTCTCAAATCTTCTTTGGCTATTCAGAATCTTTTGTGCTTCCATATGAATTGTGAAAATTTTTGTTCTAGGTGGAATTAAGATTGCTGGGAGAAATATCAATAACCTCAGATATGCAGATGACACCACCCTTATGGCAGAAAGTGAAGAAGAACTAAAGAGCCTCTTGATGAAAGTGAAAGAGGAGAGTGAAAAAGTTGGCTTAAAGCTCAACATTCAGAAAACTAAGATCATGACATCCATTCCCATCACTTCATGGCAAATAGATGGGGAACAGGGCTGACTTTATTTTGGGGGGCTCTGAAATCACAGCAGATTGTGATTGAAGCCATGAAATTAAAAGATGCTTACTCCTTAAAAGGAAAGTTATGACCAACCTAGATAGCATATTAAAAAGCAGAGACATTACTTTGTCAACAAAGGTCTGTCTAGTCAAGGCTATGGTTTTTCCAGTGGTCATGTATGGATGTGAGAGTTGGACTGTGAAGAAAGCTGAGTGCCAGAGAACTGATGCTTTTGAACTGTGGTGTTGGAAAAAGACTCTTGAGAGTCCCTTGGACTGCAAGGAGATCCACCCAGTCCATCCTAAAGGAAATCATTTCTGGGTGTTGATGGGAAGGACTGATGTTGAAGCTGAAACTCCAATATTTTGGCCACCTGATGCAAAGACCTGACTCATTTGAAAAGACTTTGATGCTGGGAAAGATTGAGGGCAGGAGGAGGAGGGGATGACAGAGGGTGAGGTGATTGGATGGCATCACCAACTCAGTGGACATGGGTTTGGGTAGACGCCGGGTGTTGTTGATGGACAGGGAGGCCTGACGTGCTGCGGTTCATGGGGTCACAAAGAGTCGGACATGACTGAGTGACTGAACTGAACTGAACTGTGAAAAATGCCATTGGTAATTTGACAGGGATTGTATTGAATCTGTTGATTGTATTTGGTATTACAGTCATTTTCACAATATTGAATCTTCCAACCCAGGAACATGGACTATCTCTCCATCTGTTTATGTCATTTTGATTTCTTTCATCAATGTCTTAAAATTTTCTGTATACAGTTATTTTGTCTCCTTAGGAAGGTTTATGCCTAGATATTTTATCCTTATGTTGCAATGGTGAATGGGATTGTTTCCTTAATTTTTCTTTCTGATTTTTCATTGTTAGTATACAGAAATGCAAGTGATTTCTGTGTATGGATTTTTTATCTGCAACTTTTCTAAATTCACTGATTAGCTCTAGTAATTTTCTGATAGTATCTTTAGGGTTTTCTATGTACAGTATCATGTAATCTGCAAATAGTGAAAGCTTTATTTCCTCTTTTCTGATCTGGATTCCTTTTTTTTTTTTTTTCCTTCTTCTTCTTCTTTGATTGCAATATCTAGAACTTCCAAAACTATGTTGAATAATAGTGGTGAGAATGGAGATCCCTGTCTTGTTCCTGATCTTAGAGGGAATGATTTCAGTTTTTCATCATTGAGACTGTTTTCTCTGGCCTTATCATATATGGATTTCCTATGTTGAGGTAGGTTCCTTCAATACTCATTTTTGAATGGTTTTAATCATAAATGTGTGCTGAATTTTGTCAAAGACTTTTTCTGCATCTATTGAGATTATCATATTTATTTTATCATTTAGTTTGTTACTACGGTGTACCACATTGGTTGATTTGCCTATACTGAAGAATCCTTGCATCCCTGGAATAAATCCAAGTTAATCATGGTGTATGAAATTTTTAATATGTTGTTGAATTCTCTTTGCTAGAATTTTTTGGAAGATTTTTGCATCTATGTTCATCAGTGATATTGGCATGTAGTTTTCTTCTTTGTGTGTTGTCTTTGTCTGGTTTTAGTATCAGGGTAATGGTGACCTCGTGGAATGAGTTTGAAGTGTTCCTTTCTCTTCAATTTTTGAAAGAGCCTTGGAAAGATAGGCATTAGCTCCTCTCTGAATGTTTGATAGAATTTACCTGTGAAGCCATCTGGGACTGAGTTTTTGTTTTTGGGGGGAGATTTTTTATCATGGTTTCAGTGCTTGTAGTTGTCTTGTTCATAATTTCTGTTTCTTCCTGCTTCAGTCTTGGGAGATTGAACTTTACTATAAATCTGTCCCTTTCTTCCAGGTTATGCTTTTTTTTTTTTTTTTTGTCAAATAGTTGCTCCTAATGGTCCCTTATAATCTTTTATATTTCTGCATTGTCTGATGTAACCTCTCCTTTTTCATTTTTAATTTTGCTGATTTGATTCTTCTCTATTTTCTCTTGATGAGTCTGGCTAAAAGTTTGTCATTTTTGCTTATCTTCTCAAAGAACCAGCTTTTAGTTTTGTTAACCTTTATTGATATTTCTTTCCTTTATTTTCCATTTATTTCTGCTCTGATTTTTATCATTTCTTTCCTTCTGCTAACTTTGGTAATTTTTGTTCTTCTTTCTCCAGTTGTTTTAGGTGTAAAGTTAGGTTGTCTATTCACTGTTTTTCTTGTTTCTTGATGTAGGATTGTATTGCTATGAACTTTCCTCTTAGAACTGTTTTTGTTGCATCCCATAGGTTTTAATTGTCATGTTTTCATTGTCATTTGTTTCTAGAAAGTTTTTGGTTTCCCTTTTGATTTCTTCAGTAAACTTGTTCATTATTTAGAAATGCATTGTTTAATATCCTTAAGATATCAGTTAGATCCATCTGATCTAATGCATCATTTAAGACTTGTGCTTCCTTATTAACTCTCTGTTTTGATGATTTCTCCAGTGGTATGGTGATCTGTTAAGTCTCCTACTATTATTGCATTACTGTCAATTTCTCCTTTTAGACCTGTTAGTGTTTGTCTTATGTATTAAGGTGCTCCTATGTTGGGTACACAGATATTTACAATTGTTATGTCTTCTTCTTGGATTGATCCCTTGTTCATTATGTAGTGTCCTTCCTTATATCCTATAATATTATTTATTTTATGGTCTATTTTGTCTGATATAAGGATTGCTATTCCAGTCTTCTTTTGATTTCCCATTTGCATGGAATATATTTTTCAACCTCTCACTTTCAGTCTTTATGTGTCTTTAGGTCTGAAATGGGTGTCTTGTAGACAGCATACATATGGGTCTTGTTTTTGTATCCATTCAGCCATTCTGTGTCTTTTGGTTGGAGCATTTAATCTGTTTACATTTAAAGTAATTATTGATAGATATGTTCCTATTGCCATTTTATTAATTGTTTGGAGTTTGCTTTTGTAGATGTTTTTCTTCTCTTGTATTTCCTGGCTATATAAGTCCCATGAACGCTTGTGGTAAAGCTGGTTTGGTGGTACTAAATTCTTTTAACTTTTGCTTCTCTGTAAATCTTTCGATTTCTCCATCAATTCTGAATGATATCATTGCTGGGTAGAGTAATCTTGGTTGTAGAATTTTCCCTTCAAGTGCTTTAAATATATCCTGTCATTTCCTTCTGGCCTGCAGAGATTCTGTTGAAAGATCAGCAGTTAACATGTGGTGTTTCCCTAGTACTTTACTTGTTTTTCCTTGCTGCTTTTAATTTTCTTTATTTGTGTTTAATCTCTGTTAGTTTGATTAGTATGTGCCTTGGCCTGTTTCTCCTTGGGTTTATCTTTAATGGGACTCTGTACTTCTTGGACTTGATTGACTATTTCCTTTCCCATATTGCGGAAATTTTCAACTACAATCTCTACAAAAATTTTCTAGTATCTTTTCTTTTTCTCTTCTTCTTCTTTGGACCCCTAGAATTTGAATGTTGATGCATTTAATATTGTCCCAGAGGGCTCTGGGACTGTCCTCGGTTATTTCATTCTTTTTACTTTATTCTGCTCTTCAGCAATTATTTCCACCATTTTATCTTCCAGCTCAGTGATCTATTCTGCTTCAAATAATCTTCTATTGATTCCTTCTAGAGTATTTTTTATTTCAGTAACTGTGTTGTTTGTCTGTGTATGTTTATTCTTTAATACTTCTAGGTCTTTTTTAATTGATTCTTGCATTTTCTCCATTCTGTCTTCAAGCTATTGGATCATCTTTATTATCATTATTCTGAATCCCTTTTTCAGACAGTTTGTCTATATCCTTTTCATTTATTTGGACTTGTGTGTTTCTAAATTTTTCCTTCATTTGTGCAGTATTTCTCTCCCTTTTCATTATTTATTATTATTATTATTTTTTAACTTATTGTGTTGGAGGTCTACTTTTCCTGGGCTTCAGGGTTGAACTCTTTCCTCGTTTTGGTTTGTGCCCTCATAAGGTTTGTCCATTGGTTTGTGTAAGCTTCATGTATGGTGTGACTTGTGCTTGTGTTCTGGTGGAAGAAGGTAAAGTTTGCTTTTTTGTTTTCTTCTGATGGGCTTGGCTGAGTGAGGTGGCAATCCTGTATGCTGAATGTTGGGTTTGTATTTTTATCTTCTTTGTTGTTCGGATGAGGCGTCCTGCACAGGGTGATGCCCGATCTTGTATATAAGTGGTTGCCTTTGTTGGGCACTATTTGATACTCCATAGGGTTAGGAGTTCTTTGGTAGTTTAGGGTCTTGGAGTCAGCGCTCCCACTCCAAATGCTCAGGACTTGATTTTGGGCCAGGAACAGAGATTCCATAGGTGGTTTGTTGGGCATTAAATGGGATTAAAATAAATACTCAAAAACAAGAAACAAAAGACACCCCCAGACAAACAGCAATTACAAAATCAGGCAATAACTAAAATAATGAAATATACATGCATATATATATATATATATATATATATATATATATATCCATAAGTAAAAATCAAAACAGTTGAAAAATGAACAAATAAAGTATAATAGATTAGATTGACCTGGTGAACAAAGGAAACAAAAAATGACAACCACAGGTTAAGAACAAAACTAACTAAATCAGAGACTGGAAAACAAAACTAAAACAAAGTGACAACTTGTTTTAGTTGCAAAAAAAGCAAAGAAAACATGACAAACTAACAAATACAGTGAGAAAAAGAAAGAAAAGAAAGAATAGAAATGCAGAGTTAAATAAACATAGATAAAGAATATTTATATATATTAAAGATTTACTGAAAGGGAAAAAAGTCAGTGGGAAAAGCACACAAAGGAATAAATGTGGAAAATTCTCAATAACTTAAAATTTTTTTAATTAAAAAAAAGAGAAAAAAGGAAAATAAATATGAAAGAAAGCACCATAGAAATATAAAAAGGTCAAAGTAGAGGCAGTAGTTTATAAAAGAAATAAAAACTAATTGAAAAAGATTTTCTCCAAAGCTTAAATAGATCTCCATTCCTTCCTCTAGCTTTGTTTGTACGAATGCTTCCTAAGGCCCACTTGACTTTGCATCCAAAGATGTCTGGCTCTAGGTGAGTGATCATAACATCATGTTTATCTGGGTTATGATGAGCATTTTTGTAGTTATTCTGGGTATTCTTAACCGCTCTTCTTAAAATCTTCTGCTTCTGTTAGGTCTATATAGTTTCTGTCCTTTATTGTGTCCATCTTTGCATGAAATGTTCCCTTGGTATCTCTAACTTTTTTGAAGAGATCTCTAATCTTTCTGTTCTATTGTTTTCCTCTATTTCTTTGCATTGATCACTGAGGAAGGCTTTCTTACCTCTCTATGCTATTCTTTGGAACTCTGAATTCAAATTGGTATAACTTTCCTTTTCTTCTTTACCTTCTCTTCTTTTCTCAGCTATTTGTAAGGCCTCCTAAGGAAGGAGGAGGATCATCTGTTTGGATCATCAAAAAAGCAAGGGAATTCCAGAAAAACATCTACTTTTGCTTTATTGAGTATAACAAAGCCTTTAATTGTATAGATCACAGTAAACTGTGGAAAATTCTTAAATAGATGGAAATACCAGATCACCTTACCTACCTCCTGAAAAATCTCTATTCAGGTCAAGAAGCAACAGTTAGAACTGGACATGGATCAACAGACTGGTTGTAAATAAGGAAAGAAATATGTCAAGTTTGTATATTGTCACCCTTCTAATTTAAATTGCATGCAGAGCATATCATGTGAAATGCCAGGCTGGATGAAGCCCAAGCTGGAATCAAGATTGCCGGGAGAAAAATCAATAACCTCAGATATGCAGATAACACCACCCTTGTGGCAGAAAACGAAGAGGAACTAAAAAGCCTCTTGTTGAAAGTGAAAGAGGGGAGTGAAAAAGTTGGCTTAAAACTCAACATTCAGAAAACAAAGATCATGGCTTGTGGTCCCATCACTTCATGGCAAATAGATGTGGAAACAGTGGAAACAGTGTCAGACTTTAATTTTGGGGGCTCCAAAGTCACTGAAGATGATCACTGCAGCCATGAAATAAATTAAAAGACGTCTGCTCCTTGGAAGCAAAGCTATGACCAAACTGGAAAGCATATTTAAAAGCAAAGACATTACTTTTCCAACAAAGGTCCATCTAGTCAAAGCTATGGTTTTTCCAGTGGTCATGTACGATGTAAGAGTTGGACTATAAAGAAATCTGAGTGCTGAAGAATTGAACCTTTTGAACCATGGTGTTGGAGAAGACTCTTTAGAGCCCCTTGGAGTGCAAGGAGATCCAATCCTAAAGGAAATCAGTCCTGAATATTCATTGGAAGGATTGACGTTGAAGCTGAAACTCCAATACTTTGGCCACCTAATGTGAAGAACTAACCCATTTTAAAAGACCCTGATGCTGGGAAAGATTGAAAGCAGGAGGAGAAGGGGGCAACAGAGGATGAAATAATTGGATGGCATCACTAACTCAATGGACATGAGATTGAGTAAACTCTGGGAGTTGGTGATGGACAGGGAGGCCTGGTGTACTGCAGTCCATGAGGTCACGAAGAGTCAGACACAACTGAGTGACTGAACTGAACTGAATTGAAAATGCCTGAATATGTGAATTCAAAAGTAGATTGCTGCAGTCTCATTGCCTTCTCAAATACTATGAGTAATATTTTCACTGGTGGTATAATTTTCTGAAATAAGGTAAAAAACAAACTTTCTTTAAAATTCAGAAATTTATATGTATATCATTATATTTAGTTTTGAAAATTTTGCTTGTAGATAGGTTATTATCTATTAATTACATTTCACAATTTTAAAGCAGAAATAAAAAGTAATTATTATTAAAAGAAAACATTGTTTAATAGTAATAAGTGCTAGTGTAGAGAATTTTTAATAAAAAAGAGAACATTAAGTCCGATTGGATGGATCAGTGGTCTAGAAATAAAAACAAATGAGAAAAAAGTGAGAATGTTGAATCAACTTGGTAGCAGATAAAAAATCATCTTGGCAATTCACTGTTAAAAGTAGGAATTTTTTTGTCTGTAACTCAAAGGATTTCTGGACAACAATTTATGGCTCCTCCTAGTATATTCATCATAAACTTATAACTTTTAAGATATTGATTCACTGTAATCTTTGCCATTATAACCTCTACTATTGTTCTTTACTGTCTTCCTCTACTAATTTTTAATCAGTCAAGCTCTACTTCCTTTTACAATAAATATTCTTCTTACATTATTTATTTCCATGTCAACCAGATAATTTAATAATCCATATCAAAAAAAAAAAAAAAAAAAAAAACAAGACTGCATGACATTGTCCTTAAGAAATTCTGGATTATTTCTAAAGTGTGCCAGACACAGACTGAGCATTAAATTTAGACTGTCCTTAGATAAAAACATAGCAATGCTCATAATCACAATAAGATTGATTTGATACTGTCATGTATACTTCTTTACTTTAATGTATGCATTGCTTTCCCTTCAATTTTTATTTTATGATTTTTGATGATTTATGATTATTGCTGTCTGAAGATAGTATCCAGGATCCAGAAGTGAAGCCATGTGAGTATATTGTGATAGTAAAAAATCCAGTAAGCATTACCAAATTAATAAATTATAACCTCCACAATAGTGACCACAGCATAATGAAGATGTATACAGTATCTGATATTAGCAGCAGCAAAGAGACAGTTAGGAAGGAGAAATGAAAGACACTCCAAGACAAGACAATGTGGTATTTAATGCAAAGTATCGCTGCAGATGCTGATTGCAGCCATGAAATTAAAAGACGCTTGCTCCTTGGAAGGAGGTTATGACCAACCTAGATAGCATATTAAAAAGCAGAGACATTACTTTGCCAACAAAGGTCCATCTAGTCAAGGCTATGGTTTTTCCAGTAGTTATGTGTGGATGTGAGAGTTGGGCTGTGAAGAAAGCTGAGTGCCAAAAAATTGATGCTTTTGAACTGTGGTGTTGGAGAAGACTCTTGAGAGTCCCTTGGACTGCAAGGAGATCCCACCAGTCCATCCTAAAGGAGATCAGTCCTGGGTGTTCATTGGAAGGACTGATGCTGAAGCTGAAACTCCAATACTTTGACCACCTAACGTGAAGAGTGGACTCATTGGAAAAGACCCTGATGCTGGGAGGGATTGGGGGCAGGAGGAGAAGGGGACGACAGAGGATGAGATGGCTGGATGGTATAACCGACTCGATGGACATGTGTTTGAGTGGACTCTGGGAGTTGATGATGGACAGGGAGGCCTAGCGTGCTGCAATTCATGGGACTGCAAAGAGTCAGACAAGACTGAGCAACTGAACTGAACTGAACTAAATGCAAAGGAAATTGCTCTTATACTGTGATGACTCCAGTGGTTTTTACCTAATCAATAGTGCTGAGTATTGGAAACTCTGGGGCATTTGTAAAAAAACTTTCTAGTTTTCAGAACCACATAATGTTGATGTCAGTTCAGTTCAGTCGCTCAGTCATGTCCGACTCTTTGCGACCCCATGAATCGCAGCACGCCAGGCCTCCCTGTGCATCACCAACTCCCAGAGTCCACTCAAACTCATGTTCATTAAGTCAGTGATGCCATCCAGCCATCTCATCCTCTGCTGTCCCCTTCTCCTCCTGCCCCCTATCCCTCCCAGCATCAGGGTCTTTTCCAATGAGTCAACTCTTCACATGAGGTGGTCAAAGTATTGGAGTTTCAGCTTCAGCATCAGTCCTTCCAATGAACACCCAGGACTGATCTCCTTTAGGATGAACTGGTTGGATTTTCTTGCAATCTAAGGAACTCTCAAGAGTCTTCTCCAACACCACAGTTCAAAAGCATCAATTTTTCGGCACTCAGCTTTCTTCACAGTCCAACTCTCACATCCATACATGACCACTGGAAAAACCATAGCCTTGACTAGACAGACCTTTGTTGGCAATGTAATGTCTCTGCTCTTTAATATGCTATCTAGGTTGGTCATAACTTTCCTTCCAAGGAGTAAGCATCTTTTAATTTCATGCCTGCACTCACCATCTGCAGTGATTTTGGAGCCCCAAAACATAAAGTCTGACACTGTTTCCACTGTTTCCCCATCTATTTGCCATGAAGTGATGGGACCAGATGCCATGATCTTAGTTTTCTGAATGTTGAGCTTTAAGCCAACTTTTTCACTCTCCTCTTTCACTTTCATCAAGAGGCTTTTTAGTTGTTCTTCACTTTCTGCCATAAGGGAGGTATTATCTCCATACCTGAGGTTATTCATATTTCTCCCAGAAATCTTGATTCCAGCTTGTGCTTCTTCCAGCCCAGCGTTTCTCATGATGTACTCTGCATATATGATAAATAAGCAGGGTGACAATATACAGCCTTGATGTACTCCTTTTCCTATTTGGAACCAGTCTGTTGTTCCATATCCAGTTCTAACTATTGTTTCCTGACCTGCATATAGGTTTCTCAAGAGGCAGGTCAGATGGTCTGGTATTCCCATTTCTTTCAGAATTCTCCACAGTTTATTGTGATCCACAAAGGCTTTGGCATAGTCAATAAAGCAGAAGTAGATGTTTTTCTGGAACTCTCTTGCTTTTTTGATGATCCACCGGATGTTGGCAATTTGATCTCTGGTTCCTCTACCTTTTTTAAATCCAACTTGAACATCTGGAAGTTCATGGTTCATGTATTGCTGAAGCCTGGCTTGGAGAATTTTACGCATTACTTTACTGGCGTGTGAGATGAGTGTCATTGTGTGATAGTTTGAGTATTCTTTGGGATTGCCTTTCCTTGGGATTGGAGTGAAAACTGACCTTTTCCAGTCCTGTGGCCACTGCTGAGTTTTCCAAATTTGATGGCATATTGAGTGCAGCACTACCACAGCATCATCTTTCAGAATTTGAAATAGCTCACCTGGAATTCCATCACCTCTTCTAGCTTTGTTCATACTGATGCTTTCTAAGGCCTACTTGACATTACATTTCAGGATGTCTGGCTCTAGGTGAGTGATCACACCATCGTGATTATCTGGGTCATGAAAATCATCTTTGTACAGTTCTTCTGTGTATTCTTGCCACCTCTTCTTAATATCTTCTGCTTCTGTTAGGTTCATAGCATTTCTGTCCTTTATCAAACCCATCTTTGCATGAAATTTTCCCTTGGTATCTCTAATTTTCTTGAAGAGATCTCTAGTCTTTCCCATTCTGTTGTTTTCCTCTATTTCTTGGCATTGATCACTGAGGAAGGCTTTATTATCTCTCCTTGCTATTCTTTGGAACTCTGCATTCAAAGGGGAATATCTTTCCTTTTCTCCTTTGCTTTTCGCTTCTCTTCTTTTCACAGCTATTTGTAAGGCCTCCTCAGACAAGCATTTTGCCCTTTTGCATTTCTTTTCCGTGGGGATGGTCTTCATCCCTGTCTCCTGTACAATGTCATGAACCTCCATCTATGGTTCTTCAACCACTCTGTCTATCAGATCTGGTTCCTTAAATCTATTTCTCACGTCCACTGTATAGTCATAAGGGATTTGATTTAGGTCATACCTGAGTGGTCTAGTGGTTTTCCCTACTTTCTTCAATTTAAGTCTGAATTTGGCAATAAGGAGTTCATGATCTGAGCCACAGTCAGCTCCCTGTCTTGTTTTTGCTGACTGTATAGAGCTTCTCCGTCTTTGGCTGCAAAGAATATAATCAATCTGATTTTGGTGTTGACCATCTGGTGATGTCCATGTGTAGAGTCTTCTCCTGTGTTGTTGGAAGAGGGTGTTTGCTACGACCAGTGTGTTCTCTTGGGAAAACTCTATTAGCCTTTGCTCTGCTTTATTCCATACTCCAAGGCCAAATTTGCCTGTTACTCTAGGTGTTTCTTGACTTCCTACTTTTGCATTCCAGTCCCCTATAATGAAAAGGACATCTTTTTTGGGTGTTAGTTCTAAAAGATCTTGTAGGTCTTCATAGAACCATTCAACTTCAGCATCTTCAGCATTACTGGTTGGGGCATAGGCTTGGATTACCATGATATTGAATAGTTTGCCTTGGAAATGAACAGAAATCATTCTGTCTTTTTAGAGATTGCATCTAAGTACTGCATTTCGGACTCTTTTGTTGACCATGATGGCTATCCATTTCTTCTAAGGGATTCCTGCCCACAGTAGTAGATATTAAGGTCATCTGAGTTAAATTCACCCATTCCAGTCCATTTTAGCTCGCTGATTCCTAGAATGTCAACATTCACTCTTGCCATCTCCTGTTTGACCACTTCCAGTTTGCCTTGATTCATGGACCTAACATTCCAGGTTCCTATGCAATATTGCTCTTTACAGTATTGGACCTTGCTTCTATCACCAGTCACATCCACAACTGGGTATTGTTTTTGCTTTCGCTCCACCCCTTCATTCTTCCTGGAGTTATTTCTCCACCGATCTCCAGTAGCATATTGGGCACCTACCGATCTGGGGAGTTCCTCTTTCAGTATCCTATCATTTTGCCTTCTCATACTGTTCATGGGGTTCACAAGGCAAGAGTACTGAAGTGGTTTGCCATTCCCTTCTCCAGTGGACCACATTCTATCGGACCTCTCCACATGACCCGTCCATCTTAGATGGCCCCACATGGCATGGCTTAGTTTCATTGAGTTAGACAAGGCTGTGGTCCTGTGATCAGATTGGCTAGTTTCTGTGATTATGGTTTCAGTCTGTCTGCCCTCTGATACTCTCTCACAACACCTACCATCTTACTTGGGTTTCTCTTGCCTTGGACGTGCGGTGTCTCTTTATGGCTGCTCCAGCAAAGCGCAGCCACTGTTTCTTACCTTGGAGGAGGGGGATCTCCTCACCGCCGCCCCTCCTGACCTTGAACATGGAGTAGCTCCTCTCGGCCCTCCTGCGACCGCACAGCCAGCACTCCTTGGACGTGGGAAATAATGTTGATTTAAAACTTCACAATTCAAACCTATAAAACTTACACTCTATATTCAAAAGCAGAAAAATCAAATCCATCCCCTATTACACACCATTGACTTCCCAAGGTGATAAAACCTCATATTATTTTTGCTTCTAGGTTACTTTTCCTTGCCTGCAGCTCTTTTGAATGATAAAAATATTTCCTTGCTTAACCCCCCTATGCTTCTGCATGTACTAACAAGTCATCAGGTTTTATTTTCTTTCAATTATCTTTGTAGCCAATGTGGTATTCATGAAACTTTGTGCGAGTTCTTCATATCTACCCTTAGTTGTGAAGCTGGGCCCAGAATTAGTCTCAGCAGTTAATTATATCATAATTTACTGAAACCCTATTTCAGCCTCCAGAGCAATTATTATAAAGTCTCCTCAGACCCTGATTCTATCCCTTCATTTTACAGTTTCAGCAAGTGAGCTAACTTCTTTTGTAAATAAATAAATACACACAAAACAACAAAATGCACCTAAAAAATTCATATAGCCTTAAGTGTAGTTTTCCTGTCTTTACCATCCTCATCTCCAACTCAGTAAAGGAACTCCTTTACCCTGTTCCAAGGTAAAATATTCTGTCTGCTCAATCTTAAATGTTAAAATTGCAATCTTACATTTATTCATTGCTATCTCTTATAAAAGTGTCCTCTGAGTCATTCTCATCTTATTTATTCAATTTCTGTCTTCTAAATTTCTCTTACTTCTCAGTCTTTTTCCTCTTACAAACACACTCAAAATCTTTACGCCTCTCCATTCTTTCCCTTTGGTCTGTTCAATTTACCGTCCTGACACTATAATTTCCATCATTACTGACTTTTAAAGAAAACAACATGTCATTGTCTCCGTTTAGTCTCTTCAATCTTCTAAAATTTTGTTTTTGTTCTTAACAATTGAAATAAAGTTACTCTAATGAAGTCTCCCCTGGCTTAACAGTTTTATTCACTAATTCATTCTTAATGTCTCATTTTAATGTCTCATACTGACTAGATGCTCTATAAAACTCTCCTGTATGATCAAGAATAAAATTACTTTTAGAATTCTTGTCTAACAACTCAAAGGCCTCAAAAATAAATCTCAAACATGTTTTTAATTTCATCTCTTGTTATTTCAAATCATCTCATTCATTTCCATCAAATTGTGCATACTCTGTGCTTTGTATATGTGTCTTCATTGATCTGTTTCTGTTCCTGGAAGAAATTCCTCTTCCCTTCTGCCCATTAAATAATACACAAAGACATTAGAAAATAGTGGTTAAGAGCTTGGCATAGGATGTCAGGTCATCTGAATTTAAATTTTACTGCATTACATACCATCTACATTAACTATTGCTCTTACTTACTTATTTTTCAAAGATCATTTAAAATATCTTCCTTCATAATTACCACTGAAGGAGAAAGGAATACTTTACTCTTTACCCCATCCAATATTTCAGAATATTTTGTCCTCTTAGGTTTTCATTAGATTGAAAGTTCCTTGGGACTGGGACTGTGTTACATAGATCTTTGTCTTTTCCCCCTCTCCCATGATGTCAAGGACAAAGCTTTCTATTTTTTTAAATTATTTGTTTATTTATGCATGTATTTGTGTTTGTGCTGGGTCTTCCTTGCTATGCATGGACTTTCTCTGTGGCGAGGACTACTCTTTGTTGCAGGATATGGTTTCTCGTTGCAGTGGCTTCCCTCATTGTGGTGCACAGGCTCTAGAGGCATGAGTTTCAGTAGCTGCAGCATGTGGGATCAGTAGTTACAACATGAGGCTCTAGGGTGAGTTGGCTTCTACAGTTAAGGTACAGTGGGCTCAGCAGCTTTGGCACATGGGCTTTAGTTGCTCTATGGCATGTGGAATCCCTCCCTGACCAGGGATCATCCCCTACATTGGCAGGCAGATTATTTTTCCACTGTACTACCAGGAAAGTCCACAACATTTTCTGTTGACAGTCACCAAAGTCTTCCCTAAAGCACATCATCTTAGTCTCAGCTGGATACTAGCCCAGCAGATGGAAGCTGAAGAAAAGATCAGAGGCTAGAGGTTGATATCAAAGTAGTGAAAATGTTAGTCACTCAGTTGTGTCCGACTCTTTGCAACCCCATGAACTCTAGCCTGCCAGGTTCCTTTGTTCATGAAATGCTGCAGATAAGAATATTTAAGTGAGTAGCTGTTCCCTTCTCCAGGGGATCTTCCAGACCCAGCGATCCAACCTAAGTCTCTTGAATTACTGGCAGTCTCCTGCATTACAGGTGGATTCTTTACCATCTAAGTCCCCAGGGAAGCTGGTAGAGGTTGATATGGCTCCTTTCAATTCTAGAGAAGAATAGAGAAAAACTGTAAGCCATGATCTGGATCAAATATGATACTTTAAGAAAGTATCATTTGCTCTTCAAATGCATACTGTGATTGGTTGATTAGATGAAATAAAGTATATACCTACCTCAAGTAGGGGGAAAAGGGGTTAGAGGAAACTCTTACTGAATGATACCATCAGTGTATGAGGAAATTCTAAAAGTTCAAGTCACCTGGTCTAAGAGGTTAATTAGAAATCAGAATACAACAGAAAGAGAGTAGGGAACCTAACATCTAGTTGCCAAATTCATGGCTTATATCGAGTAATAAGAGTTAAGAAACTAAGGCAAAAATGAATGAAGAGCCAGAGAGGTTGCTGAGTGAGGAGTTTTGATAAAAGCAAAAAACAGATTTGTGGACTGAACAATTAGACCAGTTCATGATGCATACACATATATAATAATAGCAACAACAGTGATGGTTGTTATTATCCTGGCAGTCTGGATTACAATAGTGGATAAGAGTTGGGAGGCTGATAAGGGAGAAGCAGTTTACTTGAGATATGAACCAAAAATGCAAGCATTCAGTCCAAACAAGAAGTTAATATGAAAGCCTTTGGGGCATAAAATAAAAAGACCAAGAAGGGCAACCAGATGAAAACAAAGACCAAACTTTCTAAGTTAAGCCTCAGAAGCCAAACCTAGAGAAATACCCCAAGGCAAAGAAAACATATCTGTCTTAATTTTGTATGTGATTCTTATGACTATTGCTTGGGGTGTGTCCAAGAATTGACTGTGTATCTAAGATTAAATATATCCAGAAAGATTCCAGATTTTGTTGGAATTTCTACCTTAAATAGAAATAGATTCTAGTATCTAAGGGCTTCCCTGATAGTTTAGTCTTAAAGAATTCTCCTGCAATGCAGGAGACCTGATTTTGATCCCTGGGTCGGGAAGATTCCATGGAGGAGAAAACGAAACCCATTCCAGAATTCTTGCCTGGAGAATACCATGGACAGAGAAACATTGCAGATTATAAACCATGGGATTGCAAGAGTCAGGCACAACTTAGCAATTAAACTACCACCTTATCCTAGGATTCACTTTGGCTTCTGGAGAGTTCTTGTATCCTGGGTAAGAACATGACATTTTTGAATGTCATTTTTGACATTTTTGTCATTTTTGAATCTAATATTTAATCTTGGGAAGCATCATCCTCATAATAAGGAAATGCAGAGTCAATGTACGCAACAAATAGCTTCAAGAAAGGGGGATGAGTGTAAAGACTGAAAATCGGTATAGAGAATTGTTACCCTAATTTGAATAGTGTCAAGAGAAGACAGAAACAGTAAGGACCCTGCAGAAGCTGAAGAGATTAAGAAGAGGTGGCAAGAATACACAGAACTATACAAAAACGGTCTTAAAGATACAGATAACCATGAAGGTGTGGTCACTCACCTAGAGCCAGACATTTCTAGAGTGTGAAGTCAAGTGGGCCTTAGGAAGCATTACTATAAACAACTAGTGCAGGTGATGGAATTCCAGCTGAGCTATTTCAAATCCTAAAATGTGGTGCTGTTAAAGTGCTGCACTCAATATGCCAGCAAATTTGGAAAACTCAACAGTAGCCACAGGACTGGAAAAGGTCAGTTTTCATTCCAATTCCAAAGAAAGGCAATGCCAAAGAATGTTCAAACCACCACACAATTGTGCTCATTTCAGATACTAGCAAGGTAAGGCTCAAAATCCTTCAAGCAAGGCTTCAACAATATGTGAACCAAGAAATAGAAGCTGCATTTAGAAAAGGTCAAGGAATCAGTGATCAAATTGCCAAAACCAGTGGGATCATAGGAAAAGCAAAAGAACTCCAGAAAAACATCTACTTCTGCTTCATTGACTACCCTAAATCTTTTGACTGTGTGGTCACAACAAACTGGGAAATTCTTAAAAGAGATGAGACTATGAGACCACCTTACCTGCCTCTTGAGAAACCTATATGCAGGTCAAGAAGCAACAGTTAGAACCAGACATGGTACTATAGATTGGTTCAAAATTTGGAAACAAGTATGTCAAAGCTGTATATCATCCTGCTGTTTATTTAACTTATATAGAGAGTACGTCATATGAAATGCCAGGCTGGAATCATGAGCTGGAATCAAGATTGGCAGCAGAAATATCAACAACCTCAGATATGCGGGTGACACCACCCTGATGAAAAAAAGTGAAGAGGAACTAAAGAGCCCTTGTTGAAGGTCAAAGTAGAGAGTGAAAAGACTGGCTTAAAGCTCAATATTTGAAAAAGTAAAATTATGGCATCCAGTCCCATCATTTCATGGCAATTAGATGGGGTAAACATGGAATCAATGACAAACTATATTTTCTTGGGCTCTAAAATCACTGCAGATGGTGACTGCAGCCATGAAACTAAAAGACACTTGCTCCTTACTTAGCGACTAAATTACCAACACTACCTAGGAAGAAAAGGTATGACAAACCTAGAAAGCATATTAAAAAGCAGACATCGCTTTGCTGACAAAGGTCCATCTAGTTAAACCTATGGTTTTTTCCAGTAGTCATGTACGAATGTGAAAATTGGACCATAAAGAAGACTGAGGGCTAAAAAATTTATGCTTTCAAGCTGTGGTGCTGGAGAACACTATTGAGAGTCCCTTGGACAGTAAGAGAACAAACCAGTCCACCCCAAAGGAACCCAACCCTGAATATTTATTGGAAGTACTGATACTGAAGCACCAACACTTTGGCCACCTGATGCAAAGAGCCAATTCATTGGAAAAGACCCTGATTCTGGGCAAGATTGAGGCCCTGAGGAGTAGCGGGCAGCAGAGGATGAAATGGTTGGATGGCATGGGTTTGAGAAAATGGGCACTGGCTTGAGCAAACTCTGGGAAATAATGAAGGATGGGGAAGCCTGGCATGCTGCAGTTCATGTGGTGGCAAAGAATAGGCACAACTGAGTGACTGAACAACAACAACAGCGAGAAGATATTGCTGGAAAGAATAGGACCACAGCAAAAGAAGTGGTTTGATTTGAGAGAAGGAGTCTAGCATGGCTAATAGAAACTAGGACTTAGAGGGAATAAACTAAGTCTCTGAGGTGAGTCATTTCATTGTGTTGCTGGAGGTAAGTCCTGCATCATTACAACTGTCAAGCAAGTGGTGTTGAGAGACAAGAGTTCTGGCTCTATGAGCCATACTGGACTTTGAATCCTGGCTCTGCCACATTTGACTGTTACATAAAAGGAGTTAGGAAGTATGATTTTGGAGAAATGAGTGGGAGTGGGGGTAATGGATGATATATATTACTAATGTAATACTTGAGGGTCAAGACCCCTGACCTTGGACCTCTCTTAACCATGCCAACTCAACAGAAGAAGAGTTCTTTGCATTCTTGAGGTGACTGTCATTTTCTGAGCACTTAGGAATATTATCAGAGTTACAGTGTATCTGAGGTCAGAGGTAGCTGTGCAAGCATTCTGATTACTCATGCCAGAGAGCTCATTTTCTCCACAGCCTCCATGTTGATACATGTAATATGATCATCTTACTCAAGTAGTTAAGTTAAAACAGAAGCTCTCATCAGGTGCCATTGAGCAAGTGGTCACACACATTAGAAAAATGCACATACCTTATAGTTATATCTGATTTTGAAACCTTATTTTCAAGGTTCAAGGCTCAGTGATCTTGGGCAAATCAATGGCTCTCTAAATTCCAACTTCTTTATCTGCATAATATTTATTGTTGTTGTTCAGTCACTAAGTCATGTAGAGCTCTTTGTGACCCAAGGACTGCAGCATGCCAGGCCCCTCTGTTTTTCACTATCTCCTGGAGTTGGCTCAAATTCATATCTATCAAGTCTGTGATGACATCTAACCATTTCATCCTCTGCCAGCCCTTTTTCCTTTTGCTTTCAACCTTTCCCAGCACTTGGGCCTTTTCCAATGAGTCAGCTCTTTGTATCAGTTGGCCAAATTATCAGCACTTCAGCTTCAGCATCAGTCATTCCAATGAACATTCGGGGTTGATTTCCTTGAGGATCGACTGGATTGATCTCCTTACTGTCCAAGAGACTCTCAGGAGTCTTCTCCAGCACCTCAATTTGAAAGCATCAATTCTTTGGCCCTCAGCCTTTGTTATGGTCCAATTCTCACATCCCTGCATACTAATACCTGTCTCATAGGGTGATTGTGAGGGCTAAGAGATATAAAATTCCCATCCAGAGGAAAGCATTTAAAATGTCCCTCTTCCCTATCCCTTCAGACAGAGTTGTCAATCACCATAAAGGACTTCCTGACAAAAAATAGTCCCTTCTACTGACCTGAAATTCTAAAGACAGAAAATTCTGGAGGGAAGACAATACATTAAATCATACCATTTGTTGACACCTTAGTCAGAATGAGTTTCTCCAAACTTTTTTGATATGACAAATAACGTGAAAGTACCTCCCTATAAAATAAAAGATATATGTGTTTTGATGGAAGGAACAGTAGATATTTGGATTGGCCTTTAGCACAACAAGAGAGGATCTAGCAAAAAGACAAATAAAGGGACAATCACCTTAGGAGAGGAGAAATATGAGACAGTCAGAGATCATTTGCCTGCTAAGTGAGGGCACAAGAAAGGGTCTTAAGAATAACAGCAGATTAAACGCTTATGTGTGTTTATTCATTAGATCTCTCCTGATAGAACTAAGCTACAGGAGGTATTACATTTGCTTTATTCATCTCTATGTCTCTCATCTACCACAGGTTGGCACATAGTACATACTTAATAAATATTTACTGAATGAATAAATAAATAAACAACAAATTTCTAGTCATTAGGCACTAATAAGTGCCTAACTCTATGTTAACTTATATATCTTTAGTCCCATTTAATCCTTATGCATGCTTAGTCACTTCAGTCTTGTGCAACTTTGCGATCCCATGGACCATGGCCTGTCAGGCCCCTCTGTCCATTGGATCCTCCAGGCAAGAATACTGGAGTGGGTTGCCTTTTCCTTCTCCATTAATGCTTATATCTGCTCTTTAATGTAGATGTTGTCTATGTTTACAAATAAATGCACTGAGCCCACAGAATTTTAAGAATTTTCACCAAGGTCACATAGCTGATAAGCACATAAATAAAGATTTAAACCCAGGTCTATTCAGCTCTAATCCATCCTTTTCCTGTTATACTTTACCAGACAAAAATATTTCAGCTCTGTGCATTCATAGTAAATACTATGCTCACATCCTACACTGCTCAAATCCCTCAAAATTCACCTCAAAATGAAGAAGTTTTCTTACTGCTGTTACTTAAGGCCTATTTTTATTTCTTGGCCAAGGCAGTATGCTTGGCCTATATGCAGAGTAGGCCGGAAGGGCCAGAAAATTAATTAAGTCCTTGCAAGCAGCCATCAAATCAGTGACAGATGGGAAGTTGGAGAAACTTTTTCACCCCTTTTCACCCTTTAGTTGGGTAACTCTGATGCATATTCTGTAATGCTGCCTATGAATCCCCAGTGGGATTGAACCTAGGTGCTTATAGGAGCACGTACAAAAGAACACATGCTTTTCTGATTTTGTCCCTTTATCTGATGCTCTAGCCCACTCCCCTTCTTGTACTTACTAGAATCACCTCTCAAGCTTATTGTTTCCAAACTTTTATTCAGAGAAACCTCAGGAAAGCTATTCTTCCAAACAGTTCCATCACCCAACTCAGGGGTTCCAAGGACTTCTCCTGGTCTTACTTCTGTAACAGGCTCTTCGGGGATAGCTGAGCTTAGGGCATTCACAGTCCAAAATATGAAATAAGGTTAACAGGCATACACCACTCTACATGTCCCATCTGGATATGCCCATCTCTTCATTGTCTCAGTCTGAATATCCCATTTACATGTGGAGAGCTCTTTGATGCTTCAGGTATTTTTCAGGACCTATCCATTCTTAGGATGCAACAATGGTATTCAGTTAAAGGCAAAAGTATGGTTGCGGCTTGAGGATTTTGTGCATATATTCTATTTGGTAACAGTAAATAGGCTGGCAGAATATTTCTAAGAAGTGAACTGATGTTGAATACTATCTGACAACACCTGGAATTTATAATGATATCTTAAAAATGCACTCTATCAATTCCTCTCACTGATACATTTCACCACAAATTATGTTACTTTTATTCACATATACAGCATTATTGAGGTTTCCTGAATGAAGTTTCAGGTTCATTAACGTCCATCTTTCTTGAACTTTGTTATTGATCCCTAAGTAAGTTATTTCACCTTTGAGCAGAGCTTATAGATCAGTCTGAGAAATAAACTAAGGAATACAACTTAGGGCATATTCAGTTTAATTTTCCTTTAATGTTTGGAAAATTCAACCATACTCTATGAGTTTTGTTTTATGAGTAGTCTGTATGTTTTCCCAAAGAAAAAATTTTAAGCAAATTTGTTGACTAACAAGCAACAATAAAAGAGATTATATAAAGTTCAGATTTATTTGGAAAGATTTTAACTTGATAGAGAGAAAATAGATGTACATTATGGGCCTGGGAGTAACACGGGACAAGAATGCTTAATCAGGTTTCAATAGCTGACTTGAGTTCCAGGAGAGTGGCCTTGCCCACACCCAATTTCAAGGACCCTTCAGCTCCTGTCTCAGAGAAGGCACTAAAGTATTTGTTAAACTAACTAATGAAGAATGAGAAAACATGTCTTTTTTATTTAAAATCATTGACCCATTCTCAAGGTGTTCAAGGTTCAAAGGAAATTCACTGTTAATGTCAGACTACTTAAATTTCATTTCTGAAAAGGTTCCAGGAAGAAACGTGTTACCACCAATTTGAGCACAAGATTTTCATAGGGAAAAGTAGCAATACAGGGTCCAATTGACTTTAAATGAGGCCTGGACACCTGAAACACTGAAAGGAAGATCCTCTATAAAATTAAATTCATTAAATTCAGGTCCCACCTTTTTTGCCCTGTTTTTGTGTTTTGTTTCCCATTCATTTCTATCAGGCTTTTAACCTTGACTTGTCCACTAGTCATTGGAATGGAGTCATCCGGATTTTCAATACCCACTAATGCAACAAAGTGCATCTTAAACCACAAACATAATACTCCAGCAAAAGAAATTGTATTAACTAATGAGATAAAGAAAATGGTCTATACCAGGGCATTTTGTTTCAATGGCAGACTCAAAATCGTTTAAGATTTTGTGTTCCTTTGATGCATAAATATTCAGTTTATGCATAGTGAGTTTACCCAGTCTACAGTAATTAGTTTCATAAGAATAAAATACTACATCACTAACAAGTTCCAATTTATATCATTATTATTGTCATCATCATCATTTCTATTATATTTTTTCTGTTATTCGATATAGTTGTCCACAATTATTTTGAGTTTCTCCATTACTTTAAACAGTAAATTCAGCCTCTCCATATCTCTCCTGCTTTTGTAAGGCTGTGGAGAAGTTTAAAACCAAACCATCTAAATAAAGGACAGAGAAAAATACTGACAAAGCTCAGTGCTGAGCACATAACACATAATTAACATAATTTAATTTTAATTGGATTAATTTATTTGAAGTTCTGTCCTCTGGATTTGCATTTTTTTGTAACTTCTTTGACTTGAAAGATAACAACTCTTAACAACTGCAGCCTAATCATTTATATATTCTTATTTCTCCTGGAAAAATTTGTTCTGATACTCTTATACTTTTAGATGGGTCTGCTTTGCAGATATGACTTGTGATCATTTTTTAAAGAAATATCATTTAGAAATAAAGTTTCTCTTGTTTAATCATAAGACCAACATTGTTAAAGCTCATGATTCATGTATAAACACTGGTATAGTCATTTGAATATTTTATACTAGCTGCCCATAAGTTATGCAGCATTAAGAATAATTAGGGTACAAAAGCAAAATAGCTTTGCATGCATTATTGGTATCTGATATTTCTTCTTCTTATTATAAACAACTTGACTGGAACAAACAATAATGTTGCTTTCATGCTATTTATTTTTATTCTTGCATTTTCTGTTTCATATTGTCTCTTTTCAAGACCAAGAACTAATTTTTAAGCAGAGTAGTATGTGTTTCTCTGACATATGGATTGATTACCATATGTGATAACAATCAAATATGATATGTAATTCTTATCTGCTACAATTTCAAATTCATACTGTTCTGTGGAAAATGTATACAGACAAAATATAGACCAATTTAGTGTAAGCATTGGTTCACCAATGTTTGTGTTCTAATTCCTGAGTGTTTCCATTTCCTTGCCATGCTCCATATCGTTACTATAAAAATTCAAACTTAATAACAACTCAGGTGAAGAATACAGAAGGAAGAGGAAAAGTAGGAAGCAGCAGGTAAGGATCTTTCCAGCTCACATGTAGCTCACCACTGCCACTGTCTACAGCTCCTTGAGGCAGAACTTAAGGATCTTCTAAGGATGTGCAAAGGCAGTAGGTTGCCTTCTGATTCAAACCGGTGACATGCTGGTCAGAAAAATAAGGCTATTATTAACTTATGAATACATAGATTTCTCTATGTCAGTACATAGGTACCAATAATGATAGCCTATTTTTCTACCCAAAGCATCCAATTCTTATCACACTGATCCTAAAATATCCCTGTCACCCATGTCTATTCCATATGCTCAGAGTTAGATGCCTTACTTATGCTGGATGTCCAACTGATACATTGACTTTTTTGTTTTCTTGTCCATATTTCTTGGTATGCAGTAAACCTGAGGCCAAAATCTGTGTCTTTCTCACAATTGTATTTACTAAAACTTTAAAGTCATGGAAGTTCTAAGTTTCTATACTTCTAGAAAGAAGTGAATGTATTTTAAAAATACCATGTGTGTTCCTACATAAATACCTACTAACCTCTGAGGCTGTATAAGGTTATTAAGATGTTATCAAGGAATAATTATTTTCTGTTAAGTAAATATTGTTAATAGTTGCCATACTAGAAAAATACCAGAATGCTTTAAGGGAAATATGACTAACAAGTTTATCCACTTAAGTAACAACATTTTGTGATAGTCCATTTATATTTGCAAACATGTAAAAACACTTCTTTATAGATATTGTAGTATTGTGCAAACACATAAAAACTTTATTTAGTTATTGCATATGAAAAAGTTATATTGTATGTTAGTAGAGTACTGCATATTCACTAATATTTTATTTAAAACTGTTTCAGGGTATGGAATATTATTTTCTAGGGATTTAAAAGCATTTAACTAGGTCTTTGTTTTTCTGCAACCTCAGATCTCATATGAATTTAGAGTGGAACTCACTGTTCTCTTAAACAGTTATTAGCTCAGCTAAATTGTATTGCAGTGCACTAATGGGCTAGTATTTCCCTCATTTACTTTGAATTCTGCTTTGACGTAGAATTGTTGATGTCCTGATTATTATTCTGCTGCCAGACTGACTTCAGACTCTAAAATATTTTCCTAATGACAAATTTCTCTTTTAAAAAAGTGTTCTTCTGTTAATCATGTTGTCCCTAAAGCCTTTACACTCCTTCAGAAATTGGTCAGAAATGGTGGAGTCCTGACCGCACTGCTTTAAATTGCCTTGCTGTATAGAACCATCATACTGCATGATGCCCAGGCAAGTGGAAGCTAAGGAAACAGTGCAGCAGAAATGCTCACTGAAAGTGCTTTCTTTGCACACAGAACCAGGTTGCCATGATTCAGTAAGAGTGGGAGTCCAGGTTGTCCACAGCTCAGGTGCTATGAGTCTATCCTGCTGGACTCTCCCTAGCCACAGGTGTCCTTTTAGTATGACGGTGGTGACTTAGTGTACTGTCTTCCAATGTGTCCTTTTTAGTGTCCTCTTACTAATTAACCAGTTCTACAGCTTGGAGAGCTGTTGCTTCAGGCCCACAGAAAGAGAGAGCAGAATTAGAAAACCTCATCTTGCAAGGCTCTACAGGCTCTGACAACTGCTGCTTCCCAGCATCCGTTGCTCTCGTGTCTGCAGGTTCACTGTGCCCCTCCTCTCAAACCTCATATTTCACCTTGCTGACATCACTCTGTTTCAGAGTGTCATACAATTGCTGTTGTATGTTATGTATGTTGTATGTTATGTATCACAACAATTGCTGTTGTGGAATTTCACTAGAATACTGCACTTAACTCCCATCCAAGCCATCAGTTTGTTTGATTTACTGATGGCTTCTTTGGTTTGATGAGTTCTAAATTCTTCTCAAAGCTTCATGGCCCTAAAGACAGCCAGCCTATTTAGGTCCCATTCTCTAGAGATACTGAATCTAGATTGAATGACTGTAGAAGTTAATAAGATTCATGCCTATAAGGGGAGACTGAAGATGGACTGAGATAAATGAGTGGAACTTTGAACAGGGTCTTAACTCATGAAAAGCAGGATATTGTCAGTATCAGCATTTGCTTTTGTTACCTGGGGTTGAACACCAGTGTAACATTATCTTAATTATATGACCCTGGTAAACACATTTGAACTACCTGGGCCTCAGGATCCTTTGTAAAATGAGAGAGATAACAGTATTTATCTCACCTGTCTGAGGTCAGAAGTAAATATGTTTGTGGGTCTCAAATCCTCTGGAGAGTGCTGGTGTGTAGAAACACTACCAAAATGTGCCCATTGTGATTACCTGAAGATGCTCTGTGCTCCAGCCATCAGCTCTGCACTGAGCACCGTTGAGTTAACCCCTGCATAGTTCTCCAGGCCATTGATGCTGACTATATAGAACAGAAACAAATAGAAGACTACCTTACCTAAAGGGATAAATGCAGCATTGGCACATACTTAGAAACAAAAAGAAGGACAAATATACAAAAATGGAAAAAACCCTCACATCATGGAAATTATTAGATTATGGTCAACAACTAACTTTAAGTAAACCCAGATATGTCAATGATAATTTAGGGGCAAAGGAGCTGGATTTTCTTGATTTTGAACATATGTTGTTTCGAGGGATGACTGTTTTGCTATCAGCATCCCTTAAATTGCCAGACCTTCAGGGAATACTGTCACTTATCCTATACTTATTTCTCAAGTACGGGCACTGGGCTTTTGAGGATTTTGTGCATTTTGAGTCACACATTTTTTATTAGAATTATATTCAGTTCCACTTAAATTCTCTCCCTGCATTTGTCCACATGAGTGCATTAGAAAGAGGCTACTCCAGTTATTTCTGGAAGCACAGTCCATCTCATCCTTCAGGACCCACATCCAATGCTTCAACTTCATGAATTCCTCCTTGATTTCCCCAAAGTCTCCAGCTGATATAACCATTCCCTCAGTTATAATTCCATAGCACTTGACATGTTCATTTTAACTTTATAAACCACTGATTCATACACTTTCTATAACTGCCTGTCATATGTTATCTGAAGACTGTTATGTGTATGTGCTAGATTCAAGTTTAGGTTCTCAAATTTCTAGAAACATGTCTAGAAGCTCATCAAATATTTGTTGAAAACATAAATTTACCAGACTATATATCCTTTAAATTCTGTGCTCCATTTGGGAAAGATTATGCTAATTTTGTCAATGATAGGGTCCTATGCAGGATAGCACTCAAAGTAGATACTCTATAGACATTTGCTTGGTGAATAAATGGATAGGACATCCACTGACACTTGGAGATACTTAAATTAGACAAAGTCTCATTTAGATTTAAAGAGAAGGACAAGAAGCAGCTCTGTGACACATCATAATAGGATTTTAAATATCAGGAGGACCAGCTGCAAGCATCCATGTGCAGAAGTCTCAAAACAACCCTGAAACATAAAGAAATGTGTAATAAAAATGTTTCTTTCTTAATTCAACAACATTTTATTTTGCCTTTCTGCTCATTAGGCATTTACCATCTTAATGAACTTTAATTTGTCTGTATATACTACTGAAGTTTTAGATCAAAGTGATTATTCAAAATCATTTTAAATTTTACATGTCTTAAAATGCGCCATAAATGCTTATAAGGCAGTGCATCTAATTTATGAGGAAGTGGCTATCTCAGAGAACACATGTGAGATGTTTGCAAGTCAGACCTAATTATGCCAAGCTTTTGATGCTTATTGTGCCTGAGGGCCTTCAATAATTAAAAAGGAATATATGGTATGACAAATTTGACATATATGCACAATAAAACTGCAATTACTATAACACTCAGAAACTGTGTTCTCATTAACTGAATTAATGGAAAACTAAGAATTAAGCATTTTCCCCTCTAGAATCATTGAGTGTTGCATTATAACTTACTACATCAGTAGCCTCCTAACTGGACCATTAATCTTCCACTCTTGACCCTCTACCATCTACATGCCTCACGATAGCAACTTATCTTTTTAAGACATGAAGATCATGTTGATTCCCATTTCATTAGAGTTAAAATTCATGCTTTTTACCATGAAAAATAACTAAGGGTGAAAACCTTAACTAAAGTTCATGTTCCATGATTCTCAACCTGGGCTATATATTGGAATCACCTAAGGAGAGTCAAACTATTCTGATGCTTCTCATCTCCTCCCAGAGATCTTGATTTAATTGGTCCAAGTTGGAACCCAAGCATGGGCATCTTGTAATGGCTCCCTAACTGATACCAATGTGCAGTCTTTTGAGAACCTCTATTGAGACCCTCTGTGCTAAAAGATATGACCCTCATTTGGTGGAAGAATGAGCAACCTTTGATGGATTATAAGCAATGAATGAAGCAATAGAATTTGAATTAGATTAGAAAATTATCTGTTGTTTTTGTTCGGTCATTCAGTCATGTCCAACTCTTTGCAACCACATGGACTGCAGCACGTCAGGCTTCCCTCTCCTTCAACATCTCCAGGAGCTTGCTCAAACTCATGTCCATTAAGTCTGTGATGCTATCCACCCATCTCATCCTCTGTCATCTCCTTCTCCTGTTGCCTTCAATTTTTCCCAGCATCAGGGGCTTTTCTAATGTGTTGGCTCTTCACACCAGGTGGTCAAAGTATTGGAGCTTAAGCTTCAGCATTAGTCCTTCCAATGAATATTCAGGACTGATTTCCTTTAGGATTACTAGTTTTTTCTCTTTGCAGTCCAAGGGACTGTCAAGAGTCTTCAACACCACAATTTCAAAGCATCAATTCTTCAGAACTTAGCCTTTTTAATGGTTCAACTCTCACATCAATATATGACTACTGGAAAAACAATAGCTTAGACAATACCAACTTTTGTCAGCAAAGTAATGTCTCTTCTTTTAATTATGCAGTCTAGGTTCATCATAGCTTTTCTTCCAAGGAGCAAACATCTTTTAATTTCATAGCTACAGTCATCATCTGCAGTGATTATGTTCAAAATTTATCCTTTTTTGTAATTTTTCTTTGCAAACAGAAAAAGAGAGTAGTGTTCATCACTTCCTTTATTAATTTTTGAGTCATTTTAACTCCTTTTAACAGAAAATAACAACTCAACTAGAACTCATAAAATCGATGAAGTTTAACAAGTGTTTATCAATTACGTCTGCATCCACATCACTAAGACATCACAGTCTATTGCTAAGTACGATCATTTACTTTTCCATAGCATGTGCTGTCTTTTCACAAAATGTCAAGCATTGTCCTAGATGTAAGGGACGTGAACATGAACAATCACAACTCTACTTGTCAAGATGTCGCTGTTCATCAGAAAGACAGAAAAATGCAGAGCTAATTCAGTGACAGTGTAAGAATCCATAGGAATAAAGATAAGGAAAACATAATCTGTTGAAGGTAGAGGAGGATCAATCACAGAAGTTTCAAAGAAGAGGTGTCATTTCCCCCAGACCTTAAAAGATGAATGAGGATTAACCAAGCAGAGAAGAGAGGAAGAACACCCTAATTGGGAGCGATGACAGCAGCTGTGGCCTGGAGGAAGCGCGGGAGGGTTGGTCTCCTGAAGACCTATTGGGTAATTGAGCACACTATGTGTGCTGAGAGGGATGGTGCCCATAAAAATAGAAAAGTAATTCACATTATCTCAATCTCTTAGCAGCTTTAATTTCTCACGGTAATTTATTGCTATTTACAGGTTTTACTTGGTAATGTTTCAAATCTAGAAATTAAGTTTAAAATTTGAGAGTTAAACTTTGTTACAAAGTAGAATGGCTCAGGGCAACAGCTTTGATGCCAGCCTGCAGCTCCTATTTCTCTATGACTTAGCAGTAAATCCATATGGTGGTACATGTAGATAAAAGTCATTCTCATTGTACACAAGAAGTGCCCAAAATAGCCTGCTCTAATTCATCCTGCATTGGCCTACAATTTCTTTCTAATCTTTGGATTACAAACTATATTTCCTGTGAGTCAACTCTGGCCCAGTGCCTGCTTTTGAAAATAAAGTTTTACTGGAATACAGCCATTCTCATTCATTTGCATGCTGTCTATGGATGTTTTCACACTATAATGATAGAGTTGGGTATCTGTGACAGAGGCCATATGGGCTACAAATCTAAAATATTTACTATCCGGACCTTTATGGGAAAAAGTTGCCAACCACTGATCTAAACTTTGAGTGAGAATTTACTTCTAACAAAGCCTAATCAAAATGAAAACCAGTTAGCTGACAGGGGTAAGGCACTCAGTCATCGTCGCCACCTAACAAGCTAACATACAGTTTTGTTTGGCACGTAAGAGCACAAGGTCTGGAGCCGTCCATGTATGTTCAAATTCTCTCCTGCCACTTGCAAGCTGTGCAAGCAGCCTGGGAAGGTTCATAAACTCCCCTAAGTCCTAGTCCGGGCCCAGCACTCAGCTGTGATGACCGTTCATTACATGACTCCAGAAGTGACGCTCATTGCAGAGTCTGTAGAATAGATAACCATGAAATCACACTGTATGCAAACTGAGTGTCCCCATATGTTTTACCCATCCTTTAGTATGATCAAAATCACATGTTTCTCATAGAAGAGTTGGGAGGAATAAATGAGTGATATAATAAAGCAATTAATATAGGGCATAGTGTAGAGAATGCACTCAATAAATAAAGTCACTGTGCAGATGGCTAGTTGTCTTGCCAAATCCCACTTTAGGTTCTTTCTTTCTATTACAGTTTAAGTCAGACACAAAGCCCTATGACAAGGGTCCATATTTCCTAGTTTCTTTGCAGGTAGGTGTGGCTATATGATTAAATTTGGGGAAAGAAATATGTATACAAAGGTTAAGTGTAAATTCCATATAATCTCTGATTTAAGATTACTCACCTTCCCTGGAGTGTAGTCTTTTATTCTCCTCATGAAGTACATAGAAGATATATCAGAAAATCAACACTGACCATACAGATGAAGATAACACCCTAAGGAGATGAAGAAACAGGAAGATGAAATGAATCTGGGGCTTTGATGATCTGAGAAGTAGAATTCCCATGATAGTCTATACAGAACAAACATATGTGAGAGAGAAATAAATATGTATTTATGTTACAAGCTCTAACAGTTTTTTTTTTTTTTTCATTTATTTTTATTAGTTGGAGGCTAATTACTTTACAATATTGTAGTGGGTTTTGTCATACATTGACATGAATCAGCCATGGATTTACGTGTATTCCCCATCCCGATCCCCCCCTCCCACCTCCCTCTCTACCCGATCCCTCTGGGTCTTCCAAGTGCACCAGGCCCGAGCACTTGTCTCATGCATCCAACCTGGGCTGGTGATCTGTTTCACTATAGATAATATACATGTTTCGATGCTGTTCTCTCAAACCATCCCACCCTCGCCTTCTCCCACAGAGTCCAAAAGTCTGTTCTGTACATCTGTGAGCTCTAACAGTTTTATTGACATAAAATTGACATACAAAAATGTGTACATATTTAAACTATACAGTTTGGTATGTTTCGATTTATGTATATGCCTGTGAAACTGTCACTGCAGTCACAATAATGAATAAACTCATAACCCTAGAGTTTCCTTGTGCCCCTGGGAACCTTCCCCTGCTGTCCCTCCCCTAAGCCTCCCACTCATAACTAAGCAGCCACTATATTTTATAGCATTTTTGTCAGATTACCTTAGCCTTTATCTAAACAAATGCACATGTTATTACCATGTGATCTAATCAGTCCCCATGGAAATTTTTGGCAAATGTTTCAGGTGATGGATATATATGTGTGTGTAAAGCATAAAGCTGGCACAGAATAAAGCAGCATTTTAGGGTGAGTGATATAAGTGGTTAGGTACAACTGTTGCTTGATTATAAACTCATTGCTAGTAGGGTTTATGTCTCATTTATCTCTGAATTCCTAGCACCTACAACAGTGTTTTACCTTCAAGACCCAATGCAAGCTAAAGTGAATGAGCATATGGTAGCACAAAAAAAGAGGGGAAAACTTCAACATTTTAAGTAATTTCATGATTACTCACTGAGCTTGGCATGATTGTCAATGCATTAGGAGACCAAGATCAGCAGCATATTTTTAGACAATTTTGCTTCAAAGCAAGCAAAGTAATAATAATAAAAAAAAATTTAGACACAGCAGTTTGGGGAAAAATATCTTTGATCTTCTAAAATATTTGGCAAAGGAGAACAATAAAATATGAAAATAAAATATGCAATGTTATGAAAACTCTCAAAAGAGAAATATTTTTATTTGACATTTAAGAGCTATTTCTGACTATCTCTTTCAACTTCTGGTCTCCAGCTTAAGAGAAAACAACAAAAAGTGGAATGATGCAGAATGAATAGGATGAGTCATGTGTCAGAGTAGAGGTGAAGGGCAAGAAAATGGATAGACAGAAACAGAGAAAATTTCATCAGCCTGATTCACAGTATGCTTGGGCCCTGTACTTCCTTTTCCTTTGATTGTGCTTACAGACTCAATCTTCACTTAACCGTGCACTCAACTAACCAGGGACTAGATGCCAGGTTCTATACTAGGAATTGGAGGGGAGGATATAAATGTGGAGCTGTCAATGAGGGTCTTGGTAGGAGAAGACCACACATGCCAATTTTCTTAGTACAGTCTCAATTTAACCTGGAATAATGTAACTTTTGCAAGTATCCTTTTACTTTCTTAAGTGTCCCAGGTTGGATGATAAATTCAGGGCTATGATAAAAATGTTAATAGCTTCTCAAAGGAGAGAACAATTAAGTCTACCTTAGGAGGTCAGGAAATAGTCCATAAATAGGAAACATTTAAACTGAACATGAAATGAAAGCAGCTAAGAGCTAGGGAAGGAAGAACAGGGTTGCATATCTCAGGCAGAGGGAGCACTACAGTCTTGAGTTTCAGGGTTACAAGCAAGCATAGCACTTTTAGCAAACAAGAAGATAACAGAGAGGAGGTGGCTTTAAGAGACTAGAAATGTTTTTGCATTAAAAACTAATGGAGCTGAGTAGATTAAGGATGCAAAAATTTTTCTGATAATACATCTTCATTGGTGACCATGGTTTATTAGTGAGTTCTGTCCTCCCAACTGGCAATTTCTCAAACAAAACCCATGAGATAAGGTGACTGAGCAAGACAAGGCTGCTGATATTGGTATAACACTTATTGTAGGATGAAACAGAAGGACAAAGGACAAAATGTTGAATGCATGTAGTGGCAAGAGAACTTTTAATACAATAAAATATTTCTTTAAAGCTGGGTAAAGTGGGAAGTAGAGTCAGGTTGAATGGGATTGGGAAACGTAGGGAAAAATAAAATAAGAAACTAAAGACTCAAATTATAGTGTAAGTAAGAACCATGTAATGTGTTTACTGAAATTGCATTCTTGGGTGCTTCAGTTCTAACATTCTGATAAAGAAAATCCAGCATGAGTCTCAGGAATCATCTGCAAGGATGGGTATGTACGAAGTGAAGTGAAGATTGGGAGTTTAGAGAGTCATTGAACTCAATGCAGATAGATGCTCTGCCTTTCTTTGAAAATTCACTTTCATCAAATGCTGTCCTTAAAGTAAATTCTTTGTTTAGTCAATTTCTTCCTTGCTATCATTTCTCATTCATTTTTCTCATTCAAAACCATAGAGTCTATTTAACCAAGGAGGTGAAAGATCTTTACACTGAAAACTATGACAGTGTTTTAAAAAACTGAAGACACAAATAAATGGAAAAATATCAGGTGCTTGTTAACTGGAAGAACTAATATTGTTTAAGTGCTCATATTGACCAAAGTAATCTACAGATTCCATGGCAATTCTTATAGAAATAGAAAAAATCCTAATAATTGTATAGAAAAAAAAAAAACTTTTAAAGAATCTTAAGAAGAAAAGGGCTTGAATCAAGGCAAATTGGAAGTGGTCAAACAGGACATGGCAAAAGTGAACATCGACATTTTAGGAATCAGAGAACTAAAATGGACTGGAATGGGTGAATTTAACTCAGATGACCATTATATCTACTACTGTGGGCAAGAATCCCTTAGAAGAAATGAAGTAGCCATCATAGTCAACAGAAGAGTATGAAATGCAGAACTTGGATGCAATCTCAAAAAAGACAGAATGATCTCTGTTTGTTTCCAAGGCAAACCTTTCAATATCACAGTTATCCAAGTCTATGCCCTGACCAGTAACGCTGAAGAAGCTGAAGTGAATGGTTCTATGAAGATCTACAAGACCTTCTAGAACTAACACCCCGCAAAACTTGTCCTTTTCATTAGAGGAGATTGGAATGCAAAAGTAGGAAGTCAAGAAACACCTGGAGTAATAGGCAAATTGGGTCTTGCAGTACAGAATCAAGAGAATGCACAGGTCAGAGCAAACACACTCTTCCAACAACACAAGGGAAGACTCTACACATGGACATCACCAGGTGGTTAATACCAAAATCAGATTGATTATATTGTTTGCAGCCAAAGATGGAGAAGCTCTAACAGTCAGCAAAAAAAACAAGACTGGGAGCTGACTATGGCTCAGATCATGAACTCCTTATTGCCAAATTCAGATTTAAATTGAATAAAGTAGGGAAAACCACTAGACCATTCAGGTATGACATAAATCAAATCCTTTACGATTATACAGTAGAAGTGAGAAATAGATTCAAGGGATTAGATCTGATAGACAGAGGGCTTGATGAACTATGGATGGAGGTTTGGAGGCAGGGATCAAGACCATCCCCAAGAAAAAGAAATGCAAAAAAGCAAAATGGCTGTCTGAGGAGGCCTTACAAATAGCTGTGAAAAGAAGAGAAGCAAAAAGCAAAGGAGAAAAGGAAAGATATACCCATTTGAGTGCAGAGCTTCAAAGGACAGCAAGGAGAGATAAGAAAGCCTTCCTCAGGGATCAGTGCAAAGAAATAGAGAAAAAAATAATAGAATGGGAAAGACTAGAGATCTCTTCAAAAAAAATTAGAGATATGAAGGGACCATTTCATGCAATGGTGGGCTGAATAAAAGACAGAAATTGTATGGAACTAACAGAAGCAGATGGTAAAATACATGGAAGAATTATACATAAAGATCTTCATGACCTAGATAATCATGATGGTGTGCTCATTCACCTAGAGCCAGACATCCTGGAATGAGAAGTCAAGTGGGCCTTAGAAAGCATCACAATGAACAAAGTTAGTGGAGGTGATGGAATTCCAGCTGAGCTATTTCAACTCCTAAAAGATGATGCTGTGAAAGTGCTGCACTCAATATGCCATCAAATTTGCAAAATTCAGCAGTGGCCACAGGACTGGAAAAGGTCAGTTTTCATCCCAATCCCAAAGAAAGTCAGTGTCAAAGATTGTGTAAACTACCGAACAATTGCACTCATCTCATACGTTAGTAATGTAATGCTCAAAATTCTCCAAGCCAGGCTTCAACAATACATGAACTGTGAACTTCCAGATGTTCAACCTGGTTTTAGAAAAGGCAGAGGAACCAGAGATCAGATTGCTGACTCCCATGGGATCATTGAAAAAGCAAGAGAGTTCCAGAAAAACATCTATTTCTGCTTTACTGACTATGCCAAAGCCTTTGACTGTGTGGATGACCACAAACTGTAGAAAATTCTGAAAGAGATGGGAATACCAGACCACATGACCTGCCTCTTGAGAAATCTGTATGCAGGTCAGGAAGCAACAGATAGAACTGGACGTGGAACAACAGACTGGTTCCAAATAGGTAAAGGAGTATGTCAAGGCTATATATTTTCACCCTGTTTATTTAACTTATATGCAGAGTACATCATGAGAAACGCTGGGCTGGATGAAGCACCAGTTGGCATCAAGATTGCTGGGAAAAATATCAATAACCTCAGATATGCAGATGATACCACCCTTAGGGCAGAAAGCGAAGAACTAAAGAGCCTCTTGGTGAAAGTGAAAGAGGAGAGTGAAAAAGTTGGCTTAAAGCTCAACATTCAGAAAACTAAGATCATAGCATCCGGTCCAATCACTTCATGGCAAATAGAATGGAAACAGTCCATGGTTTTGAAAAGAATTGGATACAACTGAGCGGCTGAACTGAACTGAACTAAGAAGAGAAAAGCTAAAGGTTTCATGCTTCCTGAATCTAACTGTATTGCAAAGGCATAGTAATCAAAGCAATATTATATTAGCATAAAAGCTGACATATAGATAAATGGAAGAAAATAGGGAAAGCAGAGGTAAATCCATGTGGATCTGGTCAATTAACTTATGAAAAAGAAGCCAAGAATATTCAATGGTGAAAGGACAATCTCTTCAGAAAATGGTATTGGTAAAACTGGACAGTACCTGCAAAGAATGAAACTGGATTGCTATGTTATATCATACACTAGAATCAACTCAAAATGGAATAAAGACTTGAACATAAAACCTGAAACAATGAAACTCCTAGAAGAAAACATCAGTGGTAAGTCCCTTGACATCAGTCTTGGTGATAATTTTTTCAATGATACCAAAGGCAAAAGGAATAAAAGCAAAAATAAGCAAGTGGGACTACATTCAAATAAAAACCTCACACACAGCAAAGGAAACCATCAGCAAAATGCAAAGGCAACCTCCCAATGGGGGTAAATATTTGCAAATGGTATATTTGATAAGGGGTTAATATCTAAAATATATAAAAGACTTATGCAACTCAATGTAAACAAACAGTTAGATGGGAAAATGTGCAGAGAATGTGAATAGACAGTTTTCCAAAGAAGACAGCTAAGTAGTCAACACATAAATAAAAATGCACTCAACATCACTAATCTCAGGGCAATACAAAATTAAAACCATTATGATATTTTACCTCACGCCTGTCAGAATGGATATTATAAATAACAATAATAATAACAATATTGCCAAATAGTTGTCAAGGACGTGGAAAAAAGTAAACCCCTTGTGCACCCTTCTAGGCATGTAAATTTGTGTCTCCACTATGGAAGTTCCTCAAAACATTAAAACAGAACTATCATATGCCCTAGCAAACTATCATATGCACTAGCAATTCTACGTCTCAAAATACATTCCAAAGAAATGAAATCATTATGTTGAAAAAATATCTGCACCCTGATTCTCATCCCAGAGTTAACTGCAATAGTCAAGATATAGGAATAAAAGCATCTAAATGTCCATGAATGGATAAAATATATGCAAAGGACCCTAGGTAGAAACTCAAATATAATAGTAATTTGAAAAATACTGATACCTTTCATTGGTTATGTATATGATTTTACTACATATCAATCCTTAGAAAAATCAAAACTATTTTTCAAGTGGACTTAATCAGGTGAAACTCTGTCTAGTGCCTAGAGAAGATCAGAATATATCTAGTAAGATTGGGGGGAGGGCAAGTGCTTTAAATATTTGTAGAGAATTTTTAAATTCTAAGAGGAACAAAATGTTACTCATGACTGGCATAAAAATATAAAATGTTTACATTAGAAGGGGTTTGAAGGTTATCTTATTTGAATATGCTATTTTTAACTAGGAAACTAAGAAAAAACAAGGTTGTCTTTTACCCAACACCACAGTGAAAAGTGGAGGAAATTAACCCAGCATTTAGGAGTTTCAGGGGTTCCCTGGTGGCCCAGATGGTAAAGAATCTGCCCACAACGCAGGAGATCTGGCTTTGATCCCTAGGTCAGGAATACCCCCTGGATAAAATGGCTCCCCACTCCACTGATCTTGCCTAGAGAATCCCATGGACAGAGGAGCCTGGTGGGCTATAGTCCATGGGGTTGCAAAGAGTTGGACAGGACTGAAGCAATTTAGCATGCAGCACATTAATATGTTAAACTGTGTGCAGAATGTACAGAAAAAGTTTAAATGTGACCCTATATGCAAGACAGCAAAAGAGACACAGATGTAAAGAACAGACTTTTGGACTCTGTGGGAGAGGGCGAGGGTGGGATGATCTGAGAGAATAGCATTGAAACATGTGTATTACCATATGTGAAATAGATCACCAGTCCAGGTTCAATGCATGAGACAGGGTGCTCAGGGCTGGTGCACTGGGATGACCCTGAGGGATGGAATGGGGAGGGAGGTGGGGGGGTGTTCAGGATGGTGGACACATGTACACCCACGGCTGATTCATGTCAATGTATGGCAAAAACCACCACCACAATATTGCAACATCTTCAATTAAAATTTCAAAGACTTATTAAAATAAATAAATACTTTTTTAAAAATTCAAATGATAGAATTTTTAAGCATGCTAAGTTGCTTCAGTCCTGTCCAACTCTTTACAACCCCATGGACTATAGCTCACCAGGCTCCTCTGTCCATGTGTTTCTCCAGGCAAGAATACTGGAGAGGATTGCTGTTCCCTCCTCCAGGGGATCTTCTCAACCCAGGGATGGAACACATGTCTCTTAAGTCTCCTGCATTGGCAGGTGGGTTCTTTACCACTAAGACCACCTGGGAATTCCCTGGCTGTCCAGTGGTTAGGATTCTGTGATTCCACTGCAGGGGGCTCAGGTTTGATCCCTGGTTGGGGAACATAGATCCCACAAACTGCACTGCAATGCAAAAAAAAATTTTTTTTAATTTACATATTCATTTCAAAAACCTAATTATTCTTATCTAATTTAAAAAATTTTTGTGAAATCATTTATTTACAGACATCTTTCTCTTCCCTTGTCCCTTTCAACATTTACACACATATCACAGGATCAACCAAAATGTTTGCCTAGTCTGAAATAGGAATCCTAATTAATGACAAAAACTTTGTTGGCACATCACACTTTAAAGATATTTGTATTTTTGCAATTTAATTTATAAATATACCATGTGGATTTATAATTTAATGTCTTAATTTTAATGCTATAATAAAAACTAAAAAAAGCTAGTATGGAAAAATATTAGGGTGAGTGCTTATTATCCCCAACTTACAGATGAAGAAACTGAGGCCAGAGGAATTAAAAAAACTTTCCTGAGATCACATGTCTGGTACATGATAAAATTAGGATTTGAATCTAACCGGCACTATTAACTACTACACTGCACTACCACTCAGAGGGGAAAAACAGGCAACAAAGTAAGAAAATAAACAGTGAATGTGAAAAAAAAAAAAAAAAAAAAAACAGTGAATGTGAATAATGACAATGCCATCATGAAAACAGAGTAAAGTTAAGAGAAAAGGAAAGAGTTGGAATCTATTCAGATTCTGGGCAAGGAACTTTTTCATATTGCAGTAATGCTAAGATGAAAAAGATTGGAAGCCAGATAAACAAAGAGAGGGGAAATAATGGTCTACACACAACAAATAACATGTGAGAAGGCCCAGGTGTTTAAGAGACTGGCGGGCTTGTGCAAAGAAAAGGCGGCCAGTGTGACTGGAGTGTTGAGAGCATGAAAGAGAAGAGATGTCACTGGAGAGAAAGGTCAGGTCTGGATGGTGCAGGGCCTTGGGGCGCATTAAGAAATTTTGATTTCATTGCAAGTGCAAAGGGAAGTCACCGAAGCATTTTAAACTGAGACCAGTTTAAGAGGTTTCTGTTCTTTTTATATCTTCTCTTCAGTCTTCTTCAAAAGCTATTGCACTATACACATTGGATTGTGAATAAAGGTTAGAGTCTTAAATTACCAATAGAAAAGGGAGGTTATTTTTTTTTTTTTTCCACTTCTTTATTGTTACAGAGGGGACACAGGCCACAACATAAAGCTAAACATATCTCAGAAGTTTGTCAGTTTTCAAGCCAATAAAAATATTACTCTATCGCCAACACAATCCACATATTTGAATAAATAAGTAACAAAGACACTATTCAAAAGGAAAAGGTCAGCCACAGGTCCATATTTTTAGAAATTCTCAGCTTAAATGAAGTAAAGTATCCCAATAATTTCTTTCTCAGCACATAGTTTCCTTGATCATGCTTTACAAAACTGAATTATGTCTGCCTTCAAGAAAAATATGTTCTTGAAAAACATATATACTTTCATGACCCATTTGAACCAGAAAATGTATATCATAATGAAAACAAAAAATAAATTTGCCTTGGACATGTAGAATAGCTGAGAGTGGGAGAGGGATGGGAATGGGGAAAATATTTCCAGGAATTCTTTCTCTGCCTCCTTTATAGGAATACACTTGAAATATTTAAAAACTGTAGTAGACTAAATCAGAATGTGAGTTCAGGATCAAAAAAGAGTGAAAATCACAACTTGGTCTCAGTTCAGTGTTTACTCCCAATGAGGTATTAAGTTGCGGAAAGGAAAGTAATGATACCCTAAAGAGGGTGGGAGAATGTGGTCTCTGTGCCCTCTTGTATCTTGCAGACCAGCACCCCAAGCTCAGGGGCTACGGCAGCTCTCACAGAGAAGATGCCCACCATCACAGAGACCAACAGGATCCTGAGCTTTCTATCAACACATCCACAAGTAGCATTAGTACCAGAGACTGTCTCTTGAAATGGGTGAGACCTTAGATTTACAACTCAAAAAGCCATTTCTCTATTGCCTAAATGTTTGAATCATAGGTCTTAACACTTAAAAAAAAAATTTAATTGGAGGATAATTGCTTTACAGTTTTATGTTGGTTTCTGTCATACAACAGGAATTGGCCATAAATCCACATAGGCCCCTCTTTCCGGAAACTCTCTCCCACCTCCTACCAAGTCCCACTCCTCTAAGTTGTTCCAGAGTACCGAGGAGAGCTCTCTGTGTTAAACAACTTCCCAGTATATGTCTGTTTTGCATATGGTAATGTATGTTTCAATGCTACTCCTTCAATTCACCCCACCCTCCCCTTCCATCACTGTGTCCACAAGTCTGTTCTCTATGTCTACATTTCTATTCCTGTCCTGCAGATAGGTTCATCAGTACCATTTTTCTAGATGCCATGTATATGCATTAATATATGATTTTTGTCTTTCTCTTTCTAACTTAATTCACTCTGAATAACAGGTTCTAGGTTCATCCACCTCACTAGAATGGACTCAAATTCTCTCCTTTATATGGCTGACTAATGCAGATGACACCACCCTTATGGCAGAAAGTGAAGAGAACCTAAAAAGCCTCTTGATGAAAGTGAAAGAGGAGAGTGAAAAAGTTGGCTTAAAGCTTAACATTCAGAAAACAAAGATCATGGCATCTGGCCCCATCACTTCATGGGAAATAGATGGGGAGACTGTGGAAACAGTGTCAGACTTTATTTTTTTTGGGTTCCAAAATCACTGCAGATGGTGATTGCAGCCATGAAATTAAAAGACGCTTACTCCTTGGAAGGAAATTTATGACCAACATAGATAGCATATTAAAAAGCAGAGACATTACTTTGTCAACAAAGGTCCATCTGGTCAAGGCTATGGTTTTTCCAGTAGTTATGTATGGATGTTAGAGTTGAACTGTGAAGAAAGCTGAGTGCCGAAAAATTCTTGCTTTTGAACTGTGGTGTTGGAGAAGACTCTTGAGAGTCCCTTGGACTGCAAGGAGATCCGACCAGTCCATCCTAAAGGAGATCAGTCCTGGGTGTTCATTGGAAGGACTGATGTTGAAGCCGAAACTCCAATACTTTTGCCACTTGATGGGAAGAGCTGACTCAGTGGAAAAGACCCTGATGCTGGGAAAGATTGAGGGCAGGAGGAGAAGGGGACGGCAGAGGATGAGATGGCTGGATGTCATCACCGACTCAATGGACATGGGTTTGGGTGGACTCTGGGAGTTGGCGATGGACAGGGAGGCCTGGCGTGTTGCAGTTCATGGGGTCGCAAAGACTCGGACACGACTGAGTGACTGAATTGAACTGAATATCCCATTGTATACATATACAACTTCTTTAGCCATTCATCTGTCAACAGACATCTAGGTTGCTTCTATGTCCTGGATATTGTAAAGAGTGCTACAAAGCACATTGGGGCATATTTTAGAATTATGGTTTTCTTAGGATATATACCCTGTAGTGGGATTGCTGAGTCATGTGGTAGTTTGATTCCTAGTTTTTTAAGGAAACTCCATGCTGTTCATAGTGGCTATATCAATTTACATTCCAACCAATAGTGCAAGAGAGTTCTCTTTTCTCCATAACCTCTCCAGCATTTACTCTTTGTAGGTTTTTTTGATGATGCCCAGTCTGACCAGTGTGAGATGATACCTCATTGTAGTTTTGATTTGCATGAGTGATGTTGAGCATCTTTTCATGTGTTTATTGGCCATCTGTATGTCTTCCTTGGAAAAATGTCTGTTTAGGTCTTCTGCAATTTTTTGACAAGGTCTTAGCCTCCTCTAAATGAGGCAATCTCTCTAGCTAAGCTTTCACTGCAAAATCTAAGAGTTCCACTATGTTCATTTAGAGATTTACCATGGCCAACTAGGCATAGCCCACCACAATAGCTCATACTAAGTCAAAACAGTGATTAATTCCTCACACCTGGCACCCTTTGTTTTATTGTTCACAGAAGTGACATTTTAAACAAATCATGAAGAATGAATTAGCACTTGTATAGTCTTTTATCATGAATTACATCCTTAAAAATAACAAATGATGGTTATCTCAACTAGTAAAATACAGGGAAAGTAATAGTGTTAAGACAGGAATATTATAGTCTCTAGTACTAGTTAAAATAGAATTCTATAATTCTGAAAAGTGTTCTCATAATCATTTTATAAATGATGGTTTTCATTATATATGTGAACTTTAGGAATAAAGCCATGTATTTGAACACTCTCAGTTTCTGTAGAAACAAGATTAAATCTGGGCTAACCACGCAAAGCACTGTGTGTATAACAGTTACCTGATCCCCTTGATCTAACAAGGAACACTGTTGCCTTTTAGAGCATGAGGTGCTAGACATCTTTTTTTTTCTCCCTGTTAGATGCTCTTTTCTCACAAAACATTGTGGGAACAATTGCATCAGCTTTGGAAAATTACCTCAAGATACCTTAAATCCCTCTGTTGAACAAAACAAGATTAAATAAAAACTACAATAATTGAGTTCACAACAAGTCACAGGTATAATTATGGTATTCAACTGCTAACAAGTTTAAGCCATTAAGCTATCCATTTTCAGATGATGTCTATACAAGAACATTGGAATTAAGCTAGACAGAAAGAGGTTCTTTCGCCACTATCCCTCCATCTACAACCTGGAAAGGAGTAAAAGTATTTAATAGTTAAGTAGTGCTTTATATTTTATATACCAATTTATTTAACAAATTATTTGAAACATTTTGTAAATATAGAAGCTTATGTCCAGAATAGTTAATTGATTGTCCAACATCATACTGCTAGTAAGTTAGAAATCAAAACTCAAACTTGAATTTGTTTTACAATTCTGAGTATAAGTCATTAGCTGCATATCTAAGGTATATAGGAGTCAGTTGCATTCTGTGTGCTGGTGCAGCATGCTAGCAGTTGAATCCGTACAGACCTTGACATTGTTTTTTTTTTCAAAGCAATGTTGGTACATGTTACCAAATAAATATTTAATTTCATACTGCTTTGACTACCCTCTCATGCTCTATCATCAAGACATATAAAATATATATTTTTCCAAATTAGCAAGCATAGGAAGAGGTTTTATCTTATTGTTTTTTCAGACTGATACCAGTTGATCTATGTATTATATTTTTGTAGATATTGGCAAATGCTCTGATGTCATGTGCCCAGATCAGCATCATTCTTGATGAAAACTAGGGAAAATGGTAGTTTTTCATTACCATTTCCCAAAAATATATTCATGGATACGGATTAGGCTTACCCCCATTAATGAGGACATCAGATAAGAGATGAATTTAAATTTCTATTATGAAACATAAAAAAAGTCAAAATTGTCATAAGATGCATTTTTGAGTGCACAAGATTAAGTTTAGTTATAAATGCCACTTATTACTTGTTATGACCTCATCTTTCTGAAATAATTACAGACCACTGTCCTAGGGGAGCAAACAAGAGGCCAAATATCCACATCACTCCTCCACCCCACACTCACTGTACTCCCCACCCGCACCCCCCAGTACCTCTTCTGCAGCTGACTAGACCAATATTGGGGCTTTAACAATAGGTCTCATCTACATAGGCCCCTACCTGTAACCTGTAAGAGGTTCAGTTCCAAGAGGTAAAGTGCACCAGTCAGTCTGTCACTGAGCAAATTTTGATGAGAAGGGAAAATCTAGTCAGTGATGAATACTTGCTCTGAAAAGTTTAAAGAACTAAGTCTAGGGGGACAATTAAAAGACTGAAATCCTTTGAAAGCTATATAAGAGGAGCATCTCAGAGGGAGATGATTGGGAAGTGACGACGGGAACAGGCAGATGCAGGCTGGTGGCCTCAGGCCCCGCAGGTCAGGCAGCCTTAGGCCTCACTCCCGAGGTCCAGCCTCCATCTAGGGAGGCCCTACCACAATTCACTTCCAAATTTATATAGGTGTGGGACTCTCTAGATGCCTTCTAAAAAATCTCCTTTTTCATGAGCAAGCTTGAATGAGTCTCTAGAACTTAAAACTGAAAAGAATACCCTAACTAGGACATGACAGTTACCTAAGCTTTGAGCTCTATATATGTGGGTAGGAGAGGGTATTTTCTTGGGTTATCTTTTACTTCCATTAAAAAAAAATGCAAATGGTTTTAATTTTGTAAATAGCAGTTCATCACAATTTCTCTAAAGATGAGAGAGCGATATTGGGAAATAGAGAAGTGTGAGAGGCTATTTACTGTCTTAAGATGTCAGCAAGTTATTTGTAACCAAAAAAATCATGACCATGAAGTCTGTATACTCAATCAGGAGAAACATGTACCCTAAAATGTGAACAAGGATAATATAGTCTAATCCCATGTGCACACTCAGTTCACGGGGAGACTGAAAAGTCAGGACATGGCATGCTGTTTCCTCTGGTAGATGTTGTCCACTGTTAATATTCCTGCTGAGCTTGAGAATAAGTGGAAAGACACACCAAATCTAAAAGAGTACATTATTGATGACGGGAGAAAAATACCAAGAGGAGCAAGAAAACTGGGACTGCAAGTTTTGTATTTCAAATCAGAAAACTGCAGTTTTTCTTATCACGCTATCTGTGGGAGGATAGCCACAGAAATTGCCCTGAAGCAGGCATTTATATTTACACCAGGAATCATTGCATAAATTGCAGGCCTTTTCCTACATTAGGCAGGTCTAGAATTGCCAGTTCTACTCTCAACTTTACAATTGTCATGATAAATTACTTTGCCCAATGCTGACTTTTTCTTAGTCACATCAGCTTAGAATGAGATGATGAAATTTCTGAGAATGTCTTCACTTGTTAAGAAACTGATTCTGTTAAATGTACTAATCATCAACTGTAGTTTTAATTGTTGTCTTCTGGGACCTTATTAGCAAGAAGTATTTCACACATATGTCCCAGGGACTCCTAGGGACTTCACAAGTGGTGCAGTGGTAAAGAATCTGCCTACCATTGCAGGAGACACAAGAGATGTGGGTTGGGTCTCTGGATCCAGAAGATCCCCTGGAGAAGGAAATGGCAACCCACTCCAATATTCTTGCCTGGAAAATTTCATTGACAGAGGGGGCTAGTGGGCTACAGGTCATAGGGTCTTAGAGAATCTGACAGGACTGAGCAAATGAGCACAGAGGGACTCCTAGGTGCTTTTATGGGACATTGTTGATTCTGCAACCCTGGATCTGTTCAGCCCCAAATCTTCCTAATTTGAAAAGAAATTTAAGCAAAAGAATAAAATCACAAGAAAGCATTTGCTATCATATTTACATAATATGCTTTATGATAATCCATGTAGATATTTTATGAACTTTAATGGTTTATATTTATGATAGATTCTGAACTTATTAAAAGTATGATAACTACTTAATAGTATCATTACTCCCAAGCGAAGCACTTGTTTTTAGAATTTGATATAGAATAAACTCCTCTGAAATAAATAGCAATTGCCAAGCTTCATGGCTAGAAACCTAATAATAAATTCTGGAAAACCGAAGAGTTACCTGAGGGTAAAAACGTTCACTGCTTTTTAGAAAATGAAGACATGGAAGTCTATTCAAACACATTAGGAGGTGCACAGCTTTGAAGCCAACACATTTTTTTTTTCCCATTAAGAAACTACAGTTTTAAAGATGAAGCCTGTAGTGGGAAAACTGTAACTGAGTTAGGCATAAATGATTTATTTTCATCTAAATTGAATGCCTGATTCTCTAGCACGTTAATTGTTACAATTATCTGGACCAGACAAATCCTTTCTTTTCATTTTCTGAGGTGATATTTTTTATGGTTGAATATATCTGGCTATTTTTGCATGGTCATTTAAAATGGACTTGCTCATTTCCCATTTAAACTTGCTAAAATAAGTTATTTTGATGTTTTGCTATGTTTAAATTTATATTAATCCTGAAGGGTCAAATTGAATAATGTTAGTGTGCTTTATGATTGTTTTTCATTAGTAGGGACGAGAATTCAGGTCACAGGGAAGTTCTGTCCCATATGGGTTAAGTACCTTTCATTCCCCTTTCCCTGATCAAACTCAATTATCATTGTATTTGTCTAAGCACTGAAACATTTCTTTTAAGAGGGGGAAATCTTAGCATAATGAATTTGTTTTGAGGAAAATAGCATGCCCACAAATATGCAGCAAAAGGCAAGGATTCTACTTTTCAAGTTTTGTGGGATATGAATGTTCTTCATTTAGAGCCACTTTTCTCCTTTTGACAAATGTGGAATCATATGGAAAACTGGTAGAATGGAAAAATCATGAACACTTGCAATTATGTTTCCCCTTTGTATTTCTTCCTTATATATTCAGGGGAGTTCTTTTTTTTCCCTTCAATAGTGTAATATAAAAAAGATGGTAGGGAAAGAATTTTGCTAGAATAGCATAGTCTTTTAGATTTTGACACAGACTCAGAGTTGGAAGCATAATTTTTAAGACAGAGCAAATCTGAGAACTACTTCATTTTTACCTTCTTTATTTTTAACTTCAGGTGGAGAGGGTTGATGAATTCACACTCCACTGTACCTGGCACTGACATTATTATCTTTAGAAGGGCCCATACTTTTTTTCTTAAATCCCTTTTATATCCTTTATATTTATTGCCCAATGTCCTCACTCTCCAAAGGAAATAGAAGGGGAAGAAAAATCAAACATTTGACCCCAGAAGCTTCTAAGGATCCTTAATAGGTAAAGGGGAAATAAAAGGAAAGAGAGGGAGGGGAATTACTCAGAAAAGAAAAACAGCCATCAGATTAATCAGGTCTTCATTTATGAAAAAAAGTTTTAATATATGATTATGATGTAACTACCACTTAAAATGTGCTATCTACTATAATTTCACATTGATCAAGTAAAATGTTAGTAGTCATCCTTGATTTATCCCTTTCTTTCAGCTCCCACATGCAATAGCCCCCAAACATGTTCCTGTATCTCTTTACCCTTTCATTTCTGGTCTAAAACAGCATCTCCTCTTGCCTGGACTGGAGGAAACATCTCTCTTCTCACCTCTCTGCTTCCACAGTGACAAATATGTTTCACCACATCAGCATTTTCCTTCCAACCTCAACATCACAGTGACTCTTTCCTCTGCCTGGAGAAACCTTCTTCTGAATTTCACTTACTTTAATCCTTTACCTCATTCAGCTTTCAGATCAAATGTCTCTTCCTTAAAGGTGATTTCTATCACTTTCCTATGGAAAGTAGCTCTAGCCTACCCCAAGTCATTCTCCATTGTATTGCTTGGTTTATTTTCTTTTCATTACTATCTGCTGTGTCTTATAAAAAAAAAGTATATTATTTCTTTGTTTGTTTATTTGCTTATTTTTCTATCTTCCAGCTTCTCTCTATTACAAATAGGAGGTAACTCCATGAAAGACAAGGACATTATGTTTTTCAGTACTTTCACCCAAATACCCAGAACAGTAGTCACATCACAGACAATTGATTATTTATTAAATGGGTGAAAGCACTGGGCTCATTATTAGGTGACATACCTCCATCCTAAGAATAGGTATAACGTAAATCACTGCAGACAGTGACTGCAGCCTTGAATTTAAAAGATGCTTGTTACTTGGAAGAAAAGCTATGGCAAAACTAGGCATCATATTAAAAAGCAAAGACATCACTTTGCCAACAAAAGTCCATATAGTCAAAGCTATGGTTTTTCCAGTAGTCATGTACAGATGTGAAAGTTGGACCATAGAAGAAGGTTTTCAACTGTGGTACTGGAGAAGACTCTTGAGAGTCCCTTAGACTGCAAGGAGATCAAACCATTCAATCCTAAAGGAAATCAATCCTGACTATTCATTGGAAGGACTGATGCTGAAGCTGAAGCTCCAATACTTTGGCCACCTGATGCAAAGAGTCAACCCACTGGAAAAGACCCTGATGTTGGGAAAGTTTGAGGGCAGGAGGAAAAGGGATGACAGAAGATGAGATGTTTGGATTGCACTCAATGGACATGAGTTTGAGCAGAATCCAAGGGACAGTGAAGGACAGGGAAACCTGGTATGCTGCAGTCTACGGGATCACAAAGAGTCAGACACAACTGATCGGCTGAACAACAGCAAAGAATAGGTATAAACATATTGTTATTATTTGTTTTATAATCAAGAAACTGAAATTCTATTAGAGAGATTAGACAATTCTTCCAAATTGTATGAAATATAAATGGTACATCCAGAATGAAGACCTTCATTTATTCTAATTCCAAAATTCTTGGTCTTTTTATTGATTTTATAATTAATAAAAGTGATGTCCTTTATACAACAGTCCTATGAGGTAAGTGTTATTATCTCCATTTGTATAGATAATGAAGTTTAGGCTCAAGATAATCAATAACTTTGCCCAAATCACACAGGTAAAATATGATAGAGTAAGAATTCGAGTACTATTTTCAATGACCTAACATCATATTCTTTCTATCATGTCACATTACTTCCCAAATCATAGTATTAAGGTGAAGGTCCGTCTAGTCAAAGCTATGGTATTTCCAGTAGTCAGGTACGGATGTGAGAGTTTGAATATAAAGAAAGCTGAGTGCCAAAGAATCGATGTTTTTGAACTGTGGTGTTGGAGAAGACTCTTGAGAGTCCCTTGGACTGCAAGGAGATCCAACTAGTCCATCCTAAAGGAAACCAGTCCTGACTATTCCTCTAAAACTCTAGTAGCCACTGATATTTCTACTGTCTCTATAGTTTTTCCTTTTCAGGATGTCACATGGTAGGAAACATATGTTTTTAAAAGTACTAGAATTTTTCTTGTTCTTTTAGTGTTCTGGTTTAGAAAGCTTCCTGGAGGAGAAAATGGCAACCCACTCCAGTATTTTTTGCCTAGAGAATCCCATGGACAGAGGAGCCTGGCAGGCTACAGTCCATGAGGTCACAAAAAGTTGGACACGACTGAGCAACTAATACTTAGAAAGCTTCATGGGTTTGAGAGGTCTTCTCCAACTCTATTGTTCGAGAAGTTCTGTTACTCTTGGAGTGCAATTTTGTACAAAGAGTGATTTTTTTAAAAAAATGGATACACTGAGTTTTCATAGAGATAACTTTAGTTTCATTTCAGTTCAGTTCAGTCACTCAGTCGTGTCCGACTCTTTGCAACCCCATGAATCGCAGCACGCCAGGCCTCCCTGTCCATCACCAACACCCGTAGTTTATTCAAACTCATGTCCATCGAGTCAGTGATGCCATTCAGCCATCTCATCCTCTGTTATCCCCTTCTCTTCCTGCCCCCAAACCCTCCCAGCATCAGGTTCTTTTCCACTGAGTCAGCTCTTCGCATCAGGTGGCAAAAGTATTGGAGTTTCAGCTTCAACATCAGTCCTTCCAATGAACACCCAGGACTGATCTCCTTTAGGATGGACTGGTTGGATCTCCTTGCAGTCCAAGGGACTCTCAAGAGTCTTCTCCAACACCACAGTTCAAAAGCATCAATTTTTCGGCACTCAGCTTTCTTCACAGTCCAGCTCTCACATCCATACATGACCACTGGAAAACCCATAGCCTTGACTAGACAGACCTTTGTTGGCAAAGTAATGTCTCTGCTTCTTAATATGCTATCTAGGTTGGTCATAACTTTGCTTCAAAGGAGTAAGAGTCTTTTAATTTCATGGCTGCAATCACCATCTGCTGTGATTTTGGAGCCCCCCCCCAAAAAAAAATAAAGTCTGACACTGTTTCCACTGTTTCCTCATTTATTTCCCATTGAGCCAATATAAATTTGGAGGTCTCAATGTTGCAAGAATTAGCCTACTCTGGTTTATATAGATATTTAATTAAAAATCACTTTTACCCAAAGGATAGGGCATTTTTAAAAAATTATTATTAGAAGAAGTGCAGCATAGTAGTTGAGTGAACTTGAGAAAGTCTCTAAATGTTAATAACCTTACCTATCAAACAGTTGTAGTAGGTTTCTGTGAGTATTGAACAAAACAAGTTTAGTAATACATTTAGTTCAGTACTGACTCACAGTAGGAATTCGCACATATCAGTCACAATTTGCACCATTGGCTTTTATGTCAGATATACCACAATTCTGCCATATACTATCTGTACAGCCTTAATAATATTAGTTAAACTTGTAAAGCATCAACTTCTTTATTTGTAAAATGAAATTAATAACTTATCTCATTGTTCCTGGGAAAGTGTCTGAATATTATTCTGTCTGCTTATATGTAATCCAATATGTGTTATTAGTTTTGCATATATTATATTACTTAGAAAAAAAAATGATATTCAGACACTTTCCCAGGAATAGCAGACACATTAAAAAAAAATAGGTTTTGGTATGTCTTAGAGATTTAGATTATGTCTTATAGGTAAATGTTGTGCTTGCATATATATCAGCGTGGTTCCAGAGGTTACCAATGAGAAGGGGATATGTCTGTAATCATTAGCAGATATGCTAAGATTAAGAAAAATAACATTCCCAACTGCAGTGCTTTCCTCTAATTTATGCAGCAATATATTCACAGTGAGAAACTCTAGATTCGTATATGGTTTATTAAAATATTTTTTCTGAAGTTCACTGTATTCCATATAAATAGGGGAGATAAAGACAAATGACATACATCAAAATAAATTTGAGAATTTAAGAATTAAGTAATAAAAATAATTTTAAAAACTGGAAGAAATGATATGTGACTATCTATCAGTTTCTAAGACTATGGAAAGACCTTATGAACATGTTAGAGAATGGAACCCTAAAAAGAATTTTAATAAATATAACTTCCTAAAATTTTTAAATTTCCCCACAAATGTTTAATTCATCCACTCATCACCCCCCCACCAAAGATAATAACTAAGAAAATTATGAATATCAGAGTGATAAGCCTGGTGGTCTTACTCTATTGCCATCATTCTGTAAGGAAAAGAGAAACATCCAAAGAGAAAAATAGTGTAACAATGATTTGTTTTTGTGCCCCTGAAAATTCATATATTGAGATCCTAAGACCCAATGTGATGGTATTAGGAGGTGAAGCCTCTGGGAGGTGACTAGGGAGCACTCAAGGATGGGATTGGTGTCTTTATGAAAGAGACCCCAGAGTCCTCTCTCACCTCCTGGCTTGTGCAGATGCGATGAGAAGATGACTGTATGCGAACCACAAAAGGACCCTCAACAGACACTGAGCCTGCCTGAGATTTGATCTTGGAATTCCCAGTCTCTGGAACTGTAAGAAATAAGTCTCTGTTGTTTATAAGCCACCCAGTCTATGGCATTTCCATTATAGCAACCCTAACAGACTAAGACAGATGGGTAAGTGTAAAATTCAGATAACTCATTGTGTAAATATTTATTAACTAATATATACTAGATACGGTTCTGAGTGATGGGAATTAATAATAGAATGAATGATAGTCACTCTCTCACCCCTCAGAAAGCTTTTTACCTAATGAGAAGACAAGCAGTAAAAAAGTAAACAGGAGGCAATTCCATAAACAAACAACATAAGGGCTTCCCTGGTGGCTCAGTGGTAAAAAAAAACCCACCTGCCAATGCAGAAGACATGGTTTCAATCCCTGGGTCAGGAAGATTCCCTGTAGAAGGAAATGGTGACCCAATCCAGTTGTCTTGCCTGGGAAATCCCATGGACAGAGGAACCTGGTGAGCTACAGTCCAGGAGATCACAAAGAGTCAGACATGACTTGGCAACTGAGCATGCATGCATGCAAAAAAAAAAAGTTATATGAATCTAAGGGAAGTAGCCATAAAATAATGTGGGGAGAGGCTATTTTGGATGTTGGGGCATAACAACCTTCTTTGAGGAGGTGGCCTTTGAACAGAACAGAATGAATGGAGAGAGGTGAGACTTGGAAGGACTTAGATACAAGCATGCATTGCAAGTAGAGAAAATCAAGTACAAGGTCAAGGTCCCAAGATGGAAACAAACATGGCATAGTCTAAGAATTGCAAGATCACTGTAGCTAGACAGAATAATATAGGGAAATGTGGTTGAGAAGAAGTAAGACCATGTGTGATCTCGAGGCAATTGAAGCAACAAATATACTTTCAAAATAACCTCATGAATAATGATGTATGCAAATTAAAATATAGTAAAAACAAGTTTACTATCAAATAATCAGTTATTTAATGACTATGTACATTGCTAGAGAGAAAAATGAAGATTTGAAGGATAGGATTCTCAATTCTCCTAGCAAGAATGAAAATGCCTATCATCTTTCTGGAGAGCAATTTGATAAGTGTATTTAGATGCTTAATGCATATTTATAATTTTGACCAGATAATTAATTCTAGGAATTTAAGTTGGTGAACATACATACATGCACAGTTATTCTTACATTATTATTCAAGCTAGTGCAATATTGAAAATACACTGGTATATAAGATATAGCAATAATAAGGAATGTTATGCAGAAATAAAAAATTTCCAAAGACTATTTAGTGAAACATGACTCAGGATAATATGTTGATAGGGAAAAAGTAGTGTACCAAAAATATGGCTCCAATTTTATTGAAAAAACAGAGAGAAGAATCAAGCAAGTAAGTACACTGAAATATAAGCAGTGATTATTATTGTGTTGAAGAACTATGTGTGATTTTGATCTTCCTTTTTGTATATTCTTTTTCAACTTTTGTTCAATTGTAATATGCAAATTTTGTAATTAGAAAAACAGATGTTATTAAGAAAGTTTGCATCCAACATGCCTTGCATTTTATAAAAGTATCCTAAGATGGGTTATCCCCATAGTGAATTGTTTGGCGATACATAGAAGATAACCAAGAAAATGCAGTTTTTTGAAAAGAATGATCACAATGTGATGAGGTATTATATCTAAAAAGAACCATGAAGATAACTTCGTTAAAATACATTGCTTCACTGATAAGCAAACTCAGGAAAGATATGCTATCTGCCAAGGACTCAGAATTGAGTTAATGGTGGGAATTAGACTAAAATCTTTTTTCATATTTAACATTTTATTTTTATGCATGGAGGAATGGAAGGTTTTGTTTTTCATATATTTTAAACTAATAGCTCTTGTTTATGTTTATTACAGTGTATATATATAAAATATATATAATTTATTAGTCTTTAAAATACAGGTGGGAGGGAGGCTCCAGAGGGAGGTGATATAAATGTAATTATGACTGATTCACACTGATGTATGTGGAGACCACCACAACTGTGTAAAGCAATTATCTTCCAATTAAAAAAATAAAATCCACAGATTATTCTAGCAATTTTTCATGATATAAACTGGTGGCATGTTATATATTAATATTTCACTACAGTGTAAAGCAGTGATGGAGAAGGCAATGGCACCCCACTCCAGTTCTCTTGCCTGGAAAATCCCATGGATGGAGGAGGCTGGTAGGCTGTAGTCCATGGGGTCGCTAAGTGTCGGACACAACTAAGCGACTTCCCTTTCACTTTTCACTTTCATGCATTGGAGAAGGAAATGGCAGCCCACTCCAGTGTTCTTGCCTGGAGAATCCCAGGGACGGGGGAGCCTGGTGGGCTGCCGTCTACGGGGTCGCACAGAGTCGGACACGGCTGAAACGACTTAGCAGCAGCGGCGGCAGTAAAGCATTGATGAACACTTTGTTATAAATAATTGATTTTTCTTCTCCTAAGGTACTATTTTTTTCTTTTAATTTTACCCCCTTTGGCATATATATATGTATGTATGTATATACATATATAGAACAAAACCAAGGAAAATGCATAGTTGAGTGATCACAGTGTGATGAGATATTATATCTAAGAAGAACCATGAAGATAACTGAGTTGAAATACATTGTTTCACTGATAAGGATAATGAAAGTCAGGAAAGATATGCTATCTGCCAAGGACTCAGGAATTTTGTGTGTATATATATATATATATATATATATATATATATATATATATATAAATTGCTCCTCAGTCCATTTTCCTGTATCCCAGAACACCTCTTCAAACCTAACAGCAGTATTACCCTTGTTCCCAGTAAAGGGGATATATCAGAAAAATAGGGAACCTATGGCTGAGGAAACCTCTAACGTGTAGGAAAAAAGCTACCTATAGTGAGAGAGCAATGAGGATGACAAAATGACCACTTTTAACAACGCAATCTTTTGTGGCTAGAATGAAGTGCAGAGAAGAAAGAAAATAGTCACTGGGAGTGGAGAGACAGTGACCAGTGAGCAGACTAATGATCTGTCAGAGGATCTATTTTTATGCCAACAAGTTCAGCCAGGCTTGTTACCTGGAGCAACTTAACTAGGGATTATCTACTTTTCAGAAAAGCAAGACTGTACAACCCAGAATGTGGAGGAAAGGATAGTGGTCAGACAAGATGCATAGAGGTGGTGAGCTGACTCTCTGTAAGGACACTGCACTTCATTTTCTTGAGGTTTTATAAACTGAAATTCCTTACACACAGTAAGTTTTTCTCATACTTTAAGGCTCTGTAGATTGGTAGTTCACCATAGTTACTTACTTACTCTGCGATATACCTCATAGATATTTCCTAAAAGCTTGGCATCTAAACAGTGTACTAATTGTCATGCATAATCCAGTAGTGACATTGAATTCCAAAAGATGGCATACTGAAATACCAGAGATACCATCTGACAGACCTACATACAATTCTAATTTTGTCACTTATTAACTTGGGGTAAATGAGCTTCAGTTTTTTAATCTATTTTACCAAACAGAACTGAAAGGATAATATGAGACAATGAATGTAAAATACAGGGAGAATATTTGGACTGTAAAAGGCACAAGGTAAATAGTAGAGGCTCTTCCATAGTTTTTGCTTCTGTCTGTGTACCCTCCTCCCCTTTACCCCTTCCATTCTTTCCAAGCATAAGAGTTCACTGAGCTTTAAGCCCAGTATATGTTTTTAATCATGTTTCTACAAAGCTGTTCCTCTCATGGACATTCAATACTTGCTGGCCAAGTCTATAATAGTTTGAGATCTTCCATGACCTTAAAGGGACTTCCCAAGTGGCTCAGTGGTAAATAATCCAACTTCCAATGCAGGAGATACGAGAAATTTGTGTTCGATCCCTGGGTCGGAAAGATTCCCCCGAAGTAAGAAATGGCAACCCACTCCAGTATTCTGTCCTGGGAAATCCCATGGACAGAGGAGGTTGGTGAACTATATATTTTCCATGTAGTCACAAAGAGTCAGACATGACTGAGCAACTGAGCATGCACATTTGCATGATCCTAAAAATGAGGGTAAAAGCTTGATTTGACATTGGGAGAAACTAAAATTGCTCAGGAAGCTCTGAAATGGATTTCCACAAACTCAACATGAAATCCTCTCTCAGGATTTTGCAACATATCTGCTTGTATGTGTTGATGTGTGTGTGTGTGTGTGCATGTGTGTTTGTATGTGCGTGAGTGTGTGTGTGATGTGCTTATGTAGAAAAAGGAGGATCCTTTTGGACATGCAAAATGACTAAATCAAAAGAATAATGAGCAATGTAATGGTGGGTTCTACTTCACTCATTGTCTAGTATGCCTTAGAAGCAGAAGCAAATGCATGGGAAGCCTTGCAAATTTCAATTTTTGATTCCTCCCGTGAGCATTAAGTGGAGCATGAAGTGAAATGGAAAAATAAATGTTGTCAATTTGAACTTTCTAAGACATTTGGTGAAAAGGGAATATTAAGTTTAAAAGCAAAGCAATATATTTCTTCTCCGGGTGGCTATCACCTAATCCTATTCTTGGGTGAAAACATACATCATGCGTGTGGAAGCCAGAGACTGGAGACCACATCTCTGTATTCACAGCCATATGTGCACACTTACCTATAACTTTAACTTTTAATGGAAATCTATTTCTCCATTTTAATTTTTTAATATCAGTTATGTGTATAATGTATATAAGAACCCCATGTGGGGCTTGCTGAAAATCCCTCATCAGTTATGAAAAATTCTAATTCAGGAATCTGCATGTCTTAATGAAGATCTCAGGGGATCTAGTGCAGATGGTTATCCCAAATATGTTATGAAAAACTTCTACAGGTCCCCTGCTCTTTCTTCTTAATTCTTTCTAATGGGGCCCTCAGCCAGTGCTTTATCCTTCCCCTATTATTTTCTATGGAGGGACACACCTTTTTCCTTCAATTTTTTTTTTAAAGCTCTGATATGTCATATCTACTTTTGCCACTGTTTGCTTTTCTAATTAATAGAGCTAATATGAAACATCTTTTTCACTTGGCTTCTAAATCACATATTTGTCTGCTCTTCCTCTAACATTGTTGGTCACTCCTTCTCAGGAGCCTTTTTTTCGGGAAGTCCCTACTTACTTCCCAGCCCCTTAATGTCGATATTCACAGGGCTCAGTCCTTGAATATTTTCTATTTTTCTTTTTTATCAAAATCACTCCCTGAGTTATCTTATCCTTCTTGTGACTTGTATATTCAACTATCTTTTGATATCTTCACATGGATGTCTAAAAAACTCCAAAAACATGACCATCATGTCCCTCCAATCCTGACTGTCCTTCAGTCTCCTCCATCTTTTCAGTTGCCAAAATTCTTGAAATTATGTTTGACTCTTCCCTTTCCTCATACTATAACTCGATTTCATTAGCAAACCCCATTGGTTCTATTTAAAAATTTACAATCTGAACACTTCCTGAAACCCCATCTTTGCCACTCTAGTCTGAGTCCTTGCCATTTCTCACCTGTATGACTCATAGCTTCCCCACTGATCTTCCTTTCACATACACCTCCCTTTGTTGAACAGTTCTTATGAAGCTAGAATGGCCTTGTTAAATATAAGTTGAGCATGTCACTCCTCAAAATCCAAAGACTTCTCTTCTCACTAAAGTAAAGCCCGAAATCTACTCTATTTCTCAAAGGCCCTACAATAATCTGACCACAAGGCTGCTAGTTCACTTTCAACCATCTTACTTATTCCTCCTGGCCTCCTCACCACACTCCTACCATAGGGTCTTTGCAAGTGCTGCTTCCTGTCTGGAAAGTGTTTTTCTCAGATATGTGCTTAGCTTGCTCCCTCACTTCCTTCAGCTTCTTACAAAGTCACTTTCTAGACAACCCTCAGAATGGAAGGAAACAATTGATAACAAAACAATTGACAAAAGATTAATCTCCAAAGTATATAAGCAGCTCATACAGCTCAATATCAGAAAAACAAACAGCCCAGTCAAAAAGTGGGCAGAAGACCAAAAACAGATATTTTTTCAGACATACAAATGGCCAATAAACACAAGAAAAGAGGCTCATCATTGCTCACTATTAGAGAAATGCAGATCAAAACTACAATGAGGTATCACCTTACACCAGTCAGAATGACCATCATTAAAAAGGTGAAAAACAATAAATGCTGTGGAGAGGATGTGGAGAAAAGGGAACCCTACTTCACTGTTGGTGAGAATGTAAATTGATACAGTCACTATGGAGACAGTGTGGAGATTCCTTTAAAAACTAGGAATAAAACTATCATATGACCCAGCAATTGGGATTTCTGGGATTTCAATTCCAACCATAATTGCAAAAGATACATATATCCCAATATTCATTGCAGCACTATTTACAATAGCCAGGGGATGGATGCAACCTAGATGTCCATCAACAGAAGAAAGGATAAAGAACAATGGAATATTACTCAGCCATAAAAAGGAATAAATTTGAGTCAGTTTTAGTGAGGTGAATGAACCTAGAGCCTGTTATACAGAGCGAACTAATTCAGAAAGAGAAACACAAATATTGTATATTAATGCATATATATGGAATCTAGAAAAATGGTACAGATGAACCTATTTATAGGGAAGGAATGGAGACATGGATATAGAGAACAGACTTATGGACACAGTGGGAGGAAGGGTAAATTGAGACAGTAGCATTGATATATACACACTATCATGGGTAAAATAATTAGTGGGAAGTTGCTGTGTAAGACAGGAAGCTCACCCTGGTGCTCTGTGATGACCTAGAGGGTGGGTTGGGTGGGGGGAGGGAGGCTTAGTGGGGAGGGGATATATATCACGTTGCTGATGGTAGAAACCAAGACAACAGTGTAAAGCAATTATCCTCCAATTAAAAAAAAAATCACTTTCTCGGATAAAACTTTCTTGGCTAATAATCTATCTAAGGGTTAGCATTCCCCCACCCCTTTGTCATTTTACTTGCTAAGTCACGTCCAACTCTTTTGTGACTCCATGGACTATAGCCTGCCAGGCTCCTCTGTCTATTGGAATTCCCAGGCAAGAAAAATGGAGTGGATTACCATTTCCTTTTCCAGGAGATCTCCCCAATCTAGGGATCACACCCGTGTCTTCTGCATTGGCAGGCAGTTTCCTTACTACTGAGCCACCTAGGAAGCTTTCCCTCACCTATTAACATGTTGTAACTCCATTTCCTCCTTCGTCTTCTACCCTTAGCTTTTACTATAACTTGTTAGATATATTACTTGGAAAGAGTGAAAGTTTACTCACTCAGTTTTCTCCAACTCTTTGCAATCCCATGGACTGTAGCCTGTCAGGCTTCTCTCTCCATGGAATTCTCCAAGCAAGAATAACAGAGTAGGTAGCCATTCTCTTCTCCAAGTGATCTTGCCGACCTAGGAATTGAACCTGGGCCTCTTGTATTGCAGGCACCAGGGAAGCCCAGATAGATTACTTTTATTACCTATATTTGGATGCTTCTTCTTTGAGTGTTTTGTTTATTGCTGTAGCCCTAGTACCTACAGTGCCTGATATACAGGAGGCATTCAGTAAATACTGGTTGAATGACTTAATGAATAAATGTTTAATTTCTTGGGCCCTGCAATCCATCCAATCCACTTCTAACATTTTCTCTAGTTCTCTAGAGAATATGTTCCAAACACATTTATATGACCAAAATAAAATGCTCTGTATGCTACACTATATTGTTTAGACTGTTAACTTACTTTACTTTTAAAATGGTAGCCTTAATTTCTATAGTGCCTATAGTGTGAAATTATAACATATAATGCTATTCTCCAATTTAACAGATGAGGATTCTGTACTTTGAGTAAATAGCCTGAGATCACAGTTAGTGATCTTAGGATTTTTCCATAAATCATGTTCTTCCCTCTCACACCAAGGTCATATCATATCATTCCATGTAAATATTCCACTTCTGAAATATTCTGAATTCCTCTTATGATGCACTATCCTCCCCAAATTTATTTCATAAACATTCAACTTTGTTCTTTCACTTAAGAGTTGTAGCTTAAAACTGACCCTACATTTGCACTTCTCCTAAAGCTTTCCAGATGCAGGGAAGATTTTATCTACCTATATAGTTTTCATGTCATTTGATTTAAAAACTCTCCCCCTTTTTCATTCATTCTATATATATTTTCTTTCCTCAGATCTCTCAATAGTTAAATAAATCTCAAATTTCAACCCCAGTTTTAAAATGTGGCATTATGCCAGTGTTAATAATTATAGCCAATGTCAGCAGAAAATTTGGATAACTCATTGTTTCAAAATGGAATTATTGGCTCATTAATCTGGCAAAGTTATTTGCAAAGTGAAATTAACATATGTGCCAAGCATCTCTTCTGAAATTTTGCTGGTTAGGGATACCCATACAAATGACACAATTAAGATAAAATTTTAAAACAATGCAAATTTTAGATGACACTGACATCTGTATTTATATAATGATAACTGTCTCATTTTTTAATCATAAAGGCTTAAGATAAGGTACCTGATATTAATGGAAAAAATGCCAGAAAAAAATTTTTTTTACCAAATAAATCATGTTCTTTCTGCTAAAACTGACTTTATTCAGACATTGCTCATGAAGACAGTAGTGCCTCAACAACAACAAAAAATTCTAATAGTTTAATTAAAATTTAATCTTCTTATTTTAATGGTCATGACTTTCAAAATAAGTGCTTTCATTCCTTCCTAATGTATCAACAGTCTGTTGAGGTTATAGTCTGTAAAGCCCTACTTTCTATAGAGCAAGCTTAAACTTTACAATATCCCCTGTGCATTTTTATTAAAAAAGTGGGGAGGGTGAAAGAGTGGATTATGAAGGCATTTATATTAATTCATTTACCTTCTCCAGGGATGATGATGGATTTGTATAGTCATATAGCACTAAAACATAACTGCTTTAATATATGGTAGGTTTTTCATTTTTTAAGAACTCCTTGTGAAAAGGAAAAAGGTTAAAGTCGCTAATTTATGAGAAGAAAATATATATAATAAGAATGTATACAATTTTGAGATCATAATTTTTCTGCTATTGAATATCAAATCTACTAAACTATAACAAAAATGATAGTAGATAAAGAGGAATAATGACAAAATAAAAAATCTGGAAGCAGATTCAGTCATTTAACACTTCAGTGTAGACAAAAATCTCATCACAGGTTTTAGGGAGGAAACTCATGCAGCAGATTTTCAGCCAAGATCTTATCAGTTAATTGCAGATTCATATGACAATAATTCATCAATGCATTTTTGGTTAGCTTTATTATTTTTGTGATCATCATACATGTCAAACAACATGCTGGAAAAAAATCAGTAGTTCATACAAAGTATTGTCATTTTAGCCATTGTGTAGACATCTTTCAGGGTGATTAGTTTTCTATGACTTCCTGAAAAACAGTTTAAGAACATGTAGAAGTTCAACTTGTAGGAAAAAAAAAAAAAACCTAATCTGGCCACCTCATGCGAAGAGTTGACTCATTGGAAAAGACCCTGATGCTGGAGGGATTGGGGGCAGGAGGAGAGGGGACGACAGAGGATGAGATAGCTGGATGGCATCACTGACTCAATGGGCATGAGTTTGGGTGGACTCCAGGAGTTGGTGATGGACAGGGAGACCTGGCGTGCTGCGATTCATGGGGTCACAAAGAGTCGGATACAACTGAGCGACTGAACTGAACTGAACTGAATCTGGTAGAAAATAAGAACTACTTAGTAAAAAATAGTATTGAAAGAGTTTGAGAAATTTTATACCAATATGAAGATGTTAAAGTTCTAGCAACCAGTGGAGAATTAACATAGTTAAACATAGCTATGTTAGAGTCTTAAGATGTTATTTGTGTACCATTGAGAAAAGAACAAGAAAATCTGCCCAATACTACTAATTGAATTAATCAATGCTTTGTTATCTTTAGAAATGTTATGTTTATTCAAAGAACTCTTTTGAACTGGTTAATGTGTATTTTTACAATGAATAAATAAAAATGAAAATATTAGCAAGACACATTGGTTTAAGTATTCCTGAAACAACGTCCAACCAGAACCCAACTCTCCTAGTTGCTTTTTGGTTGAGAATTATTAAACTCTGTGTTTTAACATAATGTTATTTTCTGGGCAATCAAGAGGGTTGATAATACAGCATTTATTAAAAGAGGGCTCCACAATTGTCTTCGAGGTTTTCTCCTTATCCATCAACACCATTCTGTAACATTTGATGTCTGGGCTTTCTTAATCTTACCAGAGGTACCAACTGATGTCAACCACATTATGACTGCCACTAGGCCAAGAATGTTTGAGAGAAGCAAAAGATTAATCCTGATTTTAGATCTGTTTAAAATGATAAAAGGAAATGCATCTTAGAGTTGATGATATACTGTACGTATATGTGTGTGTCTTCAGTAGCTCAGACATGTCCAACTCTCTGTGACCTCATATACTATAGCCCACCAGGCTACTCTGTCCATGGAGTTTTCCAATCAAGAATACTAGAGTGGATTGCCATTTCCTCCTGTAGGAGATCTTCCTGACTCCTGGGATTGAACCCACATCTCATTGGCAGGTGGATTTTTACTGCTGTGTCACCTGTGAGACCCAGGATATATTTTATTCTGTTGTTGTTCAGTTGTTAAGTCTGTGTGACTCTTTGTGACCCCATGCACTGCAGCACTCCAGGCTCCATTGTCTTCCACTGTCTCTTGGAGTTTATTCAAATTTATGCCCATTATGTCAATGATGCTCTCTAATCATCTCATTCTCTGCCACCCCTTTCTCATTTTGCCTTCAATCTTTCCTAATATCAGGGTATTTTCCATGAGTCAGCTCGTTGCATCAGGTGGCCAATGGAGTTTCAGCTTCACCATCAGTCCTTCCAATGAATCAGTATCAGTTCATTCAGTATCAGTTCATTCACTCAGTCATGTCCGACTCTTTGCGACCCCATGGAATGTAGCACACGAGGCTTCCCTGTCCGGGACCAATGCCCGCAGCCTGACCAAACTCATATCCATTGAGTTGGTGATGCCATCCAACCATCTCATTCTTTGTCGTCCCCTTCTCCTCCTACCTGAAATCTTTCCCAGCATCACAGTCTTTTCCAATGAGTCAGTTCACATACTTCACGAGGTTTTGGAGATTCAGCTTCAGCATCAGTCTTTTCAAAGAATATTCAGGACTGATTTCCTTTAAGATGGACTTATTGGATCTCCTTGCAGTCCAAGGGATTCAAGAGTCTTCTCCAACACCACAGTTCAAAAGCATCAATTCTCTGACTCTCAGCTTTCTTTATAGTCCAACTCTCACATCCATAAATGACTACTGGAAAAACCATAGCTTTGACTAGATGGACCTTTGTTGGCAAAGTAATGTCTCTGCTTTTTAGTGTGCTGTCTAGGTTGGTCATAACTTTTCTTCCAAGGAGCAAACGTCTTTTAATTTCATGGCCGCAGTCACTATCTGCAATGATTTTGGAGCCCCCAAAATAAAGTCTTTCACTGTTTCCATTGTTTCCCCATCTATTTGCCATGAAGTGATGGGATGAGACACCATGATCTTAGTTTTTTTAATGTTGAGTTTTAAGCCATTTTTTTCACTCTCCTCTTTCACTTTCATCAAGAGGCTTTTTAGCTCTTCTTCACTTTCTGCCGTAAGGGTGGTTTCATCTGCATATCTGAGGTTATTGATATTTCTCCCAACAACCTTATTTCCAGCTTGTGTTTCATACAGCCAAGCATTTCTCATGATGTACTCTGCATATAATTTAAATAAGCAGGGTAACAACATACAGCCTTGATGTACTCCCTTCCCAATTTGGAACTAGTTTGCCATTCCATGTCCATTTCTAACTGGTGCTTCTTAACCTGCATACAGATTTCTCAGGAGGCAGGTAAGGTGGTCTGGTATTCCCATCTCTTTCAGAATTTTCCACAGTTTATTTTGATCCACACAGTTATAGGCTTTGGCGTAGTCAATAAAGCAGAAGTAGATATCTTCTCTGGAACTTTCTTGCTTTTTCTATGATCCAAAGGATGTTGGCAATTTGATCTCTGGTTCCTCTGCCTTTTCTAAATATGGCTTGAACATCTGAAAGTTCACGGTTCACATACTGTTAAGCCTCACGTGGAGAATTTTGAGCTTTATTTTGCAGACTTGTGAGATGAGTGCAATTGTGTAGTAGCTTGAACATTCTTTGGCATTGCCTTTCTTTAGGATTGGAATGAAGAGTGACCTTTTCCAGTCCTGTGGCCACTATTGAGATTTCCAAATTTGCTGGCATATTGAGTGCAGCATTTTCACAGCATCATCATTTAGGATTTGAAATAGTTCAACTGGAATTCCATTACCTCCACTAGCTTTGTTCCTAGTGATGCTTCCTAAGGTCCATTTGACCTCACATTACACGATGTCTGGCTCTAGGTGTGTTATCACACCATCGTGCTTGTCTGGGTCATGAAATCTTTTTTGTATAGTTCTGTGTATTTTTGCCACCTCTGTTCCAATGAATATTCAGGGTTAATTTCCTTTAGGATCAACTGGTTTGATCTCTTTGCTGTCCAGGAGACTCTCAAGAGTTCTCCAACACCACAACTCAGAAGCATCAATTCTTTGTGGCTCAATCTTCTTTATGGTCCAGCTCTCACATCTGTACATGAATACTTGAAAAACTCTAGCTTTCCTTATATGGACCTTTGTCAGCAAGGTGATGTCTCTGCTTCTTAAAATGCTGTTTATGTTTGTCATAGCTTTCCTTACAAGGAGCAAGTGTCTTTCAATTACATGGCTGCAGTCATCATCTGCTGTGATTTTGGGGCCCAAGAAGATAAAATCTGTCACTGCTTCTACTTTTTCACCTTCTATTTGTCATGAAGTGACTGATGGTTTACTATAATCTCAGTTTTTTAAATGTTGAATTTCAAGCCAGCTTTTTCACTCTCCTCTTTCACCCTCAGTGATATCATCTGCATAGCTAATGTTGTTGATAGTTCTCCTGGCAATCCTGAATCTTGAATCTTGGCAAGCACAATGCAGCTTGTGCTTCATCCAGCCCAGCACTTCACATGATGTACTCTGCATATAAGTTAAATAAGCAGGGTGACTGGCTTCCCAGGTGGTGTTAGTGGTAAAGAACCCACATGGATTTGATCCCTGGGTTGGGAAGGTCCCCTGGAGGAGGGCCTGGCAACCCACTCCAGTATTCTTGCCTGAAGAATCCCAGGGACAGGGGACTCTTGTGGGCTATGGTCCCTAAGGTTGAAAAGAGTTGGACACAACTGAAGCGACTTAGCACACATGCAAGCAGGATGACAGTATACAGACGTGCTCCTTTTTCAATTTTGAACCAATCAGTTGTTGTATGTCTGGTTCTAACTGTTGCTTCTTGACCTGCATACAGGTTTCTCAGGAGGGACTCTCAAGAGTCTTCTCCAAAATCACAGTTCAAAATCCATCCATTCTTCAGCGCTCAGCTTTCTTATAGTCCAACTCTCATATCCATACCAAAGAAGGCAATGGCACCCCACTCCAGTACTCTTGCTTGGAGAATCCCTGGGATGGGGGAGCCTGATGGGCTGCTGTCTCTGGGGTCGCACGGAGTCAGACACGACTGAAGTGACTTCGCAGCACATCCATACATGACTACTGGAAAAATCACAGCTTTGACTATATGGACTGTTGTTGGCAAAATATTGTCTCGCCTTTTAAATATGCTATCTAGGTTTGTCATAGCTTTTCTCCCAAATAACAAGTATCTTTAATTTCATGGCTGCAGTTACCATCTGCCGTGATTTTGGAAACCAAGAAATAAAGTCTCTCACTGTTTCCATTGTTTCCCCATCTATTTGCCATGAAGTGATGGGACTGGATGCCATATTGTGCTACAAAAACAACTGCATTAACTTTAATGCATTAGGGAAAATATATATGTAGCCATGACACTATTCAAGATTCTGGCCAGATTAAGGAGAAAGGCAACCTGCATTTTTTTTTTTTTTTATTCCCAATATAAGATCTTTCTTGTATATGCCTTATTCTCAATATAAGATCATTCTTATATATGCCTTTTTTTAAATTCTCAATATAAGATCATTCTTGTATATGCCTTATCATTCTTGTATATGCATTAAGAATGCTGCTGTGCCTTAGTGGGAATCTACAAAACTCTTCTAAAAACGGAAAACTTTTTAAATGGATCTGAAATAGAACTATTAAAAATTCCCAGCTGTTATGTATATGATAGGATTATTGTTCAAAAACTAAATGATCTTGAGAGAAATGTGATCATAGAATTACAAATCCTAGAGTTTGAAAAAAAGTTTAAGTCCTTTAAAATTCCTCCTTAATGAAGCAAATTCATTTTCAAAATTCTGAATATTTATGCAGTTCCCATGATAACATTTTCAGTAATTTAAAAACAAAACAACTTCTGTCTCAAGATTCAATTCATTCCACTCTTAAACAGGTCAACTTATATGGTGTATCAGTTGGAATGTGCCTTCTGCTAAACTCCATCCATTACCTCTATACATAGAATAAAAGAGAAAGTTTAGTTACTCTACCATATAATAGATTTTCATATCTTCAAGTACTTGAAGGTACTTTTTAGGTCTCTCTGCACCCTCACCCCACCTCAATTCTTCCTACACTCCCACTCATTTCAAGCCTTTATTTTTATAATTCTTAAGAAATGATTTCCACACAGATACTTCACTATTCTTGTACCTTCATCAGTACAAATATTAGTTTGTCTGCACTTATGTAATATATAGCACACAGATTATAATTGGACAGACTCTTTTTTCACCTTTACTTCTTTCCTCTGGTTTCCCACATCCTTTTTTGTCACATTTTTATTTTATTTTTTTCATGTTATCCAGTCCATTCTTGAAACTGCATCTCATTGATTATTATACATGAATACACTGAGCTTGCTTGTTTCTTCAAAGCTTCCTGAAAAGTTTTTAACTTCCATTGTAGCCTACTTAAAACAGGAAAATACAATAAGTAATTTGGACCATCGATAACTTTTCATTACTTTCAAAATGGCCTATGCTCAAGCAAATATAATCATGGAACATAAGTCATGACCTTTCAAAGATGCCATATTATGTTATACTTTAGGGTAACTTGAGGATTCTTTAATTAGTCAGTCAGTATGCAATACTGAAATATAAGATAATGCTGATAAAACTAGTGAATATTGTTGATCCTTCATCAAAACAGTCTCTTTTTGTAGAAGTTTAAATTTTTCAAATGAGGGAGTTTGCCAGTCTTTCTTCAGGAAACAAATTTCTTGTGCCTGCAAAAAAAAAAAAGGAACAATCAGGTTCGGTGTCTAGTGATGTGATTTATTTCACTATAAGTTATTTATTCAAAGTATTCATTTTGCACAACACTTTCAACACTTATTTCTCTTCTACTGTGTAATTTTATTTTCTTTAGTAGACTAAACATAAAGAGGGGATTCTGATAAGATAACTAAGGTTTTAGAATACAAAAGTTGAAGTTGGGAATTCCCTAGTGGTCTGGTGGTTAGAACTCTGTGCTTCCACTGCAGACAGCATGGGCTCAGTTCCTGGTGAGGGAACTAAGATCCTGCAAGCAAGTCAGGTGGCAGGACCAATAAACAAACAAATGCAGATGGAGCTTAAACAAAGAAGCAAATACTATCTGAAATTGAAAGGCTTTAAAGAAAAAAAAAAAAAAAACCTTGATCTCAAACTCTTAAAAGCAGATGAGTTAAAGTAGTTGAAAAGAAAAAGAAAAAAAAGAAAAGAAAAGAATCTGGTCATTAATAAGAGCTAAATACTTACTCAAATTTTAAATATCATCTTATTAATAAATTCAATATTGGATCCACTGAAAAGAAAAGAAGAATAAATGTATAATTATGGAGTCCCAAGAGACAAAAATATAAAACATATATATATATATATATTTTCTTGATTGAATTAAGCTCTCAGTCAACCAAGGGAACATTTAAAGACCTGAATGCCAATTTCTTGCTCAAGAAATAGCAAGGTAAGAGGAAAACTTAAAGAATAACAATGCACTGGCTATAAGCCAATCTCATAAAGATAAAAGTGCAGAATTCTGAAGGAGACTGGCAGACATCCCAGATCAATTAAGGAAGAAATCCTGCTGTATAGACAACACACTTATCTTTGAAAACTTAAATTTAGATAATGTAGCCCAAGAATGGATAAATGGACATAAAATATAACTAAATTGAAAAAGAATTATAGATTTGTGGGGATTTTTTAATATGATAAATGTGTAATTCAGTGACTCATTCTATTAAACTGTACCTCTGGTTAACTCACTGAAGTAAAGGTAAACTAATATTTGGCAGAACAGAACTCCAACCCTACCTGACTGACTGAATGGTTTTCAAAAAGTCAAGTTGACAGTCTCACCAACCACTAATTTTAAAATATCAAATCTGGGACCTAGTGCTCAAAATGTATCAGCTTTACATCAAATGCATTTGACATTGTTATTTAGAAACCCAGAACAATATGTAGTTTGTATATATATATGTATGTATGTATATAAAGTAAGTTACAAAGTGTAGCTTAAAATGAGCACATCTGAGGATTGAATTGCCATATATTGCTACCATGATTTTCTTCAGGTTAGGATGCAGAAAATAGAAATAGGCCCACAGTTGAGTCTATCAAGTAGAAAGAAATATCACTACCAGTTTTCATGTGTTTGATGGTATACAGTCAGCATGTGTCACTGAAGGCAGAGTTGTAAAGATGAATACTTAACGAGAAGGATCTCAATGCCATGGCCTGTTGTGGAAAGACGGTGTTCAGGACACAGGATCCCTCATCAGTAATTGAAAAGACTAGATTAATGCTGCTCTGAAGCAAATTAAATAAACCCACAAGTTTCAGTCCTCCAAACAGCCCTTTATTCCAGAGTGATTTAATTCCTCTTTAATCCTTATTTAAAGGAAATACACTTAAATTCTCATAATAATGGGGATAAAAATATAAATGTGATATACATGACAAATAAGTTGGTTAAAAATATGAGTTTAACAGATAACTTTATTGTTAAAAGAATCATTTGATCAGTTTAAAATGGTGTTCTATTTTTTGATGAGTCAATAAAATTTAATAATATATTTTGCACATACTTGATATAAAATAATATACAACCATTACTGTATTCCAGATCTTTAAAATCAGCAGAACTATTTAAAAATGCACCAAAATTTGTCAACTTATAAATATTTAATTTTATTCTTAGGCACCTAAAATATTCAAACATCTTTTTATTTTGAATACAGAGTTTAATCCATTACTTTGAGGCAAATCATAGGTCAAAATCATTTTGTTATGTATCTTAAAGTGTCAGGGATAATTATATCTTTTTTCTAAATTTGTCATAATTTTAGCCAACTGTATTTCTTCTATTATTTCCTTCTACCATTAAAACTATTTCTGTCTGTTATTGAACCCACCTTTGCATGGAATGTTCCCTTGGTATCTATAATTTTCTTGAAGAGATCTCTAGTCTTTCCCATTCTGTTGTTTTCCTCTATTTATTTGCAGTGATCGCTGAGGAAGGCTTTCTTATCTCTCCTTGCTATTCTTTGGAACTCTGCATTCAAAGGGGAATATCTTTCCTTTTCTCCTTTGCTTTTCGCTTCTCTTCTTTTCACAGCTATTTGTAAGGCCTCCTCAGACAATCTTTTTGCATTTCTTTTCCATGGGAATGGTCTTGATCCCTATCTCCTGTACAGTGTCATGGACCTCTGTCCATAGTTCATCAGGCACTCTGTCTATCAGATCTAGTCCCTTAAATCTATTTCTCACATCCACTGTATAATCATAAGGGATTTGATTTAGGTCATACCTGACTGGTCTAATGGTTTTCACCACTTTCTTCAATTTAAGTCTGAATTTGACAATAAGGAGTTCATGATCTGAGCCACAGTCAGCTCCCAGTCTTGTTCTTGCTGACTGTATAGAGCTTCTCCATCTTTGGCTGCAAAGAATATAATCAATCTGATTTTGGTGTTGACCATCTGGTGATGTCCATGTGTAGAGTCTTCCCTTGTGTTGTTGGAAGAGGGTGTTTGCTATGACCAGTGCATTCTCTTGGCAAAACTCTACTAGCCTTTGCCCTGCTTCATTCTGTACTCCAAGGCCAAATTTGCCTGTTACTCCGGGTGTTTCTTGACTTCCTACTTTTGCATTCCAGTTCCCTATAATGAAAAGGACACCTTTTTTGGGTGTGAGTTCTAAAAGGTCTTGTAGGTCTTCATAAAACCATTCAACTTCAGCCTCTTCAGCATTACTGGTTGGGGCATAGGCTTGGATTACTGTGATATTGAATGGTTTGCCTTGGAAATGAGCAGAGATCATTCTGTCGTTTTTGAGATTGCATCCAAGTACTGCATTTTGGACTCTTTTGTTGACCATGATGGCTACTCCATTTCTTCTAAGGGATTCCTGCCCACAGTAGTAGATATAATGGTCATCTGAGTTAAATTCACCCATTCCAGTCCATTTTAGTTCGCTGATTCCTAGAATGTCAACATTCACTCTTGCCATCTCCTGTTTGACCACTTCCAGTTTGCCTTGAGTCATGGACCTAACAACCAGGATCCTATGCAATATTGCTCTTTACAGCATCAGACCTTGCTTCCATAAACATTCACATCCAAAACTGGGTGTTGTTTTTGCTTTGGCTCCATCACTTTATTCTTTCTGGAGTTATTTCTCCACTGATCTCCAGTAGCACATTGGGCATCTACTGACCGAGGGAGTTCCTCTTTCAGTGTCCTATCATTTTGCCTTTTCATACTGTTCATGGGGTTCTCAACGTAAGAATAATGAAGTGGTTTGCCATTCCCTTCAGAAGTAGAAGATATTAAGAAGAGGTGGCAAGAATACACAGAATAACTGTACAAAAAAGATATTCACAGCCCAGATAATCATGATGGTATGATCACTCACCTAGAGCCAAAATCCTGGAATGTGAAGTCAAGTGAGCCTTAGAAAGAATCACTATGAACAAAGCTAATGGAGGTGATGGAATTACAGTTGAGCTATTTCAAATCCTGAAAGATGATGCTGTGAAAGTGCTACACTCAATATGCCAGCAAATTTGGAAAACTCAGCAGTGGCCACAGGACTGGAAAAGGTCAGTTTTCATTCCAATCCCAAAGAAAGGCAATCCCAAAGAATGCTCAAACTACCGCACAATTGCACTCATATCACACGCTAGTAAAGTAATGCTCAAAATTCTCCAAACCAGGCTTCAGCAATATGTGAACTGTGAACTTCCAGATGTTCAAGCTGGTTTTAGAAAAGGCAGAGGAACCAGAGATCAAATTGCCAACATCCACTGGGTCATCAAAAAAGCAAGAGAGTTTCAGAGAAACATCTAATTCTTCTTTATTGACTATGCCAAAGCCTTTGACTGTGTGGATCACAATAAACTGTGGGAAATTCTGAAAGAGATGGGAATACCAGAGCACCTGACCTGCCTCTTCAGAAACCTATGTGCAGGTCAGGAAACAACAGTTAGAACTGGACATGGAACAACAGACTGGTGCCAAATAGGAAAAGGAGTACGTCAAGGCTGTATGTTGTCACCCTGCTTATTTAACTTCTATGCAGAGTACAGAATGAGAAATGCTGGCATGGAAAAAGCACAAGCTGGAATGAGGATTGCTGGGAGAAATATAAATAACCTCAGATATGTAGATGACACCACACTTATGGAAGAAAGTAAAGAGGAACTAAAAAGCCTCTTGATGAAAGTGAAAGAGGAAAGTCAAAATGTTGGCTTAAAGCTCAACACTCAGAAAACTAAGATCATAACATCCATTCCCATCACTTCATGGCAAATAGATGGGGAAACAGTGGAAACAGTGGCTGATTTTATATTTTGGGGCTCCAAAATCACTGCAGATGGTGATTGCAGCTATGAAATTAAAAGACGGTTACTCCTTGGAAGGAAAGTTATGACCAACCTAGATAGCATATTAAAAAGCAGAGACATTACTTTGCCAACAAAGGTCCATGTAGTTAAGGGTATGGTTTTTCCAGTAGTCATGTATGGGGTTGAGAGTTGGGCTGTGAAGAAAGCTGAGCACAGAAAAATTGATGCTTTTGAACTATGGTGTTGGAGAAGACTCTTGAGAGTTCCTTGGACTGCAAGGAAATCTAACCAGTCCATCCTAAAGGAGTTCAGTCCTGGGTGTTCATTGGAAAGACTGATGCTGAAGCTGAAACTCCAGTACTTTGGCCACCTCACGTGAAGAGCTGACTCATTGGAAAAGACCCTGATGCTAGGAGGGATTGAGGGCAGGAGGAGAAGGGGACGACAGAGGATGAGATGGCTGGATATCATCACCGACTTGATGGACACGAGTTTGAGTAAACTCCGGGAGTTGGTGATGGACAAGGAGGCCTGGAGTGCTGCGGTTCAAGGGGTTGCAAAGAGTCAGACACGACTGAGCAACTGAACTGAACCATTAAAACATTTTATCCTTACCTATGCTTTTATGGAGCTGGACCATTGATTTCCTTAAATGAAAGTAAAAGTTTGAAAATAAATGTAAGCATTCATGCTAGATAATAAACCAATCTTTGAGTTATCCTCTTATTATAGTTATTGAAATATCAAAACATGAGCTTACTAAAATTAATGGAAAACGTCTATCCTTTTATATAACAAAATTTTCTACAACTAATAAAATTCATTTGAGCTTGACAAAGCTACATATATATACCACAGGTGAAAATTTATAAGAGAAGGCAAATTTTTAAAAATAAAACATTCAGATTTCTGAAAGATATTTTTAATAACCTAGTATAATACTCTAATTTCATAGGAAAGGATATAATCCCCATAAAATTCAATATTGACTAAGTTTAATAGTCTAGGAGCAGAGGAGAAATTAGGATGTTTTATCGAACTATTTCACTTTTTCTGAGATCTAGTGAATAGAAGATAAATAACAAAAGGATGTGCTCTTTGAATAAATTAGGCTTTATCTAAAGTCGGTAGATGTTTCGTTTTTAAAGGCACCACTGGTGTGATTCACTTGAAATGAAAGGCTTCTGAAAGGTCATACCGCTTTTCATAACTTTTCCACCATGGTTTTTTATGAGTTAGTGAAAGAAGCCAAGCGCATTTGAAAATGTAATAGGAAACACCATTCTCGTGTCTGTTAATCAAAGGAAGAGTAGATGTTAAAAATAGTGTCATATTCTAACCTACCCTTTTATCAAATCATCTTCCAGAATATTTGAGATAAATGTCACTTTATAGTAAAAGGTAAATACATTTACCTATCACTAGTTGGGCTTCCCTGGTGGCTCAGCTGTAAAGAATCTGCTTGCCAATGCAGAAGACACAGGTTCAATCCCTGAGTTGTGAAGATGCCCTGGAGAAGGAAATGGCAACCCACTCCAGTGTTCTTGTCTGGGAAATTCCATGGACAGAGGAGCCTGGTGGGCTACAGTCCATGGGATCACAACGAATCAGACACGACTTAGTAACTAAAACAATAACATTATTAGTTGCCTTCATTTGGAAAATTTTTTTCTTCTAGATAACATAGGTTTCTTTTATACTTAAATGCCATCAAAAGTCAAATAAACATGAAATAGATTATTTACATTATTATAAACACTATAGGAGTAAATTTTATAAATCTGTTTACATTGAGGGGCCTCATTCTTCTAACTGACACACAGACATTTGAAATGTGTTGACATTCAATATTTTGATAAGTTAGTTTAGGATACATGTAAAAAATAAGTTGGTACAATTTTATCTTGATAACAGACCTTTCCCATTCTCTCAATATATTTTTATTAAGTTCTATTCTGTGTGTAGTGATACCTTAGTTGATACAGTCAACATAATTTATAAGGATTTTTTTTTTAATCATTCACTTGTTTTTGGCTGCCTTGGGTCTTAGTTGTGACTGGCAGGATCTTTTTGTTACTGTTGCAGCTTGCAGGCTTCTCTCTAGCTATGGTGCACACCCATGCGAGTTCCGGAACACAAGGGCTCAGCAGCTGTGGTTTCTGGGTCTAGATGCCCAGGGCCACTTCTGATCTCAGTTCCCTGATCAGGGATTGAACCTTCATCCCCTGCATCGGCAAACAGATTCTCAACCACTGGACTACCAAGGAAGAATTAATTGTTAGGTAATACTGAAAACCGGATTCAAAATAATTGGTTAGTCTCTGGTGCCTAATTTTCGGTTTTGTAGTTGATTGGGGGTATTTATCGACATTAGAAATGAAGAATATATTGATCATGTGTGACACCCTTTACTATTCTCAGGTAATTATTTGACATTATGGATTAATAATGCCTTGAAACAGCACTTGTTCTGGAGATGCCGGGGATCGAACCCAGGGCCTCATACATGCAAAGCAAGTGCTCTACCACTGAGCTACATCCCCAGCTGAAACTCCAATACTTTGGCCACCTCATGCGAAGAGTTGACTCATTGGAAAAGACCCTGATGCTGGGAAAGATTAAAGGCAGGAGGAGAAGGGGACGACAGAGAATGAGATGGCTGGATGGCATCACCGACTTGATGGACATGAATTTGAGTAAACTCTGGGAGTTGGTGATGGACAGGGAGTCCTGGCACGATGCAGCCCAGGGGGTCGCAAAGAGTCGGACATGACTGAGTGACTGAACTGAACTGACTGAGACAGCACAGATTTAGTATCTTGGACAAAACTACTTTGAATATTTTAAATTCAATGTTTCATATAAGATATTTAGATAACTAATTAAACCTCTTTACCATTTTTATACTTAGTCATAAAAACATAAACCACTTGTACGTTTTCTCATGTTTCCTATATTCTCATGTCAGGAGCTATGGGTGAAATTTAATGAGCATTTCCAACCACATTTTAAAAGTAGCATCATATATTTTAATTACCCCCAGCCCATCAGTCTCCAATCCTCTTCTCTTATTAATACATATATGTGCCTGTTTATGATCTGTCATCCATTTGAATGTATGCTCAAAGAAAGCAGACATTTTCTCTCTCATGTTCACTATCTTATCCCAAGAGTTTTTAGACTAGAGCATGGAAAAAGGGAATAACTAATGCTTAAATAAAACTTGCTGGGTGAATAAATGACTGAATGCCAGTCTAGGTTTTAAGTCCCTTCTTGGTCCCTCTTCCAGGGATTGTTTATATTTTGAGACCTCTTTTCCCAGTGACTTATTGAATACAAACTTTTTGATCATGTGCCACAGAAATACCTTTTATATCCCTATATGTTTGTGTACCTATAAAGCAACACAGTCATGAAACAATGCAATGTTATTGTCTCTAATGAACCCTGATAATTAAATTTCTAAGCTATTTTATGCCATTCTATTTATTAAAAAAATAATGCTGTAGCAGAGGATTTTTCAGAGCAGTGAAAATACTTTGTATGATACCATAATGATGAATGTGGTATGAATATTGGCAAATACACAATATTTAATGGCAAATATTCCATGATGTATTTGACCAAACCCACAGAATGTGCAACACCAAATGCGAACCATGATGTAAACTTTATGTGTACCATATGTAACCAAGAGTGTACCAAGTTCATCAACTGTAGCAACTGTACCTTTCTGGTGGGTAGATATGCTAGTCTGGGAGGCTATGCTTCTGTGGTGGCACAGGGAAATCTCTGTATCATCCTCTCAATTTTGCTGTGAACCTAAAACTGCTCTTAAAAACAAAAATGTCAATTAAAAAAAAATAATGCTGGTCTTGAATTTTATTTCACAATGCACTAACCCACAGTTTGTAACACTGTTTAGACAAAAATGCCAAGAGATGAACCCACATTAATTTCTGAGTATGTAGAAAGAACACATATATTCTAGTCAGGCTTGGATGGTGTAATCTCGAGTTTAATTTTCCTGAACTTCCTAGGCTTCTTAGTGCTTCTGGCTCTCTCTATACATGAATATCATATATAGAGATATCCTCACACCCCCGACTTTCAGGAGCTGAAAGGCCTGAAAGAGAATGGAAAATGTCTCTTCTAGATCTCATCCTTGAGCAGCTAAGAAATTAAATAAATTTGGATTTGGATTCAGTTACAACAAAGCAAAATACTAAAGTTCTTTCATATAACTATCACCACAACCACGCAAACTTAAGAATGACTACTCTCCTTTTGTATTTTTTTTTTTTTTTTTTAAGTAAAGAAACTGAGGCTCAGGAGCTCAAATGACTTAAGGTGACAAACCTAGTGACCAGCCGAGCCTTGATTCGTTGTTCCTTTTCCAAATATAGTCCCCTACCCCTGGGGGCTATAGACATGATTTAGAAGTTCCTGGAATCCACGGGCATTTCCTCTGCACCTCTGCGCTTCCACATACTCAGAGTATGTGGCCTCAAGGCCTGGATGACCCTGCCTCTCTTTGTGGACCATGAAGACAATGCCCCCTCAACTTCTTCACTTTGCCAGTCTCAACCGGCCCAACCCCACCCAATTTCTAGATCTTTCTACAGTGCAGGAGGCGGGCGGTGGGACACATGCAAACACCCCTGACAATTTACTGTTACACTTCATCACATGCAACACCCAGCACACGATGTGTTTCATTCTGAGAAATTAACCTTGACTTGGCCTGGTGGCTCAGAGGGTAAAGCGTCTGCCTGAAATGCGGGAGACCTGGGTTCAATCCCTGGGTCAGGAAGAAACCCTGGAGAAGGAAATGGCAACCCACTCCAGTATTCTTGCCTGAAAAATTCCATGGATGGAGGAGCCTGGTGGGCTACAGGCCATGGGGTTGCAAAGAGTCGGACACGACTGAGCAACTTCGCTTTGGCGAAGGCCACACCTACTGGAGTTCAAGGGCTTCCCTGTGGCTCAGTTGGTCAAGAATCCACCTGCAGTGCTGGAGACCTAGGTTCGATCCCTGGGTTGGGCATGGAGTGTATGGTCCATGGGGTCGTAAAGAGTCGGTAAAGAGTCGGATGCGACTGAGTGACTTTCACCTCACTGGGGTTCAAAGTAAAGATCAAAATCAAGCTCCTTGCTATGGAGTTGTTCCTTTTTTTTTTTTTTTTTTTTTCACTTAGCAAAATCTTGACTGAGCAGAATCTGATCTTGGTTATTGTAAAGGACAACTTTCCAACGGCAGCCCTTCTCAAATTCCGCCCCTCCCGGACCCCATCACTAGGCAGGGGCCACGTCTTGGGGTGATTCCGCCCTCTCACATTTCTTCCCAGCCCCCCGCTCCCTGGGTCCCCTCGCCTGTCTGGTCTGGAGTCTAGGGCCGAGCCCCGCGCGGTCGGGGAGTCGCGTCCCGGGTCGTCCGGCCAGGCCCGGCGGCGGCGCTGGGCTCGGCCCGGGAGCCTGGCGCGCCGCGGCGGGGAGCCCGAGTGCGCGCAGCCCCGGGCGCCGCCGCCGGGCGGGGGCCGCTGCTGCTCCGCTCGGCGCCCGGGCGCCTGTGCTGCAGCTGTCGGCCACCGGAGGGGGCGAACAAACGTCAACCTGTTGTTTGTCCCGTCACCATTGATCAGCTCTCCGCGCCACGAGGAAGTGCGGCCGCCCCCCGCGCGGAGAGCGCAGCATGCAGGAAGTTTGCGGAGCGCTCGGCGACTAGCGCGGAGGCCAGGGCCAGCGAGCGCGGGCGCGCGTCCCGGGAGCCTGTCCCGGCTTTTTCTTGGAGCGACGCTGTCCCCGGGTCTCTGATCCCAATGCACCGGCTCATCCTTGTCTACACGCTAGTCTGCGCAAACTTTTGCAGCTACCGGGACACTTCTGCCACCCCGCAGAGCGCATCTATCAAAGCTTTGCGTAACGCCAACCTCAGGCGAGATGGTAAGAGACTCGGATGTTATTTTATTTTTTTGAATTAAATGATTACTTTTTTGGTTGTCATCACTGTGGTTCCCCCCACCCCCCGCCCCTTCGGTTTCTTTCCTACGAACCTTAGTGGCGTGTGTGTGGGAGGGGGTGCAGAAGAGGAAGAGAGGTGTGGTGCTTGCCTCCATCCCTGAGAGCCCCTTCCTGGGAATGGGACTGTGGGTGTAGAAGCCGGTGTGCCTGGAGAGGACTGGAGAACCCCGGTGACTCATCTCCCGGACCCCAGAGAAGTCATTTCGGTTCCATCCGTCCACTGATCCAGGACCTCGGAGCTGGAAAAAGTCGCAGGCTGCGCCTCCCCATGCTCAGGTTCTTAATCTTTTGGACTTGAAACAGATGGGGCATTTGTGATAGGTGGACGGACTCAAGAGTGGCCTTCTCTGGGTGATTTATTTTTATTTTTTAAGTGGGAGGAGAGGGAATGATTCGTTTCAGAGGAAATGGTAGCTGGAGCATAGGGACCGTTTATTTATGTATTATTTATCTTGAGAGGCCAGGTGCGCAGTCTGTTGCCCCGTTCATCCCCAGAGTGACTTTCCCAATGGAGTTCAGCATGGCTCAGAAACTCAGAATTTGGGAGAAAATGCTTTTTGGAGTTTCATCTGTATTTCAGAGGGACCTGACTCCTGCTGTTAGTTTTCTTTCATAGAGGTCTTTCCAACTGTTTGCAAGAAGCAAATCTCCTTCAACAGGCAAGTCTTAAGCAGAGTCCCAAAAAGGCTTGCTTGTTTTCCTTTTAGGGAAGACACCTGGGCCACTGGAGGCCAGTGATTTTAATTGAGTTTGTTTGCTATCTGGGCCTCCACCAAGATCTGAAGTTAATGTATTCCTCAGTTCTTAACTATAGCTTATGTTGCCAATAATTTGCAGCTGCTTCCACCACCTACCCGAACTAACCCAGAGAGGTTTTTTGTTTTGTTTTGTTATCCCTTCATCAGATATATCTTTCCTTCTGCTTAAAGTTCTGACACGTCCCCTGAGGAGCTCACCAAGCTATTCTTAAAGGCTTCATTCACTCTTTGAGCTGGCAGCATTTGACTGCTGGTAAATTCATATTAGCCTTCTTATTATCAGTTTCTCTCTTGGCATGTCCTTAGTTTGGATATCACTAAAAAGCTTCTGAGCTTTGAAACAAGCAAACAAAAACTTTGTTATATTTTCTGATGGCAAGGAGACTGTGGATTTCAGTGTGTTGAAGTCATCTGAAGTGGAGGGGATATAAGGAAACCACAGAGTCACCTTTAGACAGAAGGTCATCCAATATTTTAGTTACCTTATTATAGCATTTTATGTAAAATATGCTAACAGTGCATTTTTGATAGCCTTCCTCTTAACACATTTTTTAAATAAAAATTTTAAAAGGTTTAGGCTCAAGACTAAATGTTTATAGTTTTGTTTCACTGATTAATGTTTCCACCAGGGACACTCTTCTACTCATTGGGTTTTTAGATTTGTTAATGTTTGCACTTCATGTGCCCTTTCAGCTGCATAGAGTAAAATGCCATTTATAATTTGCATGACTTCATAGCCATAATTTTGCAATCCTTAACTTCCCAAGTATCAGTTACAAGAAGTCAAGGACAGAAAATGAAAAATATGTAACCGCTGCCCATTAACCCAAGATTCTGACTTTTAAAACCAAGTCTCACAGCTCATATCTCTTTGTTTTTATTGTTGTTAAAACTCTGTACATCTATCTAGTCTATATGAAAAGTGCTAATGTTTTAATTTATTAAAATTTGAAAACTTCTCTGGATTTATTCCTTCATATTTGAACTAGAACTGTTGTGTAATTACAACAGACACACACACATTTTGATTAGTTCAGACTGCTCAATACTTTCCTCACTGTCAATCTCATTTATAAAGAAGGCTAGGAAAGGGGGAAAGATAGTTGGATTAAAAGTAAAATGTTGTATACAGAGTAAAAATAATTAACACATAATGGGTTCTTAGATTGGGGAATTTTTAAATGGCAGCTTAAGTGTTATAGACATAACTTCTCAGAAAAAATAATAATAATAATAATATTGCCCCAAGGGAATATAATTGGATCTTAGGTGGTGAAAAAAAGTTTTATATATTACAGCGGTTTGTGGTCTTCCAAAGGGCCAGTGCGTATAAACAGATATACAGTGTATCTGTAGTATTAACAATTCATAGAGAGTATATGTGGAAACATGTCTAAAAAGACTCATTAACGAGGGGAGGGGCAGTAATGAAGAGAAGATTGACAGACACTTCGTAGCATTTTGGTGAGAGCAATAATGAAGGGGTTTTGATACAGTCTAGACATCATGTGAGAGATTTTAAAGGCAACAGCTGAGCTGACCAGAGAAGTTAATAACTTAATAAATTAAATCCTTGTTCTGATCTGAGACATTTTAAACTTGCTCTCTCAAAGTTCCCTAGTGGCTCCTTACAGAGGACAATATTCTTGATCCGATTCAAACAGGGTGTGAGTTTGGGGAGGACACACACAGAGGATACAATAAGGAGAAAGATGAAGATAAGTGTTTCCAAGTATTAATTTAGGGTCCTGAGAATATTTGACCCTCAGATTACAAGTAGGAAATCACAACAAAAGATTAGATGTGGCCCTTGATAGGGGTTTGAAACCACCATCCAGTGATGGAACCGTCTTTATGCTTGGGTGCCATGGTTTTGTCCCTGTTGACCCTGTCAGCTGCCACCTAATGTTGGGACTAAGAAGGGAGCCCAGAGGACAGGCCTCCCCAGTCCTTGGCATGAGGTCTGTTGGATCCTGTCCAGCCTGATACAAAAATCTTGTTTTCTGATCTCCCTGTACCTAGGAGCTCCAGATAACTGGAGTAGTTAATAAATGAATTGGAGATAAAGTGTGAAGGTTGGTAAGTGATAATCTCCGTCTACTCACTGTAAGAGGCCTCTCTGCTGAAGTATTCTAGCCTCCCAGAACTCTTTATCACTCTATATTCTTGCTCTAAAAGGGATGTCTGGAGAGCCCTTGCCAGCGCTTGCCAAATGACTAAAGGTAACCCAAGGAGGCCGGTGGTTGAATTTGGTCTCTGTCCCCAGGAGGAAACTAGGTTCTCTGGCTGGAAAAAAATTAAAATGTAATAGTTGGCAGTGCTTGATTGAATATCTATGCTTCTTTATATCATATTTGTTATTTTTCTCAAAATGACTTACTTTTGATACCCATTCCTGATCCACCTCTTGACACAGAGAAAATCTGCCTTTAGCAATAGCATCTGCATATTCTTATTTTAGAATCTGTGCAGTTGGTGCCTTTGTTAGAATAGCTGGCCACAACTGGTGTTTCTCAGAGCGTGAACCAAGAAGTGTGAAGGTAGCAATTAACTGACAGTATTGCTTACTTATTTTTAAATCTAACTAGATAGAGCTTCCTGCTTAGGCAGTTAAGATTACAGATGTATTCTTCATTTTCTTGACCCTGTTTTGCTTTCAGAAGGTACAGGTGTTGGTGGCAAATGATTCTGAATATAGTTCTGCTTGGTTAATACACCAGGACTTGAATTGTGTATTGTCTATTATCATTATCTAGAGAGAGGCCTACAATTTTAGCAATTGCGGTCTTAGATTTTTGTTTGTTTGTTTTTAAGTAGTCAAGCTTATTTCTTAAATAACAGTTTCTTTAAACATCAGTTTCTGTTTCCTCATTGATGACAGCATATTGACTTTGATTCAAAGACCAGAGCTTAAGGGAAAGGTGAAAAAACAGAGGGTAATATAAACAAATTGGGCTTCCCAGGTGGCATGGGGTAAAAACTCCACTTGCCCATGCACGAGAAGCAAGAAATGAAGGTTCAGTCTTTGGGTTGGGAAAATCTCCTGGAGGAGGCCATGGTAACCCACTCTAGTATTCTTGTTTGGAAAATTCCAGGAACAGAGGAGCCTGGCAGGCTACCATCCATGGAGTAGCAAAGACTGGGAGATAACTGAGCACAAGCCTGAGAATATAACCAAGTTACTTTTAAAGTGAAAGCTGAGAATTGGATTAGTGATAAAGCTGATATTCTTCTGTATTTATATCTTCACTCTATATCTTTATGTAGATATATAGATATATAGTGAAGTGAAAGATGCCGTAAGGCTGTCAGCTATACTAATTCATTAACTGACAGTGATTTTGGAATACAGGGTTTTTCCCTTTTAGCAAATGAAAGCAAAATGTTATTGTCTTAGTACAATAGGGTCAAACAGTGAAGCAGTGTTCCCAGAGTCACTGACATGGGATTCCTGAGTATACGTGGTCTCAGAGAATCCCGTCATTCTGAGGGTCTGGAGGATGTGGACATTTGTGTCTCTGTCCTTGACAGCTGAGTCATAGTGCCAATCATTTTCCTTCTGGAACTTACTCTTTAGCTTTCTTGCTGATGTGATATGATTAATGTAAAAAGGCATTAGCTGAACATTTTAGTAAAATTCTGCTCATGTTAAAATAGGAGCCTAGTCTGAAATTTCTAAATTTACAGTTCTCAGAACCTGAGTATCACTGAGGTCTCATCACCCTGGAAGCCCCTGAGTAGCTAAGCACACTAGATGTTAGATTTTATTAGCTGGATCTGAGGTCTCATTAGGGTAATGTAAATCACAAAAGTGACCTGGTTAGTGTTTGACAACGTTTTAAGTTATTTCCAACTTCTACATTTCAGAATTTATGCAATTTTATAAGGGGAAAATTTTAGGTAACTTTTACATGAAGGACCATTTCAACAAAATGCTACAAGGGGATGATACATAGTAAAAGGAAAGAATCCAAGACAAATGCTGCAGCAGAAATATTCTGGCTCTCTGTGCTGTATTTCAGGACCAAATGCAAGTCCTAAGTCAGGAAATAAGCCCATGAGACACTCAAGTGCACACATGCACCGGCGGGAAGAAATACTTTCTTCCAGGAATTTATTTTTCAGAACAAGGACTAAGCGTGCCTTACTTCTTACCAGCATTGATGATGCATACAGTAATATCTTTGCTATTCACCCAGATGTGCTGACATTCATATATTCGCTTTAATTTTGATGGGTTAATACTGTTTTTTTGTGATTGTGCCATGTGCAGACAGGGAGGTCACAGCACATGAACTGTCTTTCGTTATGAAGAGTGATCTTTTACCAAGTTTGGAAGTTTTTACTTGAACACTTTTTGTAAAGTGTAAAGACAGTTTTGGGTGCAGTACTTTTCCTATAAATATAAGCCAAACATGATTTGAAACTTTGTATATTAGGACTCTTGATTTTTTAAATCTGGCAGGCCTCCTTTGGATTGAAGGAGCTCAGTGACACAGTGCCTAAGTGCGGGCTCTGAGAATGGGTTGAATGTGCCATATTAGTTTTAAGCGAGTCATTTCAGACCCAGTATGAGAAGCTGCTGATAAGTTCAGCATTTTGCTGAGACATTTAATAAGCAATACAGCAATAGCATGCTTTAACAGAATTCACTATTCAGCAGCTTCAGCTATGTAAAATGAAACCAAATGAACTCATAAATGTGCAACAAATCCACTTAAAAACCAAATTCATGTTGATGTTTGGTCGAAACTGACACAATTCTGTAAAGCAGTTGTCTGTCAATTAAAAAAAAATTAAAGAATCCATATCTGTATCACATCGTGTGTAAATGAGTTCACAAAGTCCCATGGTAGAAACTTAGATGCTCTTTTCCTTTGCTTCCGGGCAGCTCTGTCTCACTTTCACGTGTGGCCTCCATGTCCACGTCACAGCCTGAGTGTGGCGTCCTGAACAGGACTGGCTCAATATACTCACACTGTTAGCGGTGGGAAGGGACCGCTAGTAGTTTCCTGCCTCCTCCTATTTTTTTTCAGGGTTTGAAAAGTGTTCACAAGACCTGAGCAGGCACAGTTGGCTTAGGTTTCTAACTGAGGCAGATAAGAGTAGTTCCAGCTTGGAATGGACTGAAGGGATGTGTCCCCTCCAAATTTGTATATTAAAAGCCCAACCCCCAGTGTGATGATATCAGGAGGTGGAATCCTTGGGATTTGATCACATCACAAGAGCAGAGTCCTCATGAATGAGATTAGTACACTTATAAAAGAGATCCCAGACACATCCTTTCTCTGTACTCCACATGAGGAGGCAGCAAAAAACACATGGAATCTGCTGGACTTCCCAGCCTCTCAAACTGTAAGACATACATTTCTGTAGTTTTAAGTCACTCAGTCTGTAGAAAATTTTTATAGCAGCCCAGACGGTGTTTAACCTATCTCTGTATGTCACCAGGGATATACTATATTACAGCCTAGTAAGACTGATGATTTTTAGAGATTTTTATGATTTTTTGAATCATAAAGGAAAGTTTAGATTATATGTTTGGTAGGTTTATCAGGATCATAAATTGGACATGGTATTAGCTGAGGTATATATGGATTTAATCCAGAAGACTGACAGCACTCACTATGACAGCTTTGTGGAAAAGAACAATTGTAGTCTGGGTAATAATGCACTGTTCTTATTCTTTTAGTGATAACTAATAGACTTGTGTTAAACAAGAGGAAGGGGAACAGGAATTTTTAATCTGCCTTGTGGGTTAGACCCTGTTAAATCCAGAATTCTTAATAACTTGAATGAAGACACAGAAAGCACATCTCCTTGCGTATTTTACTTGGAAAAAACAGTTTATGGGTTGGACTAGAAGCAGTTTGGCTGATTCTTTTCTACAAAGGGCCAGATAGTAAATATTTTAGGCTTTCCTAAAGTTATGAGATTTCTATTGCAACTGCTCAACAACTCTGCCATTATGAGCAGCCATAAAAGCAAGAGCAAAGTTGCTCAGCCGTCTCCGACTGTTTGCGACCCCATGGACTGTAGCCCACCAGGCTCCTCTGTCCATGGGATTTTCCAGGCAAGAGTACTGGAGTGGGATGCCATTTCCTTCTCCAGGGATCGAACCTGGGTCTGCCCCATTGTAGGTGAACACTTTCACTGTCTGAGCCACCAGGGAACATAAATGAATGTGTGTGGCTGTGTTCCAGTTAAAACTCTATTTACAAGAATAGGCAGTGAGCCTTCAGGCTATAGTTTGCTGAATTAGAGAATCTACATGCCTCTTAGGTTGAAATAATGAATGAAATGATGAAAAAATGAATCCTATAGAAACAGAATTTAGGGAGAAATGCAAAATCTAGCTCTTTGGCTGGAAAATAAAAACAGCTGCATTACTATGGATTGGAATAACTTGAATTAACTTCAGGTTATTCTAGATAGATAAAGATATGTCTATATCTTTATCTTCTTATTGATTCCGTTGAACACAGCTGATGCTTCAGCAAATGGTGTAATTGCTAAGCAACAGCAGTGTGAAACTGGAATTAGTGCTGGTACCCTGTTGGGGTCAGGGAGGCAGCAATGTTCTCACAAGTCACTCTCTGTCGAGTTGTGCTTGAGGGTGTTGTGCTCTTGTCCTCTGTGGGATTCTGCCTCCTTCTGCCTCCTTCAAACCCACGCCCTAAACTCAGAATTTGCTGCTCTTCTGTATTTAAACTTTCTCTTCTTACTGGCTCCTTCCTGTTAGCCAACACATATGTTTAAGTGTCTTTGCATTCTCCCACAGCATATAAAAGCTGTTTTAATGTTTTTTATATAAAAAAGGTTGTTTTTTTTTTTTTCCATTTTATCACCATATAAACTTCCTCAGTCTCACCATGCCTCATTGTCTCTGCTTCATGTCTCCCTTACTCACTGCAATTTGAAGTCATCCCTACCCCTCCGGCTGAGGTCACTATGATCTGTAGTCTCCTCTGTGATTGGCAGGTCTCTTCTAGAAATGATTTCTTCCTTTGGTTTCACACTAGCCCCCTTTGCCTTAACTACTTCTAAATGTAAGTTTGAAATAGTGATAGAAATACAGCCAAACTTAACACAGTACTTATTTTAGATTCTTTGGAGAAGCAAGATTAGAGAAGGTTTTAAAAGTGTATCTTATGTTTTGTCACTGTAACTATTGTGAACAGTGAAAGAAGTGGAAACAATCTTAGACTATGATAGGGATCTTATTAATATAAAAAACATTTGAAATTAAAAAATAACTTCATGGTAAAACCTATCTAGCTCTACAGTTGCAGTTTTTTGGAGGTAGATATGCACATATACTGGAGAAGGAAATGACAACCCACTCCAGTACTCTTGCCTGGAGAATCCCATGGACAGAGGAGCCTGGCAAGCTACAGTCCATGGGGTTGTAAACAGTTGGACATGACTGAGCGACTAAAACACACACACACATGCACATATACATGAGACAAACATAATATCTTAAAAAGCAAAATACTTCTAACTATAGAAATATGACATTGAATAACCACATAGATACTTTCCCTCATATCCCTGAGTGCTCTTTACCTATTTGTGTTTTTTTGTCTTCTTGGCTGGGTCTTCATCTTCCTGTCTGCCCTTTAAATACTGGTATGTTTTCAAGGCTCTGACCTGCATTTTTCTCAGTGTTAGTCTCTAGAGGATCTTAGTTTTTGTCCAAAGTGTCAGTTGCTACTTATGTGTGAATGACCTGTAAATCTATTTCTACTGCTTCTGCCTCTTTTCTGAGCTCTTAATCTGTCTTTTTACTTTACTTCTTGAGGTTAGTAAATGGGTGATCCCACTGGCACCTAAAGTAAATGCTCCAATTCAGTAGGCCTCAGAATAAAAGGATTCTTTGTTTAAAATATTGGGTTATACATCCAATAGTGAATTCCTTAACAGTATTAATCCTTTTGTTGTTTTTCTTCCAGATGCATCATGATTGTTTTTGAATGAACTATTGAGTGATTGTGCTAACCAGGCATCCCATTTTAGACAGGAACTGTACACCCTTCATACCCTTTCCTGACTTCTCATCTCCTCTCCAGGTAGAACTGGCTACTGCTTTATTTTCCCCACATTTCTGTGGTACCTGTTTATTTCCATATCTGCCATCTGCTGATGTAAGCACACTCATTGCAATTAATGAAGCTGTGCGTCCTCACTGTGTATTCCATTGCTTGATATGCAGGACTTCTCCTCAGCAAGGTTTGAAGAGTCAGTAGATCAGCAAATCACTGTCTTCTTTTTACGACAGATCTTTAGGCCAAGTGAGCCCTATCAGATTGTAAGTGAATGGGAGCACGGATGTTTAAATTCTGTAAAGTTTCTGTTAATTGTCTGGATGGCTGTTTGTATTTTTGAACAGGATGAGGACTAGAAGAGGAAGAACAGATGAGGGAAGGACATGGAAATATAAAACTATTTTGTGGACACTTTAAGCTTTAGGAACTTGTGTAGTATTCGTGTAGATGAAATCTAGAGGAATGAGATAAAAGAGAAGCACTTATTTGCATGAAATGCATTCACAGTGAACATGAAGTAATCAGCTGTGTACTATCATGTTTTCAAAGTGAGTGGTATTCATGATTGTGGGTATATCATCACCACCATCATCATCCGGGCTTCCCTGGTGACTCAGTGGGAAAGGATCCACCTGCAGTGCAGGAGACCTGGATTCGATCCCTGGGTTGGGAAGATCCCATGGAGGAGGAAATGGCAACCCACTCTGGTACTCTTGCCTGGAGAATTCCATGGACAGAGGAGCCTGGCGGGCTACAGTCCATGGAGTTGCAAAGAGTTGGACAGACTGAGCGACTAACACTAACTAGTTAATGATAGTACGTGATATTCCCAGAGTGCTTATAAAATGATGAAATGCTTTCATAGCCATTGTAGACAGTGGTTTGGTGTGAAGAAATGGTCATTTCCAAATGACTTAATGGAAAAATTTCAAGATCACATATTCTTTTAGACTGCTGCCTTGGACATAAATGTGACTTTAGGGATTAATTTTGGACTAATAGCAATGAAATGTGGAGGGTCTTCAACTGTTTTCCCTGTACCCCAAGCCTGCCTTCCCCTACCAAAAAGCCTCGCGCATACTCTGACCAAAATCAATCCTTTTTGGTATGCCTTTCCTTTCCAAAATTAGTATTTGAGCACTTCCACAAGAATTTCCCAGTACTTAATAAAAGTTCAAAAGAAAGGATAGAAGTAAATTAAGGTCATGAAACAAGTCTTGAGGTTCAGTCAGGATGATTGACTATGGAAAGCTGTGGAAAAAGTAATGCATCTCCATTCTGTTTAAAGATTTATCTGTAGAGAGCATGTTCGCACTATTTTACTGAGGATTTAACAAGAGAGTTGCTATTGAATAGAATTTTTAAAAAGTACACATTTCCTATGAAAGCAAAAAGTCCATAGATGAAGTTGGAATATGGAATTAAAGGATTTTTTTAGATAGTTGCTAATTAAAACACACAGACACACAAGAGGATGGTATGAGACCTATTTGTAATTTAAAGGGCAGCCTATTTGGAGATTATTTGAGTACTCTGGGAACAACCACTGTGATTTCATATTGTTTTGATTCAATTCTTTACTACTTTTCACCAAACTCAACTGCAGGAACATAAACACTACTTATTTGTTCAACAAATATTTATTGAACACTGACTACATGCAAATCTCTGGATTAACCACTGAGGCGGAAACAGTTAAGCCTAAGGCACACTCTCTACTCTGCTAAAACATATACTTTAGTTGATGAGATAAAACATGCATGGGAATGGACAGAGCAAAGGACAGACAGGGCCATCTGTGTGCTGCCCTCATGTGACGTATTTTTTAAGACTCTGTCCTGTTGACCACATTGTGATTCTTGGTCATCTAATGTTTAATTCAGAAAAAAAATTATATTGATTAGGCTGCTGTTGAGCATAGTACTGTGTGAAGACCGAAAGACAAATCCTTTATTGATTATTAATATTACTATTATTATATCAAGGATTTGAGCAGAAAAGTAATTTTAACTGTAGGACTAGGAGTCATGTGTTCTTCATTTTAGATGTTAGGCTAAATATTTTTGAACCATAAAAGCAAATATACAGGGTCACTTGCCAACCCAGTATAACTTAACTTTTTTTTTTTTTTTTTTAAATCAGAGTATAGTTGCTTTACAAAGTTGCATTAATTTCTGCTTTATAGTGAAGCAAATCAGCTATACAATGTATACATATGTCCCCTCCCTTTTGGACCTGCTGCTCAACACAGCACCCAGCTAAGCTGCCAGTACTTTGCAGCAGGTTCCCACTATCTATCTATCTTATGGTGTATAAATGTCAATCCTAATTTCCCAGTTCATCCCGCCCTCCCCTACCCACCCCCATGTCCACAGGTCCGTTCTGTACAGCTGTGTCTCTTTTCCTGCCCTGCAAACAGGTTCATCTGCATCATTTTTCTAGAGTCTACATACGTGCGTTAATATACGACATTTGTTTTTCTCTTTCTCACTTGCAATGGCTAGCACACGGAGACAATCTAAATGTCCAGTGACGGGTGGATAGTAAAGAAGATGTGGTTCTTATATACAGTGGAGTATTGCTCAGCCATAAAAAGGAATGAAATTTGGTCATTTGTAGAGATGCGAGTGGACCTAGAGTCTGTCATACAGAGTGAAGTCATAAAAAGGAAAACAGCACCAACTTAACTTTTAACATGTGATATGCACTATGATTATTTGACCACTGGATGGCAGCAGAAAAAGGACTGCTTTGTGGATCTTTTTTTTTTTTCTTTTAACCCCCTTTCTTGGTTGGGCATGTCAGCTCAACTAAGGAAATTTTATATTTTCCAAATACATTGAAGACAGCAAATTACAAATCTTGGTAATCTGTCATTAATGTATAACTATTACAGCCCATATGAGCTCAATAAATTTTAGGTAAAAGTAGAATATGTTGAAAATATGTGACTATTTTACTGCTTTTTTGTATCCTTTTCACTGGTGGCTCTGTGGGAAAGAATCTGCCTGCCAGTGCAGGAGATGTGGGTTTGATCTCCGGTCTGGGAAGATCCCCTTGAGAAGGAAATGGCAACCCACTCCAGTATTCTTACCTGGAGAATCCCATGGACAGCGGAGACTGGCTGGGTACAGTCCAGGGGGTCGCAAAGAGTTGGACATGACTTAGTGACTGAACAACAGCAACCCTTACTCATCTAGTTTGTGTGCATGTATAAAATTCTTGAAAGTCCAATTTAGAAACATCAGTTGAAAATCATTTTCTGAATAAGAGTTGCATGTGCACAGCCATTGGTTAACAAATTTCCTTGGAGCACATGGCCAGCTTGTTGACAACTCTAGACTTGCAGTGGACTCCTCACTACTTGTCAGATGAATGGGTTTATCAAAAATAACTTACTCCGGGGGACAAAAATATTATGATATCAGAAGTGAGAAGTCATCTCTAAATGCTGCAGTTTCTGAAATCCTAAGGAGACACAGGGCAGAGCAGTGAGCATGTAAAAGTGTAGGAACATAAACCTGCAGCTCTCTGCCTAGATACAGAACAGTACTCAGTTGCATATAGTCACATTATTGCTACATTAAGAAAATGGTACAGTTAATCCAGCTTTAATAAAAATTGCTAAAAATGTTGTTTCTGTTGTTGTTTAGTCACTAAATTGCGTCTGACTCTTTTACAATCCTACGGACTGTAAAGCTCCTTTGTCCATGGGATGTTCCGGGCAAGAATACTGGAGTGGGTTCCAGTTTCCTTCTTCAGGGGATTTTCCTGACCCAGAGATTGAACCTGTGTCTCCTGTATTGGCAGGCAGATTTTTTACCACTAAGCTTCCACAAAAGCCCCAAAATTGCAAAGTGGTATACAAAAATGACTATTTTTTAGTGAATACTTTAGAGCATATTGGAAAACTATATATTGAAGTCTGTATGAGGCTGATTGATGATCCTCAGGTCCTAATTCTAGTGTGTCTAAGTGCTACAGTATGTGACAAAGACTTTGCAAATGTGATTTTGCTTTGGATTTTGAATGATGAGATTATCCTGAGTTATCTGGCTGGGCTGTGATGCAATCACAAATGTCCTTACAGGGGAGATGTAGGGAGATTTGACACAGGCAGAGGAGGGAGCAGTGTGACCACAGAAACAGAGATTTCAGTGATGTGGCCACAAGCCAAGGACTGCCAACAGTCACCAGAGGCTGGAAAATGCAAGGAAGAGTTTCCCCCCTAAAGCATCAGAAGGAGCAAGACCTTGCCAGCACCTTGATTTTGACTCTGAACTGGCCTCACACTCTGACTTCCAGACTCTAACAGAATAACTGTCCATGTTTTAAGCCAGTAAATCTGTGGAAATTTGTTACAGCAATCACAGGAAACTAATAAAGGGCCTTTGAGTTGAAAGATGAATGGTTGAACTGCCTATTTGTTGAGTCCAGTTTTCTGTTTATGAAATTTCATTGACCATTATAGCTGTATTGACAAATGATGAATTTAGATCCCTGCCCTTGAGAATTCTCTAGTAAGACAAGCCATGCTTCTACTCTAGTTCTGTATCAGACTATTTAGGAAATTCTGGTTCCAAATCTTACCTGTTTTTCAGAGAAGATTAAGTCCTGACATGATGGGAAAGTGCAATGATCCTATTTTATCAGAGTTTCATTGATTCTTAAATATTTCCCTTTACCCAAACATGTCATTTATGCATTTTTGGCTCATAGTTTACTCATTTGCTTTTGCCACAGACTTTTGTTGTGAGACTGTCGTGTAACTTTCTGTACTGGGGAACAGTGTTGAAAGTGATGTGATAATAATTACTTTGTTAATTAGCTGTTGATTATGTGATAGTAGCTACCATCCACTGGAAAAGGCAATGGCACCCCACTCCAGTACTCTTGCCTGGAAAATCCCATGGACGGAGGAGCCTGGTGGGCTACAGTCCATCGGGTCACTACGAGTCGGACACGACTGAGCGACTTCACTTTCACTTTTCACTTTCACACATCGGAGAAGGAAATGGCAACCCACTCCAGTGTTCTTGCCTGGAGAATCCCAGGGACGGGGGAGCCTGGTGGGCTGCCCTCTATGGGGTCACACAGGGTCGGACACGACTGAAGTGACTTAGCAGCAGCAGCAGCTACCATCCACAGAGTACTTATTGGTATAGATAGTATGCTGATAATAATACTGTTATGTGCTAGTACAGTCACAATATTATATGTTAGGTGATGGGACATAGATGTTTCTAGAAGACATATTGGCAAATATTAGGTTTATTAGAAATTTGGAGCTTAGGACAGAATCACAGAATTCCAGTTGAATACCTGAGCCCAGTTCCCTAAACTCAAATTGAACCCAGCTCTTACCAGTGTAGGCCATCACTGTTCAGTAGAAATATAATGCAAATGAATGTTATTTTAAAAATTAGTAACCACAGAAGAAACTAAAAAGCAGAAGTTAATTTGAATACTATATTTTATTCAATCCAGTCTGTATCCAAATATTGTTATTTCAATGTTTAATAAATATTTTAAAAATACTGATTTCTTTTTATATCCTTATCATATTGAACCTTCAAATATGGTATGCATTTTATATATACATATAACACATCGTATTTCAGACTAGTGCATTTCAAATAGTAACCACATGATGCTAGGCATTACTGATTTGAACAGCAGTTATCTTAGGATCACTTATTTAGACCAACACAAGTTATCATTTTTTTAACTTAAAAAATAGTGAGTTTCTGAAAACTGTATCTCCCTCTCTCTGTTGTAGCATGTAAAATCGACTATGTCAGTTTTTAGGGGGATTAATAACCTAGCGTAGGTAAGTTTTATGTGGTTTATATTTTGTTTTCTTATTATATCAACATTGTTATAGTTGATGTTCCTGGTTGTTTTCATCTAATCTCTTTAAAATAATTGCAGTTATCTCATAAACTTGCAGTCAGACAGGTTACTCAGTTTATATGCAGGTGCAAATTTTTCTGATTTTTGAGAAGCTTCTTTTGAAAATAGCAGCTGGCTCTTTATTTCTCTGTCATGGATAAAAAAAGAAAAAGCTGTGTTTAACCAGCACTGGTTGTCTCTTTCATTTACACCTTAATGTGACTTAGGTAATGACACCATTCTCTTTTATCACTTGACCATTAAAAGAAAAAGTATTCTTTGCAGCTGATCAGTGAAAGATTTGTGGGGAAAAAAAAAAAATACTGCTATGTGTGTGGGAGGAGGTTAACCGATTATATATTTGGTTCAGATTTTTATTAAATTACTGATATCTCCTTGGTTTTGGAGGCTTTAGACAGCATACATACATTTGGTGTATGCTATTTTAGGGAAAATTAAATGTTATGAAACAATTGTTTTGTATTTTAAAATCTCAGATCTATAATTTATTTACTTCATGGCCCAGAAGTGAAAGGTGATTAATAAAATTTTGTCACAGAAACAAAAATCATTTCTACTTTTGCTAAGTGATGTATTTTTACCCGTCTTTTGGTTGGCAGTTGGTTGGTATGACCTTTTCATCTGTTTGTAATTTGGGCAAGGAAAAGTGTTCTACCGAGTGACTTGTAAAGGTGTCTTGTTTTTCCCTCACTGATTTAGAAACATCTCATTGAATTGTGTTCTTGTGAGAAGCTTATGAGTAATGTTGTCATGTGAAACTCTTTTTGCTGTAAAATCTCTTTTACTGGGAATCTCAACCTGAGTTTCCCATGTTGACGTCTCATCCCAGGAAGTCTTCAGCACGGCATGCCCTGTTTTCACAACAAACACCCAAGACTGGGAAGGCCAAGGAAGGCTGAGAAAGGCACTGCTTCACGAGCTCAGGATCTCTTCAGCAACCCTTTGTGTGAGGACACAGCACAACTCTGTTGTTATGGAAAACCTTTTATCCATAAGGCTCTTTTTGTTTTTAGTGAAGAAGTGGTTTTGAAGACAATGACTTGTTTTTTTGTGTGTGTATGTATGTACTTTATTATTTTTTTCCATTTATTTTTATTAGTTGGAGGCTAATTACTTTACAATATTGTAGTGGTTTTTGCCATACATCGACATGAATCAGACCCAATGACTTGTTTTAGTATGCCCTGGTGCTTGGTGTTTATCCTGCTCACCTCTACCTGAAATTATTTCATTCATTTTACTTGTGTATGTTCTGCCTTCTCCCAAGAACCTAATGTCTGTTAGGATAGATACTTTATCTTTTATTCCCTACCACATCCCTGGCTCCTGGAATAATAACAGTTACGTAGGAGATCCTCAGGAAGTACTTGCTGAACGATTGAATGGACATCAGCGGAGTGCAGTTCAGATGAAGCTCAGTCTTGAAGCAAGAGCATGGTGTCTGTGGGAGTAGTGGTGAGCTGACAGTGAAGCTAATAAAGCTTAAACTTCAAAGTCCTTCCCTTACTAGATTTCTTCCAAGGCCCTGTGCCTAATTTTATATTTATAACATAAATTATTACTTTTCTTAAAGAGAGCATCCCAAATTGTATAAGTATCAGGCTTGACAAAATCTGGATGATTTACTGGTGTTAAGGTACATATCTTGTCATTTGAGGTTTGCTCTGAAGAAATGTAAAAATATCTTCTACCAGATGAGCAAATTAATACTGTTCATTAAAAGGGACTGTTACCGCAAGAACTGGCTTAGCCACATGGTCTAGTCTTAATTTAAAACAGTCTAGCAGACTAATGAGCAGTTATTGCAGTTCTCTTGTATTACTTACCTTCTATGCATTTCTGCTTACACACACACACACACACACACATATGTGTATATATATACACACATATATATACACACACATCACAGGTCTGTTGTACAGCAGTTCCCCCTTATCTATTATTTTTCTTTCCATGGTTTCAGTTGCACACAGTCAACTGCAGTGAGAACATATTATTAAATGGAAAATTCCAAAAATAAAACCCACATGTTTTAAATTGTGTGCATTTTGAGTAGCATGATGAAATTTCACACTGTCCCACTGGTGTCCGTTGACAAAGTGAATCATCTTTTTGTCCAATATACCCTGCCCGTTAGTCACTCCATAGCCGTCATAGGTTATCTTGAGATATCACAGTGCTGTGTTCAAGTCACCCTTATTTTACTCAACAATGGCACCAAAGCCCAAGGATAGTCATGCTGGCAATTCAGATATGCCAGAGCAGCCTTAAAGTACTTCCTGTAAGGGAAAAGGTGAAATTTCTCAACTTAAGAAAAAAAAAATCAAATCATATGCTAAAGTTTCTAAGATCTATGGTAAGGACATGACTTGGCTATGAACTTGTGAAGAAGGAAAGTGAAATTTTGCTGGCTTTACTGTTGTATCTCAAACTGTGAATATTAAGGCCACAGCACATGATAAGCACTTAGCTAAAATGAAAAAAACATTCTATGTGTACAGTAAGATATCAAGATAGAGACAGACCACATTCACATAATCTTTATTATAGTATATTGCTATGATTATTCTATTTTATCATTAGTTATTGTTGTCAGTCTCTTGGAAAGAAAGTGAAAGTCGCTCAGTCGTGCAACCCTATGGACTCAGTCCATGGAATTTTCCAGGCCAGAATACTGGGGTGGGTAGCCTTTCCCATCTTCAGGGGATCTTTGTAACCCAGGAATTGAACCCAGGTCTCCCACATTGCAGGTGGATTCTTTACCAGCTGAGCCACCGGAAAAGCCCAAGAATACTGGACTGGGTAGCCTATTGATTCTCCAGCAGATCTTCCCGACCCAGGAATCAAACTGGGGTCTCCTGCATTGCAGGCAAATTCTTTACCAACTGAAAGAAGTCTTAGGCCTTAGATTTTTCTAAAGCATGGTAAATCATATCTCAAACTCTCATTTAATTGCATCAAGAATGTGGAGATTTGGTGATAAGAGAACTCACAGGAGATTTGAAAACTTGATTAATTTGACAAATATTTCCTGAACATCTGTTGTTAGTAAGGCACTGTGTTAAGTAGATAAGGTAGACTTTTAAACAATCTATTAGATCAACTATGCACTTATGTACTATGTATATATTATGTATATATTCATACTTATATATATATATACCCAGTGCTATGATAACATTTTATATATATGTTCAATATATACACAGGTATGCATGCACATGTACATTTATTTATCTGTTCAAATGCATTATATATTTTGTATATCATAAATATTCTCATGCATGACCTAAATATATGTGGTATCATTAATGTGACAGTGTTAAAACATGATGCTGTAACAGTTCTAATTAGAGATAGTTATCAACCACACAGAGTCAGGAATCCTTTTATGGAATTGAAAATGGTGAAAAAGTGACAAATTAGATAAAAGGGATTAGATCTGATTGACAGAGTGCCTGAAGAACTGTGGCCAGAGGTTCATTACATTTTACAGGAGATGGTGATCAAAATCATCCCCAAGAAAAAGAAATACAAAGGACAAAATGGCTGTCTGAGGAGGCCTCACACATAACTGAGAACATAAGAAAACTGAAAGACAGAGGAGGAAAGGAAAGACATACCCATCTGAGTGTGGAGTTCCAGAGAATAGCAAGGAGAGATATGTAAACCTTCCTAAGTGATCAATGCAATTAAATAGAGGAAAACAATAGAATGGGAAAGACTAGAGATCTCTTCAAGAAAATTAGAGATACCAAGGGAACATTCCATGCAAAGATGGCTTAAAACTCAACATTCAAAAAGCAAAGATCATGGCATCTGGTCCCATCATTTCATGGCAAATAGATGGGAAACAATGGAAAAAGTGACAGACTTTATTTTCTTGGGTTCCAAAATCACTGCAGATGGTGACTGCAGCCATGAAATTAAAAGATGCTTGCTCCTTGGAAGAAAAGCTATGGCCAACATAGACAGCATATTAAAAAGCAGAGACATTACTTTGCTGACAAAGGTCTGTCTGGTCAAAGCTATTGTTTTTCCAGTAGTCATGTGAGAGTTGAACCATTAAATCTGAGTGCCAAAGAACTGAGGCTTTTGAACTGTGGTGTTGGAGAAGACTTTTGCGAGTCCCTTGGACTGCGAGGAGATCAAACCAGTCAATCCTAAAGGAGATCAGTCCTGAATATTCATTGGAAGGACTGATGCTGAAGCTCCAACACTTTGGTCATCTAATGTGAAGAACTGACTCTTTGGAAAAGGCCCTGATGCTGGGAAAGATTGAAGGCAGGAAGAGAAGGGGATGACAGAGGATGAGATGGTTGGATGGCATCACCAACACGATGGACATGAGTTTGATCAAGCTCTGGGAGACAGTGAAGCACCAGAAAGCCTTGTGTGCTGCAGTCCATGGGGTCACAAAGAGTCAGACACGACTGAGCAACTCAACTGAACTGAACCAACCCCAGAGAGTCACGAATCCTTTTATGGAATAGAAAATTATATGTGAACCAGACAGTAAAGGTAGTATATTTTCTAAGGCTATTGTGTCAAGTTTCTACATCCTTCTTGACTAAAGCAACAGTAATGGTTTCTTTCACAGTTCTGCAAGCCAGAAGCCCAGCAGTGAGATGTCAGCAGGGTGGTACACCCAGAGGAGGCTCTCAAGGAGAATCTGCTCCTTGCCTTCTTTTGGCTGTTTGCTGTCCTTGGCTTTGCACACATCACTCCAAGTTCTGCCTGCCTGGCCACCCTGCTTTCTCCTATGTGTCCACTACCTCTTGGCTTCTTTTATAAGGACAGTTGAGATTTTTATAGGATTACATGAATAATTCAGGAAAATTCCTCAAGATCTTACACTTAATTGTACTGGTCACAAGTTTTGGCTCAGATATTAGTCTTTGGGCATATTTTAAGAGGCCACCATTCAACTACCTATAGGTGAGACCCTTCAAAGGCTGAGTTTAGGAAAGCATCACAGGCTGAGAAACTAGACTAAGCGGAGGTGTAGAGGTTGGATAAAGAAGGTATGTCGGGTACAAGAAGGAGCATTGGGGAGCAGCAGCGTGCAGAGGAGAGGAGAGGGAGGTGAATGAGGGTCATGCTACTGCGGGAGCCCTTGGCCCCTGGGCAGCCGTGTTAAAATGAATGGAGAACCAAAGAGGATGCTGTTAACATAGCCTATGTGAGACCTTGCCCAAGCCTGCATGACGATGTTGGCCATGAGAGTAGAAAGTATTGAAGAGAACTCCGGTTGCCTGTTTATTTGGGAGGAGGTTTAGGACATTAACAACAACAGGGAAATTAGAAGACAGAAATGATGTTTGGGTTTGGATGGTTGCTTCAGTTTCCAGCATGACACCTGGAGGAAGGTGCGCTTAGAAATGTGGAGTTAATCTCCACAGTGTTCGGCATGGGAGTTATCCACAGTGACGGGTGAGACTCCCAAAGGAAGAAAGGGGGAGGGAAGAAGAGAATGTCTCCAGTGTCACCATCTTGGAGACCTCCTTCCTTCAGAGGTTAAGGGAACTAAGCTTCCTTTTTTCATTATGTTTTAAAATGTGCACTTTTGACACTGTAGGTTCTTTAATGTACAGGACTTTTCATGCACTGATTGTAGGTGAGCTCAATCTCTCTTTATTGTGTGTACTGAAATACTGTTATGTGAACTGTGCTATGATTCTTTGCATTTTGTGTTAAAGTAATTTACTCTAATTATGACCTTATTAAAGAAACTTGGTTATATTTCCTCTTTGTTTTATGGTAATGACTGATCAACAAAATGCCAATTGACATTAACAATTTTGTGCTATATTTGTTCTGATATTCAAATGCTTTAATTAGTATTTAATTTGCATACCAGCCTGAGTTATATATCCTGATATTACTTTTGCTTTTTTGGTTCAGGGAAGTTATTTATTAAGACATGGCAAGGGTCCAAAGTTTTGTTACTGTGTGTTGTGTTAACACTGGTTTTCAGGGAAGGGAATTTTCTTTATTTAATCAAGGAAGTATGTAGGTGATTTCAAATATGTCATTGAATGTGAAGTGTTTGTCATTTTAAATTTTAAAAAATCATTGGACTATCCTTTGTCTAGTTGAAAGCAATAGCTTCTAAACATAACCTCGGTGTTAGCCTTTAGTTTTTAGTGTTTGTAATTGAATTGTTGTCCCAGGAGCTTATTTCTGGTTCAGTTCAGATTCATATATATGGTTCATATGTCAGTTCATATTCATATATGGTTTATCAGATATTTAACTTATCAGACATTAATTTCTCCTGGGGCACCAGGTACTCACCTTTTCCCATGTATTTCCTGTTACTTTTATTTAAAAGTAAAACTTTTGTTTTAGAAAGTTTTTAAGGTTTTTAAAAGGTTTTAAACCTTTTAAACCTTTTCTATTAGAAGTTATATCCCTCTTTCCCCCGACTATTATGCTGTGAGGTCACAGTAAAGTCTTCAGATTTCTGAATTTAGGAATTAGCTGCCATAGGTTTCAGTACCAGCTTTCACAAACTACATAATTCTGGGTCATCTGTTAATTGGAGAAAAACTATTCTGTGATATTGTTAAAGCAGATAATGAAAGAATCAAGAAAATCAAGAAAAAAATATTGTTACAGCAGATAATGAAAGAATCAAGAAAATCAAGAAAAAAAATTATATGTATCTAAAAGTACTCTGAAAAAATTCTAAGTACTATAAAATGCATGGTAAAATTGTACTATATGTTTAATGCTATAGATATTTAGTTATTTCATTTTGAAGTGACACATTCTAACCACAGAGAAGGAAAGGTAGATGGATGAAAGCTGTGGATTTCGACATATTTTACTTATGAATCACCTGGGGATCATGTTGAAATGTCCAGTTGAAAGATTCAGGAGGCCTGGCGTGGGCCTGGTATGGTGGATCTGTCAAGCACTGAGTGAGGTCCATGCTGTTTGTCTGTGGGGCACAGACTCAGAAGCGAGGAGCTGAAGAACTAATGCAGCGTTCTATCCAGTCAAATATTAGGAGAATTTAAAGGTGTATATATATATAAAAGTTTATACCATTTGTGGATTCAAATGCATTCATGATGATACACATAGATCTGTGAGAAAGCATAAGAGAAATTTTAACCTAACTGGAGAATAAAAGCATTTAAAAACTGGAAAAGAAAATTAATCTAACGAGGGATTTTGCTGTTAAAAAAAACATTGTAGTGATACCTCTTGTAATGTAAATTTCTGTCTCAAATAATTGCTTCCTAAATATGGATTTCCTCATGGAGTTTTCTTAAAGTGGATTTTTAAAAGAGAAGAGTTAATATATAAGTTAGAACCTGTTGTCTATTTTTCTCGGTTCAATAAATATGATAACTTTGATAGTTACATCATTCCATTCTTTTCCTTTAACACATATAATTATTTTACTAGATTGGGTATCATGGATTTATATCATTTGCTCTTAATAAGAAAATTTTCAGAAAATATGAATCTCTGTAACATAGGCCAGGTTATGGGATGCCTACGGTGTGTCAAGAATTAGCTAAATGTGGCGGATATAAGATGAATGAGCCTGGTTTTTGCTTTCCTGAGCTCATTTTCTTCTGGGGAGACCCAAGCATTTGTGTACCAGCACTGACAAAACCCTGGCACCTGTCTGCAGAACGGAAGCTATGTTCTCTGGACGAGGGTAGATGTCAGAGGGAATTTGGTTTTGGCAGACAGCACCTTAGGCTAGATATTAAGTGGGCCTATTTGGAAGGGCAGGAAAAGCAGGCAGAATTCCAGACAGAGAATTCTAGACAACCAATAAATAAGAAGGCACAAAAAGATAATGTTCATTGCTAGCTGAATAATTTTAGGTACAATGGAAGATCATAATTAGTCATTACAGACTTTGCTGCATGGAAGTCAGCCAGTCAGTCTGTGACCAAGTCAACAAGTCAAGACAGTCTATGGCAACAAAGTGAGATTACTAAATTGACTATAACTTTCAAATATGGAGTACTAAAAAGGCTCAGAACGCTCTGGAACACTATAGCTTTTCCCTCTGCTGTTGATAAAATTTATCAAATATTGCTTCACTTTTATTCTAGAAACAATGCTATAAATTCTGTATCTGTTGGCCTATTTGTGATTTCAGACTTTAGTAGAACGTTCCAGTTCCCATGAAGATCATCCTGTGTTGGCCATCACACTTCATGACGTTTTTTGGCTTAACCCCATTTTCCCCTGCTAGAGTGTATGTTGACAAGTTATAGGGCAAGGATCAAATCCCTTATTCACAGCTATATAATGAGGAGAGTGCATATTATTCATTAGGGGTGCTATCCTATATTAGTCCATGTTTAAAGGTCCTTCTAGTTACTGAAATTCTAAACAGACAAATTTTAAGATGTACTTAATGTCTACACTAGTGTTAATATTTTGTGCAAGCCCTTTGGTGTAATGGGCTCCAGTGCACAGTAGACAGAGCTGGAGAAATGCTAGGTCAGTGGAACAAAGAATGGAAGGCAGAAACTGTAAGGGTGGCACTGCTGAACTGTTTTGCATCTGGCGAATTTCTTCACATGACACTTAGCTTTTCCATCTGCAAAATGAGGACCTCGGGCTAATTGCACTTTAAGTCTTTTCTGGTTCTAAAACTTTATGGTGTGTGCAAGTGAAATATCACTGTAAAGTATTTTAGGAGGGTGACCCCAATGTTTGAGTGTTTCTTAAAAGCACTTGGTCTGGCAGACTGGATAATGCTTTATATTTTATCTGCAATAAAGCATAAAAGTGATGACAGATAGCTGTTGGTGCAGGCTGAATGTGCCTGACAGAGCAAATGTTGACATAGACCTAGTGTGACATAATCATGCTTTTTATGTGACTTATTATTGGAAGACCTGTATTTGTGAAAAGTTACATGCCAGCTAAATGTCATTCTCGTGTCGTTAATGTTGCAATTTATAAAATGTTTACTTTTGCCAGGGTGTACATATATATAGTTAAATAATCAAATGGAAATCCCTCAGGGTTTACAATAATGAACAGTGGTCCTTCTAATCCCTTCTTACACACAAATCCCAATTCCCCAAGCACTCTGTTTTTTTCTTTAATCGACTTTTGTTTGATTATTTCTTTTCATATATTTCTGTCTCTATATTTGTCACTTTTAGGCATCATTTACTGTCTTTTTATACTGAGGGGGGATGATTCATGAGTTTTGAGAGGAAGTTAAAGTAAACAGGCTTATTCAATCTGTTGTGCTTAATGGGAATACTGCTAATTTGCCTTTGTGCGCGTGCGTGCTAAGTCGCTTCAGTAGTGTCCGACTCTTTGCGACCCCATGCACTCTAGCTCACCAGGCTCCTCTGTCCATGGGATTCTCCAGGCAAAAATACTGGAGTAGGTTGCCATGCCTTTAGAGATGTTTTATTTTGTTTCTGTAGAATCATTATGGACAGTAGCAAGATCATCAAGTCATAGACAGCCTTGACCCTCCTGGATGTCTAGTCTTCAGAAACTAAATTGTGTAACCAGTTCTAGGTTTCTCCGGTGTACATGAGAGCTGAGTGGTGCCCGATCGCCTCCTCCTTCAGATTCCAAAGAGGAGGCTTATGGAGTTGCCTCTGCATTTACCTCCCTTCTCTTGGAAATGCCTCTCTCTCCCTCACCAACCCGTTGCACCCATCTGCCTGGAGACCCTTCTTCCAATTCAAATTCAGTATTAGCTCACCTTCTCTGTCTGAGAGCACTGCCCACAACCCTTGGTGTGAGTATTTTTGCCTATTTTATGTATTTTCTTTTTAGTGTTCCATGCATCTCCTAGACCACTCTCTTGAGTGCACACCTTTACCTTTAATTCTCCTACAGACACCTTCTATATGTCTCTCAGGTACCTCAAATTCACTGGGCACAGAGCCAAGCTCATTCTAGCCTTTTCTGAAGTCACTTTCCCTTCAGCACTCTGTATCTTGGTGAATGGCACTCCTGCTAAGGAGAGCCCCACTCCCTTCCTGCTCTCATCTAATCTGAAGTCCTCCGACTCTGCAAGGAGAAATCAGAGCAGGTCCCTCCCTTTTGAAAATACTCATTTATGCAACACCCGTTTATGCAATAAATAAATAGCCTTGAGTAAGGCTCATGTGTTGACTTAATCAAACCCCTCAAGCTGTTGCACAGACATACACCCTGGCTTTGGCATATTGAACCACTTGGGGTTTCTGGAAGATAGCATTTCTCTCTTCTCTGGGATTTTATATTTACTGCACCATTTTGGAAAACCCCTTTACCTAGGAAGACAAGTTTGTCTTCCTAGACAAATTCCCATCATCACCTTTATAGTTCCTCCTCTACTTTCACCAGCTCATCTCACAAGCCTTTCTGAGATCCCTCATACTGAGATGGGTGCCCCTGCAGTGGGCTGCCTTGGGTGTCTGGGCTTACTTTACATGTAACACCTGACACTGTGTGATTTAATAGACACTAAGAAGCATAGCCTATGTTTATTTAGGACTTATTTTGATCAAGGAATTGTAAGAAGTGTTTTATGGAGAGCAGGCCTTCTAAATGTGATTGTTTTATTACTAATATAACAGACTTAGTTGTCAGTTTACCTGCCATATGCGTGACCCTCCTTGGAGACTAACCATCATCACTTCTGAGAGAGTGATGGATCCCTTACCTGCCCCGCTGGCCTCAGCGCATTGCAGTAGGACAGACACTTGATTCAGTCTGGGTCAACCGAATTCTCTATTATTGAAATCTTGAATTTGGACTCTGAACGATATAGGAGGCTGAGAGGAATGACTACTTTTCATTCTGTGGGTGCAGAATAAGGCCAACCAGAAAGGAGACTGGAGCTCTGCAGCCCATGGGTCCTGGGGAGGCAGAGAGCAGACCTCTGGTTCTGACTTCGAGCTGATGGTTTCAGCCCCTCGTGAGGCATGACCACATACTGCCTGTGGTCCAAGAGATCTCTGTGTGTCTGCCCGTAGATTCTCCTTCTTTTCTAAGCTAAATGACTGAGTTCTATTGCTTGAAATCAAAGTGTTCCTAAGTAAGGTATTGATCTTTACCACAATACTGACTATGAACCTTTTAAGGACATGTAGTGTGGACTGGGTACCTTCAGATAGTTAAAGCCAGTGTGGCTTCTTATAGTTGGTGTTCCTGGGGTTGTATCACTTGAATCAGGCTTTTTGTGAAGCTTATTACTCCAGTTTAGAGTTGCATTTTGTATATGTGATAAATTTTGTAATCCAACACAATCATTTCTTTTTAATAGTATACTTAGGATGTTCTAACTATGATTAATGGGCTGTACCTCCTAGAGCTGCTTAGCATCTGAAAAAAATTAAGGCTAATGTTTAATGTGTACAATCCATTGTTGATTTTTCAGTAGTTACCTGGAATCTAGTATTCCAAAGATGGTATTAAATATGTGTGTGTGTGTGTGTGTGTGTATATGTGTAATCTCTAAACACCCATTTATGTACACACATCTGAATTTCTGCTAACAAAGGGTAACAAACAGAATTCTTAAGACCTTTAATTGGTACTTTCATGCTCCCTGTATACTTCACTAGTGGGTGATCGAGATGATTAATATTACAGAAATGCATGTGGTTGTCAGAAATTCAAGAAGTAAGAAGAATAAAGATGTAAGCATATGTGTGATCTGCACAGATGTCTGTTCTAACGCAGGGCTATCGGTAATTAAGAAGTACCCATTCTGGTGGCTAATGTGTCTCTTCAGGTTTTCCCAGATCCTGTCCCTGGTGAACAGCATGCACAGATGGACTCTGGTTACAGGATATACCAGGCCTTAGGCTATGTAGTAATAGGTTATGTAGCCTCTTTGAGCCTCAGTTTCCTTTTTGTTTTGTTTTCTTCTTTTAAACAAATTGCAGGGAATTCATGACACTGATCTTGCAATCATACATCAAATGACTATATAGTCTTGTGGGTTAGGGTTAGGGTTTAGGGTTAGGGTTAGGGTTTAGGGTTAGGGTTTAGGGTTAGGGTTAGGGTTATATGACACATAGTAGCATCTGGAGAAGGAAATGGCAACCCACTCCAGTGTTCTTGCCTGGAGAATCCCAGGGACTGCAGAGCCTGGTGGGCTGCCGTCTATGGGGTCACATAGAGTTGGACACGACTGAAGTGACTTAGCAGCAGCAGCATCTCAATAAATGCCAGTGATTATTATTGCTGCTTAACTCAGAGTTAATCTGTTACTCTGAATTAAAACTTGAATAACATAGTGAAACATTTCAGTTAGGACAGCACTTGCAGACTACTAGAGCATTTGTGGTCATGTATGGATGTGAGAGTTGGACTGTGAAGAAAGCTGAGCGCCAAGAAATTGATGCTTTTGAACTGTGGTGTTGGAGAAGACTCTTGAGAGTCCCTTGGACTGCAAGGAGATCCAACCAGTCCATCCTGAAGGAGATAAGTCCTGGTTGTTCATTGGAAGGACTGATGCTGAAGCTGAAACTCCAGTACTTTTGCCACCTCATGCGAAGATTTGACTCATTGGAAAAGACCCTGATGCTGGGAGGGATTGGGGGCAGGAGGAGAATGGGATGACAGAGCATGAGATGGCTGGATGGCATCACCGACTCCATGGACATGAGTTTGAGTAAACTCTGGGAGTTGGTGATGGACAGGGAAGCCTGGAGTGCTGAGATTCATGGGGTTGCGAAGAGTCGGACCGGACTGAGCGACTGAACTGAGAGCATCTGTAGCGGATAGCACCATCACATTTGAACATGCAGAATGCCTCCTTTGCATATGGGACAACTCTTAAGTGTGTAAATGTATTGGGCATCCTTGCTCGGTTCTCTTCAGTGCAGAAACTGGAAGAATGTTGAGAACTTCAAGACTTCACTTATACCTCATAAGCCTTAGCTTATAAAATTCTACTAAAATCTTGTTGATAAGATTATTCACAATTCCTATTTCATTGTTAGTGAGTTATAGCAATTCAAATTAATCAAAAGTAGACGGATGATCTTTGTTGCATGCCATTTATTAGATGCTGGCAATGATTTAATCATCTATTTATTTAACAAGTATTTGAGTGCTTACCATAGTGCTAAACACTATTCTAAGTCCTGGAAATATAATACTGACCAATAAAAGCAGATCCCTTCTCTCATGGAATTAGCTTTCTAGTTAGGGAAGAGGCAAGGTATTATTAGGTAAGCAGGTTGGTCTCCAAAGTTTAGAAGCACCTTGGAAAAAATAAATAGGGAGCTGTGACAGTGAGTGGGGTAGATAAGTGGCAATATTAGGTGGGTTGTAGAAAAATAAACTCTCAGGAAGGTGATGTTTGAGTAACATCAAAAATTAGGCTCTGTGATAATCAGGAGAAGGAGCATCTCAGACGGTAGGAACAAGTGCAGACACCTCTAGGCAGGAGGACAGAAGGAAGTCCAGTGAGTGCACTGTGTCTTGATGTAGTAGACCAAATAGCTCCCACCCAGAAATGCAGATCCTAATCCCTGGAATCTATGAGTGTTACCTGATGTAGTGAGCTTTGTGTAGATATGATTAAGGATTTTGAGATGAAAAGATTATTTTGTATTGTCCAAGTAGGCCCCTAAATGCATCATAAAATGTTCTTATAAGAGAGAGGTGGCAGGATATTAGACACAGACCTATAGAAGAGGAGGAAGAGATGTGAAGATGGATGCAGAGGTCAGAGTGATGCAACCACAAGCGGAACAATGCTGGCGACCATAGCAGCTGGAACAGCAAATAATGAGTTTTCTGCTAGAGCCTCTGGAGGGAGCATGGCCTTCTATCACCTTGACATTGGCCTTCTGGCCTCCAAAGTTGTGAGACATAAATTCCTATTATTTTGAGCCACTAAGGTTGAAATCATGCATTACAGCAACCTCAGGAAACTAATATACATGATGAGTGAGAACTAGAGTGATAAGGGGCTTGTAAACTGAATTTGATTGTTTTCTATGTGCAGAGAAACAGTTCTGCATTGTATAATTTTACGTGTATCAGTTCAGCTCCTGGTAGTCAAAGTAAAATAGATCATGGTGGGGAAAGTGTGTGCATGGGAACTGAGTGAAAACGCAGTAGTTAGGATTCAGTTGCAGTCATCTAAGCAGTGTCTTGGTTTGGGATAGAAGCAGTGGAAACAGAGAGAAGTAGATGAATTCAGATAACATTTCAGAATTAGAGATAACAAAGCTCACTAAGGGATTGGTTGTAGAACCTAAAGAGAGAGGTACATTGATCCGAATAAAAGTAGTATTATAAAGCTAAGGACAAAATAACTGTTCATCCTGTTGATAGTAAATACAATCTGATAAATTTTAATAATTTTTTTATTTTTAAATAAATTATATATGAAATGGGTATCTTAAGGACTTTTCCTAAGCTGTCTTAGAAGTCTTCATCTCACTGTAACTAGAAGACAAGTCTGCTTGTGTATGAGAGTGATGAGCAGAGTAAGTACCTCTTCTCGTGCGTTTTGAGGAAATGTGTTTAGAGAATACTGTGGAATGTGCCAGTCTTTGCACTCTTCCCCTGAAGATACTAGCATGACTCCTTGTTTTGAAACTTTTAGAATCTCTGTATCCCTGCATGATTAAAAGTATATGTGGTACAAATATTACAAGGACAATTAGAGTACAATTTCATTTCACGTTTTACCATTATTTGATGATAACCCAGCATTGTGCTGAAAGTGGCTGATAAAAAACAGTTGATTCATGTTTAATATTCAATATTAATATTTAAAAGCACTTATTTTTCTCTGTTGTAGTTCACTGAAACTGAACTAAACTGAACTAAAACTGAAGAACCTATATGTTTTATTATCCAAATAGGATGTATTATTGATGTCCAGAAAAATTTTATCCACAATAGTCAATTTTCGTTACTCGGGGAAATAATGTGTAAAATGACAGGGTTCAAATTCAATCTATGAAACCAAATTGTTTAATAATAATAATAAAATGGTAATATTTATGTATTAATATAATAATAATGAATTGAATTAGTAAAACCTAAATATAATATGAATTTAATAGCTTAATATCAGTGACTGTTACTGTGGGCTAGGTATTACTTTATGAGTTATTATTTATTTAATCTTCATAACTAATTCTAGCTAATTTACAGTAGTTGAAGTGGCATTTGTCAAATCTGGGTTGAGGCAGTTAAAAGTCAAATGTGTCTCTTGCATCAGGTTCTTCTGCCTACTTTAGTGACCATGGAGTTCCAAACGGGGCATCTACAAGAGGGTCACCCAAACTGCTTTGTATATGTATGAGAAACAAGTTTAAGTTGAGCTACTGAGATGTCAAGGTCATATTGTTATACAGTATGATCTTTTCTATCTTGCATTTAATAATAGGTGGTATGCAGTCACATTGTTCATTTGGTATCCTCTTGGAACGTAATGGAATGATGAGTTTGGTAGTAAAGAAGTATGTTTTCTTTTTGTGACAAATCTTAAAGTCTCCATGCAAGACTACTTGTTGGTTACACAAAAAGATAATGGTTTCAACAAGAACATAATATTCAGTATAAATAATTCTTTAAAATAATGCTACATAGAATTATATTATCTATACTAACTGACTCATTAGATAACTTTCCTTAAAAAAGTGTTCTGTAACACTGCTTTACCTCATGTTATAGAGTGTAAAGATAACAAAAGATAATAGAGATATGTGATACTAGGAAAAAAATCTACCATGGAAGAGGAACCTCTGTATAAAGAGGTTGCAAAAAAGCTTAGTGGAAACCCAGACTGAGGCTACTGAGTGTTTTATGTCCAGCTGTAGGAAAGTAGCTAAGTATATTGTTACATTGCAGTACAAAAAAAGGAAAAAAGAAAAAGAAAACATGAAGTTCTTGTAGTAATACCTGAAATTCATTTGGGTATGTTACCTGTCAAGATTATGTTATTTGTGCAGAATTTTGAAAAAAGATGCATAGTTTTCATTGAATTTTATTGAAACTCTTATCTATTGTGTATATCACAATGAGAGAACTACAGAGGGAGAGCAACAGAGGAAGCAACAAGAATTTGACCTAAGAATAAAAGATTTTAATTCAATTATTCAAGTGAATAAAAGGATGAGAATTTTATCTAGGACTGCCTGAATTTCTGATAATTTCCTGTCTTTTGGCATGCTTACAATGTCAGATGGTATTTAAATCTCTATATTTCCTGTACCAGAAGAGGATGCTATATTTTTAATAGAGTTTCTGTGGTATGTACATCCAAAGATTCATCCTGGTGTCACTTGTTGATTTTATCTCTACTAAGCTTCTGCAGAAATAGATGTTTTCCTGGAATTCTCTTGCATTTTCTATGATCTAACAAATGCCAGCTATTTGATCTCTGGTTCCTCTGCCTTTTCTAAGTCCAGTTTGAACACCTGGTAGTTCTCACTTCATGTACTGTTGAAGTCTGGCTTGGAGAATATTGAGCATTATTTTGCTAGCATGTGAGATGAGTGCAATTGTGTGGTGGTTTGAACATTCTTTGGCATTGCCTTTCTTTGGAAGTGGAATGAAAACTGACCTTTTTCAGTCCTGTGGCCACTGCTGAGTTTTCCAAATTTGCTGGCATATTGAGTACAGCACTTTCAAAGCATCATCTTTTAGGATTTGAAATAGCTCAGCTGGAATTCCATCACATCCACTAGCTTTGTTTGTAGTGATGTTTCCTAAGGCCCACTTGACTTCACATCTGATGATGTCTGACTCTAGGGAGTGATCATACCATTTCACTCCTGAGAAATCTGTATGCTGGTCAAGAAGCAACAGTTAAAACTGGACATAGAACAACAGACTGATTCCAAATTGGGAAAGGAGTATGTCAAGTCTGTTTATTGTCACCCTGCTTCTTTAACTTCTATTCAGAGTACATCATGCGAAATACCAGACTGGATGAAGCACAAGCTGGAATCAAGATTGCTGGGAGAAATATCAATAACCTCAGATATGCAGATGACACCACACTTATGGCAGAATGTGAAGAGGAACTATAGAGCCTCTTCATGAAAGTGAAAGAGGAGAGCTGGCTTAAAACTCAACATTGAAAAAGATCATGGCATCTGGTCCCATCACTTCATGGCAAGTAGATGGGGAAACAATGGAAACAGTGACAGACTTTATTTTCTTGGGCTCCAAAATCAGAAAATGGTGACTGTAGCCATGAAATTAAAAGACACTTGCTCCTTGGAAGAAAAACTATGACCAACCTAGACAGCATATTAAAAAGCAGAGGCATTACTTTGCTGACAAAGGTCTGTCTAGTCAAAGCTGTGGTTTTTTCAGTAGTCATATATGGATGTGAGAGGATCATAAATAAAGCTGAGTGCCAAAGAATTGATGCTTTTGAACTGTGGTGTTGGAGAAGACTCTTGAGAGTCCCTTGGACTGCAAGGAGATCCAACCAGTCAATCCTAAAGGAAATCAGTCCTGAATATTCATTGGAAGGACTGATGCTGAAGCTGAAGCTGAAGCTCCAATACTTTGGCCACCTGATGCGAAGAACTGACTCACTGGAAAAGACCCTGATGCTGGGAAAGATTGAAGGCAGGAGGAGAAGGGGAAGCCAGAGGATTAGATGATTGGATGGCATCACTGACTCAGTGGACATGAATTTGAGCAAGCTCCAGGAGTTGGTGATGGACAGGACACCCTGGCATGCTGCAGCCCATGGGGTCGCAAAGAGTTGGACACGACTGAGCGACTGAACTGAATTGAACTGAAGCTTCTGCTAATGAGAATTGTAGCCTGTTGGTTAGCTCATCAGATGGTTTATCACAGGGAAGCCCATTTTTTTTAAAAAGTTCATTGCAATCTAGTATACTTAAAGGGAGACACTAGGACAGTTTCTCTGTCTATGGAGATTATAGAACATTTCTCTCATTGGTGACAGCAAACCAGACAAGAAATGCTAACTGTTGTTCTAAGTTGATAGAGAAATTGCATTTTTAGTGATTATCTTGTCCTACATCATTCTGGACAGTGAAACAGCAGTGCATCTAGTTCTTTGAGTAAATAGTTTTTGAATACCTACTATTTTCTGGGTTTTAGAGATATATAGGCAAGCTTCCATCTTCTTTTAAAGACAGAGAGGCTATGTGAGAGGTGTTAAATTATCAGTTAGCTTATTGTGGTAAGATACACATTATGTTCCACATTCTAGCAGTTTTGAAGTCAGATGCAACTCACAATTCAAGATGTCTTCCCTACTATTGGCCGGAAAGCAGTCTGACATATCTGTCATTTCCTGCCTATGCCCAAACTTGTTAAAATATGGACACATTGTTGCCAATTGAGTTGGATCATTATATTGTTAGTATTACACAGGTTTAGTTTAATACTGCCATTTAAAATGTGTTTGAGATTACATTGTGATTTGACATTAAAACAGAAAGTTGTTTCAGAAAGTCTAGAAAAGAGCACTTGATATTATATGAAGCTTTTTTGAAAAAATGACTACAATTTAATATTTTACTGAAAACAGTAAACAATAGTTCTCATTTACATTTTCCTGTATATGTAGAAGAGTGATAGATGATGAAAATCAATGTCTAAATAAGTCTATAAGAACCTTTTTTAAAATATCTCTACATTCAGAATTCAAAATGGTAAGAATATATTGTGTTTTATTTAATTGACAGCATTTTGCTTTGTTAGGAATACACGTAATAATAGTGCATCTTATGATTGATGGTTTCTGAAGTCAATGAAATACAATTAGTAAACCAGAAAATACTGAGTGGTTATAAGGTTTATGAAAATAGGATGAGGTGCCAGAAAATGGCTGAACCCAGGGGAGGTGAGGTACTTCAGCGAGGTGATCTGAGAAGGTCTTTCTGAGGATGTATGAGCCGAAACCCGGAAGACAGAAATGAGTCGTGTTCCAAGAAGAGCATTCCAAGGTGAGAGACAGCAAGTTCAAAGGCCCTGAGGATGATCATACGTGGCATCTTCAGCCAGCAGAGAAGGCTAGTATTCTTGAGTACAGCAAAGGCTGATGTAATGATATTTTTATCTCCTGTTTGTTTCAGCAGCTGGAGAGTTACTTATGCAATTCAGATGTTGCCCTTCTCCTAGTAATTGAGGTCATCTCTCTGTGCATTTGGAGAACAGTGATCTCATCACATATCCTCTTCCAGTTAGTTCCACTTCGTGTCGTATCACCACACAGAGACCCACCAACATTCCTGCTGTGTTCTGGTGATGTCTGTGTCCCCCTCCACAGCCCCGTCTCTGGAGGACACCTGACTGCATTCGATTTTACTTAAGATTTTTGTAGAGAAAACGGGGATTGAAAGAGACTAGGATTCCGATGGTCTTTCTGCCTCATCGTATATGCCTGTGAGCCCCCACCCGCCTGCATTTCTGCAGCCTCCTGTTAGGCTTCTCAGGCCCCACCCGTCTCTTTCTTTCTCCGTTGGCCCACCCACAGTCCCCCTTTATTTTCCAGTGCTGAGTGGTTCAACTATTTCTTCTTTTTGTTTTGTCCCTTCAGTTTTTGCCTTCATGTCTCACCTTCCACCTCTTAAGAAATTGATCGAAGTATTTTATGTGAGGTTTCTTCTCAAGAAGAACTCTGGTACCGACCTTTAAGATCATAAATTCCATACCTTGCTGCTCCAAGGAGGCATCTGATAGTGTTATGCAAGATTCCCTGCCATCATGATAGCAATGTTTTATTCAATCCTTTTCCCTTTCCCTGTGTAAGTAAAAACATAGTGTGTCCCTAGGAGACATGACTGAGAAAATATGTACTTATAAGCATATATTTACTTCCATGTATTGCTCATGACTCAGAATGATAGCAGGAGGAAGTGTTGCAGGTTAGGGGGAAAGTTGACAAGAAATGCTTTAAAAGTTTCATGCCTATTATTTCAGGAGATGGAAAGTAGATGTGTCTGGGATTCCTCATCTTTAAATCACTCTCCAGGGTGCCTGAATCACTGCCACACAGTGCTACCTGGAAAGATAACCACAATTATTTGAAGTTACCAAAAGGATAAAAGAAAAAACAAAAAGAGATGACAATGACTGAGCTCCTCTTTGTCAGGAAAATATAGTTTGAATTGGAGGCAGCTCTCCTCATGTGCTCTGCCAAGTTCCTTGCATTTTTTTTTTAAGGTTTATGTAGATTTCCAGTTTAATTTCAAACATTTCAAGATATACCTGAACAACATTTCAATGTTGACTGTAAAACTGGTGGTCACAGAGTTTATTTAAAAACTGCTGAATCACTGGATGTTTGGACTTTGCATTTCTAGGTCACCATGAGGATAATTTAATTTCTGAATGCAGTATTGTCATTAGGAATTATGAGCAACAATATAGCAGCAACATCAAAAATAATAATTCTTGCCATTTATTGATCGTTTTTTCATGTGGTAGGACAGTGCCAAAGACCTCATGTGTGTCATCTCATTAAATCCACACAGTAAATCTTCTCAGTAATGTGCAATTTTTCCCCTCATTTTAGAGTTCAATAAAATAAATTTCCCCAAAGAGAAGCCACACTTTCAAAACAGATTTTTCTCATAACAAAACACTATAGCGCCTCTTCTAAACTGGTATTTTTCTAATAGCAAACATCTCTTCTTTATTGTTTATGGCAGGCTTACAAAAGAAAGGAGAAGTACATTCTTAATCATTCAAGGAGTTAGCCATTTGTGACAGCCTTTCCATGTACCAAGAGAGTCTCAACTGGGAGTGACACTATTATGCTAGAGATGTTTTGGTTGCTATGATGAATAGAGACATTTAGTGGACGTGGACCAAGGAAAAGGGCATCTGCTTTCCATGGGGATGGGTTTGGGCACGAGTTTTAAATGAAACTCTGTACCACATTTTGATAGATTGAGCCATTTCCTTCTAGACCAGCATTTAATCTCTCTCCTTTCCCTTTATTCAGGATGTCAGAGGCGTGACTGAGGTATGATCAACCTAAACCATGTTTTAAGGGACTTCCGAGGTGGCTCAGTGGTAAAGAACCTGCCTGTCAATGCAGGAGGCACAAGAGATGCAGATTTGATCCCTGGGTCAGGAGGATCCCCGGGAGGAGGAAATGACAACCCGGGCTAGTATTCTTGCTGGGAAAATTCCCTGGACAGAGAAGCCTTGTGGTTACAGTCCATGGGATCTCAAAGAATGGGACACGACTGAGCACACACGCATGCCATGTTTTATCAGTGAGCGCGGGCAGCCTCCCCGTGTCCATCTCATACTCTTCTTAGGTGTACCAGGGTGGACTTAACACCAAAGGACTTACAATGGAAAGAAACTGCAGAGTGGGATCTTGGAGGTTGGTTGGTATTCAGGTAATGATAGCAGTCCCTGGTCATGAGTAATTATTCATGTGAATTCCTAAGGACCCAGCTGAGCTATCATCTTCCTCCTCAGCATTTGTAACATAAATCGATAGAAAGGCACAGTGACCAAATATACTAGAATACCAGAATTAGTCCAGCTAATACAAATACTAAAACTAAATAACTAATAAGTAGCAGTGCCGTTCACTGGGAGAAAGTCCATGCATGTTTGTGCCAAAGTTCTCAGAGCTTCCCTGGATCCTGTTCTTGCCAGTGTTGGTTAGTTTTTCATCTTCTTCTTTCAGTTTTGGAGCTCTGTGTGTATATACGTGTATTCTATATATGCATACACATATTTTTTAATTGAGCCATAATCATGGCTTGCAAAATCAGCAAACAAAACTGGCTAATACACAGTTGTCCCAGGATTGGAACATGATATTAAAAGCTGTTCTTTATTGTTACCTTTGCATAGATACTTTAAAATTTAATAAATGTTTAATGTTAAGTACTTGTTAGAACCAATTTAGAATCTAGGCTTCTACCTAGCATAAATGTGACATCTTTGACAAGTGAATCTGGCTTTGTGACTTCATTGCCCTTGACTTGCTGCATGTTAGAACTGCCTAGAAACTGATATCTCAAAGTCCAGATTGTACCCATATTAATTAAATTAGTTAAATTAGAAAGTCTGAAGGTGCCATGTAGGCATCAGTAGTTTTCAGAGATGCCCAAGCAACTCCAAACTGCAGCAGAATTTGGAAGTTACTTGCCTAAAAGACAAAACTGTTGGTTTCCTTCTTTGGCTTCTATCTCCCATTCCAGCCTCAGCTCTGGCCTTTTCCTTTCTCATACTTCAGTTCTTACACAACGCTTTTCTATCATTTTTCAGCTTTTTTTTTTTTTTTTTTTTGGTCAGAATAACTTCTTTTTGGAATCACAGTATAAAAAACAGGAAAGAAAATAGCTCGTGAGGTGACGACGGCATTGGTGCTGTCGGAGGGTCTTAAGCCCCTGAAGATCTGTAAAGCTCCCCCTCTTCCACAAAAACCAACAACAACAGCAAACTCCAAAGAGCGGAGTTCAAACGCCATTGCTTTAGCATTTTCAGTTTCAAATAAAGCTTCATGTGCAGTTGGGAGAGCTCCTGTAATTTCTTACTCCAAGGATTCTATAGTTTGCAATTTTTTTCCTTCTAAATTAGAGTAGTTTCATTCTGTAACTCCTTTTGTTTGTGTTGCAGAGTTCCTTGCTGTGTGGGAGGAAGAGGGGACGAGTTGTAGCAGTTGCTTGTAACTGAGCAGCACTCACAGCCTGTTAGAGTGTTCTCAGGGTTGGCGCAGTGTCAGATGCATGGCACTTGCTGCATTGCATTGATATGCTTTATATATTGTGCCCCTTTAACTGGACCTTAATTTCCTCAAGAACACGAATTGCCTTTAGTTGTTTCTTTCACACCTCACATGCCTGGCAGGTAGTAAGTGCTCAGCAAAGGTTGTTTTTCTCCTTAAAAATTAGCTGAATTAACAACTGAGTTTATTTGAGTTTAAAGAAGCCCATTGAAAATACTTGCCCGTCCTACCTGGTTTTTGATAAAACTGATGTTGAAGGATGTCTTCTAAGTGTGGTTTCTTGCCGCGTGTGGAACCCCAGTCTCGCACCCCAGCTCTGCTGGGCTGGATGAGGGCGGCACCTCTCCTTTGCTGCTCCAGTGAACTCTAGGCAGTGGGAATCTTTGCTGCAGGCTCAACTTTGCATTCTTAACTCATGAAGTGTTGACCCAGTTACTCTTCTTTGAGAATCAGCAAAGGAGATGCACAAAGAATTAGCCTGCCAATGAAGGAGACTCGGATTTGATCCCTGGGTCCAGAAGATCCCTTGGAGAAGGAAATGGCTACCCACTCCAGTATTCTTGCCTGGAGAATTCCGTGGACAGAGGAGCCTGGAGGTCTACAGCCCATGGAGCCGCAAAGAGTCAGACATGACTCAACATGCATGCACTCAAGGGAGATGCTAGAGGCTAGAAGTATCTCTTGGAGCTCTCTCCACTTGGAAGGAAACACTCAGAGTCAGGTGGAAAAGGATCCCTCCTGTGAAGCCTCATCACCACGGTGACCGCACTCTGCCACTCTGCAGTTCTGTACCCTCAGCCGCTGAGCGTTAGGCTTCATTCTACAACATGCCTGAGATTATGAGTACTGTTCCCTGTTATTCTAGGTCCTGAAATGGACATCTCGCTCCTTAATTGTGCAGCGACAGCGCCTTCTCTGGTCGTAATGCAAACAGCTTTACCACTGCCTAACTCTGCATCAAGAGTACTCATGCTATGCATTTGCTAACAAAATTATAGGGAGCTTTATATTTTTGCAGATAAAATTATAAGAATATTTTGGCTTTTATGGAGAGTCGTTGGTAAATACACAGTAGTGTAATAACATGTAATTTGATTCTTAAAGTGTTCGTAATAGTGGGATATTCTTGAGAGTCTGTAAACAAGATTCATTTGGGGATAAAATCATGTGGTTTTAATTGAACCCAGGTCTGAATACATATAATCTATAGTTACTATCTTAAATTAACTGTGTCCCTAATAATTTTCATGTGAACAACTTAAAAAGTCTGAAATTGAGAACACTTATAAACACTTTACTTAAGGTAGAAATTCTCTCAGTATAATGTAATAATAATAATAAAAGAGTACATGAGTATTTTCTTGGTATGTGCTACCCTTTATATGTTTTATTTTATTTGATCCAGAAAACAACCCTATGAGGCGCACATTTAGCCCTATTATCAAAGTAATAAATTTAGGTAGTTGTTCAAGGTCAATTAGCTGTTAAACAGGAAATTCAGACACCAAAACAGGTGCTTCTTTGTGCTTAAGCAGGCTGTGAAGAGGCACATTTCCAACCCTCCCTGAGGCTCATAAGCAACCAGTAGGTTGGTTCATACCAAGCATTCTCCTCCACTAACTTTAAAGTCCTGGCTACTCGTGAAACTTAGGACAGCCCATGGAAGAAGCTGGAATTTGTTTAGCAATGAAGATCATCGGAGTACTTCTTTGCTGTAGCAATTTTAATAGTAAAAGGGAATTATCAGTCTAAAATTAGTGTTTCTGTTTCATCTGCTTTAAAAGAAATGCAGCTAAATGATTGTTTTTATTGTTTTCTGCTTGACAGTGTATATGTTATTTTACTGACTCGTCTGTTCTCTTTAAGAGCCTTTATTTTAAATTTTTAAATAGTTTATGTGAGGAGGAAAGCCTGCCTGTAGTATGTCTTTTCTGGAGAATCGGAAACTCTCGTTTTTTTAACCCTCATTTTTTGTAGAGTTTTTAGGAAAGGGCATGGTTTGGGCAAGAAACAATACTGAAAAGGATTCATTGCATCATTAATATAGGTATATTTGCCTATCAAAACTTTGCTTCATTATAAACTGATACAAAGCTCTAAACTTTTTCTAGCCACTTTGATAAAATTCATAATTTCATGAATCTTTTCTGAATAGATGAGAAACAAATGAGCACAAACACACTTGATTTAATGAAAAAACATATTTATATTAATAATTACTGACAATGAGGGTCTTAAAGATTATCTGCTGGTCTTCTAATCATGGAGGTCTCGTCTGTGACCTCTCTGATGAATGTTTATTCAAGACTTTAAGTACAGGGGACTCACCATCACTTACACACCCATTCACAGCTATTGACTTCAGAGGAAGAAAGTCTTTTCATGCCTTAAAGTGGAATCTACTTCCTAGAAATACCCAGATTGTTCTGATTTAACAGATGAATATTCAAGGGTCAACTCAAAAAAAAAAGGAAAAGATAACTCTTTCCTCCATCCTGACAACTCCTAAAATATACTGGTGTTTATTTTGTTCTTTTGCCTTTTATACTGTTATGGTTGTGCTCAAGAGCGAAGCACAGAGGTTCTCTGTGGCTGAGGTAGGAGGGGAGAAGGAAGGTCAGGATTTTTGTTATCATGAGCCTGAAAACAAAATACCTGGGAAAACAAAGCATTTGGAACTTGTTAAGGTCCACTTGAAAGCACTATTGACATCATAAGGAAAAAGGTTTGATAAATTCAAGGTCGTTTTTCTCCAGGAGTCTAAACCCTTTTCTTTTCCCACTCTGCATACTTTCTTTAGAGGTAATCTTATTAATACTCATCCCTTGCAATTACCCTCTATTTATTACTGATTCTTAGGTCTTCCTCCATTGCTGAACTTTTATGTCTGACTGCTTACTGGGCACCCCTATTTGCATACTTCACCAGCATCATGTAAATGCCATATCATATAAACTGATCACACAAAAAACCAGTCATCTTTTCCTGCCAAATATGCTTCTCCTCCTTTTGTTTCCTATTTTATTGAGCAGCTGTGACTCAGACGGTAAAGAATCTTCCTGCAATGCAGGAGACCTGGGTTTGATCCCCGGGCTGGGCAGATCCTCTGGAGAAGGGAATGGCAAGCCACTCCAGTGTTCTTGCCTGGAAAATTCCATGGACACAGGAGTGTGGTGGGGCTACAGTCCATGGGGTCACACAGAGCCGGACCCTGAACGACTAACACTTTGACTTTTTCACCGTTCAGTCACCACTTGAGATGGACTTCTGCACGGGCTGCTTGCTTCTTCCCTCTACTTCACTATCTTACCTCATCTACCAGTAAACTGGTCTTCACCTCCTAAATAGCTCTGAAAGCTTTCTCTCTCTATTCCCACTGTAGCCAGCCTGGTCTAAGCTCCTATCGCCTGCATCACTGTGAACCTGCATGATGCTGCTCCATGCTGTCTTCTCCACCTCCACGCAGGCTTCAGAAGAGCCTTTCAGTTCCTTGAATGTTGCCTGTGTATTTCTAACTTTGGTCTTTTATACACACTTCCCTCTGCAGAAACCTGACTGGCCCTAGGGCCCCTCACCCCTCCCACAGTTGCAATTACAATTCAGTGGCTGATATCTTAGATTTAAGCTGTCGGCTCTGTGAGTGAAGGACAACCTTTTCTCCATTATTTCCCAGCAGGGAGTTTGAGATAGACTAGGCAGTCAGTGACTCTTTGTGAGCAAATAAAGGGTCAGTCTTCGAATTGAGCCTTGATGGATAGGTTTGGCCTTACCAAGCAAAGAGGTGAGAACTGCAAAGTCTGATGCAGAGAATAACTACAGAAGAACTATGCCAGTTGGACTGTTGCCAAATATAAGCAAATTTTTAATTCTTTTTCTTTATCATCTGGAGTCAGCACCCAGTAACTTTATAGATACTAAGATAGATAAAAGGAAACGTATTTTACAAAAATTCCAAATCTCAGGAGGAATGGGATTTGAATATAACACAAAGGGATATGGGTATGTATAAAACAAATGACATTTGAAAAATTTTTCAAAGTCTACGTTAAAACTGCAAGCTTTGCTAGCAAGTTATTTTTCCTTTGAATTCATGAATTCAGAATAAAGACAAAGGAATACCACTTTAAACATACTTAATTAGTTGAATTCATGACCTCAGGATATTACTGACTCAGAGTTTACTAGGTTTAAGAATTGGTAGAAGACTTATTAATAATAGATACTTGTACTCATTATTTAACATTCACTAAGCAAGCGTCGTGTTGTCTCCACAGACAAATAAAGCTGTGGTTTGAGGCAATTAACTGGACATTTCGGGACCTTTTTACTTGAATTGTCTAGATAGTTGCCCTGGTATCTTATTTGCTTTTCATGAGCATGCAAAAGGATAGAATGTAAAGTTTTCTTTCTCTTTTAAAGAGCATTTTATAGAGGAAAAAAAAAGTCTTCATGTCAAAACTGGCACCCAGGCTAATAATTAGGACCTGAGCATTCTTTCCCAGGCATCACACAGTCACTGTTACAGTCAGAGGTTTTAAACGTGCTATGCTGCTAGTCTTACACTTACTTTATGTTTGTATTTTTTTAAGTGAATTTCCAAATACAATACCATTTTTAATAAATATTGACTACCGTGGAAGTTCCCAGGAAAACATTCTTTTAAAAAGGAGAGAAATAAAGCTCACCAAAATTTGCAGTGGTTTATATTGTTGAGATTAACATTAGAAGAAAAAAATGTAAACACAGCTGCCTGGAGTTTGTAGCAGATCTAGGGGCCCCAGCTGGTACTAAGAGTAATTTTTCCTTTTAGTATCAGTTTTTTTGGTCTGTGTAATCTTTTGTTCCATGTTCCTCTTATATAGACAAAATCATCAGACAAGGTATAGTTCTAAGCAGTGTATATTTTAATATTAAAAAGTCTGAAAGCTGAAATTAAGGGCAACTATATTTTTTTATTTCACAGTCTTGTAAATTAGCTAAAGTAAAAAAAAATTTGTTGAAGGTTGTGTTTTATATCACAAAGGACACAAATAAAGGTACATGGATACCCCTGGTTGTGCTGCTAACTATGTTATTCCATTCAGTTCAGTTGCTCAATCATGTCCAACTCTTTGCAAACCCATGGACTGCAGCATGCCAGGCTGTCCTGTCCATCACCAACTCTTAGAGCTTGCTCAAACTCATGTCCACTGAGTTAGTGATGCCATCCAACTGTCTCATCCTCTGTCGTCCCCTTCTCCTCCCACCTTCAATCTTTCCTAGCATCAGGGTCTTTTCCACTGACTCAACTCTTCACATGAGGTGGCCAAAGTGTTGGAGTTTCAGTTTTGGCATCAGTCCTTCCAATGAACACCCAGGACTGATTTCCTTTAGGATGGACTGGCTGGATCTCCTTGCAGTCCAAGGGACTCTCAAGAATCTTCTCCAACACCACAGTTCAAAAGCATCAATTCTTCCATGCTCAGCTTTCTTTATAGTCCAACTCTCACATCCTTACATGACTACTGGAAAAACCATAGCTTTGACTAGATGGATCTTTGTCAGTAATGTCTCTACTTTTTAATATGCTGTCTAGGTTAGTTATAGCTTGTCTTCCAAGGAGCAAATGTCTTTTAATTTCATGGCTGCAGTCAACATCTGCAGTGATTTTGGAGCCCAAGAAAATAAAGTCTATCACTCTATTCCTTGTTTCACTATTTGTCATGAAATGATGGGATCGGATGTCATGATCTTCATTTTCTGAATGTTGAGTTTTAAACCAGGTTTTCCACTCTCCTCTTTCACTTAACATTAATTACACACAGTCAGGATGGCTGCTATCCAAAAGTCTACAAGCAATAAATGCTGGAGAGGGTGTGGACAAAAGGGAACCCTCTTACACTGTTGGTGGGAATGCAAACTAGTACAGCCCCTATGGAGAACAGTGTGGAGATTTCTTAAAAAACTGGAAATAGAACTGCCATATGACCCAGCAATCCCACTTCTGGGCATACACACTGAGGAGACCAGATCTGAAAGAGACACGTGTACCCCAATATTCATCGCAGCACTGTTTATAATAGCCAGGACATGGAAGCAATCTATATGCCCATCAGCAGATGAATGGATAAGGAAGCTGTGGTACATATACACAATGGAATATTACTCAGCCATTAAAAAGAATTCATTTGAATCAGTTCTAATGAGATGGATGAAACTGGAGCCCATTATACAGAGTGAAGTAAGCCAGAAAGATAAAGGCCATTACAGTATACTAACACATATATATGGAATTTAGAAAGATGGTAACGATCACCCAAAAACAGAAAAAGAGACACAGATGTACAGAACAGACTTTTGGACTCTGTGGGAGAAGGCGAGGGTGGGATGTTTCAAGAGAACAGCATCGAAACATGTATATTATCTAGGGTGAAACAGATCACCAGCCCAGGTTGGATGCATGAGACAAGTGCTCAGGCCTGGTGCACTGGGAAGACCCAGAGGGAGCGGGTAGAGAGGGAGGTGGGAGGGGGGATCGGGATGGGGAATACATGTAAGTCCATGGCTAATTCATATCAATGTATGACAAAAACCACTACAATATTGTAAAGTAATTAGCCTCCAACTAATAAAAATAAATGAAAAAAAGAAGAGGCTCTTTAGTTCCTCTTTTCTTTCTACCATAAGGGTGATGTCATCTGCATATGTGAGGTTATTGATATTTCTCCTAGCAATCTTGATTCCAGTTTGCTTTTCATCAAGCCCAGCATTTAGTTAGATGTACTCTGCATTTAAGTTAAATAAGCAGGATGACAATATACATTCTTGACCTACTCTTTTCCCAATTTGGATTCAGTCCGTTGCTCTAAGTTCAGTTCTGTTGCTTTTTGCACTGCATACGGGTTGCTCAGGGGGCAGGTAGGTGGTCTGGTATTCCTATCTCTTCAAGAATTTTTCACAGTTTGTTGTGATCCACACAGTCAAAGGCTTTGGTGTAGTCAATGAAGCAGAAATAAATGTGTTTTTTTTTTTTTTTCTGGAATTCTCTTGCTTTTTCTATGATCCAGTGGATGTTGGCAATTTGATCTCTGGTTCCTTTGCATTTTCTAAATCTAGCTTGAACATCTGAAAGTTCTCAGTTCATGTACTGTTGAAGCCTGTTGGACAATTTTGAGCATTACTTTGCTGATGTGTGAGATGAGTGCAATTATGCAGTAGTTTGAACATTCTTTCGCATTGCCTTTCTTTGGGAATGGAATGAAAACTGACATTTTCCAGTCCTGTGACCACTGTTGAGTTTTCCAAACTAGCTGGCATATTGAGTGCAGCACTTTCACAGCAGCATCTTTTAGGATTTGAAATAGCTCAGCTGGAATTTCATCACCTCCACTAAGTTTGTTCTTAGTGATGTTTCCTAAGGCCACTTGAGTTCACATCCCAGGATGTCTGGCTCTAGGTGAGAGATTGCACCGTCATCGTTATCTGGGTCTTTCCACCTTTTCTTAATATCTTCTGCTTCTGTTAGGTCTATACCAGTTCTGTCCTTTGTTGAGCCCATCTTTGCATGAAATGTTCCCTTGGTATCTCTAATTCTCTTGAAGAGATCTCTAGTCTTTCCCATTCTATTGTTTTCCTCTATTTCTTTGTATTGATCATGTAGGAAAGCTTTCTTATCTCTCCTTTTTATTCTTTGGAATTCTGCATTCAGATGGGCATATCTTTCCCTTTCCTCCTTTGCCTTCAGCTTTTCTTCTTTGCTTAACTATTTTTAAAGCCTCCTCAGACAACCATTTTGCCTTTTTGCATTTCTTTTTTTGGTGATGATCTTGATCACTGCCTCTTTTAGAATGCCATGGATCTCCATTCATAGTTCTTCAGGCACTATTTCTGTCCAATCTAACTCTTCAATTTATTTGTCATTTATACTGTATAATCCTAAGGTATTTGATTTAGGTCATACCTGAATGGTCTAGTGGTTTACCCTACTTTCTTCAATTAAAGTTTGAATTTTGTATAAGAAGTTCATGATCTGAGCCACAGTCAGCTCCCAGTCTTGATTTCCTGACTGTATAGAGCTTCTCCACCTTTGGCTGCAAAGAATATAATCAGTCTGATTTTGGTATTGACCATCTGGTGATGTTCATGTGTAGAGTCATCTCTTGTGCTGTTGGAAGATGGTGTTTACTATGACCAGTGCATTCTCTTGGCAAAACTCTGTTAGCCTTTGTCCTGCTTCATTTTGAACTCCAATGCCAAACTTGCCTGTTACTCCAGGTATCTCTTGACTTCCTACTTTTGCATTCCAGCCCTCTATGATTAAAAAGGACATGTTTTTTGTGTGTTAGTTCTAGAAGGTCTTATAGGTCATCATAGAACTGTTCAACTTCAGCTTATTTGGCATTAGTAGTTGGGGAGAAAACTTGGATTACTGTAGTAGTTTGCTTTGGAATTGAACAGAGATCTTTCTGTCATTTTTGAGATTTTACCCAAGTACTGCATTTTGGACTCTTTTGTTGACTATGATGGCTACTCCATTTCTTCCCAGGGATTCTTGCCCACAGTAATAGATATAATTGTCTTCTAAATTAAATTCCCCCATTCTGGTCCTTTTAAGTTCACTGATTCCTAAAAGGTTGATGTTCACTCTTGCCATCTCCTGTTTGACCACTTCCAATTTACCTTGATTCATGGACCTCACATTCCAGGTTCCTATGCAATATTGCTCTTTACAGCCTTGGGCTTTACTTGCATCTCCAGTCATATCCACAACTGGGCACTACTTTTGCTTTGGCTGTGTCTCTTCATTCTTTCTGTAGTCATTTTTCCACTCTTCTTCAGTAGCATATTGGGGAGTTCATCTTTCCGTGTCCTGTCTTTTTGCCTTTGCATACTGTTCATGGGGTTCTCAAGGCACAAATACTGAAGTGGTTTGCCATTCCCTTCTCCAGTGGACTGCATTTTGTCAGAACACTCCACCATGACCCATCCATCTTGGGGGCCCTGCAGGGCATGGCTCATAGTTTCATTGTGTTAGACAAGGCTGTGATCCAGGTGATCAGTTTGGTTAGTTTTCTGTGATTGTGTTTTTTATTCCATCTGCCCTCTGATGGATAAGGCTAAGAGGCTTGTGGAAGCTTCCTGATGGGGCAGACAGACTGTAGGGAAATCTGGATCTTGTTCTGATGGGCGGGACCATGCTCAGTAAATCTTTTATTGAATTTCCTGTTGTGGGTGGGACTGTGTTCCCTCTCTGTTGTTTGGCCTCAGGCAAACTGTGGTAGGGGTAATGGTAACCTGCACTGTGTATTCAGTGCCCCTGACCCCGCAGCAGGCCACTGTCAGCCCACGCCTCCTCTGGGGACTCCTGGACACTCACAGCCAAGTCTGGCTGTCTCTGGTGGGGTCACTGCTCCTTTCTCCCGGGTCCTGGTGCACACAAGGTTTTGTTTGTGTCCTCCAAGTGTCTCTTTCCCCAGTCCTGTAGAAGTTCTGTTGTCAAATCCCACTGGCCTCCAAAGTCAAATTTCCAGGGCGTTCTCAGTCCGTTGGCCAGATGCCCAGGTTGGGAAATCTGTTGTGGGTCCTTGAGCTTTTTTCACAGTGCAAGATTTTCTTTGGTGTAATAGTTCTGCAGTTTTGGTCTGCTTGATGGCTCTATGGTGGGGCTATGGTGACCTCCTCCAAGAGGACTTATGCCTTATGCCGTGTGATTTGCTCCCAGGTTTGATGCAGCCAGAGCCCCTGCCTCTGCGGCAGGCCACTGCTGACCCGTACCTCACAGGAGACGCTCAAACACTCAAAGGTAGTCTGGCCCAGTCTCTGGGGTCTCTGGGACGGGCGCACCCGAGGTTTTGTTTGAGCCCTCTAAGCATCTCTGACAGGTATGGGGTTTGATTCTAAATGCAATTTCACCACACCTATCATCTTGTTGGGGCTTCTCCTTTGCCCTTCAACATGGGGCATCTTTTTTGGTGGGATCCAACATTGTCCTGTTGATGGTTGTTCAGCAGCGAGTTGCAGTTTTGGAGTTCTCACAGGAGAAAATGAGCACACATCCTTCAAATTGGGTTTTGACCAACATCCAGACTTAATCAGCACTGGGAAGTACCGTGTCACAGCACATCTGGAGTCCCAGTTGGGAAAAGGTCTCAGGCAGCATGTCCGCTCCATTGGTGAGACTTCAGTATTAGATGTGTTAGATGTCTTAGATGTTATTAGATGTGTTAGATATCATTAGATGTGTCTTTTTTATGGGCATTAGTATCTTCAGCTATGTAAGGGTATTTAACAGGTAAAGATTTTTTGAGAACTAAATAAATTATGGGAAGAATCTAGATCATTGTTACACAATCAGTTTTTTTAAAAAAGAAATTTTTGTGGTTCTCACTTCATTCATCTATAAAATAAAGGAATTTTACAAGTGATGCTCCAAGTATGATTTGCTAACCAGTGATGACCCAGACTGGAGAAGGAAATGGCAAATGACTCCAGTATTCTTGCCTGAAAAATTGCAGAGACATAGGTGCATGGCAGGCTATAGTCCATGGAGTCCAAAGAGTTGGACGTGTGTTAACAACTAAAAACAACTAACAGTGACCAATGAACTATCTCATTTAAAATAAGTACAGATTGAGACTGTTACAAATTTTGCATAATTTGCCAGAGTAATTTTATGTCTGTTGCAACTAATGATTAAAAATGGAAACATCTCTTCTTTTTTATTGTTTTATATTTTAGTGATTCATATTTATTGTATTTTACAAAATTAGTGGCAGATAGAAAAACAATGCAAGGTATAGAGATAGTTTGAGTACCAGTGGATTAGATAGCCTCTGAGACAGTCTCTCCAGCTCTAAATTTCTAATATTCTGGATAAATTGTACAATTTTTTTCAAAGTACTATGAAATATACTCACAATGAATATAAACATTTTTAAAAGCATTTCATTTAGTGAAAATAGTTCCACTAAATTAAATTCAAACATGTACTCCTTAATATTTATTCACATTGTCACCTGGATTTAAAAAGATGTTATAGGCAGCCTGAGGGAAAGAGCAATGTGTCTGCATTGTTGGCAATCAAATTAAACTTTCAATTTGTTCTTTAAAATCTAATTTATTTGGATTCAAAGACCTGTTTTGAATGAAAAGCAGAGGGAGATTACAAAGTGATGGTGACATGTGCTGTCACGTCGTGTCACCCATTGCTTCTGTTAGATTGGAGTGTTATAAACCACTGCTTATAATTTAGATGGGCTTCCCTGGTGGCTCAGATGGTAAAGCGTCTGCCTGCAATATGGGAGACCTGGGTTTGATCCCTGGGTCGGGAAGTTCCCCTTGAGAAGGAAATGGCAACCCACTCCAGTACTCTTGCCTGGAGAATTCCATGGATGGAAGAACCTGGAGGGCTACAGTCCATGGGGTCACAAAGAAAATGTTCTGTTCCAGCTAGTTAATTTGGAAGTAAGGTTCCAGATGGAATTAAGGTTGCCAATCAGCTGCCTTTCAAGCAGGGAGCTTTAGGCAGAGTCTCTCATGGGCCCGTTGTAGTAACAGGGGTCCTTGCAAGTAGAAGGAGGAGTTAGAAGAGTGAGAACCACAGGGACAACGGCGTGACCATTTTGCCCGACATCCATCACTGGCTTTGAGGTTAGAGGACGAGAGCTGGCAGCCAGGGAATGTAGGAGGCCTCTAGCTGCTGGAGAACGTTCCTCCTGAGGCCCCAGGAGAATGCAGCTCTGTCAACACTTAGAATTTAGGCAGGAGGCCTATTTTGGACTTCCAGCCTCTAGAACTATAAGATAATAAATGGGTGTTCTTTTAAGGCACAGAGTTCGTGGTACTATGTTACAGAAGCCATAGAAAATGAATGCAGCCAGGTATTTACCAGAGCCACAGCTGCTGGTTCCACCTTTCTGGCTTCGCATGGGGCCACCAGCCCAGCAGGAGGAGATGTACCACTCTGAGCTCAGTGACAATGCTGTCTTTCCAAAATGTTTGTTACTTGATAAGTCACAGAGCAAAGAGCTGCAGAAATGAACTACTCTCTCCCTTTCTCCCATCCTTCTACTGTTTACAAATGAATTAAACATTATCCTTAAAATTACCCATCATATGTTTTATATAAAGTCATTTTGAGAAATATGAACCATAAATTGACACAGTAATCCAAGGTTTGTGTATCTGTAAGCTTATACAATTTGGAGGGGGGTGTTATTTAAAAGAAAAAATAGAAAGTTAAGTATGAAAGTAAATATGTATTTGGTATAAGAACAAATGAAAAATGAAAATGCTAATAAGTACCACTAACATTAAAAAATTAGAAAAATAATATGCAATTTTTGAATTAAATGTCTGACATGTCTTTATAATCTTTTAATGTATATTTTGACTATGTATTCTGGATTATTTCTTCATTTGACTATGATTTCTGTCATTCCTTTTCTGTAAAGAGTATTGAAAGGTCAAGCAGTCTGTCTTCTAGCATGGCTAATTAAAATTTTTTTTTTCTTTTATTGATACTTTGCAAAATTTCCTCTCAGTGTCATAACTTGTAGTTAGCAATGACATGCAAATTTTAAGAGTGTTTCAAATATCCGTCAAATGTCTTTCATATATGAGCTTAAAGATTCAGAAGCTTTTTTTGTAGTTCAGTCGCTGGCTCCATGCATTTCAAATTGTACTTTTCTACTACCTCTGTTCTTCCGGTTACAGGCATGAGAAGACCTTTTCGGATCTCTGTGGAACCTCTAGCTTTGCAGCTCTGTGTCCTGACAGTCTGTGTTGGGGGAGTCAACCCAGTAGGTGGTAGGATATTTCTGGAAGCCATTCCTGCGTTAGGACAGGAGGACAGTTATCAATGATTTGACTATACAAGGTTGTAGCTCTGGATGGACCACATAAGTATAGCCGTTAAACCCAAACTAAATTTATTCCCAGCTCAACTTTCCTTAACAGCACTTGCAGTGCCTGCTCACAACTCCACCACCACCCAACCTGGAAGGGAGCCTACAGGAGCTTAAGTAAGAATGGAAAGAAACAATGACCTTAATTGATTGCATTCAATGTATATTTCTTCTGCAAATTTTGCTAAAACATATGATTTGGTGAACACACTACTAGGACTCCCCAGGGCCTTGGAAAGAGCCCTTGCAAGGGAGGGATCCTGAAGCTTAATTAGCTTCCCAGTAAACACATCTCTGATAGGACACAGCCCCATACACTGTCTGGATTCTGTAATTCTTTTATTTTTGCATTTTCCAATCCATGATTCTGAAATTCCAAATATAGAAGTAACTGAGAAGCACGGGCCATATTCCGTTAAAATATTTATTCCCATAGGCTACTTTGTTGACCTTGAGAGACCCAACTTTACACTAGGATTAAGCTTTTAGACCTATTTCTATTTGAAGAAGCTTCCTTATGTGCTTTCTGTGGAGCCAACTAAAATAGATATCCTTAAAGCATGTACCTCCCTTTGTTTGTTGGGTTTTGTTTTTCATTAATTTTATTGTAGCTAGGTTTGATTTAAAATTGGTCATTTTTAAGATTCCTACTTATTTGTCATTTGGCTAAAATTAATAAGCATTAGAAATTCTGAAGATATGAAGGAAAATGGGGAAAAAAAAAATGATATACCAAGATTCCTAGTTAGAGCAGAAAGAATGGATTAGAGCTTTCATTTGCCCATGGGAAGGAGATTTAACAGAACTGGTGGCTTACATAGCTGAGTGAACAAGAGTAGTTCTTACTTTTCACTGCTAAGGAAGATGAGCCCAGAAAGAGAAAATGTTTCATCATTTCTGAATAGGTATTTCCCTTCTGGGTTGATAGAGCTTTCATCATTATTTTTAAATGCTCCTACTTTCATCTGTTGATAGTATGTGTAAGGAAGTAACTAATTAGCTGAAATTTTTAATCCTAGGAGATAGACTTCCCCAAGTTTGATGGTGTCACTTAGAGTATTTGATGTTTTTTGTTTTCATTGATGGAAGGGTGATGTGGAACATGGAAAAGTCATGGGAACATTTGTCAGTCTCAGGGTATGATGTTTTTGAAACCTTTAGATGGGAGCAAGATATGAAATTAATCCCTTAGAAGTTTTCTAGACTATGTTGTACCTTTAATACAAAATAGATTGGCTCTTTTTCACATGAAGTATGTACCTGTCCTCCTCTAGTTTGCTTCTGTTAAAGTGGTGTGTTCTGAAATACAGTCTGTGAGATGCCAGTGTTAAATATGTATTTCATGCCACTTTGAATTGGGAACTTGCTCTTGCCAAACTTCTGAAGAAACAGCTCAGGTTTAGAGTTCTCTGGATCTCAACCTCAGATTACCCAGAGACCTCCATAGCACACTCACTCCTCCTCACATATAAAATTCATGCAATCATAGCTGACTACTTGTTCCTCTCCAAAAATAGGCCTTGCTAATTCTTTTCTCCGTGCTTTAAAAAAATATATATATATTTATTTTTAGTTGGAGGATAGTTGCTTTATAATATTGTGTTGCTTTCGGCCATTCATTAGCATGAATCAGCCATCGGTATCCGTGCGTCCCATGTCACGTGGACCTCCCCCCACCTCCCACCCCGTCCCACCCCTCTGGCTTCTCACAGATTACTGGGTTTGAGCTCCCTGTGTCTACAGCAAATTCCTCTCTGTGTTTTTAAATTCCTGTTCTATTTGGTAAACTAATACTTGGTAAAGAAAAAATTGTTTGGTCAAGGAAAGCGTTTTTATCATACCTTTTGTCCTTCCCACAGTGCTTTCCCAAATCCTGCCATTTCCAGATTACTTAAGAACTCTGTCCCTTTTGAAGTCATCCTTGGTTTTTGCTGTTAAAACCAACCAGTAAATGCACTTTGTTATTCCCTTTTGCTTATTCTCTTCCCCATGCTTGAAGACCCATCCTTCATTCTGCCATGTCTTATAAATAGTTACTGCTTCTCCTGACTGGCCTGTATGCTACACAACGAAATAAGTGGTTTCCTGAGTTTTGTTTGTTTTTTTGTTTTTTGCTTTATCCTTCCTTAGTGATTGGAATACATACAAGGTCAAAGTTTTTGCTTGGTTTTGTTATTCAGCAAGTATTTATCAAGGACCTACTATTTGCCAGGTACAACTCTAAGCATTTGAGACACAGCAGTGAACCACACAGACAAAAATGTCTACCCTAATGAAACTGATATTAATTGATTGGATCCTGCATTAATTAGATTATGCTCATATTTTATCCTTAAATCTGTGGTATGTTCCTGGATTTGTAAAATTTTAGTCTTGTTCTGTAGACTTTAGCAACTCCTCACATTAATGATATTCTTGGTATGTATCATTAGTAGGCCTAATCCTGTAAGACATATTTTTTTCTATATTGGCAAAAATAAAGTTGTATAAAATCTGTTTAAATTAAGTCAGACAGTGGTTTAGTTGACTGATCTGTAAGGTTGCATGTTATTTATTTACTTATAGATTTTAGTACTTTATTAGACAGGTCTTGCCCAACCACCATTTTCTTACCCAGTTTTTGTGCAATGACACTACTCTCCACCCTCTTATTCTGTGTTATTTTTTTCCTTCAGTGGAGCATAAGCTTTATGTGGTTAGGAGCTTTGTCTTGGGCATGGCCTGCATCCCCAGTGCTCATTGTATTACATTGTCAAGCAAAAAGGAAATGCTCAGTCAGCTTTCTTATAATGATTGAAAAATAAGTCTGGGAAAGTTATGTAACCTTTGGTATAGACACTCTCCCTTGGTAAATTAACTTTGGTAACTTGCCCCTTCTGACAGACTATGTCAGTCCTGGCCAAACATTTCAACTGAACAGGGCCTCTTTCAGGTATAGGTCCTATTCTTAATTTTTTAAGTCTCATGATTGGTTCTTATCCTTCTAATTCTAATCCTGCTTTATATTTTTTCATTAATTGAATTAGTTAGGAAGTATAATAAATACTTTTACATTTATAATTTTATGAAATGACAGCCATCATGCAAATGACAAAGACTTTGAAAAAGAATGTAAGTTCTTATTTGAGATTCAAATGTAATTAGCATTTTAGCAATAAAAGCATTAGTCTGAAGACTTGAATTTTATGGAGTGTTTTTTTTCTGTAGCAAGCTATAACAGATTACAAGCTACTTTTTGGGGAAGACTTAGATGTGGTAATAATAGATGTATAAATATGTGAGATGTTTTATCCTGACATACCATACTTAATTTTATAATTCCTCCTTACTTATGAATTCTTTATTTTATGAAGTCATTTATTACTTATCCTGCTTCCCTATGAAATGGATAATTTATCTAAACTGTAAAATGAGCATATGTCTAAAATTTGCCTTTTCCTTATCATCATCAGTATTTCTTGATTTTTTCCCCAACCTTATTAGTTTCTTTTAGTAGATTATTGCCTAAGTTATCCAGAACCTAGATTTGTAGAGAATGGGATCTAATTGTTCATGGAAGAGTAATTAATATACAGAGCTTATAGAATGGATGTGTTACTAATGCTGTTTATGTATAGAATTTTAGTTTCTCCTGCATGAGAATTTTAAGAAGGAGAAAGGAAATAAACATTGAGTGTTATTAGGAATTATACTGTACATACGGTTATAGTCATTGTTACTGTTATATAAATAGGTACTTAGAATTCTTCTACTTTTAAATAATAACCACTAAACATTTTCCTCCCATAGAGTTTCACTCAATAAACAGAAGGAATATATTCCTTAAGTTGAAACTATTTATACTAGGATAAAATAAAGCATTTTTGTGATGTACATAATAAAGAGGATTTATTTTGCCTTTATACCTTCTTCCATTCCAGTTGTTTTCAAAATATCTTATCCTGAGTTTCTAGTTATCCCTGGTATCTTTCCTAAAACTTTCATAATCTTACCATTGATAAGGGGGACAAAAATACAAATAAACCACACAGTTAACCTCATTGATGTTGCCATTACAACACCACTTATGTAAATTTGTTTATTTTTCTTTCCATATTTGTTGTGGCATAATTGGAAATAACATCATGGAGATTGAAGGTGTAAATATTGATTTATATGCTTACATATTGCCAGATCGTTAGCACTGTGGTACATAGCTAACATCACCATCATGTCACCTAATTACTATTTCTTTTTTTGTGGTAAGAACATTTAAGAATTACTTTCAGTTATATAATAGAGTGTTATTAACTGCAATCACCATCCTATACATTTGATGCCAAAATTTATTCACCTTAGAGCTGAAAGTTTTTATACTCAGACCAACATCTCCCATGTCCTCCACCCCACCTCCCAGCCCCTGGTAACCACCATTCTTTTACCATAAGTCTGACTTCTTTAGATTTCACATGTAAGTGATTTCATACAGTATTTGTCTCTCTCTGATTGATTTTTTTTTAGCATAATGCCCTCAAGGTCCATACATGCTGTCACAAGTGGCAGAGTTTCCCTATTTCTCATGGTTGTGTATGTATATGTATATATATATGTGTGTGTGTGTGTGTGTGTATATATATATATATATATATATATATATATAGGCTTCCCTGGTAGCACAGTTGGTAAAGAATCCAGGTAAAGACCCTGGTTCAATTCCTGGGTCAGGAAGATATACTGCTGAAGGGATAGGCTAACCATGCCAGTATTCTTGGGCTTCCGTTATGGCTGGTAAAAAATCCACCCGCAATGCATGAGACCTGAGTTTGATCCCTGGGTTGGGAAGATCCCCTGGAGAAAGGAAAGGCTACCCACTCCCATATTCTGGACTGGAGAATTCCATGGACTGTATAAACCATGGGGTCACAAAGAGTCAGACACCACTGAGCGACTTTCACGTTCACTTTCATATATATATATATATATCTTGTATGTTTAATATACATATGCATATTTATACATATTTATGTATTTATATATATATATATATATATGTGTAAGTATATATATATGTATATTCAGGAAGCATTTAGGTTGTTTCCATATCTTGGTTATTGTGGTTAATGCTTCATTGAACTTGGAAGGGCAGATATCTCTTCAAAATCCTGTTTGTTTTCCTTTGGCTGTATATCCATAAGTGAGACTCCTAGATCACATGATAGTTCTGGTTTTTAACTTTTTGACGAGGCTCCATGGCATCCTCCACAGTGACGACCAATTTCCACTCCTGCCAACAGTGCACAATGGACCGTTTTTTCCCACAGCCTCCACAAGACTTGTTATACTCGAATCTTTTTGAAAAGAAAGATCTGCTGTTAATTTTATGAGAGCTCCCTTGTACATAACAAGTTGCTTTTCTTTTACTCCTTTTGAGGTTCTCTCCTTGTCTTCAACTTTTGACATTTTAATTAAACTGTGTCTTGGCATGGGTCTCTTTGGAGTCTTCTTTTTTTGGAACTCTCTGTGCCTCTTGGTTCTAGATGCCTATTTCTTTCCCCTGGTTATAAACGTTTTCAGCCATTGTTGTTTTCAAATAAGCTTTCTGTCCCTTTATCTCTCTCATCTCCTTCTGGGATCATGGTGATGCACACATTGATCCATTTTATGATGTACTCTGAAGTTCCTTAGCTATCTTCACTCCTTTTCATTCTGTCTTGTTTTTGTTTTTTTTTTTTCTTTTGCACCTCTGATTGGATGAATTCTACCGCCTTGTCTTCAGATTTGCTGATCCTTCCTTACACTTGATCTACTCCACTATCAGTCCCCTGGTAGAATTTTTCAAATCATTTATTGTATTCTTCAGCTGTATGATTTCTGTTTGTAACTGTCTTATATTTTCTTTCTATCAATATTCTCACTGTGTTCTTTGTTTTCCTGACCTCTGTTAAGTGTCTTTATGACTTATTCTTAGACTCTTTATCAGGTCATTCATTATCTCTGTTTCACTGAGACCTGTGTCTGAGCTTTGTCTTGTTCTTTTCCTTGTCATATATGGCTCTGTTTCCTCATTTTCCTTAGCTCTCCATGTTTATTTCTGCATGTTAGATAAAACAGGTGCCTCTCCTGTCTTGGCCTAGTGGTTTTGTATGGGAAACAGACCTTGTCAATCAGCCCAACCTGTGTTCCTCCTTGCTTCTCAAACCTTTTGGATCACCCAAGCTGACTTTTTGTTCTTCGTGGCTCTCAGTAGTTCAGAGTGTGCCAAGACCCACTGGTGTCTCAAAGGGGAGGTTTACTCTCAGCATCGAGATGCAGGCTGGTTGGAATCTGGGCATTCAGGTAGCACCTAGGAAGGTATGTAGTCAGGCCACTTCTAGGGAGAAGATGGGAGATGGGCATTTTTGTCTCTTCCCTCTGAGCTGAGCCTGGCTGTATATATATGGGGAGGAGGATGCTCCTAAGCCCATTAAAATTTTACTTATTTGCTACAGTCCTATGAAACTCCTGAATGCAAGTTCTGTTGGCAGAGCCAGGTGACCCTGCGTCCTGCTTCTCAAGTGGCAGCCACAACAGCTGGGGTGCCAGATGTGTGCACAAGCTTTTCCCAGGGAGACACTGGTAGCTTGGAATGAGCTAGAGGGTGCCTTCTGGCTTTCCTGGCCTCCAGTAATCCCTAAATGCATGCTAAATTAGAAGCCTGATCCTCAGGAAGCAACCTGTAAAATAACTATAGTGAATTTTAGGAAGTAGCAGGTAAGGGCTTGGGAAAGAGACATAGTATGGATGGCTTGTTTCACAAAGAATAGGACACAACAGAAGTGACTGAGCGTACAGCACATGGATGGCTGGGCTCACAGGTTTCTTTGCCCATAAGAAACACACCAAGCTGTTGTTGGGCCCTTCAAATGTTTTGAGGCTTTCCTAGGCCTCCTGTCTCAGTCTGGTCTCTAGTTCCAGCATATCTCAGTTTCATCTCAAATGCCAAGACTTCTCAGTTATACCTGCCCAGAGCATTGTGATGAAAAGGATTGTGAAGGGCTCAATAATTTTGTTTTAATGAATAAATGATTTAAAAGCATGGCTTAGAATTCTGAATACAATTACTTATAAAGTAAGGAGGACTTCTTTTCATTTTTACTACTCTGTGTGAAGCTTATGAAAGGCCTAGAACTAGCAGTTTTTATTTTGCCTACTACATACAGCAAAATGCCTTGCAGGGAATAGGCAATCAATTTCAACTGAATTCACTGAATGGGTGAAATTTTTATCTTATGCATGTCAATTCCAGTAATTCACCCAGAGTCTTATTGGTATATGATCTTTATTAAAATAAATTATGCCTATTTTTAGAAACAGAGGTCTCTGCCAACACTGAAAGTTATGCTAATACAGAGGTAGTTATTTTGTCACTTAAAAAAAAAAGCATGTGTTATGATATAATTCTGGCTGTGTTTCCTGGTGGTATGCTGACATTCTTCAGAGCTGAAAAGTGTAAGCACATGCCATCAATTAGTGGGCTCATGAGGAAAAATCAGAATTACCTCATCTTGTTTACAACTGGGCTTCATGGAAGTTTGAGATTCCACAATTTGCTAAGGCACATTGTCTGAGTGCCTTAAGTTATCTACCAAGGATTTATTCTTCTCAGAGCAATAACTGTTATGCTTTTAATATATACATAATTTTAACATCTCTATGTTGCTGGTGTCATTTTTATGTGAATATTTTAACAAATTTTCTAAAGTAACACTTTTATAAACCTTATACATTTTTTTTTAAAACAATCAATATATCAGGAATTTCTGACAACTACACATGTTATTCTGGACTTCTTTGTAAGCTTGTCACAAACTTACGTTTTTTGTTTTTTTTTTTTTCCCCTTATTCATGATGTTATAAACATCTACTTATATATACCAACCTTAGAAGTTTACTTTTTCTTTGAATGAGTATGAATTTTCTGTCAAGACCCAGGAAAAATTTCTAAGAATTCTTTTACGTGAATACTTTGTATTTCATCTTTTTTACTGTCCCTCTCCTTTGTCTTATTGTGACATTATTTTCATATGTCATTTTGGAAATTACAAGCTTGCACAGTAGAAATGAACCATCAACTCTATATAGAATATCGCTGACTCCCCATGTCAGTGACATGGAAAGCTGAATAAGCATTTGAAAAACATGAAAATATTTACAAGACAGTTTGCATAACTGGAGACACGCCCCTCTTCTTTCTTTTATAAGAATGATCTTATGTGGGTTGAGAGAAAACTGATGAATACTGTCTTTTACCCAGATGGACAGGGTTTACTTTTCTCTTTCCCATAGTTTATTCTCAACTCTGATTCCTTGGTTTAAGTGAAGTGACTGTACCCAGCAGACATTTTATTAGGGCCTGTTCACTTGTTAGATAACTCATGTGATTTGAGAAAACTAGTTGCTAACAGATATAGTGTAATGAACAGTGGATCACAATGAAAACCAAAACTTACAGACCTAATTTTAGCACTCTATCCTCCCTGCTATATCTTTGTCTTGGGGAGCAAAAGCTTCAAATCAGAAACCTGCATTCAGTATGAGCCCAGCTATTAACTCTCTGTTTGATCTCAGATGAGTTACCCTTAGGTGATCCTTATCTCTCTTTCTTCATTTTATAAAATGATGATCATGGAGCCCCTCCACTTACAGGATTTCTGCATGCATGTCAAGTGTATAAATGATGCATGTCAAGTGCTTAACACAGTGATGGGCTTATAGGTTGTTTCACTTAAATGTAGACTGTTATTATTGTTACATTTTATCTTTTATGATGAACAGCATGAAGGAAGTCCATACTGGGGAAGAGTAAGAGTTTTCTGTATAGTGTTCTTGTAGATATATGTAAATCTGCATGTGGTATCAGTGTTTGAGGTAACAAACAACTGATCTACAAGGTACTTTTGAATATTAGCACCTGTTTTCAGTAAGGCATAGCACTCAGAGACTTAGAACATTGCTTTGGAGAAGTTTTTGTATAGTTCAGTTCAGTTCAGTTGCTTAGTCGTGTCTGACTCTTTGCAACTCTATGGACTGCAGCACGCCATGCTTCCCTGTCCATCACCAACTCCCAGAGTTCGCTCAAACTCATGTCCATCAAGTCTCTGAAGCCGCCCAACCATCTCACCCTCTGCTGTCCCTTTCTCCTCCTGCCTTCAATCTTTCCCAGCGTTAGGGTCTTTTCCAAAGAGTCAATTCACATCTGGTGGCCGAAGTATTGAAGCTTCAGCTTAAACATCAGTTCTTCCAATGATTATTCAGGACTGATTTCCTTTAGGATGGACTGGTTGGATCTCCTTGCAGTCCAAGGGACTCTCAAGAGTCTTCACCAACACCACAGTTCAAAAGCATCAATTCTTCGGTGCTCAGTTTTCTTTATGGTCCAACTCTCACATCCATACATGGCTACTGAAAAAACCATAGCTTTGACTAGATAGACCTTTGTTGGCAAAGTAATGTCTACTTTTTAATATGCTGTCTAGGTTGGTCATAGCCTTTCTTCCGAGGAGCGAGTGTCTTTAAATTTCATGGTTGCAGTCACCATCTGCAGTGATTTTGGAGCCCAAAAAGATAAAGTCTGTCACTATTTCCCTTGTTTCCCCATCTATTTGCCCTGAAGTGATGGAACCAGATGCCATGATCTTTGTTTTTTGAATATTGAGTTTTAAACCAGCTTTTCCACTCTCTTCTTTCAGTTTTATCAAGGGGCTCCTCAGTTCCTCTTCACTTTCTGCCATAAGGGTGGTGTCATCTGCATATCTGAGGTTATTGATATTTCTCCAGGCAATCTTGATTCCAACTTGTGCTTCATCCAGCCCAGCAGTTCACATGATGTACTCTGCATATTAGTTAAATAAGCAGGGTAACAATATATAGCCTTGATGTACTCCTTTCCTAATTTGGAACCAGTCCATTTTTCATTTGTCCATTTCTGTTGCTTCTTGACCTGCATACAGATTTCTCAGGAGGCACTTAAGTTATTCCCATCTCTTGAAGAATTTTCCACAGTTTGTTATGATCCACATAGTCAAAGGCTTTGGCATAGTCAATAAAGCAAAAATAGATGTTTTCCGGAAATCTCTTGCTTTTTCAGTGATCCAATGGATGTTGTCAATTTGATCTCTGGTTCCTCTGCCTTTTCTAAAACCAGCTTGAACATCTGGAAGTTCTTGGTTCATGTACTGTTGAAGCCTAGCTTGGAGAATTTTAAGCATTACTTTGCTAGCTTGTGAGATGAGTGCAATTGTGTGGTAGTTTGAGCATTCTTTGACATTGCCTTTCTTTGGGATTGTAATGAAAACTGACCTTTTCCAGTCCTGTGGCCCCTGCTGAGTTTTCCAAATTTGCTGGCATATTGAGTGCAGCACTTTCACAGCAACATCTTTTAGGACCTGAAATAACTCAAGTGGAATTCCATCACCTCCACTAGCTTTGTTTGTAGCAATGCTTCTTAAGGCCCACTTGACTTCACATCCCAGGATGTCTGGCTCTAGGTGAGTGATTGCACTATCATGGTTCTCTGGGTCATGAAGATCATTTTTGTATAGTTCTTCTGTGTATTCTTGCCACCTTTTTGTAATATCTTCTGCTTCTGTTAAGTGCAGTCCATTTCTGTCCTTTATTGAGCTCATCTTTGCATGAAATATTCCCTTGGTATCTCTAATTTTCTTGAATAATCACCTTGTGATTATTTAAGTTCTAACCATATAATGCATCTCCTTTTGGCCTGTCTGGTCACATCACTACTTCTTAAGACAACTGGAGTTTTATGCCTTTTGGAGGATTTTAAGTAACTGGATAAACTGTACCATGGATTTTTTCTCCCATAATTACATCTGACACCAGTCCCATATGCTAATGTGCCTAGTTACAAAAGATAGCTTGAATTGTTGTCCAGGTTACTAAATACTGACCACTCTTGAATGAGGCAGCTTAATCAGTGATCCCAGAATCCTCTACAGAATAAGACACTTGTAAGTGATGCTTTTTGAATGACTGCTTGCATGATATGTATTGAATGAAAGAACATATGTACCTTCTATGTATCCTCTTTCATTCCAAGCTGAGTGCCTTGTGTTTTGTAGAGCCTGAAAATGTTTATTGAATGAGTAAATGGATTTTGGAGACTTGTTAGTAACTGTAATTCCCATTGCTTCTTCTTTTTTTAAAGGCAACTTTTTCATCTTTCCTGAAGTTATGTATTTACTTATTTATGTATTTGTGGCTGTGCTAGGTCTTTGTTGCTCTGAGGGTTTTCTCTGGTTGTGTGCACAGACTTCTCACTGCAGTGATTTCTCTTGTTGCAGAGCAGGGGCTCTAGGGCGTGAGGCTTCAAGCTGCGGCCCGTGGGCTCGTTAGTTCTGGGCTCTAGAGCATGGGCTCAACAGTCGTGGCTCTCTGGCTTTGTTGCTCTAGGACATGTGGGATCTTCGCGGATCAGAGATCAAACCAGTGTCTCTTGCATTGTGAAGGGATTCTTTACTACTGAGTCACCAGGGAAACCCTGCCCATTGTTTCTTTGTCATTCCCGGATGAAATCGAGTTGAATACATACATCACTCACATTTTTTATTATTCATTGACATTTGCTTTTAAGTTGCACCATAAATTCAGTGCATTCCATTTGCAGTTTTCCCATCATTCCTAATATTTTGACCAATACCCATATTATAGTAGCTATAGATAAGAGAACTTCTTTTGTCTTTTTTTTTCTTTTACAACCATATAAGCTTCCTTTTTTTTTTTTTTTTTTTTGCAGGAAAAATAGGATAGTTATTGAACATTTAGATTCTTGAACAAGTGCTTAGGGAAAACTGAAATTGTGACTCATTTTATAACTTCAGTTAGTAATTTTAGATTGAAATTCTTATTTTTCAAGGTACCCATTATAAAAACTTAACTACAGTAATAACTGGAGTTTTAGAACTTAATGTTAGATTCTGTAAGTGTCTTAGTAATTCTCTTGGGAAATGCTTAGGCACATCTGCAGATTGTATTAATTTTCCGTGCCACTGGGAGGGTATTGAATGAGTTATTGTTTAAAAGTATGGGTTGTGAAATAATCTGCTTCAGAACTAACAGAGCTAACTCACACTTTTATCTTTTCATATATCAGTAAGCAGGATTTCACTTCTAGTGCTAAATAGATGAGAAGATAAATATGATACTAGAGTTTGTAGGATGCTTCCTTCTAAAGATTGGAGCCGTATATCTGGTCTTTGCAAACATTACCAGTAATGGAGATTGCATGTGCAAGTATTCGTTATAGGGATATAGGCTTTTCTATGGAGTGTTTTTATAGGCAGACTCTGAAAGGAAAATGGTGAGAATATTTCTTACATATCAAATCTGGTTCAGCTATGAAACTTAAATCTTTTTCTCTTTCTCCTCCTCTCGTTTTCTTTGTCTTTTTTTCATCTCCAAGCAGTCAGTGATGATGTGACAAAAATAGATATTATAATAGGAACTGTAGGTGTGGACGGCAGAGTCTTGCTGTGAATGAAAACAGGAGCTTGTAAATCTCCCACCAGCCTCCTTTTTATAGGGCCCATATTAGAGTTGAGGGGGCTGCCCACTTCAGTGGAAAGAGTTATTTTAAATAGTCTAAATCTTTTCTGTTCTTAATTTACATATAATTCTCTATCACCTCCTGCCTGCACTGTCATAGGTGCTGGATAGACAGCATTTCAGAAATATCTACTTCTTGCAATCATGGAGATTGTAGTTTAGTTAGGTGACAAAAAAAAACAACAAGCAAACAAACAAAAAATGAATAAATATACTGAAATAAGAGAGTAGTGGGATTAACTTAGGTTATGTGGGTTGTCAGATAAGACATGTGAGGGTGCAATATTTGAACTGAGATCTGAAGAATAAGAAGAGGTGAGTGAGGTTAACAAGAGAGGGAAGATATTTCAAGGTAGAGGAATCTACAAGAAAAAGAAATATTAGCTAGGAATAATTTTGATGCATTTGAGTAACTGACAGGGCACCAGTCTGGCTGGTGTGCTGTGAGCTGGGAGGAGAATTAGAAACCTAGGCAGGAGACAGTTCAGTTCAGTCACTCAGTCATGTCTGACTCTTTGCAACCCCATGGACTGCAGCATGCCAGACTTCCCCGTCCATCACCATCTCCCAGAGGAAGACAGATCATGCAAAATTTTGTGGGTGTATTTAGGAATTCTAACTTTGTTTTCAGTTTAGTAGAATGTCTTACTGAACTTTAAAAAGGACAATGACATAATCTGATGTACTTTTTAAGACTATTACTCAACAGTGTGAACTGGAAGGGAGGGAGGTGCATGGAGAAAGCAGCCAGGAGACTATTGCCTTTGTCTGTGTAAAGGAGGGTGTCGTGGTTGAAGTTTTGGTAGTACAGATGGAGAAAGTAAAGCTGAAAAAAGAATGTATGGATATAGGTATAGGTAACAGATTGGATGAGATTTGGCAAACAATTGGATGAGGAAAGTGAGAGAGAAGGGAGATCTCAGTGGTGAAGATTAGATTGATGCTATTTACTGAACAGGAAGACGCGCTTTGAGGGGGAAGGTGTAGAGTTCAATTTAGAAAAAGGTATATCTGAGATGCTTGCATCTCAAGTAGGTTTTGGGATATATTATCCTGGTCCTCAGGTATAAATTTTGGCATTCTTGGCCCAGAAATTATGTTGTGTGGATGAGGCAACCTAAGAAGACTATATGCAGAGAGAGAGAAAGAAGGAGCAGGATTGATGACTAAGGAATTCCAACACTGAGAGCTGAATTAGAGGAAGAAGAGCCAGCATGTGCTCCTAAAGGATGGCTGTGGGAAGCTGGGAGGTGAGCAGGTAGTCAGAAGCTGAGCTGAGTCAGTGACCAAGATGACATCAAGATAGGGGGATGGCTGATGTGCCAAATGCTGCTGGGAAGGCTGGGGACCCAGGAATCAAAGCAGATCCAATCACACCTAACAACATGAAGATCACTTTGTGTATAACATAAGGCGAACTGGTGAAGTTATGCAGACTGATGCAAGGCTGGAGGGAAGTCAAGAATGAACAAGGCAGGAGAGAGCTGACCACATGTGTAGATAACTCTTCAAAGGTTTTTTTTTTCTCTGAAAAGCAGTTGAGAAATTGAGACATGGCAGTAGCTGAAGTAGTTAGTGAGACTAAGAGGATTTTTTTTTTTTTAAATATGGAAGATGTTAGAATGAAAATAGGGAGGTTAACCCATACAGCAAAGGCCTTGCAAAGAGAATTAAATAATGAGAGTCAGAGGCACATGAGGGCTTGGACTAAATTAAGAAAGGAGAAAGAGAAGATGGGCGGAGACCCATAACATTTTGTAATTTGGTGATGTAATTAGGTAAGGGGTGAAAGGGTTTGGGAGGTTTGAGGAAGAAAAAAACAAGCTTACTAAGAGAATATTATGAAAAGTGTACCCATATGAGAGCCTTCACTTCACCCGTTTGAGAACTACTCCACAGAATCTTGATATGTAAAGCTGGTAAAAGAAGAGAGGTTTTGTTTCCCGGTGAGGAGGAGGAACATTGTTTTGCCCTTTGAGTTTTCTTGGCACTACTGGGGTAGCCTCAGAGGAACTCTCGGGCTCCAGAGCTCTTCATTTGAAAACACTGACCCTGGGTAAAATGTTCCTGGCAAGGCATACAGAATTCTCAGTGAAAATCAAATTCTGGAAGAGCTGCTGGCTTGTGAGACTCAGAAGCATTTAGGGTTCAACTGAGAGAAAGCAAGGTGAATGCCTGTACCTGGGACATGGGCGACCACAGAGTGGGCAAGAGAACCACTCAGAAAGTGCCAGGAAAGGAATCGAGACAAACTCCATCTACTTTATAATGCTGTCGTAGACTGAATTCAGAGGAAGATGGCCCTGGCATGTTCTCAGCCCACCTGTGGAGTGACTCATTCTCTCCTTGGGTCAACCTTAAAAACATGAGAGGGGATGAGAATGCAGGACACGTTTTTGAAATCCCAAGATGATCTTGTCTTGTTTTTTCCCATAACCAGTATTGATTTTCTACTACTTATGTAATTCAGCACATTTATCTTGTCAGAAAAAGCTAACACCAGTGAAGTACCTTTTAGAAAAAGGGGATTATGTTTCTCAAAAATTTTACAATAATTACTTATGCATGTACCAGTGGTATGATTTTCTTTCAGGAAGATTAGACTTAGTGTTTTGTTTTTTTGTTTTTTTCTGAAGAAATGTCTAGTTATAAGAAAAGGTATTAGTTTTATTCTTACTTATGGTAAAGCTGTAAGTATTAATTGTAAAAAAACATGTCTTTTGGCAGTGACATTTTCTAATCTGTGAGGAAAGCTATTATTTATGGCTTATCATTCTAACTGATTTTAAAATGGTGAAAATAATAAGTTTGACATCTGTTTTGCTGCTTTTGTACTTAGTGGTTCAGGAAAGTGTGCCATCCCCAGGGCTCTGTTCGGTGTGAGCACAGGCGCTTTTCTCTTTCGTAAAATGCGAGCTATAAAATCTCCTTTCTCACAAGGTTGTTCTATGAATTTAATGAGTTGATATACCCAAAACACCTAGCTATTGCCTGATAAACAGTAACCATACGCTGAATAGTTGAGACACATGAAGAAGCGACAGAATCCACCAGGAGGCCACATGATACTGATGAGAACTCTGCCTTTGAGTCAGACTTGTAGGGATTCAAATTCTGGTGCTCTCATGTATCAGCTGTGTGATCTTGGGAACATCACCTTGCTGTCTGAGCCTTGGCTTAGTCTTACTAACTTGGTGGTCCCGCTTTGTTCTCTAAGCTGTAGCTTTTTCCAACTCTAAATTAGAAATAGTCATTCTTCCTTCATTGGACTGATGTGACGGTTATGTGGGACACTGTGTAGAAAATATATGGAAAAACATCATATGTGAGGTTTGTTTGACAGTTGCTGGGGATGCTTATGTAAGTCAGACTCTCCTTTCCTGCTGGCCAGATTTGCTTCCATCCTGACAGATATGACTATAGTTATTTCTGACAGCGTATTCATTTCTCACAGTCTGTTGCACCTACAAGTCTCTCAATGTTAGATCATTTTTTGCAGTGGGGTATAGATTTTAGAACAAGTCAAAATCAACATTATGAAGCCATTAGTTATATAATGGTGATTGTGATCTTGTTTTATATAAGCAGCATAGGCTTTGTTCTAAAGTACATAAAACATAATTCCCAAGGAGCAAGTCTTAGCTTACTTCTCATTGAAGGGCAGTCTTGGGACCCTTTCAGCGGCTGTGAAAACGACTCATTTAAGACAACTTGGTAGCCTACCTCCAGCAAGTGAAAACAGTACCATCTCCCTGAGCGTTGCTGTGTCAATGAATCAAATGTGAATCAGTTTAGGGTACATGCCTAGAGGCTGTAGGCTCAGTCACACTGGGCGAGGTGTTTCCTGCGACTAGCTCTATCTGGGTCATGTAAAAATAGAGAAGGGCAGAATTTGGAAATGTATGGAATGGAGGACATGTCTCTTCTTTAGATACCAATTAAGGATGTTATGGTGTCTATGTCTTGAAAGGAATTCATAGTTGAATCTATAGTTTAATACTGTATATATATACATATATATATTATATACTATGTATATCCTTTTTTTAAGAAGGGAAAGGCAATTAACATGATTTTAATTTTTAAATATGTTCAACTGAAAAGCCATTTATAAAACTATTTCTATGCTATGCTTACACACATATAAGCAAGCTTGATTTTGGCTAAAGATTGTCAGAGAGTCTATTTTAATTTACAGTACTCCTTTCTTTCTACACCTGAGGCATCAGCTCTATATCTGTGGAAATTACACTGTTTCAGCTGGCTTAGAGGCCCTAGGGAATGCTTTAGGATTTTAACATTAGACCCACTGTTTTGCCCAAGGGGCTTCTGAGAGACTAGTCACGGGCCAAGTCACTGCATCTGTTTTAAAGCCTTAATATAAGCTGCGTCATGGTCACAGTGACTGCTGCAATGTCCACAGGCACAGTTCCTTGGTGAGACCCAGCAGATCAATAAAGTGCACATTCCAGGCAGTTGGAGGAAGGTGCTGGCTTAGCCGTGGGGCCTGCCTCAGTAATGTGACACAAACAGCAGGAGTCGTTTATTCCATTTAGATGTCTTTGTCCATTGCGGGAAAATGTTCCTGAAACATAATATTTTAAAAAATAGTGCTGTGGGTTTTTTTCTTTTTAATTAATGCAAAATTTTCCACAGCAGTTTGTTTTGCTATACCTATGTCTTAAAAGAAATTCATGGTTGAATCTATAGTTTAATACTGTATATGTGTGTGTGTATATATATATATATATATATATGTATATACTATGTATATCCTTTTTTAAGAAGGGAAAGGCATTGACTGAGCACTAAAAGTTATCTAACTAATGTTGAGTTTTAGTTGGAAATTTTGAAAGCCACAAACCCAAATGTGAAAATGGAAAAATCAATTTTTGTAAGATTCATAGCTTGTTACTGCTGGTGTTGTAATGGTTCCAAATATGGTTGGAATGGTTCCACATATGGTTCCAAATGTTTTGAGGGGGAAAAAAGAGAGGAAATATAATTTAAGATGTCTTTTTCTTTTCTACCTTCCACACTGTCTTTTGAAGAAGAGATGACACTGCAATCAATCTAAAATTATAGTTTTGATTGATAGAAACATTAGTAGCTTGTCAATATTGATCTTAACTAATTTAGGGGAGAGAATTGTATTAATATGTTTTACTCTCTATTGTCTGGATCTCAGGCAGGGAAACTGACTCTTAAATCTCAGTATCTAGAGAGTGGATGGCTCAAAGAGACTCTGTATTAGTTCTGCGTCCTTTGCTATGATAAGTGTGTTACTGATCATTTGTATTAATTTTGTTGTAACAGCTAGATTATGCATCAAATATATCAGGGAGACTTTTATTAAAGCATTCTTTGGTAAATTCTTAAAGTTAAGAAGCCCACATCTTGTGGTAGGAAGTAAATACAATTTCAAGTCTCAGTGCTCTCCTTGGCTGGCCAGTCACAGACATGCATCTTCACCTTGCCAAGACTCACTTCTACAAAAGATTTTTTTTTCCATTAGGATTGGTGAGGATCAATTGATGTGATTCTTGCAGTAGCACTTTGTAAACTCTGAATTCTAAGCTGATATGACTAAAGCTCTGTGTGATTTATTTTATTCTTGCAGTTGAATTTTTACTTTATATAAACTTGGAATCTCCAACTCAAAACTGCTTAGAAAAAGGCATAATCTCCTGCACTTAGAATGCTGTGTGTATGTGTGTGTGTGTGTGTGTTGCTCAGTCGTGTCCAACTCTTTGCAACCCCGTGGTCTGTAGCCCGCCAGGTTCCTCTGTCCTTGGGATTCTCCAGGAAAAAAAACTGGAGTGGATTGCCATTCCCTTATCCAGGGGATCTTCCCAACCCAGAGATCAAACCCAGGTCTCCTTCATTGCAGGTGGATTCTTTACCATCTGAGCCAACAGGAAAGCCAAGAATGATGTGGTCATCTCTTAACCCTTGCTTAACAGTATTGCTTTCAATTATTTTAGCTTTGACAGTGCAAAGGCTGCCTTCTAGGGATTCAAGCTCTGAATCCCTCTGATTCAAGCTCAGAGGAGAGAAGACCTTCTTTTGACTCTTCTTTTTCTAGTCCTTGGGGTTCCAAATCCATTGTAAATTAATTCCTTGATGCTCAAGCTTATTTTTAATCACCTATTCACATTGTTCCTATATTTCAGGGTCCTGTTGAAAACCTCATCTTTCATGAAATACTCTCAGTGACACCAAAGTCTATCACCTACTTCATGTTTGAATACAGTCTTGGATTCCCAGTTTATGAGCTGGGGATGCATATGTTTTTTACTCTCCATTGTTAGCTTTTGGTTTTCCTTAAATACAGTTCATGGGGTTGCAAAGAGTTGGTTACAACTGAGCACACACAAAGATAGAGGTAACTGTAATTCTTTTGTGTCTCTTCTCAATGGATTTTTTTTCCCCTGTAGTTCTTTATCCTGCTTTGATGTTCATGCTTTGAATGTGATGTAGCTAATGGGCATTTGCAGTTTTAGCACTTTCCTGGATATAGAAGGAGGACTCTTACATCAGTGAGTACTAGCAGTGCTTTCCTGGCTGAGAGAGTGATCTGGCTGCTCTGATATCATGTAGCCTCATTCTTCCTCAAGGCTGATGTGGCTGACTCAGTTGTTGATCCAAGAAAATCTAAACATTCTCTGTCACTGTTCCCTGTGAGTGCTTCCAACAGTTGCCACTTCGTTGGAGCAGTCTGCCTTCCCTTCTCCCAGAGAGAAGGCATCTGTTGTTCAGGCAACCCTGAATAACAAGTTATATTAATAGTATCCAGACAAAGGGTCCAAACTCAAGAGTTTTCATTTGGAATGTCATTTAAAAAACATGATATCCCTTAAATTTCAGAAATCTTTTATGTGATGCATCTGTGTGTCCCTGCATTTACACTTTGTGTTATTCTAGATGATGGAGGTTTTAAATATGAAGAAATGAATCGAGTACTTAGAAGTAATTGTTAAGCAGTAAACAAATAAGTGATATTGACCCACATTATGATATGGTTAATATAATTCTCACCTTTGGAGAACTTTCAGTAAGGCAGAATAAACATTATTGTTTAATGAAATGTAACTATACACTTTTAAAATTGCCTGTGTACATGTGTGCACAAGAATGCACCTGCCAATGCATGAGATGTAAGAGACATGGGTCCGATTCCTGGGTCAAGAAGATGCCCTGGAGAAGGGCATGGCAACTGACTCCAGTATTCTTTTCTGGAGAATTCCATGGACAGGGGAGCCTGGCGGGCTTCAGTCCATAGGATTGCAAAGAGTTGGACACGACTGAAGTGACTTAGCATGTATGAGTGTACGTATATGTGTGAAGGCAAACTGAGCACCCACATGCATAAGTGTTTGCACGAGCTGCAAGTAGCACAGAAGCAAACTAGACCCAGGCTCTGCCATAGAGGGACTCAGTCTAGTCACTTGCTCATGAGAATACAACCAAGAGGCAGTTATTAGCACAATGTGAGGGAAGCACAGGAAAAAAAAAAAAACTGACTAATTCTGTGGAGGAAAGAGATGTCTTCACAAAGAATGTGAAGCTTCCATTTCCTTTAGGTGGATAAATAAGCTTTCACTTTTTTCCAAGAGTAATGTGTGCAAAGCTATACAACATTTTCAGGGAATAATTTCTGCAGTCTGACTGAACCAGGGAGTATGTAAGAAGCCCCATCATAGAATTTAATTATTAAGTAGCCCAGGCCTCCCTGCCCTTTATTCCAAATAAAAACAGTGTAGGTCTCTTTTTAACAGGTAACTAATAATCTACCGCCTTGAGACATAACACCAAGGCATTATACAAACACCCAAATGGAAGCAAAGTTTGTGTTGGGGATAAAATGTTTTAAAAATTGCCCCTGGACATCCTGAACCTAAGACCATACTGAATCGTTCAGGAAAAGATGTGGAAGTGGTGGTGAGCAAACAATAATCTGTGGGTAAATGGATTTGCCTTTGTAGTCTGTGTGGTCATAATCTGATAACCTAGGAAAATATTTTGTTTTCTAATACTATGTGTTAGATTTGAGGTATGTTGAAAAGACGAAGGGATAAAAGAAGCTTAATAGTTGAGATGCAAAAGGAAAATTGCTTTCTCTCTTTCTGTCTGTCTTTCTCCCAACTGAATGATGGTCACTGCATTACAAGATGAAGCCTACCATTCTAACTTTGTGTTTATAATTTATTCTTGAAGGATTTAGATAGTACCTCTCCCATGACTTGGAATCTGTTATAGGAACATTCCTTGGCACTCAAGGAACACTCTAATTATCTGTTGCTGATACTGAGGCATCTCTGTTTATATCTGGGTCTAAATATATGCCTCAGTTTTTACTTCAATAAAATAATTTTGTTTATATAGTATCCTCTGGGAGAATTGAGCAAGATGAGTACCTGAAAAAAGTGAGTATTATTACGCTGCTTGAGTGATATGTTTGCCTAGAGTTAACATCCTTTGGTCTGACTCTGCCATGTTTATTTCTAAGGTATCAACAATATGGAGAGGAAAATGGAATCATTAAATATTTGTGCATTCCTACTTATAAAACTTGTTATAAAACTACTTTAAAAATCTATACCTAGTTTACACCGGGTCAAGCTATTGTACTTTATTTTGGAGGCTATGATCAAAAATCTCCCAAAAAAACGAAGCCCAGGACCAGATGGCTTCACAGGAGAATTCTGTCAAACATTTAGAGCAGAGCCAATGCCTATCCTTCTAAAACTCTCAAAAAATTGCAGAGGAAGGAACACTTCCAAACTTGTTCTATGAGGCCACCGTTACTCTGATACCAAAGCCAGACAAAGACAACACACAAAAAGAAAACTACAGGCCAGTATCACTGATGAACATAGATGCAAAAATCCTCAGCAAAATTTTAGCAAACAAAACTCAGCAACACATCAAAAAGCTCATACACCATGATCAAGTCGGGTTTATTCCAGGAATGCAAGCATTCTTCAATATACACAAATCAATCAATGTTATACACCATATTAACAAATTTAAAGATAGAAATCATATGATAATCTCAGTAGATGCAAGAAAAGCCTGTGACAAAATTCAACACCTATTTATGACTAAAACTCTTCAATAAATGGGCATAGAAGGAACCTACCTAAAGGCCATATATGCTAAGCCTACAGCAAACATTGTTCTCAGTAGTGAAAAACTGAAAGCAGTCCCCCTAAGATCAGGAACAAGACGAGGGTATCCACTTTCACCACTATTATTCAACATAGTTTTGGAAGTCCTAGCTAGAGCAATCAGAGAAGAAAAAGAAATAAAGGAATTCAAATGGGAAAAGAAGTAAATCTCTCACTGTTTGCAGATTACATGATGCTGTACATAGAAAACCCTAAAGACAGTATCAGAAAATTGCTAGAGCTAATCAGTGAATTTAGTAAAGTTGCAAGATACAGAATCAACACAGAAATCATTTGCATTTCTATATACTAACAACGAAAAATCACAAAGATAAATTAAGAAATCAATCCCATTCACCATTGCAACATAAATAATTAAATACCTAGAAATAAACTTATGTAAGGAGACAAAAGAACTGTATACAGAAAATTATAAGACAGTAATGAAAGAAATCAAAGATGACATAAACAAATGGAGAAATATTCCATGTTCCAGGGTAGGAAGAATCAATATTGTGAAAATGACTATACTACCAAATGCAATGTACAGATTCAATACAATCCCTATCAAATTACCAATGACATTTTTCACAGAACTGGAACAAAAATTTTCACAATTCATATGGAAACACAAAAGACCCCAAATAGCTAAAGCAGTCTTGAGAAAGAAGAATGGAGCTGGAGGAATCAACCTTCCTGACTTCAGATTATACTACAAAGCTATAGTAATCAAGACAGTATGGTACTGACACAGAAACAGAAATGTAGACCAATGGAACAAGATAGAAAGTCCAGAAATAAACCCATGCACTTATGGGTACCTTATTTTTGACAAAGGAAGCAAGAATATACAATGGGGCAAAGACAGCCTCCTCAATAAATGAGGCTGGGAAAACTGGACAGCTACATGTAAAAGAATCAAATTAGAACACTTCCTAACATCATAAAGAATGGTAAAATCAAAATGGATTAAAGACCTAAATGTAAAACCAGAAACTATAAAACTTTTAGAGAAAAACTTAGGCAGAACACTCAATGACATAAATAAAAGCAAGATCCTCTATGACCCACCTCCTAGAGTAATGGAAACAAAAACCAAAGTAAAAAAGTGGGACCTGATTAAACTTAAAAACTTTTGCACAGCAAAGAAAACTATAAATAAGGAGGAAAGACAACCCTCAGAATGGGAGAAAATGATAGCAAATGAAACAACTGACAAAGGATTAATTTCCAAAATATACAAGCAGCTCATACAACTCAATACCAGGAAAACAACCCAATCAAACAGTGTGGAAAAGACCTAAACAGACATTTCTCCAAAGAAGACATACAGATGGCTAACATCTGAAAAGATGCTCAACATCAGTCATTGTTAGAGAAGTGCAAGTCAAAACTACATTGAAATATCACCAATATCACTGGTGAAATATCACCAGTCAGAATGGCCATTATCAAGAAGTCTACAAACAATAAATGCTGGAGAGGGTGTGGACAAAAGAGAACACTCTTGCACTATTGGTGGGAATGTAAATTGATACAGCCACTATGGAAAACAGTATGGAGATTCCTTAAAAAAAAAACCTAGGAATAAAAGTACCATATGACCTAGCAATCCCACTCCTAGACATGTACCCTAAGGAAACCAAAATTGAAAAAGACATATATATCCTATTGTTCATTGCAATGCTATTTACAATAGCTAGAATGTAGAAGCAACCTAGATGTCCATTGACAGATGAATGGATAAAGAAGTTGTGGTACATATATACAGTGAAACAATGGAATATTACTCAGCCATGAAAAGGAATGCATTTGAGCCAGTTCTGATGAGGTGGATGAAGCTAGAATATATTATACAGAGTGAAGTGAGTCAGAAAGAGAAAGATAAATATCGTTTTCTAACACATATATGCAGAATCTAGATGAATGGTACTGAAGAACTTATTTACAGGGCAGCAATGGAGAAACAGACACTTATGGACATGGGGAGAGGGAAGGAGAGGGTGAGATGTATGGAAAGTGTAACATGGAAACTTACATTACCATATGTAAAATAGATAGCCCACGGGAATTTGCTGTCTGGCTCAGGAAACTCAAACAGGGGCTCTGCAACAACCCAGAGGGGTGGGATGGGGAGGAGATGGGAGGGAGGCTCACAAGGGAGGGGAGATATGTATACCTATGGCTGATTCATGTTGAGGTTTCACAGAAAACAGCAAAATTCTGTAAAGCAATTATCCTTCAATTAAAAAAAAATAAATTAATTAAAAAAAAAAGACGTGGGGTGGGGGGAATCTATACTTAGTTCTAATCTGTATTTAAACAATATTACAATAGAGAAGATGTGTAGTTCCTTACGTATGAGATGTCATTGAATTTAAGATGCACCCCCAATTTAATAGCAGCTTTGGAGGGAGGAAGCAAACAAAAGTATATGGCTCATTAAATACACACACTTTTATCTTTTGCCAAATTCACCCTAAAACTTGTTGCTCCTCCTGGTTTTATCTAACACACTCTTACACACTAGTGATTAGGTGCAAAATGTGTGAGGGATTCCTGTTTCCTCTCTGTTTCATCTTCCACATCTGCCTCATGATCAAGACCTTAAAGACACACTACATTACTGCTGCTTTCACTGCCAGCCTCTTCCAGAGTACCATGATGTCTTACCAGGAGCCTCCTAGTCAATCCCTCCATAAACCCTCCCATGCTGTTTGCTGTCACTAGCCACCCCAGTGACATGAGAGGATGAGATGGCTGGATGGCATCACCGACTCAGTGGACATTGGTTGAGCAAACTCTGGGAGTTGGTGATGGACAGGGAGGCCTGGCGAGCTGCATGTCCTGCTGCTGCTACTAAGTCACCATGTCCATGGGGTCACAGAGAGTCAGACACGACTGAGAGACTGAACTGAACTGAGCCACCCAAGGTATTCATTACGCACGGAGACACCAGAGGAGTGATATGTCAGAAAGGTCTAAATCAAATCAAGCCACTGCATGCTTAAACTCTACAGTAAACTCCCTTTCCCTGGAAATCCAGCCTCTATGTTACCCAACACATTAACATGGAAATTCAGGAAGTCTTGAGAATCCTGGAGACCTTTCCAGGTGGTCCACAAGGTCAAAAGCACTTTTGATCATCAAACCACGATGATACTGACTTGTTCTCTCTCATTCTGTCACGTATATTTTGAGGAGATTCCCAGAGGTCACATGGCATGTGATATCACAACACGTTGAATGGAGAAATGCATATGAGAATCCAGCAGTCTTCTATTAAGCCAGATATTAAATAAGTTTGAAAAAATATAAAACAGTGCCATTCTTCTCACTGATTTTTTGTAGGAAAAAATATTTCTCATAAAATAGTATCTTTCTATGAACCTATAATAGATTTCTTACTGATATTTTAAGTGAATTAATAAATAAATATTTTGAAATACCTCTGTTTGAATGCCTAACATGGTATATGTCACTGTATGTAACATGCATAAACAAAAACTATTAGGTATCTTCAGTAATTTTTAGTAGGAGTGTAAAGCAACTCTGGTGTCCTTCAGTGAGTAAATTGGAAAACAGGCTGTGGTCCAGCCATACCTGGAACACTGCTCAGAATTAAAATGAATGAACTGTTGAAACATGCCAGCAATTTGGATGCATCACAAGGACATTATGCTGAGTTAAATCAAAAAGTCTGTCATACAGAGTGAAGTAAGTCAGAAAGAGAAAAACAAATATTGTATATTGATGCATATATGTGGAATCTAGAAAAATGGTACAGTTTTACAGGAATAGAGATGCAGACATAGAGAACAGATGGGTGGACATGGTCGGGGTGAAATGAATTGGGAGATTGGGATTGATGTATGTGCACTGCTGTATATAAAACAAATAGTCAGTGGGAATATGTGGCATAATGCAGGATGCTCAGCTCAGTGCTCTGTGGGAACCCAGATGGGTGGGATGGGGGAGGGCAGGGAAGCCCATCAGGGAGGGGGTGTGTGTACACACAGACCATTCACTTCATTTACAGCAGAAACTAAAGCAACATTGTAAAGCAACTATGCCCCAATGAAAAAGAAACAACTTATATGACATTATGGAACACATGTCCCTGGCTTCCAGGGAGCTTTGTGTGTGGGGGGAGTGAAAGAACAGTTCTGTAATGACAGTGATGGTGGTTACATGAATCTACACATGTGATAAAACCTAACAGAAATACATACACCCAAAAAAATTCAAACTGGTGAAATCTGAGCAAGATTTGCATTTAAGTTAATAGTATTTTACCAACACAGATTTATTTGTTTGGAAATGTACTATGATATGTAAGTAAGCAAGGGGGAAATGTACCATATGGCTCAGATGGTAAAGAATCTGCCTGCAATGCGGACACCTGGGTTTGATCCCTGGGTTGGGAAGATCCCCTGGAGAAGGGAATGGTAACCCACTCCAGTATTCTTACCTGGAGAATCCCATGGATGGAGGAGCCTGGCGGGCTACAGTCCATGGGGTCACAAAGAGTCGGACACGACTGAGCGACTAACACACACACTATGTATTTTGTCTATATATTATCAGTATTATATATTATTTAATATGTTATATAATATAAAATATGTTGTTTGTATTATATATATATATACATATTTCTTTTTTAAAGAGTGTGAAGGAACTCATAGAAAAAAAAAATGGAGAAACATTATCATGAATAAATCTAAGACCTGCCTGACTTTTAGACCTTTCCTCTTTCTACTTATTACATTTCAACTGCACTCCTCTTTCTTCTGTTCCTTCGATATCTGGAGCTCAGGGTCTTTGTATCAGCCCTTGCTTCTCCCTGGAAATCACATCCCGGATCTCTTCAATGCTGCTTCTGTCTATGATTCAGTCTCAGCATACACATCATTTTAGTGGAAAGAGCTTCCCTGACTGTGCAGCATGCAGCAGCGACTCAGTCATGCTCTGTGCCCTCCCCTCTGATTTTTACCCTAATGCTTTCCACCCCCTGACATTTCTTGTATCCGTTTGTTGCCCAAGAGCTGGGCTGTGAGCTCATGTGTGCAAGCCTCTTCTCTGAGCTTTCACTGCTGTTCCCAGTGCATCAAATCCTTGAAATAGCTTAGGAACGAAATACATACTTGCTAAGTGAATGCACTAGTGCATACAGGTTCTTCTTCACTGTCCCATCAGAGTTTGAAGCTGCAGTTTGTTCACATGCAGCTCGAAGTCTGAAGGGTTCCTTTAGTCAGTTTTCAGCTATTTGACGGCTTTTCATAACCTGAATGTGAAATCTTGACATCTTTGGCACCTTCAGAATTTTCAGTGTGCTTTTGAGACACATTAAAGAATTCCAAGGGCTTCCCTGGTGGCTCAGAGGTTAAAGCATCTGCCTGCAATGCGGGAGACCTGGGTTCGATCCCTGAGTCGGAAAGATCCCCTGGAGAAGGAAATGGCAACCCACTCCAGCATTCTTGCCTGGAGAATCCCATGGACGGATGGAGGAACCTGGTGGGCTACTGTAAGTGCATTCTCTCTTGTAAAACCAGAAATACAACCCAAATGCCAGTCAAGCAGTCTCTATAAATTGAGAATACTTTGGAGGATGGATTACAGGAGAGCAGGACCAAAGTCACCATATGGAGATGATCATAATGGTTAGAGTCCTCATCAGGGTCAAGAACCTAGAATTCTGTAGAAATATATTAATTCTAGAATATTGTCAATTAAATTTTTAGGAAAAGCTATGTGGGAAGAATAACATGGATCTGTGTATCAGATTTTATGGTGGTTTCAATTATAGTCTCTGTTAAATTTATGGGTTTTGTTTTATACACAGTGACTGTAACTCTATATAGCTGGCAGAAAACACAAGTACTTTGAAAATAATCTGGAAAATGTTCATTAAAAAAATCTGGTGGTTGAATAATACATTTTTTCTTTGATGTATAAATCATTCGGTCCTACTTCTAGTTTCAGAATCCAGTGACTAATCATAAGAGACTTAGCATATTCTATTGCTGTCAATGAATTTGACTTTTATTCCAGTGCTAGTTTAGTGAGTAATGAATTTGAAATAGTATGCACTAATTAATGATCTGAATTTATGTGACACTCCTAATGGAAATAATTTAATAGTTTCCATGCAACAATAAATTTATACAGTTAAATTCACATCTGTCTAGTCAGTCTCAGCTGGGTCACAACTCACATGCCTGGTGTCAGGCAAGTTTCTTCTGCTGTTGACTGTAATAAACTCTTGGAAAAATAAACTTTGGAAGCTGAGACAAAGTGCAGCTTAAAATTGAGTCAGTGTAGTCATTGTTAGTTGAGCTATGTTGAATTAGAACTGAATTGCGGTTATTCAGGATATTCCCTGACTAGATCCTTTTCTTTAATTTTTATATCTAGCAAGAGGTTGGGAAAGTTACCCTTCTCCATCCCAAAACATCTGTTGATAATACTCAAATTTGAGTACCATGGAGTATCAAGGAGGTCTACCGTTTTCTACTTTTATGAGTACATTATTTTACATCCTACATCTGGAGTCCAGTATTAAAAAAAAAAAAAAGGTGTACCCTAAAAGTAGAAAATGGTAGACCTCCATGCTACTCAAATTCGATAAATGGAGTTCAGGGCTTCCCAGGTGGCTCAGTGGTGAAGAATCTACTTGTCCCTTCAGGAGATGCAGGAGATGTGGGTTTGATCACTGAGTCAGAAAGATCCCCTGGAGGAGGAAATGGCAACCCACTTCAGTATTCTTGCCTGAAAAATCCCGTAGACAGAGGAACCTGGCAGGCTAGAGTCCATGGAGTTTCAGAGTCAGACATGACTGAGCATATATGTGACTGTGAGGTGGAGTCCAGGTATTCATGAACATGTAGCTTAGTAAAATAAAGATCATATAGCAAAACATTTTGCCCAGAGCAACTGAATATAATAATTCATTAGAGTATATGAATATATTATTGGTTTCTGAAAAAGAAAGAAGAGAAATTTCAACTTTATTATCAATAGACATACCAATAATATTAATATTATTCTGAATCTTAGAACTACTGAAGAAAATGCAAATCCAGAGATAGGGGCACAAGGTTTAGCAAGTAAAAATACAGGACATTCAGATGGCATTAGCCAAGGTTTCCCAGATGAACAGAACCAATGGGGTACATTTACATATGGAGTTGTGAGGAACTGGCTTATATGATTATGAAAGCTAAGACATCCCGAGACCTATAGACAGTTGGCAAGCTGGAGACCAAGGAGAACCAACAGTATGGTCCCAGTGTCAGTCTGAAAGCTTGATGTCTAAAAAGAGCCTGTGTTTCAGTTTGCATCTGAAAAGACCAATGTCTTCAGCCCAAAAACAACTGAATAGCAATGTCTTCAGCACCAAGACAGGCAAAAGATGCTCCCACTTACTAGCTGGAGTACCAGCATTTATACTCTCTTTATGCCTTCAACTGATTGGATGGGGCTACCCAATTAGGGCAGGCAATCTGCTTTGTTCAGTCTACACATTAAGTTCTAATCTCATTCAAAAACACCCTCAACAAACACACACACCTAGAAAAATATTTGATTAAATATCTGGGTACCCCAGGGCCTACTCAATTTGAAACAAAATTAAACATCACACAGACTAATTGAAATTTCAAATAAATAGTGAGTAATTTTTAGTATAAATATATCCCATGCAATATTCAGAATACAATTAAACTAAATAATTACTTATTACTTGTCTGAAATTCCAATTTAATTGTCCTGTATTTTATCTAAAAACTGATGGATGTTGGATTACACTGTGTTCCTTCTTCTCAAAGTGGATGGACTGATTTGTTTGAGTGGCAGAATGTCAGCTAATATATGAAACTCAGAACAATATGACATAGTTCTTGCACTGTCAGTGTCTCGTTTGAGGATGCATTTGAAGATTTGGCAGTGTTCCAAGATTTTCTCATATGCACACTCTAATTAAATAAACACAATCCAGTTTTTCTATGTTGAAACAATACAATGTTTGTTTGTTTGTTTTTGGTTGTGTGAAAGCCTAGAGAATAGGCAAATTTTCTGTTCAATTCAGTTCAATTCAGTTGCTCAGTCATGCCTGACTCTTTGCAACCCCATGGACTGCAATACACCAGCCCTCCCTATCCATCACCAACTCCCAGAATTCATCCAAACTCATGTCCATTGAGTCAGTAATGCCATCCAACCATCTCATCCTCTGTCGTCCCCTTCTCCTCCTGCCTTCAGTCTTTCCCAGCATCAGAGTCTTTTCAGATGAGTCAGCTCTCTGCATCAGGTAGCCAAAGTATTGGAGTTTCAGCTTCAGCATCAGTCCTTCCAATGAACACCCAGGACTAATCTCCCTTAGGATGGACTGGTTGGATCTCCTTGCAGTCCAAGGGACTCTCAAGAGTCTTCTCCAACAGCACAGTGCCATAGCATCAATTCTTTGACACTCAGCTTTCCTTATAGTCCAACACTCACATCCATACGTGACTACTGGAAAAACCGTAGCCTTCACTAGACGGACATTTGTTGACAAAGTAATGTCTCTGCTTTTTAATATACTGTCTGGGTTGGTCATAACTTTCCTTCCAAGAAGTAAGCGTCTATTAATTTCATGACGCAGTCACCATCTGCAGTGATTTTTTTGGAGCCCCCAAAAATAAAGTCAGCCACTGTTTCCCCATCTTTGTGCCATGAAGTGATGGGACCAGATGCCATGATCTTAGTTTTCTGAATGTTGAGCTTTAAGCCAACTTTTTCACTCTCCTCTTTCACTTTCATCACAAGTATCTTTAGTTCTTCTTCACTTTCTGCCATTAGAGTGGTGTCATCTGCATATCTGAGGTTATTGATATTTCTCCTGGCAATCTTGATTCCAGCTTGTGCTTCTTCCAGCCCAGCGTTTCTCCTGATGTACTCTGCATGTAAGTTAAATAAGCAGGGTGACAATATAAAGCCTTAATGTACTCCTTTTCCTATTTGGAACCAGTCTGTTGTTCTATGTCCAGTTCTAACTGTTGCTTCTTGACCTGCATACAGGTTTCTCAAGAGGCAGGTCAGGTGGTCTGGTATGCCCATCTCCTTCAGAATTTTCCACAGTTTATTGTGATCCACAGTCAAAAGCTTTGGCATAGTCAATAAAGCAGAAATAGATCTTTTTCTGGAACTCTTTTGCTTTTTCGATGATCCAGCAGATGTTGGCAATTTGATTTCTGGTTCCTCTGCCTTTTCTAAAACCAGCTTGAGCATCTGGAAGTTCAGGGTTCATGTATTGCTTAAGCCTGGCTTAGAGAATTTTGAGCTTTACTTCACTAGCGTGTGAGATGAGTGCAATTGTGTGGTAGTTTGAACATTCTTTGGCATTGCCTTTCTTTGGGATCGGAATGAAAACTGACCTTTTCCAGTCCTGTGGCCACTGCTGAGTTTTCCAAATTTACTGACATAATGAGTGCAGCACTTTCATCTTTTAGGATTTGAAATAGCTCAACTGGAATTCCATCACCTCCACTAGCTTTGTTTGCAGTGATGCTTCCTAAGGTCCACTTAACTTCACTGGATGACTGGCTGTAGGTGATTGATCACATCATCGTGATCATCTGGGTCATGAAGATTTTTTTGTACAGTTCTTCTCTGTATTCTTGCCACCTCTTCTGAATGTCTTCTGCTTCTGTTAGGTCCATGCCATTTCTGTCCTTTATTGAGCCCATTTTTGCATGAAATGTTCCCTTGGTATCTCTAATTTTATTGAAGAGATCTCTAGTCTTTTCCATTCTATTGTTTTCCTCTATTTCTTTGCTTTGATCACTGAGGAAGGCTTTCTTATCTCTCCTTGCTATTCTTTGCAACTCTGTATTCAAATGGGTATATCTTTCCTTTTCTCCTTTGTTTTTGCTTCTCTTCTTTTCACAACTATTTGTAAGGACTCCTGAGACAGCCATTTTGCTTTTTTGCATTTCTTTTCCTTGGGGATGGTCTTGATCCCTATCTCCTGTATAATGTCATGAACCTCCATCCTTAGTTCATCAGGCACTCTATCAGATCCAGTCCCATAAATCTATTTCTCACTTTCATTGTATAATTATAAGAGATTTGATTTAGTTCATACCTGAATGGTCTAGTGGTCTTCCCCACTTTCTTCAATTTAAGTCTGAATTTGGCAATAAGGAGTTCATGATCTGAGCCACAGTCAGCTCCCAGTCCTGTTTTTGCTGACTGTATAGGGATTTTCCATCTTTGGCTGCAAAGAATATAATCAGCCTGATTTCAGTGTTGGCCGGCTGGTAATGTCCGTGTGTAGAGTCTTCTCTTGTGTTGTTAGAAGAGAGTATTTGCTATGACATAACTCTATTAGCCTTTGCTCTGCTTCATTCCGTACTTCCAGTCCATTTTAGTTAGCTGATTCCTAGAATGTCGACGTTCACTCTTGCCATCTCCCGTTTCACCACTTCCAATTTGCCTTGATTCATGAAACTAACATTTCAGGTTCCTATGCAATATTGCTCTTTACAGCATCTGACCTTGCTTCCATCACCTGTTTAGTTAGTAATTGGAAAATGTCATATATTTGTATCATCAGAAAATCTAGTGGTATTAACATGAGCTTTAGAGTAAACATGATCAGACCTCTGGAAAGTAAAAGATGATGGAACTTCTGCCTATTCTACAATGTTCTGTTTCTTAGAATGCCCTCGAAAATTTTTACAAACAATTTTTATTTATGTTTTTGTCTTTTATAAACCAGGTACTTGGTACTTTTTATCAAAATTATTGCTTCCATACATTGTTTCAGCTTTTCCCAACTTTGACCAGATCAAAGATTTTGTATGCAGAAAGATATCTGTTTTTTATTCCACTTCTCCTTCAGTTCAGTTCAATCGCTCAGTCATGTCTGACTTGTTGTGACCCCATGGACTGCAGCATTTCAGGCTTCTCTGTCCAACACCAACACCCAGAGCCTTCTCAAACTCATGTCCATCGTGTCAGTGATGCCATTCAACCATATCATCCTCTTCATCCCCTTCTCTTCCTGACCTCAGTATTTGCCAGCATTAGGGTCTTTTCCAGTGAGTCAGCACTTCACATTAGATGGCCAAAGTATTGAAGCTTCAGCTTCAGCATCAGTCCTTCTGGTGATCAGGACTGATTTCCTTTAGGATGGACTGGTTTGATCTCCTTACAGTCCAAGAGACTCTCAAGAGTGTTTTCCAACACCACAGTTCAAAAGCCTCAGTTCTTCACTGCTCAGCTTTCTTTATGATCTAACTCTCACATCCATACATGACTACTGGAAAAACCACAGCTTTGACTAGACCGGCCTTTGTTGGCAAATTAATGTCTCTGCTTTTTACTATGCTGTCTAGATTGGTCATAGCTTTTCTTCCAAGGAGCAAGTGTCTTTTAATTTCACAGTTGCAGTGACCACCTACAGTGAATTTGGAACCCGAGAAAATAAAGTCTGTCACTGTTTCATTGTTTCCCCATTTAGTTGTCATGAAATGTTGGGACCAGATGCCATGATCTTAGTTTTATGAATGTTGAGTTTTAAGCCAAATTTTTCACTCTCTTCTTTCACTTTCATCAAGAGGCTCTTCAGTTCCTCTTTGCTTTCTGCCATAAGGGTGGTATCATCTGCATATCTGAGGTTTTTGATATTTCTCCCTGCAGACTTGATTCCAGCTTGTGCTTCATCCAGCCTGGGATTTTGCATTATGAACTCTGCATATTTGTTAAATAAGCAGGGTGTCAATGTACATCCTTGACATACTCCCTTCCCAATTTGGAACCAGGCAGTTGTTCCACCTCCGGTTTTAACTGTTGCTCCTTCACTGCACATAAATTTCTCTGGAGGCATGTAAGGTGGTCTGGTCTTCCCATCTCTTGGAGAATTTTCCAGTTTGTTGTGTTCCAAAAAGTCAAAGGCTTTGGTATAGTCAATAAAGCAGAAGTAGATTTTTTTTTTTTTTTTTTCCTGAAACTGTCTTGCTTTTTCTCTGATCCAACGGATGTTGGCAATTTGATTGCTGGTTCCTCTACCTTTTCTAAATCCAGCTTGAATATCTGGAAATTCTTGGTTCACATACAGTTGAAACCTAGTTTGGAGAATTTTGAGTATTACTTTGCTAACAGGTGAGATGCGAGCAATGGTGCAGTAGTTTGAACATTCTTTGTAGTAGTGTGACCATTCTTTGGCATCGCCTTTCTTTGGAATTGGAATGAAAACTGACATTTTCCACTCCTGTGGCCCCTGCTGAGTTTTCCAAATTTGCTGACATATTGAGTGCAACACTTTCACAGCATCATCTTTTAGGACTTGAAATAGCTCAATGAGAATTCCATCACCTCCGCTAGCTTTCTCTGTGCTAATGCTTCCTAAGGCCCACTTGACTTCACATTCCAGAATGTCTGGGTCTAGGTGAGTGAGCACACCATTGTGGTTATCTGGGTCATGAAGATCTTTTTCCCACAGTTCTTCTGTGTATTCTTACCACCTTTTCTTAGTATCTTCTGCTTCTGTTAGGTCCATACCATTTCTGTCTTTTATTGTGCCCATCTTTGCAGGAAATATTCCCTTGGTATCTCTAAAATCTTGAAGAGATCTCTAGTCTTTCCCATTCTATTGTTTTCCTCTATTTCTTTGCATTGATCACTTAGGAAGGCTCTCTTATCTCTCCTTGCTTTTCTTTGGAGCTCTGCATTCAGATGGGTATATTTTTCTTTTCTCATTTCCTTTTTGCTTCTCCTTTTCTCAGTTATTTGTAAGGCCTCCTCAGACAACCATTTTGCCTTTTTGCATTTATTTTTCTTTGGGATGGTCTTGATCACCGCCTTCTATAATAGTGTCACAAACCTCTGTCCACAGTTCTTCAGGCACTCTGCTTATCAGATCTAATCCCTTGAATATATTAGTCACTCTTCTGTATAATCATAAGAGATTTGATGTAGGTCTTACCTCAGTGGTCCCTTTTCTGAAAACCGCTAGACCATTGAGCTATATCCTAAATAAAGTTAGTTTAAAAATGACCAAGATGCTGAGATAGTTTTTCAAATTTGATACCATTCTTTATCTAACTTTTGGAATGATCATGGATTTTATTTTCTACCAAAATATGAATATGAATCCAGTATATTATGAAACCAATACACTTTATGGGCAATTTTTAGCAAACTTCAATATACGGGAGTTACGATTAACAAAATGAGGACCCTAAAAATATGTACAGTTGGATATAAATGGTATATTTCATAGAATGTTTTTAAAATATGATTATGTATTTCAGTTAACTGGGATGATAACAAACAAACCTAAATGTTAATGTTTTGACTTGATCTTTAAAATGAATGAACCATAAAACCAAGCACAGAAATTTTGGACAAAGGTCACTAGTACTTTTGGTAGCTAAATAGAAAAGATCATGACTGTAATTTGTATGGTAAAAAAAAAAAAAATACAACCAAATCCAGAAAGTAATATTCTTTTTAGAATTTTTCAAAGCCAATTTCAGAATAACCTTTGAAAGTGACATTCACTTAAAGGGAAAATATTTTCTGAAACCTTGGATATGAATAAGGCTGAAACTTTTCTAGGTCAAAGAATGTAACCACTGAGGAAAACAAAAAAAGAAAAGACCTTTATTAACACCATCAGAGTCTCTATACCTAAACTCTTAATTGAGAGCTTGAGTTTTTACCGGTATAGCTAGCTCTGTGATTTTAGAGCTATTAAAGTCAACACTTCAGTGGACTTTCTTCATGTATATTATGTCATTAGGAAAGACATACTGAACTTCATATTGCCCAATCAATAAGTGTGTGGGAAGAAGTTTGGCAATAACTGACAGCTCTGTTCATTTCAGTCACTCAGTTGTGTCCCACTCTTTGTGACCCCATGAATCGCAGCATGCCAGGTCTCCCTGTCCATCACCAACTCCTGGAGTTTACTCAAACTCATGTCCATTGAGTTGGTGATGCCATCCAACCATCTCATCCTCTGTCCTCCCCTTCTCCTTCCACCTTCAATCTTTCCCAGCATCATGGTCTTTTCAAATGAGTCAACTCTTCACATCAGGTGGCCAAAGTATTGGAGTTGCAGCTTCAGTATCAGTCCTTCCAATGAATATTCAGGACTGATATCCTTTAGGATGGGCTGCTTGGATCTCCTTGTAGTCCAAGTGACTCTCAAGAGTCTTCTCCAACACCACAATTCAAAAGCATCAATTCTTCACTGCTCAGCTTTATTTATAGTCCAACTCTCACATCCATACATGACTCCTGGACAAACCATAGCCTTGACTAGATGGACCTTTGCTGTCAAAGTTATGTCTCTGCTTTTTATTTTTTTTTTTCATTTATTTTTATTAGTTGGAGGCTAATTACTTTACAATATTGTAGTGGGTTTTGTCATACATTGACATGAATCAGCCATGGATTTACATGTATTCCCCATCCCGATCCCCCCTCCCACCTCCCTCTCTACCCAATCCCTCTGAGTCTTCCCAGTGCACCAGGCCCGAGCACTTGTCTCATGCATCCAACCTGGGCTGGTGATCTGTTTCACTATAGATAATAGACATGTTTCGATGCTGTTCTCTAGAAACATCCCACCCTCGCCTTCTCCCACAGAGTCCAAAATTCTGTTCTGTACATCTGTGTCTCTTTTTCTGTTTTGCATATAGGGTTATCATTACCATCTTTCTAAATTCCATATATATGTGTTAGTATGCTGTAATGTTCTTTATCTTTCTGGCTTACTTCATGCTTTTTAATATGCTCTCTAGGTTGGTCATAACTTTCCTTCCAAGGAGTAATTGTCTTTTAATATCATGGCTTCAGTCACCATCTGCAGTGATTTTGGAGCCCAAAAGAACAAAGTCTGACTCTGTTTCCACTGCTTCCCCATCTATTTACCATGAAGTGATGCCATGATCTTGGTTTTCTGAATGTTGAGCTTTAAGCCAACTTTTTCACTCTCCTCTTTCACTTTCATCAAGAGGCTCTTTAGTTCTTCTAAAGTGAAGAAGTTCTTCACTTTCTGCCACTAGAGTGATGTCATCTGCATATGTGAGGTTATTGATATTTCTCCAGGCAATCTTGATTCCAGTTTGTGCTTCATCCAGCCCAGCTCTATACCAAGACAGCTCTATACCAAGCAAAATTTTGAGAACTCGATAGACTGCATCAAGTCTATTGTTGCTTTTATTAAGAATCATCTGCCTTAAATACTTTGTCCCATGGGTGTTTGAATGTTCTTACTGGGATGGTTAAAAAAAAATTCATGAAATAAAGTGCTTCAATTGCTCGTAATTTTAGAGATTTTTGATGAAATGTAAGATAAATTTTTAAAAAACTGCTTCTATGAGTATATATCTTGAGTGAGGTAAGTGGTTGAAATGCTCCAACTTGAATTTAAATTGTGGTTTCCTTTGAAAAGTATGGGATATCATGATGAAGGCAAAGACTTGGATAAAAGGCTGATCTCATTTTTCTTATAAATTTGGTTTATTTTTCATTTTTTGTACCTGAATATCCTTATTAACTGGAGAAGGAAATGGCAACCTGCTCCAGTATTTTTGCCTGGAGAATTCCATGGACAGAAGAGCCTGGTGGGCTACAGTCCATGGAGTCCCAAAGAGTGGGACTAAGTGACTAACATACACACACACACACATTCTTATTAACATCTGCATTTGCAAAACTGAACTTCTTTTCATTGTTTCTATCAACATCACCATACTGAAATGAAATTTTATAGTTGGATGAAGAGAGTTGATCATATGGAATATTATATTCTTTGTGACTCTTAGCTTATTTGGATTTGACATAAATAGGTTTCTTTTGAAAGGAAAATAGCTTTTCATGACTTATTTTTCTAAGACATTAAAAGCAAACTGAACAGCTCTTCAGAGAATATTCCAGTGTGTCACATAAAACAAGCAGTTTCACCTGTTACAAAGAAGTGAACTCAATCAATTTTCTATAAGCTGTAGCTTGAAAATTTAACTCCACCAAATTATTGTTAGGACCATTCACACCTCTTGTTTTCAGGTTTTTGTCTTCACATAGTTCATGAAGAAGTAAAAATAATTCATTGCCTCTATCCACTTGCATATTATTTATTTATCATGGATAACAAAATATCCCAAAACTTAGTGCCTTTAAAAAAAAAAAACCAAACAAACAAACAAGAAATATGCATTTTTATTATAGATATCTTGTAAATTAAGAATTAGGAGTAACTTGGCTGACTCTGATTTCTGACTCTGATTCTTTTATGAAGTTGCAGTTAAGATATCATCTAGAGCTATAGTCATCTGCAAATTTACCTGAGGCTGGAGGATCTGTTTCTCTGTGACTCACTCACATAACCATTGTTATGGTTGTTGCTGGTTGTTGATTGGAGGCCTCAGTCTTTCCCCATGGGACTGTGATTCACTCACATAACCATTGTTATGGTTGTTGCTGGTTGTTGATTGGAGGCCTCAGTCTTTCCCCTTGTGGACTGTGACTCACTCACATAACCATTGTTATGGCTGTTGCTGGTTGTTGATTGGAGGCCTCAGTCTTTCCCCTTATGGACTGTGACTCACTCACATAACCATTGTTATGGTTGTTGCTGGTTGTTGATTGGAGGCCTCAGTCTTTCCCCTTGTGGACTGTGACTCACTCACATAACCATTGTTATGGTTGTTGCTGGTTGTTGATTGGAGGCCTCTGTCTTTCCCCATGTGGACTGTGACTCACTCACATAACCATTGTTATGGTTGTTGCCCGTTGTTGATTGGAAGCCTCCGTCTTTCCCCTTGTGGACTGTGACTCACTCACATAACCGTTGTTGTGGTTGTTGCTGGTCATTGATTGGAGGCCTCAGTTTTTCCCCATGTGGACTTTTCCACAGTGGGCACCTCATGATAGGACAGCTGGTTTCTTGCAGAGTGAGCAATCCAAGAGGCCAGCTGAAAATAGCAGTGTCCCTTTTAGCATATTTTGTGAAGTTACATACCATTGCTTCCTCAGTATGTGTTTGTCATGCAGATTACCCTTTTACAGTGTATGAAAGGTGCTACCCAAGAGTTTCAAACAAGAATCATGTTGGAGGGGTCAAGTGGAAGCTGTCTACTCCCATCCATGTCAGAGTATCATCATGAAACATTGTGATGCCAATATGGAGACAAGAAATTGTCTAGAGGTTGGAACTAATACACAGTGAATGTCCTTTCTATTTAATTCAGTTCAATTTTCAGAACTTTGAGACTCAGCACAAGTTTACCTTGCATTTGAACCCAAATGGTATCAAAATTTCTATTGTTTTCCAGAAGGTATTTTAAGACATCATATCAATATTAAGACATAATTGATATAGTATGGAGTTGAATTCAAATTTTAAATGAAATTTCTAGGAGATTTTAAAAGTAGATCATATTTAGGTGAAGATGGCTAGATATTTTTTGTTGTTATTCAGTAGTTCAGTTGTGGCCAACTCTTTGTGACCCCATGAACTGCAGCACACCAGGCTTCCTTGTCCTTCACTATCTCCTAGAGCTTGCTCAAACTCATGTCCATTGAGTTGATGATGCCTTCAAACATTTCATCCTCTAATGCCCACTTTTCCTCCTGCCTTCAGTTTTTCCCAGCATCAGGGTCTTTTCCAATGAGTCAACTCATCACATCAGATAGCCAAAGTATTGGAGCTTCAGTTTCAACATCAGTCTTTTCGATGAATATCCAGGGCTGATTTCCTTTAGGATTGACTGGTTTGATCTCCTTGCTGTCTCAAGAGTCTTCTCCAGCACCAGAATTCAGAAGGATCAATTCTTCAGTGCTCATGGACAATGGAGCCTGGCAGGCTATAGTCCATGGAGTCACAAAGAGTCAGACATGAGTTAGTGACTAAACAATAAAAACATACTTTCTTTGGTAGGGAAGTTTGAGAAGCATTTTCCTTTAGGGAATTTATAAGACAGGTTGGCTGCATAACTGTTCTAAATATCTGAGATAAAAAGGTGCCATGTCAGCCTATTTTTTGTTAGTGCTTAAGTTCTTGAACATGTTCTCTATAAAATGTCTTTTTTTTCTTTTTTTGCATTTTTATGTAACCTAAGCTTTTTTCAATCAGCTCTCATCTATAGATGCCTAAATGCTTCCATATTTCAAAACCAATATTAAATGCTTTGTGTTCCACAGAAACTTTCCATTTGGCCTCCATAAACCTCTCTAGCCTACTGACTCCTGTCCACCGTGGGTGGGGTGAAGGCCATAGAGTGTATGGAGTTGTGAAGAGAGAGGGAGTTTGGGGATAAGTTAGAAGTAACAACAGTATTGTCTGAGATTACTCCCATAGTAGCTTTCACTATGGTACTTTCATGTCAGTTATGAATATCCATCTTGTAATATCATAGTCATAATAAGAGACTCGATAATAATTTGTTGAATTATGTTTCTTGAAATAAATCTGTGCTCAGTAAATAACTTTACACTGGTTATCATGATATGAAATTTAAGGCTTTCATGTGATGCTTTTCATACTCTCTCTGAGAAAGAGAAAACTCACCAATTAAAAAGTTCTGCTCTGCTATTTATCATTCATTGATCTTAGTTTAGAATGTAATTGGTTTCAATACATTGAAGATTTTCTGCTTTGGTTCTTCATTCTCATATGATTCTCAGCATTATTGCTTTCATTGACAAAGATATTTGTCATACTGCTGTGCTTATGAAAAAGGAACACTAGTGATTACTCACGTATTTTTGTAGAACATGCCACTTGTACCACCCATTTTAAAAGTTAAATTGAATAGTGCCTTGATTAATTCTTATTTTCCTAATTAAACAACAAAGTATTATAAGACAAGGTTATTCTTTAGACTCCCTGAAGCACCAAAACATATTACATTTTAGTTGCTTCATTTGATTGCACAAGTTGTGAATTACCAAAAGAGTTTAATTCTCTTACTAAAAACCTTTTTTTCTATTTTTTTTTAAATGGCCTTATCCAAATCAGCTTCTCTCCCTGCTTTCCCTGTCCCTTCTGTCCTCTCCCTTACTTTCTTTCTCCCTCCCCACTTTCCTCCTTCCTTTTTTCCTCTCATCTTTTCTTCCTATTTAAGATAAATAATTTAGGGCCACAACTGACCCTTTTTGCTTCAGTTATGGAAACTCATCGATTTGTAAGCTTCTTTAGAACAAAACTGTGCTTGAAAGTGTTAGTCGCTAAGTTGTATCTGACTCTTTGTGACCCCATGGACTGTAGCCCACCGGGATCCTCTGTCCATGGAATTTTCCAGGCAAAAATACTGGAGTGGGTTGCCATTTCCTTCCTGACCTAGGGATAAAACCTGGGTCTCCTGCATTGCAGGCAAATTCTTTACTATCTGAGCCACAGCTGTTCAAACTGTGTTTAGTACAATATTAGCATCGTGCCTGAATAACGCAGACATTTATAAATATTTCCTCAATGAATGAATTCGGTGGGTCATACATAATAATTGAGTGTCATATGTGATTTTAAAGCTCTTGAATTTCTGGTCTATAAGTGATGGTTGATATTACTTGAAAGGTCTTTTGTTTGGCTTAAGCATTATTTATTTACCATTGATAAGCATATATCTCATAACTTATTCCCTTGCTGATAGTATCAAAAGGAAGCACTATTGAAAGACCAAAGGGGCCATGAACCTCATTCTTTGAAAATTGTGCTTTCAAGTCAGGGCAGTGCTAGCTAACAAGAGATTTTAGTGATTCAGACCTAGAAAGTCCTCTCTTTTCTCTGGGTAGAAGATACATATACCAATCCTCTCTTCACTTTATTTAATCCCAATTACTGTAGAATTAGTGGGGGAAATGAAGAGTAATTTAGCAGGTTTTCAGCCACATTTATATGTATAAACAGTAATACTGTCAGTACCATTACCTTTTAAATCAAAGAGTACGAACTACACCTCAAAGCATGTACAAAACATATAAATTTAAAGAGATTCGTCACAGAGCAATGAATTTAGTATAAATAAATATTATAAATGTACATTTATACTGTGCATAAATACCATTAAATCATATGTTCAGCCTTTTTCTTTATATTCTTGCCATTAATAATTCCTTTATGAATGTGGTATATATTTATGTACATAATGTATATGTATGTATTTATGTAAAGATTAAGGTTTTAGATTACAACTACTCTATCACTATGCACATGTTGGGAAAATTGGAAGAGCATTCACAAAGGGAACTGTCAATCGAAATTGAAAGTGGACTTTAGGCCAAAATCAGCAATCTGATTCAAAGTATTCAGGGAACCAATGTAATAATCATTTTAGGAGAGTGGGGTGACAAGCTTATTGTAATTCCATAGATCTTTCTTTAGTAAATACAATGCTATCACCTACAAATTGTGCTAAAGTGATTAAAGATATAAAGATACTAAAGCAAACTACTTATTTCACTTGCCTGGGTAATGGATCCTGAATTATCCAATGAGTGCATCTGCATTAGTTTAAATTAACTGGATGAGTTGTTGTTGTTTTTCCAGATCTTCAGATCTGTGCTTGTTATTGTCAGAATTGAGAAAATTGAATTATTACTATCTGTTAAAGTGAAAATAGCAATTTAATCAGTTATTTTTAGCAATATCCAAAGTAGATGTTAAGAGACATCAGAGGGAAAAACATTCCCTAGTCTACCAAATTGCTAAATAAAAGCTTTTTTAAAGAACAAGTAAGCCTAGATAATGTTCAGTCTTACACTTATTTAGGAAATATGTATAAAATATATAAAGAGAACAATGTGACTTGTCATAATATTTCTGCCCTCATTGGCAAACAGCTGGCTGCTTAACATTAAATGCTTTATGGGAGCAATTAGTTTAAAGACCGTGTTTGTCAAAATATGGTCAATTTATTAAAATGAAAAAACATTTTGGTGGGCTGTTTCCAAGAGTAACATGGATTACCTATTGATTACCCCACAATTACATACTCAAAAGCATTTTTAAATGACTTCTGTCGAACTTTCAGTTTGTGGAAATAAACCACATGGAATACATAACAAATACATTACCTATAAAAGAAGAAATAAGAAATAGATATTTTCAAAGTAGTGCAACAGTCCAAAGAAAGAAAAGATGTTCACTAAAATGCTGGGGCCACAAAGGCATCTTTACCATATGTGCGCAGCAGTTGGTCATGTAAGAGGCTCAGTGGCAAGTGCTGTAATAAAGTCCTTTTGAAGCTGAGGTTTCCTTCTAGGTGTGGTCAAGCCAGAGCAACACAGCCAGCCATGCCCTCCTTCAGCGGTCTACCAAACTCAGCATGAAGCAGGGAAGTAAGTCACCTTTGCCATCTCCTGTATCTAGCTTCACTTCTGAAACTTCTGCTCTGGGAAAGTGGGGTTCCTTCATCATGTCAAGTCTCACTTTCTTCATTTGTAGAAGAGAACTAAAATACTTAACTTTATAAGTTTATTGTGAGGATGATAGGATATTTTTATATCCTTAATGAGTAAGTTAGTTTTTCCTCCTGTACCTCATATGTGCTATGGTCCTGGAGAGGAAGTAGGGAAAACAGCACCCTGGGAAGGAGGTAGGGAAAGCACCTAATAAGATATAAGAGGGAAGTGAAAGGAAGTCTGATCGGGGAAAGTGATAGGATAGGGGAATGAGTAAGAAGGAAAAGGTAGGAGAACCCATCAGATTAGAAACAGCCTCCTTAGTAAAGGCAGGATCTGAGAACTTGGTCCTTAGTGGCTGGCTTCCTGAAGCATAGTGTTGGTGGATGTCTCAGCCTTTCAAAACAAATATATCAGAATATCTGGGTTCAAACCTCCTTGGATTGAAATTTTTTCAAAGCTTCCTTAGAGATTCCAGTGTAATGTAAGGTTAAGGGGAATTAAAAAGGATCCAATAATTCATAACATATATTTTTTTAAAAGATGAATCTGATGTGAAAATACAAAATTAAAAAAATTGACATACAACTTGAAGACCCAAGACCTATTTTTGGCAAGGACCGGGAGAGACACTTTTGTATCCTTGGATGGAAAACATTTGAAGGTTTTTAAGCTAAAGAGTGATATGATCATACTAAATAATGATAGTGATAGTAGTAGCAGTAGTAGGACTTCTAGGAGTAATTTTAATGGTGGATACAGAAAACACAGAGCTCTTAGGAGGACGTCCTTCAATGATCCAGGTGTGAAATGCTGTTGATGTGAAGATATTGTTACATTGTTTGGTTGCTCAGTCCTGTCTGGCTTCTTGCAACCCAATGGTCTGCAGCATGCCAGGTTTTCCTGTTCTTCACCATCTCCCCGAGCTTGCTCAAATTCATGTCCATTGAGTTGGTGATGCCATCCAACCATCTCATCCTCTGTCATCCCCTTCTCCTCCTGCCCTCAATTTTTCCCATCATCAGGTTCTTTTCCAGTGTGTTGGCTGTTTATATCAGGTGGCCAACGTATTGGAGTGTCAGCTTCAATATCAGTCCTTTCAATGAGTATTTAGGACTGATTTCCTTTAAGATTGACTGGTTTGATCTCCTCACAGTCCAAGGGACTCTCAACTGTCTTCTCCAACACCACAGTTCAAAATCATCAATTCTTCAGTGCTTACCCTTCTTTATGGGCAAACACTCACATCCATACACAATTACTGGAAAAACCATAGCTTTGACTATGCAGACCTTTTTTGTAGGCAAAGTGATGCCTCTGCTTTTCAATACACTAAGTCTGTCATAGCTTTTCTTTTAAGAAGCAAGTGTCTTAATTTCATGTCTGCAATCACTATCTGCAATGATTTTGGAGCCCAAGTTGTGGACATGTCTGGAGGTGAAAGTAAAGTTGGATGCTATAAAGAACAATATTGCACAGGAGCCTGGAATGTTAGGTCCACGAATCAAGGTAAATGGGAAGTGGTCAAACAGAAGATTGGAGAAGGAAATGGCAACCCACTCCGGTATAACTTGCCTGGAGAATCCCTGTGGACAGAGGAACCTGGCAGGCTAACGTTCATGAGGTTGCAAAGAGTCAGACACAACTGAGTGACTGACCACAGCACAGCACATTGTATCTACCACTGTGGGCAAGAATCCCTTAAAAGAAATAGAATAGTCCTCATAGTCAGCCAAAGAGTCCAAAATGTAGTACTTGGGTGCAATCTCAAAACCAACTCTGTTCAAATCATGAACAGAATGATATCTGTTCATTTCCAAGGTAAACTATTCAATAGCACAGTAATCCAAGTCTATGCCCCAATCACTAATGCCAAACAAGCTAAATTTGAATGGTTCTATGAAGACCTACAAGACCTTCTAGAACTAACACCAAAAAATAAAAATTTTAAAAAATGTCCTTTTCATTATAGGGGACTGGAATACAGAAGTAGGGAGTCAAGAGATTCCTGAAGAAACAGGCAAGTTTTGCCTTGGAGTACAAAACGAAGCAGGGCAAAGGCTAACAGAGTTTTGCCAAGAGAACACACTGGTCATAGCAAACACCCTCTTCCAACAACACAAGAGAAGACTCTACACATGGACATCACCAGATGGTCAATACCAAAATCAGATTGATCATATTATTTGCAGCCTAAGATGGAGAATCTCTATGCAGTAAACAAAAACAAGACAGGATCATGAACTTCTTATTGCAAAATTAAGACTTAATTTGAAGATAGATAAGGCATGCAGAAAGCACCATGGAGGCAGTCTAGTAGAGTGAGAAGATGATGGTACCTGGGCAGTGAGTGTGGGAGAAACACATGCTAGGTGTAATGACAGCAAAGTGGAGGGACAGGTGGTAGACTACTTAGGCTGTGGATATGCACCAATATTTTTTAAGGGTCAAAATTATTCTATTACATAATCACAATCTTGTATGAAGTAACAACTGGGGAAAAAAATGACTTATTGTGGATTAAAATTGAAAAGCTTGAAAATGGAATGGTGAATTATAATAAGCTTATTATGTATTTTGCCAGAGGCATCTGTTTATAAAGCCAACTACAAACAAACAAACAAACAAATACAGCTAATGGTTCATCAGAGCAACAAGTTTTGCAAATTCATCAGTAGCATACTTCACTTTGTGTATGAGAAAGAAGTGATCAAGATATATGAACTCTTTAAAGAGAGCAAATTACAGCACCCTTAATTATGTGACCATTGGCCATTTTTATCCCAGCCATGTTTGAAAGCTGTATGTTTATGTTGTTGTTCAGTCATTCAGTTGTATCTGACTCTCTACGACCCCATGGACTGCAGCATGGCAGGCTTCTCTGTCTTTCACTGTCTCCCGGAGCTTGCTCAAACCCATGTATATTAAGTCTTTGATGCCTTCCAACCATCTCATCCTCTGTAGGCCTTTTCTTCTGCCTTCAATCTTTCCCAGCATCAGGGTCTTTTCCAGTGTGTTGGCTGTTCGTATCAGGTGGCCAAAGTATTGGAGCTTCATCTTCAGCATCAGTCTTTCCAATGAATATTTAGGCTTGATTTACTTTAGGATTGACTGGTTTAATCTCTGCTGACCAATGGACTCTCAAGAGTCTTCTCCACCTTCCAAAATGATGACCCTGAGTCATTAAGAGAAAGTTAGATGGTAGGCAACATACAATGTATGTTGTATATCATAGCACACTTCCCCACTTTCTTAGATAGCAGAGCACTTTTAGTCCATGAGTGGATTGGTTTTGCTTAGTTATTTATTTTGAATTATTTTATTCGATATTTTAATAATGAAATAAGAACTTATGAATCCACTACACAAAACAAAAGCTATAAGTTTTATAATGAGCTACATTTAACCATATTTCCCCATCCACCATCTTGCTCCATCCCAAGGAAGCAGCATTCTCAATCCCCTGCTCATCATTGCCTTGCTTACTTTTTTACATAATTTTGTTATGATCACACTTTGGATACTCTCTCTGGGCATACTTTTTCACTTTGTGTTATTTTACTAAGATTCAACCATGTTGTTGTCTGTTGCTTGATTTGTTCATTCACACTGACACCTGTGAATGCACTGTGACGACTTCTTTGGTTAATTGTGTGAGCTAGTATGTGCTTATTTTTAATCAATCTTGGTATCTGCTTTTCTTTACACGTCTATTTGTGATTCCTTATTTATCTGTTTGGGGCTTCCCAGGTGGGACTAGTGTTAAAGAACCCACCTACCAGTGCAAGAGATGTAAGAGACATGGGTTTGATTCCTGGGTGGGGAAGATCCCCTGGTGGAGGGCATGGCAATCCACTCCAGTATTCTTGCCTAAAAAGCCCCATGGACTGAGGAGCCTGGTGGGCTACAGTCCATAGAGTTGCAAAGAATCAGACATGACTTAAAAGACTTAGGACACACTGATATGATTAAATTTTATAATTGTGTTATCAACTTCTGTTTAAAAATCCATTGGAAATAGCAGAGCATTTTTGAGTTCCTGACCCCAGGGAACATTTCCTTAAAGGAAATTCTAGGCATTTTCTATCATTCATATATTACCACAACAATATTGCAATACAAACTACCTCAAAATTTAAAGGGGCTTAGGACAACAACCATTTATTGTTCTCACAGGCTCACTGGTTAGCATGCTGACCTGGGCTGGGCTGACGGCTCTAAGCTGGCCTCATGTAGGAGTCTGTGGCCAAATCATGGGTTGCCTAGGATTGGCTGGGTTAGACCAACTCTGCTGGGACTGCCCAACTCATCCCCTATAAACAAGCCCAGGCTTATTGTCATGGTAGAAGCAGGAGTCCAAAAGAAGAAATGGAGATGGGCGATCTCTTTCCCATACTTCTGCTATGTTGAGTTTGCTATCAGCTCGTTGACAAAGCAAGAGCTGTCGGGGGCAGGGCCCACTGACTAACATTGTAAGACAGGCTGCAGCCGTTAGTGCTCGCAGTATACTGCACATTTTTTAAAAATTCAGATATTAGTTCTTCTTTACCTTACAAAACTGCTTTGTATTCATCATATGCTTGAGAAAATAAGTAAATATATTGTGGATAATGGGAGCCAAGTTTCTCATTATTGGAGAAGGAAGTGACAAACATAGAAAGAAGGAAGAGCAGAAAGGACCCTGTGGGGTTGGATTTGTATTTAAGGCATTACTGTGAAATAAAGGATTTAATAAACAGTTGTTTGATAGCTATTCCCTAGCTTTGTTCTCTGAGAAGGCATAGAATCCATGACACTACACTAGGAATGAATACACTTAGTATCTAGTATTTGATTTTTACTTACCATTCTCCACTATAAACGACCAGGGCTCCTTGGAAAAATGGCTGATTTCAGGACCGAGGCAGGGAAAGTCCAAGATTAACCTGGAAAATCCTGTATGCCAAAAGTTTAGGAAGTGTTCAAAGAAAGATGGATATATATCAAAAGAACACGGGGGCCAATGTGAAGGAGCTTCCACTGACAAATCTGGGATAATATGAATGCCAAAATCTTGAATTTGTAGGATTGTAACTATTAAATAAAATTATAATCTTGGCGGGCTTCCCTGGTGGCTCAGCAGTAAAGAATCCACCTGATATGCAGGAGATATGGGTTCAATCCCTGATCTGGGAAGATCCACATGCCACTGAGCACCTAAGCCTGTATGCGACAACTATTGAGCCTGTCTGTGCCCTAGGCGCCAGGAGCTACAACTGCTGAGCCGGTGTGCTGCAACTACAGAAGTCCATACATTCTAGAGCTCATGAGCCCCAGTAAGTCATAGCAATGAGGAGCCTGCACACCACAACTAGAGTGTCTCCCACTCACCACAGCTAGAGAGAAACCCATGCAACAACAAACAGCCAGCACAGCCAAAACTAAGTAAACAAATAAATATAATCTAGGAGCCTATCTGAATTTTAATTTCACAAAATCACAGCCATGAAATTAAAAGACACTTGCTCCTTGGAAGAAAAGTTATGACCAACCTAGAGAGCATATTAAAAAACAAGACACATTACTTTGCCGACACAGGTCCATCTAGTCAAGGCTATGGTTTTTCCAGTGGTCATGTATGGATGTGAGAGTTGGACTATAAAGAAAGCTGAGCACTGAAGAATTGATGCTTTTGAACTGTGGTGTTGGAGAAGACTCTTGAGAGTCCCTTGGACTGCAAGGACATCCAACCTGTCCATCCTAAAGGAGATCAGTCCCAGGTGTTCATTGGAAGGACTGATATTGAAGCTGAAACTCCAATACTTTGGTCACCTGATGTGAAGAGTTGACTCATTGGAAAAGACCCTGATGCTGGGAAAGATCAAAAGCAGGAGGAGAAAGGGACAACAGAGGATGAGATGGTTGGATAATATCACAGACTCAATGGATGTGAGTTTGACTAAGCTCCAGGAGTTGCTGACTGGTGTGCTGCAGTCCATGGGGTCGCAAAGAGTTGGACACGACTGAGCGACTGAACTGAACTGAGGAGCCTGTCTGGGGAAGCTCTTATTTTAGTAAAAATCCATCTGATAAATGTGGAAGGAATGTTTGAAATTAGAAAGCCACCATTTCTCAGTCATAATATAATTATTGGTCTAGGCAAGACCTGTCAATGGATGCTAAAAGAAATGGGTAAAAGTTTAAAAAGTAGCAGAATACTTAATATAGTCTTAAAATATCTCACATATGGTATATGTTCATTAATTTTAAAAGGCAAAATAATTTTACAGTAGAAAAACATAGCAGACACCACCTTAACAACATAATAAAAACTTTGTCAGCTGTGAGTCTAATTGAAAGCATGAGCTTTCTGATAATGATGCATGGGAAAGAACACAGCAGTACTTTTGTGATATCCCTGACAAAAGTGCAGAAATGGAATATAATTTTGAAGAAACATCAGACAAACCAAAGTTGATGGTTATTATACAAAATAATTGGCCTGCACTCTTCAGGGATGTCAGTATCAAGAAAAAAAGAAGACTCAGAAACTATTTCAGATTAAAAGGAGCAAAAGTATCATGACAACTGAATGCAATGTATGATCTTGAGACATTATTGGGACAACTTGGAAACTGAGTAAGGTTTGTAACATCTGTAGGTTAAAAGACAGTATGGTATCAAAGTCATTTTCCTGATTTTAAAAATTGTTCCATGATTATGTGAGAGAATCCCTTGCTTTTAGTAAATACAGACTGAGATGGGGGAAAGGGATATTACATCTGCACCGCACACACATATACATAAAGGGAAAAGGGAAGAGAGAGAAAGCAAAGTAACTGTCACAAAATGCCAACACCTCTGTGATGGTCATTCACAAATTCTTTGTACTATACTTGCAATATTCAAATTATATCCAAATAATTAGAAAGTGATTATTAACCAAAAATATGTAAGCATGCATTTTCCCATTGCTCATCAATATCATTAATGAATTAATACATTTTGTTCAATCACAATTAAATACTATATGAAATGAGGAAACTATATAATACCTAGGGTAGCTATTAACTAATTACCAGCAATATTAAACTGAAGAGTGGGATTTTAGTTGGTCCCAATTTAGGTAGCTCAACATTCAGAAAACTAAGATCATGGCATCTGGTCCTACCACTTCATTGCAAATGGATGGGGAAACAATGAGAACAGTGACAGATTTTATTTTGGGGGGCTCCAAAATCACTGCAGATGGTGACTGCAGTCATGAAATTAAAAGATGCTTACTTCTTGGAAGAAGAGTTATGACCAATCTAGATAGCATATTAAAAAGCAGAGACATTACTTTGCCAACAAAGATCCATCTAGTCAAAGGTATGGTTTTTCCAGTAGTCATGTATGGATGTGAATGTTGGCCTATAAAGAAAACTGAGCGCCAAAGAATTGATGCTTTTGAACTGTGGTGTTGGAGAAGACTCTTGTGAGTCCCTTGGACTGCAAGGAGATCCAAGCAGTCCATCCTAAAGGATATCAGTCCTGATATTCATTGGAAGGACTAATACTGAAGCTGCAACTCCAATACTTTGGCCACCAGATGCAAAGAGTTGACTCAGTGGAAAAGACCCTGATGCTGGGAAAGATTGAAGGTGGGAGGAGAAGGGGACGCAGAGGATGAGATGGTTGGATGGCATCACCGACTCAATGGACATGAGTTTGAGTAAATTCACTCTGGGAGTTGGTGATGGACAGGAAGCCTGGAGTGCTGCAGTCCATGGGGGTCACAAAGAGTCGGACACGACTGAGCGACTGAACTGAACTGAACTGAACTGAATTTAGGTAGCACCCAGATCTTGGCCATTTTCTATTTTTGGAGTGAAGTGACTTTGTATCAGTGAGTAGAGTTGGTCATTCCCCAGAATCCCTTCCTGCTAAAAGTACTTGTTTTAGGTAGAAAGCAGCTAATGCTGCTAGAGAAGCATTAGCTGCTCTCTACCTCTAGTCATTGCTAGAATATGCACAGAAGCACAGATTTTTGAAGGTCAAAAACTTGAGTAAATCATAATCTATGTATAGGTAATGGCTTCTCTATGAATATCCCAAGGTGTTTATGTAATCGTTATATTGGAAACTTAAGAGAGATACTAAGTGGTACTATAGATTCATCCCCAATTTGGAAATAAAGTATGGCTGTATGCAATGAAATCTTAAGACCTTTTTAATCCTAAATTATAAAACTACTTGGGAAAGAGGTAGTTACAGTAAAAACAAAAAAAAGAAAAGAAAGAAAATAATTATTAGCATTTGATTTTACTTTAATGAAAATGTGTATTCTCTCTCATTTGGGCTTAAGTATGTGGTGATGGATAGGGAGGCCTTGTGTGCTGTGATTCATGGCATCACAAAGAGTCGGACATGACTGAGCAACTGAACTGAACTGAACTGATGTGTCCACTACCTAGAGAAAATAGTCAGATACAAAGCAGTTTGTTGTTTGGTTACAAAGACTCTGGAGCCAGATAGATTTGGGTTCAATTCTAACTCTGTTCTTAATCTGTGAAATGGTGACTCTGATTTCTACCACATAGGGTGTAGGTTTGGTTTAACAAGCTAACCTAAAGAGGTGCAGTGTCATCATTAGCGTCACTGCTCCAGTTTTCTAAAGAGTGAAGTGATACAATCAAGCTACCTGTTTTTTGACCTCATAGGTTAAAAATAATTATGTGGGGAAAAACCTTACTCTTTAATGTGTTAACATTTAGGTATGATAGCACATGGTTCCTCTCACCTAACTGAAGTTTTTGTGTCCGTCCCACGTTTATAATTCTCTTTCCCCTGCAATCTTATTAGCATTATTCCCGTGAAACCACCAAAGCATTTTAATTAACTCAGGTTTAATGTGTTTTCCTTATCTGTCATTACTGCAGTTGAGCAGAACTGCTTGGTGTATTCAAAATCTTTTAGTTGATCAAAGAAAGGAAATGCAAGGCTAGAAATTCATTTAGTTCTGGCTAGGTTACAGGCATGAACAGAGGCCATTTATCCTTCAAAACATCTTGAAATGTATGCTTTGCTGTTTGAATCTAATGTTCTCTAGAATTATTCTGACTTACTAAAGAAAATAGCACACATGGCTGACCTCCTTGTTTTCTTCTAGCCTCATATCTTATTAATAGGAAAACAGGAGATTTCTTATGATATATTTGGTAATACTTTGAGTAGAATTTAAAGATACTTGCATGTATGTGTGTATATTTAATTTGATTGAATTTCAATTTTGAAGTATCTTTTATCTCGTAATATATATGAAACAAGAATATTTACTTGTATACTTTTCAACTGACCATCTCAGTATGGTTACAGCAATTATTCAGTCTGTTAAATATTTAGCAAGTATCTACTATTTTCAAAGAAATGAGTAATTGAGAACCACAAGGACTTTTTTGATTCTGCTTCAAAAGTCAAATAAACAGCCAAAAATCAGTTATATTTCCCACACTGTTCATACAGGGAAATAACTCTCTTATTTTAAGAAAGTTTTGTCTCTAGACAAGTGTCTGCACTTCTGTATATCATAGGAGCAGAAATGGCAATAATGTACACATTTCATTTCACTTACTATATACATATATATATCACACACATATATACACACATACATGTGTGTGTGTGTGTGTGTGTGTGTGTGTGTGTGTGTGTGTGTAAGTCGCTCAGTCATTTCTGACTCTTTGCGACCCTGTAGACCGTACCCCACTAGGCTCCTCTGTCCATGGGATTCTCCAGGCAAGAATACTGGAGTGGGTTGTTATTTCTTCCAGACCCAGGGATCAAACCCACATGTCCTAAGCTTCCTGCATTGGCAGGCAGGTTCTTTACCACTAGCACCACCTGGGACTATACATATTCTATACTGAAGAATGGCATAATCCTTGCCTTCTACGTCTTGAGATGAGATATGTCATCTTTGTACTGTCTTCACATTTACCCATACGTGCCTCGCATGATGCTGGGCCCATCTTCAGTGTTCAATAACCATGGAAAGAATTAGAGTATAACTTAGGATGGAAGAGGAAATTTTTGGAGATTCTTCACATTCTCATGGCATTTAGTAATGTGAGTACTTGTACTTCAAGACTTCAGAGAAGGGGCATATTGGAACTAATCCTCCACTCACCAAAGGCTGAGTAGAATTTGCTCATATGATTTGTTCCTATGCACTGCCCCATCTGGGATCAGTCAGTGATGCTCACTGAGCCTAGGATTTTATACCGTGGCACTAGGAATTTTATATCATTTCCTTCTGATAAATGCTTAACAATGTGCTCCCAATACCTTCAGCATCCTCTGTGAACTGTCAAGTCTATAACATGTAGTAATTCATCCAAATACTTAATATTGTGTTATCTCTGGATGTTAGTTAAAGGACAATATACTGTGTAAAGAGATATTTCTATTTAGTTGTCTGAAAGCTACTAAGACAGTGTTTGTGTCATCTCACTTAGAGGTTTTACAAGTGCTCATTCTTCAGGTTTTACAAGACTCAGCCTGTATTCCTGAAGGTAACACATAGTTAGTACTTCTCTATCCACTGAAGTATCTGATTATTTCTAACCTCTATAACTACATTTGCCATACGATATCATCCAATTCTATTCAACTGGGTCTTTTTTCAGTATTTTTAAAACTTATTTTGTAGTTTTATTATAGAACCTGAGAAAAAGGGTTGTTGGTGATTTTAACAAATCATGGCTTATAATTCCGGTTCAAGTATATCAAAAGTTCTAGAAGATGAGGAAGGTACAGCATTATTCTACAAAAGTAAATCATTTCCCTGCATTTTCAATAGACAATGCTGCTGTTGCTTCTTTACATTTCAACAATAAACATGATTTATATCTTATCAGTTTGTTAGATTGTATATATGATGCCATATTTTCCAAATAAAATTAAAATATTGATCCTGCAGCTCAATTCCAGAAAAATAAATGACCCAGTCAAAAAATGGGCCAAAGAACTAAACAGACATTTCTCCAAAGAAGACATACAGATGGCTAACAAACACATGAAAAGATGCTCAACATCACTCATTATCAGAGAAATGCAAATCAAAACCACAATGAGGTACCATTACACGCCAGTCAGGATGGCTGCTATCCAAAAGTCTACAAGCAATAAATGCTGGAGAGGGTGTGGACAAAAGGGAACCCTCTTACACTGTTGGTGGGAATGCAAACTAGTACAGCCCCTATGGAGAACAGTGTGGAGATTTCTTAAAAACCTGGAAATAGAACTGCCATATGACCCAGCAATACCACTTCTGGGCATACACACCGAGGAAACCAGATCTGAAAGAGACACGTGCACCCCAATGTTCATCGCAGCACTGTTTATAATAGCCAGGACATGAAAACAACCTATATGTCCATCAGCAGATGAATGGATAAGGAAGCTGTGGTACATATACACCATGGAATATTACTCAGCCATTAAAAAGAATTCATTTGAATCAGTTCTAATGAGATGGATGAAACTGGAGCCCATTATACAGAGTGAAGTAAGCCAGAAAGATAAAGAACATTACAGTATACTAACACATATATATGGAATTTAGAAAGATGGTAATGATAACCCTATATGCAAAACAGAAAAAGAGACACAGATGTACAGAACAGACTTTTGGACTCTGTGGGAGAAGGCGAGGGTGGGATGTTTCGAGAGAACAGCATCGAAACATGTATATTATCTATGGTGAAACGGATCACCAGCCCAGGTTGGATGCATGAGACAAGTGCTCGGGCCTGGTGCACTGGGAAGACCCAGAGGGATCGGGTAGAGAGGGAGGTGGGAGGGGGGATCGGGATGGGGAATACATGTAAGTCCATGGCTGATTCATATCAATGTATGACAAAACCCACTACAATATTGTAAAGTAATTAGCCTCCAAATAATAAAAATAAATGAAAAAAAAGAGAGAAAAAAAAATAAAATAAAATATTTCAGCTCACCAGACAGTTGTTTCACTTAGAATGTTGGAACAATTTTTGTTTTTGAATTTCTACACTCTGTTTACTGGTCATAGTGACTTGTTTTTCCCATGTCTTCAGTAATTATTAAATATATGCTGCAGTTCCTTCAGGATGGAATAAAACATCTCCAGAACTTTAATAAAATTTTGTTGTAGCAAGTATACAAGGTAAAATCTGTGGAGGGGTCAGTGTTTTACGCTTTCACATGATTTGCGGGTCATCTCCACAGATCCTTGACATAGAAGGTGGAAGAAAGAATTACGCAAACATTAACCATATCTTCCTGAAGAGGTTGATTTTGAATAATCACTACCATATTGAATTTGACTTAAGAATTTTCCATTGCCGGTTAATTTCTGGATACATTTTTTAAGAGCCAATTTTATTTTTAAAAGTGCTATTTTCATTCTTATTTTATATTTACCTTTGATCCGTCCTTTCTGAGAAATACACAATTATAAGTAGTTTAAAATCTCATGCTCCGTGATAATTTTTTAATACTAAAAACTTGCTAATAATTCTAAAACTTTTGTAAGGTGTGAGGTGAGAACAGTTGTTTGTTAAAGAAATGCACATTTGAGGTCTAGAAATGGTGCCCCAGTAATTGTATATTAAATTTAGGTATTTTAATTTTCAGAATGAACAAGCTATATATTATGTCAGTTTCAAGTCAAAATCAGAATATGAAATGTGCAAAGAGGTAACATTTACAGAACTAAAGGTGAAAATGCAGCATGACGGGACTCTGGCTGTCGGGCCAGAGTGACGTCTCCAATGAAGACAACTCATTTTTGCCTTCGTTTCCTCTATTTCATGTTAATTTATACATAAACAATTTTCTAAACATTAAAATCCAAGACACTTTCTTGGAAATGTGTAGGGAAAGAGCAAATTAGCCAAGCTGGCGTGGTCAGGCTCTCTGGCTCCACGTCCTCTTGCTGTCGTCCCGCGTTTTGGAGATAGTGATTACGTAACAGTTGAGGTTACGTATACCACTGCGCATGCGTGTCAGGAGATCCTTGCTTGGCCAAAGGCTGCTTTTGTTCTGCAAGCGTATGTAAGCTCCACCTGGAAAGCCCCAGGGTGTGTTGTTGAGGCTGCATCATGGCCGCATTGGCTCCGTTCGCTGGGTCAACCAGGAGAGAATGCAGTGTGTCTGTTGCCATGGCCGCTGCGCCAGGCAGGAGAGAATAAAATGCCTGTGCCTCTATGGCGCCTGTCTCTTCCAGCTTCCCCATTCACGCCTCGCCCAGTGGGGTTCAGCGAACAGTGTGAGGAGTGAGACAAAAGGAAACCCCTCCTTTGTAGACAGCGCTTGGCCTGCCTCTTCTATGTACGGTGCTGACCACGTAGGCATCTTAAGTGACTCTCTGTCTGAGGGTATTATGATATGTCTAGTGGCCTTGAAGAAAGGAGAGTTATGCAGCTGTCAGCACGTGCTTCTTAGGTGCGGCAGGCCTCTGTCTAAGGTATGTTCAGCACTCCCACTGAGTCGCCTCATCGCCTCTGTCAGGGTATTTCTCACACAACATTTTGATGAGTCATCCTAACACATTAACAGCATTTTAGGTGATCTCTCTGAACTGTTTGAGCTCAGTGGGAAAGGCCATGTTGTAAAGACAACACTTACTCTATTTTCTGTCTTATAAACACATAGTCAATTTCACCACGAAGGTTGTATTTTGATGTTATGAATGTACATATACTTTTATCACTGACTTCATGTTGAAAATCACAAACTATGGCCTTAATGGAGTAGGTTCAGAGTTAGTGTTTGAAGCCCAGCAGCTAGACTCAGACCTAGACTCTCTGCTGACCATAAGGCCCCTAGCAAGTTATGCACATTTTCTAAACTTGCCTGCTTCATTCCTCTTCCTCCCACCCCTCTAGAGCACTAGAGGTGCTCTAGTCTCCTCATCCTCTGCTCCTTGAGGCAACAAAGAATTTTTTATGGCATTGGGTTTAGTGATTAGGAAAAAAAAAACCTTAAATTTTAAGGATGAAGAGTCTGTGATTTAGTAATGTCCCCAAGGATCCTATATCTAATTATTGCAGAACTCAGAGTCATTACTCTTCTTCCTCTGCTTCTTTATCAAAGTCTCTCTCTTTGTCTCTCTCTCTCTCTCTCTCTCTCTCTCTCTCTCACACACACACACACACACACAGATCTGAAACATTATAGAAGGCTCAAAGACAAATCATTACAGGAAGTGTCCTGTGTTTCTTAACGCTGGTGATCATGTTGGAGTCTGTCTCTTGAGTATCTGTACTTATAGAAAGGCCTCAAGATCTTTTGCTTTAGGAGAAAAATACCTTCCTTACTGGTTGCTCCCCTTCACTCTCATTCTGTAATATTTAGCAGCATAATTGAGTGGATGTCGATTAGTCTTTTTCAAAGCTTGCAGTCTGGGGCAGTTGCCCTAGTTTGCTGGATCTCAGGGGAAGCTCCTCATAAAGTATTTATATAACCCACAATCATGGAGGTTTGAAAGAAGAGGAGTTTGTTTTGTTTTTTGTTCAGAGATGATAAATGTTCACAAAATTTGATGAGAATATGTGGGAGAAAAAATGAATAGCCCTAACAGATAGTCTGTATCTCTAGAGAAAGCTCTGTATCTGATCCTCAAGTTCATTAGCATATCTGTTGTGGATACTAGTGATTAATCTGATTGAAGGCATTTTTATTTTCTCCCCTTAACATGCTTTTTCAAACATGCTCCCTTGTCCCCAGGAAATAGGTTTGACTTAACTATTTTATCGCAGTTTTTTAAAGGATATTTGTAGTAACACAATAATCTATTCATTTTTTTAATGTCAATTCGCAGCCGACTTGGATGGATAAGCATATTTACTTAATATAGGTAATTATTTCTAAGCTATTCTGAAGTGTTGAGCTGCCACCTGGATATATTTTTAAATCTAACCAGAAAAACATAATTTAATTCAAAACGTAAATGGACTGTTACATACATTGATAACACTGATTATTCATTTTCACATACTTTATCTGAATTCAGAAAGATATTTTTTATTAGATGGAATCAGTGACAAACAATACACAGAGCCAGACCGATGACACATTAGGAAAGAGCAAGAGGAGACCTTTTGCCTTTTCTGTGGCCAAGAAGAACAACGGGGTCGAGAAACATCCCAGGAAGAACTGGCCCAAGATTTTAAGTGGAATGCTGGTTGAAGGTATTTGATTACGAGTGACAAGAAGAACACAGGGAGCTGTCTGGGAACTGCTGGGGAGGGAGTCAGCAGTTGCTAGCTCATATTCTTCAGGTCCAACAAAATGTCACTGAAAAACTTCCCCATCCCCTCCTCCTCTGCATTAGAAAGGCTTAGCTTTGATTTTTAATTGATTATTTATCTTTTTGTTAATTTATTTTAATTGGAGGATAATTACTTTGCATATTGTGATTGGTTTTTGCCATACATTGACATGAATCAGCCATGGGTACACATGTGTCCCCCCATCCTTCTGGGTTGTCCCAGAGCACCAGCTTTGAGTGCCCTGCTTCGTGCATCGAACTTGCACTAGTCATCTATTTTACACATGGTAATATATATGTTTCAGTGCTTATCTCTCAGATCATCCCACTCTAATGGCCTTCTCCCACAGAGCCCAAAAGTCTGTTCTTTACATCCGTGGCTCTTTTGCTATCTTGCATATAGGATCATCATTCCCATCTTTCCAAATTCTATATATATGTATTAACCATTTAAAGGCATTTTAAATATAGTAGTGTCTACATATCAAGGCTTCCCCAAAGGCTGAGCAGGTGAAGAATCTGCCTGCCATGCAGGAGACATGGGTTCAATACCTCAGTTAGAAAGATCCCCTGGAGGAGAAAATAGCAATCCACTCCAGTATTCTTGCCTGGAAAAATCTCATGGACAGAGGAGCCTGGCTACGGTCCAAAGAGTTGCAGAGTCAGACACGACTGAGTGAGCACAAACACACATCACAGTGTGTACATGTCAATCCCAAACTCCCAGTCTATCCCTCCTCCCCACTCTTCCTCCTGGAATCCATAAATTCATTCTCCAACTCCGTGAATCTATTTCAGTTTTATAAATAAGTTCACCTGTATCTTTTTTTCTTTTAGATTCTGCATATAATCAATATCATGTGATGTTTTTCTTTCTCTGTCTGACTTACCTCTGTTGAATTACCCATAGCAGCCAACAGTCATGGGCATTACACTTAGGTCTGAGTTAGCGACTCAGAGGCAGTCTTTCCGCTCCTCCACCCCGCTGGGAAGAGGAGTAAGTAATGATAACCCTATATGCAAAACAGAAAAAGAGACACAGAAGTACAGAACAGACTTTTGGACTCTGTGGGAGAAGGCGAGGGTGGGATGTTTCGAAAGAACAGCATGTATGTTATCTATAGTGAAACAGATCACCAGCCCAGGTGGGATGCATGAGACAAGTGCTCGGGCCTGGTGCACTGGGAAGACCCAGAGGAATTGAGTGGAGAGGGAGGTGGGAGTGGGGATCGGGATGGGGAATACATGTAACTCCATGGCTGATTCATGTCAATGTATGACAAAACCCACTGCAATGTTGTGAAGTAATTAGCCTCCAACTAATAAAGAAAAAAAGGAAAAAAATTAAATATAATTGACATATAGCATTATATTAGTTTCAAGTGTACAACATAATAATTCTAATGACTTGATATACTGAATATGTATATATCAAGAAATGATCATCACAATAAAGTCTAATTAACATCCTTCAGCACCCTTAGTTACATTTCATTTCCTGTGATGAGAATTTTTGAGATCTAATATAGCTTTATCACTATAGTCACCATGCTGTATAATACACTCTCAGAACATATTTCTCTTAAAATTGGAAGTTTGGACCTTTTGACCTTCTACTCCTATTTCACCCATGCTCCACCCCAGACTTCCTTAGTCTGATCAGCTCTCATTGTACTTCTTCTCAATTTCTTTTCAGAATTTTTTGATTTTTGTTTTAAAATACTTTTATAGGTCCATATGCTCAGTTGAGTATATTGAATATAGTTGAAAAGTTGTGTTTTCATTTTATTCTGCTTTGTGTGTGGCTTTGGGAGGAAAGGAATGTTCATCAGCTGAAATATCTTGATTGTTTTTATTTTTCCTCCTTATAGTTGTTTCTTCCAGAGTTTGCTTATTTTTCCCCTAGGCATTCCTTCAACACTGTTACAAATTCAAGTGTCCTGTCTATCCTATTAGAAGAACCATAAAGGTGGGAATCTGGTTTGTATATGCTGCCAAAAGCTGCATTTACAAAAACAGTGTTATGTGTAAGTTAAAGGTTATAATGATTTCTAATAATATTTTGATTGAAAAATCACATATTGTTTTTATTATTTTAATTATTTTATTTATTTTTAATTGTTGGAGTATTTCTGAAAATGAAAAGATAAAAAATCTTCTCAAAAAAAAAAAAAAAAAAAGAGAGTGGTGATGCCTCTCCCCCTTCATCACAGGCAGACAGGGACCCAGGCCAAGTATAACAGGACTATGCTCATCCAGGCTTCTAGGCAGCCACGTGGCCCATACCTACCTGGTCTGTAGAAGCTGATGAAACCTGACCTACAGAGGAGGAAGCCACATGGGTCAGAATGCTGTCACTCTACATGTGCGGGGTCTGAAAAGTCAAGTTACACCCAAGTACACCTGATACTTGGGGCCTTGCTGGTTGCTGACCTGGACAAAACCCAGATGTAGAAGTGAGATGCCAGAACATGGTCAGAATGTTATTCATAACATAGCAGATCTGTATAATCCTTTTCAGTTCTAACACTGCACATTTCTGATATAACACCCCATTAGGAGGTCTTTGGGGATGACAGTGTCTTTATGAAAAAGAAAAATAGCCAGAAAGCAAAATCAAATTAGGATTCAGCCTATTGTCCTTCAAATGCCATGTCATTATGAAATCCCTTCTTGGGCTATGGTCCATGTAGGCCAGTCTCCTGCAGGGGCTGTCTCCCATACAGTAAAATAACAACTGATGTTTGAGATACGATGTATTTTCAAAGCTAGACTTGTATTTAGCACCTTCTAGATATTAGACATGTTGCTAAGACTTGGGCAAATAAAGATATATAAACTAGAATTCCTAGGTCTCAGTTTAGTAGAAGAGACAAATCAGTGTCAAAGGAGTGCTATCCTGGAAACAGATAAGATGCCTTGGAGCTCAGAGAGAAACCAGTGAATCAGCCTGGCACAGCCGCAGTGTCCAGGGAGGAAGGCTACTGGAGCCGTCTTGAGGGGTTAGTTGTGGTTCCTTAGACAGAGAAGGTCTCATAAGAAAAAACAAAAATGCAATAGCTGTGAGAAACTGCTCTAAAGTGGGAATTTTTACAACGTAAATTAGAAAAGCTCAGTAAATTAGAGAACTAGATTTGAATTAACTTATATAATAACCATAACAATGTAGAGCTAAAACTATGGGCTATTTTCACCTTGGAGCAACTGTTTCACTTGTAAAGAGGTACTTTGTGCTTAGTTTATCAAAGCAGGACATTTAAGAATCGTGTGGTATTGGTAATGCTGACAGTTATTTTTAAAGGCTTTTTTAGGAGAAGATATATATATAGATTGTATTTGTTTGGGAATGTTTCAAATTTGTATCTGCTTAGAAATATTAGGATTTTTGAAGAACATACCCATGTTAATATAGCTCCAGAAGAACAAATGCTATTGCACAGCTAGTCTGAAACTCCCTAGTTTAAATCCTCCTCTTTGCCCTGAAATTTTTTTTTTAGTCAGATTTATTGAGGTATAATTTGCACATAGTAAAATCCACCTTTTTAGGCATATGGGTTGCATTTTAACAAATAGAAACAGCTCTGTAGCCATCACAACCATCAAGATATGGAAATTTTTTGTTACCTGAAAGCATTTTCTGATGCTTCTCTGTAGTCAGTCCTCTTGCCACGCCCCCATGTTCTGTCAATTTCTGATCTACTTTCTGTGCCTTTCATGAATCTCATATAAATGGAATCATGCAGCATTTAGACTTGTGTGTCTGGATTCTTTCTCATAGCAGATGCTTTGCAGATTATCCATGTTCTTGCATATATCCATAATTCATTTTTATTGTTGAATGGTTCCATTGTTTGGAAATTCTGTAATCGATGTGTCCATCTAAATGCCTAGGTATTTGAGTGTTTCTGGCTTTTGGCTGCTCTGGATAAACTACTGTGAACATCTGTGTACAGGTCTGTGATGTTATTTCGTTGGCAAGTATCTGTTAGTGTGGCCAGTACTTGTTTAACTGTGTGAGACTCCGAGCCGTTTTCCACAGTAGCTGCCCCTTTGTGCATCAGAGCTCTAGATGTTCTGCGTCTTTGCCGACACTCAGCGTTCCTGCTGACATTGTGTGTAATCTTAGCCATTTTAGTAGCTGTGTCTTGATATCTTGTGGTTTTCGTTTTCATTTCCCTAATGAACATTTTTTTTTAAACATCTTTTTTAAAGCTCTTGTGTACCACCCATACCTCTGTAGTGAACTGGCTGTCAAATATAGTGCTCATTTTGTATTGGGTTGTATTTCCTGTTATTAAACTGTAAAAGTTTAAATATATATATATATATATATATATACACACACACACACACACACACACACATATATATATATATAAAATTGAATATTTATCAGATATATATTTTACAAATAGTTTCTCCCTGTCTGAAGTTTATCTTTTTGGTTTCTTAAAGTATTTTTTTAAGATTTTTAACTCTGATGAGGCCAAATTTTATTTTATTTTTTTATGGTTCATGCTTTTTGTGTTCTACCTAAGAAATCTTTGCCTAATCTTCGCCAAGAAAATTGTCTCCTATGTTTTCTCCTAGAAGTTTTAAAGGCTTTACATTAACTTCTGTGACCCACTTGTGTGTGTGTGTGTGTGTGTGTGTGTGTGTGTGTGTGTCTGTGTCTGTGTCTGTGTCTGTGTCTGTGTATGCATTACTGTTTCAGTTATCATTTGTTGAAAAGATAAGTCTTTCTGTACTGGATGACTTTGGCATCTTTGTTGAAAATCAGCTAACCACATATGTAAGGATCTGTTTCTGGACCCGATCTATGACTCCCTATGTATGGATATATATGATGTTCTGGCTGTGCACTAAATCAAATCACCTTGATTACTGCAGCCTTGCAGTAAGTCTTGAAATCAAGTATTATGAGATTTCCAACAGTTTTTTCTTTTTAAATTTATTTTAACTATTTTAACTCCTTTGTTTTACATAGAAATTATAAAATCAGATTGCCAGCTTTTACCCACAAAAATTTTCTACTGGATTTGGATTGGAATTACTTTGGTTCCATGTATTAAATTATGAGGAACCGACATCTTAACAATATTGAATCTTTTAGTATTTAATTTTTCTTATCAATATTATGTAGTTTTCTGTATACAAATCTTACACATATTTTGTTAGATTTATCCATATGAACTTTGTGTTTTTGATAATATTAATTTAAAATTTGATTTCCAAATGTTTATTCAGTTCAGTTCAGTCACTCAGCCATGTCCAACTCTTTGCAACCCCATGAATAGCAGCACACCAGGCCTAGTGTCCATCACCGACTCCCGGAGTCCACTCAAACTCATGTCCATTGAGTTGGTGATGCCATCCAGTCATCTCATCCTCTGTCGTCCCCTTCTCCTCCTGCCCCCAACCCCTCCCAGCATCAGGGTCTTTTCCAATGAGTCAACTCTTTGCATTAGGTGGCCAAAGTACTGGAGTTTCAGCTTTAACATCAGTCCTTCCAATGAACACCCAAGACTGATTTCCTCTAGGATGGACCGGTTAGATCTCCTTGCAGTCCAAGGGACTCTCAAGAGTCTTCTCCAACACCACAGTTCAAAAGCATCAATTTTTCAGTGCTCAGCTTTCTTCACAGTCCAACTCTCACATCCATACATGACCACTGGAAAAACCATAGCCTTGACCAGATGGACCTTTGTTGGCAAAGTAATGTCTCTGCTTTTTAATATGCTATCTAGGTTGATCATAATTTTCCTTCCAAGGAGTAAGCATCTTTTAATTTCATGGCTGCAATCACCATCTGCAGTGATTCTGGAGCCCAAAAAAATAAAGTTTGACACTGTTTCTACTGTTTCCCCATCTATTTCCCATGAAGTGATGGGACCAGATGCCGTGATCTTAGTTTTCTGAATGTTGAGCTTTAAGCCAACTTTTTTACTCTCCTCTTTCACTTTCATCAAGATGCTTTTTAGTTCCTCTTCACTTTCTGCCATGAGGGTGGTGTCATCTGCATATCTGAGGTTATTGATATTTCTCCCAGCAATCTTGATTCCAGCTTGTGCTTCTTCCAGCCCAGTGTTTATTAGTAGTACATAAATATGAAGTTGACTTTTGTATTAAATAATGGCTTTAAACTTTTTATTAAAATATAAATACAGAAAGAAATCACTTTTAAAATTCAATTTTGGTGAGTTTTCTTAGAAGTTTCTGTCATGGAATAGAGGAAAAATATTTTTACTAAAGTGTACAGTAGTTACTGGCTTCCCCAATGGCTTCTGGCAGTAAAGAATCCTCCTGTAGTGCAGGAGACCCAGGTTCAATCCTTGGGTCAGGAAGATGCCCTGGAGAAGGGAATGGTTACCTACTCTAGTATTCATGCCTGGAGAATTCCATGGACAGAGGAGCCTGGTGGGGTACAGTCCATGGAGTCACAAAGGGTTAAACATGACTGAGCGACCAGCACTTTTGCATAGTAGTTATGATGTCACTGAACAATGTCTTACTGTAATCCATAATTATTTAGAATTAGTGTGCTGTTAGAATCTAAGAGTGGTAGTAATATTAGCGAAAGTTACTTTGCTAAGCCTTAAATTCTTCCCCTGGAGAAGGGAATAATTTTTTTTCTTCAGAATTTTGTGAAATTAAATGATATTAAATGCAAAACAATGTGGATTTTGGTTCATAGTCAGTGCTCAACAAAAGTCAGTTTCCTTCACTTTCTTTACCTTGTTGAAGGCTGTGTTAGTTTCCTAGGTCTGCTATAACAAATTACCGCAAGCTTGCTGGCTTAAAACAAAATAAATTTACTCTCTCTGGAAGACAGAAGTCTGAAAGCAAGGTGTCATCAGGGTTGGTTCCTTCCAGAGACTGTGAGGGAGCATCTATTTCATGGCCCCGTCGTGGCGGCTTGCACAGTCCTTGGTGGTCCTGAGCTTGTGGCTGCCTCACTCCAGGATGTAGTGACCGCCTGTGTTCTCACATGGACATCCCCCGTGTATCTGTGTACCAGGTCTTCCCTTCTGTACTCTTATAAGGATGCCAGTTGTTAAGCTCAGGGCTCACCCTGAACTCAAAGATCATTAAGTTAATTATATCTGCAAAGACCCTATTTCCAAATAAGGTCACATTGACAGCCCCTGAGGGGTTGGACTTAAACAAATCTGTTCTGGGAATACTATGCAACTCACTACGAATGTGCAGATAAAAATTAATGGTGCAAAGAAATATTTAATATTGTGTTATGTACAGCATAAGTAAAGAATATACCAAAGCAGTGCCCACAAAGCGGCAGCTGGGAAGCCACAGTGGGCCAGGCGTGGCTAAGCTCTGCCACCAGAGCTCTACCAGCTGCTGCCTTGCATCCCCTAGGCCTGTCCGGACAGCACAGGACAGGCCGAAAAAGAAAAGAAGATGGAAAAGACACAGATGGGGCATATGATAGGTTCATATTTGTAGATAATCTGCCATGTACATGGATTACTTTGTCCCTCTTTTCCATCTACATTTGAAAACTCTTTATTCTTCAATAGATTTATATATGTAAAAACAGCAGTCAGCTTTTGGATAAGTGGGTTTTTACCAATTTTATATCATGTTATAATCTATTAACTTGGAGGTTGTGGTGAATAATTTGGCTCTGCTTGTTGATTCTTGTTTTTTATTAGGCATGTTGTTTTAAAAGGCGAAAGTAAATTAATAAAAAGTAGAAATTGCTCAGTGTTATGTGTGTGTGAGTGAATGTGTGTTTTCTCTCTTGAAGGAAGCACATTCAAAAGAAGAGCTCAAAGGAGAGAAATGTCATTTCTATGGCGACGGTGCTATTATACTTGGGCTTCAGTAGTCATTTCTGTAGCTCGTTGGATCACTGTAGTTGGCACCTTCAAAGGACTTAAAGTGAGGGAGTAACACATCAACATTGTCACTTTAGTAAAAATTGGAAAACTTTCTTCAAGTAAAACATTTTCAAGTAATCACATTAATGGTATATTTTAGATTTTAACAATAAAGTTCTGATTCACTAAACCTTTCTGTTAATTCCTCAAATTATTTTTTATTTTTACTAAAGATTGATATTTGCCTCATAGCTCCAATTATGTCCCAGACACAGTACTACTTTAATATGTTATTTCTATTCCTTGTATCACACTTCACTTAGAAGTATTATTGGGCTTTGTAGGCGGCTCTAGTGGTAAAGACCCTACCTGCCAATGAAGGAGACATAAGAGATGTGGGTTTGATCTCTGGGTTGGGACGATCCCCTGAAGGAGGGCATGACAACCCGATCCAGTATTCTTGCCTGGAGAAGCGCACAAACAGAAGAGTCTGGTGGGCTACTGTCCATGAGACCGCAAAAAGTCGGACATGACTGAAGTGACTTAGTATGCACACATAAAAAGTTAAGAAAACTTTATTCATGTATTCCTTCAACAATATTTATCGCCAGCCACTATTCTAAATGTCAGACATAGAACAGTGAATGAATAAGGAAGAGCTAGAAACTGAGAGGGCCAGAATTCAAACCCACATTCTAACACCTACATTCCTCCTGATAAATACCTGCTGCTGAGACTACTCCACTTGCCAGACTGTTTATGTGTGTGTGTGTGTGTGTGTGTGTGTGTGTGTGTGTGTATATATTTTATGTTATGTATATATAAATATAAACATTACCTATATTAAATAACATGGTATATATGTTCAGTTCAGTTCAGTTCAGTAGCTCAGTCGTGTCTGACTCTTTGTGACCACATGGACTGCAGCACGCCAGGCCTCCCTGTCCATTGCCAACACCTGGAGTTTACTCAAACTCATGTCCACTGAGTTGGTGATGCCGTCCAACCATCTCATGATGGGATGGTATATATATTAATTCCTTATAATTCTTTTAAATGAATTGCTGCCAGAAAATTTGCTTTTGAATATATATAATATTTGTATAAAACCCACTGGTAGTGACAGGTGTGTGCATGTGTGTGTTCAGTCGTGTCCAGCTCTTTGTGACCACATGGACTGTAGCCCACCAGGCTCCTCCACGGAATTTCCCAGGCAAGACTACTGGTGCGGGTTGCCATTTCTACTGTGTAGTAACAGGTTGTGTTTGTGTTAAATTTTTTAGTTGAAATGAACTTTTATATGTCAGATGCTCTTTGTATAATTTTTCTAAATTATAGATATTGTTGTTCGTAGTTTAAAGTTCAGAAATTGGGCTTTGGAATGTTAAGGCACTTGCTCTTCCTGAGGCCTGCCTGCCTAAGGTCTTCTTTGTCATCTCCTCCTCTCTGAGATGCTCACCCTGGTACCACATCAAAATCCTTTGTCTCTCAATGTTACTGGTCGCTTCTTTCTGCATTTTAACTTATTCTGGTGTCTCCCATCTGAAAGCAGATAAGTGCTCTTCCTCTGCCCATCTATTCCCCTTCAGGAGGTACTCTTCCTTTGAATCTAAACAACCTAAAACTGTTCCCTACATTTGCTGTCATTGCTTTCTCCTTGCCTCTTTAATCTTCACCATCTTAATCTTGTTTCTCCATTTCTGCTCTAAGTGCCCTCACCAAAGACTTTGCCAGCCTAATGTTGCAAATGATACCTCATTGCTCATGTGTCTAATTTATTCTTAATATGACTGAATATGATTTTTATCCCTTTCTCACATATGTGTTTGAATTTCCTGCTCAAAGCATATGCTTTTTTTCTTAAGATTGCCCTATTTCTTTTAAATTACTACATATTTAATCGGGGAAATAGATTATTTAATCACTTTTGACCAACATCAGGTAGAATTAACAAGCTGAAACAACATCACTGATTAAAGGTCAACAGTATATGTATGGTTAAGAACACTGAACAAACAAACTATGAAGGATATTATGCAAATAAGCAGCTTTTATTTCCCGGGAACATGAAGTTTTCTTCCTCCTCCTCGGCAACCATTTCCCATTGGTCAGAGTCCATTTATGAAGTAAACATGTAACCCATATATGGCAGTGTTTGTCTCTGCAGTATTTGATACAGAGCTCCCTGGAGACTACCTGTCTGCCTCATGGTGTTGTGTTGGAGTGGTGGACGTGTGGGCTTCCAGCAAGTTGATCTCATGAAAAGCACCATGGCTTCTCTTTTGCTGGCCTCTTTAGCTCCGTTCATAATTTGTGTATCATTTACCTTGATAAATGTAGAGACATTACATGTTTTGACTCATGCTATACTGTAGATCTCTTTTACTTCTGTTATGTAGCAAAGTACTATCATAACCAAGACTGCCCTGCAATTTAGAAGCTTCCAGAGAGTATGGCATTGTTCCAAGCAATTTTATAGATTCATCAAATTTTACACTGAGCCTTTGTTGTTTTGTGTCTCAAAATCATATCTGGTTTGATTTCTCTGGGTTATGCAGGTGTTTATAAAATCCTGGTATATTGAATATATGTGCTTCTTGTTCAGTATTGTCCATTACAAACTATATTCCAAATAACTGATATGGTTCAAAAGTTCATTTTTTGTGGCTGAAATTGGTTTTACAGATGACTGCAATTACATTAAAGGACGCAAATAATTTATCTTCAGCTTGTACCTATTACAGCTATTTAACATATTTCTATAGGAATAGTATACCAAACCTGGACCATTTTTGTAGTAAGTTAATTATATTCTTACAAGCTTTACGAGTACCTATTAATTTCTGCAGGAATAACTTATCATCTCACTGAAGTGAGTAAATAAAGTGGTCACAGTTTTAAAAATAGATATTTGAAAGACAGACACCAAGAGTTAAATTTCAGTTATTTTGCACAGTGTTTTTCCCTAACTGAGATACAAGAGAGAACAAAATAGTGTCTCCTTGGAGGAAAATTTATACATTGTAAATGGACTCTCAACTTCTTAGTATTCTTTCTGAAACTCTTGCAATACAAAAAGGGCTCTTTTTATCCCTCAAAGGTATCATTAAGAACTAAAGTTAGATTACTATCTTACTTCAGCTCAGTGGACTGAGGTTCTTAAGAGCAGGTCACCATTCTACATTTCATAATAAGAAAGTATTCATTCAACTAAATCAAAAGCATATAAACCAAATAATTGAAAATGTTTGATTTAAAATAATAGTGTGGAAAATCACAGTTAAGAACAATATTCTATCTCATAAATTACCTCACTGTAACTGACAGTGAATAAAAAAATATAGAAATTCTGTGCTAGATATAGGTTGGTTGGAGATCCCACAGGATATAGATGGAGATTTTAAAAAAGAAGAAGAAAAATCTTTTCTGACTTTTTCTATAGCATACCAGGACATTTCATACACAAGCAACCTGTTCCATCAGCCCCTGTATGGATCAGGGTACCAGTTTAGAAGCAGGGTCATGAAAACTTTGAGAATCAATCTGATTGACACCAGAAAAAGAATTCCCTCAGCTTGCTCATGTCAGCCACCTTGCATTAGCCCTAGTTGGATAGAAAAGAACAAATAAATAAGCAAACACCAAAAGACCCACATACTCTCTTTGATGCTTACTGCAATTTACTCAACAGCCATTTACTGAGCATCTTCTGCATCCTAGCTAGGGAATTCCGAAGCTTTCAGCTCATCAATAATTAATGCATGTTTACTATGTCTTATTAGTAAAGATCTAAGTGTCACTTAAGAAAAGACTTCCTAACAGTACCATCTTCTGTTTCATGAAGAATTCCTAATAGTAAAATTAATAAAATAAGCTCTTTTCTTTTCTCTTCTATCCTTAAGACTTACAGTAATTAAGATAAGTTAGGTTTTGCTGGATTTCTTCTGGGTTCTGCTTATTGTTGGCACTCAGAATTGAGAGGTAGCTCCATGCCATGTTTTGAATTAACCTTGTAATTATAAGTATAGACTTCTGCCACAGAAAGAAATGAAGTACTGATATATGCTTCAAGGTGGATGAGCCTTGGGAACATTATGCTAAGTGAATGAAGCCAGACATAAATGGTTACATATTGTATGATTCTATTTAACTGAAATATCCAGAATGGAGTAGTCCAGAGAGACAAAACATGGATTGGTGGTTACCAGAGGCTAGGAAAAGGGCAACAGGTAGAACAACTACTAATGTCCACAGGCTTTCTTTTTGGAGATGTGAAACAGTGAAGCTGGGTAGAGCTGGTGGTTGCACCATATTGTGACTATACTAACTGCTACTGAATAATTCTACTAAAATGGTTAATTTATGCTATATGAATTTTATGTTATATGAGTTGCACTAAAAGTGTTTTTTACATTTTGAAAGGTCAAACAAAGCACACTGGCTATTTGTATTCTTTTACTATATTGATTACATCCTATAGATGAAGCAGTAGTTATAATATCTGGCAGGCATTCTTATTTGACAAATGTCAATGATAAAACTGTTTGAGAGACTGTGTAATCACTGATTCCCCCCCCCCCCAAGGAATCGCCATCCTACTGTTTAAGATTTTCACCTAAAATTTTCCCTATCTGTGTTATCTCACTGCATAATTGCCTGCCTTGAATTTTTTTTCCATTTATTTTTATTAGTTGGAGGCTAATTACTTTACAATATTGTAGTGGTTTTTGCCATACATTGACATGAATAAGCCATGGATTTACATGTATTCCCCATCCCGATCCCCCCTCCCACCTCCCTCTCCACCCGATTCCTCTGGGTCTTCCCAGTGCACCAGGCCCGAGCACTTGTCTCATGCATCCAGCCTGGGCTGGTGATCTGTTTCACCCTAGATAATATACATGTTTCGATGCTGTTCTCTCGAAACATCCCACCCTTGCCTTCTCCCACAGAGTCCAAAATTCTGTTCTGTACATCTGTGTCTCTTTTTCTGTTTTGCATATAGGGATATCGTTACCAGCTTTCTAAATTCCATATATATGCATTAGTATACTGTATTGGTCTTTATCTTTCTGGCTTACTTCACTCTGTATAATGGGCTCCAGTTTCATCCGTCTCATTAGAACTGAATTTTAAATCCTACGAAGAAACTCTGTATTCTTTTCCAGTTAAGTTATTACTGTGATGCTGGAAGCTTGCACTTGGAAAAACTCCCAAGGTAGAATCAGTTTTGCAAATCCATCTGCATGCTGGTTTTCCTCTTACAAATCATTAACGAAGGTGTCAACCAGAAAGGTCACTAACAGCCATGCCTGCAGCACCCCACTGATCATCTGAGTAGAATTTGATATATTACCTTTAGTAATACTGCCTTGCCCTTGTCAACTAATTCTCAGTTCATGATGGGGCCTTAATCACGCGTGCAAAAAAAAAATCTCTTTTTCTCATTTAATGCTAGTGAGATGCCATTGCCAAACTGGCAATATGTGGATATCAAACTTTCTTTGCTACTATTGGACACTGTCACTGGCAGCACTTTTAATTATCGTGACAGCTAATGACACTGTTTTCTGTAATTACAGAGCGCTGCTTTTTCATTTCTGGATCACCCTGTACTGGCTCTTCCTTTCTCTGGCTGTAATCTGTAGACTCTGGCAGTGCTCATTAGTACCTTAAAAAGGCCTGAGGAAGTAACAAGGGTAAATTCAACATGTTTTCATTTTGTCTGGCTGGCAGCCTCTTTTCAGTCTAAAAACACCCCACGGATAAGAGCGATGATTCTTGGTGATAAATTAGGTGTATATATGCATGGCTCAGTGGTAAAGAATCTACCTGCCAATTCAGGAAACACAGGAGACACAGGTTTGATCCCTGGGTTGGGAAGATCCCCTGGAGTGGGAAATGGCAACCCACCCCAGTATTTTGGCCTGAAGAATTCCATGGACAGAGAGCCCAGCGGACCACAGTCTATTGCAAAGACAGCCACAACTGAGCGACTGAGCACACACATGGATTCACCCATCCCTGTGAGCTGGCTCTCCCTAACATCAACACCTAAAGTTACAGTTAGTGTCTTAGACTTGGCACAACACCTAGTGTGATCCTTGGCTCCCTATGTTTCTCACCAGGGGTGGGCATCGCTGGAGATTTGGGAGGGAGAGTCATTTGTCTTACAGGATTATCCCATGCACTAAGGAACTTGGAGCATTCTGCACATGGAGTTCTAAATGGCACTGTCGCCAGGACCACCCAAAGTATCCCACACCTTTGTGGGTGCCCCCGCGTGGTGCTCATCTACATCTTGTCACTTACAAGCAAACTGAGCCCCAGAGAGGGAGTTGGTGTTTTGCATACAAGTACATATCCAATAAGAGGCGAAAGTGGTGTTGGAATCAAAATGTCCACTTCCCTTGTCCAGCTTGCCTGCTAAGGAACTCTGTCCTGCTATAAAATGACTATTTCATACCCTCTCCCGACTTCATCCTTTGACACTCCCTGCCTTCATCTCACCGTTAACCAGGGCTCTTAATTCACTGTGAAACTGGAAGAGAGAGGAGAAACGGATCGTCTTCACACCCTCAGATCTGCCAGCCTGTGTTGCACGCGTGTGCTCTGCTCAGCTTCCCGTCACTAACCGTGGACTCTTTGCTCTGAGGCCCACTTGAAGCCTCCCTGAATCTGAGGACTGTGCTCCTTGAGTCACCCTTGTTCCCTCTTGCTTCCTCAGTTTCCCTCCCACTGGTTATTCTCACCATATCCAGAGGTGCAGTTGCCTTCACAGGAAAAGGGATGCTCTCGTGGCCCCTTCATCTACTGCTGTTTCTTTGCTTCCCTGAAAGGGCTGTTTCCTAAGAGACCTGGCAGCACTTGCTCTCTCCGCTTCCCCTGGTCCGGTGGGCTGGCCAGCCTCCTCAGACTAGGCTTTCTTGACCCACCACACCCACTAACACATTCTCATTATTGACAAGCTCCCCTTGCCAGATCCAGTGATGAGTTCTCAGCCCTCTTCCTAACCTTCCAGCAGTGTCAGACACAGTGACCACACTGCTCTTCAAGAAGCAGTTTCTTCATCTGGCTTCTTAGATGTGATTTCTGTATTTTCCTCCTACTGTTTTGGGGCTTCCCTGGTGGCTCAGAGGGTAAAGCGTCTGCCTGCAATGCAGGAGACCTGGGTTCGATCTCCAGGTCGGGAAGATCCCCTGGAGAAGGAAATGGCCACCTACCCAGTACTCTTGCCTGGAGAATCCCATGCAAGGAGGAACCTGGTGTCTCCTCCATCCATGGGGTCTCAAAGAGTCGGACACGACTGATCAATTTCACTCTCACTTTATTTCTTTCCCTTGGGCCCCTTTGCTGGCTCAACCTCAGCTCTGCCTGCAGATTCTGGGCTCCACAAGGGCCCAGTCCTCAGCTCTTCTATTTTTAACAGAGCAACCAGAGAAGAGTTTAAAAAATAAACCAAAAGTCTTCCCTTGGTTAAAAGCCTATAAGTGGCCTCAAATGAAATCCAAACCCTTCATTTAGACCACAAAGCCTTGCATACCAACTCCTTCAGTTTATTCCCTCTCCCCCCACCACTGACCTCCTTGCCCTCCCTTAACATTCCTAGTTCACTTCTGTCTTGGGGCCTTTGTGTTGGGTGTTTCTTGGAATGCTCTCTGCCCAGATCTACTTAAGAGTTCCTCTCTCTCATCACTCAGGTTCCTCCTCAAGTATTAATATCATCTCCTTGGAAAGATCTTCCATGACAGTTTTATCTAAAGTAGAACCCTTTCCTCTTCTAGTGCTCTCTACTCTTTTATGACATTTTTGTCTTATATTCATATAATGTATCTCTACTACACTTTTTACTATACTTTACTACACTTTTGAGAGGTAATATGGTAGAATGATTAAATATATAGATTCTGAACCCCAAATTCCTAGATGCAGGGACTTTCTACCTCTGTGACCTTGGACAACTTAACCTTTCTCTTCCTCTGAGTCTTAACCTTTAAGATGGAGATATTGTTCAGTACTTATATATTGTTTTAAACATAAAATGAGCTAAAATGTATACTTAAGATAAATCAATCACCTAGTATTATGAAAATGATAGGTATTAACATTGTTATGTTATATTATTGTTTGAAATTTCCAGTGGAAAATAAGCTTCAGGAAGGCAGCTACTTGTCATTCTTGTGTACCACTATCTTTTTAACTCTTAGAGCAGTGACAATACCTGGTGCATTTATAGTTCTTAATATCTATCTATTGAATGGCTCTCAATATCTAGTTACTGAATGAACAAATGAATGACTTACAGCTAATAGGATTTGGGTCTCAGTATCCTCTCAAGTGAGGTTTGTATGGTCTAAAACAAGGTAACTTTAAGAATGGCCTATATCAAAGGATAGTCTTTCAGGAGCTAAAAGTGAGTTAGAATACTTGTATAAAATAAAACACCCACATCTTCCTAGCTATCAGTTAAGGTTTTGGTGACCTTCCATTTAGTCTGGTTTCCCCATTTACATGGACATCATAGGGAGAACAAGGAGGTACAAGATGTTTGAGGTGAAGTAGGAGACATAACAGCTAGTGATACTTTGAAAGCATAAGCTTTGCTTATTTAAGGAAGAAGATGGCAGAAAAATAAATGAATGACAGAATAAGAATCAGGATCCTAATGTTTGGCCTTACCTGTTTCACTTCTATATTATTTTAAATGTTCTCTTAACAATTTCTCCCTTAATATTTTCTATTTAGAGTTGTATTTTTCTTTCTGTCTAGTTGAACAGATTCCTCTAAGTCACCCTCAAGATAAAGACAGTCTCTCCTAGAAACAGAACTGTTGAATGCCTATGTAAAATATCAAGTAAGATTATTAAAACACAGCTAAATCTAATTCTGAAAGTGTTCTTTTAAGAGAAATACTCCCAGAATTTCACTGATGAAAAATTATACATGGAGTCCAGGAGCGTCTATAGTCCTCTCAAAAATGTGTGCTAAATTTGTTCATTTATATCTTGGTAGACTGAAATAACTCAGTGCTTCTTAAGCACTATCAAAACTAAAGCAAACTTACCTTGGCTATGCAGTAGAACCCTTGGGGCCAACTGTCCATGAACATAGTGAGCATAATACATTCAATCTGACCGCCTCAGCTGTTCCCCATGGCATCTCATCCAAGGAGACTGATCACTAACCTATTCTCTGAACTTCCTGCAGGACTTAAACCCATTCATTTTGTTGACTGCCAAGTTTTTTTTAAATTTCACAAACTATGGAAAGTTATAGTGCAAATGGAAATCTTAGACTTCCACATGTATCTTTATAGCACTTAGCTAAAACCTGAAATATGTTTAGAATGTTTTTCAAAAGGAAAAAGCATATAATAGTATATGCTCACAGTGCTTTTGAATTTTTTCTAAATCACTTTTTAAAAATTAATTAACCTGAATAACAGAATATTTAGGTAACATTAGTTAGATAATGTGAAAAGTTTTGCACTTTTCATAAAACTTAGGCTTGCTAGTTATTGAACACTTAGAGAAAAAGAGCAAACACTGTTTTAGATTCTTGTATTAATGAAGACACTTTCAGAGCAGATCCTCAAGAATCATTATATAATGAGGCTTTGACAGTAGAAACCTTGCCATGTGGGCACATAAACTCCTATAGCTTATGGAATATCAAGGAGATTACTTTGTGTCAGCTACTGCTCTGGAGGCAAAGTGATGGCAGTTGGCAGTTTTTGAACAGAGAATATCTTTGTTTCTGTCTTACTCTAACTGCCCATCTGTTGCTTTCACTTTATGCAATCACTTCTGACAGAATGAAGCTTAAAACACTGGTTCCAGTATATTTATGTTAATTTTTTCTTAGTTATTCATTTCTAAATTCTTGATAATATGGGTAACAGGAAAGTTATTAAACAACAAAATTAGTAAACAAATGAATTGATTCAACTGATAGCAAAAGTTGCCTTCTATATGTTTCTGATGTTCATTGACGCCATCAACTTCTCTGATTCTGCAAAAGCTCCCCTCATCATAGGTTGTATTATCCTTTCCGGCAGCACTTTACCATTTTGTTTTCCTCAAATTATTTGGTGCACCCACTGTCAGTGGCTGACTTTTTTCTCCTTAGAAGCTCCTCTGACATCTGCTTCCACAGCAGCATCACAATCTGGCCATGTCCCCCCTCCTGCTTCCTAGCCCCTCAACACTGCGCAGCTTTCTGCCCAAGAACCCTGGGCTCTCCATCTCTGCTTCAACCACGTACTCAGTAAAGCTGCTTCTTCTAGGCCTCATCTACAGTTTATAAGGACAGCTCTTTATCAAAAACCTGCTCATCTTTTACTGTTCCCATTGTCCAGACCTGTTTGACGTGCTGTTCATTGTATTTTGACAGTTTAAAGTAAACATGGAGGTGATGTCATTATTTATATGTGCTTCTTTCTGAAGTTTTTTTTTCTGTTCCTTTGTTCAAATATTCCCTTAAAAATTCAAAACCTAGGATTTACTTTGAAACTTAGATTTAATCTATCTCATCTTCACTCTAAGTGTAAAAAATGGTGTAGTTTGTTTTATCAGTGCTTTTTCAGGATAATCTAAATTCCTGGATAATTTACATATTTTACCTCATGCCCCCATATTCTGATGTCAGTCTCCACTCATTTTAATTTTTTAGTTGCATAAATACATACCACTTCCAAGGAATCTTGAAAATTGAAAAAGTTTCATGGACCTCAGGTATATTGTACACTTTCTTGAAAGAAATTATAAGGTTTTCCTCATTAAATTCTTTTAATATTTCTTTTTAAAAGATTTTCATATACTTTTTAAATGGTTAATGTTCCAGTGTAGAAACACTTAATGACTGAGTTTAAATAAAGTTATTTCTCCTATACAAAATAGATTGAGAAATTCTACTTTCAACATTTGAGCATATAACCTGGAATATTGATCATTCAGGCCTATTAAAAGTATAGCTTGTTTGGCGGTGCCAACTGCACGTTCATGGGCTAGGAATGAAAAATCCACTTCCAACATTGATAGGGTAACCAGCTTTTCTGGTTTTCCTGAGACTGAGGGAGTTGCCAGCTGCCGAGCTCGTTTGAAAACAAACGCAGTCCCAGACAAACTGGGGTGATGTAGCTACTGCAACTACTAGTTCAATTGCTCCTGTGTGTTATGTGGTCAGGCGTGCCTGACTCTGCAACTCTATGGACTGTAGCCGCCAGGCTCCTCTGTCCATGGAACTTTCCAGGCAAGAATATTGGGGTGGGTTGCCATTGTCTATTCCAGGGGAATCTTCCCAACCCAGGGATTGAACCCAAGTGTCTTCTATCTCTGGCATTGGCAGGCAGGATTTTTCCCACTGCACAACCTAGAAAGCCCACCTTACCAGGTGAAGGGTTTATTTCTTGAATCACCTACACTTAAATCTATACACGAAAATATCAGCCATGCAGCTAACCCAAACCCATTTTTTTCTAATTTATAGAAAGATAATCTAGATATGATTTAGTTTTACTTTACGTATTTTACCATAAAAACTAAGCTAAATAAAAACTCACACTTTCTCTATATCAGCTTATTAATAACAATGGAACTGTGTCTCTTTTTTCATTCAAATAATCTGTAATTTATTAAGGAGATACTGTTTGCCTCACATAAAATACTAAAAAACTAAAGATATAATTATGAACAAGATTATAATCACTTCAGAGAATCCCAGCACTTTAGTAGATTATAGTTAGTAATTTGGGGCTCCATTCTAGGTTTTCTAAATGCCCAAACATGAACTTAATTGCTGTCTGGTTTATATCTCATTGTTTATGAGATCCCCTGTTCTTTTATGCCCTTGAGTTAAAGTATGTGACAATACTCCACCAAATTAACTCATCTCTGGGTGTTAATTTCTTCTCCCTGTGTCACTAGTTGTTCATCTGTTGTGTAAGCCCTCAACCTTTTTTGAGAGAAGTGTTTGTTTACAGTGGCCAAACCATGTTCCAAGACTAAAGCTCTTAATAGGAAGCAAGGGGGGCTCAGAGCCACTGTGAGTCAAGGCGGAAACAGACCATACACTTCACCTACAAGTTCAGCCTGAGAATTGGGCTGCCTTTGGTTGTGTTAGCTGGGTCAAAGATGGGAGGTGACAGATTTTCCTGTATGTCTGATTGCATCTCAGAGTGCCAGGTGAGCACCAGAAGACTCTTCCTGCATCAAGAAAATCCAGTCTCTAAAATGGTGCCTTTCATAGAGTAGCTGCTTAACAAAACTGTGTCCAGCAGTTCCTGCCCTATTATGGTTAGCATCTCAAATGAGAAGCGGTTCATTCCCCTGAACTCATGTTCTGTATCTCATGATTCAGCACCAAATTAAATATTTCTGCACTGCTTACTTTTTATTTTTTCAGTTCCTCTAACAGGACTTTAAAAAAAATTTAAAGACTAAGGCTATAATTTACATTTCCTTTGTCTCTCTGCATGATAGAGGACAGCGGCAAGACTCTTGAAAATCTGTATCAGATTTTTAATGACATCAGTGACTGCAAAAAATGATGCTTTTTGAATGATAAACCAATGAAATCCCTAAACATGACATGAGTTTGGAAGAGAAGATAGGTGAATTAATGTAATTTTAAATTATTTTTTTCTCTTCATCTGAATGGGTCTCTGTAGCAAAGTACCAGTAGAATAAACTTTTAGAGTGGTGACTGATGTTGTAGTGTAAGAATTTGATGGTTTTAAGTGATTATTTTACCTAGAATAGGCTTATGCTGGTAGTTATCTATTTTATTTGGACAGAGCATCAATATATCAACAGTAGGAAAATATACACTTCGCTTTTGTGTGGAGCACAACCCATGTTGCCTCCTGTGAGGAAGAAATTAACAAGGAATTAACATAGGAAGAAATTGCCTTGTGATATTTCTAATGATATTCTTAAAATAAACCTACCCATTAGAATAGACCAAAGCTGGATTCATACAAGTCTTTCTCTAAGGGAGGAGGGGCAGGGATGGGGATGAGGAAGCAGCAGCCACAATCATCAGAAGCATTCAGTGCAGGAGTAAGAGGTTAACCCACACCGGGCCTGCCCATCTCAACAGGCTGCTAAGTGCACAGAGGGCGTGGCGGGACCTGGAACCCCATCTCTCTGAAAACAGACCCTAGAAACTCTAAGATTCTAACACATGGACCCAAATATGCAAACAAGATAGAGTTCAAAAGCCAGTTTGACTCACGCTCTAATGTGAAAATATTTTCATGTTTAGATAACTTGCCAACGATAGATGAAGAATTATGGAAATATAGCCAGTCCTTAATCTCAGCCCAGTCCCCACCTACTTTATGAAAGAGCACTTAAACCAAGAGAGAATTGTTTAAAAGCAACCCAGATTTCTGTGGGTTTTCCCCTTCTTCCTCCTTTACTTCTCTTTACCTTTGTTCCTTTTCTTTGGTTTTCCAGGCTCTTGTTTATCTCAAAGAATAACTATAAATGTTAGCATTGATTAATATCTTCATCATCAGTTTTCTGTGTGAATCCCAGACGACTTTCTCATCCTTTACTCAAGTGTTTCTTTATGGAATGTTGGATGTCAGCAAATGACCTCTGAAAAGAAGTGCAATGTTCTCTTTAAAAAGGCAACATTTAACACCCACAATTGAGATGAAGTCATACATGCAGATATTCATTTGCCTTTCTCTCTTGGGGGAGTGAATTTTCTTCCAGGAGCAAGAGAAATTTTATGACCTGATACTTTAAGAAAGAAATAAGAATTTTGTTACTATATATGCTCTACTAATATCAAATATTATCAGTCTTCCAGTTTAACTGCAGCAGAATGCATTGCTGTAATTTCAAATGCATGCTTATTAACAAGAGGGAGTTTCTTTTAGGTAGGATGAGTCTTTGGGCATTGAGAAAGCAAGAGCTTGATGGAATTTTAAAATGGCTTGTTATTTTAAAGAAGTTATGTCTGATTCATCATGTGGTCTAGTTTATCATGATTTCTAATGGGAAAAAAGAAAATGAAGAACTGTTCATTGTTTTTTGGGTAGTAAATTCCCAAAAGTAAATATTTATAAGTTGTATATTATAGCAATCTAAAATTTGGGAGGGAAGTTATGTTTGTTTTCTCCAGCATCAGTTTTGGCCATTTAGACACATTAAAATTACATTTCACTGGTGTGCTTATTTATATTAAAAATAACTCCAAAATTAAAATGTATTCCTTCATTGACACTAAAATAGTACTGATTACATGTCTACCTTTTTTGTTCTTAATTGATTACAAGATTGTCTCCTATGCCTACACCAAGTTGTAATCACCTTGAAATCTGAGACTGACTACCTTATTCATTTTCACGCTTATAAAAGTCTAGCTCAGTGGTTATTTCATGCATGTTCAGTAAATATTGCTGAGTATATTCTGATTACTACTACTTTGTTGCCATTTTTACTGGTAGTGTTTTGGTCGTCTTTATAAAATGAAACTTCTAACAGTTTGTACCAGTAGTTAGAATTAAAGTGGATCATATGAGGAAGGTTACATTTCAGAAAGAACATGACATTTGAAATCAGACATGAATCAGGCAATCTAAAAGGTCAGTGTGTTTCAAATTGCAGATCAGGATATCTTGGGTGTAGTTAGTGGGACAAACTAATAAAATACAACTTTTTAAAGAAATAGACTAAGAAAAGATTAAATATTTCATATTAGTTTAAGAGTCTCTCTGTTTCAAAGATAGATGTGTGTGTGCTTTTGCCTGTGTGTATGTGTGTGTGTAATATGCAACAGGATCACAATCTAAAATGTAGACTGCTGCCCAAAAAACTTTAAAAAAAAGTAAGCTTTAGGTATTTGAATATTTCACAATAATTCTGAGCCTTTAATTTCTTATCTGTAAAATACAGTCAATGATAACTCTTTTGAAGGTCAGTTCTAGGGACTAAGAATACTAGTATATGTAAAGTACCTTACATAGCTCCTGATTTACATAGGAGACATGCAAAACATGTTGCCCTTTACTAAAACTAATCCATTTAAAATTTACTTGATTGGGGTTTATTCACATGTACACAGGATTGAGTCAAGATTTTAAATCCATAAAACTAATTTTCAAAATACTTTCTGATTTGAAAGATAATGATCTTAAAAAATGTACCAGCAAGGACATTGCTTAATTAATTAGCTCTTTATTGATTTTTCCTTGAGATAATTTATTTTCAGTCCAATGAAAGTATTTTTAATTTACCAGTCCATCTAGTCAAGTAATATTTTTAAAAGCTGGAATATGTCCAAAGGAACACAACAGAAATTTTTAAGTGGTTCCAAACTTATCCAGTGAGGAACAGTTAAAGAATCTGGTGAAAGCTATAAAAGAGACTATTTCAGATGACATTTATTTCCTATATTAAAAAGATTGTCTCATGCCAGAGAAATTAAATATGTTCTTGACAAAGAGAAGAATAAAGATGAACTTATTGGAAGTTATGGATTAATAGAGTTCAATTCAAACCAAAGCTCAAAACAAAAAACAAAGACTTGGATCTGGTCCTAAAAAACATAATTACATTAGAAGTGATGTTGCTCTGAGAAAGGCAAGTGTGTGTGATGGGATTTGATATCATGCAAAGTGTCTTTTTAATTTAAATACTTGGTGATTTTTGATTGACTTTCATGGGTTAGATATCCTGATTCACAGTATACTCAACCTTGGTCAGCCCCATGTGACATGTGCAAATGAGATATGTTTTTCGTATAAATGGATCTGAAAGCTGAGTCTTGCAGAAAATACTGAGGAGTCTGCACACTTTTATCCATGAAGGTATCCATGCATTTATCAGGTCAGTCCCCATTTTTCATTGGTACTTAACTGATGATCCCTGGCTGTACTCTGAATTTCTTCCTGTACTTTGTCACCTACTTTTGTCTTTAGTACTTATTTAGAAAGAAAAGTAGAAAAGAAGTCTACTCATTGGTCATTTTTAGTAACTCTACTGGATGTAAAGTGAAAGTCAAAGTTAGTCGCACAGCCGTGTCTGACTCTTGCGATGTCATTGACTGTAGCCTGCCCAGCTCTGTCCCTGGAATTCTCCAGGCAAGAATACTGGAGTGGGCTGCCATTTCCTTTTCCAGGGGATCTTACCAACCCAGGGATTGAACCTGGGTCTCCTGCATTGCAGGGATTCTTTACCAACTGAGCCACTAGGGAAGCCCAGATGTAAGCCTTGGTACAAATGTAGACAAGGTTGGGAGAATGATATGAGCACAGGAATTCTATTAGGAAGAATGAAAAGTGAAAGTGAAGTCGCTAAGTCCTGTCTGACTCTTTGTGACCCCATGGACTGTAATCTACCAGGATCCTCCATCCATGGGGTTTTCCAGGCAAGAGTACTGGAGTGGGTTGCCATTGCCTTCTCCAGAGGATAAGGAAGAATACTGGGAGGCAAGTTGATGATAGCTGTAAGGAAAGAGGAGACTCTATAGAAACATAATGAAGAAACCAATAAAGAAAGGGAGACCTCCAGGGTAGGAGTTTTTTTCTGTAGCCTTTGGAAGGGCTTGGGTAGCTTTAGATCTTGTTGGGAAAACAAATAAAGGATATCCTAGTTCATAATGTAGTCTTAGTAGCTTAAAATGACTCTCCCATCTGAAAGAGCTTATAGATTAGAAATCTGAGGTGTATTATATGTGAACTGATTTGCCTAATTAATATAGAGCTAAAATCACAATATATTTTTGACTTTGAACCTTGTGTTCTATTAATAATACCAATCTTAATGAATTGTTGTTGTTCAGTTGCTAAGTCATGTCCTTATCGACCCCATGGACTGTAGTACACCAGGCTTCCCAGCCCTGAAACATTTTCTGTGAGTCTGATGGTCTCAGGCAGCTGAAACTTTTCTCTGAGGTATTATAGCCATGGATTGTAATTAAGTCTGGAATATTCCATTTCCCACTATCAGCAGTAATGGAAAGTAGCTTTGTCAGAATGGACCATATTGCTGAATGAGGCCTTAGAGATCTCATTCAGAAATTTTCAGATGTTATTTTAAAAGTGAAGCCCTTTGTTCAAACCAAATTTATGTAGTAACAGCTTAATATATAAAGCCAGAAAGATAATCCAGGGACCTAGACACTGCCTGCCCTTGACTCTCATTCCCACCACAATTTAACCACTAGGTTCCCAAGAAGCATGATAATTAAAAAAAAAAAAAAAAAAAAACTACTTGATTGCTTTTCTTTTATGACCAGAATTTCTTGGAATGTAGAGGAGAGAGGAAATTACTTTAGGACATCCTGGGAGAAAAATTCACTCTCTTAAGTATGGTAGAAATAGCCTTTTAGAATGAATTGCAGTGAGCATGCCTCCACAGGAGTCATGAGGAAATTGGCTTCTTACTGCCCCAAACAGACATTTATATGTATTAATCAACTTGAGTAAAATTGACCAACCATTTCTAGTACCTTTCCTTAAAAAAAAAAAAAAAATTCTATGAAAATAAATGTATTCCCCTAAATATACAATGGTTACTGCTGATTTAAAATAATTTTGTGTAGGTGCATTGTAGCATCTGTAGCAATGGCTTTTTCCAGGGAATTCTGCAAAAGAGCAACAGGTTTGGACAAGCCATACTATAATTTCCTTGGACAGCGTCTCCAAAGAGGCTGGTTTTCCTTTCATGGATTATCTGAAAATCAGTTGGAGCCTCCAGAGTCTTCTCAGGATAAGGTCAGTGATTTTTGGATAAGGGAAATGGATGGACCAAGATCAATCAATCACAGTTTACATAGTGATGGCTCTGAGAACTTAGTCCCAAGGCCAGCTTTAGTGGTTACCGATTTTTTAATGATTGCATTGCCAGTGAGCTCATGTCTTATAATTTCCCGAGACCTGAGACTCCCTCACGGTGATAGCATATATAGGGCCTGTTTCAATGCTTTTTCCGCCCTGAATCCCTGGCTGAATGTTTAATAGCATTTGCTATTTCCTTATCTGAAGACTCCTCTGGCCCCGCGCCACTTACCAACTTAGCACACGGAGGTAACTCTCCCTCAGGAAGGAAGGAGGTCTGTGTGCCAGTTGTGCCGATCACCAGCACGTTTCTCTTGAGGTCGATGGAACACTGATGTCTCCTGAGCATATCCAGCCCGAGAAGCATGTCCATGGGCTGCTCCTCCAGGATAGAGAAAGAGCACTGTAAGAAGTCGCCTTCGATCTGAATCTGCGCTAGGTGGACTCGCCCGAGGATTCGCTGCGTGCCCACGCCTTTAGCGACCCCAGCCCACCGCCGATCCACCAGCCGTATGATGTTGCACCTCTCGGCACAGACTTGGTTCATGATGGTCATCTGGGCCCCCGAGTCGACGAAGGCCTTCAGGGGATGCCCGTTGACTCTGCAGTTGATGTAGAGCATGGCCACCTGGCCGAAGCTCTCCGGCGCCTCTTCCATGGCTATGCTCATGTTCTCCTCGATGTTCTGCTGCCGGATCTCCTCCTCGATCTTGGCCTGGGCCTCCAGATCGAACGGGTCAGCCGAGAAGAGGCGCAGTCGCTCTTGCTGTCTCAGCGCACTCTCGCGTTGCTGCTCCATCAGGACCTGGGAGAAGCTCTCCAGGCTTCCGCTGAGCAGCGCTTCGGCCAGGGCGGGGTTGCGCTCCTTCAGCAGGGACAGGTCGTGCGGGCTGGACAGCAGCATGCTTCGGACCAGGGCCGGGCTGTCCAGCCCTTGACCCGGGCCCGCCTTCTCCCCAGAGCCGCGGCGGCCAGAGTGCTGGGCCGACTGGGCGCGCTGGTGCGGCCGGGAGCCGGACGTCCCCGGCAGGGCGGGCCCCGCTGGCTCCACGCGGGAGAGGCCCGCCGCCAGCCCAGGGGAGCGCGGCCGCGCGGCCTCCTTCTGCAGTAAAATGACCATGTCGCCGTCCTTGAGGCCGTAGGCGCCCAGGGAGCAGTAGTCGTCGACGAGGAGCCGCTCCATGTAGACGATCTGCGTCTCCTCGGCGGGGATGCCCGACTCCAGCTCGCAGAGCACACGGAAGTCGTGAAGCTCAAAGTCAGGCCTGACCTGCAGGGAGAAGGTGGCCTCGGAGAGGTCCCTCCTCACGCAGTAGACCGTGAGCAGCATGGCTTGGGCCCGGGAGGGCCGGATGGACAGAGGGCATCGGGCGGCTCGCTGGCTTGACTGGAGCTGGTCTCCGTGGATGGCTGGGCTGCTTCTGGTGACGTGGTGTCCTATGCATTCACCTCCCGGAGATGCAGCCACTCACCGGTCCGGGGGCCGCCTGCCAGCCTCGGTGCCTGCTGCTTGGCCGCATGGAACCCTGCGGGGGCATTTGTGTTCCAAAGTCCATTCGTATGTGTGCTGCTTGGAACTTAGACTGCTTGTTCCCATAGAAACAAAGTCACTCCAGTCCATTTGGTTCTAAGACGAGTCCTTCAAAGCCTATTTGACCTGCGGTCTGAAAAAGATTGTTTCAGCTTTCCCTATACAACATATTAGCATTCTGTTCATTTGACAGTTGTATTCTATGTACTTTTACTTACCCCCCCCCCCCCCCCCAAACAATGAGTACTTGTTTCCTACATAGCAAGTATCAGGCTATGTTGGTATAAAAAATGATGGATGCCTTCCCTTGAGGATCTCATATGCTAGGGGTAGACTGATGGGAAATGAGTAAATCACAGTTCTGGAGGTCAGTACTTCCAGACGTGTTCAGCATACCGAGGGATTCAAGGGAACAGAGGATGTCTCTCTAAAGAGACAGGTGGATGTTGAAGGATGAGCATTTCCCATGTAAAAAGTGGGGAGGGTCACTCTAGACAAAAAGAACTATATGTGTAAAAGCAAGAATTCATAACAAGGTCTGTTTTTCCAGAGAAATATGACACATTAAGTGTAATAGGAGAAAACTGTCTGTGAATTTGAATGGCAGGCTATGAAGCTGGAAAAAATTCATTGGAGCCAGTTTATAAAGAGCCATATATGAACCCATGGAATTTAAGCATTATCAATAAACAAGAATCCTCCCCTTCCCAACCCCACCCCCCAAAAAAAGGTGGGGAAAAAAAAGAGAAAAGAAAGGAAATGGAAAATATTTGAAGCAGGTCTTTGTGATGTTTACTTGTTTTATTGATTTAAGGAAGAGTTTTCTCACAACAAATGAAAGATGTGATTTGGCAGGAGGATCAGCTAGAGGTTTTCTCAATGGCTCAAAGAGGGAGCTGTTGCTGGAATTTGCAAATGTAAGAGGCAGTGCAGAATTATAGTGTTTCCTGAGTAGAATGTGTTTACCCATTGGATGTGGGAGCAGAATTGTGTGGAAAATACAGAAGGTGTCTAAAACAAGAGACTGGTTAGAAATAAGTCATTACTTTGAACGGATCAGTGAGGTGAACCTAGAGGAGACCAATTTGACATCAATTCCATAGGAAAGAACTTCCCTTGGGGCTCAGACGGTAAAGTGTCTGCCTATAATGCGGGACACCCGCGTTCAATCCCTGGGTCGGGAAGGTCCCCTGGAGAAGGAAATGGCAACCCACTCCACTACTCTTGCCTGGAGAATCCCATGGACGGAGGAGCCTGATGGGCTACAGCTCATGGGGTTGCAAAGAGTCAGACACAACTGAACGACTTCTCTTTCTTTCTTTCTTTCTGTAGGAAAAGGCAGGCTAAATGCCTCAGTGCCTCACACTCTGACCTGAGGGCACAGCCCCACACCATACTGGGCTCAAGACCCAAAGGCAGGGGTAACACGGTCCTTCAAGGCAATGGAGATCAGGTAGAAAGCCTTGAGTGCCAGTTGTTTTTCTTTGTGTTTCACTGTGTGTTTCCACTGTAGAGAGGTCATGTCTTCCTAGCTTGGTCTTCCCAAGTGCACTTTTTTATGAACCAAAAGATAGCGGACATCCTCTGCCTCATCCCCTCTCCTTATTTCAGTCTTGTCAGAAGACCTGCACTGTCACTTAGAGAAAGATGTGACATCAGTCTGGAGAATTTGGAAGGGGTTCTGTTTCTCAAGTGTTTGTCTCAGATGGAAGTCTATCTCTGCACTCATTGCTCTAATTACCCTAAAGTTCATGCTCATATTCATTTACATCGAGAATGTTGGCCAAATGCCAACTGTGTGTGTAGAATGTGCAGAGTTTTCGGGGTGCACATAAATAATGTTAAATACAAGCTGTGTTCTTAAAGGAACTCAGTCTAAAATAGAGGACATGCACACATATACCTACACATTGGGAGTTAAAAATACCACAGAATCTGGCAGAACGTGGAAGAAATTAGTAGTATCTGTAGAACAAATGCAGAATATGGATAGGACTATTGGGCATGGAAGGCTTCCTGAAAGAGCTGGGTTTATGATGATGACAAGTTGGGTAGCAGGGAGAACAAGGCCAAGAAGACTGCCTGACTTAAGGGCCTTTAGTTGGAAAGGCAGCACCTAATGACAAGGAGGACTTTACGAAATGTTAGGGGGAAAAAACCTAGCATCATAATGTTCTTGTAGAAAATTATGAATTATTTAGAACTATCTTTCACTCTTTATGGAGATGGATGGCCCTTTGGCCTAATAACAATAAGCTAATAAATGTCTTCTGTGGTTCTTAGTGTCCAGATAAGCCCATCAGAGATCAGTAATGGTTTCTCCTGAGTTTGGGAACATCTGTAATGAAGATCCCCTAGAGAAGGGACAGGGTACCCACTTCAGCAATCCTGGTTTTCCCTGGTAGCTCAGAAGGCAAAGAATCTGCCTACAAAGTAGGAGACCTGGTTTCAGTCCCTGGGTTGGGAAGATCTCCTGGAGGAGGGCATGGCAACCCACTCCAGTATTCTTGCCTGGAGAATCCCCATGGACAGAGGAGCCTGGTGGGCTACAGTCCATGAGGTTGCAAAGAGTCAGACACAACTGAGCGACTAAGTACACACACACACGTAATATGAGACATGTTCATATGCAAGTTACTCTGCTAAGGAGCAGATGAGAAGTTAGTAGGGCTCACATTCCATGTTCCTTTCTCCCTACCCAACCAGCTTTGAACCATGGTTCTTAAAATATTGATAAGTCATGAAGGTAATACGAGGGCTTTTGTTTTTTTTAAGCAGTGAATAAAATTATTTTTGCAGAATAAGTCTTTTTTTTTTTTTAGCAAAGCAAGTATTCAGAATTCAAAAGCAGTCAGCATCTTTTTTCATATTACCCTGCCTTGATACTGAATGTCATTAAATTTTATGTAGTATCTTTTATTATCTTGTAATTCTTTACTTTTGGTGGCATTTTGAATTTATGTGCCTTTTTACCTTTTACTGAGAACACACAGTGGAAAACAAAGAGACTCAAAGTCTGGCCAATTAACTGTCATCATTCTGTAGATCACAGGATGTCAGGATTGGCAGGGAGCCTTCAGATTCTGTGGTCCAGTCACTCATTCAGATCTTAAACCTCGGTTGCCAAATAGTCTGGAATTTGAAAAGATAAATACAGCCTCCTGTTTAGTATTTCAGTTTGTATCTTCTTTGATTTTTTTTTTCATTTTACTCAGTATTACTGGTGATTCAAATACTGTATGTATAATTTTCTTACCTCAAAATTTTAATTAAAAGCTTCTTCTAATTATGTAATAAACTGGGGAATAATCTGGAATATATAAAAATACTCATAAATGTAAAACATTTTTAAATCTATAATCCTTGTTGCACAGATCACTTGGAAATGGGAGCTCTGAATTATCTAGGTGTGCTTATCTGGGTAACTGAAGGTCATTGCAACTTTTCTTTGGGAGATTTTGTGAAGTATAGTCCCTTACTTTTCTTCCCTGGTAAGTACAATATAGGAACATAATTGAATCTTTCTTTGATAAGTGATACTCCTGCAAGGTCCCAGGGCTATCACTCAGAAAATCAATTCTCATTGTATAGCCTAAATACCCATAAAATAGAAAAGATGACACTCATTTCATACTGGCCAATAAATAACCCCAAAATTATTTTTTGAAGTAAATCCATAATAGTACCTTTTGTAATTTGCTTCTTTTAAAAACATAATGCAGCAAAAATCCAGATGATTAATGGTTCCACTTAGTACAGTGAGTTGATGTTTAAAGTACCATCTCTTGCTTTACAGAGCAAAATAAATGTTTTCTATCTGAAACAGTACTGCGGCAGCATGAGTGTCATTATGTAGTATATGTAATAATTAAGCTGCATTAAGCAAATATATTAGCTTGCTATATTTTGTTTCCTTTAAATATATGCCTGGTGTTCCTTTAAAAATACAGTGTTACTGAGACTTATTAAAACAGTTATATCACCACTTGAGATTTTCAGTGCCATTTAAGGGAAGATACAGAATTTTTAAAGCTGTATTCATAGGCTGAACAACTGAGTTTCCTACTGTTTTCATAGGTTAAATAACTAACTTTCCCATTTTCCTGTTTGCAATACAATATTGTACCAGAACTGCCAGTAATGAATAACATTGATTTCTTCAGGAAGCTAATCACTTAATAGATACACTAAAATGTTGCTCTGATGGAAGTTCAAGCTTTTATTAGTTTGTTTAGAGGTTTTCCCTAATAAAAATGTTTAGCATTGCCCATTTTTGAAACCTAAAGACCACAAGACCTCTTAAATATATTAGCAGATATATAATTGAAGAAATTCTGAGAAATTAGTGTGTCTCAACCTGCTGGGAACTCAGCTAGTGGTTTTTCTTAATTGTAAGAAAAATAAAGCATGAACAGAAGACCTACACATACATGTGTGTACATGGTACACACACATGCACATGCTTGGAGAGAGAGAGGAAGCTCACACTCAGAACATGTTTTCAATTATTTTGAGAATGCAATGAAGATGATGTCACTTTCCCACAGGGAACACTTCATCATGCCTTTATGTATTACTTTATTTTATAGCATAACATTTTAACATTTTATCATATAAAGAGATGCATTTTAAGGTATTTACTGTGTATTGAAGGTAATATAATCTCTTGTTAACTTTTAGTGTTTTCAATACATATACTTTCCAAGTCTATATATACACGTGTGTATTTTCATTTTTAAGAAAATTTGCTGCTACAGTTTTGTACTTTATGGTCCTTTTCAATGTGTTAAGAATATGAAAATAATATTCTGATCTATAGGATGCCCACCTTGTTTATTGAAGGTTTGAAGATTACTTATATTTTGTGATTGTTTATAGACTAAATAAAGTTAGTGTAATGAATTAAAAACAGGAACAAAACAATTTACTAATGTAACTTTGTGGGTTGATAGTGACTTGTCTCGGGACTTGCCAGGTGGCCCAGTGGTAAAGAATCTGTCTGCCAATGCAGGAGACATGGGTTCCATCCCTGGGTTGAGAATATCCCCTAGAGAAGAACATGGCAACCCACTCCAGTATTCTTGCCTGGAAAAGTCCATGGACAGGGGAGCCTGGCGTGCTACAATTCATGGTGCTACAAAGAGTCAGATACAACTGAACACACTTACTTTTCTTAAATTTCAGTGTACCTTAGACAAGAAATGTTTTTATTTTCCTGTTTCTGCTGTGAGAATAATCATGTAAAACAAAATGTAACAGTAATGACAACTAGGGTCTTATGTTTTGAATTCAGCTGTGATTGAGGAAAATTATTCAAACCATTTTTATTTATTCTTTTACAATAACTTGTAATCAGCTCATCTCAAAAACAATGTCACTGTAGTTTAGAAATACCAGTGGGATCTATTTATAAGTTCAAACACACTTTAATAGTTGTAACTTCATTGTGATTTCTATACCTTTCTGTTTTGTCCTTCCTGTATCAGTTCAGTTCACTTCAGTTCAGTCGCTCAGTCATGTCCGACTCTTTGCGACCCCATGCATCGCAGCACACCAGGCCTCCCTGTCCTTCCTGTATAGTTAGTCCTAATTGGAAACCATGGAAATGTCTTGACTTAGTCCAATTTAGTTACAAAAAATATGTGTTTAGAAAGTTACAGATTTGTTTAGTTAGTTTTCTGCCATTTGAAGATGAGCTCAGAAACATGTTAATGATTTCTCATAGTAAATATTTAATGACTACATCCTATGAGCACATCAGCGGACTTGGGGCTTTGAGAACAAAGATGACCAGGACTCCCTTTTCTCCAAAGAACAAGGTAGCCAGTAGACCAGATAAGACTCATGCACTTTGGATCATTTTATATAACAGAATGTAGTAGAAGTTATAATAGATGTGTGAATAAAATGCTGTGCTTGCTCAGAGAAGACAAAGGTTACTTGTTTGGGTGAGGGGTACAAGGAGTAAGTAGGAATATGTAGAAAGCTCACTGGTGAAACTGCGCCTGAATTCAACTCGAAATATGACTTGGTCACAGCCATAGTTAAATTTTACCCAGCTGACTTTGGAGAAATAATGCTTTGCTCAATGTGTCATAGCATGAAAGTGAAAAGAAAGTGAAGTCGCTCTGTAATGTCCAACTCTTTGCGACCCCATGGACTGCAGCCTATGAGGCTCCTCCATCCATGGAATTTTCCAGGCAAGAGTACTGGAGTGGGTTTCCCTTTCCTTCTCCAGGGGTATCATAGCATACACTTGACTTTTTTCTCCTCTAACACACATGCATTTTGCTGTTCATTGTTTCTCCTTGTAGATGGTATTAATGGAAGGATACAGTAGGATGTTAGGACTGGTGCAGGGAAGGAATAATAGTCTAGCTTTCTCCTCAACCCTAGCATTCACATAGGCACCCACACAAACAAACAGAATGAATGTCCATGTTTGTTTCTGTATAGAGCCTGGCTGGTTGAGCTAACAGTCAGTCTTTATCATGAGGAAAAAGCCAATGCAGTTCCTGGGTTGCCATCTGCATAGATCCTCTTCTTCCTCTGCTTTAGAGTTAGTGAAGATTCCTTCAATATTTTGATATTGTGTTGCCTGTCAGTCTTAGTTTATGTTACTCTCTAGCCTGTAGAGATATTTCATTAGGAAATGTGCATTAGGAATTTCCAAATGTCCTTGTAAGTGCTTTTAACATGGATGTGTATAATTAGTTAATATTATAGTTTAATTCTTTTAAATGTCTTGATGCTATACACATACGTGGATAATATAGTGCAAACTTTTCTGAAAGTAACCAGTTTCTGCATTGTCCACATATATTCACTCTGACACATGAAACATGTAACTCCCCGGTACATGCATGCAGTTCCGATAGGAAAGATCTGAAGATGCCTCCAGTCAACAGCTATGCCACCCCAAAAGCTAGCTGTGTAGCAGGTCACTTCATTTATCATGACCTTTTGAGCCAGATTGACTGGATGCATGTTTCCTGTTAGGGCAGAGGTATATGGTAAAGATCTCAAATAAATAAAGAAGCCCATTGTACCACAACAACATGGCCGTTTGGATATTTTATGAATTATATGTTTGATAGGTTTCTACAACTGTCTTAGACAAAATTCCTAGGTTGTTGTTTATGTAGCTTTCTCTATTCTAAATAGCAGCTGAGTTAATTGATCACCATGGTAATTAGCACGGCTGAAGCCCATCTGTCTATAGAATTCAATAGTATTCCAACCATGAAAATGAGAAAGCCTGATAAACAAAAGTTTCAATTAAAAAAAAAATAGCAAATAAAAGAGAAATCAGCTCACCTATTTTTCCCGGATAAATTAAATTTAGCAGTTTAGCTACAAGGAAACTTCTTTCTTAGGCCATCTAAATGATGTCAGGCTCAGAGAATCTCCCTCCTTATTATCAGAATGGTTTGGAGGTGCTACTGTCCCCCCAGGCTCTTTCTCTGTTCTGAGAGACGTGAAGCTCCCAGCCCTGTCCTCTATTCCATTGTCGTTTCCATTCCACTTAGGAATATTCTGTTTCGCTCAGCTCATAAAATGTGTTTAACTGCTGATATGCTTTTGTTTACTCATATAGTGGTAAAATATTTCAGTGCTGCTTTCAGAGCATGAACATCTTTCTTTGGAACCCTCCAAAGGACGTGAACTGATCAGAGAAACCATATACCCTGACTTTCAAAATAAGAGACCCAATTTCAGATGCTGAAGGGAAAGAAGATCAGATCATTGATTTTTCTTTTTCTTTACAAACTGTACATGAAATGAAACAGAAAGGTCTGTGGCAACCCTAATTAAATTGTTTTTCAGGCTTATTTTTCTGTATTTCCTTATTTTTCTTCAAAACAACTTAAGTTACTATTAATCTTGAACAAAGACATAGTTTGATTTCATGTTCTTACTGTAGTGTTTCATCTGGAATGTAGAATTGTGGTGGGCCCTTCATGCCTGTGGCTAAGAGACACTAGACCAAATGTTCCAAGGATAACTCATAAATTACTGCTTATGCAACATGAAATATACTGACATTAGATTGACATCAAAAAGTGGATCCCCACTGAAATAGTGGTTGCTGATATTAAAGTTGAACTCTCAGATTATGTCTTTGTAGAAAAATTTAAATCAACGAGGATGTTAAATCCTGAATTTGCAGTAAACCATCCTGAATAAAAAAGCAATGACAATTTCAGGTAGGAGGTATACTTTATGTTTGTTAGGATGGGTATGTAGACAATTTATCTAGGAGTTAGCATCAGGTCTCTATGTTCTTTTATATAGTCTTAAGTAAATCATTTCTTTATGGTATTGAATTCTTCATCTAAAATATCTGGGATCATCCTAGATATAAGATACCTCAACAAAAGAAAAAGAATTTATCTTATAATAAAATAGGCTTTCGGTGAATCACTTCTTACAAATAAGGCTGCAAGCTCTTTTCTTTGAAAATATCAACTCATTCTGCCTCTGTGACCAAAAAACATCAAAACACAAGCATTTTTTAAAAAACTAGTATCAAAAATTTAATCAAGTTATGTTATTCTATCCTTTTATAAAGCAACAGTATTCTATATCTCGGGTAGTAGACAAACAATCACATACACACACTCACAAACTGTGTTGGATACACAGTAAGATAGAAAGCCTGGTGTGACTTTGAAGTAAAGAAAGCAGGGCTTATGCTCATTGGGTTTGTCACATTCTCTGAATGTCCTTGGATAAAGCATCTATTTCTCTGAGCCTCATTATCCTCTTATATAAAATGGGGATGATGGCAATGATGTCTTTTCCATAGGATTTTGGTGTGGGCTTAATGGATCATTTGAATTTGTCCTGTAAATAGAAAAACGCTCTACCAAAGTTATCTTTCCCTCAATGAGTAGAAGCAATACTTAACAACCCAGAAAAGTCAAGGAGAATGGAATTTATATATCCTGAAGATGATATGCAGATTAATTTTAACTGCTAATTAGCTCAAACTGGTTGCTGTTGTGCTTTTAGAACCATCCCTACTCTCTTCAACTTGTACTTTAGGCTTCCCAGGGTAGCAGCAAGAGTCTGTCACTAGCCTGTTTAAAAATCCCAAGAAGTAACCGTCAGGAGTTGAAAATAAATCCATTCAGAGTTCTTTATTTCAACAACTTATTCGCTGTTGTTTTGAACCAAAGCAGTTGGTGAGCTGTTCTTGCAGGTTAAAGGAAGTAGACAACAAGCATCTGCTTGTAAGGTGCTTACAGAATGATTGAGCAAACGGAACATATGAAAAGACAATCCGTTCACCATAACCGAAAGGGTTGCAAATTAAGTCTAGTTAGTAGGCAACCGAATTGTTGAGGTGGATGCCAAGAGTATGGTTTTTCCCATAAATTACGACTTGGAGTTATTATTGTGGTGGGTCATGTGTTAGATGGAACAGTAAGAGAGCTTCATTCCACATACCTTCTTTAAAGGCCTTTTTTTAAAAAACCAAACCCTCAATGCAATTTACAGAGCTAAGCAAATCAACACTCAGGGTGAATGCCCAGAGTCATTTGGACTGAAGAGTATAACCACGAGGCCATGAGATTTGCAAACCTAGGTGTCTCCTCAGGACAATTGATTGCAGCCTTCTAAAAGTTCCCTTGAAGAACCTGCTGTTTGACAGTGGTCATTGGCCTTCTGGCCATGAAATAGCAGATGCAATCTCTCAGAGCAAATCCTTTTGATGGTGTACCTTATTAGTTAAAAAGAATCAGCAAGAAACTTTTATCACATTTTCAATATGTGTACATATATTTATAAACTATATATAGTACTATATATAACTTTATAAAATATTAAAGGGATAGATATTTTAAATGGATCAGTTAAATACCACTTTCTACTATTTTTTGTCTACACTCACCCATGCATCTTGAAATGTAAGAATCTTACTTTTGAGACTTTCAGAAAACAATTAAGTCTCTTATGCTTTGAATATACCCAAGGAGCAGGCTTCCTTTCAGGTTGGCATAGGTTAGGAGCAAAACAGAAAGGTAAGAACACAAAGCCTCGCCTTAAGAGAGGTTGCAGAGAATCACGTATGTAATGCCACTTCATGGGCTGAGACCAACCTCTCCTAAGACAGTGACCAGCAGGTAGAGGTCAGGAGAAGACAATGGGATGGCTGCAGCCACTGAGTTGGGAGCAACTGGGACACAGCTCTGCGTGTCCTAGTTTTCCCACCTCCTCTGATGACACTGGGGGCAAAAATGCAAAGAACATTTGAAAGCCACTCTAGAGAGTCCATGTGGGAAGTGACAGACAGATGATGAAGAAGGAGGCAAGAGAAAAGAGGGAGATGAGAAGGGCACATTCTGAAAGTCTTTACCTTTGCTGCCCAGTGGCCGGGACAGTTTATCAGTGCTTTAGAAAGAAGTGAGTTCGGTCCCTGGGTTGGGAAAATCCCCTGGAGGAGGACACAGAAACTCACTCCTGTATTCTTGCCTGGAGAATCCCTTGTACAGAGGAGACTGGCAGACTACAGTCCACAGAATCACAGAGTCAGACACAACTGAAGCAATTTCGCACGCTTGCATGCACTGCTGAATAAACAAAAGCTGTGGTTTTGTGACGTTTGTCCTTTTGAACATACTGTTGCTGCTCCAGCTTATGGGATTTGGTGGATAAATGCCCCAGGTTCTCCATCTTTCTGTGGGGCAAGTCTGAGGTATGTTCCTCAGGTTTCCTCAGAGGGTTTGAACTGCAGTGGTCCATGGCAATGATGTGTTCACTAGATTTTCTCTCTTCCTTGTCCAAGTATAACCAATTCTCACTTGTGCCTCCTGGAATACCCTCCCATGGGTCTGCACCCATAACCTTGTCTCAATTTAAGTCAGTTTAAGTCCAAAGAGAAACAACTGTAAATGAATTTGAGCTGGTGGGGTTGGTGGTGGTTACATATTTATCTGTTACATTCTGTATGGTTTTATTGCAGTCATTTCTTCTGGATTCTCAAAAAATCCAAGTACATTTTACAAAAATATAAACAGCATGGATTTACACCTTACATCATTGGGTCAAAATCTTGCTGCCTGGATGTGGGTTCAGTGTGGACGTGGAGCTTTTACTATTTCTGCATGTTCTGTAATGGTGTTATCAATTGTTGCTCTAAAGTGGCTGATTCAGATTCAGAAGTGCTCTGTCAGTTAAGCTTACAGTTTTATGTATTTGGTAATTACAACATATAATAAAATGTAGACAGTTTGACGTAAGTCTTAAGGACATGCACTGCCCATGTGCTGAGATTTAGTTCCCCATTTTGAGGCTTTTACTTCTGTGCATAAATTTATATTTATATTTTAAACAAGAGTCTTAGTATTGATATCTTGTTGACTCCTGAGAAGCACACCTAGCATTGGTTTGTGGGCTTATTTTTAAGCATCAATCACATTATGATACTTGACTAAGGATGTGTTCCATATTCTGTTTGAAAATCCTTGTGATCAGTTCTTCAGTAGAGATTATACAGATTTGATACTTATGTGTGCAAATTGGTAATTTGTATGCACATTTTTGACAGAGGTCTTATGTGTATTTCTCATTGCTTTGAAAATATTAGCAAACATTAGAGACATTGATTAAGTATCAGTTATTTGTATGCAATCCAGGAGACTTCCTGTGGTTTTTTGAAGAAAATTCATATCCTCTGAACAATTTGTTCTGTGTTTGAAATATGGATACAATAGCAGCATGATAGGTAAAAAAAAAAAAAAGTGTCGTTTCTTTTGTGTTTGTATCATATTATCATGTTCAAATGTATTCTTAAAACATATACTTGAAAATATTCTTTTAATTTAACTATTTTATCATCAAAATTTATAGCCCAAGATGAAAGCTCCCTGACACTAAATGCCAAATTATGTATTTTGTGAAAACTTTTTGTTCACAAGAATCACAGTATAGCCCAAGATGAATGCTCCCTGACACTAAATGCCAAATTATGTATTTTGTGAAAACTTTTTGTTCACAAGAATCACAGTGGAAAGTATCTCTTCACTCAAATGATTTTTATTCCTCATAGAATTAGTTAATGTTATAGTATCATACATGTGTTCAAGTTTATGAGGTTGTCAAAAGCAACGATGTTGAAGATACATTTGAGAGAATATTAACACTTGTCACAAGTTTGTACAATCTTTTTTTCTTAGGTTAACAATATTTGTATAAAACATGGCCAGTGTGGTAATTTCACTCTGAATATGGCTTTTAGATATAATAGGAAAATCATTTCTAAGAGAATTTCTGCAGTAAATGTATAAGTTGTAATAGGCATTTAGCCAACATATAAAATTTCATTTGAATGTCCACGGTGGCTATACTCATTCGTTGCTGAAAAAGAAATGCTGAGCGTCTGGTTAGCACATCTCTGGATCATTTTACATGACCTCTGGTCTATGGTTACATGATGTGTTTCAAGGAAAAGATAGGTAACATTTGTTAACAGTGAACTGTCTTTGTGTAATATAAACACTAGATATTAGGAGAAATAGTGAAATTTACCAAGAATGAATCAGTAGTGTGCTTTTTTGTTAAAAAAAAAAAAAAAAAACAGAACTATTGATTAAAGAATAGTTAGTGTCATCCTTTTCCCCTTGTACTCAAATTCAACACTTCTTAAATATTACCCAAGAGGTAGAAGCATTTCTAGAATGACTATATACCTATCTTAGGTGAGTTGAGTCAGATGAAAGAAACTTTGCTTTAATTGAAAAAGGATGATTGAATATGTTGAGATCAAGAGCTTCCTGAAAAGACAGGATTCTGTTTGAAATGCATTAGAGCAAAGAAGTTTGTAGTTCAGAAAGATGTAAATAAAACACTGCTCCAAAGACCTTTTTGTTGCTTACTTGCAGCTGTTATTTACTTGAGATTTTGGTTATTTAACTATACTTTATTCCAGAAGATATTCAAGATCATAGTTGCGGCAGATTTTTAATTATACACAAAGCTATACAACGTGGAACATTTCACCCTGGGGAACACCCCAGAATGGCTGGAGCCACTTTATTAAGTAAGCTGCTGCAGTTTGCTCTGGTTGCTAAATCAAAGGTTCTATTTATTTATTTATGTTTTATTCCTTTGGGCAATAGTTGTTCCATAGTTTTCATCTTTGACTAACTGGAAGTACAAACAAATAAACCTTTGAAGAAATAAAAACAGTTTTTACACTTTTATATAGTTATTACCCAAATAGTACTGAATAGTATACAGGAAACTTTAACAACAAAAATGGCCTGTAAATTTAGTGTATGTTTACAGACCTAAATTTACCTAAATACTTGATAAGGTTCAGATATATACACTAAATTTTAGCTTAACATTATAAAAACAAAAACCTAGATAAAATATTGTTTCACATTTTTAAAAATCTTAAGGTCACATTTTTCTTTACTTTTGGAGTGGTTGGAGCCATCTGTTTTTGAAATTGACTTAGGAAATTCGAGGGGTAAAATCTATTTCATTCTTAGTGCTACAGAAAGTATATGTTATTATAGTATCACACTCTAAATAATAATTATGAAAGCAATTTCTATAAGCAGTCCTGTTTGTTCAGTCTATTCACAGAAGCTACATAAATTAATGCAGTTGTCTCTCTCAGCTGTTGAGTCCAGCTATCAATTTTGGACATGGGATCTGTTAAGTTAGAACTTGAAAGAAAGATACAAAGAACAGTAGTAAGTCAGTTGAATCTGATTTAGAGTGGCTATTTTAAGGAAGCAAACTGAAGACGATTATAACTTTATATATGTCTATTATTAGCTGAAATTTTTTCCTTAGTAAGTGCTTGAAGTCTGTTATATTTCAGTTCAAAACATTCTTCTTTCATTAACAGATTTCTGGTCTTTGTGCATTGCATTCTGTTTTTGTTCCTTGCTATACTCACTGGGGAAGAAAATAAGGAAGAACTGTCCTTCCTTGTATCAGAGGCCTGACGGAGATCCTCAGAACTTGTGAAATCAGGATTTTTAGAATCTGTTGAATGAGCTGCTCACAAGCATAGGCATTAATACCATTTCCACCCACACTCTGAGTATACCCTTTCCAACACTGTGCATCTCAGCAGCCCTCCTCCACCTTGACTCTTAAAAGTTTCCCTCTGTATAGACATTAAATAGCTATTTGCAGACTAATCTGTGTAAGAAGTGTCCCAAAACTCAGCGGCTTAAAACAAAAATTATTTATTTTCATTCGTGTGCCTGGGGTCAGATGGATCTTGACATACATAGACTAAGCTTATATGGTGTTTACCCCCTAAGTTCAGGTTGGATCTACATCTGTCTCTCAGCCTTGGTAGCCTAAAAGGCTACCCAGTACATGTGTTTCTTCGGGAAGTAGCAGAAGCAGAGATGGCTGAATAGAAACAAAGTCAAAAGTGAAAGTGAACTCATGTCCACCAGGCTCCTCTGTCCATGGAATTTTCCAGGCAAGAATACTGGAGTGGGTTACCATTTCCTTCTCCAGGGGATCTTCCCCACCCAGGGATTGAATTCAGGTCCCCTGCATTGCAAGCAGATGCTTTTACCATCTGAGCCACAAGGGAAGCCCCCAAATAGAAACAAAGGATGACTCCTAAGGCCTAGGCTTGGAATCAGCACACCAGCATATCTTCCTGAATTCTACCATCTCTGTCGAGTCATATTCCCAAGTGCAGTATAAATGCAGTATAAATGGGACAGTAGAATGAAGCGGTTGACTCAAGAGCAGGGATCCCCAACCAGTTGGTCCTCAACCTGTTAGGAAGCAGGCCATACAGCAGGAAGTAAGTGACAGGCCAGTGAGTGAAGGTTCATCAATTGCTTCCATTGCTCACATTATCCCCTGAACCACCCCTCACCCTCCACTTCCATCTGTGGAAAAATTGTCTTCCGTGAAACCAGTCCCTGGTGCCAAAAGGCTGGGACTGTTGCAGAATACTGCAACTAATTTAGGCTACTGATTCTATAAGTCAGACTTCAGGGAGTCAATCTATTTTTAGGTTTCCTTGGACCAGTGCAGCTCAAATGTAATCATGGACCTGCTGCCATTCCAGGAACCCTTTGTTCATAGTCTACACTTGGTGTAGATTAACTATGGCCCAGAGTGCATTGTTTAGTTTGTTGAAATTGTTTTTTTAAGTAGCACGATATTTTTGACAAAGGAAGCAGTATGTTGATTTTCAGCCCAGTTCAGGCTCCTCGTCACATAGCAGACAAACACTTTGAATAGCCTTGCCTTGAACTTGTTTAGAAAACGAATCCCTTAATCTAAGCTTTCGATTCTTTCACTAATTATAGATCCAGAACTGAAGTTAAAACACAATGAATTCAACACCTATATATTGACATTGATGGTCATACCTTTTTAAAACTATTCCATTAGTAGTACAAATGCATGCATGAAATAATATATTAGGATAGATATGAAAATTGACAGTTATGTAAAGGCATAAGAAAAAGTGAGTTTAAAATATGACCATATCCTAAGCTCCGTACTCTTAAAATATAGTCATTTTTCTAGATCTAAATTGAAAAATATGCCTTCAATTGCCTTTCAACATATTCTAGAAACATTTATTGTGTTTCCTGATTTTGTATAAGGTACCTATCAGAGTGCAGCTGTGAAATAATAAAATGTGAAGTGAAAGTCGCTCAGTCATGTCTGACTCTTTGTGACCCCGTGGACTGTACAGTCCATGAAATTCTCCAGGCCAGAGCCACTTCCTTCTCCAGGGAATCTCCCCAACCCAGGGGTTGAACCCAGGTCTCCTGCAGTGCAGGCAGATTCTTTACTTATATACTTTGTCATAGATATTATCTTATTCATATTACTGAAATATTTTTCCATTCTTTAATTTTAGTTTAAGAGCTATCAATAAATCATTTGTACTATCTTTGGGAGATTAAATGGATAAAGTAAGTTCATACTTTATGAGGTTTATATTTTCAGTGTATGTCAACAGTCACAGTTATCTCAGACTTACTAGGAAAAAAATTAATGAAATAGCTCTGGGGCCTAACATTCCTAGAAATTGTGTCAAGAAAAGCCAGATTTAAAATATTAAGTGTATATCTCCATCTCTACATTTTATTACATATATTATTTCTTCTCTTTGAAATAATAAATTGGACTGTGCTTCACCATCCTCCAAACTCCTAAAATGTTTGTTGCCTAGAAATCATTGTTTGTTTACTTCTTTATGTTATTACTCTGTGCATCAGTTTAACTATATGGCATTTCTTTCATTTCTGGTTTAGATTTTATAAAGCATTGCTGTGTGTCTTTTTGCTTATTTGTTTGTTTATTTTTGGTCCTTGGAATCCTGTAGACAACCTAATGTCCTCACTATTTGCAGACAAAGAAACTGTCGCTTTAGATTAGGTAATCTCCTCAGAGACACAAAGCTAGAAAGTAGTATAGAACACTCCCTTCAAACACACTTATTTTTAAGAAAGCTCATTCACTTCATCCCTTTTACAGTTCAGTTCAGTCGCTCAATCGTGTCTGACTCTTTGTGACCCCATGGACTGCAGCACGCCAGGCCTCCCTGTCCATCACCAACTCCTGGAGTTTACCCAAACTCATATCCATTGAACCAGTGATGCCATCCAACCATCTCATCCTCTGTCATCCCCTTCTCCTCCTGCCTTCAATCTTTCCCAGCATGAGGGTCTTTTCCAGTGAATCAGCTCTTTGTATCAGGTGACCAAAGTATTGGTGTTTCAGTTTCAACATCAGTCCTTCCAATGAACACTCGGGACTGATCTCCTTTAGGATGGACTGGTTGGATCTCCTTGCACATAGAGGTGGCAAATATAACATGTGTATGACCATTTATCCCCCTTTCATACTCAGGGTAGGTGCTAGTAATTATGTATAGTAAGTAGTCTTTCTCCTAGAGCATACCTGCAGTCTTAGAAACCTTCCCAAAGCTCATAAGGAAAAGACTCATAAGTGTTTTGGAGTTGGCATTCAAGATTAAATATATTTGATTTCCATTTCTATATCTTACTTTGTTAGGATTTATGTCTTTTATGTCTGCGCCCTATAATAGCTACTATTGTACTTTACACAGAATAAAGATTAAATAGCTATGCTGGAAAAAAAGTTATGACCAACCTAGACAGCATATTAAAAGGCAGAGAAAAAAAAAATAAAAGGCAGAGACATTACTTTGCCAACAAAGGTCCATCTAGTCAAAGCTATGATTTTTCCAGTAGTCATGTATGGATGTGAGAGTTGGACTATATAGAAAGCTGAGCACCAAAGAATTGATGCTTTTGAACTGTGGTGTTGGAGAAGACTCTTGAGAGTCCCTTGGATTGCATGGAGATCCAACCAGTCCATCCTAAAGGAAATCAGTCCTGAATATTCATTGGAAGAACTGATGCTGAAGCTGAAACTCCAATAGTTTGGCCACCTGGTGCGAAGAGCTGGAAAAGACCTTGGTGCTGGGAAAGATTGAAGGCAGAGGAGAAGGGGATGACAGAGGATTAGATGGTTGGATGGCATCACCAAATTGATGGACATGAATTTGAGTAAGCCCCGGGAGTTGGTGATGGATAGGAAAGCCTGGCATGCTGCAGTCCATGGGGTTGCAAAGAGTCAGACCCGGCTGAATGACTGAACTGAACTGAATAATTTATTGTTAAATGGGTATAAGTCATATTGTGGTAGAATTTGATTTACTGTAAGGACTAATCTTTTCTTTTATTCTCATTGAATAATTTATTTCTAGACATCACTTGACTTCATCTTGTGCCAGGCACTGTGTTATGCATTTGAGACTCAAAGACTAATTCATTCACTGGGGCCTGAAATGGAGACAGAAAAGGACATACCATAGCAGACAGGATGTCTGCCCAGTGATGGGTTATAAATGTTTCTGGATGTAGCTCACCACTGGGGAGTGGAGGCTGCCTGGGCACCTACTGGATTGCTATTCACAAAGAAAAGGGTATCATAAGTGTCTGGACCCCCAAAATACATCTTAGTTTACAGAAGCAGACTAGCAGGAGTACATGTCATAGCTTTGTCTTCAGGGTTTGCAAATTCTGGTTTCAAAATTGCAAATGAACATCCTCAGTCATCAGATGGATTAACCGCTTGTCTTCTCTTGTACTGCTTCCTCATATGTAAATGTGCATAAACATCTTGCTGCAAGAATACTCTTAATGCCATTCATTCAAAAAATATTTATTGAAAGCCTCCTATTAGCTCCCATTATGTCCTGATACAGCAACGAATAAAACGCAGTCATTTTTTTTCCAGAAGCTTTCACTCTGGGAAAGGGAGGACAGGAAACAAATGAATATTTTAGGCAAAGGCAGAAAGGCAGCACATGCTGTATTTTGTCACAATGCTTGACCAAGAAATTCTATTCCCCTTCCCCCATTCCCACGCACTGTATCATCATGAGGCACTCTATGCATTTTTTAAAACCTAAAAACCTCTCTGTTCCATAATTGCTAGTGAGAACAGCACTTGTCACTGTAGCTTTCAAATCTTTCTGGAGCTATAAATGACGGTGATGCACCTGTACCAAATGACCCATCAGCAGATGCCAAGTATCCTGTCTGTAACACCCATAACAATTAAATATTGTGTACTTACATTCTGTAAGGCTCTCATGGGTAGCTCTATAAGACTTCAGCTCTTCTTCACAAAAGTTAGAATCCTGATAATAAGATAAAGATGTAGGCAATGTGAGCTGAATAAGTCTTTGTAAGACATATGTCAGGCACCGCCCCCCCCAAAAAAAATCCTGCAGGTGAGAGAAAAGATCAAAGCTTCTGAACTTCAGTTACTGTTTATTGAATACTTAGGTGAATAAGCAGTTGGGGTTTATGAAAATTTCTAATTTTAGGTGAGGGGTTGGACAGGACAGTGATGAAGGCTATGCTGAATGCTAGACTAGAAACTTGAACTGAGAAAGTATTAATAGGAGATGAAGGCTAATATTTGGCTATGTGGACCGAGACAGTTTCCAGTGAATAAAGTTAATCTTCCTTCCTATTTGATGTCCCTCGCATTTGTTTCCACATGCTGAATAATAAAACAGATAGGAAAAACACCCAAGGAATGTTAACAGATTTGTTTTAAGGTAAGAGAGATTGTTGAGGGCTGAAAATGTCAGAGATTTCCTTACAAAATTTAGTTTAATATCACCTACATTCTTGAGTGGAATTACATGCTGTGTGTGGAAGGAAAGGTTTTTCTCCTAACATCCTTCCCAGCAAACAGATTATAAACAACACTTTTCAGAGCAGGAACTGTGTCATAGTAATTTCTTCATTCCAACAGTGGTTCTGATGTCCTGTCCACACTGAAGTAGCATGCACTCAGGAGGTGTTGGTTGAATGTATATTTCCAGTGGCCTTGTATACCTTGATAAAAACACAGGCAAGCATACTAATTCTTAAATCACTGACATTAGTGGCCACTCCCGCTGCTTTCCTGCCCCCTTTTGGTTACTCACTGAACCCTGATGAGTGGACATGGGCTTCAGGGGAGGGAGGCTCAGCTGCTCCCCAGGCTTCCCTGGTGGCTCAGAGGATAAAGAATCTGTCTGCCATGTAGGAGACCTGAGTTCGATCCCTAGGTCAGGAAGCTCCCCTGGGGAAGGAAATGGCAACCCATTCCAGTATTCTGGCCTGGAGAATCCCATGGACAGAGGAGCCTGGTGGGCTACAGTCCACAGGGGTCACAAAAGAGTTCAACACAAATGAGCAACTGACACTGTCTCTGTCAGCTGCCTCCAGCCCAGGGAGCGTGCTGTGTGCATGTGAGCCCGTCATGGGAACTCCACTGGGAATGGAGCAGGCCTGGGAGTGTGCCCAGTAAGACAGAGGGCAGGAGGGAATGCCAGCTTGGGGTGGGCATCAGGGTTCCAGGAAGGCCTCTGCTTTCTTAAAAAGAGGTGCCCATGGAGAGAAGTCCCCTCTTTGGCCTCTGAATCCCGCCCTGTGAGGAGGAGATAGCTGGCAGAGAATATTTTGAGAGCATACGACACTGAGGAGGGCACCTCAGAAAAGCAGACGCCCATGACTACACTGCAGAACCTTGAATTAACCAACGCTGAATATATTCTAACTCTTCATTGCCTTTGTGACAGGATACAGCTTCTTTTTTCTTACCTTTTTTTTTTTTTTCCATTTATTTGTATTAGTTGGAGGCTAATTACTTTACAATATTGTAGTGGTTTTTGTCATACATTGACATGAATCAGCCATGGATTTACATGTATTCCCCATCCCGATCCCCCCTCCCACCTCCCTCCCCATCCCATCCCTCTGGGTCTTCCCAGTGCACCAGCCCCGAGCACTTGTCTCATGCATCCAACCTGGGCTGGTGATCTGTTTCACCATAGACAATATATCCTATATGCAAAACAGAAAAAGAGACACAGATGTACAGAACAGACTTTTGGACTCTGTGGGAGAAGGCGAGGGTGGGATGTTTCGAGAGAACAGCATCGAAACATGTATATTTTCTTACCTTTTTAAAGCTGTTTTATGTTTTATTGGAATATGATCACTTTACGTGTTGTGTGAGTTTCTGCTCTGCAACGTCAAGAATCAGCCATATGTATATATATGTCCTCTCTCCTGAGCCTCCCTCTGAACCCACCACTCCACCCTTCTAGGTCATCGCAGAGCATGAGTGTGTTCTCTGTGACATGCAGAGCTCCCCGTTACCCATTTTGCACATGGCAATGTGTATATGTCAATGCTACTTCCTCAGTTAATCCTCCATCTATTAACACGTATATATGGAATCTGTAAAAGTGGTCCTGATGAGCCTGTTTGCAGGGCAGGAATAGAGATGCAGACATAGAGAATGAACTTGTCAGCCCAGAGGGGGAGTGACAGTTTATTTATTAAGTCATTTTTCAGTGTGTTTCATCTGTTACTTGCAGCCTAGATTAGCCTGTAAGATCAGTGGATTAATTAAACATATGGTACTGTGCAAATGAAGTAAAAGACCTCTCCCTGTGTGCAGAATCTCAGAAGGATTTATTCAGCAAATATTTCTTCAGAGCTTACTGATTTTCACAAACTGATAAATGAAGAGATAAATTGATTCTACTGAGGTTTTGGACTCTAGTACAAACATGAAATGGATAGTAAAAAACCAGTTAGTATTCACTGTATTTTCCATGCAAGTTCTTTATATGCATGAAAGGTTTGTCTTTGAGACTCTTTTTTAAGCCAAAAGTGAAAAATAGAAATAGCTAAATTGGATAACCATGCAGAATTCTCACATGATATTGCAATTTTATGAAACATGCCATCCTCATGGTTTAATGAATACTATTACTCTGATACTTTTTAATTTATTCAGTTTTTGCACTTCCCAAACCCCATTTTATTTATATATATATGCCCAATTTAGAAATTCATGCTTTTGAATATGCTATTTTATTTAAGGAAAATGTTAAATAGATAATTATCCCATGTGAACAGGTGTTTTAAAATGATGTTTCTTTATATTCTAGATGCAAAGGCATTGCCGTCTTTACTTCTATTTTTTTTATCTTACAGTACCAAAAGAGATGACCTGTAGTTCTTCCTTCCTCTGAAATTGGTATTCTTCTAACTTAAAATGCAGCTTTGTTCACACCTGAGACCCTTTGAGAATAAATAAAGTCTGCATTTCTTTTTCGAGCAGTATCCTGTCAGTCTAAGAAGGAAAGAGCAGCTCATTTCAGTCACTGGCTCTCATAGCATGGCATTTGTAACAGTCTCAGAGAAGATCACTAACTTTAGCTCAACTTAAAGGTTAGCATTTTATTGCATATGTTTCAGTATAAAAACTAGTAAGATTTAAAAACGCTTACTCATCATTTATGATTAAAAAATATAAAATAACTGTTCAGAGCAACAGATAGACTGGAGATGATGTGAGCAGAACGTTCTGCCTTTTCTCTTCTTTTGCAAAAACAGTAGTAACAGAAGAACCTAGAACTTGCTTTCCCTGCCTAGGGACATCGTACTTGGTGTGAGAACATTACACGTGGGGCTCCACTGTCTAAACGGACACTTTTAAGCTCCATCATTCATTCATCAAGATCTCAGCCAGTGCTTGTAGGATGGTGGATCACTGTGAATCTGGATTTCAGATTTCTTTTGCTCTAGCCATGTAAGAGATGAGCTGATTATTATTAATATCTTGGTTCCTAGGGAAGCCAGACAGATGCTGGTATATCATTAGTCCTTATTTGCCTTATCAGTTCAGTTCAGTCACACAGTCGTGTTCAACTCTTTCAGGTCACATGAACTGCAGCATGCCAGGCTTCCCTCTCCATCACCAACTCCTGGAGTTTGCTTAAACTCTGTCCATGGCATGGACGTGAGTTTGAGTAAACTCCAGGAGTTGGTGACAGACAGGGAGGCCTGGCGTACTGCAGTCCATGCAACCTGAAAGAGTCGGACCCGACTGAGCAACTGAACTGAACTGAATTGAGTTGGTGATGCCATCCAACCATCTCATCCTCTGTTGTCCCCTTCTCCTCCCGCCTTCAATCTTTCCCAGCATCGGGGTCTGTTCTAATGAGTCACTTCTTCGCATCAGGTGGCCAAAGTACTGTGGTTACAGCTTTACCATCAGTCCTTCCAATGATTAATCAGGACTGATTTCCTTTAGGATGGACTGGTTGGATCTCCTTGCAGTCCCAGGGTCTTTCAAGAGTCTTCTTCAACACCACAGTTCAAAAGCATCAATTCTGCACTCAGCCTTCTTTATGGTCCCACTCTCACATCCATCCATGACCACTGGAAAAACCATAGCTTTGACTAGATGAACCTTTGTTGGGAAAGTAATGTCTCTGTTTTTTAATACACTGTCTAGGTTGGTCATAGTTCTTCTTCCAAGGAGCAAGTATCTTTTAATTTCATGGTGGCAGTCATCATCCGCAGTGATTTGGAGCCCAAGAAAAAAAAGTCTGTCACTGTTTGCCATATAGTCTTCTAGTTTTCTAGCATAAATTAGACTTGGACTCTGATGATGCCTATTTGGGTTCACAGATAGATATATATAAACACAATTGCATCATTCTCAATATTCATTAGATACAAGTGTGAATTGTTCTTTATTAAAAGCCACAGTTTTCCTTCTATGTCATCTAAAAAAAAGATTCTAGATTATGACAGGAGTGGTCTGACAAGAAAAAAAGCTCGACTTATATTGACATATATTGTATAAGCCAAAATATTGCAAGCATTTTTATTGAGAAATAATTGATGTATAATAGTGTATTAGTTTCAGGTCTACAACACAATTGTTTGATATTTGTATATACTGTAAAATGATCACTACCATGTCTTATTAACATCCATCACCACACATAATTACAATTTTTTTGTGTGTGGTGAGCACTTTTAACACATAGTTTCTTAGAAACTTCCAAATGTACAAGTATGATGAGTTATAGACACTACGCTATACATTACTATTTTATAACTGGAAGTCTACTTTTTCACTACCTTTACAGATTTTACAAGCATTTTTAATGGTGGGAAACAGTGTCTTGTGAATTATTATCCATCAACTCATATGATGTCTTTATTCATTTAACATCTGCTAAATATTAGTGATGGTGGCTCAGATGGTAAAAAAAAAAAAAAAAAAAAAAACCTGCCTGCAATGCAGGAACCCTGGGGTTCGATCCCTGGATTGGGAAGATGCCCTGAATAGGGGAATGGCAACCCACTCTAAAATTCTTGCTTGGGGAATTCCATGGAGAGGGGAACCTGATGGGCCACAAAGAGTCAGATATGACTGAGCAACTAACACTTCCAAATATTAGGGACTGTGCATGGTGCCAGCACCAAAAAGAAGCTTGCCTGTGATGGTGACCAGCATCAGAACAACTAGATAGATAAAGTGCTGACATGAGAAAAAGACCCCATGAATTAACCTCATTTGTTCATTTCTTCCCTCTTGATCTACTTAACTGATTAGATAAATCTGATTGTCTACTATTAAAGTTACAGTAGTTGATACAAGTAACTCATGATGTCATAAATAAAGAATAAAGTAAAATTTATCTCTGCTACACACAAGCAAGTAACTTCCTGTTTTGGAAGAAGTGGTAATAATGAAGACGAATACACAAGGTTCCCTTGACTTTTAAAGGCTAATAAACATTAAGTGTTTATGTAATATTGTTGTTGTTCAGAGGCTAAGTCACATTCAATTCTTTGTGACCTCGTGAACCACAGCACACGAGGCTTCCCTGTCCTTCACTATCTCTCTGAGTTTGCTGAAACTCATGTCCTTTGAGTCAGTGATACCACCCAAACATCTAATCCTGTTGCACCCTTCTCCTCCTGCCCTCACTCTTTCCCTGCATCAGAGTCTTTTTCAATGAGTCAGTTATTCACATCAGGTGGCCAAAGTATTGGAGCTTCAGATTCAGCACCAGTCCTTCCAATGAATATTCAGGATTGATTTCCTTTAGGATTGACTGGTTTGATCTCCTTGCAGTCCAAGGGACTCTCAAGAGTCTTCTCTAGCATCACAGTTTGAAAGCCTCTATTCTTTGGTGCTCAGCCTTCTTTATAGTCCAACTCTCACATCCATACATGACTACTGGAAAAACCATAGTTTGACTATAGAGACCTTTTTGGGCAAAGTGATGTCTCTGCTTTTAAATACACTGTCTAGGTCTGTCATAGGTTTTCTTCCAAGGAGCAATTCTTTTTTAATTTCTTGGCTGCAGTCACCATACACAGTGATTTTTGGAGTCCAAGAAAATGAAATCTGAGACTGTTTCTACTTTCCCCACATCTATTTGCCATTAAGTGATGGGACCAGATTTCATAATCTTGTTTTTGGAATATTGAGTTTTAAGCCAGCTTTTTCAATCTCTTCTTGAATCACCTTCATCAAGAGGCTCTTTAGTTCCTCTTCACTTTCTGCCATTAAATACCATTAAAGTGGTTTCATCCGTGTATCTGAGGTTGTTGATATTTCTTCCAACAACCTTGATTCCAGCTTGTAAGTCATCCAACCAGTATTTCACATGATATACTGTGCATATAAGCTAAATAAGCAAGGGTGACAGTATGGTATACAGCATACCATACGCTTTTCCCAATGTTGAACCAGTCCATTGCTCCATGTCCGGTTCTAACTGTTGCTTCTTGACCTGCATACAGGTTTTTCAGGAGGCAGGTAAGGTGGTCTGATAGTCCCATCTCTTCAAGATATTCCACAGTTTGTTGTGATCCACACAGTCAAAGGCTTTAGCATAGTCGATGAAACAGAAATAGATGATTTTTGGAATTCCCTTGCTTTCTGTATGATCCATTGGATGTTAGCAATTTGATATCTGGTTCCTCTGCCTTTTCTAAATCCACCTTGTACATCTGGAAGTTCTTGGTTCACGTCCTGCTGAAGTCTAGCTTGAAGGATTTTGAATATATCTTGCCAGCATGTGAAATGAGTGCAAATGTACAGTAATTTTCCCATTCTTTGGCATTGTCTTTCTTTGGGATTGGGTTGAAAACTGAACTTTTCCAGCCCTGTGGCCACTGCTGAGTTTTCCAAATTTGCTGGCATATTGAGTACGGCACTTTAACAGCATCATCTTTTAGGATTTGAAACAGCTCGGCTAGAATTCCATCACCTCTGTTAGCTTTATTCATAGCAATGCTTCTTAAGACCCACTTGACTTCACACTCCAGGATGTCTGGCTCTAGATGAATGACCACACCATCATGGTTTTCTGGGTCATTAGGAGGTTTTTTGTACAATCCGTCTGTGTATTCTTACCACCTCTTCTGAATCTTTACTGCTTCTGTTAGGGCCTTGTCATTTGTGTACCTTATTGTGCCCATCTTTGCATGAAATATTCCCTTGGTATCTCCAGTTTTCTTGAAGAGATCTCTAGTCTTCCATTCTGTTGTTTTCCTGTATTTCTTTGCATTGATCGCTGAGGAAGGCTTTTTTGTCTCTCCTTGCTATTCTTTGGAACTCTGCGTTCAAATGGATATATCTTTCCTTTTGTCCTTTGCTTTTGGCTTCTCTTCTTTTCTCAGCTATTTGTAAGGCCTCCTCAGACAATCACCTTGCTTTCTTCAATTTCTTTTTCTTGGGGATGATTTTTGTCACCACCTCCTGTTCAGAGTTATGAACCTCCATTCATAGTTATCTGGCACTCTGTCTATCAGATCTAGTCCTTTGAATCTATTTGTCACCTCCCCTCTCTGGGGATATATTTAGTAAATGCTAGCTTTGTGAAAAATATTATTTTAACCTAACATTCATTGATATTCTGAAGAATATGTAAATGATGTGCTATATAATTTTAATTTGCCCAGGGATTTCTTTACTTCTGGACAGGTAAACCACACAGTTTTCCTACATTATTCCCAAGCAAATATTCATTCAAGTAGTATTTATCAGGTCCCCACTATGAATGATAGTGCTATCCAGAAATTCATAATCTTTTTGAACAAGCAAGAGAAAAGCTAAATATAGGGTAACAAGGAGACTTAAAATATGATTCAGTGTTAAAGTGAATGGTATAAACAAGAGCAACTTCCCTGTTGGTTCACAAAGTAAAGAATCCACCTGTAATGCAGCAGATGTGGATTCAAACTCTGGGTTGGGAAGATCCCCTGGAGGAGGGCATGGAAACCCACTCCAGTATTCTTGCCTGGAGGAGCCCAAGGACTGAGGAGCCTGGCAGGCTACAGTCCATGGGGTCGCAGAGTCAGACGTGACGGAAGTGACTGAACACACATGCACAGAAGCGAGGGACGCCATTCTGTCCCCTTACTAGACTCTGTTCATCATTTCCATTTTTCCCCACTTAATACAGAAACAAGTTCGGAACCCTTTTTAAGATAGTACTGCAGGAAGTCATTACTTTTTAGTTTACCTCCTGGATAAACTACTTGCCATCTCTAACAGGCAAGTTCTAAAGAAAATCAAGACTGCTTACTCAAATCTGTTTTCTGGTGCCTCACAACAATTTTTCTTCCTTTGTAGTAATAAAGTTGTCCCCTGTGAATCATCTACTCATCTTTCCCTACTGACTATGTCTCCCATCACTGCAATGGTTTAGAGTAAAATAACAATGAGATATTATGTAGGACATGCACAGATAGTGCTCCCAGCTGGAAAACAAGATGAGTCAAGCCATCGCATCAGTGTGTGGGCAGCAAGTAGACACTGCAGTGGTGATTGGCATTGTCCATCAATTTCCAGTTCTCCTTTTCTTTCAGTCACCCACTCTGGTAGAAGTTAAGGTCTGGCCATGTGATTAACTTTAGTCTGCGAAATGTAAACAGAAGTATTTTAAAAACCAATGGGCAATTCTTCGTGTCTTGATTTCTCCCTGCTATAACTGTTGATTTAAGAATGAACTTCATTAGCTCTGGTCCCAGAGTAAGAACACAGGAACAGGGCACCACTGACCCAAAGTGGATGTGAAGTATGAGCAAGAAATAAAAATTTATTGTTAAAACCACTGAGATTTATGCCAGCATGATTTCACCCCTCATGACAAATACTACTCTATTACTATGTGTAGGTCAAGGGAAGAATCCATGGTGAGCCTTCTCAGTAGTAACAATATTGAAGGCAATCTATAGTGTGAAATTTGATTAGGAAACAAAAGTCTCAACCACTCTAAAATCTGTCCATTGTAAGACCCAACACTGATATAGTAATAGCTTTTGTGGGGAAAAGAGATTCACATTGAAAGTAGACAAAACTCTTTAAAAAAAAAAATTAATAGTATGAATTTATCCATTAAAGTAAAAGATCTATTTTATTTATTATCTTAGCACAAGGCTTTCTTTTAATTGTCTCAAATGTCTTCAAATTATTAGTCCTTCTGCATAGACACATAGTTTCAAGGTAACATGATCTTTCTTGTACCATGTGTGTGTGTGTGTGTGTAAAAGAGAGATAGAGAGGTCTTGACATGCTTAGCTTACTACTTTTAGGGACCAAAAGAATTTTAAAAATATTGAATACTGGGCATTTATCTGCATTTTTTGTTTAATAAATTGTATCATTTTTCATATGAGTTTTTGTTGTTTTTCACTTACTAAATCCCACCTGACTCTTTGAGACCCCATGGACTGCATCACACTAGACTCCCCTTTCCTTCACTGTCTCCTGGAGTTTGCTCAAATTCATGTCCATTGAGTCGGTGACACTATCTAACCGTCTCATTCTCTGCTGCCCCCTTCTTCGGCCTTCAATCTTTCCCAGCATCAGGGTTTTTTCCAATGAGTCATCTCTTTGCATCAGGTGACCAAGTTATTGGAGCTTCAGATTCAGCACCAGTCCTTCCAATGAATATTCAGGACTGATTTCCTTTAGGATTTACTGGTTTGATCTCCTTGCAGTCCAAGGGACTCTCAAGAGTCTTCTCCAGCACCATAATTCAAAAGCATCAATTCTTCAGCACTCAGCCTTCTTTATGGTCCAGCTCTCACATCCATCCGTGACTACTGGAAAAACCATACCTTTGACTATATGGATATTTGCTGGCAAAATGATGTCTCTGCTTTTCAACATGCTATCTAGGTTTGTCATAGCTTTACTTCCAAGGAGCAAGCATCTTCTGATTTCATGGCTGTAATAACCGTCTGCAGTGATTTTGGAATCCAGGGGGAAAAAAATATGTCACTGCTTGCTATTTCCCCCTCTATTTGCCATGAAGTGGTAGGACCGGAGGCCATAATCTTAGTTTTTTTAATATTGAGTTTTAAGCCAGCTTTTTCACTCTCCTCTTTCACCTTCATCAAGAGGCTCTTTAGTTCCTCTTTGCTTTCTGCTATCATCTGCATATCTGAGGTTGTTGATATTTCTCCCAGCAATTTTGATTCCAGCTTTAATTCATTCAGCCTGGCATTTTACATAATGTACTCTGCAAAGAAGTTAAATAAGCAGGGTGACAATATACAGCCTTGACATACTCCTTTCCCAATTGTTAACCAATTAGTAGTTTCATATCCGGTTCTAACTGTTGCTTATTGACCCACATACAGGTTTCTCAGGAGACAGATAAGGTGGTCTGGTATTCCCATATCTTTAAGAATTTTGCACAGTTTGTTGTGATCCACACAACCAAAGACTTTAGTGTAGTCAATAAAGCATAAGTAGATATTTTTTTTCTGGAGTTCCCTTGCTTTCTCTGTGACCCAAAGGATATTGGCAATTTAATCTCTCTTTTCTCTGTGTTTTCAAAACCCATCTGTACATCTGGAAGTTTCTGGTTCACATACTGCTGAAGCCTAGCTTGAAGGACTTTTAATGTAAATGAGTTATGTATATTAAACAATTGTCTTAAAAGCCACCAGCTTTTGACATATAGGTGTTTATCAACATCAGAGTGCATGAATTGTTTGCATTAATATCTCATAGCTTTGATAATTATTTGACCTATTCTGAGATATATAGTAATTCCTGCCTTTATTTTCATTGTCTGGAGTGAGAAGAGAATTTGTTTTCTTGAATCTCAATGACAAATCAAAATTCAGCTTTGTTTACTTGCATACATCTTCTCAGCTTTGGTTCTCTAAAGTACTTGATTATTCTTTACAAGAGAATGAGGATGAGATATCATTACTTTATTGTATTTACATTTAATACCTTTTTTGTACTGAGTTATATACATAAAAATTATTTTAGTGATGCATCATAGTGCAACATTGATAAATGCTTTTTGAATGACAATTAGATATCCAAATATAAGCTATAATTCATCTCTACATATGGTGCTACCAGTGAAAATATCTGAGATTGAAATCAGATGAACAGTTATCTCCTAAATGTTGCTAGATTCGCACAGACAAAAGCTAGGACTGTTGTGTCCCAATTTGCTCTATGTTCTAACACCTGGGCAGTCATCTTCAACAGTATTCATAAGTTATATCTCCAATTTGAAATATTAATATGTGAATTAAGTGTTCTGGAATTCAGTGAACTGTGATATTGAAAAATGACTGAATATATAAATAATACTACAGCATTTAAGTTTAATAAGCATTTAAGTTCAATTATATAGAGAGAGGCTTCCTAGGTGGTGCTTATGGTAAAGAACCCGCCTACCAGTGCAGGAGACTTAAGAAAGGAAGATTACACCCCTGGGTTGGGAAAAGTCCCTGGAGGAGGGCATGGCAACCCACTCCAGTATTCTTGCCTGGAGAATCCCATGGACAGAGGAGCCTGGCAGGCTACGGCCGATACGGTTGCAAAGAGTCAGACTTAACTGAAGAGACAGTACATATGCATGCATTGATGTGTATATTTTTAATATGTATATATTATATTAGATATTACTAATATACATGCTAAGTAATGTGTTAATTTATATTTTGATAATATAATTTTATATACATACATATACAAACCACAGATAATAAACCATGTGATTCTTATATTGACTCCCAATTAGTTTTCTCTTAAGAATTGATGAGCTCTTTAGTCAGGTGTGATTAGCAAACTGTTTTGTCTTTGAATACAAATCAAGTTTCTAATTACTAGGGTATTGCAAGATCATCTCTGTTGCACACTGTTCCATTCCATATCAGCTTTGGTGAACTGATTACTTCCTCTGAAACTTACCCTGTAAAATAATTTCAGAAAATTCTCATTTTTTGTGAATAAACAAAGGTCTTAATTTAAGTAGCTTTCTTTCACAATGTTTGTAAAAGTGTTAGTTTTCCTATAATAAGTGTTTTCTAGAAAAAATAGTAAATCTACTTTCTGGGAACATTTTTTTTTTTTAAATTTTGCCTGTTACTTTCCTATATATGAGAGCTATGTTTAGTTTAGTTCAGTCGCTCAGGCATGTCCGACTCTTTGTTATGTTGGCACTGGGAAAAGCAGATATTTTTGTCATTAGGGTTGTCTTGTTTTCTGGGTGTTAAGTTGGTATGGTTGAAAAGATATTGCTCTTCAGCCACCTCATCTATAGTGCTTTCTGTCATCCTGCTCTACAATCCCTTCCCCCTCTGCCACAGTGCTGAATGTTATTGTCTCATTTTTTTCACATCCTTTACATGGTAAACAACATCCCAACACAGACAGACTATAGCATAAGAAGAATTACCAGAGAATTAATTAATTTGAATTATCCTAAAGTGATAAAAATGGCTTCCCTTGTGCTTCAGTGGTAAAAAAAAAAATCCACCTGCTAATGCAGGACATGCAGAAGACGCAGGTTCAGTCCCTGGGTCTGGAAGATCCCCCAGAGTAGGAAATGGCAACCCACTGCAGTATGCTTGCTGGGAAATCCCATGGACAGAGGAACCTGGCAGGCTGCAGTCCATGGGGTCACAAAGAGTCAGACATGACTTAGCAATTGAACAACAGTGTAATAAAATAGAGCATGGTTATTTTACTGCAATCATTATTGTCACTAATTTCAATTTTCAAAAAACTTAGACCAAAAATAATTTCCATTTTAATATAATTTAATAATCACTTCTACGTGTGTGTGTTAGTCACTCAGTTGTGTCCGACTCTTTGCAACCCCATAGACTGTAGCCCACAGGGCTCCTCTGTCCATGGAATTCTCCAGGCAAGATGCTGGAGTGCATTTCCATGTCCTTCCTTCCTGGGATCAAACCCAGGTCTTCCGCATTGCAGGGAGATATTTTACTACCTGAGCTACCAAGGAAGCCTCAACCACTTCTCTAGCCTACCTATAAAATACAAGTAATTTTGAAAGAAAGAGTGTAATTGCTCACTGTTGTACAATAAGACAAACCCTTGTCCATTAAGAGGTCTTGTGAGGTGAGGAATAATAAGCACCAATGTGGGCATTACTACCCCCTGGTAGTTGTAACTGGAAAATGTTCAAAAGGACATTGTAATACTCTTTTTTTTTTCTTTCTTTCTTTTTTTGAGGGACTCAGATTTTTAAAGAAGAAGAATTTTGAGTTCAGGGAATTTTCAATTGATTACAAAAATATTGTCTCCACATTGTTACTCTAAGGAATGTTGCATGAAAAGGAATTATAATTTTTAAAAAAAAAAGGATATGTAACTGGCAAACAACCAACTCCCTCCTCAAATCTTTATAAACAGAAAGGTTTTGTATTACTACTAAGTTCTTAGAAAAATCTCTGCTAGAGAATTCTAAATAAATCCTGATGCTTAATCGGCTTTGCCTTTGAGTTGCTTAAAAGCAGAGTGATCACGGGGGATGGTTGTTTTTAGAACTGTTGTATAGGCTTTTGGAAGACTGGCTCTTGCCAAGACCATGTGTCAGATGTTAACCAAATATTCCTTAATGAAAATTGGCCCACTAGCAGTCCCTGGAGGAAATTAGTTCATTGATTGCAAGCTTCAGTGCCTGAAGAAACATTGAGGAAAAAGAATGTTGAAAATGCTTTCAGGCTGATTTTGAAACTAACATTGTTAACAAAGTCTAATTTTCACCTTTAGCAGTTCACAGGGTGAGCCAACCCTGTGCTTTTTAAGTTAGGATATAATTTATGAAAAAGTATCTAATTAAATTCAGTTTAATCCCAATTGTGTATTTTATGGCCAGTTCTACTAATTGACATTCATTTTAAAATTAGGGACTGCTGCCCTACCGTCTTTTATGGTTTCCATCACGCCCTTGTTTCTCTCTCCCTTTTCATCAATACATTGAGCGATGTCTCACTGATGAAGGTACTACTTTGTGTTCTAAGATACTTTTGTTTAAGATGCTGTGATTGGTTGAGGGAGAGTGCAAAGATTATTAGAGGTAGTCAGTAGTAATAATAATCATGCATTAGTCAGTCACAGGTCTCACTGTTGATTAGCCTTGATGAACTTTCTATTCTAAATTAGCTGGCTGCATAAGATGAGAACTTTGGGAGACTTGTCAGTCACCCAATTTTCATCCATCGCTTGCTTGATCTGAGAGTAGATCCCAACAAACTCTCCCGCTTTGGTCCAGTGCTGTTCTTCTTTCTTGGTCACAGGTTTTTAGAGTGATGTGGACCGACTCTGCTGAGCTTGGTGGTACATGTCTTGCTCGAAATAGTGTAGAAAAGGAGGCAGTTCTTTCAAAATTAATGTCTGAACTGAACAGCAAGCAGGATCATTTCAATGGAACTTTTTCCAAAATAGTCCTTTAATGTTCGTGCAAGATGTGTTCCCACAAACATCAGGAACACTTAGAAATAAACTCTTTGGGCATTTTAAACTGCCTTTTATTTATTATCTTGCTTCAAAATGCTTTTCAGTGTTTAGCAATTCTGCCTATTCATTTATTCGCAGTAACCATTCATCCATGTATGTATTTAACAACTCTGTTTTGAAAGTCTCCAAATCTGTTTTGAAAGACTGGTGAGGTTCTGAGGTTACCTTGGTAAGCAAGACATTGTCCAATATATAATATTCTGCATGTGATTTTTTTAACTTTCCTATGAAACTTTCAAAGAAATTATAAGGCATACGTTGGTAACTTTAAGTTCCTGTACCCAAGCAGCTTCAGGCAGAAGCCTCTACATAATTTTAAAAAAGCAAGATAGAATACATTCCGTCTACTTTAAAGGATTTATTTACATTCCTCCATAATGTGTTCAGCACAAGTTGATGGGCTAAGTGGCCAGTTATGTGCCTGGGGCACTTTTCTAGTTAATAAGAAAGATTTTCATACATATGTTTGAACAGCATTTGATAAAATATCCATTTGTACACCTATTTTAGATGATAGCATACAACTATATATACAATCACTGATAGATGGGAAAAGTGTTTATCCCGCTGAAGATTTTGGATTTCAGATTCCTTGGTCTCATTATTGCTTCACCTGCATCTGTCAGTGAAACCACTGGCAGTTCTGCCTTCTTGAAGGAAAATCGTTGAGGTGTCCTATCATCTGGACCTGAGAAGAATCTTAAATGTCATATTATTCAGCCCCTAAATTATTACTTTAGGAAACAGAAGCCAGAAGGATGACATGGTGTGTCTGATGCTGCTGTTGATTATAGTGAGAAAAGTCACCAACATGATGGCGCTGCATTCAAAACTTCACTCTTCCATATATCAGCCAGCCTTCCATTCTCTTCACTTACGACGAATCACTTTAACTTCTGTGTGTTGGTTTCATTACCTGTTAAAAAAATATAACAAAATTAAATTTAAAATAAAAAGCAGAATGAAAGCAGTGGTAATTACTGCAATATTTACTTTTTATCAACTTATGGTGGACTTACAAAATTGGATGCTTGTAAAGCATATTGCACCCCACAAAAATTAAGTGGTTATAATGCGGTTGTTTGGCAGCAGAGCTTGGTGTATATAACGCTTAACTACATGCTCATCAAACATTGTTCATACGATATATGGTATGATTGTGAATAACCATTTTGCAAATGAAATTTTATAATAAATCTCTTTGCAAATTGGGAATTTTCCAATGACCATTCTTTTCTTTTGGCTTGTAGCTGTAGTATGTTGGGTTTGTGGCTAACAGTCATGATCCTGGCTGCTGGATGTCTTAGAGAGAGAGTGGAGCCATGAGTATGCCTGTATGTTCCACTGAATTTGTGTGAGGTCCCACAGTCTGCAGAGATCACCGTTTATTCCTATGGAATCACTGATGAAATATTTTAATTATTTTAATAACTGAGCATTTACCACTTGGGTCACATGCTGTCATAGATAATATTATGATCTGAAAGAAAAAATAAACCATTATTTGTGATTTCTTTCCTCCTTCAACATAACTTGAAGCAATAGGTTACCAGATGTGTCTATTGGGACCAAGAACGACTATTCCATGAAATGGGGAAAGTTAGATAAGGTGATTTCCAAAGTAGATAGTTCTTACCCTAGTTCATTCTATAGATCATATGATGTCCTCAAGAAGGTTTCAAGGTCAAAGATAGGAAAGTGAGCCCAAGGCAGGTCATCAGTCAGGGAGGTAAAATGAAAATTCAGATATGAGATATATAGTCAAGCAAGGCAGTGAAGGAGCCTGGGGAGTCAAGAATGAGAAGCAGAGTAGAAAGAATGATATGGTCAGTGGTTCTCACAGTCTAGGGAGCTCAGAATCACCTGGAGGGCTTATTAAAATAATAGTGCTGGGCTCCACCCCCAGCGTTTCTGCTTCAGTAGGTCTGGAATGAGGCCTGATAATTTACATTTCCGACAAATTCCCAGCTGATGATGCTAATCCGGGGACCACGCTCTGAGGACAGCAGCTGTTCAAGATGAATCCCAGAGTAAGTGATAGTACCTCCAGGGATTTAGTGAGCTCCTGGGATACTTGGTCGGGCAAACTCAGTTCACCAAAGAGTCAGGGACAGAATAAAAAACATCTTGACTTTTTCTTTCATTTTAATTCACTTTTTTAAAAACATCAAATTCATAACCCAGAGTAATGACTATGTGAACCTCTTTCTGTATTAAAATGTAAAATAAGAACTTATATTCTTGTCATATAAAACATAAATCAAAATTATTCCCTCTCTATGAAAAATTACATAGTTCATATTTTTGTAGTCTAACAACTCATGCAGTGTTCTGATTAAGAACGTGTGGTCTGAAGATAGTGTAGGGTCAGATATTGATTTTACCACCCGCTTTGTGCCCTGAAATCATAAGTTTCTTGAACTCTCTGAGCCTTCTTTGCGAAGTGGGGATATTACTAATTGCATACAGTTGTTGTGGGGATTAAATGAAGTAATGAATTTAACAACTTACTGGAGTTCCTGGCACACAGTGTTAGTTATTATTGGAACACCAAAGCAAATGCCTTCATTGAGGAATGTGACTTTGTATATAACACTTCGGAGTTATCTCAGGTTTAACCTGATAGGTTGCTCTCTATATCTATAATTCATTACAGCTCTTCTGCCAAGAATAGCCCTGAGTTTGGCATGAGGTTATAAATTATATATAAACAATGAGATTCAGAAGTCAAAGAAGTGATTATAGATAGCAAAGGATCTAAAATTGCCTCCAGCAAATTTCATGCAAAGAAGGAAAACTACCGTCTGTTTCAGGATAGTTAGGAGCATCAAACCTGGGACCAGAGCATGGGTCACGACTGCAGAGCTAGCGCTCTGGTCTCCTGGTCGAGAGGCTGGGAGCTGGGACGTCCACTCCTCTAGCTACATTTGCTCTTCCTAAGGCTGTCTCCCACACAAAAGCTGGCCAGGCAAGCACAAACACTAAACGCTGAATTAGTAAAAAAAAAAAAAAAACGAAAAGAAAAATTGAAATTCCCATCCATATCAGAACGTTTGTAAAAGGGAGAGAAGCCTTTGCATCTCATATGCTGACTCCTTGCTCATCTCCCTTGTCTTATTTTGGAAGCTTTAACAACCACCCTCCACAGCCCAATCTTTCAGTGGTTTCCACCAGCAATTTAGGCCTCCCTGGCCAGGCTCACTGAATTATAGACTTTGGAGTCAACGCTCTGTGGGAGGACACAAATAGATTGTGGCTGCAGTTCTGCTTGCAGAGGGGCCTAAAATGTCAAATCTAAAATGCAAAGAACTCTGGACACTGGGGGATGGGGAGAATGGGCCCACTGGGCAGCGCAGCTCTGGCACAGACCACCTGCAGTCAGGTCAGATGTCACCAGGCGAGTGCCCAGGTCCCAAGGCCGATCTACAGTCGCCTGCTGAAAACTGTGAGGTGCCCAGGTTACCCCTGCTTCTTACTAACTGACAGTGATTCGAGGGCCTCCCATAAGCCCCTCAGGTTTGATAAACTGCTAGGAAAACTTGCAGAACTCAAGAAAGCACTGTAATTATCATTACACTTTTACGATAAAGGATACAAATCGGGCCCAGCCAAACAGACACTTAGGGAGAGGTCTGGGAAGTCCAAGCATGAAGCGTGTGTGTGTGTGTGTCATGAACCAGGAAACTCCCTCAAGCCACAGTGACCAGAGTTTTTTTGAGTTTCATTCTATAGATATGATTGATTGGATCACTGGCAACAGGCTAAGACTCCAAGACACCTCACCTCCAGGGAGGTTGGGAAGTCAGACTGGTGTCAGAGCTGAAAGTCACATGTTTAGTCTTTCTATCATAGCCAGTCCCCATCCTGAAACGACCTAGGGGCCCACAGTGAATCACCTCATCAGCATAAAATCAGGTTTGGCTCCAAGGGCCTACTGTAAATAATAAAGAAACTTCAGAATTCTAAGGGATTAGAGGTTCCCTTTTAGGAACCCAGGACAAAGATCAGACTTATTATACAATATATGGAAAATAGAATTGAAACTATTTTAAGTCAGCAAAAATGAAGGCCAAAAATTCTGATCTTTTATGATGGAGAAACAACTGGAAAATGTCATTTGATTAAAAAATAGATGGTCATTAAATATCATTAGAGTCTTTAATTTGCTGTTCACTCACTTGTTTCCTTCACTTATTCATTCATTCAGCAATATGTATTGAGCACCTCCTGTGCTAATCATTGAAGATATAGTGTTACTCTGTCAATGAAAAAAAAATGTATTTGTACAGTTGATCCTCAAACAAAGTGAGGTTTAGGGGTGCCAGTACCTTACAGGGGCTTCCCCCTGGCTCAGCAGTAAGGAATCCTCCCGCAGCGCAGGAGGTGCAGGTTCGATCCCTGCACCGGGAAGGTCCCCAGGAAAGGGCATGGCAACTGGTGACTACATAGATGCAAAGTGAGAGCCGCAAGTTAAGTTTTAATGGGGCAAAATGAAGACTGAAGCCCAGGAGACAGCACCTCAGAGACCTCTAAGCAACTGTTCAAAAAAAGGCAGTGGGGAAGGTCAATATATAAGATTTTGGTGAAGGCGGAATTCAGAGCAATCAAGTACCTACTTTACAAAAGGTTTTCTGCTAGTCAGGAGGAGCTGATGTCACCATGAAGGGATTTGGTGCTTTTCTAGATGTGAGGAGATGCATGGATTTGGATCATGAAATCAGTTTCTGAAAGTATCTGACTATCTAAAGGCTTGCTCCACCAGTTTCCCTGGAGCACAGAGTGCCTCACTCTCCACCCTGAACTGCCTTCAAGGCATGTTTAGGGTCAACAGCTGCAGTAGCACAGAATTCAGTCTCTGCAGAGGCAGGCGGCAACTGCCATCAGCAAGCAACAATCTGTAGTTGACACAACCCACTCCAGGATTCTTGCCAGGAAAATCCTATAGACAGAGGAGCCTGGTGGGCTACAGTCCATGGGATGGCAAAGAGTCAGACACCACTATGCAACTGAGTGCACACATGTGCGCGCGCACGCACGCACACACATGCACACGCACACACACACACAAAATCCAAATATAACTTTTGACTCCGCCCCCCCACCCAAACTTTACTCACACTTCACTGTTGGCCTAAAACCTTACTTTTTTTTCCTCTTTGGCTTTCTGTTTGTTTGTTTTGTTTTGGTCCGTGTTGGGTCTTCACTGAGGCATGCAGGCTTCTCTAGTTGTTGCGTGGGCTTAGTCACTATGGCACGTGGTATCCGAGTTCCCTGACCAGGGATTGAACCCATGTCTCCTGCATTGGAAGGTGGATTCTTTATCACTGGCCCACAACAGAAGTCCCCAGAAGCCTTACTGCTAAACAGTTGATTAACACATATTTTGTATGTTATATGTATTATATATTCTACAATAAAGTGAACTAGACAAAAGAAAAATGTTGTTAAGAAAGTCATAAGAGAAAATGCATTTACAATGTTGCTGATGAATTTACGGTTCTTGCTTTGTCATGAAAGAATTCAGAGATGAAGTGATAGTAAATGGATGTCTTTAAAGGCAAACCCACTTCGCAGAGTGTGGGCCATCTCAGAAAGCAAGAGAGAGCCTCAGTATACAGTGTGGATAGTTTTTATGGACTGGGTAATTTCATAGGCTAATTAGTGGGAGGATTATTCCAATTATTTGGGGGAAGAGGCAGGGATTTCCAGGAATTAGGCCACAGCACAAGATTTGACCTTTTATGGTTGGCCTCAGAAGTGTCATGGTGCCAATGGGTGTGGATTTAGCATGCTAACAAGCGTAAGATGAGGTGCTAGGTCTACTGCAAGTTGACACTTCCGTCATCTTGGACAGTTATTTCTAACCAGTCTTTGTCATGGTTATATCATGCCCTCCCCCCTTCCCTCCTGTTTCAACCATATATTTATTTACTATTTATTTATCGAAAAAATTCACAGGCCCACACAGTTCAAACCTGTGTTGCTTAAGGGTCAGCTGTATTCATGGAAAAAAGGAAAGATGAACTATTTGAAATTTCTTGCTCATTTTAATTCCAATTGAAATGAGTCTGAGTTCTGAGATCATTGTTAATTTTGCTTGTCAAAAATAATGTTAAGAGAGCTCCCAAAGTATAAAATATTAGAAGTCAAGTCTAGATTTATGAAGAATTGCAGAGACAGGGTTGGTAGAAAAAAATATGGATGTTTGTTTAACCACAAAGCTGCTATTTGTTCTTATGTTTTTAAACAAAATCAAGAAGTGCTTTGAAATGTGATGTGTTTTAAACTGTTCTTTTTTTGCTTTCCTGTAATTGGAGCAACATACTAATTTCTACAAGTTGTGACTACTAACAGAGAGCAATCACCTCACAGACTTGTACCGAAGAGATGAGACCATCCAGGTGACAGGACACGGCCACGTGCAGAGTCCCCGCTTCCCAAACAGCTACCCTCGCAACCTGCTTCTGACCTGGCGGCTCCACTCCCAGGAGAAAACAAGGATACAGCTAGCCTTTGACAATCAGTTTGGATTAGAGGAAGCGGAAAATGATATCTGTAGGTGAGTGTGAAATAAAGTCCATATTAGGGTAAAATTCCAAGGTGAAGAAAAGGTTTAAAACATTGCATCCAAGTTCTCATTCGGGCCCTATCCAAAATATGTGACTTCTTTTTCAAAAAGCCTTTATGTCCGTCCTAATGTACAGCATAAATTGAAGCACAGTCTCTATGGAAGCCTTAACTTGGCATGACTCACAGAAGCTCACTCCTGCAGCTGGCAGAGCCAGGCTGTGTGATTTCCAGAGAAGGGGGATCTGGGTGATTCTTTTTCTTCTGGGCCAGGCCTAGAATCACCTTTGTGAGCAGCTGGACACATCAGGTGTCCCAGGTCACCTGCAACCCTGTCCCGTTCTCAGGTGTGAGCTTCCCAGGAGTTAAGGAGTGTATCCCCTGCCGGGCTCCAGGAACTGACCCAGCACTGGGAGAGGGTGGTGGCTAGGACCCTGCCAGGGCCTTACCTGAAATCGTAATTTTAAGGCCTCAGATACGTGTAAGAAGAAAGAAGGCAAGCTCCCGGGGCCAGCGCACTCCTCAGAAGTCTGTTCCTTCCTGCAGTTTCCGGGTCAGCAGAAAATGAAAGCTCCACCCTTTTTAGCATATTTTTCAGAGCGAGGCTTGGCTGTTCTCAGAATTGCCCACTCACGGCATCATACTCCCTTAATTAGCATGGGTAAGGTGCGGAGGGTTTTTTTCCTCACTGTACTTTACTGTGTGCCCTTGTTCTGCATTGCCAACGAACTGCTACTAAACTGCTAAATCCTTTCAGCAGGTTTATTTTACTCTGAATGATAAAAATCAGGTGCCTCAAATTTGGCTGTCCTTTGTTGCATGTTTAGTACGCTGACAGCATTTATTATGTTGCTATTTTTTTCAAGAATAATAGCACAAACTATTACTTTCTAGGACCATAGAGGCTAATGTATGCTGGAAAGTAAAGATGAATACATGCAGGAGGAGCCAGTTAATATTTACAGAGAGAATAAGCTTGAGGAGATCTTATGTCTTTTCAACCTTGAAAGGGAGAATTCATTTTCTGTGCTTAAAAAAAAAAAAGGGAGAGAGAGAGATCATGGAAACAAACAAAAAGCCAGGATTAAAAGTTTATTAAAGATGATGTCATTGAAGAGACACTGGTCTCCACTCCCACAAAGGGTTTTGATCTGGTAGTGACTAAACCCTCTGGCCGACAGAGGATGAGATGGCTGGATGGCGTCACCAACTCGATGGACATGAGTTTGAGTAAACTCCGGTAGCTGGTGATGGACAGGGAGGCCTGGTATGCTGTGATTCATGGGGTCACAAAGAGTCGGACACAACTGAGCAACTGAACTGAACTGAACTGAACTGAAACCCTCTGGACATCCTGACCTTAAAATTAGGAGAGGAAATTAAGGACGATTTTTCCCCCAGTTGTTGGTCAATTGCTAAGTGGTGTCCAACTCTTTGTGACCCCATGAACTGCAGCACACCAGGCCTCCTTGTCCCTCACCATCTCCCAGAGTTTGCTCAAATTCATGTCCATTGAGTTGGTGATGCCATCCAACCATCTCATCCTCTGTTGTCCCCTTCTCCTCCTGCCTTCAATCTTTCCCAGCATCAGGGTCTTTTCCAGTGAGTCACCTCTTCACATCAGGTGGCCAAAGTATTAGAGCTTCAGTTTCAGCATCAGTCCTTCCAATAAGTATTCAGGGTTGATTTCCTTCAGTATTGACTAAAAGATCCCCAGACCAGTCCTCAAATCAAGTTGCTTCTAAAAATTTATAGAGGGAGTTAGAGAAGTAAAAGGTAGAGGAGAGAGGAAGAAGGGGAAGAGATTAGGACCCTCCCTGAAAACCAAAATGGAGCTTTGAGAGTGAAAATTGTGCTAATAGGTTATCTAAAAAACAAGTGACCTCTTGTGTTATTAAAGTTTCAAGTATACTCTTGATTACTGTAGTGAATATGATTCACATATATTGTATATAAAATGAAATGAAGTTGTTTCTTCCCATCTGTTGCAAAACTTCCTTGATGTCTACATTGTAATATTTATTGCTCTAATGATGATTCTTAGTACTTTTCACTTTCCAAGCACCATATATCAAGTAGTTAATTTGCAGAGCTCTGAATAGATATTCAGCTGATAAAATTACATAAGCCTTCTTATTGTCCTCATTAGGAAACTGAGGCAAAGGAGATACAGGCCCCACCAATTATTTTCAATGAAACTGAGTCACCATTTTGTTATGCTCGCCTGCTTCTTAGTCCACCCTGGCCCACCCAGTAAGAGCTCTGAGGTGTATGGGTTAGACTAGTTAAATTGTATTGGGTTTTCTTCACACTCAGATGTGATGGTCCTCATGCTGACTCCTTTTGGCAATCATGACAGGAAAATATAAAGTAGATAGGAGACTTCTTGCACTGTTCACCCCGTATGTTTGCCCTGAGTGCTCATCGTTTGCACTGTGACTTTAGCATCTTGAGTCATATGGGGGAGACTGGTGAATGAAGGACGAGACCCTGATGATCAGAACTGAAAGGCACAGACTTCAGCTCTCAAGTAGAATGTTTTAAGATTTTGGGTATCTCAAAATAGAATAAGTGATTCCTAGAAGATGCCAGTCCTGTCTCTGAACATGTTTTACTCTGCAATGAAAGAGTTGGGTATTGTGCAGGGACTTTGAGGATCTAACGGCTCCATGGAATATCTAAAATGCCTCTCCTGTCTTTTTCAATCCTGAGATGCTCTGTTTCTCTGACCAGTGCCAATGATGAACACATGGTGTTACCCAAATTCACACACAACCCAGATATGTCCAGTACTGGCTAAGGCACATCACTGCTAAAGGCATGTGCTTTTCATTATGACAAATGTCATTGTTTATGATACAATCCCTTCAAAAGATAGGTTCCACAAAGAGAAAATAGTTGTTTATTTTATAATTTTACCACTTATTTTCTACAATGAAATTGCTGATTTTAAATGCTATGTAGGTATAGACCATTTCCTTTCCTCAGGAAATGCTGGATGTGGTAAATTAATTCCAAGGGGAAATTTGTTTAAAAAATTGATATAGTAAACATGTGGGTATATAATTGAAGCTACAGGCTTCCCCAGTGGCTCAGCGGTAAAGTATCTGCCTGCAATGCAGGAGATGCTTGTTCAGTCCCTGAGTCGGGAAGATCCCCTGGAGGAGGGCCTGGCAACCCAGTATTCTTGCCTGGAGAATCCCATGGACAGAGGAGCCTGGAAGGTTACAGTCCATAGAGTCACAAAGAGGGGACATGGCTGAAGCAACTGAGCATGCACGCACGCACACAACTGGAGCTATATCTCCTAAACTATGACAAGAGATTATATTTATTGGTTTCTCCAGGAAAACCTTTATAAGCTAGATGCTCAGAAAGTAGCCTATTTTGATTTTTGATGATTTAGGAAGAGATATGAGGCTTCTCTGTTAGCTCAACGGGTAAAGAATCTGCCTGCAATGCAGAAGACCCCTGTTCAATCCCTGGGTTGGGAAGATCCCCTAGAGAAGGGATAGGCTACCCACTCCAGTATTCTTGGTCTTCCCTGTTGGCTCAGATGGTAAAAAATCTCCCCGCACACTATTTATAATAGCTAGGACATGGAAGCAACCTAGATGTTGTCCATCGGCAGATGAATGGATAAGACAGCTGTGGTACATACACACAATGGAATATTACTCAGCTATTAAAAAGAATGCATTTGAATCAGTTCTAATGAGGTGGATGACTGGAGCCTATTATACAGAGTGAAGTAAGCCAGAAAGAAAAACACCAATACAGTATATTAATGTATATATATGGAATTTAGAAAGATGGCAATGATGACCCTATATGGGAGACAGAAAAAGAGACACAGATGTAAAGAACAGACTTTGGACTCTGTGGGAGAAAGCAAGGGTGGGATGATCTGAGAGAATAGCATTGAAACATGTATATTATCGTATGTGAAATGAATCGCCAGTCCAGGCTTGATGCATGAGACAGGGTGCTCAGGGCTGGTGCACTGGGATGACCCTGAGGGATGGGATGGGGAGGGAGGTGGCCCCCCTGTTCAGGATGGGGAACACATGTACACCCGTGGCTGATTCATGTCAGTTTATGGCAAAACCAATACAATTGGAGCCTCCAATTAAAAAAAAAAAAAAAGAATCTCCCTGCAATTCAGAAGACCTGGGTTTTGATCCCTGGGTTGGGAAGTTCCCCTGGAGGAGGGCATGGCAACCCACTCTAGTATTCTGGCCTGGAGAATCCCATGGACAGAGGAGCCCGGTGGGCTACAGTCCATGAGGTCACAAAGAGTCGGACACGACTGAGCGACTTTCACTCCCTCAAGGAGGATAGGCTGAAAGTGTATAAAAGTTTTTCCTCACAACAGATTGTTGAAGTTTGAATTTGAGAAATCCGAAGAGCTGGTTTTTCTTCTAAACTTCATTTCAGGTAATAGGTCATGAGAAATCACATATGTTAGTTTTAATTTCTCAATGGAAGTATGAATTTCAAAGTCTATTTTAATCAAAGCTTATTTATGTTACATTGGTACCAGGTATGATTTTGTAGAAGTTGAAGACATATCTGAAACCAGTACTGTTATTAGAGGACGATGGTGTGGACACAAGGAAGTTCCTCCAAGGATAACATCAAGAACAAACCAGATTAAAATAACGTTCAAGTCTGATGACTACTTTGTGGCTAAACCTGGATTCAAGATTTATTATTCTTTTGTGGTAAGTAGCTTAACCACCTCATGATTAAAAGCAGACACTGGTTAAATGAAGTTTAGAGATGATTTTCTGTGATTAAATTCAGCAGTGTGAAACTGAACGGACTGTGTTAATTGTCTGTGGTACGCTTTGTCCCTGCCTTGTGGCCAAAATGTTAAAACTTTCTTTAGTGAGGAATACCATTTTAGATCTGTTAAATCAATGCTTGGGGCCCAAGCATTTTGAAAGAAAGCACAGTGGATAGAAAAAGTAAAATTGTTTCCAGTAAAGCATATACCATTTTACCTTTGATTCAGCAAAATAAATGTACAGCCAAAAAGAAGTTACGTGATATTTGAGAAATTTTCTATGTAATTCCAATCACAGAAGAGTTCCAGTGATTTTAGGTTAAATTATGACCCAAATTTGGGAATGATCTATATTATAATCATAGAACCTCAGAGTTAGAAAGCATCTTAAAGATTGGAATATAATTCAGGACCCAAAGGTTGATTTTTGCTTACTCAACCCATGTTTATTTTTGCTCTCACGTCTGCTTAAGCACCTCAGCAGCAATTTTAAACTTTAAATGCTTCTGTTAGAAGATGTTCAACCTCATATTGAGGTATAATCTACCTTGTAGTTAAGTCTAGTTGTTGGGTCATACATGGTCATGGATCTTCTTTATTCAGTCATTCATTAGTAAAACAATATAAAGTTCCTTGGAGGAGGAAATGCCAACCCACTCCAATATTCTTGCCTGAAAAATTCCATGGACAGAGGAGCCTGGCGGGCTACAGTCCATGGGGCCACAAAGCAGCTGAGCACACACACACAGGTAAAGTTCCTGCTTATTATCAGACACTCTGATAGGTGTAGTAGATAAAAGCCGAGCAAGAAGACAGGGTTCTTGAACCTCCTGGAGTTGATAGTCTGGTGGAAATGGCAGTTAAAAAGCAGTAACAACTAATGATGTGTAATAAGACAGAAGGACTGGGTGTTGCAGATGAAGCACAGGGAGAAATTGGGATAATTTTGCCTATGCATTACCTTTAGGATAGATTAAATATCTCTGAATCCTTGGGTCATTCATAGCATATTGCCTCTTGCTCACCTGGCAGCATCATTAACTCTCATTCAGTTTATTGCTATCCCCTTTCAAAATGTGGTTGCCAAATAGAACACAGTACTACAAATGGAGTCAATTTGTGGGTTTTTCCTCATATGAGTTAAATTTAGAGTAGGAAAAAATCTTGATTTTTTCAAATCTAATGTGGTTTCTTCTCTTTTTTTTTTTTGCATTATGATGAGTTATTAAATACTAAGTAAATTCTACATCAGAATACTATAAATGAAAAATAGCATGTAGTAATCCTGGTTCTGCTTTAATTTGGGAATAATCCATCAAGTGTGATATACCTTATTGCATACTCATGCAGTGCTGCTCAGCATTAAAATGGAAGTATGAACCTTTGGTTTCTGCATTTCTTTGCTTTTAATGTGTTCAGTGATGCATCTGTTCTCAATTTTTCATGGACAAAGCGGTCTCAGCATGTTGGAGTGGTGATGTGGCAGAATGGCTTAGTTAAGGACCTGTTTTATTCCCTCAACGTATCAAGGCCTGTTAGTGCTCATGTATATGCTTTTTGTGAAGCTTTGGTTATGACTAAGTTAAATGATCCATAAGTCAGTTAGAAACATGCTAACTCTAATATTATGTCTTAAAGGCAAAATAACTCCTTTTCGTTGAAAAAGGCAGTGCAGATGTAGATTTAAGGAAAAGGGAGTATTTTCGTTTGGTGTTCTGGCTTATAGTGAAGGCTCGTCACTCATTTCCTGGCTGCTGTTAAGTGGAGTATTGGACAGACTGTAGTTTGGATGTAAACTCTTTGGCACGACTCCACTCACTTACTTATTCACCTCCACCAGTACATTCAGTTGTGTTTTATAGAAATGATGGTTGTTGTACCTTTTTTTGTTATACCAGTCTCTTGGTCTACATTTATTGCAAATAGCTTCATCTCTCTTTTCACTCCTAATAGGCTTCTGGCACTAAATATGATCAATTAGGGCCAAAGTGGTTTGGTGGCTGAATTCCAAGATAGAGTAGGCATAACCTTCAGGTGTATATAAAGTCTAGATCTGTGGGACTTTTTGATAAACTCTTCTATTTGAACCTTGTTCAACAGGGATCATTTATGGCTTGACCAATGTTTTGGAAAGGTCATTTTATTCATGTTTAAATTTTTCTTGGAGAAACTTTAAAGCCGAGTTTATGAAATCAAATGCTACAGAGACCAGACTTAAAACTCTTAGTGAGCCCTATATAAAATTAGAGGGAGCCAGTGGGATTAAAAATAGCGAGGCTTGATGTGTATAAGTCATATCATTATGCTGCCCACTTTATACAGTGCTGTATATCAATTATATCTCATGAAACTAGAAAAAAAATGACAAGCCTTCTTTAGGTGTATTTAAATAATGAATTTTAAAATGTTGGACAGACCTACAAAGCTCCTCGAATTTGGAGACAGATGTTTTGCAATTCCTCCTTTAAGGCATGAGAGGTGCTGGGGAAATTTGGACTGATAGTTCCTGAGCAATCCCCGTGCTCTTAGAAAATGGCACATAGCTATTTGGATAGGTCAAAACCACCTCCCTTCTCATCTCCACCTTTCCACTTCTCAGCCTTCCATCAAACACCTCTCTTCTTCCTACCTCATGACTCTCCAGTTGTTCAAGGGCATCCCTGGAGGCTGTAAGTTACAGGTGCCCAGGACCAAAAGAGCCCACTGCACTAGAATCACATCTACATGGTTCATGCTTGTAACATTTTTAGAATAAGTATGGTGTAATTTTTAGTCTATTTTTCACTCCAGCAAAGTGTGGGAGACTGACTAATGGGGTAACATCATGATCACTTAGTTTTGGTTAGCAATTATTCTTACAATTGCTACAGTTTTGTCTGATGTGCTAATTCGGTCATCTATCTTTTTTTCCAGCACCGATCACAGTCTTTCCTAGGGCAAGGCAGCACAGCCACAGGGGACCACATTGCTATGAAGCATATTTTGATTCAAAGAATGTTTCCCCAACTATTAATGTGTGATACAGAATGAGTCTCTTACCTTTTGGTTTTATATACATAAAATGGGGATAATAATTGGAGCTGATGTGAGATTTTAAATTAATAGCAAATACTTACAATAGCACGTAGGATGTAGTGGAAGTGCTCAATAAATAATGGTGATAGTGATCCTATCTTTGTCATCAGTAAGTGTGTGTGTGTGTGTGTCTCCTCCGGATATAATCGATAGCAATGAACTATTTGAGGGTAGGACAAGTATCCTGTGTGTATTCTACTGAGTACCTTATACATGGCTAGTTATGATGTTTGTTGAATTGACTCCTACTGAGAAATTGCTTCAATTTCATATTTCAATTTTTTCTCTCCTACTGAGTTTTCTTTCCTAATTTCACTCAGTTGAGGAGGATAGTTAACCATCAGGGCTTCCCAGGTGGCATAGTAGTAAAGAGTCTGCCTGTCAATGCAAGAGGTGCAAGAGACGTGTGTTCAGTCTCTGGGTTGGGAAGATCCCCTGGAGTAGGACATGGAAACCCACTCCAGGAGTCTTGCCTGGCAAATTCCATGGACAGAGGAGCCTGATGGGCTATAGTCCATGGGGTCGCAAAGAGTCGGACACGACGGACCACACAACACAGTAAAAACAACAGATACCATCAGAGAGCATAATGAAGCAGAACGGATAATGTTATCAAACTGTTAGCAAAATGTGTTTGTCTAAATAAAGTAGGCTCTGCCGTTACAAATTTAGTTTGTTGGGGAATGAATGGATTGACTGGGTTGTTAGGAATCTCTTTTTGAAGACCATTAAGTAGATTATTGGGAAGGTGTCAGTTATTAGACTCCAAGCGTGTGGTGTGCAAAGACGTCTGCAAGCATGTGTGTGAATTTCAGCTCTGCTTCTTACTGAGCAAAGGCTCATTTTTGTCATCTGCAAGATTGTGATCATGCTGCCTGACATACAATTAACTAGTTATTGGGTTAAGCTAAATAACTTTTGTAAAGCACCTGCCTGGAACTTAGTAAAATTACACAAATATCTACTGCTCTTATTGTTATCATTATCACTGGTGTAATTATTAATGTATCATCAGGTGGTAAGTGAACCTGGCAGACCTGTACAAACAGCCCCATTGTAATTGTGTGTGTGTTTGTATGCACATATACACATACCTCTGACCATAATTTACTTCCAACCTCCAAAGTAAAAGCATTTTATTTCATATTGTGACAAGCATTAAAAAAGCCTTTTATTTGTATATATGTTTTTAATGAAAGTGAAAGTGAAGTCGTTCAGTCATGTCTGATCCTTTGCGCTCCCATGGACTATAGCCCCCCAAGCTCATCCATCCATGGAGTTTCCCAGGCAAGAATACTGGAGTGGGTTGCCATTTCCTTCTCCAGGGGATCTTCCTGACTCAGGGATCGAGCCCAGGTCTCCCGCATTGTAGGCAGATGCTTTTACCATCTGAGCCACCAGGGAAGCCCGTGTTTAATGAAAAGTATATTTTAATTCAAAAAATTATTTTTAAAACTTGTATTGAAATATAGATGACTTACAACATTAAAATATTAAATATTAAAGTAAAAATTAAATTACTTGAAAGCTAGCCCATTTTTGTTTTATTAACAAACTCTAGTTTATTTTTTAAATTGAATTTAATAATACATTATAAACATTTTCTAAAATAAAAAAGCAGTTTTATGTGTTACTTAACTATGTACCTCTGTAGTTTGAATCAACTTCAAGTAGCAGTTAAAATTTCCATTGAGGTTTAAACTCCACATGAATCATGGTTTTGCATTATAAATAATTATTTAAAATAGATGCAGAAAGGGAAGAGGATGGTAAAGAAGATGAGGATGCAAAGAAAAAGGAAGAATAAGGCCAATGAGTTAATAATGAAGATTCTGATTTATAAGAGCTTTCACAGATTCTAATTTTGCTCACCTAAAACTTACCAGTTGGTAAAACAAAAACAAAATAATGATGGGCAATTCATTATTATTCCTATAAACTAAATTCTCAAAGCTAGAAATTAAAGGACCTCATTCACTTTCTGTACAAAATGTGGACATTCCATATTTATTTCCATTGTCAGATAAAAGTTGTTGAAGGTTTTTGAACATCCCTGGTTGTTCTGACCACATCAGCCAAGGATTGTCAAGATGAGGATGGTGATCACATGGCAGATACTGTTTCCCTCAGCTTCATTTCAGTGTATCCTACTGAAGGTTTGGCAACATAGAGATGCAGTATTATTTATTAAATGCCTACTGTATGCTAGACCAAGCTCAGTCTCGGGTCCTGGAGATAGAGCTGTGAGAAAGACAGGCAGATCTCTGTCCTCAGGATCTCACATAGTTGTCGTTCAGTCACTCAGTTGTGTCCGACCCTTTGAAACCTGCTGGACTGCAGCACGCCAGGCTTCCCTGTCCATCACCATCTCCCAGAGCTTACTCAAACTCATGTCCATTGAGTCGGTGATGCCACCCAACTGTCTCATCCTCTATCATCCCCTTCTCCTCTGCCTTCAATCTTTCCCAGCATCAGGGTCTATTCTAATGAGTTAGCTCTATACATCACGTGGCAAAAAGTATTGAAGTTTCAGCTTCAGCATCTGTCCTTCCAATTCAGGGTTTATTTCCTTTAGGACTGACTGGCTTGCTCTCCTGGAAGTGCAAGGGACTCTCCAGAGTCTTCTCCAACACCGCAGTTCAAAAGCAGCAATTTTTCATCGCTCAGACTTCCTTATGGTCCAGCTCTCACATCCATCTATGACTACCGGAAAAACCATAGCCTTGACTATACTTTGTTGGCAATGTCTCTGCTTTTTAATATGCTGTCTAGGTTTGCCATAACTTTTCTTACAATGAGCAAACTTTTTAATTTCTTGGCTGCAGTCACCATCTGCAATGATTTTGGAGCCCAAGAAAATAAAATCTGTCACTGTTTCCATTGTTTCCCCATCTATCTGCCGTCAAGTGATGGATCCGGATGCCATGATTTTAGTGTTTTTTTTTGAATGTTGAGTTTTAAGGAACTTTTTCATTCTCCTCTTTCACCTTCATCAAGAGACTCTTGACTTACTCTTAGCTTTCTGCCATAAGGGTTGTGTCATCTGCATATCTGAGGTTATCACTGTTTCTCCCAGCAATCTTGATTCCAGCTTGTGCTTCATTCAGCCTGGCATTCCACATGATGTACTCTGCAGGTAAGTTAAATAAGCAGGGTGACAATATACAGCCTTATTGTACTCCTTTCCCAATTTTGAACCAGTCCATTGTTCCATGTCTGGTTCTAACTGTTGCTTCTTGACCTGCGTACAGGTTTCTCAGCAGGCAGATCAGGTGGTCTGGTGGAAACAAACAATAAACATTTACGTAAATAAGAAAGTAAGTACATATATACAAACATAAATTTTTTGAGCTTCAATAGTAACTAGAAAGAGGATACAAGAGAATATTGTAACAGAGGATGACTAGAAAAAGACCCACTTCACTTAGAGAGTCAAAGGAGATCTGTGCGTGCAAAATTTGAGTTGATAGCAAAAGAGGAGCCAGCAGCACCAACACCATGGGCAAGTATGGGAGAAATGCTTTAAGAAAAAAGACAGCGAATGCTAAACCCTGAAACAGAAAACAGAAGAGTCTTTTCTTTGATAGCAGTGAATCTCTTGGCATCTTGGAATTCCAGCCACTGTAAGGAGGCAAATATAAGAGAGGGAAGTAAAACAGTAGCTGATTCCTCTCTCAGCCAAGTGTCAGAAGGCTTTCTTATCCTCATCTGAGCCCATCCTATTTTGTATGTTTCTCAAATCTTTTAGTACTTAGACCAGGTGAGGTAGCTAAAATCAGAGAGTTAGCTCAGGGCAGATACTAAGAAAGTATCAAGATAAGAAAGTGTGGAGCAGAAAGAAAACCCAGGGTCATGGTCTGTGTCAGACAGGAAGATACCCCCAAGGCCCCAGGTGAAGGTCATAGCAGCAGAATGCCAAGTTGTCAAGTCCAGGGGCATCAAAGGATATTTGTCGAAGCAATCATTCCTAAGGCCAGAGTCTTGTTGTTGCAACATTTCTTAGTGAAGGTAGATAAGTATTCTTATTTAAAGTTTTACAGATGTTCTAAAATTTCACCAATTACAGAGATCATTTTTTGATAAACTAGGAGTCTCATTGGGAAGGTTAAGTGAATCAGTTATTTTAATCAACTTGCCTTCAGAAAACCTGAATACATAATGAGAACTTTGATTGAGTTCTTAAGAGAGTAAAGAGCAAAATTCAATATAGTCCTGGGGCAAAGGATAATTTAACACGGAGTATGGCTAGGTCTAGAAGCAAACGAGAATTTGAGGAGAATAAAGGGAAGTGGGCTCTTGCAGATGGGGTGGGGAGCAGAAGAGGAGGGGTTAGGTAAAAACAGGATTAAGGAGGCAGGAGAAGACAAGAAAGTGAAGTAGAATGAAACCCTATGATAGTATTTTCCCCTGTGGAATTCAGGGCAATTTTGCTAGTTGTATATTCGTTTCAATGCATTATTCAAAGGACTTTTTATCGGGCACCTATTATTTTTCATGCACTTTGATAAATACTGGGTAGCGAACAAAACACAACAAGGTTCCTATCCTCGTAGAACTTACAGTTTGGTAGACACAATCCTGATGATGATGATGATTAAAAAAATATATTATAATAATAAAAGCATATAACTCTTTGGGTAATTGTGAGAAGTAAATATACAGGACAATGTATGTGAAGTGTTTAATGCAGCATGTGGCATATTATAATCTGTTGCTATTAAACCGTGCATTGCATGAAGACTGATTGTAAGAAAAATACAGACTCTTGGAGAACCAGTGCTTAGACCAACCCTCTTCTTTTATAAGTGAAGCGGTGAACTCAGGCTGGGTAACTTTTTTAGTGAAACAGTGAACGCAGCTTGTGAATTTGTGATCACAGAGCTCGCACATATATGTTATCCAAGAGATATGAAAGCTGTGAACCCTATCCAAAGAAAAATAAATATACCTAAAGTTTGCACAGAGTACCAGGGAAACCCCCTAAATCTTATTTGTGATCACCCTTAGATGCAGTTCAGAACCCCACACATATTGCCTCTGCATGTTCTCTGATTTTGGGAATGTTTTCTTCCGTGTTGGCCAGTCCTCCCCAACATAAGCCGTGTTTGAAATAGTGCTTTATTACTGTAATTAATTTTCCTCATAAAACCCATGCACTAGTCACATGAGCAGATGACTCCACAGGTGCTGAGTAAACACATTTCCAACTTTGCGAGGGATGCTGTCTAATGACACTTGGACAGTCCAGTATCCTGTTTATCTAGCATTAAGTTACACGGACTTGCCACAAGCAAACTTTTATCCTTGAAAATCATAAAGATGCACTGATATTAAATAACTGGACCTCTTTATATACATATCACTTTTTCTCTATAATTGTGCTTTTTGATGTACTAATATTTTGGTAGATGAAGAAAGTGAGAAAGTTGAAGAAGGAAAAAGCTATTCAATTATATTAGAAAGTTATTTGCATATTAAAATATGCTTAAAGCAGAGCAGTATTTCTTTCTTAAAAAGCTTTGAAGAAGTGAATCTCAGTAAGAAAATATCTCTACCTAATGTTCACTTGTCAATTCAACAGATAATTCTGAGAACTTACTGTGGATGATAAGAAGAAAATTATATTCCTTTGAGGGAGAAAGACATATTAATTATAAAACACTGTGAATTGCAGTGATGAAATGTGCATGGAATATTCTGGGCACACAAGGAAGAAGAACTCTTAATCTCACAAAAAATGGGACTTGCTGCTATAAGGAAAGAAAAAAAAGTCTTTTTTTCCTCTACCCTCCTAGGTTCTGTTTTGAACTGTGTAAATTAGACTGACAGAAACCAAATCAACAAGAAAGACGCAAACAGATTATTCACACATACATCTCACACACATGTGGGAGCACTCAGTGAGGAGTAACTCAGAGGGGTGGTTAGAACCTGGGCTTATATAACATTTTAACCAAAGGATAATACATTTTCAGAGAAGCGACAAGACAATGGAAAAGGACTTTGAAGATTCTAGGGCAGAGAATTTTGGAAAGGTAAATATATGGGAGAACAAATGGAAGCAAAGGATTAGTGAGATAAATTTGTTATGTGGATTCCTCTGGTGCCTCACTAGGCTGCTAAGGGTGCAGAGTTGTCTTTGATGAGGGGAGAGATGCAACCTTTATGAACTTATATGCTTCTAGGCACATAGGGGGAGAACAGAGACCTTGCCTGAGCCTGCTTCTCAGTTGCCTTCAGCTCAATATAATTCTTAGACCAAAGTGGCATATTTAAGGGTGGCGTGTTCCACTACACTTCACTGGACTGGGTCAGGGAGGGGAGCAGACCCTGAGAAGAGAATGCTGCCTAAACAAAAGCACGAAGTCAGAGAAGCCAGGCATCTCAGAGTATTCTGATGAGCTAATTCAAAGGGCTTCAGCTTGAGGCTGCTAGGCATTTACTACCTTTCTTTATTCTTGCCAGTAGAAAGGAGATGCATGCATGCATGCTAAGTTGTTTCAGTCATGTCTGACTTTTTGCAACCCTATAGATTGTAGCCTCCAGTCTCCTCTGTCCACGGGATTCTGCAGGCAAGAATACTGGAGTGGGTTGTCATGGCTTCCTTCAAGAGATCTTCCCATTCCAGGGATCAAACCCACATCTCTTACTTCTCCTGCATTGGCAGGTGGGTGTTTTTTGTTTTTGTTTTGTTTTGTTTTTCTTACCACTAGAGTCACCTGGGAAGCCCAGAAAACAGAAGTCAGAAGATGATCAAAGAAGCAACTTTATTCATGGTGGTCCATAAAATGCTAAAGCTCAGGACTTACTTGTAAAACTAGAGTGGAGAGCTTGGCTGTGACCCACTGCCAAAGTATGGGTGCACCAGTACTGTGATACAAATTCAGAATCAAGGATTCTTTCCAGGCTCTAGGGGATATATTGACATGCCCCTCCAGCTGCTTGGAAGATGACAGGCCTGGTTACAGATAGTCTCCAACAGTGGGGAGCAGGCGCTGAGGACAGGACAGTTGACTCCAGGCCCAGCTACGCTGAGCAGATGGAGTGGATGAGAGCTGAGACCTTTTCCAGGGGCTGAAGTCAGAAACAGGCCACCCCAGAGAGAAGAGGGGAGAGGGAATGGAGATGACGAAGGGAGGGGAGATGAAAGAAGTGATGAAGGGAAGGAATCTATGAAGGAGAAAAACAAAAATGCCTGGTAATGTCTTTATATCTGTGGGCTGAGACAAGAACATGGAGAGAAGTGTTTCTCCTCCAGAGGAGCAAACAAAACTCTTTGTGCCCCTGAAGGGTCCAAACCCACAGTGATTTGTGTGTGTGTGTGTGTGTGTGTGTGTGTGTTTTCAATCAGTCATCTTTGGTAACAGTCCTTGGGGACTCAGTCCTATCCACCTCTGGTCCTAAGGAGAACTGGGCAACCCCCTTCCTCTATATAAGACTCAGCCATTCCGTCTGGGAAATTGAAGATTCCTGAAACACTGGGGAGATGCCAGTCTTTTCTCCCAGGTGAACCAAAGAATGATTAATCAATCATTCAGACAGGATTCATTTAGCCTTGAAAATAACCACTCATAACATCTCTTTATCAGTGGGAACATGGCGGATTAAGGCTGACCTTCATTCAACATTGCTTCTTTCACCTGTGAGAAAATTGAGTTATGTATTCAAAGTGACTCTTCCCTTATTTTGCAATTGAAAATAGGAGCCAGGCAAGAAAAAAAAATTAAAAGAGAGATTGAAAAGGCATGGAAAAAGAGAGAGACATGAATACATGATCAGGTGATCAGTGCTCCTTGGCTGGGCCCTGCTCACCCCGCTTCGTGACTGGTCTCCTGCCTCCCATCTCCCTGCCTTCCGTCTCTATTGCATGTGACTGCCAGAGGAAGAAACAGAGCTGTAATCAGGGCACTTCCAGCTGAAAACCTGTGAATGATTTGCAGTTTCCTATGGAGTACTGTGCAGATGCCTTACTCAGACACCGAGCCTTCTGTGTTCTGATCCTCCTCACACTCTAGCTTCGGTTCTGGCCTCTCCTTCCTCAGATTGCTCAATCCAGACCTGCAGCCGTATGACCAGGCAGTCCATACTTCATGATTGTCCTCCCCTAATCTCTGCAGTTAACTTTCCCATGGATATTTCCTCAAGAATCCAAGCCCCCCTCCCTCTGTCAGACATATTCATGTCAAAGATACCACTTGTCCTTAGCTCCTCACCCACAAATATGCCTTCCCTTTGTCAGGCACCCATCTTGCTAGTCTTTATCAACATTATGGTTTTTCAAAGAAGAAGTAATGTGTAGATATCCCAGCTGTTTTTGAAAATACAAAGAAAAGTAAAAAAGAAAATTAAAACCTACCAATAGCTCCCATCATCAAGTACAACCACTGTGAATATTTTGGATCTTCCTTTCCAGCTGTTTTCTTAACCCATAGAAACCTATGCACAGGTCTCAGCGTCTCCATTGGAGTGAAAGCTCCTGGAAGGTTGGGAGCACCTTATTTCGGTAGGTCTCTCACAGGGCATTGTACTAAGTAGGTCTTAATATGTTTCATTGAGCTGAACCAACAAACATTCATTGAGTACTTGTGATGCATCTGATCGCTTGGAGTAGAAGCAACATATTGGGTTGGCCAAAAAGTTTGTTTGGGTTGTTGCATAGGCTGCTAGAAAAAAGCCTAAATGAACTTTTTGGCCAACTCAATATAAAAGAAATCCCCAATGATCTATAAAGAGACAACTGATTGTCTTTTTTCAGACTTAGGGCCAGAAAAACTCGCTTGCTCTCACTCTATTGTTATAGTCATATCAATTTACCAACGACCCTCAGTGGCTTGGTCCAGGATTCACTGGGCATTGGAAGGAGTGGGGGTGTGAATGGAGGAGTAGTGGCCACTAGAGGGGTCAAATGTCAGGGGAATTGTGGAATGGAACCAGGTATCCTTATTCTAAAATCTGCCTTCGCTATATTTTAAACTCAAGGAGGATGTAATTGCATGTGTAACAGCCTGACCTCAGCATTTCTTATATCAGACTATGTAATAGTGATACCATGGCAGACGTGGTTCAGATTCTCCACTGATGCAGCTTCTGAGCTGTCCAACCTCATGAAGAAAGTCAGGAGCCTTGCGAAACTCAGGACTGCTTGTATGCTCTCCTGCTCTCGGCTGCTCAGTCATATCTGACTTTTGGCGACCCTATGGATTGTCATCCACCAGGCTCCTCAGTCCATAGGATTTCCCAAGCAAGAACACTGTTGTGAGTTGCCATTTCTACCTCCAGGGATCTTTCTGACCCTGGAGAGATTAAACCAGCATCTCCTGCATTGACAGGTGAGTTATTTACTGCTGAGCCCACCTGGAAAGCCCATCAGGACTTCTTATTAATTGTGAAAAGATCTTTGAGGTCCTGATATCTGTCCCACCAAGAGTCTTTGCTGAGGCCTCAGGAGCTTTTCAGGTTTTTTAAATATTCCAGAACTATTTATTTGTTGTTTTTTGAGGTTTCTTGTACAGATTTGAGGATATATGAGTCAGAAACACTCAAATTCAAATCTATGAGTTGATGTATTTATGAGACCTAGGACACATCATTCAAACTGTCCAAGCTGCTGTTTCTTAATTCATAAAATGAAAAGGAACCACATGCATCATAGAGCTGCCTGAGGATTACCTTTCAAATATATGGGTTTGATAAACTATGTACAACAGATGGAACTATTTTTATTAGTTACCATCTAAATGTCTTTGGAGAATTAGAATCCAATTAAGTATATCCCAGGTCCTTTAAGAGATTCTGTGCCTTAGTTCATCTGGGTTATCATAACAGAATATTATAGCCTGGGTGGCTTATAAGAAACAGAAATTTATTTTTCACAGTTTTGGAGGCTGGGATGTCCAAGTTCATGGCACGAGGAGACTCAGTGTCTGGTGAGAGCCTGCTTCCTGGTTCAGAGACAGTCTTCTTTTTGCTATGACCTCACATTGCAAAAGTGGGCAGGGAGGTCTCTGGGGCCTCTTTTATTAATATAAGAACACTAATCCCATTCATGAGATCTCCCCCTTCATGACCTACTCACCTCCCAAAGGCCCCACTTCCTGAAACTACCACATTGAGGTTTAAGTTGCAACATATTAATTTTGGGGAGACACAGCAGTCTCTATAGCATGTTGGAACCTGGCAAGCACTGGGGACTTGGAGTAAGGTCAGGCCTAGGAACAGTTCTGCTGTATGATTCTGTTTCCAAGTAAACCCACACACCCTGAGGCAGAGTTAAGAGGAGAGAAAGCCAAAACCTAATAGCCCTGTTCTGCTAAACTACATTAAATGTATATTCTCTTCATCCCTCTTAAACTACTCAGCAAAATATCTTGAACTATACCTTTAGTGTGAAGATTCTAAGTTTAGTAGTATATTTGGAGTTTAAAAGTTCCTTGATGTCACTCTTGTAGAAAGATCTCCATTCCTCAGCTACAAAATACTGTGCAACAGCCCCTTTGGCTCAAAGACAAGCTAGATCTCTGAAGTCTACAGTTTTTCAGGCTATGCGTGCTCAATGTCATATTCTGGCCTTTATTTTTCTTGAAGTGTTAAAAACAGTTATTTTTACAAGGAGAAAAAGACACTAAAATGTCCTAGTATTTTAATCTCTGTGATATATCTCTCTATAACAGATAACAAAGAAATAGGAATTTGAAATAGAAACATTTCTTTTAGCCATTCGAGATAACCTAGACAGGGAAGGTGTTTCTAAATCATTAAAGAACAGAAATGTGGATATAAAATCTTAACCAAAAAATCAGTCCTGGAGGAAAATCTGTCTAACGGTAGAGCTCTAAATTAAAATTTAAGACTAGTACCTCATTTTTATTTAATGGTACAATTAGTTAGAATAAACAACTATCAATGATCTATTTTCTTCTGCTCCTTTTGCAAGAACTTCCCTTGGGTATCAAAAATATATGTTATTTAGCAATATGAAAATAAAATGACTGTTTCTAAGTCCTGTTGCAGGCAGAATGGCAAAGCAGATCTGATTTTATGTGTCCTCAGTTTCCTTTTGGAATCTTCTAAATTCAGTCTCTCATTCATTCTACATATATATATATATATATTTTTTTTTTTTTAATGCATTTATTTTTTATTGAAGGGGAGAGGGGAGGAGAGGGTGGGATGTATGGAAAGAGTAACATGGAAACTTACATTACCATATGTAAAATGGATAGCCAATGGGGATTTGCTGTTTGGCTCAGGAAACTCAAGCAGGGGCTCTGTATCAACCTAGAAGGGTAGGATGGAGAGGGAGCTGGGAGGGAGTTTTGAAAGGGAAGGGACGTATGTATACCTATGGCTGATTCATGTTGAGGTTTGACAGAAAACAGCAAAATTCTGTAAAGCAGTTATCATTCTACATGGTTTTGTGTGTGTGTGTGTGTGGATCTCCATCTCTATGTCAAGTTCCAATTCCTGAAAATACAAATAAGATGGGACACCTACCCTCAAGAGAGTAAAATTAAACAGACCTACAGTGATCAGCGATAGCAGAAACATACCCGAGAAGTCCTGGGAGGGAGACGGGAGAGAGTCAATAACAGGAGAGTGTCTCAGGGGTAGAGAAGGTGGTCAGGAAATGATTCACAGAGGAAGCAGGGACTGACCCAAGGAAGAGGTGGGGAATCACTCAATCCAGGCTGAGGGAACATGAATCACTGACTGATAAGAGCTAAAAGCCTTACCCATCCCAAGTCATTTGCATTTAAAAGTGATAAGTCCTAAAGCTAAAAGGAAGAAAATTGGCCAAAAGCAATTCAGGCTTAAACCATAGAATATAATTTAGACAGCATCACAGTTCAAAGAAAATGATTCTGAATCAAGTGTTTGCAGTAGAACCATCTCAGGCTTTTTCTTTTTTTTAACATAAGTGCCAAGAATTTACCCCAGACTTAGTGAATCAGAATCTCAGAGAAAGGGCCTGCAAAACTATTTTTTAAATGTGCCTCAATTGATTTGAATGTGCTGCCCTGATAAGAATTATTTCCTTTGACAAGAATTCTTAATTTATAAGCAGAGCCCCAGTCTATACTATTCTTTAAGGATACTATCCTCAACTTTATGTTTGCTACTGTCAGGCGAGTGTATGCTCCTCGGTTCTGTCTCGTCACAACAAAGATTTGGAGTGACGGACATTAAAGCTTGGCGCGTCACAGCTGTTGGGTCTTGGACAGACTATGTTATAGCTCTTAGACAAATCAGTGTTAGAGCTGTATTTTATTTAGAAGATAGCAGGAGAATCCATCCTCGAAGCATGAGGGCATGCCAACCCAAAGATGTGAAGAGAAGAGAGTGGAGGAGCGCACCAGCATGTGGGGTAGACAGAGAGAGAGAGAGAGAGAAAGAGCGCATGCACGCACGCGGTGGGGAGAGAGAGAGAAAACTCTTTGACTCCTCCTTTTGTATGTTTTTTCTTCCCCCTGGGCCTCCTCTGTGTAAATTGGGTTAGCCAGGAGTGTTGTTCGTTCTACCTGAGGTCTTCACTCCAGTCCTCGGACCTTCCTTTGACCTTTCTTTGTTCTATTTTCGCGGGCTTTTCCCTTCCTTGTCTTTTAGCCTCTGCCATTTTGGACTCCTGTTTTCTGTTCTAACTACCTCAGTTCAGTTCAGTTCAGTTCAGCCGCTCAGTCATCTAATTATCTAACACTACTCAATTCACCACTTCAGTAGCAGTGAGTTTACCACAGCTTTCTGGAGCACTTATGTGTTGACCTTTCTTGTTCTGGTTTTAACTGGGCTAGGAGCACTTTAAAAGAGACAACTACAAGCCTTAATTATATGGTCTGTTTAATCGTGTCACTTAGTAGGATGGCATTTACTCACTAAGTGTTCCTGGACGAATTAACATTCTGTAAACTTCCAGAAGTCATTACAAACATATCTAAAGCACCTACTATGTAGCAAGAACATAGTAGGACTGAATGAGATAAGATGTGGGAAAGTCTTTAGTAAAATATAAATGCATTGTAGTTTCCAAATATTGTAAAAGACAAACAAGTATGCTTCTTAATTTCATTAAGAACTCAATAGGTTGAATTCACACTTTTACATCAATGTAAATATATTTAAGCCCCATGAAGAGAGACCTCTAAATTAATTAGCTTTCTTAATTCCTCACATCAACAGCCTGCTAGTTCACATCTTCCTTTAGTCCGTGTTCTGCATGCAAGTGATAGGAGAGGCATGCACAGTGGCCCGTTTCAAAGACAGTATTCATGTTGTGATCTATTCATGAAAAAAGAAAGCAAAGCGACTTCTTTACCTCACTCACAGCATCTCACACATAGCCCATCTCTTCTCTCAGTAAACCAGATTGCATTTTGAAGGCACTATTGTTCCGACCTTCTGTTAAGAGAAAATTTCTTCAATTTCTCTTTTGAAAAAATAGTTTTCTATGACAGAAAAAATACACCTAACAGGGTCTGTTTGCTCAGCTGTTAACAATGCGAATGACAACCTTTACGATGTGAATACTGCTGGTGCCTGCAGTATTTGAGTCTCTCACCCTCCCCTGGGCTGCCTTGACTTTGTTTTCAGTGACTTGCTATGCAGTACCAGCCTTCTTTCCCCATGTGCTAATAATTCTATAACCTCTACTTAAAATTCTACAAACTCTGCTGCTCAACACATTCCAGTTTGAATGACTACTGCCTCACTTTATTATTTAGACTGCTATTTTCAGTAACCATATTTTTAAAGGAAAATAAAAATTTCTGACCACAATTCTTTTAGGTATATTGAGACCCAGTTTCCAACATGAAATGGAGGATTCCCCAAACTGGCAAACAGTTCTTGCACACCAGCAAAGTATCCAAGAATTCAACTCCATTCTAATACTGTCTACTTGGAGAAAGTGTCAGATTTCACAGGTTAAGAGCCCATCCCACAAGATGAGCTTCAGACTGTTCACCTGTGCTCCTGACAGACTGGCTGTAGGTCAGAGGTTCCGGGGGCTTGATTAATTTATTTGAGACACTCAGTGAACGTAGAAACATTTCACTTACTAGATCACTGGTTTATTATAAAAGGATGTAACTCTGGAACAGCCAAATGGAGGAGATGCCTAGGGCAAGGTACTTGGAAAGGTGCAAAGAACTTCCATGTCCTCCTCCAATGCACCACTCTCCCTACCTCTCACTAGCCCAGAAGCTCTTTGACCCCTGTCCTTTTGAATTTTTATAGAGGCTTCATTACATTGTTATGATTCATTGAATCTTTGGCTGTTAGCAATTGATTCCACCTCCAGCCCCTATTTGATCCCTGGGTCAGGAAGTTCCCCTGGAGAAGGATATGGCAACCCACTCCAGTATTCTAGCCTGGAAGATCCCACGGACAGGGGAGCCTGGTTGGCTACAGTCCAGGGGGTTGCAAAAGAGTCAGACATGACTTGGCAACTAAACCACAACAACAGTCCCTTTCCCTCCCTGGAGGTCAGGGGTGGGACTAAATATTCCAACTCTCTTGGGTCTCCAGGTGACCAGCCTTCATTAGGTGTGGTTGAAAAAAAAAAAAAAAAGTCAGATTTTTTAATGTAACAGAAGAATTACTACTTTATAACTGTCCACATTAGGAGACTCCAGAGTTTGGAAGCTGTGAGTCAAGAACTGTGGACAAACAGCATGTGAAAAATGTATTTTGCTCATCTGAATGCTCAAGTATATATTTATTGTAACAAAATCACAATAATGTATTCCATTATCTTCAAATATATTTGTTGTTGTTCAGTTGCTCAGTCATGTCTGACTCTTTGCGACCCCATGGACAGCAGCATGCCAGGCTTCCCTGTCCATCACCAACTCCCAGAGGTTGTTCAAACTCATGCCCGTTGAGTTAGTGATGCCATCCAACCATCTTATTCTCTGTCATCCCGTTCTCCTCAGACTTTCCCAGCATCAGGGTCTTTTCAAGTGAGTTGGCTCTTCATATCAGGTGGCCAAAGTACTGGAGCTAAGCTTCAGCTTCAGTCCTTCCAATGAATATTCAAAGTCGATTTCCTTTATGATTGACTGGTTTGATCTCCTTGCAGTCTAAGGGACTCTCAAGAGTCTTTTCAAACACCACATTTCAAAAGAATCAATTCTTTGGTTCTCAGCCTTCTTTATGGTCCAACTCTCACATCCATACATGACTACTGGAAAAAAATAGCTTTGACTATATGGATCTTTATTGGCAAAGTAATATCTCTGCTTTTTAATACACTGTCTAGGTTTGTCATAGCTTTTCTTCCAAGGAGCAAGCATCTTTTAATTTCATGGCTGCAGTCACCATCTGCAGTGATTTTGAAACCCAAGAAATGAAAGTCTGTCAGTTTCCGTTGTTTCCACATCTATTTACCATGAAGTGATGGGACCAGGTGCCATGATTTTAGTTTTTTGAATGTTGAGGCAGTTTCCACACTCTCCTCTTTCACTTTCATCAAGAGGCTCTTTAGTTTCTCTCTGCTTTCTGTGATAAGAGTGGTGTCATCTGCATATCTGAGGTTATTAATATTTCTTCAGCAATCTTGATCCTAGCTTGTGCTTCATCCAGCCTACCATTTCAATAACGTACTCTGCATATAAGTTAAATAAGCAGGGTGACAATATAGAGCCTTGACATACTCCTTTCCCAAATTGGAACTAGTCCATTGTTTCATGTCTGGTTCTTACTGTTGCTTCCTGAACTGCATACAAGTTTCCCTGGAGGCAGGTAAGGTGGTCTAGTATTCCCATCCCTTTAAGAATTTTCCACAGTTTGTTGTGATGCACACAGTCAAAGGCTTTAGTGTAGTCAATGAAACAGAAGTAGATGTTTTTTTCTGGATTTCTCTTGCTTTTCCTCTGATCCATCTGGTGTTGGGCAATTTGATCTCTGATTCCTCTGCCTATTCTAAATCCAGCTTGAACATCTGAAATTTCTTGATTCATGTACTGCTGCAGCCTTGCTTGGAAAATTTTGAGCATTGATTTGCTAGCATGTGAAATGAGTGCAGTTGTGCATATGTGTATATTTTTTGCTATTGATCTTCTTTGGGATTGGAATGAAAAATAATGTTTTCCAGTTCGGTGGCCACTGTTGAGTTTTCCAAATTTGCTGGCATATTGAATGCAGTACATTAGCAGCAGCATCTTTTAGGATTTGGAATAGCTCAGCTGGAATCCCATCACCTCCACTAGCTTTGTTCATAGTAATGATTCTTACAGCCCACTTGACTTCACCCTCCAAGTTGTCTTGTTCTAGGCAAGTGATCACACTGTCATGGATATCCGGGTCTTTAAGAGCTTTTCTGTATAGTTCTTCTTTGTATTCCTGCCACCTCTTCTTAATATCTTCTGCTCCTGTTAGGTCCACACCATTTCTGTCCTTTATTGTCCCCATCTTTGCATGAAATGTTCCCTTGCTATCTCTAATTTTCTTGACAAGATCTCTAGTCTTTCCCATTCTATTGTTTTCCTCTATTTCTTTGCATTGACCACTGAGGAAGACTCTCTTATCTCTCCTTGCTCTTCTTTGGAACTCTGCATTCAAATGGGTATATCTTTCCTTTTCTCCTTTGCCTTTCGCTTCTCTTCTTTTCTCAACTATTTGTAAGGCCTCCTCAAACAACCATTTTGCCTTTTTTACATTTCTTTTTCTTGGGGATTGTTTTGATCACCACATCCTGTATGATGTTATGAACCTCCGCCCATAGTTCTTCAGGTACTCTGTCTGTCAGATCTAATGCCTTGAATCTATTTGTCACTTCCACTGTACAATCATAAAGGAATTTGATTTAGGTTGAAAATTAGATTTAAGTCCTCAAATGTATAATAACTAATAATTGGCCCTCCCATTCTTGCCCTGATTTTGTAGGTGAAGAAGGACTGCCAGTAAGATTCACGGTCTTTACACACTTGGCATATTTGAGTGAAAACACAATAAAAATAGAACAGAGTGATACATATATCATTTGATTTGTCTATGTATACTCACTCATATACTAACACTACAAGGAAGGAATTGAAGCAGCTGATTCAGCAAATATAATTATGGAGAATCTGTTATATGCTTGCTACTGTAGGGGATTCAGTGGACCTAGCCCAGCTTTTGAAGAAAAAACACTTGTCAGGGTTAACACTTAGGGTGGAATAAAGGTGATGAAAGAAATATGGCAAAGCCCTATATGGTTAGTCGCTTTGTTGTTGGAGGTGGCAGTCAGTCAGGAAAGAGGAGCACTGCTTCAGAGAGCTCAGATGTCCCATTTTTCAGCCTCATCCACCCTGGTGCAGTTTGGGCAGGAAGGAAACCCTGGGAGGGTGTAGGCATTTTTCTCTTTCCATTTGGAAAACTGCTAAGACTTTTCTTCATTAACAAGCACTCCCCACTTACCTCCCTAACGCCGCAATGTCTTTCTCTATGAGCCCCCTTTTTCCTCCCTGTTCATGTTAGTCTGGATATACCTACCAGAATCTCTTCCCTGGGCAATACACAAGAATCTCTTTCCTCCCTTGTTTCTCTGCCTGTAGGATGGTCATTGAACGTCTTTTCCCCAGAGCAGCCAAGAGACCTTTCTAAAGCCCATACCCAGACAAATCTGCCATTCCTCTTTTTATAACCCTTCAGTGGTTCTCCCTGATGTGTGATGAAATCCAAATCCCAGCATGGCGATAGAGCACTCTGTGGTGTATCTCTGTCTGTTTGTTTGCTTTATCCTTTACCCTGGCTATGGAGAAGGAAATGGCAACCCACTCCAGTATTCTTGCCTGGAAAATTCCATGGACTGAGGAGACTGGTAGGCTGCAGTCCATGGGGTCGCAGAGTCAGACGAGACTGAGGGACTTCACTATCACTTTCCCTCCCACTTTCCCCTGGCTTATCTCTCGCCCTGCCTGCAGCCACATTGAGTATGATAGAGTTCTAGAAATGGTTGTGGCATGTTCATAGACTCTGCTCATTAATTTGTGCTTCCTTTCTTAGAGGGGGATCCATCAAGCCTCTGGCATTTGAATGCAGACTCTGCTGCTTATTGTAGACCATCAGTGAGGCTTTCAGCTCTCCAAGCCTAAAGATTCTCCTAAAATGCAAATAGTGAGTTGTGGAGTCCTTGGTAAGACTGGAGATAATATGTCCTGGTGCAGAGGTTTACACTTAGTAGGAGTGGAGAATTATCACCTGCTGCTGGCCTTTCAAAGCTCTTTTCTAAGCATCCCCTCTTAAGTTGGGCTTATTTCTACCTATTTACAAAAGTGTAGAACACTTTTGTTCTTTTGAAATGCATCTATAACAATGTGTGACACTTGTTTACATGTTAGTCTAACCCCTAAATTCCATGAAAGCAAAGGTCCTGTCATTGATTTCTGTAGGCTAAACCCCTGCCAAAATTCCTTGCATATAATTGACACTCACAGGACACCTTGGACTTCCCTGGTGGTTCACAGTAAAGAATCTACCTGAAGTGCAGCAGACCCAGGTTCAATCCTTGGATCTGGAAGATCCATGGAGAAGAAAATGATAACCCACCCTAGTGTTCTTGCCTGGAGAATTCCATGGACAGAGGAGCCTAGTGGGCTGCAGTCCATGAGGTTGCAGAGTTAGACACAGCTGAGCGGCTAACACTTTCAGTATATCTGTATGGGTCAAATGAATGAAATGTTGGTGCCAGGCTTTTGTAAAAGTTTCTTTTGATATTGGCCAGTTCATTGAAGCTCAACAGATAAAAACTAGAAGCAGTCTTTAGAATTATCCACACCACATCCCCATGTTGCAGTTGAGAACCACTGTATCCATGAAACAGAAGTATATCCACATTTATACTGTTAGGTGTTAAATTTCTCTATAAGTATATATGTTTTAATGTGCATTAACATCTGCACCATTTCACTCCAGCTTCCATTATTGGCTCATAGGATTAGATGTGAACTTATCACTTGTTGTTTAGTTGATGAGTCATTTCTTTTTCATGACTCCATAGTCCACTGCCTGCCAGGATCCTCTGTCCATGGGATTTCCCAGACAAAAATACTGGAATGGGTTCCCATTTCTTTCTGCAGGGGATCTTCCAACCCAGGGATCAAACCTGCATCTCCTGCATTGCAATCTCGCTTCTCCTGCATTTCAGGTAGATTCTTTACTGCTGAGTGTCCAAACTAAACACTAGCACATTCTCAATAAGAGGGAAAGAGTGAGATTAGTATAAATGACTAAACAATTATTTTTGATATGCAAAAACTATCAAGTATTTCTACTCAATATTCATTGTCTTTAATCCACTCCTCATCAACTAAATGCCCATGAGCAAAAGAATTGGGGTTTAATAAAATATGGAAAACTTATGTATTTAATTGATGACTGGTTAAAGAGAAAATTTCTAATATGGGATTTATAGCAATAAATAAAATAGAAAAATTTCTTTCTGCTGTCGAATCATCTTTCAGAGACTGCAAGTTTAGGATTGGATGTATGCATTTAAAGATGCATTATAAAATGGATTAACACTCCCACTGTCTTTGTTGCTTTTTCCTCAGAGCAATTTCCTTACAGAGACTCAGGATATTAATGACAAACATGACTTTCACAACAGATAGCTCGGGCAAACCAAAGATTTACAAACTATAGGCCTTTAAGAAAATAAAATTTAAAAGATATTGAAATAATAAACTTAAAACTGAAACTATGAAGATAGAAGATAGATGCTCAGTGAAAGTTGTAATGCTCCTAAAAACAGAAATGGAAAACTCTTGTGGGTCATTCATTATACCCTCCATCATAGCAGTAGGGTAGATTTCTTTCCAAAGGTATATCTTTGAATACTTTGTCCACTCTGGTGTGAAATGACTTGCAGGATGGCTTTTCTGCTACTTCCATTGTAAGGCCATTTCACAATTTAATAGATATCACTACTGGGGAAACTTTGTAGATTCAGAGGCTACATTTTCTGTTATTCAATTTCATGCCCTGACTTTTAGTTATTACCCTCAGGGAACATGGTAAATAATTCTTTCCCTTCATGGTGAGACATTTTGGATTCTTAGAAATTTGTATCATACCCCTAAGTCATTCTCTAAAATACTTTATGTAGTGTACATCAAAGTACTTAATTCTTCTGTCAATAAACAATATATTTAGGTTTTATAATCTTGTCTCATAAGTCATTTTTCTCAGCTTGTTAATCAATCAGCTCTTCTGTAAATCCCCACAAGTTTGTCAAATCTTGTAGGAAAATACTTGCAAAATGATTTGGTAATCTCTCTCCATCTCACCACTGTATGGCAGAGATCAACAATTGGTTTCCAGTTCAGACTGGAGTGTTCTTGTGTTTTGACATCTTTGCAATATCTTAACAGCTCCCTCCATAGCCTTTTATCACTTTCTTTATTTCATAGGAATTTCTCCACTGAATTCTTAGGTAAAGTAATTCCACTATTAGATCTGTGATATCAAAGGAGTTCTAACAACTTTTTTTATTAAAACTCATTTAATCTGTACTACATGTTATGTAGTAGCCATGTGATAGAATAGCTTTGCAACAATTGTTGATAGAGAGGTAGATTTAGTAATTTCCATGTTCTTTTGGCTCTGAGATAATCTGTATCTAAATGCAATATCAACATTTCCACAGAAAGAAGTCTAAAATATGCTGCAAAATTTGCCCCCACAGAGACCCTATACATGTACATTATACAAGTTATAGGAGTTACTGAGGGACCATGTTCAGGTTAATAATTTAATTCCTCTGAAATGTATAGTGTATCTAGTTAGCTCAGCCATCTTTTCTGTTTCTTTCAGATTCATTTTGCATGATCATCTGTGTTGGGAAGACTCTACTTTATTTTAAATTTCTAAGGTTTTCTTTTTAATATTAAGTGTTACATATCTTATAAGATGATCTTCCCTTTTCACATCATTCAAGTTTAAGAGTTCTCCAGATATATGCTGAGAAAAGCAAAATTGAAAAAGACACATGAATCCCATTGTTCGTTGCAGCACTATTTACAGTAGCTGGAACATGGAAGCAACCTAGATATCCATCAACAAAGGAATGGATAAAGAAACTGTGGTACATATACACAATGGAATATTACTCAGCCAAAAAAGGAACACATTTGAGTCAGTTCTAATGAGGTGGATGAGCCTAGAACCTATTATACAGAGTAAAGTAAGTCAGAAAGAGAAAGATCAATATCATATTCTAATGCATATATCTAGAAAAAATGGTACTGAAGAATTTATTCACAGGGCAACAATGGAGAAACAGACATAGAGAATAGACTTATGGACATGAAGAGAGGGGAGGAGTGAGGTATAGGGAAAGAGTACCATGGAAACTTACATTACCACATGTAAATTGACAGCCAATGGGAATTTGCTGTCTGGCTCAGGAAACTAAAACAGGGGCTCTGTATCAACCCAGAGGGGTGGGCTGGGGAGGGAGATGGGAGGGAGGTTCACCAGGGAGGGGAGATGTGTACACCTGTGGCTGATTCATGCTGAGGTTTGACAGAAAACAGCAAAATTCTGTAAAGCAATTATCCTTCAATAAAAAATTAACAGCAACAACAAAAAGAGTTCTCCCATTCCAGAATTAACATTACTATGAAAGTTACTGTTGTTGTTTTGTCTGAGTATTTTATTGTTATCAGAACCTGCATTTTTTAATCTTAAAATAAATCAAATATGGGTAATTAATAAATTTTAAAAGATTGTGAGCCTGTTACCAGTGGAATCTACAAGAATCTTGGCAATATCTTGAATTTCAGTACTAAAAGCCCCTGAATAAATAGCTCTGATACCAAAGGACAGAAATATAGAGGAAAAAAAATTTTTTTCACAGTGGCCTTAAAATAATTGAATTAATCACCTGCTGCCCAACCTTCATAATATTTATGTTAAGGATATTTTGCCGAGAAGAAACCACTTTTGGAAATAAAACTAAATGTCAACAGCTCTCTCACTGGCAAAAAAAAGTGGCTTTAGAGAATCTTTAATTGTTACACATTTTAAAATGCTTGAGAACAGAAATAGTCATTAACTCATAAACAATCTTTAAGTCACTAGTGTGAATAAAGATAGCTTAAAAAGGAATTGGGATAGGTGTAGAGGGTGGGGTTTGAGACATCAGAGATTGATGTTTAAGGGAGTTTTGTATACGTTCATTTCTGGTTCTGCACACGTTTCATACACCAACATAGGCTGTAGTCAGTTTTTAAAATTAGCAAAATTACTTGACACTGATACATTTGATATGTTTAACTATGTCCCATATATAGACTACTTCTGGCTTGTGACTAGTTTGAACAAGAAATCTGTCACCTTTCAAGATGCCTTTTCAGAAGGATCTGGCTGCTGAGGTGCCTATGCTTTTTGGATCAGTTGGTGCACTTCTTGTTCCTAGTAAAAAGGTGTTTTCTTAAATTACAACCAGTTTGATGTATCTGGTAACATAGACCTGACTATACATTTTACATTATTTCACCGTTTTGTAAACTGAGTTTTTTGAAAGCACATTTGTCATTTTGTCCCAGTACATTGCCCCTTACATTTTGAGGTAGGTCTTAAAAATTTAAAGTGGCAAAAGAGGAGCCAGAAACTTTCTAAGCCTTGTAAAATGTTTCAAATAATGACCTTGTTTGAGAGAGTTAGAGGCAGTGGTGTTTTAAACAAAAGAAATGCATTGTAATAAAGGTAGTTTTAGAGCAGATTAATGATGGTGGGGAAAGTCTTGCTAATTTGTTTATTTCCCTGAAAAGATGGGAGTGTGATGAGCAGTTTAATAATTTTAAGGAGCTGGTCTCAACTTTAGTACTTATAATTATTATAAGAAATCAATATTTCCTTAAATTTTGACATTGCTTTGTCCCGGTTATCTAAGGTTCATATTCCAACTTTCTGTGGCAACTGAACTTTATATAGTATTTTAAAAGGTAATTGTAATGTTTTTGACAGTATAAACAAAAAGCTAGAATATAAGGCCTAGAAAAATTGTCCTTTGAAAATATCAATGATGTACCCTGGAATGTGAAGATGTCCCCTTATAGTTTAAATTGATTTATTTGAATATTGTAATCATTCTTCAGACTTTGAATGAGTCGTTACAGTGTGTGTCTGTATATCCATAGAGAAAAATGACAATTGAAATGTAACTTTAAAATCAGAATAAATTTGGCACTGTCTGTTGCACCAAAAAAAAAAAAAAAAATGAATTGGTCACCTGAATATATGGTCTTTAAACTTAAAAATTAAATCCCACACTGATAGATAATTGATCTTCATTAAGAATCTGAGAAGGACGTTGTCACATTATGTCATAGAAGCCTAATTAGTTTTTGAGTCTTTATTGAGAGCCTAATATATCCCAGGCACCACACTGGCTCCCGTGGAAGCATGAAAGTCAGCAAAAAGTACATTGTAAAAATATTCGTATACACTGGAAACACAGAGGTGGGAGCATCTGCATCAGAGCTAATGATGCTTCTCAAAGGGAGTGAGTCAATTTGTGTTCTAAGTGATGAGATAGAGTTAGCTAAATGGGAAAGAGATGGGTGAATCTTCTAAGCAAAGGGAACGGCCTCTTCAAATTTGAGAGGGCTGATAAAGCATGAAATAATTCTGAAGTTTGGGGGGAAAATATGAGTGACTGGCTAGAAAAGTTGTTGGAGAGGACCACAGTAGTCAGATCATAAAGGTTTTGTTGTACTTGTCAAAGGACTGCAAGTTGTTCAGAGACTCAGAGATTTGGAGCTTGGAAGTCACATAGATAGCACAGTCCTTTTTGTTTTGATTTTACGTTTCAAGACCAATATGGCAGGTGAGTGGAGGATAGATTGCAGTTGGCAAGAATGGAGAAAGACTATTTAACAGGGTAACATAGTCATCCAGAAGAGATATGACAAACTCTTAAAGCATAGAATAGAAGACAGAGTTTTGAAAAATTTAGAAAGTATAATCTGAAGGATTTAGTGACTAATTGGGGAATATTTCAACATGGCTCCTAAATACATGACATACACAATTAAGTGAAGGTGGTTTTATTTTTCTAGGAAAGGAAACACAGGAACATGAATGGGTTTTGTGGAAAAACTGATGAGTGTCATTATGAATATGTTGAATTTGTGGAGATTATGGGATATCCAATGGGAGGTGACCAGAAGGAATTGAGCAAAATGATTTCAACAGCGATTTCTTGGCCTGGTATATGGAGTCAGGCATCGTCCATGTATGAAAAGTGAAATTGTTAGTTGTTCAGTCTTGTCCAACTCTTTGTGACCCTATGGATTGTAGCTCACCAGGCTCCTCTGTCCATGGGCTTCTCCAGGCAAGAATATTGGAGTGGGCTGCCATCCCCTTTTCCAGAGGATCTTGCCAAGGTTTGATCTTTCTCCAGGGTTCGATCCCCAGGTCCCCCATATTGCAGGCAGATTATTTACCGCCTGAGCCCCCAGGTATCTGAGCCATCATTCATGTATAAACTATTGTTAAAGTCAAGTCAAGGCTAGAAAGGGTACATTGACTTTGACAACTGAGGAGCTATTAAAAATGTTAATAATGTTTTCATTAGAGTGGTGGATCAAGAATCAGGCTGCCATGAGATGAAGAGTGAATCAAATTTTCAGTTAACAACAAATATAAATGACTGTTTCAGGAAGCTTCAGGGTAAAGGGACACAGATTTGAAGAAATGATACCTAGAGAGATTAAATGAAGAAAATCCATCTTTAGATGATAGAGAGATGCAAACCATTTTTATAGGTTACATGGGACTGGTAAGTAGAGGAAAGGTTAAAGATACATGAGAAAGAAAGCTAACACAGTGTGATGGGTTTGTAATTTTATTCAAGCAGAAATCCAGGTGAAGAATGATTGGACTGCTCTAGAATAGGGCTTTTGTAGGGTGGGCACCAGAGGACAGCTGGGTGGGAAGAGACTATTGATAAGAGAGGACTTGAAGCGATAGATCGTGAGGTCTCTAACATCTACAGGAGACTGGTATGTTGGAGGAACATGTAAATATTAGGTAGAAGTCTAAGTGAATGAAGAGACAGAGATAGCATCAGGTAATTCAAGGGCATCCAAGGATATGGAAGGCATGGCTGCAGAACACACTGTCCATTTCAGATTTCAGACTGAGTGGCTAAAGTGAGGGTAGGTAAGAAAGGACACTTGAGTTGAGAGTCAAGGGTAGCTTCTGTGCTATCTGACGTCATCCAGGATGGTGGTGATGAAGTAGAGAGAAGTATCAGAAAACAGATGCTGTGGCCTTTAGTAAATATGGGGAAGTGGCCAGGACTTTAGTAGCAGTAACAATGCATAAAGAGAAAGCAGGGCTGATAAATGAATGACTTGTGTTTCAAAGGGGCTGATTGTAAATTTGCTTATCTATGCTACCACGTCTTTAAAAGAATATGTAAGAAACATAATGTTGATTGCCTCTGAGTGACATCTCTTTTCTGTTAGACTGGGGGCCGTACAAATGTTTTGCATTAAAACTATCAATGACAAATGACACAAAGTCATACTGATGAGTGATAAAATGAAAAATGATAAAAATATCATTCTGAAAGTTTCAGAATGGAGTCAGAAGAAAGGCAAGCCACAGCCATGTGCCCAGCCTAGCAGGGTTCCAGAGTGGGGGCTCTCGTTAGTCAGGCCTGGAGGGAAGTACTGTCTTGAGGGTAGGAAGGGAGAGAGTGATCAGTGAGGGCTTTGAAGGTGTTGAGGTTGTTGGTCCACAGTGATGCATGGCTCTAAATGACATTGCAAAACAGAAGTCTATCAGAAATGATGCTGTGCTTATGTGTCCCATTTTAAGATTAATCTACTCAATAGTTTTTAGACTAAAACCATTCAACCAGTGTCAGAAATCCAATTTAAAGTTTCCTTTTTTATTTTTGAAGAGAATATGGAGTACTGGCTAGCACATCTCCTAAATGCAATATTCTTTACTGTGTACAATAAATCATCAGCTTTCTATCACATCAGTAAACTAAAGAAGCTGGCAGAAGAAGATAATGTAGTGTTCTCATGAGAGAAAAGATTCTTGTTAACCTATGTTCTTATCTTATATAAAAGTTTGTGGCTTTCTTCGGTTATTGCTGCTCTTGAAAGGATAGTATCTTCCACTTAACACAAGAGACTTGGTGGTGTTTTTGTCTTCTTTACCCTGATGAAATCTCGTGTATGCATTGACTGAATAGTGACTGTAGAGGTTGATTCGCCCTAGCGAGGATGAGCAAAAATAAATGGAGCTGTAGAAAGCAGTAAAGCAAATATCTAGCTTCCTTAATGTAGCTTAATTTGACACTGTGGTTAAATTCAAAATTGCTTTGCTCTGAGCAGTCTCTCTCCCCACCTTCTCCACCTCCCTATTACCCTCCATTCTCAATAGGAAGCAGCCCAGACATAGCTGGGAATAAAGTGATTCTAATTAGATGGTACTTCCCCAACCCAAATCATCTTTGGCTTTTGTATATGAAATGTTATTGCACAGTTCTCGCTTCACATCACAAGGAAATATGAACAAGCCCCCTCCCTTTTCTTGTTCTCTGAGAATAGCTATGTGCTGAAGACAGAAGTGCTCAATACTGTCAGCTTGCTGAATCAGGTTCTGCGAGAGTCAGCGGCCAGCCACACACGCTGCCACTATTTCCTTCCCAGTCTGCTGGGAGAGAGGCCAGGAGGCTTTCCTTTCTCCCAACCTGAATATCAAGAAGTTGTTGAAGTGTCAGGGTTTTCCATTCTGTTCAGCAGAGATGTTCCCATTATTGAGGAAGCCTCCTCTAAACCCATCAGTCAGAATGACAGTTCACCAGAGACCTCTGAAAGGCAATGGACTTAACATTAGGGTTAGGACTACTATGGTCAGCATTTGAACACTACAGATGCTGGGAGCGGGACCGTTAATTCTACACAATTCCTAACCCACCTTCTCCCATAGGCACTGGGTTCTTTCCTGCCTGTAGATGAAGGTGTCAATTCCGGCTGTATTATTTCTAGCCATAAAGTGAAGTCGCTCAATCGTGTCTGACTCTTTGCGACCCTGTGGACTGTAGACTACCAGGCTCCTCTGTCCATGGAATTTTCCAGGCAAGAGTACTGGAGTGGGTTGCCATTCTCTTCTCCAGAGGATCTTCCTGACCCAGGGATCGAACCCAGGTCTCCCACATTGCAGGCAAACACTTTACCATCTGAGCCACCTCTGAAGCAGCCTAAATATCTAGCCATAAATATCTTATTAAATAGCAGTATACATAGTCTTGTGCAAAACACTGTATCCGATTCAAATAAAATTGGGGAATTTTACAGTAGTTGTATTTATTTTAAAACAGAGCTTTCATAACTTTAATAAAGGCCATTGGCTGCTGCTTTTGATGATTATGAACAATGTTGCATTTTGTAGACTGTGAACTAAATGACCCATAATATCCCCCATAACTTATTACTTTATGTAAAAAGAAATATTATATGCTAATATGCTATTGCTAAGTCACTTCAGTCGTGTCCGACTCTATGCGACCCCATCCCTGGGATTCTCCAGGCAAGAACACTGGAGCGGGTTGCCATTTCCTTCTCTAGTGCATAAAAGTGAAAAGTGAAAGTGAAGTTGCTCAGTCATGTCCGACTCTTTGCGACCCCATGGACTGCAGCCCACCAGGCTCCTCCGTCCATGGGATTTTCCAGGCAAGAGCACTGGAGTGGGGTGCAATTGCCTTCTCCGATATGCTAATATAGGATGTGTTTATTGCATCTGCAAACATTACTTAAAGGATGATTGTTAAAGAGACAAGCTAAATTGTACAGAGTCTCCCCTGGCTTCTCACGTGTCAAATGCGGAGGGAGCAGTGAATGTAGCTCAGTATCTGTGTATCTAGATGTGCAAATCATTTTACACAAAATCAAGTGTTCCTGTACAGAGGAATTAGTTTAAATGCCCATGTTGTTATTTTTTTTCCCTTGAGAGAACTTACACTTATACTGTAGATAAAATATTGGAAGAGGACAGTGTTTTTCAAATGCATCTAGTATGGGATTAACCACTTCCCAATGTACCACCCTTGGGAAAATTTCTGTCTCTTTAAAATATAAATGTAAATATTACCTGAGATAATACTAGCCAAAATATCATGAGAGGTATACACTGTACTGCACCAATAATGGGATCAGAGCACAAAGACCGGGATAAGGTTTTCAGTAGATCCCACCCTCAAACAAGAGGGCCGCTGCCACCAGCTGTCTTCAGGGGAGCCTCGCCTGTTTCCAGCATACATCAGAAAGGACAGCCACTGCTCCCTCCAAAATTGTCAATTGCCCCTGAAAACAGCATAGTTTTCATTGTCTTTCTTCAATAGTGATAGACTGGGGATAAAGCTGAGTAGAATTTGGGCGAGAACTCTAGAGTAAAACAGTGTGTGTGGGTTGCCACTGGAGGGTTTGGGGAGGAAAAAAATGTGTGACTAGAAGCTACTCTAGAGGTCTGAAGAACTACTTAGAGAATGACTAACTTTTCTTGATGCTTTTGAACTGTGGTGTTGGAGAAGATTCTTGAGAGTCCCTTGGACAGCAAGGAGATCAAACCTCTAGGAGACTTCCTAGAGGGAATCAACCATGAATATTCATTGGAAGGACTGATGCTGAAGCTGAAGCTCCTATACTTTGGCCACTGGATGGGAAGAGCCAGCTCATTGGAGAAGATCCTGGTGCTGGGAAAGATTGAGGGCGGGAGGAGAAGAGGGCAGCAGAGGATGAGATGGTTGGATGGCATCACTGACTCAATGCACATGAACTGGGCAAACTCCTGGAGACAGGAAGAGACAGGGAGGCCTGGAGCGATACAGTTCCTGGGTTGCAAAGAGTCAGACATAACTTAGTGACTGAACAACAACAACAAGCTTTTCTTGAAGCATGTACTAGTGTGGAAAAATCTCTGAACTAGGAGTCAGGAGACATGGGATCTACTTCCAGCTTTCTCCTGGGTTAGATGTGTCCCCATTGAAAAGTAATAGTTCTGGACATTGATTCCTGAAAATAGTCGTGTGTGTGTGTGTGTGTGTGTGTGTGTTGCTCAGTCATGCCTGATTCTTTGCAACACCATAGACAGTAGTCCACTAGACTCCTCTGTCCATGGGATTCTCCAGGGAAGAATCCTGGAGTGGGTTGCCATTTCCTCCTCCAGGGGATCTTCATGACACAGGGATTGAAAATAGTCATAGTTTACCAAATTATGCTGCAGTAACAAACAACCCCCAAATTTCAGTGGCTGATCCTGTTAGCTACTCATTACCTGAAGCTATGCTTTGCTTAAGGTTCAAGGCCTGAAGGATCAGCTTCACATGGGCCATGCAGCAGAGAGAAAGGAACAGTGGAAGAACAGCATAATGTGGTTTAAAGTTTCGCCTCACATTCCACTGGTCAAAGGCAGTCATATGGCCTAACCTCCCTCAAGAGGAAAGGAAATACAGTCCTCCTTCAAGCAGAGCACCCGGAAGAAGCTCTGAGAAGGCAGACCCAGAGCAGAGGGGCAGCACTGTGCCTAGAAGTTGAAAGCATTGGTTGATGATTTGTAAAGCCTCTCCCAGCTCCAAAATTACACATTTTAATTCATGAGTTAGAAATAGCAACAATTCATTTGGTTGTAGAAATATTTTACCAGGAAATAAGGAACTAATTTTTAAAATGGCCCAATCCAAGAATGGGCAGAGCACCTGCATGATTCAGTAGTCTATATATGCATATATAGGTTTTTACATTTAAATTATTTCAACTATTTTGAAAGCAAGTTCCTGGCCTTTCAAAAATTTTTGCTTGATATTTTGTTGAATACATAAATAACACTCCTTTACATATGCAAAATGCCAGGCTGGGTGAAGCACAAAATGGAATCAAGATTGCATGAAGAAATATCAATAACCTCAGATATGCAGATGACACCACCCTTATGACAGAAAGCAAAGAGGAAATAAAGAACCTCTTGATGAAAGTGAAGAGGACAGTGAAAAAGCTGGCTTAAGACTCAGTATCCAAAAACTGAAAATCATGGCATCTGGTCCCATTACTTCATGGCAAATAGATGGGGAAACAATGGAAACAGTAAGATTTTATTTTCTTGGCCTCCAAAATCACTGCAGATGATGACTGCAGACACGAAATTTAAAGACGCTTACTCCTTACAAGAAAAACTATTACCAACCTAAACAGCATATTAAAAAGCAGAGACATTACTTAGCTGACAAAGGCCCATCTAGTCAAAGCAATGGCTTTCCAGTGGTCATGTATGGATGTGAGAGTTGGACTATAAAAAAAAGCTGAGCACCAAAGAATTGATGCTTTTAAACTGTGGTGTTGGAGAAGACTCTTGAAAGTCCCTTGGATGGCGAAGAGATCCAACCAGTCAATCCTAAAGGAAATCAGTTGCAAATACTCATTCGAAGGACTGATGCTGAAGCTGAAACCCCAATCCTTTGGCCACCAGACGTGAAGAACTGACTCCTTGGAAAATCCCTGATGCTGGGAAAGATTAAAGGCAGGAGGAGAAGGGGATAACAGAGGATGAGATGGTTGGATGTCATCACTGATTTGGTGGGCATTAGTTTGAGCAAGCACCAGTGTTTGGTGATGGACAGGGAGGCCTGGCGTGCTGCAGTCCATGGGGTTGCAAAGAGTTGGACACGACTGAGCGACTGAAATGAACTGAATGTATCTGTGCATGTGTGCTAAGTCACTTCAGTCATGTCCAACTCTTTGTGACCCTATGGACTGTAGCCCATCAGGCTCCTCTGTCCATGGGATTCTCCAGACAAGAGTCCTGGAGTGGTTTGCCATGCCCTCTTCCACAGGATCTTCCCGACAGAGGGATCAAACCCACATCTCTTATGTCTCCTGCTTTGGCAGATGGATTGTTTATGACCAGCACCACCTGGGAAGCCCTCATATTGTAGTGGAGAGAGTGAATTGAGATGAGATGTTTTTTGAAAATTACAAAATTCTAATGCACATTTTAGGCAGTAATATATTGGACCATTGTAGGTTGTTGGATAGACCGATCAGCATTTCTTCCAAGGGAAAAAAAAATGGGTTAAAGATACAGATTTTCTTCTATGTGTCAGGCACTTTCATGACTTTACTTATAGTGATCTGTTTAATCCTCAGAGCATCCCTTTGAGATAGGAATTACAATGACTCTGCTTTCAGATAAGATATCAAGGCACGGACTCTAGCCGGTACATGGTAGAGTTGAGATTGAATCCAGAGTCAGTCTCCAGAATTTATAACAACTAGTTGATTTCCATTTTTGCAGAGGTTTATAGAACCATCTTTCCTGTACAAAGATAATATATTGGAAAGGCTGTGCTAGTTTCAGAAAGTGTGCAGCTAACAGTCCACCTGGGCCAGTTTCACACGAGTTATCTCACTGAATCCTCAACTAAGCCTGTGGGGGTGGGGGAGGTATTTTTCCATTTTACAAATCAGGACTCTCAAGCACCGAGTTTACCTTGCCCAAGGTCACACAGTCAATACTCCACATAGAATTTGATTGTGAGTGGTCTGCCTCCAAAGCAACATTTTAAGAAATGATTATCAAATCCCTTCTACCAACCAAAAGTGTTGGCAACCCTTATTCAGCAAGATGAATAGCAAAGGAGCATCTCAACCTCCTTGCTCTTCACTTAAAGGCGTGTGGTTTCTCTTCTTTTGTTTGCACTTGACAGGCCCTCTGGTGAAACCCATCCATGCTTATTTGTGTTCTAGCATCTCTGTGATCCCTACTGGGTTTAGACCTAGCTTTTAGTAATCCCACCAAATCAATCCCTGCTGACCAGCCACAGGGGTCATCATAAAATACTTAAGGGGTTCTCATCTATTGAATCCTCTCATCAAGCAAACATTCTAACTCTTCTTTGAAAGAAAGAAAGGTAATTTTGATTCCTGCTGAGGGGTAAGATAGAACTAAATTGTATTTGAGTAGAAAATGTTGTTATCATTTTAAGTGTTTGATTACCAAAATAAGGAATGCCTCCTAATTCTAAGATTGGCTGAGAAGATTATCAACATTCCAAGAAGTTTTTTTTAAAACAGCAACATTGGATTTCTGATCTTCAGTTTTCTGCACTATTCTCATCTCTCAGAATAGCCATTTTTCATTTACTATTCATTCTCTAGGAATTTTATTATGTTGCTTAAGATCACTTGAATCCAGAGGAATTTTTCTCTTTTTTTTTTTTTTTTGTATACACAGAAAGCAATGCAAGTAAGCAGGAGCAAGGGAGTCGTGGCTGTATCAGTAACCAGCTCTCTACGAGTTAGCTCTCCACACTGCTCTATGTCCAGAGACCCCCGCTGCAGGCTTCAGATCTGCTGATGTTGCTGACACTTGACCTTTTAAGGGGTTGATTTGCTAACATGTAGGCACCAACTCGATGGGCATGAGTTTGGGTGGACTCCGGGAGTTGGTGATGGACAGGGAGGCCTGGCGTGCTACGATTCATGGGATCGCAAAGAGTCGGACACGACTGAGCGACTGAACTGAACTGAACTGAAGGCAGAGGATGGTCAGATTGAAAACTCTCTGAGAGCAGTGACCTTGACGCTTTTTTCATTTCTGTATCTGCCATAACTTTAAGTCATGTAGTCACTAATAGTGGAAGTCCACAAGTACCTGTTGAATGAATGGTTTAATGCCCTACCTCCCACCACCCCTCAGAAAAGAAAGAAAGAAAATGGAAAAGAAAGAGCCATGTCTGACATTTAAGACTCTCTGATTTGTCTCACTTTTTCAACCTCATTTTCTGCCTGGTACTTTGGACACATGGCAGGCTCACAGGTCCAAGATCACACCATTCTGTTCATGTGGTTTTTCCCACCTGCCTACTCCCCTTACTGTCAGAAGCCCTGACCATCCTCTGAAGGTCAACTCCAAGGCCACTTCTTCTGAGACATTTATTTCTATAGATTTTGTGTTATTCATTTATTCATTCCACAGATATTTATTAACATTCAACTGTGTAGCAGCCAGCATGCTCGGATTTTACATGAATCACCTCATTTGATCCTTGCAGTAATCCAGTATCTATTTATTCTTTCCTTTAACCAGCATTTATTGAGCACATGTTAGTTAGCAGACTCTGCTGTAAATGCTAAAGGTTGAGTAGTGAGAACATTAGAAAACATCATCCCTTCCAGGGCTTATATTCTAATGGAGAGATGCAAACTTGGGAAACTAGTACAGAAATAAATGAACAAGATAATGTACATGGTGGTAAGCCATTATGCAGCTAAAAGCTGCTGATGTGAAAGGGAATGACAAGAGTGGGGAATTAGAATTAATCCAGGTGATATTAAATAAGTTCCTCAAGGGCAGTTTTCCGTCTTATGCAACTATGCATTATCCAGTGCCCAACATGGTGAGTTACATGCTCTGGCCATTCAAAATAGTCAGAGAACTTTGAACCTAGTGATCTGTGAGGTTCCTTTCAGCTCTAACACTGTGCTGCTGAGAGTAAGAAATAGGTACAAGGTTTACATGTGCAACATGAAATCTCCCTTAAAAAAAATATGCAGGGGATATCTCAGCCAATCCCTGGGCCTGGGCAGCAGCAATATAGTCTGCTCTGACTTCTACCAATCCTGTAGAGGAGAAGCAATAGTTTACCCAACCCCTAGAGTATTTTCTCTTTGACTTTGGAATGCATTGTATTTTTTTTCTTTGGATGCAAAAATACCTTTGTAATTATATTTGGCTTAGACGAATGCAGCAGTGAATTCTTAAAGTACACAGCATGTGATAATACCAAAGAAAGTATAGCAGGAAGCCAAGGAGAGCCAATCTGGGATTAAGATTTTGTTTGCAAAGCCTAGTGTTTTCACTCACGGAAACTGCTAATAAATATTGCTAATGTAATGACAAGCAAAAATTAACTGATGATAACCAAAAGTAAAAAAGAATTGTAAAACCCCGTGAACACTAACTAATAGGGTTCAAATTGCAGACTCTCTCATCTAAATACCATTTATTCTATTCAGAATGATTTCCCCAACCAGTATGAGAAGACTTGGCATTGTCTGCTCAGGTGTGATGATGAAGTTATATGGATTGAGGCACACATCTGTTCCTAGGAGGGCTCCTTCACTGGCTTTAGCCAGAGTCTGGCCACAGTGTTTAGTTTTTCTCTGGGTGAAGCTTTATCAGCCTCAACAGGATGAAGTCCGCAATGTATGCTTGGCACTCTGCTCCAAGAAGCTCAGCTAATGGACCCAGACCACAAGCCTGCTCTCTTTAGAGATCTGAAACCTGCAAACTGCTTTGATTAATTTCTAGTTAGGTGCGGAGTGGAAAGAGGAACTGCAAGGCCAAGAGTTTGCTAATCTCAGCCTTTTTTGTAAAGTGTGATTTGCAGTAGAATGGGTGCTACATTTCTGCTTACGACTTTACTGTAACCAGTTCTTTAGTTTAACCACACAAATGAGTGTGGAAACCCCCTTACAGTCAGCTCAAGAAAAACCTTGTCCTTTGAATTAACTGTTATTTAATTACATAGTTCTATGATATAAGCATGTCTATTAAATACTTTATATTCAGTGTAACCTGTAGTGCCAAATGATAATTATGATGGTTTGCAGTTCCAGTGAAAGCATGCAGGCCCAGTGTAAGAATGAAGATTAATATATATAGGATAAAATGTGTCACAAAAGCACAATCACCTCCCTAGGCAATATTTACATTTTTAAAAAGAATGAAGAGCTTTTTAAATGCTTTAAGTTTATATTGCCCCTGAGTTTTTAATAAGGTGTTCCCCTTTATAAACCTATCACTTGCTGAATAACATTTAATGAGTGCTTTTTTTTTTTTCTTCCTCGTAGTATAACAAGCTATGTTGACTGTTGGACTTTAAATGGTATTTTCTCCCTAAAGTAAAATATTAGGAGTTTTAATTAGCAATGCAATAATTTTAGTTCAGAGAGGAAATGATTTTAGCTAAAGGAGTTTGGTGACATGGCCTTAATCTTCATAGTGTTTGTAACTGCCATTTTTCCAACTATTTGTTTTAATAGTATAACTAGATTTTGGCCACCATGAGGATAATCTGTTTATATAACAGCGTTAAAGTAGAGAGGGGCTTCCCTGGTGGCTCAGACAATAAAGAGTCCTCCTGCAGTGCAGGAGACCAGAGTTCAGTTCCTGGGTCGGGAAGATCCCCTGGAGAAAGGAACGGCAACCCACTCCAATATTCTTGCCTGGAGAATTCCATGGACAGAGGAGCCTGGTGGGCTACAGTCCGTGCGGTTGCAAAGAGTCAGACAAGACTGAGCAATTAACTTTCACTTTTCACTTTCAGAGTAGAGAGAAGTTTCCTAGTTCTTAGGGGTGTGGATTTCAGCACAGAGTCATCCAGACAAAGTGAAATGGTTTGTTGAATTTTGAGTATGAAGTGTTACTTCCCCCATCAACGAAAACAAAACAAAAAACAGAGTGCTCGCTATGTACCAGGAGTTGTGCTAAATGCAAGGAAAAGAAAACATGAATAATTCAGATCAATATTTCTCTGCTTCATTTCAAACTTGTAATTTTCCTAACGTAGCAAAGTAATTTCCTCAGCCATCCATTTTAGCTTGGTAGTGTAAATAATCTTTAAGATTAACTTAGCACTATCAAAAGCACAATCTTTAATAATATTCAGGCTACTGATGATCTAAGCCAAATATTCTTTTTGAAATGCATTTAAGAAATGTATGAAAACCTATACTTAGTTTAAATCAAGCATATTTGTTTAGGTTATAAAAGGATTCTTTATAAAGGAAAAGAGGAGTAGTTCAGCAGAGATGGAAGAGCAGGAAGTCAGCCTCTGGCTCAGGTGTTTGTGGAGCCTCTTAAAACCAGGCTTGATTCCACAGGCAGGTTCCTTTTAAGCATCTTGTCTCCCTACTTTCTCATCTCTTAAAGCTACAGAAATGATGAATGGGATGCAAGAATACTGGAGTGGGTTGCATTTCCTCCTGCAGGGGATCTTCCCTATCCAGGGATCGAACCTGCGGTGGGTGGGTTCTTTACCACTAGCTCCACCTGGGAAGCCTCAGCGTGTGCAAGTTTCCTATAATGCTGGTCACATAATCTATCCTCCATAAAAAGCACCTGTTACTGCCAGACAATTAATCATGGAGTTTTCTTAATACTAAACAATTTTATTGTATTTATAAGAGCTAATCACAAAATGTATATCTGCACTAGCTTTTAAGCAACACATTGTAGAGATACCTCTGGCAGTACTTTTCGAGATGTAAATTAAATGTCCATGTGTCTTTATATGTATCAAACACAATGAAAGCTACTAGCAAGATTGCATTTTGCAATTTTCCATTTTCTGTTCAGCCCTCTGCTAAGATGTCCTTGTTTGGCAAACAAAGGCTTTAACCACTTCTTCATTCATCCATCTCTCCTCTCCAGGATCCTCATGTTTTCCTCAACTTAATTATTGTATACAGATGATAATTGCTGGTTGTTCATTCTTTTTCTATTTGAATAGACCCCTTCTCTCTGTCTGCAAACACAGATCAGGCTTTCTTGAATTCTCAAGACGACTCTCATGACAACCTCCAAATTGATGACCTCTTTTCTGCTTGTCAGAGGAGCTTTCTTCTTTGCCCACTGGACTGATGTTTGCTCAATCGTTGCTTATCCTGTTGAGAACAGTTTCCCAGACTAAATTCCATCTGAAGAAACCAGAAACTAACAAGTATAAAAAGTTTCTTATAAGAATGAAAGTGAACTTAAAAAAAAAATTGACATTAGCATTAAAAATACATGGATGACAGAAAACAGCAAAATTCTGTAAGGCAATTATCCTTCAGTAAAAAATAAATTAATTAAAAAATTAAACAATAGAATGAAAAGCTAAAAAAATAGAGGATGAATCCTAGGAGTTTTAAATTAAAACATTTTACATACTTTATCATCAATAATAATAAATGAAAAGGTGATAAAATTCATTCTTAAGCCAGTAGAAATCTGCAAGTGTGTCTTATCTATAAGAACTATTTTTTTTTACTAAAGATATATTTGTTTTATTAAATATATATCTTATATTTCCAATAATAGATGATTCATGCCCATGGCTTCCTATAGCTCTAAGAACATATGTTATTAAATTTCACAGGAAAATCCTCTAACTTTGAAACATGCTCTTTGATTCTTATTAATTATTGATCCTTGAACTCTTGATATCCTTATGTTAAATGTTGCTGCCAATAAAAGCTGGCCTCAAGCCAAGGCTTTTCACTTAATACTTGTAAAAGAGCTGGTTTGATGATGAGCATATAATGAATTATACTTGTAAAGATTTGGTTGGACCACAGAGTTTGATTGAACCTAAGAGTTTTCAATATTTGCTTCATTCTATTCCTATAGAGATTAAGACATCAGTCTATCATTTCCACATATATCACTTGGATTACATGCCAGAAATCCATGTACTAGAGTATCAAGGTCTTTGTTTTAAATGATCTCACCTGTAGAGTAATCCTAAGACTCAGGGCTCCAAGATTAGCTTTATTTGCATTTCCTTCAGTGGGTCATAAACTGAACAGAGTGTCATGAAATGAAGAATACACTGAAGGAATAAATGGTATAGTATGTTTGCTCATTATTGTTTTCTGAATCATGTCAAATCCCTCTGTGTTTCTTTTCTATTTCAAAAGAAACACCTTTAAGTATTAGTTCAGTCAAAAAGCACAGACACAATTAGGAGAGATATTTCTTTATTTTTTGCTTGTGTGGAGTGAATATAAAACAGCAAACAGAAGAAACATTTTTTTTTTAATTAGGGAAATGTCTTTTAAAGCTTTTCTAAAATAAATCATCCTTGGTGAGTTAAAGGTTGTCTTGGTTGAATGCTTTTTAAAAACCCCACATAATGGCATATATTTTAAGAGATAGTGGAGTAAAACCTCTGAGCAGTGAACAGTTCATGGCTCATCTGTTCACGTACAGCATAATCACCTGGGATAAAAATGAACAGCCATTCTCCAAGAGTTCCAGAAACAGGTGGTACAAATAATCATCCCAAATGTTTGGAACACTGTCGTAGCAACCAGATCCAAAAGACAAGTGTTCTAGCTCCACTATAAAGGAACAGGAGAAGGATTCTTTTGCACATCCAGGGCAGGCATTCAATGAATAAATGTGTGCAGACTTGCCTTGGTAGAGGAATGAGTAGGTTATTTACTTATTAGCTTGTGATACACCACATGCTCTGTGGGATGAGCTCAAGGCGACTGATGGCAAGTAAGGGTTATATGGAGATATCTTTTCTGAAAATGGAAATTTCCATCCATATTGTAGTCTTTAAATACAGGAGATTAATATTGAAACTATTCATTGCTTATAATGCTATTTTGTCCCCAGCTATATTTGCTTTCAGCCTGTGCATAAACTGTCTGCAAATAAAGCCAGAAAAATGCCTGTCTGACCCTGAACTGATTTCATATTTCTGTGGCTGTTTTTAAATACTGCATGTTTCTGAGAAACAACAAGATCCTATTGTATAGCACAGGGAGCTATTCAATACCCTGTAATAAAACTTAATGGAAAGGGAAAATAATGAATAAAACAGAAAAAACAACCAAAAAATGAGATAAAATAAAATGGTACTGCTTGAAAAAAAAACCTACATATTTCTGTGACTGTTTTTAAAAACATCAAAGTTTGTGTTGCATTAGTTATGTTTTAGGTGCAACCAAATATGATCATTCTAGAACAGCCTTTATTGTTTCATCTTTGAACAATTCTGTATTTAGTAATTTGTGAGAAACATGTCTATAAAACAGGCTTTTATTTTCTACCAGGGGATACATGGGTGATACTGTCAGTCCAGGTGAATGGAGGTACCCACCCTCCAATCCACGTTTTCTTCCTCGCCGCTGCTTCTATCCCGGTGCAGTCAGATAATCTGTACAGGTTTCTAGCAAACTGTATTATATAGAACATGCTGTTTTTTAACCTTTTGATTTTGAGTTTATTTTATTTTAAGGATATTAACTTTTTATCTGTTGTATCTGCTACCGGTATGTTTGCTAGTTGTCATTATGCTTTCAATTTTGTTTTTGGTATTTTGGGGATTTATACAATGATTTGTATATGTGAGATGTATCTGGTTTTACATTTTCTGACTTTAGCACTCATACTTAGAAACAATTCTTCCACACTACAATCATATAAATATCTACGTGCCTTTTATGCAGTACTTTAAGATTTTACTTTTATATACCTTCCCAGTGTTCTTGTCTGTAATGCTTTTCTCATCCAAACCACACCTTACATACTAAACTGTTTAAAAAGTGAAGATCTGAGAATCATATCTATGTTTTTAGAACTAGTCCAAATAGTATAATGCAGAGATTGGAGGGAGTTTCATTTCAAAATGCCAAATAATGAGTTTCATTGCCAAAATATAATTAGGAACTATTTTAATGTGAAGACATGAACTGAGAGTAATTTGTTATAATTTAATGACATAAATTAATTCTCATTAGATTAAGACAATGCAGATTAAGATGCCTATAATTATAGGATGATACATGTCATTATTTGGTGAACTGGAAAAAAAAAGTGACTAAGAGATAGAGTAGCTTATTGGGTTCTAGTCCTGACTTCAGTAATACTCGGTTTGGGGTGATGGCCAATTCCTTTTCTCTTTGAGCATCAGTTTGCTTATCTCTCAAGTGAGGGCATTGGACTTCTAAATGACCTCAGTAAGGTACCCACAGAACCTAAGATTCCTACCTGGACTAACGGAATAATAAAGCCAAAATATCAGCTTCTTTCTTCTAGGATGGAACATACCACCTTTCAGGAGCATGCACTAAGGAAATCAAGGACTGAGTTTGCCCTAACTTCTTGGAACAGTTTTCTCTCCTCAGATAAATAGGACATGGCTTTCAAAGCACTTATCTGACTTTGCTGTAACAAAGAACAGAAATGTGTCTTTGTAAGCTGGACTGTTTTAATACATTTTCAATGATTGGTCACTGTTCGTTTTAGCATTTCTTAAAGTAATGCTAAGGGCACTGCTTAAAAGCACCCATAAAAAAAGGAGTTTGCCTTTAATTAGCCTGCAGCTTGAAAAACTAACCATCTCCCCAGGATGATATTAAAAACATGTAAGACATTTGCTCCTTGGAAGAAAAGTTATGACCAAACTAGACAGCATATTAAAAAACAGAGACATTACTTTGCCAACAAAGGTCCGTCTAGTCAAAGCTATGGTTTTTCCAGTAGTTGTGTGTGGATGTGAGATTTGGACTTAAAGAAAGCTAACCACCAAAGAATTGATGCTTTTGAACTGTGGTGTTGGAGAAGAGTCTTGAGAGCCCCTCGGACTGCAAGGAGATCCAACCAGTCCATGCTAAAGGAAATCCGTCTTGAATATTCATTGGAAGGACTGATGCTCAAGCTGAAACGCCAGTACTTTGGCCACCTGATGTGAAGAACTGACTCCTTGGAAAAGACCTTTAAGTGGGAAAGATTAAAGGCAGGAGGAGAAGGGGGTGACAGAGGATGAGATGGTTGGATGGCATCACCGACTCAATGGACATGTGTTTGAGTCAACTCCGGGAGTTGGTGATGGACAGGGAGGCCTGGTGTGCCGCGGTTCATGGGGTTACAAAGAGTCGGACATGACTGAGAGACTGAACTGAACAAATAGTATGACACAGGACTATTAAACTATAGATCTTCCTCAGCTTATGACAAGATTACATCCCAATAAACCCATTGAAAATATCACACTGAAAATGCATTTAACATCTCATCTACCAAACATCACAGCTTAACCTAGCCTGCCTTAAACATGTTCCAGAACACACATTAGCTTATGCTTGAGCAAAATCACCTAACACCAAGCCTATTTTCTAATAATAAAGTGTTGACTATCTCATGAATTTTATTGAATACTGACAGTGAAAACCAGAATGACTGTACAGGCCCAGAATGGTTGTGGTGTATCAGTTGTTTACCCTCATGATCCTGTGCATGACAGGAAGAAAGTATACTATCACATATTGCTAGCTAGAGAAAAGATCAAAATTCAAAATTTAAAGTGCAGGTTTTTTTTTTTTTACTGAATGCATATCACTTTTGCAGTATCATACAGTCGAACCAACTTAAGAACCGTCCGTCTTGCTTACCTATACTAGGGGTTAGGTGGCAGCTGAACATCTTTCCTGAATATACACTGGAGACCAGAGAAATTGGAGTGTGTACCAAAACTAGCTAGGAACTTGGGACACAGTAGAGAGCAATCAACAAGGTCCCTGTCATTCTAAATTCATGCTTTCTAGTTGGGGAAAAAAGATAGTCAGCAATAAAAAAAAATATAAAATCACTTCTGTTCATACTAAATGCTTTGAACAAAATTGAGCAAGATAAGTGAACAGAGCAACCAAGAGTGGAAGTATTTTAAATAGAGTGTTCAGAAGAGGTTCTCTAAATATTTGATACTTGAACAGAGAGCTAAGACTTGGAGAAAGAGCATCCCAGCCAACAACAAATTTAGAGCCAAGAGGAGAAGAAGCTTGGAGGCGTTATTTGAAAGACTGTGAGAAGGCCAGGGTAGTAGGGGAGGGGTTTGGTGAGAACTGGAGAACATCAAATCACAGAAGACACCAGGAGACACGGTAAGCCGTGGTCAGCTTTTATGAAACCAGATTCTCTGAGTGCAATGGAAAGCTGTTGCTTCTTTTTTAAACAGAAAACAGAGTGACTTGATTTACAGTTTAAAAAGATATCAGTGAAATAGAATTGAGAAGCAAGAAACAAATCAATATTTGACAGTGGAATCAAGAATACTCAATATGAGAGAGAAATTATTTTCAATAAATGGTGTTGGGAAAGCTAGATACTCAAATGCAAAAGAATGAAATTAGACCCCTATCTTATACTACTCATAAAAACTAACTAAAAATAGATTGGATACGTAAATGTAAGATCTGAAACCATAAAACTTCTAGAAGAAAACAGGGAAAAATGCTCCTGACATTGGTGTTAGTAGTGATTTTTTTTAATATGACACCAAAAACAAACGCATTATAAAAAATAAGCAATTAGACTGTATTAAAATAAAAAGATTCTACCCAACAAAAGAAACAGCCAACAGAATGAAAAGGCAGCCTGCAGAATAGGAGAAAATATTTGCCTAACTATGTATCCAATAAGCAGTTAATATAAAAAATATACAAACAACTCATACCACTCAATAGAAAAAAGAAAAAGAATAATAATCAAATAACCTGATTTAAAATGAGAACGGGACCTGAGTAAACTTTTTTCCAAAGGCATGTAAATGGTCAATAGGTACATGAAACGATGCTTATTATCACCAGTCATCAGAGAAATGCAAATCAAAACCATGGTGAGATATCACCTACCACCTGATAGGATGGCTATTATTAAAAAGACAAAAGGTAACAACTGTCACTGAGGATGTGGAAAAAAGAAAGCCCTAATGCACTTTTGATGGGAATGTAAACTGGTGCAGCCAGTATGGAAAACAGTATGGAAAATTAAAAATAGAACTACCATATGATCCAGGAATCCCACTTCTGGATATACATCCAAAGGAAATGAAATCTCTATATTGAAGAAATATCTGCATCCCCACATTCATTGCATTATTCACAATAGCCAAGATATGAAAGCAATATAAGTGTCCATTGATAGATGAATGGATAAAGAAAATATATATATCCAAATTATATATGTTTGTAATATATATCATATATATTTTACATTATATTTATACATATTTATTCAAACACAATAAAGAAGGAAATCCTGCATTCTGACAACATGGATGAACCTTAAGGACAATATCCTGTGTGAACTAAGTAATCAGACAGAAAAAAGACAAAAACTATATGATCTCAGTTACATGTGGAATCATTTAGGAAACAAAACAAAACTCATACAGAAACAAAGTAGAATGGTGGTTGCTGGGGGCAGAAGGATTGGGGAAAATGTGAGATATTGATAACACACTTCTAGTAATAAGACTAGTAAGTTCTGAGGATCTAATACACAGCCTGCTGACCGCTGTATTATGTACTTGAAAGTTGCTAAGAGAAAATCTTAAATATTCGCACCACACATTCTCTTTCACACACACACACACTTGTAATTATGTGAATGATGGATGTGTCAACCTTACTGTGGTAATTATTTCTCAATATATACATATCAAATTGTCACATTATATACCCTAAACTTATACAGCATTTTATGTCAACTATTTCTCAAAAAGCTGAAAAAAAAAAGATAATTCCAGCTGCCTTATGTAACGCAAACTGTAAGGAGGAAGGAAGAAGCATGGAGAAAGTTAACAGACAGTTGGGAGATTTACTAGTATCTTGGATTTGGGAGATTATGGTGGAAGATATGAGAATTGTCCTAGGAGTATAGATTTAGAAAGTAAAATTGCTATATCTTTCCCATGCCGAGATTTCTCTTTTCAGGGCAAAATTTGGAGGTTCTGTATTTTATTTTTTAATGAATGTCATTCCCTTTTATAAGCTCATTTTAAATGTCATCCTTCTTATTTTATTTTAATACCAAAAGCATTTTGTATTGGGGTACAGACAATTAACAGGGCTTCCCTGGTGGATCAGATGGTAAAAAATCTGCCTGCAATGTGGAAGACATGGGTTCGATCCCAGGGTTGGAAGATCCCCTGGATATGGCAATGGCAACCTACTCCATTATTCTTGCCTGGAGAATCCCCATGGACAGAGGAGCCTGGTGGGCTACAGTCCATGGGGTCTCAAAGAGTCAGACATGCCTGAGCGACTAAGCACATAGCCGGTTAGCAGTGATGTGGTATTCCAGGAGAACAGCAACGGGACTCAGCCGTACGCACACATGTATCCATTCTCCCAAATGCCATTTATAAATAATGGCAAACTTTTGAAATAACATCAAAGAAAGTTGGTTTCTTTTAAATGTCTAATATTCATATTGCTAAGAGAAATTTATTAATATATTTTATATAGGTCTTAATGAAGCCCTTTATCATTTGTTCCTATTAAAATTTCTGACTGCAATTCTGAAGCCCAAATAGTGAAGAAGATAATCTTCAATAAATGGTGCTGCGAAAACTAGATATTTAAATGCAAAAGAATGAAATTAGAATCCTATCTTACTCTTCTTATAAAATCTCTGTGTGTATGTGTGTGTGTGTGTGTGTGTGTGTGTGTTTGGTCATGTCTAACTCTTTGTGGCCCCATGGACTGTAGCTCACCAGGTTCCTCTGCCCTTAGAATTTTCCAGGCAGGAATACTGGAGTAGGTTGCCATTTCCTACTCCAGGGGATCTTCCTGACCCAGGGATTGAGCCCACATCTCTTGCGTCTCCTGTATTGGCAGGCAGATTCTTTACCACTAGAGCCACTGTATAGAACCTACAATAGAAGCCTTTCCTTTTGGACTCTGTTCCATTTTCTTCCCCCAGACATACAATTACCCATGCTAGCTGCAATGATGTGAAAAATTACCACACAGTTTTTAACTGAGGAATGGGTTCTGATGGTCCAGTCATTCCCAGAAGATGGCTATATAATATAGAGCACACTGTCTGTCTGAGAATTGGTCTTCTAATACCAATTAAAATAAAGAGATTATCCTTCATATCCTTTTAGCATTTTAGATAATCCTAAGAGTTCTTTCCACTTCCAAAATTTTAAGATGGTTCCTCTTCTGATTTTCCTATGCCGTTGACACAATCCATTACTTATTTAGTTAATTTCACAATGCTATATGTGTCAGCCATTTTTATGCTGATAATTTCCCAGTTTTATACCTCAAGTTCAGGATTCTCTCATGAGGTTGATTCTCATATAACAAATGGCTTCCTGAACATGTCTGGATGTTATATCAGTGCTACAAATACTTTATGTCCAACATGACTGATTCATTAACTTTCCCCATCAGCTCGCTCCTTTTTCTGTATACGCTCTTCATATTGTGAGCAATATGTGAGCATATAGAGAGCATATATGAGCATATTGTGAGCATATAGAGAGCAATCATAGGTTGCTCTCTCTTTGATTGTCTTCCACTATACCATTCTAGCAAATAGCCATCTGTTTACTTGTCTACTTATCTGAGTCTACAAGACTCAGGTCAAGTTACCTTCTTATGCAAAATTTTTCTAAGCCCACTTCCTAGGCAAGAAGAATTTCTTACCGCCTATGGTATCTTGAGTTATCAGAGCACCTGCCTGAGTTTGTTCACCTGTTTATTTATTTGTCTACATTTTGAACTCCTTGAGAGGAATTATAGATTCTTATTTACTTGTGACTCTATGCTCAGCTTAGAATATATCACATTAGATGATTAACAAATATATCATGAATGAGTAAAAATGAAAATTCTCTGATCTGAGAATTACTCATATCCCATTTTTTAATCTGAAATATATTCTCACACTAATAGCATCTCCAAGACAGGGAGAAGCCATTGGCTTTCTTGCTTATTTTGACTTGTTTACCAGTTTATGAAGACTCATATAAATGTTTACCTTCATTTGTTTGCACCCATCCTTCCATGATATATCAGTGTTCTTTCCATGTACATTCTGTCTTGCAGAGTGCAGAGACTTTTGTTTTTCCTCTCTTCCTTGAGATTGAGATTAGAATAATGATGCCCAGCCAGTTTTTAATAGATGTTCATTCCTGAACCCCACATTTTCCTCAGTTCCCTCTGGAAAACAACCAAAGTTTCTTCTGTGTAGACATTTATATATAAACCAATTTTATCATCAGCAGTTAGCAAATTTCAGCTCTTCAAAATGTTAATGGAATTTAGACATGATTCTTAGCTCTCATTCAGTAAGCATACTTGGGTGAATAAGCTGTCAAATTTGAGTGGCTGACTTTTTCTCAGTGTCGTCTTAAAATACCTCCTACTCCCTGATCAGGCTAGAAGGAATTAACCAAAGTGATTTACTTTAGCAGTGTCAAGAAATCATGTGTGACTTGGGAAAATGATAGAGTCAGCTCTCCTTCCCATTATGTTTTTGAAACTTACAGGTACTGGAATAATTAACAGGCAAATCAGAAAGAACTTTGCCTTATAAGAGAAGCTTCTTTCTCTGAGGTCACAGTTCCTCTAAGACTTTGAGTCTGCTCTTCACTTTCTTTCCTTGAGTGGGTGGTGTGTTGTCACTCCCACAGCCATTTCCTTCCTCCTGCCAGTCTTCCTGACATTTCTTGATAGAGTCAGGAATAGCATTTTGTCATTTAATTTATCTTTAAAAGGTCACAGATTATCATAGACTAGCTTGACAGAAATGAACATAATACAGAACATAGTTCAAACCAAGTAAACACTAACACTGATAATAATTATTATTAATCTTTATTAGGTTCTAGTTATAATTACATAATTAATGCAGTCAATCCTCAAAATGGCCCTGTAATTTAAGCATCCTACATCAGCCTTTTACAGGGCCTCCCAGGAGGCTCAGTGGTAAAGAATCCATCTGCCCATGCAGGAGACCTGGGTTTGATCCCTGGGTTGGGAAGATCCCCTGCAGAAGGAAATGGCAACCCACTCTAGTATTCCTGCCTGGAGAAGCCCCATGGACAGAGGAGCCTGGCGGATTACAGTCCGCAGGATCACAAAGAGTCAGACATGACTGAGCGTAGCACGGCATTTCACAATGTAAAAGCACATTCCTTTTGCAGAGAGGAAGAGAAGGATTAGAGAGGAGAGGCCACGTGGCCAGTGGATGACTGAGTTAAAATTTGAACTCCTGTCCTCACATTTTTTTTCATTTCACAAGTGTTTATAAGAATATGTGAATGCAATTGTCCATGTCTTGAATGACAAGGGCTCTTGAGGAGAGGTGCTTAAGGCAGATGGTGATCTGCTCAGCAGGCGTGTAGCCTGTATTCCCCTTGTCACATAGTTGGAAGCAAATTCAGATGGCTGAGATGAAACTGTGCATGTAATGAGTTGAACAGGAGTTTGCCTGACTCGCATGAATGTTTCTTTGCCTTCTAGGAAGATTTCCAACCTGCAGCAGCCTCAGAGACCAACTGGGAGTCAGTCACAAGCTCTATCTCAGTAAGTAATTTATTTTTCTGTTGCCTGCAAAAACAACTGATGGAGTAGTAGCTAAGGTCAATCCTGGGATGACTTTAGCTGCATGAAGGATCTATGACTTGATCCAAAGCCAGATCTCAAGCATGATGTGTTCTTCCACTTCTTTTAGGTTACAGTGGGTTATGTCAGATGCCCTTTTGCCTTCTCTTTCAGAAAGGTTTCCAGGAAATGTCAGTACCCATTGTAGGAACACAGGAGACAATGACTTAAATATTTATGAGTTTCAAAGCAGACATTCCAACTAAAGGACTATCCAACCATATAAAATATATGAAACAGGTCCAAGGCCCAAGCTCAAGTGGGGAATTTTGAAATAGTTTTTTGAATATTCCAGGGGAAGCTGTTAACCTTTCCATTTTCAATGGTCTTTTCATATGTGAAAAAGCCCCAGTGTTAATCGCAAGATAAAACTTAAGTGCAAGCCAGACTTGTGTTCTGTGTGTCTTAGAAATAAAACATAACTCACCCTGAAACTTAAAATGGTTTGTGCTCCATTTGTTTTCCTCCAAATTTAGTCATTTCTCAGTATTCTGTCTACTTATCTACTTTGTACAGAAAGAGCAGATTTTGTTTTCACCAATCCTGTGGGTAGCACTTGTGTAGCAATAAACTAAAATATGATAAATGCAGTTGTTCATTATTAAGATTAAGAGCATGGAGAAAAGTTGGCTATGATTCTAAAGTATGTTAGTGTGGCTGAGTCAACGTTGATTTTTTTTTTCCCCTGAAGTGATAGTCTATCTTTTGTTCTTGGGGGGGATTTTTTAAAAATATCCTGAGATGCCAGGATTTCCTCATCTATGGATTCTGTGACTCTTTAATTCACCAAGTGTGGCTGCTGGACTAGAATATGATCTGATGGAGATCAGCGAGGTCTCTAATGGTGATTTTACAAAATCTTTGTTCATCTCTGACACTTGGGAATGCATGCTCTGAAATTAACTGGGTATAGGCAATTATTGTCAGGTAGGAGAAAATTAAAATAATGCTGAGGTACTGGGGAGCTAAGAGGCTAGGCAGGAGGTGTGGGCAGTTAGAGGCTGACTGACAATTTAAGGTACATGCCAGTGACAGCTTTTTCCACCAGGACTGAATGTTCTGTTCTATCAGGAGATCCTCTGGCTTCCCAAGTATCTTGTGCATGGTAGCTCAGGGTTGTCTCATCATTCCTTGCCCCAAGGGCAGAAATTAATAAGCTTGAAGTCCCCTTCTAACTCAGGATAGCCCAGGTCCTCTTAAAGAGAAGGATCGTCCCGTCCATTTGGTGCATTTGTGCAAGCTCAGCCTTATGTCTGAATCCACTGGAAACTCTTCCAGATTGAGTTCTAAGTCCAGGTTCTGCTGAGTCCCCTTGGAAGATGAGGGAGACCTCACTTCTTTCCTCAGCATTCTGATTTTCAAGAACCTTCTGAAGCAGGAGCAAGAGCCCTTGGATTTCTATGTAAACCATTCTTTGCTTCTGTTGAGACTGGTTTACAGTTTTCAGAGCATTTTTTTTTTTACAAATTTTTATCATTTTAAAGTAATTCACTTAGCTTTTAGTTTGATTTTTATGAACGTATAACAAAATCTGAATGAGATCAAATTTATAGTGCCACTGAAAGAAGCACAATCAACTAGTATTTCCCTCAAAAGTAGTTTTGAAATAATTGCCTCAGAAACAAAAATGTTCTCCTTTGCTGAGTAGGTGACCTAGTCAGTCATAAGTATTTTCTTTACCATCGCTAGTGTGTTAGTCACTCAGTCATGTCTGACTCTTTGTGACTCCATGGACTGTAGCCCACCAGGCTCCTCTGTCCATGGAATTCTCCAGGCAACAGTATCGGAGTGGGTAGCCATTCTCTTCTCCAGGGAATCTTCCCCACCCAGGGATCAAACTCAGGTCTCCTGCATTGCAGATTCTTTACCATCTGAACCACCAGAGAATCCCCAACCATCATTAGTATTTCAAGTCAAAACTTGGAAAGAGCAGCAAAATTCATACACAAAGTCACTTTTACATTGTACCTATAGTTTGTATTTGCTCTTCAAACTAATATTAGAAGGGCTTAGATTCCCCCCTCATCTTCAAGGACTAAGAGCACCTCCACAGCTTTCTCTTGGAGAGACGTCTGAATGCACACTATACCTTAAGTACTATTAAGGCTAAGCCCAGGAAGCTCCTTGCCAGGAGTTCCCCAGAATCATTTAGGTAGCTTTGCTTGCGGTTGAATGGCTTGATTGATGTACCTGCTGTTGTCTCAAAAAAAGAGGGAAAAATATAATCTCAAAGCTTTCTTATGGTATCATGCACCTAACTTTGGCCAGTTAATTTTGATTTTGTGGGTCTCAGACCACATTATTGTGATACAAAGCTAATTGTAAATCGTGTGGTCAGTAAGAGCTAACTAGACTGTAGATCCAGACAAGACAAAGTTGAGTGGGAACTTGGACTTGTGTTGCTGAATCATAAATTTAGCTGCCTTAAGGATAGTGTACCAAGAGGGTTGTGAAAGACAGAAGTAATGTGCCTTAATCAGGGTTCAGCTTCTATGAGCCATGCACACACAAACACAAACATAAATACACTCCTAGATTAAAGAGCTGGACTGGTACCCTTCACCAATCTGTCTCATGTCTCACACTTTACACTCCAAACCCCATCTGTCACTTAGTCCCTTTCCATACAGGGTGTATTTGAATTACAATAAATTATACCTATAGTAGGTATTTATGCTCTTATAAAAACTCTTAACAATATTGCATAGGAATATTGCATAGGACAATATTGCATAGCAACCTGGCATGTTAGGTCCATGAATCAAGGTAAGTTGGAAGTAGTCAAACAGGTGATGGCGAGAGTGAACATCAACATTTAGGAAGCAGTGAACTGGACTGGAATGAACTGGAATGGAATGGACTGGAATGGATGAATTTAACTCAGATGACCATTATATCTACTACTGTGGGCAAGAATCCCTTAGAAGAAATGGAGTAGCCCTCATAGTCAACAAGAGTCTGAAATGTACTACTTGGATGCAATCTCAAAAATGACAGAATGACCTCTGTTGGTTTCCAAGGTAAACCATTCAATATCTCAGTAATCCAAGTCTATGCCCCGACCAGTAATGCTGAAAAAACTGACATTGAATGGTTCTATGAAGACCTACAAGACCTTCTAGAACTAACACCCAAAAATAGATGTCCTTTTCATTATAGGGGACTGGGATGCAAATGTAGGTAGTCAAGAGATACCTGAAGTAACAGACAAATTTGGCCTTGGAGCACAGAATGAAGCAGGGCAAAGGCTAATACAGTTTTGCCAAGAGAACTAACTGGTAATATCAAACACTCTTTCCAACAACACAAGAGAAGACTCTACACATGGACATTACCAGATGGTCAATATTGAAATCAGATTGATTATATTCTTCGCAGCCAAAGATGGAGAAGCTCTATAGAGTCAGCAAAAACATGACCAAGAGCTGACTGTGGCTCAGATCATGAACTCCTTATTGCCAAATTCAGACTTAAATTGAAGAAAGTAGGGAAAACCACTAGGCCATTCAGGTATGGCCTAAATCAAATCCCTTATGATTATAAAGTGGAAGTGACAAACAGATTCAAGGAACTAGACCTGATAGATAGACTGTCTAAAGAACTATGGGCAGAGGTTTGTGACATTGTACAGGAGGCAGGGATCAAGACCATCCCCAAGAAAAAGAAATGCAAGAAGGCAACATGGTTGCCTGAGGAGGCCTTACAAATAGCTGAGAAAGGAAGAGAAGCTAAAGGCAAAGGAGAAAAGGAAAGATATACCCACTTGAATGCAGAGCTCCAAAGAATAGCAAGGAGAGATAAGAAAGCCTTCCTCAGTGAACAATGCAAAGAAATAGAGGAAAACAATAGAATGGGAAAGACTAGAGATCTCTTCAAGAAAATTAGAGATCCCAAGGGAATATTTCATTTAATCATGGGCACAATAAAGGACCAGAAATAGTGTGAACCTAACAGAATCAGAAGATATTAAGAAGAGGTGGCAAGATTACACAGAAGTTTACAAAGAAGATCTTCATGACCCAGATAATCTTGATGGTATGACTGCTCACCTAGAACCAGACATCCTGGAATGTGAAGTCAAGTGGGCCTTAGAAAGCATCACTACGAACAGAGCTAGTGGAGATGTGGAATTTAAGTTTAGCTATTTCAAATCCTGAGAGATGATGCTGTGAAAGTGCTGCACTCAATATGCCAGAAAATTTGGAAAACTCACCAGTGGCCACAGGACTGGGAAATGTCAGTTTTCATTCCAATCCCAAAGAAAGGCAATGCCAAAGAATGCTCAAACTACCACACAATTGCACTCATCTCACATGCTAGCAAAGTAATGCTCAAAATTCTCCAAGCCAGGCTTCAGCAATACATAAACCGAGAACTTACATATGTTCAAGATGGATTTAGAAAAGGCAGAGGAACCAGAGATCAAATTGCCAACATCCACTGGATCATCAAAAAAGCAAGAGAGTTTCAAAACGACATCTACTTCTGCTTTATTGACTCTGCTAAAGCCTTTGACTGTGTGGATCACAATAAACTGTGGAAAATTCTTAAAGAGATGGGAATACCAGACCACCTTATCTGCCTCCTGAGAAATCTGTGTGCAGGTCAGGAAGCAACAGTTAGAACTGGACATGGAACAACAGCCTGGTTTCAAATTGGGAAAGGCGTATGTCAAGGCTGTATATTGTCACCCTGCTTATTTAACTTAGATGTAGAATACATCATGAGAAATGCTGTGCTGGATGAAGCACAAGCTGGAATCAAGATTGCTGGGAGAAATATCAATAACCTCAGATATGCAGATGACACCACCCTTATGGCAGAAAACGAAGAAGAACTAAAGAGCCTCTTGATGAAAGTGAAGAGGACAGTGAAAAAGTTCACTTAAAGCTCATCATTCAGAAAACTAAGATCATGGCATCCTGTCCCATTCATGGCAAATAGATGGGGAAACAATGGAAACAGTGACAGATTTTATTTTGGGGGGCTCCAAAATCACTGCACACGGTGACTGCAGCCTTGAAATTAAAAGACACTTGCTCCTTGGAAGAAACGCTATGACAAACCTAGACAGCATATTAAAAAGCAGAGACATTACTTTGTCAACAAATGTCCATCTAGTCAAAGCTATCATTTTTCCAGTAGTCATGTATGGATGTGAGAGTTAGGCTATAAAGAAAGATCAGTGCTGAAGAATTGATTTTTTTGAACTGTGATGTTGGAGAAGACTCTTTAGAGTCTCTTGGACTGCAAGGAGATCCAGCCAATCCATCCTAAAATAGTCCTGAATAGTCATTGGAAGGACTGATGCTGAAGCTGAAATTCCAATAGTTTGGCCACCTGAGGCGAAGAACTGACTGATTGGAAAAGACCCTGATTCTGGGAAAGATTGAAGATGGGGATGACAGAGGATGAAATGGTTGGATGGCATCACCAACTCAATGGACATGAGTTTGAGTAAGATCCCAGAGTTGGTGATGGACAGGGAAGCCTAGCGTGCTCCAGTCCATGGGGTTGCAAAGAGTCGGACATGACTGAGCGAATGAACTAAACTGAAAACTTCTTAATTTTGCTAAAAGCAGACAGTTCCCCCAAGAGTAAGTGTCTTTTGCTCTTGATTTGTTAAAAAGTAAAAGCATTCACCTGAAAGTCTGAAAATAATTGTGGGCTTTGCTATCTGGGACTCTATAATGCATATGCATATTATTTCTCATTAGGAATGCAGCTAAGTTTCAGAAATGTAAGTTTTCATTAATTTTTATTTTCCTATAGAGATATGAGGCACTTGCCCATGGAGGATATTATTTGTTTAGCAATTTCTTTAAAGACATTTAGAAAACATTGGAGACTATGTGTTTTCCATTTCCTTGTTAATGGGTCATGAATTTTTACAGAGATGTTTGACTCATGGCTCATTTACCTCTAGTTTGTACAAGGGTTAGTGAAGTAAGTGCTTAGAAATTTATATGGGAATATATTCCATGGCAAAATACATAATCCCTTCCAGACTTTCTATGATGTTATCCCACTTAAAGAGTATTCCTGAGAATGTTTTAATGGCAACAGGGATCCCTAGGAACTATAGCAGTTAAAATGCACACACACACACACACACACACACACACACACACACACACACACACAATGCATACACACACACATACACACCCAAGTGAATCTTCCAGTCTTAAGTCAAGGGAGCCAGTTTCATGGCTTACTATTCTTGTTGACAATAAGTTGCTTAAAATACCAAATTTTATCAAGATGTTTCCAGAGTAAATTTAAACACTGCTCAGAGAACATCTATTGTGCTATGTGAGCTATAAAGAGGGGGCATTGAGGCTAAGCATGGGAGATGAAATGGATTACTCACGGTTTGCATGGAAGATAAAAGGAGTTCATAATTTACCTATTACCATTATTTGTTGATATGGATATGATGATTTGGGACTTTGAACCAAGACATTTAATGACTTATTTTGATATTTCCATTTATCTGGTATCATTTTTAATAATTATAGTTCAGATGAGCTGGGTATTTTATGATCTTCCTGTTTTTGATTTGCAATCAAGCAAATGACTATGATTTACCAAGTAATTATTTAGGAATATGGCAAGACTATGGCATAGGGGCTTAGCATGATATTTAGATACGTGACGTCTTATAATCAGAAGTCTGTGTTCTTCCATAAGTTTGTGTGACTTGTATTTCATAGCAATGCACTTTTTCTGAGTACACTGAGCTGTCTGTCACTCTTAGGGGGTATCCTATCACTCTCCATCAGTAACGGACCCCACTCTCACTGCGGATGCTCTGGACAAAACGATTGCGGAATTTGATACTGTGGAAGAGCTGCTCAAGCACTTCAATCCAGAATCATGGCAAGAAGATCTTGAGAATCTGTATTTGGATACCCCTCATCATCGAGGCAGATCATATCATGACAGGAAGTCAAAAGGTAAGAAAGAGATATGGTTATTCATAAGCAGATACAAGTGCTAATAGTAACAAGTAAGAATTTGCAATGCAATATATTTAATACACTTAAATCAGATGAGTACTGTTAGCCCATTCTTATTTATCTTTTCACAGCACTTTCAAATGATATTCTGTGTTTTGCCCAAACTGTGTTGTTTGTATGGGACTAAGAAAGACTTGAGTCAGTCAAAGTTTGGAGCTAGAAAAGACCTTATAAAATCATCTGGATCAACTTTGTGCTTCTTGGCAAACAAGGCATTTTTAGTCCCACCATAAATAGTAGAGGTGACCAAAGTCAGGGGAGCTGGATAACTCTCCAATGGCTGCATGGCAATGGAGAAGAAAGGAGAATCCTGGTCTCTTGCCTCCAATGGCAGTGCGTGTATTACAGTCCACTGTGCCTCTCTGATGGATGTGAGTGTTGAATTAGCCCAGGACTCAGTCCGTGTTCGCAGGAGAGGCTCCTGGTAAAGCAGTGGTCAGATCTCTGGAAGATTCCAACTCTACTCATTCAGTGTCCATTCCAAAAAATTTTATAAGGTCCTACCATAGGCTTGGCATCCTTGGTAGTTCATAGGCTGTAAAGGTCCCAAGAAAGAAACAAAGATCTTGGATATTTTGCACACGTGTGAGGGCATACATGCAGTTGAAAGGTTCAGAAAAACACACTGAAGGGAGGAGAAAAGAATATTCAGGCAGAGTTAAAACATCAAGAGTTAAAACCATAATACTTAAACTCTTCAAAAATAGGATGCTGCATCTGGGTAATATGATTTTAGGATGTGAGTATTTATTTGAATGTTTAACTCAAATTAATAGAGAAATAATTTGTAATTACCCTTATTGAATAAAATTATAATTTCTAGTCTGTTATGTTCTTGCTTCATTTGATAAGATTTGTTATTATTAACATTTTCTTTGGAAGTCTTATAAGGCTGACTTGCATCACAGATGTAAAGATACTTAATACAGTATAGCCTGTTTCTTATACTTTGTAATAAGAGAGGTCCTTTTAAAGAGAAGGGATTGGCTGCCCACTCCAGTATTCCTGGGCTTCCCTGGTGGCTCAGGTGGTAAAGAATCCACCTACAGTGCAGGAGACCTGGGTTCGATTCCTGGGTTGGGAAGATCCCCTGCAGAAGGGAAAGGCTACCCACTCCAGTATTCTGGCCTGGAGAATTCCATGTACAGAGGAGCCTAGCAGGCCACAGTCCATGGGGTTGCAAAGAGTGGGACATGACTGAGCGACTTTCACCTTCAGGAATTGTGAACCTGGGCCCTTTTACAGATAATGTTTGTGTTGGTAAGGGCAATCTGTTAGAACATGTAGGCTGAAACGACTAATTAGTTAACTCCTGCCTAAATCTGCTACTTATGGCTTAGGTCATAATCTTATATACTTAAATTGCACAGCTAAGTGGGGACAACAGAGTCACTGGTGGCCCTGATGTTATGGAGATAATGCCGCATGCCTGTGTGAGTGCTAAGTCACTTTAGTCGTGTCCAACTCTGCGACGCTATGGACTGTAGCCCACCAGGCTCCTCTGTCCATGGGATTCTCCAGGCAATAATACTGCAGTGAGTTGCCATTTCCTTCTCCAGGGGATCTTCCCTACCCAGGGATGGAACCCGGGTCTCTTGCATCTCCTTCATTGGCAGGCAGGTTCTTTACCACTAGCGCCACCTAGGATGTTGCATGCAGAACAGTGTAACTCTCAAATCAAATTTCCTCAGCGCTTACTTTGTATCCAACTCAAAAAAGAAAATGCTTTTTTATAAGGCATTGCTGTCTTTGGATCTCTACCAGGTCAACTTGAAAGAAAATAAAATATTCACAATGTGTTGGGAACCCCAGAAAAAGAATAAATAAATAAAATGGCATTGGACAAAGAAATGATAAAACTTGACTATGTCTTCAAGTATCTTAACCATGACAGCTATTTGAGGGTCAGCCCTACTTGACACCTACTTTTTTGAAATACTAAAATTTAAAAATCACGTAAATTCATTACTTATTTTTCCCCAGACATTATGTTGAGTTAGAGGCAAGGCATCTTGTTTCAAATCCTAACCCTGCCACTTACAAGCTTTGTGGTTATTTTCAGCTCGTCATTGGTTCTTCCGGAGCCTCAGTTTCCTCATTGGTGATGTGGGTATGATAATACCTGCTTTCAGGGATTGTTAGCGGTGCCATCCAGAGCACCTGACACACAGTACTTGCCAAGAGACGTTAGCCAGCTGTGGTCACTGCGATTCTGAAGTGACCGCCTCACTTCCTTTATGGAGCCCTTATTGCCCCTTTTTGTCTCTCTGTGAAGCCCACCACTCCAGACTTCTCAAGCATGGAGTACTTGAGATGCTACAGCATCTATTTATCCTACTACTGCATTGCTATTGTATCTCTGTATTTTCTCTAACGGGGCTTCCCTGGTGACTCAGATGGTTTAAAAAAAAAAAAAAATCTGCCTACAATGCAGGAGACCGGGTTTGATCCCTCGGTTGGGAAGGTCCCCTGGAGAAGGGAATGGCAACCCACTCCAGTATTCTTGCCTGGAGAATCCCCATGAACAGAGGAGCCTGGCAGGCTACAGTCCATGGGGTTGCAAAGAGTTAGATATGACTGAGCAATGTGAGATCCTAGGGCCTAAGTGTATTAACTGTGGCTGAATGTTAAGTCACCTGGGGAGCTTTAACAAAATACAGGTGCCTGGTGCTGTCAGAGTCACACGGACTCAGAAACTCTGAGGGCGAACCTGGGGCACTGATATTATTTTATGGCTCCTAGGAGATTGAGAAGATCCCCTGGAGAAGGGAAAGGCTACCCACTCCAGTATTCTGGCCTAGAGAATTCCATGGACTATAGTCCATGGGGTCGCAAAGAGTCGGACCCAACTGAGCGACTTTCACTTTCAGGAGATTGAGACCGATCCTCAGAGGCACTCAGGGTTGAGGGATTGTTCATCCTCTATCTTCAGTAAATTGGTACGATCTCTGACACATGGGAAAAGACCCTGATGATGGGAAAGATTGAGAGCAGGAGAAGAAGGGGGTGACAGAGGATGAGATGGTTGGATGGCATCACTGATGTGTAATGGACATGAGTCTGAGCAAGCTCTCATTCTCGTCAGGGAAGCCTGATGTGCTGCAGTCCATGGGCTTGCAGAGTCAGACATGGCTTAATGACTGAACATCTGTAACAACGGACACCTTTTAGCTGCTCAATTAATGTTTGTGAAATTGGAGATATTAATAATTTGGTATATTTCTAAAGTTTATATAAACCCACCCCATAGAGTTAGGCTTGAGCCTTTATTAAGAATGCCTTTGGTTACTGAAATAACCTTGCTAGAGTATTCAAGGCTACATTCTGCTGATTTCTGATAGAGTAAACATCTATCTCCCCTGTTGGCTTGGATTCCATCTCTCAATCTCTTATTTAAAATGGCCCTGAGGCAGATCTGTACCCTTTCATTGAACACTGGCAAGTCACCGTTGTCTCTACACTTGTATAACTGTGCTGGTTTAATTGTTTATCATTCCCCTGATGCTGAACCCCTGATCACAGAAGCAGAGGGAGTCACGTTTAATATTTCAGCTGTTCTTGTCAGCTTTTGCAACTTAAAAATATAAATCCATGGTTTTTATCCTGATGTATAAGAAATGGGATAGTGAATAAAAGAGTGAAAACCGAAAAATAGTTATAGATGATGGAGGTCCATTAGGTGTCAAATAAAATATGCACTTCATAGGATTTCTAAAACGTTTTCTACTACTAGTATTTGTTGCTGTTGTTTAGTCACTGAGTCATGTCTGACTCTTTGCGGCCCCCTGAACTTTAGCCTGTCTGGCTCCTCTGTCCATGGGATTTCCCAGGCAAGAATGCTGGAGTGGGTTGCCATTCCCTTCTCCACGGGCTCTTCCTGACTCTGCTGTATTGGCAGACTGATTCTTTACCACTGAGCCACCTGGGAAGCCCCTATAATAATCTTTTAATGATGATGTGTAGAAACAAACTTGTCATTTGTGAATATCTATTGAGCATCCTTTTTTCTGATTTGCCCAGACTGATCAAAAGTGGAATTTTTCATGATGTCAAATTTTTCATGATATCAAAGAACAAGATTCTAAAATTGAATGTGAATACATAGATCACAAAATTTTTTAAACACTAAAATAAAATACAAATACACTAGGTGAAGTACTTAAATAGTATAAAAGAGTTAATATATTTAAATTAAATTTTATGCTTTGCTTCTACTGTTATTTGAAGGGAGATGAGGTGACAGTGATGTTTTATTTCTCCTTAAGAAGAGACTTGAAAATGGTAAGTATGAGGATATTAAAAGTTTAGAGAGAAGAGGGAGGGAAAGGAGACATAACACTGCCAAGTACTGAAGCCAGAATTTCAGCTAGAATTTCACTTTTTTTCAAATTCACAAGTAATAGATAAGCAAAAACTTGTCTGTAAAAGCTTCTGGACTGAGGATATTAGGACAAGTTAGTATATTCAACTTTCAGTTTCCTAGGGGGTAATGGAGAAAAGGGTAACATGGATAATTGAAATCTATAGATAACTGCATTTCCAAAACCCAATTTTTGCCAATAATTTCAACCTTAAAGCTGCTCAAAATTTTAAAATAAGTAATTTGAAATTCAAGTCGCATTTATGTCTTCTGATGAACATGCTGATAACAGCAAATTTGCACATAATTAGGTAAAAAATTATATGGATGTTCTACAAACCATGTAATTACTCTCTGAATCCTTGCATGACCACTTTGTGCCTATGCCTGTGTTCAGTCACGAAGCCATGTTCAACTTCTTGTGACCCCGTGGACTGTAGCCCGCCAGGCTCCTCTGTCCATGGAATTCTCCAGGCAAGAGTACCGGAGTGGGTTGCCATTTTCTTCTCCAGGGGACCTGATCCCAACTCACGGATCATATCTTCCCATATCTCCTGCATTGGCAGGTGGATTCTTTACCACTGAGGGAAGTCAAGGAAGCATGACCACTGAAGTTAACAGAAATTATACTATGATTCCTTGAAAAAAAAAGTCCTTTGAATTTATGGGCAGTGTGTATTTACTCAAGTATATAGCACAAAATCTGACATCTCAACATGGAAAAACTGTCGGTCTTAAACTCTACTAGACTGGGCATTGAGAAGTGACTTATGGGAATTAACAATGTGAGATCCTTTTTTTTTTTTTTTTTACTTATTCCAAGAGAACATGACTTTCCTAAATTATGGTGTGTTTGTGTGGCTGAGCTGGTAAAGAATCCGCCTGCAGTGTGGGAGACCTGGGTTCAATCCCTGGGTTGGGAAGATCCCCTAGAGAAGGAAAAGGCTACCCACTCCAGTATTTTGGCCTGAAGAATTTAATGAACTGTGTAGTCCATGAGGTCGCAAAGAGTCGGACATGACTGAGGAAATTTCACTTTCACTTTTGCCATAGAAAACCCAATAGTAATAAGGAAACCTGTTTTCATAGTTTGTGTTGTGATTGAAATATGGATATAATTGTTGAGGCATTCCAACTTAGTAGTTCTGAACAACAATAATGCTTGACAAAAATACATTTTCCCCAAAGATTTGCCATTTATTGATACATAAGCTGAATTTGATGTGCACTCCTCTTTAAAAATCAGTAAGTTAATATTGAGTGCATCAAGCATACTAATATTAAATTGATTCCAGAAGATGATTTTCACAGATTCTAAATGGTTAGATGTTGTAACTCTGGGACAGTTAGCAACCCATTCCCCAGGATCTTATATCAATTCTGTCATTTCTTACATGATGTTATTTTTCTATAATATCTAAAACTCGCTTTAATATTAAAACAACTTATTGGCAAATAACTGGCATAAGAAGCTGAGGATTAAATTAAATAAATACGTTTCATATAAAATGTTAGAACTGGCTCTGAATTCTTTTAGATGCAAATACCTTTCATTTTTAAATTAGTCACTTAGTGTTGTTTTTTGTCATGCCCTTGCATACTAACTAGAAAGAGGTAACTTGCTCTTTCAAAAATGATTTAGAATGTAGGAAATAATTTCAGTGTATTAAGATATGAACGTTATTTTAGAAATGAGCTAGTCAATGTAAATCAAATGCTTACAACTTTCTATTTGCCTATTTGATATCTGAGTAAGAATTTGCAGAAAGTCCTTGACTCTATGGATGAATTGGGTAAGGCAGTCTTGAGATATCATTCTTCTGCAACTATCCATAGGTAAATTAAACAGGAATACAAGAGACATTAAGTCAAATGGATTTTTCTAATTTCTTATGTCCAGTAAGGGCTAACTTCTTTTAGTTTCCATTACAATGTGGTATGTACCAAGTAAAAGCTTTTTTGTGTTTTATCAATATTAAAATTGTTTACCATAAATTTGATAGAAATAGAGCAAAAAGAAAGACTGTGGTAGTGGGAAGAGCACAGACTTTGGAGTCAAGTAAATTTACAATAAAATCCTAAATCAGTTCCTGATAGTGGCCTTGGAGAAGTTATATGCAGACCTCGGCATTTAGGAAAATAGCTAATTACAACCCCTTTGCAAAGTTGTATTGAGCTTAATAATAGCAGAGCATCCAGCTCCTAGTAGGCCGTCAATAAATGCTGGCTACTATTATTATTTGAATACAAAACTCTGCATAGAACCAAGGCATTTCTGTGGACCCTGTTCTCTTCCCTGTATGGCTTTAAAAGTCTGGAGAGCCTCCTATGAGACTATCCAAAAATTGTCATATTTAAGTATCTGTATAATCAGTACAATCATAAAAATTTTACAAAATAAATTCCAATTACTCAACTTTTCTATGACACTATTTACTGAGAAATTTCTGGCACCATTTTGCTTTTAAGACATTTCCTTTTTTTTTTCCATTTATTTTTATTATTTGGAGGCTAATTACTTTACCATATTGTAGTGGTTTTTGCCATACATTGACATGAATCAGCCATGGATTTTCATGTGTTCCCCATCCTGATCCCCCCTCCCGCCTCCCTCTCCATCCCATCCCTCTGGGTCTTCCCAGTGCACCAGCCCTGAGCACCCGTCTCATGCATCCAACCTGGGCTGGCGATCTGTTTCACCCTTGATAGTATACTTGTTTCAATGCTGTTCTCTCAGAACATCCCACCCTCGCCTTCTCCCACAGAGTCTAAATACACTATGGAATATTACTCAGCCATTAAAAAGAATTCATTTGAATCAGTTCTAATGAGATGGATGAAACTGGAGCCCATTATACAGAGTGAAGTAAGTCAGAAAGATAAAGACCAATACAGTATACTAACACATATATATGCAATTTAAAAAGATGGTAACGATAACTCTATATGCAAAACAGAAAAAGAAGTTCCCTTTTTAAAGCTTAGTTTTTAGGCCTTAGCCACTCTTTATAACCCATATGATTTGTAAGTATCTAGGTGCCCTACTCACTCAGTTTGCCTGCAAGCATTAATAAAAACCACATTGTCTTATATAATGCTGCATGCATCTACGAGGGCACACACATAAAAGTTTGAAGAAAATCTCAGCACAGGATCAAGGACTTTTTTTGCTCGTTTATTCTCTTAGTGCCAGCGCAACCTCTGCTTTTCTCTGATAATGGTTGTCTATCTTTGTGGATATCCTAAGCCCACTTTCATTAGCAAACATTCCTCACATCTAGGCATATGACTCAGGTGCAAATTGATTGGAAAACCCATTTCACAGTAGAAAACCAGAGGTGACTTTTAGTATCTTGGTGGACAAACGTGCCTTTTCCACGACGGTCACTCTCGTTACTGTGAGTGGGTTTGCCTTGTGGTTCCTATGCCAGTTTTTACCTGTGTGGCATTGAGGAACCCCTGCAGTATCCTTGGGCTCAGTGCTCTGATGGGCTTAAGGAGACAGCACACCCTTCCTAGAACTCACACTCATGCAGAAACTGCTGGTGCTGGGAGATCTGGCTCGCTAAGTGTCTTTATTTGCAAAGGACTGTGCTTCAGTGCTGCGTCTCATTGAATTAAACTAAACACACATCATTGCTTTCTGACACTGTGATCAAAGTGGGGATGATCTCCCTTTCCTTAGCAATCACCAATTGCAGAATCTTGACTACTTCTGGTTTTAGGTGATTCTTTTCTTAACCTTATTTCATTGATCTCTTTTACTCATTTCAACATTAATGTGAGGCATACCTACTGGGAGCTGAGGGTTTGGAACTCACTTCAGACACTTTTAACTTGTTCAAGCTTAATGTTCTTGGCAGGAGAGTACTGTTATTCCAATTTTATCTAATAAAAGAAACAAATGCAGAAATGTTTATGAACCTGAGCGTGTTGACTGCAAGGTCAATGCTGCGAGGGACCCAGTGGTGCTTAAAACTCAGAGACTCATGGTCTAGTAAATGAGAGAAAGACATACATTTAAAGGTCTCCTTGATTCTTATTCATCTCCTAACCTTGTTCTTATTTTTCATTTTATAGATATATTTTATACACCCCCCACTAGAGTTCAGAGAATTGCCTTATGACAGTGTCAGCTGCTTTCATGCCTAATCCAATACCTTGTAGATATCCATGTATTCACCCATTCATTTTCCAGCATATATTTGTCAAATGTCTACTATGTCCAGTGACTCAGCTCCTCTGCATCTCAGCTCAGCAAGTCACTCAGCTCCTCTGCATCTCAGTTTCCACATCCATCAGATGAAAAAAGTAGTCTCTAAGATGAAGGTTTGTTATGAGAATTCCATGAGACTTGAGTTTGTGAAAGCATCTCACATAGTACCCCAGCACATAGTAGCTGCTCAATAAATTTCCATTCATTCACCACTTAACAGTTTTTTGAACCCTGACAATTAGGAATTGTTTGACTGGGAATCTTTTACTATGATTTAGGTTAATTTATACAAATACAAGTGGTTAACGTTTCCATTCTTGAGAAATGAAACCAGCAAATGGAGTCATGAGATTCATGATTTTGAGTTTAAAATACCCTGGTATTCCCTCATTAAAAGTTATAAAATAATTGTTCTTTCTAGACTCATTTGCACTTGAAAACTGGGTTGAAATGTAGAAACAGTTGTCACAATTAAGTGCTAATTTATAGAAACTGGAATCTGAAAATCACAGTGAGGTTGTAATGCTCATAAAGATGAATAGACTGCCTCCTAGGAAATTTATGAACCTTAAATAAGGCTGAGAGCCCCTCGTTTCTTGGTATAAAGATACTACAAGTATTCATATACTCCCCTTACCTCCCCCACTACCTAAAACACCATAAATCTGGTCTTGTAATATCAAAGTCAAGTTTATAACACTTTATGTAGCAGGCTGTGGGACTATCACCCATTTGGCAAAAGACATATTCCTGAGCACCTTGAGATGTATATCAGAGAGCCAGCCTCCTGGACACCATCCTTCACCCCATGTAAAAGATGTGGAAGAGCTATGTGGAAAAGCTTCTAGAGCCCGTGGGTCTTGGTGCCAATCTTCATGCATCACAGTTCATCTGTCATTGAGCTGGTTCTAGAATCCTAGCTGTTCAATTCTAACCCAACAACAATTAGTAGTTTGATTCCTTTAGTCATTATGGAGTACCCATGCCTTACAAAGAAAACTTGGATTGATTAGTAGGTCTATAAATGGCCTAAGCATTTTCTAATTTTGGCTTTAAGTTGATTGGTATCCCACAAAAGATGTTTAAAGAAAATCAGAAATGTTTGCCTAGGGAAGCCATAGTGATTCCTGTTGTTTTTTATTGGATTTAATTAATTATTTCAAATGTCCTGAAATGGCACATATTCTAAGACTACCAAAAAATGTATTTTTTCAGCACCATGCAGCTTCTAATTTTTGAAACTCAATGGTTTTAGGAGCGGTGTACTTAATTGACCTACATATACTTCTTCCACTAGTGGCAAAGCACTATGAGAGGGGGGATTAAAAGATGATTAACTCTGATTCCAAGAACCTTATGGTTTAGTGAATGAGAAATACCTAAATAAAGAAAAGGATATCTATTCATCTACCACTGGACATCTAGATTGCTTCCATGTCCTAGCTATTGTAAACAGTGCTGCGGTGAACATATAAGGAAGTTGTGGTACATATACACAATAGAATATTACTCAGCTATAAAAAGGAACACATTTGAGTCAGTTCTAATGAGGCGGATGAAACTGGAGCCTGTTATACAGAGTGAAGTAAGTCAGAAAGGAAAACACAAATACTGTATATTAACACATATATATGAAATTTAGAAAGACAGTAAAAATGATCCTATATGCAAGGTAGTAAAAGAGACACAGATGTAAAAACAGACTTTTGGACTCTGTGGGAGAAGGCGAGGGTGGGAAGATTTGAGAGAATAGCACCGAAACATGTGTTACCATATGTAAAATAGATGACCAGTGCAAGTTTGATGCATGAAGCAGGGCACTCAAACCAGTCCTCTGAAAGGGATGGGATGGGGAAGAAGATGGAAGGGGGGTCAGGATGGGGGACACATGTGCACCTGTGGCTGATTCATGTCGATGTGTGGCAAAACCCATCACAATATTGTAAAGTAATTAGTCTCCAATTAAAATAAATTAATTTAAAAAAGAAAAGGATAAAGCAAGTTCTACAAAGTAAGTGCTACAATAGGAGGCAGAGAATGTCAGGTGAGTATTTAGTGAAGGGGTTAGAGGAGATGTCGGATGAATGTGTCTCTTGACTTAGAAGATTAAAGTGACAGAGTGGCCTGAGACACCCGAGAAGGTAAACTAGATTGACAGAAGCTTAATGCTAGCAAAGCATGGCCCTCCTTCAGACACTTGCTCTTCTGGCGCCGGGACCATGTGCTAAATCTGCAGGAAGAGAGGCTGCCTGCTAGGAGAACCCTTAGAGGATTTTAGCACTGTAAAGGCTGTAACTGGATTATAGTAAAATGATTATTTGGAGACGATCATGGCAACCCATTAGAATATTCTTGCCTGGAGAATCCCATGGACAGAGGTGCCTGGCAGGCTACAGTCAATAAGGTTGCAAAGAGTTGGTCACAACTGAAGTGACTTAGCATGTAGGCATACAAAATGATTACTGGCTAACTCCAAGAATATGTAGAAGTTTAATCGGAGAATAGCAAGAATATTCAAGACTGGTGACACACACGACAGGATAAAGATTGATGAGGGAACAGCATAATGAACTTGGTACCCAGAAGAGACTAACTCAAGGAAGTTCAGTCGCTCGGTCGTGTCCGACTCTTTGTGACCCCAAGGGCTGCAGCACGCCAGGCCTCCCTGTCCATCACCAACTCCCTGAGCTTGCTCAAACTCATGACCATCGAGTCGGTGATGCCATCCAGCCATCTCATCCTCTGTCATACCCTTCTCCTCCTGCCCTCAATCTCTCCCAGCATCAGGGTCTTTTCCAGTGAGTCACCTGTTCACATCAGGTGGCATTTTTCAATACCAAAGGAAAACACTAGGTTCAGTGCAGTTGCCTGCTTCTTTAGCAAGATTATGGTCCGTGTACTTTCTGGGTAGAATCTGATAGATGAATATTTGTGCACAGGAGTACATGCTTGGATATATGTAACTGACAACATCTTAAAAGTGACAGGTCAGTGCCTGACAACGCACCTAGGAAGCCAGGTCATTTGACAGGAAGTAGGCCTCTAGTCGGAAAGCTCCGACAGGGCTCATAGAATCTGCTCGCTGCACCCTTCTTCAAATCTTCAGACTGGAGCTTCAAAGTACAAGAGTGATGAAAAGGCTAGATTCATATCGGCTCTTCTCCTGACTGGATGTGTGGCTGTGGACAAGTTTTTTCCCTTCCCTCTCAGAGGCTCAATTGTCTTGAGTGTAAATATAAGGCTAACAATAGTATGTAATTCATAGCATTGATGGGGATTTCACGCAATCATATTCATGAAGAACTGCTATATTACCTGATACTTGGGATGGCCAATATCAAAAAGACCAGGCTGACTCTCCTTCCTCCCAAATCTGAGCCTTCATAGACTAGAAACTTAGGAGGGTGTGCATTCAACAACGTCCTGTTGCTTTACATATCCCCGCCCCAGTGCTCAGACCGCAGAGCTCACCCCACGGCTCAGGAGCCTCTGTGACTAGGCTGCACTTTGAGGCCAGCCCTGAGGAAAATGGTGCTTCCCACGGCTGGGTGCAATGGCCCACATTAGATTCCTGTGTCCAGAGGAAGTCTTTGACAACACTGTCAGCCTTTCCAACAGATTGTCAGTGCAGAACACAAAAATGGAAATGACGCCAAAGATCCATGAGAAGGCAGGACTCATATTCAAAAGGACAGTGAAAGAGGGATGATGACATTATGTACAGCTGAGTGAAATAAGGGTAATTAGATGAAATTAATGGGCCTTTGAATTAAATTTGGTACATCCTCGCTTTCGGTAATATTCCACTCTGGAGAATGAATCAGGAATGGGAAGGGTGGCTCTTCTCCCCGGATTTGTACCACGTGGCCTGCACCCCACCCCCCACAGAAGCTCACACCAGAGCCCCCCTCAGACCAGAGCTACAGAAGCCTTAATTACCACCCAGTCCCCTGTCTGGCTCCCTGGTCTGCTGCACTGCCTAATCAGTCTTCTTTGACTTGAAATTCAATATCCCCTGCAGAAAGTCTGCAATGGCGCTTTAAAGTTATTTGCATCCACTCTGAGGAATGTTTTTAGTTCTAGTTCTAAATTGAGTGTCTTCATGGTTTCAATCCCCCCGATAAGCAGGGCAGCTGGATTCTACAGAAACCACACAGGGCCACAGTTCTTAGTCACGTCAGGGAATTGGTGCATAAATAACTGACAGCATCGTAAATCTCTTCATGGCCGGTAGGAAACGGAAGTAACCAGTGTGAGTCAGTAAAACAGTTATACAATGTGAAGAGTTTTGTTCCAAGACAAGTAAGGCATGCATGCCTACCCTGATTTGTGGAGGGCTCTCTAGGCGATCAGCTGAGTTCCCACTGGAAATCATGCTATATAATTTGGCTTGGACATATTCCGGACATAAGGGTGTAGCCATTAACCACCCCAGTCCTCATACACCGCCATACAGGAGAGCTTAATATCATGCCAGGGAGATCAATCTTCTCTTTCAACCCCAGGTTGCCTGCCAGCCCCCCATTCTTCCTGATGTGGCAGAGACCGGGCAGCAAGAGGGAGAATGACTTCAAGCCCAGTTCTCCTACTTAGTATTCACTTTGAGTAGGTAACACACATCTCAAAAGGGTGGGGAGCCTCAATAAGTAGGCCTGTGAGTCAGGTGCCCAGCAGAGGACTGGCTGGACCCACCTACACCCAGTCTGTCACTTCCTTCCCATCCCTCTTGGCCTTCCACACTTCACCACGTGCTCAGTGGCTCAGTCATATCCAACTCTTTGCAACCCTGTGGATTGTAGCCCGCCAGGCTCCTCTATCCATGGGATTCTCCAGGCAAGAATACTGGAGTGGGTTTCCCGTGCCTCCTCCAGCTTATCTTCCCAACCCAGGGGTTGAACCTGAGTCCCCTGATGTCTCCTTGCTTTGTCAGACAGATTCTTTACCACTGAGCCACCTGGGAAACCTCACACGTTACAACCTCTTCCTGCAAATAGTACCTCTCGCTCCTAGATGGAGGACAAAATCTACCCCCAGCATCACAATCCGCAGCTTTGGCCGTCTGTGTTAGCCCTGTCTGTGGCCCAGTAATGCACAGCCAGCATCAGAATTTATCTCAAGGTGACACTTGTAATGGATGATTGCAGCACTTCTTAATCCATTTATGTAATCCTCTCTGCTTTGCTTGCAGTTATTTTCAGGGTTTTAGCAGCAATGAAATGGTTCCTTTCCCAAGACAGAGTTCATTTAATTTCAAACTCGATTGATTATAGCTAAACTTATGATATGTCTTTGCAAAGGAAGAAAGAAACAGCCATCAATTATGCATGGTAATTATTTAGCATTTCTGCAGCTCCCACAGTGTCCTGGGCTCAGCATGTGAGAGTTGGGGTAAAATCCCTGCCCTTGAGAATCAAAGGCACACAGGGCAGAGCATGAGTCCACTTGCTGTTGAATTCCTTATTCAAGGGGGTCATCGGCCACATGGCCAGCATTTTAGCTGACTTCATGGGGTTAAGTGGAATCTTCATCCATTTGTGCCTTCTTTCATTTCTGTCTTATTCAGATGCATTCTACTGACAGCATCCTTAGCCTTTGACCTCTACCCCAAAAGAGCACTCCTTACTACTCCTCACGCAGTTTTGGTTTAGGACTAAGACATTTAATGGGGTTAAAATCAGAGTAAGTCTGATGACAATTGCCTGACGTTTGTGGGATTCCTCCTGCAGTAGCCTCACTGGTGACAAAGGAAGTGCATTCAGAAATGGTATGGAACCCGGAAATGGACAAAGGACTTTCCCCTAACTGCATTCTTGTGAGGAGATATTCATGTACGTGCTCACCCGCCAGAGGATTTGAATCCCAAATAGATGGATGATTAGATGGATTTTGAGACCACAAGTTAAAATATAATTTATACAGTACAATAATACAAATGTAACTCAAGTAAAATATTAATGACTAAAATCTGAAAATTTAGTGTAATACTCTTAATTCAAAGAAGTCCTGATAGCCAACCCCCCAGATAATTATTTACATAGAATAATGACCAAAAGAAATAGAAGAGGCAGATCTGAAAACAAAAATTTTTTTAAATTATTGACCATTTGACTTTAAAGGGAAAACCTGGAGAAACTGAATCAAGATGAATGATAAAAACCAGATTGAATACCAGGCACTCTGCTTTCAATACTTCAAATATTGCTGAAATAAGTAAAGTTACACAATTTGCATTTTGTAGATGCAAGAAACAGAAGTATAGAGGAGTCAGGTAACTTACCAACTGAAAGGAGATATAGCCATGAGTTAATGCTGCTGTGGATTAACGGCAGAGCCCAAGCACTTAACCACTACCCTATACTGCCATCTAGGATGCAATGCACAAATATGCATCATATCCCCAACCTCCAAATTCCTCATCCTTTGACATTTTGCTTAACCTTGGAGTTACAATGAAGCTAAAACTTTTTATTCATCACATTTACTTGTAGAATTTCACTGTCGGATCAATAAATTAAAATAATTCTCCCTAATGTGTCCCTGATATAATTCAAACTATATTAAGTAATGGCTTAGAGTCAGGAGTAGTTTAAAGTCAAGAAGGTATATATATATACATTTGCACATACACACACACACACACACACATATGTTTTTTAAGGTAAAGACAATTATTTTAAATTGCTGAATGTTTTCTTTTCTTTCATTGGAACTCTTTTTTTTTTTTTTTTTTTGTTTGCATTAGAAAGGTGCAAGAAAAATTGAGCCAAGATTTAGCTAAGTTTTTGAAGGTCATTTTGTTTTCTCTTTGCTGTTGTTGATTTTTTTTTTTTTTTGAAGGTGAAGAGAGGACCAAAAGAGAAATTAGATTTTCCACCTATGGTATTGGAGAAGGAAATGGCAACCCACTCCAGTATTCTTGCCTGGAAAATCCCATGGACAGAGGAACCTGGTGGGCTACAGTCAACAAGGTCGCAGAGTCGGACATGACTGAGCATGCGACACTCACCTTTGGTATTTGGGGTAGTAGTTGAGATCCCGTGAATAGGGTCAATCCCTGGGTTACGGCTGTCCTCACAGAATCTCCCCACCTTGCTCCCAAAATGCATGCTGAGTGTTTATGCCACAGTCATGCACTTGATTACCTAGCGCCTGTGTTTCTTACAGTTGACCTGGACAGGCTCAATGACGATGTCAAGCGTTACAGTTGCACTCCCAGGAATTACTCCGTCAACTTGAGAGAAGAGCTGAAGCTTACCAATGTGGTCTTCTTTCCACGCTGCCTCCTTGTGCAGCGTTGTGGAGGAAACTGTGGCTGTGGAACTGTCAACTGGAAGTCCTGTGCATGCAATTCAGGGAAAACTGTGAAAAAGTATCACGAGGTATGCCGTTTCCAGAATTTTCTTGTTGCAGTGCTGCGCTGGGCCCTTTAGCAGCTACAACCGTCCTGTAATCTCTAGGGTGCTGGGACACTGGGCCATCGCATTGGTTATTCAGGTTGTTCACTGCACAGGGACCCCTCCCAGTGAGATGACTGCGGAATTGTACTTGAGCTGAACTTGCAAAGGCAGGTCTCTGGGGAGGGTGTGGGTCCATCCTGAAGTAGGGATTCCTTTTTCTAACCCTTATTCATAATATATATGTGGCCTGACAATGGTCTTGTTAGTATACACAACCGAATGCATGATGCAATAATTTGAGAGCTTACTTACAGAAATATAATGGGATTCATTTCACAGCATATGACTACAAATCCAGGTTACTTTAAGAGAATACTAAGAGCTAATCTTAAATTCAATCAACTCATTGAAAAATGAATCAGGGTAAAAATAGCAAAGTATAAATTGTCAGAAAAGATACTTTGTCAGAGACTTTTTCAATCTCTAATTATGGAAATATTTTTCTTCCAGAAGTACTAATTTTTCCTAAATATAACTGCGTGCTCTGGGGAATCAGCTCTGAAATTATGCAAAAGTAAACAAAAGTAAACATAAAGATGTAAGAGGAATGAAAATTTAAGGAGAGCAGCAACTTTTAATGATAATAACAGGAAATACACATAAGTCTTTACAGTGTACCAGACATCATTATAAGCGATCATTAGCTCACTTGGCAGTTTCTCCACATGTTGTCAGGAGATGCTATTTGTATTCCCTTGTTATAGATGAATAAACTGAAGCCTGAGAGGAACAGTGGATTGACCAGTGTGACTTGGTCAGCAACTCAGAGAAATGGAACCTAAACTGATCCACTGTTTCTAAAGTCTATATATATACTTACCAACGGTAACACTGAGCACTCTCATTTTAAATGTATAGCACGTTATTGAAGATTAAAGGAACAGTGGACTTAAGCGGAGTTAGAGCTACTCTTGACACTGACAGCAACTCTATCACTTCCTGATTATGCAAGTCACTAAAGTTTAGAGAGCCAGTTTTCATGTATGTGAAATAGGATTTAAGAAATTATATGATAACCCCATACAGGGTGGCTCTGGGGAATCAAAGCAGTGCATATGAAGTGCATTTTGTAAGAGGTAAAATACCATATTGAACTATGTTTAAAATATAAAATATGAACCAAACACTATTGTTAGGAATTATTGTTTGAGTTGCTTTTCATCCATCAAAAGTATCCATCAAAACAAAGGAATAGATGGTGCCCCCTAAATAAAATCTCCCACTTTACACAACCACTTTGTTATCCTGAAAACAATAAAACAATAATCAGTTAAGAGGTAATTACTGAGCTAAATGAAAAGGGATTCGTCATAAGTGGTATTTTCAACGTGGGAAAAGTAGGAGCTTGGAGGCCACAATAACCCTGCTTACCTCAGATAGATGCAGACACGATTTGAGACCTCCACAGAGCATGTTTTCTTAGTAACAAGAATTTCTTACTTCACCTCACATTTTTCAAAGGGAAAAAAAAAATCTGTTCTCATATCCAGAGAATGCTGTTGTCTGTGTTCATTGTGTTTTATTTTTGTATGACCTGATGAACTCTAGATTGGACTTTGTCCTTTGTGTCTAAGAACCTGAATGTTGTAATGTTGAGTCATACACTGAGGACAAATGCAGAATGCAATAATTTGGTTTGCATTAAAATAAGCCAAGAAGTGACAAGATCTCTACCTAGTCTTTACTGTGAGGAAAATATGTAAGTTCAGGCTTTTGATGCTTTATTTTCATCTTGACTCTCCTCTCAGAGAGAAGTTGTAGTTTAATTTTTTTTAATTGCTTATTGCGGAAACACAGTTAAACACACACCCAAAAGGGCCCTCACCTCCCAGACAGTTAACTCGGAAAGAATCTGAAGGGTCCTTTTCTTAGGTCTATTGTCTCTCTGCACAGAGGCTGTTACCTGCAAGTTTCTATTCACAATTAATATCTAGGAGGCAAAGCCCTTGATCTCTTTGTTCAGTCACATGAGTGGGTCTAAAATGTGGAATCTTTTTGAAACTGCTATCTAAAGCATCTCTGTGGAATGTGTCATGATATTTTTACTTCTCGGAGTCTGCTGAGCTCTGTGCAAAATCACTCTGCTGAGTTCTGGACAAAAGGACAAAAGCGCATCAATCACTCCATCAGTTACTGCACACCTGGAACACATGCAGCTGACACGATTTCCCCAGCCTCCTAAAATGCCCTTGAAGTACGTCCCAGGCATCATGCTGTCCAGGAGGCTTGTTCCATTTCCAGAAATAGGGGTTGCTCGGGCTCAGTCTCGTGAGGCAAGAATCCTTGTCCTCTCTTCTCTTAGTTTTGGCCGTGTAGTCTTAATACAGAGAAATGAGAAACTGGTCTCCCCGCCTCCTGGTTGGAACTGATGAGATGGGAAATGAGTTTTTATGAGATGAGCACCCTTAAGGGGGTGACTAGAACTTGCCACCTAAGCAGGCCTCTATGATTCTCCACAGATATTTCAAGGCTCAACATTTAAGGAATAAAATCTAAGAAATTAAACTGTATAATGATAAAATTATCAATAATTAGAAATTATAAATAAAAGGAAGTTAAGATCTTTGCTCTTTCCCCAGGTCACATGACTTCTCCTTGTAGAAATCTGAGCATTTTGCACTGTGCAATAAAATGCTCCATCTGTACAATTCCCTCTTCTGAAAAGTTTGTAGGTATCCTGCTAAAGTATTCTTCCTCTTTCCTAGCAACCATTCCTTCTCTTGGAATATATAGAATATAAAAAATACCTTCGGTGGGGATTTTAAAAAGAGAAAATTCCAGAAAACATACTTACTCTGTAGACTATTAGAGGATGCTATTATTTTAGTCTTATCTTCCCTTGTTAGTGTATAATGAAGGGATGTTCCCTAGAAATATATTGACCTTTTAGATTAATACTTACTATTCTATTTTTTCTTAAGCATTTGGTCTCCTGGCTATGTCCATTCAGTCAACAGTCAAAAGCTTAGGAGGCAACAGAGAAAGACAAGTTAATTTTCACTGTCCTACCTCTCATGATTTTGTCCCAATGCTGGCACAACTGCCCTATCTGTTAGAACTTTCCGCAGTGATGAGAGAGTTCCATATCGGGACTATCCAGTCTGATAGTCACTAGCAACTTGTGGCTACAGAGCACTTGAAATGTGTGTACTGCAAATGAGAAACTGAATTTTTAAATTTTATTTAATTTAAACTAATTTGAATGAGAAACTGAATTTTTAAATTTTATTTAATTTAAACTAATTTGAATGTAAATAGCTGCACATGGTCAGGGGCTCCGATAGTGAACAGCATAAGCCAAGACACAACTCTCTCTGGCACTTACAGCATCTAAACCATTCCAGTCGCTTGCATCATGAAAAAATTACTGTGAATGACTTTTTTAACTTTACATTAAATATATAAAAATTTTGTATTAAAAATTTGTTGCCCATTAAACATAAGAGGTAGAAGATATAAGCAGATATTTACATATGAAACAAAAGATTGATTGGCAATAATAAAATATTGAGATTTAGACTTGAGATAAAAGAATGGTACTTGTAATTTTTACATGTTTTAAGCATCTGCCATTGAAACAAATTTAGCTAAAATCGCAAATTGAGACCAAGAAGACAGGAAAACAATATTTTTCCAAAAGTTTCTACTCTATGGTAAAGGCAATGAATTTGAGGGTTATGATTATTTTAAAAAGTCACAAAAATCTTTATTCTTTTCCCGGAAACAGCATTTCTAGAGCTTATGGCAGCTTAAGTCTCCCTACTTCTTGCTCCCTCTTTGAGTGAGACCTTGAGAAGATTCTCTTGCAGGCCTTTCCTGTCTGTTCCTATAAGAGACAACAGAGACAGAGAAAATCACACAACTGAAGAGAGAATATGTGGATTCACATGAGAGGCCACCTCGGGCCAGCCACCTAAAATTCCCCAGGGCCTCGGGTTTCCCTTTACTCCCTATGATAACCTACAATTTTGAGTTCTCAGACAGATCTGAAATTATATGATATCTGTTCACCACTCCCTAAATCTTATCTTGCCGAGATTGTGTTAGGAATATAAACAAGTTGGTGGTTGAAATGCTAAGAAAATACAAAAGAACAAAGATATGATCTGGAACATTTAAAGTGTATAGATTATGTGTAAAAAAGTTATCCACCCACCATTAGTAACACCTGTGCTGCTTACCTCTGGGGAATCCTGGAACAATGAAAGCCTCTGAAGGCTGTAAAGCACTCAACAGACGTGGGTGGAATATCCTGAGAGTGTGGTCGGGCTTGCTCTGTTCTGACTCCCTCACAGCCTTGATAACTTACTGGTGCCGGGACCCTCCAAGTACAGCAAAGTGCATACATCCTTTTCCTTGTAGATCTGGATTCATGTTAAGCCTTCTTGCCAAAGTTTAGCAAACCTGCCTTCGGGCATGATACTCCCCAACTAGACAAAGACCCATTTGTGACATGAATGATACTCATTGTTAATGCCGTGCTCTGAAACTTGGTGCCCAGCTCAGCTTCCATCATGTTTTCTGCAATTGGTGCACTGAATATGTAGTCCTTAATCCTCTAAAATACTGTTAAAATCATTTATCTATTTCAGTTCAGTTCAGTTAAGTCGCTCAGTCGTGTCCGACTCTTTGCGACCCTGTGAATCGCAGCACGCCAGGCATCCCTGTCCATCACCAACTGCCGGAGTTTACTCAAACTCATGCCCATCGAGTCCGTGATGCCATCCAGCTATCTCATCCTCTGTCGACCCCTTCTCCTCCTGCCCCCAAACCCTCCCAGCATCAGGGTCTTTTCCAATGAGTCAACTCTTCGCATGAGGTGGCCAAAGTACTGGAGTTTCAGCTTCAGCATCTGTCCTTCCAATGAACACCCAGGACTGATTTCCTTCAGGATGGACTGGTTGGGTCTCCTTGCAGTCCAAGGGACTCTCAAGAGTCTTCTCCAACACCACAGTTCAAAAGCATCAATTTTTCGGCACTCAGCTTTCTTTACAGTCCAACTCTCACATCCATACATGACAACTGGAAACACCATAGCCTTGACTAGATGGACCTTTGTTGGCAAAGTAATGTCTCTGCTTTTTAATATGCTATCTAAGTTGGTCATAACTTTCCTTCCAAGCAGGAATCATCTTTTAATTTCATGGCTGCAATCACCATCTGCAGTGATTTTGGAGCCCAAAAAAATAAAGTCTGACACTGTTTCCACTGTTTCCCCATCTATTTGCCATGAAGTGATGGGACCAGATGCCATGATCTTAGTTTTCTGAATGTTAAGCTTTAAGCCAACTTTTTCACTCTCCTCTTTCACTTTCATCAAGAGGCTTTTTAGTTCCTCTTCACTTTCTGCCATAAGGGTGGTGTCATCTGCATATCTGAGGTTATTGATATTTCTCCCAGCAATCTTGATTCTAGCTTATGCTTCTTCCAGCCCAGCGTTTCTCATGATGTACTCTGCATATAAGTTAAATAAGCAGGGTGACAAGATACAGCCTTGACGTACTCCTTTTCCTATTTGGAACCAGTCTGTTGTTCCATGTCCAGTTCTAACTGTTGCTTTCTGACCTGCATATAGGTTTCTCAAGAGGTGGGTCAGGTGGTCTGGTATTCCCATCTCTTTCAGAATTTTCCACAGTTTATTGTGATCCACGCAGTCAAAGGCTTTGGCATAGTCAATAAAGCAGAAATAGATGTTTTTCTGGAACTCTCTTGCTTTTTCAATGATCCAGAGGATGTTGTCAATTTGATCTCTGGTTCCTCTGCCTTTTCTAAAACCAGCTTGAACATCTGGAAGTCCTCAGTTCACGTATTGCTGAAGCCTGGGTTGGAGAATTTTGAGCATTACTTTGCTAGCGTGTGAGATGAGTGCAATCGTGCGGTAGTTTGAGCATTCTTTGGGATTGCCTTTCTTTGGGATTGGAATGAAAACTGACCTTTTCCAGTCCTGTGGCCACTGCTGAGTTTTCCAAATTTGCTGGCATATTGAGTGCAGCACTTTCACAGCATCATCTTTCAGGATTTGAAACAGCTCAACTGGAATTCCTATTTAAGTCCTCTAAAGGTAGAACTGTGGCTGAATACACCCCAGAGTGCTCACAAGAAAATTTCGATTATAAGTAAATGTCCACAGATGTCAAAATTGCATTTTCAAAATTCATGAGGGTTGTATAGAACCACACTATAAGCCCAGCCTTTAGTCACCTTCATACCTAGCTTGTCAGAGAAATGTGCTGAACTCTGTTATTTGTGTCTTTCTTATTGAGGACTGTATCTCAGGACTTGGTATCACTCCTTCCCTTACAACTTTCAATCTCCCTTGAAACTACTACCTTCAAGTTGGACAGTTACCCAGGTAGAAAATAATATGTTTTCTCATCTCAAAATATTTTTGCTTGTAGTCACTTTAGATTTCAGAAAGGTTGACTACCAGACCTTAAAAATCTTAACTGTATGCACATTTTTATAAAGTCTACAAGCATGAAAGAAGTCATAAAGTAAGGAAAAATATGAAGCTTTTTTCCTTAGGAAAGTGTGTATACTGAATGCTGCCTGCTTTAGAAGTTGGGTGAATCTTAAGTAAACCCTTAATGATTTGGGTTTATACAGGGCACGTGTCCTAAAATATGTACTTGTGTTCCTCCATCAGCCATTAATTTGAAAACTGTTACAAGGCCTTAACGACCTTTCTTTAATATTTCCAATAAACAAGAACCCAACTCAGCAGGTAGCTTTTCTGTCTAGTACTGTTTTATTACTGTAATAACTTTATGGCAATGATTCATTCAGTGGTTTATTGGCAACAAAGAGAGTAACTGTAGTAAATATCTTTTGTGATATGGTAATTTGCAAACTGAGCATCTTCGATTTTGTTTAGTGGTATGAAAGCCACCAACTGCTTCAGTCATTCTCCATTTAATAAAAATCAACTTTCCCTGGCTTCATGTGGTTTTTCCAGATGGTGGAGAAGGGTCAAGAAGGCCATTTTCACCCATAGGTGATAAGAAACGGCTGGCTGCTCCTCCATGGATTTTTATTTCAGTGTGTGTGCTTGCAGCAGTGAATCATAGAGCAGAAAATAGGAAAGCATTTTGTGAAGGTACCTATTAGTGAGTGTCCTACAGCGACTGTAATTAATTCAACGGTTCCTTCCCTTTAAAGGTGACCAGATAACCCAGAGACAGTTTGCTTTTTCAGATAAAGGCTTTTCATTTTTCTTTTAACTTTTCATGCTCTCTCAAATCAGCTTTGCTTTCTTCCTCCGTTCAATGCTGTGTACCTGAACCTAAGACTATTACATGGTCTGAAAGCTTTGAACATCAGCCCTGTGATCAGCCAGTAAAGCAGTCCAATTTCCACTTTGTTCAAACAGTGCTTTCCTGTCTTGTCTGGAAAAGTGTCTGCCAATTCATTTTTCTCCTCTTATCAGCAAAACACATATATACTGGGCTAACGTGGCTTAATATAAAACACAGGGAAAATCCCTGAACAATCAGGACACCAGTTAGAAAAAACTGGCCAGGCTCGGCTCTCATTCCAAAGCACACACTTTCATTTCTCATCAAATGCGGAAGCAAATCAACGGAGCACTGATTTTATAGATGTCAGTCATGGCAACTTATTAGGCTTTGATAATGGTCTTTTTAAAAAAGAGAATATTTATCATCTGCTCAGCTTCTTAGGAATCATTTTATTCCCCTGAATAGTTCAACCTCCAGATCTGGTTTATTAGGGTTGGAAAATAGTGACTAATATTAGAGAAATTCTTGGCTAAGTTGCAGGAACCCAAGCTTTAAGCTCTTCCAGGGCACTCTGACCAAGTGTGGCACAGGAGGGCTTTCCTATCTATCCTAGCAGGGTATTTAATATCCCACAATGCAATAAACACTTCTTCCATGCTTTGGTTACTTAGTTTTTCATGGAGAAGCAACAGTTTTTATTTTCTTTAGAGATGAAGCAGGAGTGAACATGGGAGCAGGGAAAGGAAAATATCATTGTCACTGTGCTCTCAGTACAGAAATTCTGTTTCAAAATCGTAAAAGACTTGCAAGTCATGCAAAGCATAGGCCACTTCATTGTGGCCTCTGGGTTGGTTTGTCTTGCGCCCCTGCCCTTGTTGGAGGTTGGGGTAGAAGTGAGGTAGGAGGAGACAGGAAAGAGAGGCTGTGAACATAGGTTCCCATACTGTGACTGGCAGCGTCACCCACCACGGCCACCGGGGTGTATCCCACTGGAAACCTACTGTGTTCCCAACACGCTGCTGACCAGAACAGACAAAAGTCCACCTTCCCAGTCAGGGCACGCGCTGGGCCACATGGAGACAAACTCTGGTGACGCCAGTCACCGACTCTGCAACCTTAGTCTCTCTCTTCCCTATCTGAGACAGTATTATAAAAGTACCTAAATCATAGTGTTACAGTGATACTCAAAACGTCTAATACTTCCAGTCATAGCAGTGTGTAGCATCTAACAAATACTCAATGATGTTAGTAATTATTTATGCTATCCTTGCCCTCAAAGCATTCGTTAATAGAAAGCGTATGTCATATGAAACTATGTGATGCATAGTGTAAGTTCAGTGAAATTTAGGTAAAAAGGATAATGTAATTAGCTATCAAAACTGGCGCTGGGACTAGCTTTACCATAAGCCAGTATTTTTGTGCCTCCCTCATGAACTCTTCTAGGCCATTCCTTCCCACCCCATCCCCCAACCCCAGTTTGTACTCACAAAAGTACAAATATCCTTTTGAAGCTCTTCTCTAAGTGGGACTAGGTATTTCACTCTGTGTTATCAGAGCCCAGGCTCCTTACTTTACTGAACATTGAACGAATGACCTGCTCCACAGAACTCTTATGGAAAAACAGGCTAAATGTTGGGACTTACCTGGTGGTCCAGTGCTTAAGAATATGTCTTGCAATGCAGGGGACACAGGTTCAGTCCCTGGTCAGAGAACTAAGTTCCCACATGCTGTGGAGCAGTTAAGCCCGCATGCCACCACCACTGAGTCCGTGCCCTCCGGAGGCCATGTGCCATGCCGAGAGCGTCTGTGTGCCCCAGTGAAAGCTCCTGCAGGGCCCAGTGAAGATCTCGCACACCACAACTAAGGTGCAATACAGCCAAATACATAAATATCACCCCCTCGATGCTTTAAAAAGGTAAACGCTAAAGTAAAGTGGATGCATGGGGACTGAGGGCTCTAGGCCTGTTTTCCTAGTAGATGGTTTTGATTTGCTTATAACATGAAACAGGTAATGTGAGGATGAGGACATTGCTAGGAAGATAATCCACAGTAGAAAAATTGGGGGCATGCCATGAAAACTTACACAGCCTAGAAAACAAGATTTCCTCGCATCTAATCTTCATCTCGGAGCAAAATCTTCATACCAAGCATCAGGGCCCATTTCAGTTCACACGTGTGCCTGACACACCTGTGAGATACAGAGGGAAACTGCAGCCACATTAGAGAGGCGCTGGTCCTTGGGTCCTAGTGTGCTGGGAGTCCAGAGAGCAACGCACTGTTGTTCAGACCTGAGTTGACAGAAGACCCTGGCACCTGGCCTCCCTTATAATCTCAGTTTTCTAGCTTTTACTGTGAGTAAAGACGCCTTCTCTATTGTATGACAAGGTTTGTCTTAGGGCAGACAAAATAGTGCATAGGTGCAAATTTTTTTTAAACTACAAAATGCTACATAGTTGTATGGTAGTATGATGCAGAGTTTAAAGTCTAAAAGGGAAAATAGAACAGAATCAAAAATGAAAGCTAACAGGAGCCTAAGAATATACATAAAGAAGCAATTAAATTGACTGTATATATATTAGCTATATATACATAAATACTGTATATATATTTACATATATGGTATAATGTATCTGTATATGATGTATATGATGTTTATGTATATGATGGCAAATATTGACTTCAGTGAAGGCCACACTAGGGAAGAAGTGTTAGCTTCTATTTAAACTTAAAAATTTTTTAAATCACATTTACACCTATCAATGTGAAAATTTAAGGATGTGATTTATTCAAGAAATGTTGGATTGTTTCAAAGGTATTAATATGCAAACATTTTAGAAAACATGATCTCTTTTGAATTGTAAATTCGATATGTAAGATCGAATATGTAAGAACACATTGTGTGTAAGAACATACACACATTTTCAGTTGTTTATGACCACTAAGGAGGCAAAATGTCTTAACCTCACCCACGCATTTAGCCACGCCAGCACTTTTGTGGGGCGGGGGGTGACGCCCCGGGTCTTTGTTGCTGCACATGGGCTTTCTCTAGCTGTGAGCAGGGGCTGCTCTTCTGTGACTCAAGGGCTTCTCACTGCGGTGGCCTCTGCCACCAGGTGCAGGTGGAGAACGTGGGGTCTGCCCAGACCAGTGGCAGGCGGATTCTTAACCACTCTCCCGGGAAGTGCCCATACCAGCGTATTAGGTCATAACTGTATCCGTTGTCCTGTCCACAGAGAGAGTGATATTCTCAGTATTGTATTTATCCATAACACATGCTTTAGTCAGAAGACTCTTTGTGATATTAATAATATTTGGGACAGCACTTGGCACAAAGCAGGCCCTCAGAAAGTGATCAGTAAACACCTGCTCAGACCCCTGCAGTCCTCATGACCCGGCAGGTAGGTAATGCAGGAGGCATTGCTCTGTGATCAGTGGATTCCATTACTTTAAGGAGTCGGTGACTGTCTATAACAACATTTGTACGTGTTCATTCTAAGAGTGAGCCTGTAGATTTCATCGGATCCTCAAAGGCTTAAGAACCAGTTGTCATAAAGAGAATAAGTGGTATGTAATTGAGTTAAATCCCAGGTACTTTCTAACAGGAAATGCTTCTTGTCCTAGGTGTTAAAGTTTGAACCTGGCCATTTCAAGAGGAGGGGCAGAGCGAAGCACATGGCTCTCGTTGACATCCAGTTGGATCACCATGAGCGGTGCGACTGTATCTGCAGCTCAAGACCACCTCGATAAGAGAATGTGCATGTACTTTCATTAAACATGAAAGAACCTTTATTTTGAGAAGGGTGTGGTAAGAGACCCCTTTCCCACCAGCAACCGAACTTACCATTAGCCTGCAAAGGAATGAATACAAGTGGTAGCTGACTTTCAACCTAGCTTTGTTAGTGCCATGACAAGTAGAAAGGTGTATCATCAACCTCTATATCCAAGAATATAGGATTGCATTTAATAATAGTGTCTGAGGATATATATATATATATATATATAGATATATATATATATATCATCTCCATGTCTCTGTGTAAATAGACCAAATGGTTTACTCAGTATATATAACCAGGTACACCAGTGCTTACATATGGTTTAATTATTTAGACTCTTAAAATCTGACAAAATAAGGGACATAGCAAATACATTAAACATGTCTTTGGAAGATTAATTTGTTTGTTTTTAAGTTTTGAATCACAAAACAATTTTGGATCTTGCTCTTTTAAAGAAAGCACCTTTTATATTAAAAATTAAATAAATGAGCATTTCTTGTGCATACATCTTAATTATAAAAAGAGGGAAATATGGTTTCTGGGAAGAGATACATTCCTAGCCGTTTTTCTCATGAGATGTACTACATACTTAGCTATATAGACAATAGTTACCTGTCTCCAAAAGCATGTCATCATAATATAGGTGCTTTAGAAATAAAGCCCTTAAGTCTTCTCTTAGTGTATCTTGCCAAGGCATGCAAACTCATTAACACCTGTCTTCAAAAAATTCTCACAAGGTTTATTAATATTATCCTATGAGAAATAATGTATAAACTGAAGCAGAATTTTGAATTGTTTCTTCTCAAAACCTCTCCACAAAAGTAACTCCTTTAGAGAATGTCATGGGGACTCTCTATGAGCCTTTCAAAATAATGCTCACTGGAAAGTTTGAGCAGTTGAAAGTAAAAAAATGTGAGCATTGAAATATTAACATAACTGGGAGTGGGATGGAATATTTGATTGAAATCCATATTTAATAATGACTCATACTCTCCGAATTATGCCAATTAATTTTATGTATCTTGCTTTTGTGTTCCTATCTCCTCCATATCTCTTCCTATCTCTTCCATATATATATATGTTTATCTGTTTATGAGTTTATGAGTCATTATTAAATGAGACAATGTATATATATATATATATATATATACAATGGCATTTTATATTTGGCAAGCCATCATGGATTACTTATAGCCCAGAAGCTTTTGTGCATTAAAGCAACCCAATTTCATTGATGTAAATTCCTAACTGTGTACTCACTGTTCAATTCAGTTGAACTCCTGTTTCTGAACTAAGTGAAAGGAGACCTGGGGTCTCGGGTTCTTTCCAAATCTATGGCACTTGTTCTAAGAAGCCTCACTGCAAATTGTGAGAGCACCAGGTTGGCCCTGCTCTACCCTAGGAAATGGTTTTTGCATTGGTAGTTATTATTGGTACTTAGAGTAATTTTTCCGCCTTGGCTCCTTAATGTCTGTTAAGGCCTCAGGGACTGACTGCAAGCGTAGGAAGTGATTCATCATTCTCCAAAGGAAGACTCTAAGAGAGCAATACTAAAATTAAGATAGCTCTGGAGCCGCTCAGAGAAAAGGACATTTTTCTTCTCGCTTTGAAATAAAAAAGGAGAGCTGCTTCCTTCCCTGAGTCCAGGGCCCTACTGAACACAGCTAAGTCAAATGAGGGTGTGTGACTGGGGCTCATTAAGTCTCAGTGTCAGATGAACAGCCTATATATATTTGGATTTCTGAGCATGATGCTTTCAGGACCAAGTTCTCAAGTATCTTTAGGAGCTCATTTCTGTTCAGCTCTTTGAAAGGTCAATGCTTATTGAAGATATTCCCTCAAAACTTCCCTGAAAGTGTCCAGTGTTTTTACCTCAAAGGATGACTGGTAAAAAGAGATGCTCTATTGTTAAGTTGTCCAAAATCCAGAGCGCAGCCAGACCCTCTAATAATCAGGAACCGCTCTTCCCCTGCAAGCCTCTTGAAAGCTTCCTGTGAAAACATAGGATTCCTGGACCAAAACCAAAATTTGAGTTATATCATTCTAACTTGTTCAACTGTTAAGTATGAAAAATTAGAGTGTTCTACCCAATTTTCAATAAACCTTCCAGGCTGCAATAACCAGGATGGTTTTCAGTTAAAGCCCTATCTCAACTTTTTATTTATTAGCTGCCATGTAAGCATGCATTCTCACTCACTTCTTTTTTTTTTTTCTTTCCTGAGTGTTTTATTAAAACTTCTCCCTTGGTTATCTGTTATCTATTGCACTTCCAACATGTAGCCAATAAATCTGTTTCATTGCCATCAAAGGAATAAAAAGCTCACCGTACAAATTACATTTCAAAACAAATCCTAATAAATCCTCATTTCTGCATGGCTCATTCACCTGGAATAATGCCTTCTGTTCAATATGTTATAGGGCAGAGCACTTTCATAAGAGGAATTTTTTCTGGTTTTTTTTTTTTTTTTTTTTTTGGTCATATTAGTAACATGCAGCTTTTTCCTCCCATAGCGTTTTCTGTAACAAATGTAATTTGCCTCTTATCTTCATGAAAAATAAATATTGCTTACAAACAAAGCTACTCCATTATTTAGTACTCAACTGCAGTTTTAAAAGGTGCACAATGATACAGACTCACTTCCCCAAATACATGCAGCTGTCTGGAGTGACAAGGTTGGGTGAGTTCTGTGGGCCTGGTTTTAGAACATTGTTCCCTGAAAACAGGATTTTACCCTGTCCCTTCTGGAAGCCACTGGAAACCAGAAATGAGATGAGACTTGAGTTTTGTTTTTTTTGCTGCTCTTGGTGCTTCTTTGTTTGACTGTTTGTTTCCCTGCAGGCTTTTAGTAGACGATATCCTCCTCCGACACTCTCGCTTTGGAGAATCCACAGGCTCTCTCTCCTTTCAGGCCTGAAATCAATAACATTAAGTTCACCCTCACACCTTCACCCATTTAGATGAACACCACAGCTGGTGGGTCAGTGTTAACCAACCCCCTCAACAGAATGCCTAAACCTGCAAGATACTTTAAAGTTATCCCAGATATTTCAAAATACTAGATTTGAAGATCATATATAGTTCCCTTATAACATGCGTGCTTTCAGTAAATTACAAACCATGTAAAATTATGCGAAGGCAGATGATCAATCTGGTAGCATTTGTAAGGATTCCTGGGAAGTGATCTGTGGGACCTGGGGGCTTTCCTTCCAGCAGGTGGAGGCCAAATGTGTCATAGTGCATCAGAGAGAAAGCTAGATGTCCTTGGATATAGTGACAAATCTGACACTTTCTGGACCTGCTTAGGGGCTACTCTCCCACAGAGTTTGGTGTGTGCCTTGTTGGTGGGGGGAGGCGAAGAGACAAAGCCTAAAGAGAGCTCATCTTGCTTTAAGAACTTTTGCTTTTGCCTGTAGTCTTGGTCTTCATCATCCCAGTGAAGACAGGATGGCAACTGCACAGTGTTGGGTGAAACTCTGCCACTTTGTTTAGTTCAGTAGTGTTGGGTTTTTGGGGAAAGGGAGTAGAGACATGTATTTTGTGGCAAGGATCAATTTTACCACTGGAAATATCAGCTAACATGGAGTCAAAGTATGGGGAATCATACTAGTCATAGATATATAAGCAGTATTTTAATGCAGATATGTTAAGAATGTCATTTTATTTCCTGAAATGCACACACGTCCAGTTTTCTATTAAGAGTAACTCAATAGATGTCCAAATTGTTCATATTCTCCTAGGATCCTCTGGTAGAACATTATGTTCATAGATTAGCATTCATGCCTGAAATCCTAGGAAATACAATTTTGTTTATTGATAGCTCTGATCAAATATGCTGGAAGAGAGAATATTTATAATTCACTGGTTTTATTGACATTCACTTAAATTCTGTTGTTTTTAATGATCCACTTAAAGACTACATAGGCCTTCAAAACTTAACCCACTGAGATATCTCCTGAATATTGTAGTTAAACCTCAGCAATGGATAAGCAGCTAGCCACTTAATTTAAGATTTTGAGCTTTTTGTTCTTACAGTTCAGAATTTACAAGTTAATCTTTATCTTTTTAAGTAAATTTTATTTGTATAGATATCTCTAAGAATTCTTAAGCAGAACACATTAGAAGAGAGTATGGAGCTGAGTCCATAATAAATGCTAATATACTCAGTGCAGCAAGTCATGGGCCAAGAAATCTTCATTTTCTAATAAAGGCATTTGATTTTCTAATCATTTTAAACTGCTAAGTGCTGGTTTCCAAGCTTAGTGGCCAGGAACAAAATGTTAAAATCACCCTTGGGTTCAATTTATATTTTAAATAATGCCTGGAATACAAATTCTCTTGTAAGAGCTAGTCTTCCAGTCGTATTCCTTAATCTCCATTTTTGGTTGAGGAAAGATTACAAATTCATTCTCTTCTGTTATCTTCTAGCCTTTCCTTTTTCTCTTTGTGACTTCCACATCTCTCCTCTTCTGACCAATTTCTACCCCCTAGTCTTCAACTTAGAGAAAGTCAGGATGGGTGTGCACTTTAAAAGGCACAGGAAGTGGAGTCATTTGAGGAGATCAGGTCCAATGCATGGTTTACCAAGTGAGAAGTTAATAGGCTAAAATTGCCAACTGTTAAGAAATCACTGTGTTTTGGCAGTTGAACACATTAAGTGAATATTTCCCAATATTTTCCATTTTTATATAAACTTGAGAATATGGTATAGATATTTATGACTTATATCAAAAGAAATTTGGCCATAGCGAATATGGGGGAAACTGGTTAAATGTTTCACATACTCATATGAGGCATGCTTTAGACTTCAAAATGCAAGAACTACAGCAGGGGATAAAACTAGAGAAAGATATTCTAGGTGAAATAAACAAATAAAAAACCCAAAGATTCACTAGGAAAAATACATGAGGTAAATGTGGGCAGTTCAAAGACTAGTGAGGAAAGTATCAGAAAGGAAAGGAATCTATATACAGGAACAATGGGTGATATGTTTGAAAAGGTAGATAAGTACCTGATTATGCAAAATCTTCTGTGGATGGTTAGCAAAAACCCTGTCTTTTACATGTGGGAGAGGAAGCCACAGAGGCTTCTGCGCATAGTGTGAGCTTCAAGCACCATCTGCATCAGAGACAGAGTTAGAAGGCCTTGGGTATAGGAACAAGACTGCCACTTTCCAGACATGTTTTCTTATTTACAAATTGGCAGGATCAGACGTTTTCTAGGTCCTTCCCATAGATCAGTTCTGCAGTTCAGTATTTTGGAAAGTGGCAATCTGCAGGAAGGACAGAGGTGGATACAAGTGATAAACCTCCTAAAGCTGTAGTGAAACCAAGTCCCCCTAAAACTGAAGTCCTCCGCCACCCCTTAAGATGGAGAAGTATCAGAGAAAATGGGGGATTGAAACTGTGCAGGATCCTGTGGTTTCCCCTCCACCCCAGGTACAGAGACCTTTCTTTGTCCCCCATTTCCTGTTTATAGGAAGAAGGTTTCCATCTGCTAGACCCTCCCTGTGTTCCAAAGGGCACATTCAAACAGTGACTATTTAGGGGAGTGAGGGAATGCAGAGAGTACAATAGTGCAGGATGAGACTTGAGCCTGGTTCTTCCAGGGGGGACGTGGGTAACAATTTGATAGTAACTCTGAGCTTGCTGGAACTGAGGCTCCCACCCAGGTGGAGGATGATTACCTCAGGCCTAAAATAAACACTTGGACCTAAGACTGGTTGGAACCAGAAGGCTGATGATTGAAATCTCTGGAACACCACCCTGTTACCTCACCACCACCAAATCAGAGGACAATTCCACACCCTGCAGTGCTCCCTCTCCCCAAATTTTGCTTATTAAAACTTTTTCCCTAAAACCTATCAGTGAGTTCACATCTTTTGAATGAGAGCGGCCCCATACTCCTTGCGTGGTTCCATAACAAATACTCTTTTCTTGGCTCCATACTCGTCCACTTTGGCTTGTTTGGTCTTAGCTTATGTCAGGCACACGAACTTGGGGATGACAACATTAGCAGTGAGACAGGACAAAAGTGAGATCTCAGACACGAGAAGGTGTGTAGGACCTTGTGGTTGTCCAGGATGTGTATTAAAAACCTCTGTCATTGTTGTTCAGTTACTCAGTCCTGTCTGGCTCTTTGCAACCCCGTAGGCTGGCACAGCATGCCTGTCCTTCACCATCTCCTGGAGTTTGATCAAATGCAGCCTTCTTTACAGTGACATGCTCACATCCCTTCATGACTAAGGGCTTCACTGGAAGCTCAACTGGTAAAGAATCTGCTTGCAGTGCAGGACACCCAGCTTCAGTCCCTAGGTCAGGAAGATCCCCTGGTGGAGGGCATGGCAACCCACTCCAGTATCCTTACCTGGAAAATCCCAAGGACAGAGAAGCCGGGAGGGCTACAGTCCATGTGTTGCAAGAGTAGGACATGACTGAGTGACTAAACCACCACCATACTGCCTACTTGGAAAATCATAGCATTGACTACATGGATTTTAGTCACCAAAGTAATATCTCTGCTTTTGAATACGCTGTCTAGGTTGGTCATAGCTTTTCTTCCAAGGAGCAAGCATCTTTTAATTCCATGGCTGCAGTCACTGATTTTGGAGCCTAAGAAAATAAAGTCTGTCACTGTTTCCATTGTTTCCCCTTCTATTAGCCATGAAGTGATGGGACCAGATGCCATGATCTTCATTTTTTGAATGTTAAAAAAGCCAGATTCTTCACTCTCCTCTTTCATCAAGAGTCTCTTTAGTTCACCTTTACTTTCTGCCATAAGGGTGGTGTCATCTGCATATCTGAGGTTATTTATATTTCTCAATCTTGAATTCAGCTTGTGCTTCATCCAGCCCGGCATTTTGCATGATGTACTCTGCATATAAGTTAAATAAGCAGGGTGACAATATACAGCCTTGATGTACCTCAGGGGGCAGGTGAGGTGGTCTGATAATCCCATCTCTTTAAGAATTTTCCACAGTTTGTTGTGAACCCTACAGTCAAAGGATTTAGCATAGTCAATGAGCCATAAATAGATGTTTTTTCTGGAATTTTCTTGTTTTTTTCTATGATCCAGTGCATGTTGGCAATTTGATCTCTGGTTCCTCTGCCTTTTCTAAATCTAGCTTGAACATCTGGAAGCCCTCAGTTCACATACTGTTGAAGCCTGGCTTAGAGGATTTTGAGCCTGACCTTGCTAGCGTGTGAAAAGAGCTCAACTGTGTGGTAGTTTGAACATTCTTTGGCATTGCCCTTCTTTGGGATTGGAATGAAAACTGACATTTTCCAGTGCTGTGACCACTGTTGACTTTTCCAAATTTGATGGCATATTGAATGCAGCACTTTCACAGCATCATCTTTTAGGATTTGAAATAGCTCAACTGGAATTCCATCACTTCCATTAGCTTTGTTCATAGCGATGCTTCCTAAGGCCCACTGGACTTTGCACTCCAGGATGTTTGGCTCTAGGTGAATAATCACACCATCAGGGTTATCTCAGTCATTAATATCTTTTTTGTATAGTTCTGTGTATTCTTGATACCTCTTTTTAATCTCTGCTGCTTCTGTTAGGTCCATACTGCTTATGTCCTTTATCATGCCCATCTTTGCATGAAATATTCCTTGGTATCTCTAATTTTCTGAAGAGATCTCTAGTCTTTCCCATTCTGTTGTTTTCCTCAATTTCTTTGCATTGTTCACTTAGGTAGGATTCTTATCTCTCTTTGCTATTCTTTGGAACTCTGCACTCAGATGGGTATATCTTTCCTTTTCTCCTTTGCCTTTCACTTCTTTTCTCAGCTATTTGTAAGGCCTCTTCAGACAAATCATTTTGCTTTTTTGCACTTCTTTTTCTTGGAGATGGTTTTGGTCACCACCTTCTGTACATTTTTATGAACCTCCATCCATAGTTCTTCAGGCACTCTGTCTAGCAGATCTAATCCATTGAATCTGTTTGTTACTTCTACCTTATAACCATAAAGGATTTGATCTAGGTCACACCTGAATGGTCTAGTGGTTTTCTCTAGTTTCTTCAATTTAAGTCTGAATTTTGCAATAAGTTGTTCATGATCTGAGCCACAGTCAGCTCTCAGTCTTTTTTTCTGCTGACTGTATAGAGCTTTTCATCTTCGGCTGCAAAGAACATAGTCAGTCTGATTTCGGTGTTGGCCATCCAATGATTTTCATGTACAGAGTTGTCTGTTGTGTTTGATGAGGATGTTTGCTATGACCAATGTGTTCTGTTAGCAAAACTCTGTTAGTCTTTATGCTGCTTCATTTTGTACTCCAAGGCCAAAGGTGCCTGTTACTCCTGGTATCTCTTGACTTCCTACTTTTGCATTCCATCAAATGCAATGCAAAAGTAGGAAGTGATGATAAGGACATCTCTAGGAGGTGCTATTTCCATAGACTGGGATCAACAAACTACAGGAGAAATTAACAAGAGCATCCAAGAGTCTTAATTGCTGATTGAGAATGGCAGTGCAGGCTGGGTGGTATCCTGAGGGAAAGAATCACATGGGTTAGAGTTCTCACAGTACTCTGAGAAAACTAGGAAGGCAGAAGAGAGGCTAATTTTGAGAGAAGAAATGTCTCCCAGAAGAGCCAGGTCTTGTAATGTTGACTGGGAGTCATCCTTAAAGTGCCAAAGCTGAATTCATAAGATAAAGAGCAGAATCCAAAGGACATCCAGGACCACAGAGAAGAAGAAAATAGGAATTCACAAAGCTCACAATATATGTTCCAAAAATGTGATAAATACTAACTAAGGGCTAGCTAGCCCTCATTAAGTGCCAGACACAACAGATTTAAAGTATAATAAAACAGCTATGTTTCATGCTCTTATCAAGCTAGATAAGAAAGCGTAGATATTGAACAGGTAAGTAAATGATCCACTGTATTTGTGAAAATAAAATGTAATGTGAGATGATATTAAAAGGTGGAATTTAGATCAGGTGCACAAAAGGATTCCTTAAGAAAATGACATTGAAGAAGAAACAGAAAGCTGAATAAATGTTAAATAATATTAACTGGGGGGGAGAGTAGAAGGAGATTGTGGCATTAGAAATGAAAAGAAGTGTGACTAGATTACAGAAATATTTTGAATGTTTAATTCACCAGTTGGCGATGGATTGGGTGTTGAGAGAGAAGTGAAAGAGGATGTCATGGATTTTTCCAGGGCTTCTAGCATAACAAACTAGGCAGATAGAGATGCCATTTGTTGAGTCTGGAGATAGGGAAAGAGAAGAAGACTTGTATATCAAGAACTCAACGTCAGATATTAATGCCAAATGGTCTTTGACATGTCCAGTTGAAAATATGAAGTAGGCAGTGAGGTCTGTGGGTCTGGAGCTCAGAAGAGGTGTTTGGGAATAAGATGTAAATTTAGGAATCACCAACATGTAGCTATTAAAAACCACAGGCATGGTTGAGTCACTTAGAGGAGGGTGAAGATTGAGGAGGAAAAGGTTCACAGGGCAATTGAAAGAGTATAAAAATATCCTTCCTGAGTGCCAGAGGGAGAAATTGTTCCAAGGGGCAAGTTTTATCAAGTATTGCAGAGAAGATGTTGGAGAAACCTACTGATACAACTGCCCAGAAACACTCCTCCCTACCCCCGCCTCCACCCTCTTTCTGGGAAAAACCACTTTATCTGTAGTGGCACTGTACAGTAGAAATGTGTGGTGATGGAAGTGTTCTAATTCTGCACTGTTCAGGGCTATAGCCACAAGCTACATGTGCTTGTTAAGCACAGAAAATGTGACTGTATAACTGAAGACTTTTTAATTGTACTTAATTTTAATTAATTTACAGTTAAATGTAAATAGCCACATGTGACTAGTGGCTATGGTATCAGACAGTGCAGCTCTAGATTCCAGACATCACCCACAAAGTTGCAGCTGCAATCACACTTCATCACAACACACACATGCACATGCACGCCTCAGCTGAATATCTAGGGTTGTGGCACCTGATCCAAGCAGGAATCTAAGTGTTTCTCAATATGCATGAAGCTGAGATGTCGACAGTGTTTATTTGGTTATTTGGAAGGTAGGATATAAAAATCATCGGCTATTGGCAGCCACACTCCTTCCAAACAGACCAAAAAGACCAGAAAAGCTCATATTGCAAATGGAGAGAGGGAAGAATGATACCAGCAGAGAGAAGAGAGCTGAGGGTCCTGCGGGAGGCCCTCCTTCCTGTGGGTCTTGATTCTGGACAAATCCCTCTTTTGGATTCTCTCCGAATGCCTAGTGATGGACGTGTGAGTCAGATGGAGACATATCGCAGAGGGAAGAGCTGTGATGAAATGGACGAAGTTTCAGAATGAAAACTACTTGCTGGAGAGGTTGATTAGTGATTAAAAGGAGAGAAACAGTCAGTTCTTGTCATCATGAACACTGAGTTAGCAAATACAGAATCACGGCTCCTGGGGAACATATAGGCTTAGGTTCCTAGGAGCCTCTGGTCACTACTTTTCCATCAACTGATAGATGCATAACATTATTTTATGTGTGTTTATGATTAAGGACCTTATTTTAACAAATATTATTGACTCATTAAATTGAACTCACAGCCAACAGCACTATTATTCATGCCTAAATGAAGCTTAGTTAACACATACTTGCCTCCTTGTACTTGGGAACACCAGACAGCACTTTAGCTGCACTTCAGGGCCATTTTAGATGACAAAATCAACAGCACAAAAATGTGAGAACTGTGTCACTAGAAGGATGCTTGTTTATAGGCTGAGAGCTGGAACAAGAGGGCAGAGTGTCGCCTTGTTCAACCTCATCTGGGAACATGTGTTAGACAGCTCAAAATTTTCACCACTCTGCACGTGTCTGCAACTGACCACAAAAATACTTCATGTATTAAGTTTGGAGTTACATTTAAATTTTAGGCAGTGGGTAAATTTGCAAACACAGAAGTTACAAATATTGGATATTGACTGTAATATCATGTCCATTTAGGGAGTGTTTACAATGTGCTAAGAATTTTTCTGCTGCTTATATGTATTTGCTTAATTCTCATAATCATCTAGTGATAAATGAGTTTTATAAAATTAAAAAATTAATACATTTAACATTTTTATTGTAAAACAATGTTATCTCTATTGTGTTTCATAAAGACAAAAACTGTGATGCATGGAGAGTTTAGTATTATTACCCAAGGTCAGTGGGCTTCCCTGGGGGCTTAGCTGGTAAAGAATCCGCCTGCAATGCAGGAGAACTGGGTGGGATCCCTGGGTTGGGAAGACCCCATGGAGAAGGGATCTGTTACCCACTCCAGTATTCTGGCCTCGAGAATTCCATGGGCTGTATAGTCCATGGAATTGCAAAGAGTTGGACACGACTGAGCGACTTTCACTTTCACCCAAGGTCAACAAGTGGTACACTCCAGGCAGTTCCTCTGCAACCCACATCCTTAATCACACTGCAACATTTGCAACTATTTGTCCAAGTCAGGAAATACTTAATACTTTCTTCATAAAGTCGTCCCAATTATAATCCCAAACATGGACCTTGAAGTCATCATTGAACATTCTGGACCAGCCCCATTCATTTAATTAATCATAATTGAGCATATGGTAGGTACAATTCTAGGCACCAGGTATAATGAACAAAAAAAGGCTTTAGTTTTCAGGAAATTTGTACCAAGTTAGAAACAGAAAATAAAACAACTAACAAAGAATTAATCTTCAAAATATACAAGCAGCTCATGTAGCTCAATACCAGAAAAAAAGAAAAACCCAATCAAAAAGTGGGCAAAAGATCTAAACAGACATGTCTCCAAAGACATACAGATGGCTAATAAACACATGAAAAGATATTCAACATCACTCATTATTAGAGAAATACAAATCAAAACCACAATAAGGTATCATTTCAGGCCAGTCAGAATTGTTGTTCAGTTGCTTAGTTGTGTCCAACACTTTGTGACCACATGGGCTGCAGCACACCAGGCTTCCCTGTTCTTTTCCATCTCCCAGAGCTTGCTCAAAACTCATGTTCATTGAGTCGGTGATGTCATCCAACCATCTCATCCTCTGATGTCTCCTTCTCCCGCCTTCAATCTTTCCCAGCATCAGGGTCTTTCCTAGTGAGTCCACTCTATCATCAGCTGGTCAAAGTACTGGAGCTTCAGCTTCAGCATCAGTCCTTCCAATGAATATTCAGGGTTCATTTCCTTTAGGATGGACTGGTTTGATCTCCTTGCAGTCCAAGGGATTCTCAAGAGTCTTCTCCAACACCACAGTTCAAAAGCATCAATTCTTCAGCACTCAGCCTTCTTTATGATCCAACTCTCACATCCATGCATGACTACTGGAAAAACCACAGCTTTGACTTTTGACAACAGCTCTGACCTTTGTTGGCAAAGTATTGTATCTGCTTTTTAATGTGCCTTCTAGGTTTATCATAGCTTTTCTTCCCAAGAGCAAGTGTCTTTTGATTTCATGGCTGCAGGCACCATCTTTAGTGATTTTAGAGCCCAAGAAAATAAAGTCTCTCACTGCTTCCATTGTTTCCCCATCTATTTGCCTGAAGTGATAGGACCAGATGCCATGATCTTAGTTTTTTGAATGTTGAGTTTTAAGCCAGGTTTTTCACTCTCCTCTTTCACTTTCATCAAGAGGCTCTTTAGTTCCTCTTCACTTTCTGCCATAAGGGTGCTGTTATCTGCATATCTGAAGTTATTGATATTTTTCCTGGCAATCTTGATTCCGGCTTGTGCCTCATCCAGCCTGGCATTTTGCATAATGTACTCTGCATGGAAGTTAAATAAACAGAGTGACAACATACAGCCTTTACCTATTCCTTTCCCAATTTTGAACTAACCCATTGTTCCATGTCCAGTTGTAACTGTTGCTTCTTAACCTGCATACAGGTTTCTCAGGAGGCAGGTAAGGTGGTCTGGTATTCCCGGTCAGAATGGCCATCAATAAAAAGTCTACAAATAATAAATGCTGGAGAGGGTGTGGAGAAAAGGGAACCTTCTTACATTCTTGGTGGGAATGCAAACTGGTACAGCCACTGTGTAGAATAGTGTGAAGATTCCTTTAAAAACTGGAAATAGAATGCCATATGACCCAGCAATCCCACTGCTGGGCATACACACTGAGGAAACCAGATCTGAAAGAGACACATGTGCCCCAGTGTTCAGTGCAGCACCGTTTACAAAAGCCAGGACATGGGAGCAACCTAGATGTCCATCGACAGATGACTGGATAAGGAAGCTGTGGTACATATACACAATGGAATATTACTCAGCTATTAAAAGGAACACATTTGAGTCAGTTCTAATGAGATGGATGGACATGGAGCCTATTATACAGAGTGAAATAAGTCAGAAAGAGAAAGACAAATACCATATACTAACACATACATATGGAATTTAGAAAGATGGTAGCAATGATCCTACACAGGGCAGCGAAGAAGACACAGGTGTAAAGAACAGACTTTTGGACTCAGCAGGAGAAGGTGAGGGTGGGATGGTTTGAGAGAATAGTACTGAAACATGTACATTACCATATGCAAAATAGATGACCAGTGCAAGTTCAATGCATGAAGCAGGGCATCCAAAGCTGGTGACCTGGGACAACCCAGTGGGATGGGGTGGGAAGGAGGTGGGGAGGGCCCAGCATAGGGGGACACATGTATACCTGTGGCTAATTCATGTTTATGTATAGCAAAAAGCATCACAGTATTATAATTATTCTCCAGTCAAAATAAATATATTTTTAAAAATTTATATAATAAGTGCTGTAAGAAAAAGAAAGCACATTAGGCAAGGAAAATCTCTGTTCTAAGGAGCTGAAATATTTGCTGAGCTCTAAAGGAGGTGAGAGATGGGAATACCAGAGCACCTGACCTGCCTCTTGAGAAACCTGTATGCAGGTCAGGAAGCAACAGTTAAAACTGGACATGGAACAACAGACTGGTTCCAAATAGGAAAAGGAGTATGTCAAGGCTGTATATTGTCACCCTGCTTATTTAACTTATACACAGAGTATATAATGAGAAACGCTGGGCTGGAAGAAGCACAAGCTGGAATCGAGATTGCCGGGAGAAATATCAATAACTTCAGATTTGCAGATGACACCACCGTTATGGTAGAAAGTGAAGAGGAACCGAGGAGCCTCTTGATGAAAGTGAAAGAGGAGAGTGAAAAAGTTGGCTTAAAGCTCAACATTCAGAAAACTAAGATCACGGCATCTGGTCCCATCACTTCACGGCAAATAGATGGGGAAACAGTGGAAACAGTGTCAGACTTTATTTTTTGGGGCTCCAAAATCACTGCAGATGGTGATTGCAGCCATGAAATTAAAAAACACTTACTCCTTGGAAGGAAAGTTACGACCAACCTGCTGCTGCTGCTAAGTCGCTTCAGTCGTGTCTGACTTTGTGTGACCCCATAGACGGCAGCCCACCAGGTTCTGCCATCCCTGCGATTCTCCAGGCAAGATCGCTAGACAGCATATTAAAAAGCAGAAACATTACTTTGCCAACAAAGGTCCATCTGGTCAAGGCTATGGTTTTTCCAGTAGTCATGTATGGATGTGAGAGTTGGACTGTGAAGAAAGCTGAGCACTGAAGAATTGATGCTTTTGAACTGTGGTGTTGGAGAAGACTCTTGAGAGTCCCTTGGACTGCAAGGAGATCCAACCAGTCCATCCTAAAGGAGATCAGTCCTGGGTGTTCATTGGAAGGACTGATGCTGAAGCTGAAACTCTAATACTTTGGCCACCTCATGCGAAGGGTTGACTCATTGGAGAAGACCCTGATGCTGGGAGGGATTGAGGGCAGGAGGAGAAGGGGATGACCGACAGAGGATGAGATGGCTGGATGGCATCACCGACTCGATGGGCATGCGTTTGAGTAAACTCTGGGAGTTGGTGATGGACAGGGAGGCCTGGCGTGCTGCGGTTCATGGGGTCGCAAAGGGTCGGACACGACTGAGCTGAACTGAACTGAGCTGAGCTGAAAGGAGGTGAGGAAATAACAGGTAGAAATCCCAGGGAAGGATACTCTAGGCAAAGGGAATAGCACTTCGAGCACCGAGGTGGCGGCAGTATAGAGAAGATGTGAGGGACAGCAAAAGGGCCAGAGTTGGATGAGCAAGAAACTCAGTGGCAAGAAAACAAGTGAAAGAAGTCATCAGGGAAATTCATGTGGGGTCTTGAAGGTCATGGTAAGGAGTTTCAACTCTGAGTATACTGGAAAGCCCTTGGAGGGTTTCACGCAAGGAAATGAAATAATATGACAAGCTATGAAAAGACCTCTCTGTAGAAAGTTGATCTTAGGAAACCAAGAGTTGAAGATAATAGACCATTATTTAAGGAAACAGACTCAGGAAGGGTAGGAGGCTCCATCTAGGGAGGCTGACGTAGAGATATGAGAAGCAGACAGTTTCAGGCCATATTTGAAAAGTGAAGCTTTAAATATAGAGCATATGGGAAAGAGAAGATGTCTCCAGGGATCCAGAACCTCCAGGTGAATATTAGAATCTTTCCCTCAATAGGGAAGGTTGGGGTTGGAGGATGGGAGATTGGGAAGAAGGAGGGTTGGGGGATTGGAGACCTAGTATTTTCCTTCGAACTCACAATCTTTTACTAAATCCTAGATTTCAGGATTGAGATTATTTTTTAAGTTCATTTCTATGTCTCTGGGCAAAGGGTGCTCTCAATATGTAGGAGTCAATTGCCTTGGTTGTGCTGTGAAATCCTCATTTTCTTAAAAAAAAACAAAAACAAAACTGATTTTTCCCCCAAGCAAATCTTATCTGAACACCAAATAGATCTTAGTTGTTACATAACTAAAATGAAGGTTGGTGTGATAAACTAACTCGCCCTGTATATGCACATGCCTAAGTAGAGACACTTGAGCATAAAGCTCTGACAAGAAATGGCACACAGATTGATAAACTGGTTTTGCTGAGAAATACATCTGGCATGCATCTGAAGCCTGCAGTAGAGAAAAGCATGGACCAAGTCAGCAAGTGTATAAATTGAAAGAAAAAATAGAAGGAAATATTTTGGTCAACTATTTATCCAAACTAAAAATAATTCTCTGAATTCTAATACCTCAAGCTCACCTCTAATTTCCACAGTAACTAAACTCATTTCCTGTTTCATCCATAGGAGCAAACATTTCTTCACCAGACATTTTAACAAAATATATAAACGTTTTCACAAGACTGGGACTAATACGACTTTCCTTTTTCCTTTCATAGATATTGAAAGCAGACTAAAAGCCACAGAGCTGTGAATAGTATAGGTCTAAATCTGAACATAAACTAGAATAAAGGGAGCCAGGCACAGCTTAATCATCATCATAGTACTTACTGGGTCTAAAATATATCTAGCACTTTAATATGACACACTTCTCTCATTAACCCATTCAACAATTAATGTTCAAGAACCTACTATATTTCAGACACTGTACAAAAGTGCTAGGAATATACCAGTGAATAATACCATCTCAACTGTTATCCTTGTGTTTCTTCTAGTTTAATACTGTTACGTAGTCAAACACTGATTATCTGAAGCAATTTCCAGAACAAATGTCACTCCACTTCCCTTAGGACAAGGTTTCTCAAGTTCAGGGCTATTGACACTTGGGGCCTGGTAATCTTTGTTGGGAAGGAGTTGCAGGGGTTGGCTATCCCAGGCATTGCAGGCTGTAGTGTGTGTTAGTCAGTCAGGTCTGATTCTTTGCAACCCCATGGACTATAGCCCTCCAGGCACCTCTGTCCATGGGATTCTCCAGGCAAGGATATTGGAGAGGGTTGCCATGCCCTCCTCCAGGGGATCTTCCTGACCCAGAGGTTAACCTGGGTTTCCTGCACTGCAGGCAGAGTCTTTACTGTCTAAGCCATCGGGGAAGCACCGCAGGTTATTCAGCAGCATTCTTCGTCTCTGCTTACTAGATAACAGCAGCACTTTTCCCCTATTAGTGGCAATCCAAAAAATGTCTCCAGATACTGCCAAATGGCCCTCGGAGGAAATACGCAAACCTGTTGGAGAACTGCAACAAGATCCTGGCTCTCGGTGAAGTGTCCCACTTGTTCTATAAACTTGCCTTTGCCAAATGATATTGCCTGGAGAAGAGACTGTGCTTAACACAGAGGGACCAGTCCGTCAGACTGGGCTGAATGAGACCACAGAGGCAGCAGGACCCCTCAGTCAACTTTTCAAATGCAAAGGCAATGACTGTTTCTGATGACAAAAATATCAGCTTCCAAGATAGTCATTCATTTACTTAATAAAAAGCTATTAAATACATACATGTCTATATGCCAGATAAAATTATAGATTTTAGGGATAGTGAACAAAACAGATCAAAATCCCTGTCCTTATGGAGCATATAGTGAGGCGAGACAAGTAAAATGTATATACGTGCATGAGAAGGAAATAAGTGTTATGACTACAGATAAATAAATGCAAGGAAAGGGGATCAGTAGCATAGGGAAGTTCAGTTTTAGATAAGGCAGTCATCTAAATAAAAAAAAAAAAAATTAAAGTTCCAAAGGACATAAGGGAGAAAGTCATGCAAACACCTAATAAATGAATATCCCTGGCAGAATAAATTGCAAGTGCAAAGGCCCTGGGGTAAGAGCTTGCTTGGTGTGGGACTGGAACGCCATGAGCTAGACTGAGTGGTGGAGATGAAGTTAGGAAGCTCGTAGAAACCAGATTCTATCCAACCTTTAGGCCATTGTAGGGACTTTGACTCACACCACTGACGATATTTGGTGATGTTTAATAAATGTTTTCAATCATCCTTCTAGGCACCCAAGGAGGATTATATTCCCTTGTTCCTTTAAAGCCAGGTGTGACCACGTGTGATATTTTCAGCTGTTTGGCCCAAGCCTGCAATTCTTTGCACCCAGGCGCATCCCCTGGCTTCTCTGTAGACGGACTATACGTCTCTCCTTATTGGCTGTGGGTTTTGGTCACATGATTTGCTTTGGCCAATAGGATATAAGTAGATATGATACTGGTGAAAGCTTGCGACGGGCTTCGCTTCTTGCTTTTCCGCCATCACCATGAGAAAAACCTGTCCTGCCTGCCCATCACCTTAGGAGGAGGATGGGAAACGTATTCAACAGAGCTGTCCCAGATGAACTGTAACTTAAAGCAGGCCACCCGGACTAGCCAAGGCTGCAGCAGCTGACTGCATTTATTTACATCAGCCAGTCTGCATTTATGCCTTGTTTGGTACATGCCACTGAGATCTTGTAATGATTTGTTACAAAGCAAGGCACCTTTTTTGGCCAAAGAAATGGGAGTGGAAGTGGAATGTGACATTTCTGGGTAGGAGTGGAATCCTTGAAAGCCACTGCCTATGTTCTCATTGCTGCGGGGATGATGAAGTACATATCAAGTCACAACCTCGGTACCCTGAGTATTGCGCTGGTACCCTGAGTGACTGTGTTTAGCAGAGCCCCTGTGACCCACACTAGATTTATACCCTAAGAAAGAAAGAAAAATCTGTGCTATTAGCTGTTTTTGTTTCAGTTTCTGATACTAAACTATAACCTAGCTTGGCTGATGCATGAAGTCACTATAGGATTTTGAGGTGAGAAATGACATGTTTTGAGTTAGATGTAAACAATTCTGACTATGTTAAGAATAGATTGAAGGTGTAGGGGCAGGACCAGGAGGCAAATTTGGAGGTGGTGGTGGTGCTTGTCCTATAGTCACTCAGTAACTCAGTAATGTCCCATTCTTTGCAGCCCCACTGACTGTAGCATCCCAGGTCTCCCTGTCCTGCAACATTTGGAGCTTGCTCAAACTCATGTCCTTTGAGTCCATGATGCCATCCAACCATCTCATCCTCTGTCCTCCTCTGTCCTCCACTTCTCCTCCTTCTTTCAATCTTTCCCAGCATCAGGTTTTTTTTTTTCCAATGAGACAGCTCTTCAGATCAGGTGGCCAAAGCACTGGAGCTTCAGCTTCAGCATCAGTCCTTCCAGTGAATATTTAGGGTTGATTTCCTTTAGGATGGACTGGTTTGATCTCCTTGCAATCCAAGGGGCTCTTAAGAGTCTTCTCCAACACCATAGTTCAAAAGCATCAATTCTTCAGTACTCAGCCTTCTTTATGGCCCAACTCTCACATCTCTACATGACTACTGGAAAAACCACAGCTTTGACTCTATGGACCTTTGTTGGCAAAATAATGTCTCTGCTTTTTAATATGCTGTCTAGGTTGATCATAGCTTTTCTTCCAAAGAGCAAGTGTCTTTTAATTTCATGGCTGCAGTCACCATCTGTAGTGATTTGGGGGCCCAGAAAATAGAGTCGACAGTGACAACTGTTTCCATTGTTTCCCCATCTATTTGCCATGAAGCGATTGGAGCAAATGCCATAATCTTCATTTATTGAATGCTGAGTTTTACACCAGCTTTTTCACTCTCTTCTGTTTAGATACTCTTTGCTTTCTGCTATAAAGGTTATTGGTTATTGAGATTTCTCCCAGCAATCTTGATTCCAGCTTGGGCTTCATCCAGCCTGGCATTTCACATCATGTATTCTGTATATAAGTTAGTTAAGAAGGGTGACAATATACAGCCTTGATATACTCCTTTCCCAATTTTTAACCAAGTAATTCAGTTTTGCAGGTGGTTAATGCAACAATTTTCATTTAATGAAATTAATTTCATTTAATCAATTTTTTTTTTAGGTGTGGATTTTTATTATGTTAAAAAAAATAAAAATTACACAATAATGCAACATGCTCAAACTGTTTAAATCACAAAATGGGTATGAGGAGGAAAAAAACTTTGGATAAAAATCTTTTTTTTTTTAATTAATTTAATGAAATTAAAAGATGCTTACTCCTTGGAAGTAAAGCTATGATGAGCTAAGATCTCATCAGTACTCCAACTTTAAGGATGCATTGAAATCACTTGCAAGGATTTGTATACTTGCTGGACCCCATCCTCAGAGTTTCTTATTTTTATCTGATTCTTGGGTGAGATAAGTATTTGCATTTTCACATTCCTAGGAGATGCTTGTGCTGCTGGTCTGGTAACCACACTTTGAGAAACACTAGGTTAGATTAGGTATTCCTCTGATTTCTTCCCTTAAAGTTTTAATCATCCTGGGTAACTCTCAACATAAGGTTCCTCCCTAGATGGGCTGTACTATCTGATTTTATTATCTCTGAAGTTGTAATAATTATTTTTTTTCCTGCCTTCAACTTTTCATTGATCTATGACAGCTCCATTTTTGATGGCCTCAAGTTTCTATTCTTTCCCATACCCTACTCAGATCTTGGTAGTTAGTCTCTTTGCAAGTACACTCTCCTTGAATTATCCTAAAATGAGTAGGACACCAATGTCACTGATATAGGGTCATGGAGATGAATGAATAGTACTTTTAAAAGGCACATATGATCAACTGAGTCAAATGATGCAAAAGAGACAAATAGGAGAAAGATTTAGAAATGACCATTGCATTCAGCATTTGGAGGTCGTTATGGAATGTTGTCCTGGGAAATCCCATGGACAGAGGAGCCTCGGGAGCTACAGTACATGGGGTCACAAAGAATAAGACTCAACAGAATGACTAAACAACAACAATAGAATGTCGTAGACAAAGGCTGATTCGGGTGCATTTGAGAAAGAGTGGTGGAGATATACATTGCAAATTAAGCCAGTTGTCATAAAGATCCTAACTAACATTGAAGACAATGACTGAGGCCCTGTGTCATCCGTGGTTGAATTTGTTAAGCATTGAATCAGTTGCTCAGATATCCATGAGGCGCCCTGTACCCCTCTTCCCCTTAAGTCAAATCAATTAGCCATGGTTATTCTATAAATCAGTCTTCCCTTGTGGCTCAGCTGGTAAAGAATCTACCTGCAACGCGGGGGACCTGGATTTGATCCCTGGGTTGGGAAGATCCCCTGAAGAAGGGAAAAGCTACCCACTCCAGTATTCTCTCCTGAAGAATTCCATGGACTATTTAGTCCATGGGATCACAAACAGTTGGACACAACTGAGTGACTTTCACATCACATTGCATGACATCCTATAGATCAGGGCTTCCCAGGTGATGCTAGTGGTAAAGAACCTACATGCCAATGCAGGAGACACAAGAGATGCAGGTTCAATCCCTGGGTGAGGAACATCCCCTGAAGGAGGGCATGGCAACCCACTCCAGTGTTCTCACCTGAAGAATTCCATGACAGAGGAGCCTGATGGGCTACAGAGCATAGGGTCCCAAAGAGTCAGACACAACTGAAGCGACTCAGCAGTCACACATGCACATCCTATAAACCAATCTGTAGCAATGGTTCTTAAACTGTGGGATACATCAGAATCACCTGGCATGCTTGTTAAGCCTGAATGATAAACCTTCCCTCAGAGTTCTGATTCAATAGGTCTGGGATGAAACCCATTCATTTTTAGTTTTAACAAGCTCCCAGGTGGGGTTAACGTGGCTGGAAATGGGACCCACATGAGAAATCACTCCTCTGTTGGAGATCATTCATATCTGACTTTTTCTTTCCATCCACAACCAGTCCGGTCTTTGATGACATTTGCCTGTATTACCACCCACACTCCAAGCCATCCTTCTGTTCCTGATTGTGTGTTTGCTCTATGCTAAGAGATCTAAGACACCAATTTAATTAATCACTTCCTTGCCCATAACGCAGGGTTCCATGGCCATGGTCTTTGGGAAAAAGAGCAGACTCCTTTGCCAAACCCTTCACTCCTGCCTGTTACCATCTTCCACTCTTATCACACTCCGAAGATGCTGAATTATCCCCTGAATACAATTCTACCTCATACATGACATTTTCCAATCTTTGGATGTTTCCTATCTTCTTTCCTAAGAGTCTCACCTATTCCAGTCCCCTGAGCAAACACCTCCCTCTCCTGGGCGATCCCCCAGCAGGCCCTGGAGGTTAGAGAGCTCTGACCCTGTAGCCCCCACCTCACAGTGACAAGTTGTTAGTTCTCCTGGGTCTGTGTCTCCAGGGCTCAGCACTTGCCTGGCCCAGGAGAACAAGCCCTCAACCACACTGTGTTAAATAATGAGTAGAAGATCCTGTATTATGTCAAAAATGTGGGCATTTTAGTAAGAATTTCAATAAGCAAAAAATAGTTTTTAGTTATTAACAGAAAAATCAAAAGAACTATAGCAATATGTTTCCTGATAAATTGATATTTTAAGGCTTCCCTGATGGCTCAAATAGCAAAGAGCCTGCCTATAACACAGGAGATATAAGTGACATGGGTTTGATCCCAGGGTCGGGAAGATCTCCTGGAGAAGCAAATGGCTATTCACTCCAGTATTCTTGCCCGGAGAATCCCATGGACAGAGAAGCCTGGTGGGCTACAGTCCATGGGGTCACAAAGAGTTGGACAAGACTGCTTGACTAACACTTTCACTTTCAGTTGATATTTCAGTGACCTAACAATGTCACAAGGAATGGTAAATCCTACATTCAGGATTAAATTGTGTTAAACCATAAATTCTGTAATACAATTCCTTGCTTTTATTTTATTTTTTTCTTTTCATGGTAGAAGAACTTTTACAGAGATAAATAAAATCAAGACTTTAACATATTTTTCTGAAGTTTATAAACTCATCCAAAAATGTGCATCTCTGCATGAGTGAATACAGCATGCCATGATCCAACATGAGAGCATGTATTTAACAACTTACCAGGGTTCTCTCTGATCACTTTGTGGCAGAACTGGTGTTGGCAGTTAGGAACACTGAATCTTCCTCTCTTTTGCAGTGAAAAAAAAAAAAAAATCACATCTAAGAGAGGAATTAATTGAACAGCTCACAGGTGGACAGGAAGTAAAGGCCAGAGTGGGATCAGGGTCACAGAAGATCTGAGTGTAGGTCTGCTATGTGACCCACCCAGAACTGCCCTTACTATGTGGGTACTGTACAAACTTTAAAACGCATAAGTTGAATTAACTGCCTGAACATGTGCGTTGACTATAATTTTACATCAGAACTGGAAATCACTAAAGCCTGAGAGCTTCTGAAAAAATTATGTGCCAGGAACATAAAGTGATGGGTCTGAAGATAAGGAAATGAGACTTGCAAGTCATAAGAAAGAAAGTTGGGAAAGTCAAGTCCTGGGAATCTGAGGGCCTGTGTGCTGGAGTTCTTTGTCTGTTTTTGTTTTGTTTTGTACATTGTGTATGTGTGAGAGAGAAAAAGAGAGATCTGACTTCACGGGCCAGGGTAAGGCTCCTCATCTACTTGGGAAAAGCTATTAAGGTAAATGTTCAAAGTCACCTTTAGAAATGTTAACAATAAAAAAAAAAATAGAAATGTTAACAATAACACTGAATGCTGAAGCTGTTTGTTTGTTTGACAAAACAAACCTCTCTTGAGAACTACTAGGCTTAAGGAGTTTTTTAAATTATTTTTGAGTCCTTTAATCATTTTTCTCACAAGTTATATGATTCATCACTGCTTCAAAGATGCTCTTTCTTCAAAACTCATCTTGTACAAAATGTTGCAATCTTTCTGTAAGATGGTACTCATAATTTTTAAGGAAAATAACCTGGTCAACTTTCTATAAAACACAAAGCAAGGTTATCTCTCCCGGCAGACTGTATGTAGAGGATTAGAGTGTGTTTTTCTGTATTACTGATTAAATGCAGTTGTGTTAAACTCTCACTATTTCATAGTCAACCAATCTTTTTTTGTATTAACATGGCTTAAAATGCTCTAAAAGGACAAATGTTCAATTTTCAAAAATTTTGATTTATCCCCCAAATGGCCAAAACGAAGCATTTAATTTGTAGAAGGGCTGATGGTTATATTAAAACTTAATCCGAGAAGGGCAAGAGCCAATGGCTAGGGACCAAAGGTGCAGGGAAGTGGGCAACCCATTAAGGAAAGGTGGCCTATCAGGTTTCAGGTGTCCTGTCCAAAGAAGGAAATTATTGCTGTGAATTTTCTTTCTTTTAAAACAGTTTGTTCTTCTTTGGTAATAGATGTGTTTATGAAAATCTTAAATTGAGTAAGGAGAAGCAGCTTCACTATGTGAAAGTGATGAGATGCAGGGAGATTATTGTCCATATAATTTTCATAGGATGCCGTGTTTTTGGTCAGGTGAAAATTTGGGTCAGCGCAGTGAACGGTGATGTAGGAAAGGAGGAGCAAAGGAGCCCTGAGGAAAGTAGTGAAAACGGGAGCTGAGTGAGGAGCGTGAGCAAGAGGCGGGTGAGGAGATGGACCCGAAGGAGGCTCTGTATGGACGCTGTGCTGACACTCTTGTTCTGAAGTCAGGGAGGAATCCAGGGTTCTGACAGATGGAAAAACAGTATCTTACTCTCATGGGCCAAAGACAGTCAGAGGTGGGATAAGAATGCCGTAGAGCAAACCAAACAAAACCTTATTCTGGAGAGGCTGGGAGGACGAGAAGAGGAAGGGGACCTGCAGCCCCTCCTGAAGCTGAGCAGAGCCGACAGCGGCCACGTGGGGCCTGCTGCTTCCCGAGGCCCCTCTGGCTGGTCCTCTGAGCTGCCCACAGGTCTTGGTTGGATCTCTGACATGTTGTAAACAGACATTGGTAAGAAAATGAGTTAAAATAGAAATGGGGAAGAGGAGAAACATGCTCATACATTTTCTGCCCCAACCCCAGGTGGTATCAGCAAGTTGCAAGCAGCAAGAAACCTTTCTCTCCTCCCCCCACAGAGTGCATTGGCTGATCCACCATCTCAACGAGAGTGGCTTGTCTTTCGGGGCCCTGGGAGAGGAGACCACAGCACACATCCTCTGTGAACAGGAGCAAGAAGGTTTACTACTAGTAATTCTCACACGGCCCTAGCATTGACTGCTGACCTGCTTGGAGGGTGTGCTAGGACCTGTCTTAAGTACTTCACATCACGCCGCCATTTAACTCTTACAAAAAATCTCATTCTTTCACCATGCACATTCTGAAGATGAGAAAAATGAGAGGCAGAAGATTTTCCATCACAAGCCAAAAAGCTTCAAGAAATTTAAATGCAAGAAGTCTGGTTTCCGGGCTTGTGACCAACACGCTTTCCTGCCACACACACCTTTGAGAAGATGCTGTTCCTCCTGCTTCTGCTCCTTACTTAGGAATATGCACAGATAGATTTAGAACAGCAGAATTCAGAGAAAAGTTGAGAGCCATGAACAAACCCCACGCATCTATACTTTGTGAGTGCTGTCTCTTGCTTTGAAGTCCAGCTCATGTCCATTAACACTTCTCTGTTTAGTGAGAGCATTTCCCATCTTGCAAAGCCCTCCTGAATGCCAGTACCTTACAAAGTCCTTTTTGTCTCCTCTATCCCTACCTCCTGAATTGATCTTTCATTTATGCCGTCATCGCATTTTCTTTCAACCTTTCATTCCTGTAGCTTTCATGGCATTTCATCCATTCATTTATATGACTGGCTATGCTCTGTGCCCTCTAAGCTAGAGATCCTATCTTTCTTGTCCTTGAATTCCTAATGCCTAATACAGTGTGTGACAAATAAAAAAGTGTCCAATAAGCTGAATTAATTAAACAATCAATTAAATGTCCTGAAACTCATTGTCTTTCTTGGCACTCGAGTCCTGGGATTATATTTCACTCACTGCATGCTTACTCTAGACGTCTGTAAGAAAAATAACTGCAAAGGGGTTTTCCATTTTTTACTTGGAAGTAAGAGGATTAAAAACACCAACTCATTTCAACTGTGATAACACTCTCCACCATTGACTGAAACTGCCTGTGACTAGCGTCTGTGTCTGCGCTGGAGCATCAGCTCTCTGACGGCAGAGCTCCTTTCCTCCCTTTCGTGGCCAGCGCGGTGTCTCCAGACCCGGGGCAGCGACTGGAACATGGTGAGGACTGGCGGCCACTTTGCATGGAGCAGGGAGTGAGCTCTGAGCTAAGGAGCAGAGGCCTGGATTGCCATCTTCACTGCTAGCTTTCCATGAAACTTTGGGGAGGCCTGACCCATCCTGGCCTCAGTTTTCTTCCCTTTATAATAGCAATGGAGTTCAAGAAAAGTATGCTTTATGCATGTGGAAATAAAGACAGGAGATTTCTGTCTCATAGAGACGTAGGATTTCATGTCTCTAAAGCTGTGCATTCACAAGGCAAGTGATGGTGGTGGAGTGATCAGAAGTACTTGCTGGCCACTTAGCCCGTGTCCCTGAGACAGGCCCCTGGCCGACAGCACTCTCACTCCAGCCATCACTGCAGACAAAAGTCAACAAGGGCACTTCAGAGAGAACACCAATGGCAGCAGCAATCATTCAGGTGATCTCAGACAAAGACGGACCAGCCAGTGCAGAGGAGCTACGTTAGAAAATTTGGAAATTCTTCCCGGTTCTCAACATCTCTCCATCTAGGAGATACATAGCTAGAATGAGAGATTAAAAAAAAAAAAAAACACACACAGATTGGATATACAAATTATTGGATATATAAATTATTATTATTATGTTATTAATAGGATAAATAATCCTATTATTTATTAGGATTATTAAGATTGGAAGTTATCAGAATGCAAGGACTAAAAGGTTATAAAGGGGTGATGGATAAACATAAAACCATTTCTGCTTATTCCAAATTGAGTTTATCATTTGAAGTTACAATCAGCTTGGGGCAAAGGGAAAACTTCCCACTTCTCTTGTGTGCATTTCAGAGGTAGGACTTACACAGAACTAGAAAAGTGGAAGGGCACATCAACCTTCTTTTTATTCTGCCCAAAGCAGCAGACTCAGGAGAACTGAGGCTGAAAAAGCCTTCTGGGACTGATATGCAAATGAGAACACCAGGCTTCACACTTGGCAGCTTCACATTCCTGTGAAGTGGAAATTTTTTGCTTTGAAAGCAGTGCTGAAAGATGGCAAGAGATGTAAGTGTGATGTCAACTATTTGTATTCCCCTCGTGTTTCCTCAAAAGACTAAGGCCTCAAAGCCCCATAACGTTTTGGAAAACCATCGTCAGAGTTCCAGCAGCCTGGGCTCCAGCTGCTTGGCCCCGCAGCTGGGAGGCAGCCTCTGACACAGCGGCAGCTTGGGGTGCGTCCTCCTAGCTCCAGAGGCAAGGCAGCTGCAACCCCTTCCTGCAGGTCACCCTCCTGGGAGGGCAAGGAAAGCCAAAGAGAAGTGACAGACCAGTCACGAGCTACCGAACACTAACAGCCGCAAACCCTGCAGCCGAAGCAGCGTCGGGGGCCATCTTCATAAAGCAAACACAGTTCCCCAGGGATTGTTGACAGAAACTTAGGTAGGAAATTTAAGGCCTGTTCCTTAAGTCCCACGCTTTGGACCTATAATATAGAGTTTAAAATGCACAACAGCCTTGCAAAAGAGAATTGTGTGTTAATAGAGAAATACAGCTGTAACTGGGGGCATTATTGAATGCTAATTTGCGTGTTGGCTGTGGGGAAACTTGAGATGCTTGTTGGTGTTCCAAGCAGCCAAAATGTGAATGCTTTGTGACCTGTGGGAAATATTAGAGGAGAAATGTGCCGCATGCTGTTTTGGACTGCAGTTCCTACAGAGGTCAAGGACTTGCTTCTGCCACACCGGGGCCCAGCAGCCTAATGCTGAAGAGACAGCCCTGAATGTGAGACCCGCTATGGTCCAACAGAGGCTGGATTCCATAGGCAAATGATAGAAGCGTGGCAGGATTTCATTATTTGAAAGCTGTGCAGCATTGCAACTGTCCCCAAGAACTCTTTAGAGATACTGCCTTTGAGAGAGTGAGACTTCAGTCTAATCACAAATGAGTCATTGCTAAAAAGAGACCTTCTAAGACCAGATGGTAAGAGGAATATCGGGACTACTTAGAACTCTAAGTGAGCTTGGGTCCTGTGATAGAGCAGACAGTCAGAAAATGTAGCAAGAGCCAGCCACTCCAGGCAAGCACACTGGAGTGGGTAGCCATTCCCTTCTCCAGGGGATTTTTCTGACCCAGGGATCGAACCCAAGTCTCCTGCATTGCAGGCAGAGTCTTTACCATGTAAGCCACCTGGGACATTAAGGGGCGTCCAAGGAGAAAAGGCAGACTTCAAGAACACCTGGACCTCATCTGCTTAGAGACTTACCAGAGTGGGCGCCAGAGTGAGAGGACCCCATTCTTAAGGGGAAATACACAGCTCTTCCTGATTGTGGTCACCCCGGAGGAGGGCAGAAGTTGCGCTACCATGAAGCGGTGGATGGTGACCAGGAGTGTTGGGGATCCGAAAACCTGGGGGAGGTGTAAAGGACGTGAACTGGAGCAGCCCCATAAATTCCTGGGTGGAGAAAGTGTGAAGTTGATAAAGTGTCAGAATGATTTGGAGGTAGGCCAATGAGTGTTTTTTGTTATTGTTATTGAAGGAAGTATTTCAAAACAGACAAGACTTCAGAAACTGTCTGGATACTATTAATGAATCCTACGCTTAATAATATCTAAGAATGCACACAGAATGAACCTTTGAGAATGAGATTAATAGTATGTGAAAATGCCAAGCATGATGTCTGCACATGATAAGCTCTTCTCCTACCCTCCATGAAGTACTGTCCAGAGTCACTTATTCCTGTGAATGGAATCCAAACCAAGATTTTACACTAACCTGCACTAGGAAAACTACCATGACCAGGAGTATCACCAGTCAACTAACTAAAGTACCATGATCTTTTAGTACTTACCAAATTAAGAATTTTAAAATGTCTAATAAACAAGTCTGCTCTCAAAACATTTGTAATTCCATCAGTGTAGATCAGTGACTCTCAGCCCTGGATCTATTAATACATGAGCATTAACTAAGCAGCTTTGAAAATACTGCACTTGCCCCAGAAATGCTGATTAAATTGGTCCAGTGAGGAGACCACACATCTGTGCTTTTAAGACTTCTCAAGAAATTCTAGTGCGTCACTTGGTTTATAAACCATCAGTATTGCTTATCTTTTAATCAGTCTTCCACACTATAATTTCCCCTAAACTCTGCCATCAGAGGACTTTTTCTTTCAACTTATGTCAAAGTTTTTCATTAAAAATCTTTAATAGCTTCTCATAGTAAGGTAAAATAAATTCTAACCTAACAGTCAAGGACCTTAGAAATCTACTTTCAACCTATCTTTCCCATTTTATTTTTTCCTGTATTCTATGAAGCTATGCAATTCAACTTAACAAATCTGTTCTCCCCAAAGCATATGCATTTCCACACCTCAACAATGGCTCCACACTATTCCCCTGTGAAAAGCATTGTTCCTCCACTTTGCTCAACTAGCAAAACATACTCATCTTTCAAGGCTCCACCTTAATGTCAATTTCTCCAACTCCTCAGCAGACTTGAGTGACTGCATCATTTCTAATTCCTTAACACTATGCATACACTATAGCTAACTATCATATTTTATTAGATGATCATATGGCAGAGACAATGCTAAATAGTCAGCACATCCTATCATTTTTCATTTACTGGACACACAGGAAAATATATTTCCCAACTTCCTATATTGCTGTATTGGGGTCAGATGATGACTCCTAGTCAGTAGGGTATTAATGGAAGCAATGAAAGTCCCAGACACCGCCCTTGAGGATATCCCAATAAGCCTCCTATTTTGCTCTCTCTTACTGGCCAACCTGAGAATGAATATTAGTTGAAGTTTAAAGGCTGTGCCTTAGTCATCTTTGGACTCCCAGGAACCAGTAAAGTATTCAACACATATGGTAGATGCTCAATAAGCATTTACAGGTTGAAGCTAATATATGGTAAAAGAGAAATAAGTGGAATTAGAAGTTTACAAACAAGCCTGAAATCAGATTACAGCTGAGAAGATAGGACATAGGCCAATAAACAGGGTACTATGGACCAAGAAATAGAAAACTATTTCAAAAAGGTCAATGTGTTCCTTGGGAAAGTAGCTCATATATGTGGAGGTCAGCATGGCAGTCATCTTCAGAGAATATAAAGGCTATGGAATAGGCTTAAAACAATGGTGATGATAAACCTAGTAATTCCTTGTATTTGCTTAATATGCCATGTGCTTCCCAAAATATGTTATTACCTATTATTTAAATTTGATTCAGGAGATGATACAGAGATAGTTAGAGCAGATATTACCTTTTCTAATCCAGATAATGAAATTGAAGTCCAGTGAGATTAAGTCCAGTGGCACTTGCTCAAGGCCACGCCTTAAGGGGCTGTACAGATAGAGCCCACTTGCCCGTGGGCAGTGGGCTGTCTGCTCCTCGGTACCACCTCATGCTTAGACCTGTCACCTCTCAGTCATCTATGTGCCGCATGATGTTCTGTTATCAGCTGCAAAAGTGAAAACAGTAAAAGGGACCAGTTCATCCTCTTCAGCTATGATGATTAATCAATTCCTAGGGCTCTTGCTGTTCTTGCAGTGTTCCTGTCTCTGTGGTCAGTAGAAATGACCAGGTTGATTGAGAGCTAAGACAGCTAGATTTAGAATTCTGAGCAGCAGACACACTACCACAGAAAACAGCGGTAACTTCTAGGACTGCCTGATACAGGACAATCAGAACCAAAGATTTTATTTCTATGAGAGATTTGATAAGCCTGTAAGAAAAAGAAGCCAAATCAAAAATTCTGTGAGGATAAATACGTGTGTAGAAGGCAGATGTGGGCAGCATTCCAGGAGGTCAATGGTGGAGGTGAGATCATGTCGAGGATAAATGAGACAGGGTTATGGGTTCACACCTTCATCTCACAAGTGACCTTAGAAATAGGCCACCTCACAGAGATGGAAAGTTCTGGTCAACCCAGGCTCCTAATGGAGGAACAACTCAGAACCTGTATTCCAACTAGGACAATCTCTTTCGTTTGGAGAGGTTGTTCATCATGAGCAACATAGCAGAGTTGTCCTCAGTAAGGCTACTTCAATATGCACATTTGTATTCCAAGTGAGTCTGCCCTTTTCTCTCCAGGGCTGCCAGTGTATTAGTTTAGTAACTAATACATTAACCTTAAAGTAATACTACAATAGCGAAGCTGCCTGCCTGTGAAAGCTGCTTAGGTTTAAAACATTCTTATGTAATTTTGTAGGTAGACATAATTTTAATAATACTAGCCACTATGTATTAAAAGACTGCTATGAGCTAACTAAATTCTGTTATAACTTGCCATATGAGGAAACACAAGCACCGAAATGGTAACTAAGGTCACCCCACTAGAAAGGGAAGATTTCAAAATCTGTTCTTTCAGGAAAACAAATATAACATGGAAAGATAGGAAGAAAGGATTGGAGATTCCTTTCCATTGTGCAACTTGAAGCATCTGTCATATGCAAGAGAAATCACAGACATTTTACCAGATCTTCCCAGCAGCTTCTCCAGCCAGATTTGTTTGGGGCTTTTTCTCTGGCTGCCTTGAGATCTAGCTGAGGGACCCCCAGCCTGTTTCCAATCTTATCCTCCTTAGAACTCAAGGTTCAGGAACAGGAGTTTAGAGGCTGGGTTCCAAGCATTCATCCTCAGTTCTAAGGCTGGGCCTAGTGCTACTCAAGGTTTAGGGTGTGAAATCTGTTGGAATTCTACATCATGGGTTAAAGAAGCTACTGTGGGCTTGCCTGGGACCTAACATGAGTTACACTGTTGCTATGGGGAAATAGTTTCACATTCCAAAGTGACTTCCAAGTCAGTTCTGGGGACACCTCCATTCATAATTTGGGAGAGCCTATATAGATATGACAAGAAAATCCAATTATTTCTACCTTAATGAAAATTTACGGGTATGATCATGATATGAACACAGCTCAGAGTTAGGAAATTTAAAGGTTCTGTGGGCTTTTGTTACTCACATGAGGGTAACGTGCTTTTTCTAAGATCCACACACTAGTGATATCACTAAAGAATTTTATAATAGGCAGCAGTTCCATAAACTGTTCTCTTCTTAGTAAGCACTTTCCAACAGAGTCTAACTGGGCGAGCCTTCTTTTTTCTGCCTTTGAATGAAGAAAATGCATGAAAATGTCCCTGTCACCTCAGACCACAGAGGAAATACTCATGTCTGACTTGGGCCCAAGTCCTCTGCTTTGCTGTTGTGGCAATGAAGGTCTCTACTGCCCTCAGGTGCATGAGGGTGCAAAAGTGGGAAATGGAGGAGGGGAGAAGGAGAGACGGAGAAGGGATATGATTTCTCAAATGCAAGGATGTCACTAAAGACTTTAATCACAAGCATTTACTGAGTACCTGCTATGTGACCTACATGGGGCTTTGGGAGAAGGACAATGAATTTATGCTCCAAAACAAATGTAAATCTATTCTTCCCAAGGCCAATATCACTGCTCATGTGACTTTCATAATGTAGCATTTTGCTGAGCTGAATGTTGCAAGATACCTAAAGTTACATTTTTTTTTTCTACAACATGTGTCCTAAACTCAAGCCAACTACTTCATCTAGTTGCCAGTTTAAAAAAAAAAAGGAAAAAATAGCCATGAGGGACTCCTTGTCAGTCCAACATTTTCTAAGGAATGTTCTACATAGTTTCCACCTTACATGCTGTCTCTAAAACCCAACCCTTGAGTAGAACGTGACTCTGCTCTACTAGGTTTGAGGATTCAGTTCTTGAGCCAACTGTCAATTCTGACATTTTAAACTTGAGCTATCAGAAAACATACATAAAATAAAAGTTCTGACACCTCTTGCTCAGGTGTGCTTCTGTTGCACTGTCATCTTCCACTATGGTTTGCAATTATTTTTGTCTTCGAATTACAAGCAGCAAACACACAAGTGCAATCCCACCTGGAACATCAGTGTCTTAAACCATTTGGAATGCTAATAACAGAGCTATCTTTATCTGGGTGGTCTGTAACAACAAAAATGGACATCTCTCTCAGTTTTGGAAGCCGGGAAGTGCCAGATCACGGTCCTGGCAGGTTTCCGTGTCTGGGGAGAGACTGTGTCCTCTCAAGTGGCCATCTCCTTTGTGGTATTCTTACATGATGGGAGGGGAGAGGGATATCCAGGGCACTTCTTTTATAATTGGATGAGCTTCATGGAAATGAGTGAAAGATATACCATGAGAAAAGGAGCAAGTTGTAGAAATGTAGGAAGTAGGATTTAGGAAATCATTAGTCACATTATGTCCGGTAACATCAAGCTGTCCAGACCGAGACACCTTCTGGACACTGAAGATCTGTGGGCAAGATGCTCCCCAAGAGGGGTCCATAGTGAGAGCCAGTCTGTGGAAACTGAATCCAACCGTCTGCACAGATAATAAGTGTTTCCAGTTCAGAGCAAGAAGAGGTCATTAGGAGTAAGAAAAGTTATGGAGCCTTCTAGGGAGCTAGGGAATGAAGCTTGAGCTTCTAGGATGAGTGTGGGTTTAATAGGTAGGAAGAAACTAAGAAAACTTTTCAAACTAAGGATGGACTATATGAACAATGGTCCAGAAATTGGCAAAAAAAAGCTATCCAATGTGGCAATTTATAGACCAGCTTTTCAGGTGAAAAGTTCCTAAGAAAGAGAAAAAGAATACAAGATTTCTGGGTGAGTTTGGGTTACAGTAACGGCATACAGGGACTTGGCAAGGGAGACTCTGGCTGTTGGAGATTCTGAGAGCGCTGAGACAGACACGCGTGTCATCAGGCGAGTCGGTTGGAACGGGCACGGCGGTGAGAGCAGAAAGCAGCAGACTTGGCCCCTCAGATCCGGGTTCAAATTCAGACCTGCCGAGTGTTAGGTGTGTGACTGTGGGTGTTCTACACAATTAAACTTGCTGAGTCTTATTTTTTTCTCAGTTAAATGGGCACGTAACAAGCAAATCTCAAGGTATAGGAAAAAATGCCTGGTACAAAGCAGGCCTGCAATGGTGAACTAAAGGAATGGATTGGAAAAGGGAAAGTGTAAAACTGGGATTCTTTAAACAAGTTATTTCAATAATCCAAGTGTACTTGTAGATTATTATTTCATCAGAAAGAAAAGAAAAATAGAGATGGATGGGAGGGATGCTATGAAGAGGCAAAAACAAATGATAGAAATTGGCGGTCTATTGGACTGAGTAAAGGAAGAAAGGAGAGGAAGTCCCAGGTGAGTCTAAGTGCCCTGCTGGGTGATACTGTCTATTGTCAGCGATCAGGGTGTGGAAGGAACTGAAATGTATTGAATTTGGCTTTAGGCTGAATCCATGATATAAATGAGGGAAACCTGAAATAGCATTATTTTCTGTATTTCTAAGTTCAGTTTAACCTCTGTTATAGTTTTTTTTTTTTTTTTTTTAATGACAGCCCTTTTGCTTGACTTCTCCATTATCACTGATTTGGATTCCATCATTCCTTCTTTTAATTTGGCCAGGAGCATAGGGTAGGACAGAGAAATAAATTTATCCAAGGCCACTAGAAGTACTTTTACACTCACTGCTGCAGAAAAGCAACTGCAATTGCTTTGTGACCTTTGGTAACAGTTGCTCTGCTTTCTGGGAATCAAGATTGATTTTCCACATCAGCGTAGGTGGGAGCCAATCGCCTGAGAGCTGAGATTGATGGTCTATCAGAATGCGACAGCTTTTCTAGAGTCTGTGGCAGAGCAACCCAAATGCCAGTAAAATGGTTGCTCATTCATTGCCTCTGAGGTGATAGTGTAAAGGCGTTCCCTTTGTACACAGTGCAAAGTAATAATGAAACTGTGTATTCAGATGGTAGCTTCCAGCCAAAGAGTTCATAGCATTTATTAACAATGTCACCTTGCCCCATACCCTCTCTAGGACTCAACAGGAAGTGATGATCTTCTGTCTCCTAAAGACTGACTTAAGGGGCACAGACAAAACTTTGCAGAGACAATGGGTAGGCTATATCACAGGGACAGACTGGCCATTCTTGGTGCCTTTATGCTGAGTCTGAAATAATTATGACATCACAGTTTGAAGAATACTCTGGAATTCGTAAATACATTCAAATATGTAATCTTAGAGTTCAGAGATGGATTTTGGTACCTAAATCCTACCACTGACCCCATCTCTCTCACCACGGTCCAACCCAAAGAGCTGAATACAAAAAGGAAAAATCACCAAACAGAAAGGAAAGTGCCATTTTATTAGCAATATCTGTGCCGAAGCATGTGATCAAAACCAGGAAGTCTGACTGCTCAGCCCTTTCCTCCTCCCTTGACTTTAAGACATTAGGCTTGCAAACCGTGTGCTGCGCTGACCTCACGGGCCTGCCCAGCTTCAAAGGGAGAAGCAGCAATAGATAGCTCCGAGTCTCTCCAGAAAATAGTATAAGGGTTTGAATTCTCTTCAATGTATGTCATGAAATTTTATGTGGCTTTGAATGACAAGTTTACTTAAAATATAATCTTAAACTTTAATGTATTTGAACTACTGCAGCATTTTGATCACTCACACGATGCCACATCCTACTTAGTCTTAGAAGTGAAATCCATCAGCTCCTTCTCCATCGTTTCATGAGGGATGGAGCTGGCAAAGCTAGTGCTTGCCCTGCAGATTAACAGGACTATCAAGTGGGGTGAAATACAAGTTAGAATGTCCTCAGGAGCTAAGTAAACAAACAGCTTCACCCAGACCAACATCATCAGTCCAAGAGCTGTAATCTGGTGTGGCTCCAGAAGGTACCAGACACAGTGGGCGTCATGGTGTGGAGACTTGGGTGTTCTCCTCAGTTTGAGCAGAGTCCAGCCTGTGAGGACGGGAACTGGAGAGAGCTAGGCTGTGAGTCAGGGCCCCAGGGAAGTGACCCTCGCTCAGGGCAGAGCTGCCGTCTCAAGGAGGAAGCTGGAGAGCTCTCAGCAAACCAGGCCAGGCTGCACTGGGCGTCCGTGGGAGGAGGGGGAGAAGTTCCAGACTGTCCGTCAAGCTGTCCTGAGGGTGGCAAGGCGGACTCAGATGGTGGGTCTGAGCTCTAGATTCACATTTAGAATAGCTCTAAAGCAAAGACAGGAAAATATATACGAACATATGGGAGGACAAACCCGTTCATCATACAATGTACAGAATTATGGTGTTTAAGTGGGCTGGGAGTTGCCACCAGGGTGTATGTAGGTCTTTTCCCCACTGGGATTCAGAAACATCTGGTCATTTTGGATAAACTAGTAGCAAAGGCCCGTCAGGAAGTTACTTGTGTCAGGAGCCAAGGAATCTGGGAGCAATCTAGTTTTATAGAAAGAGAATCAATTCAGTTCTGCTCATCCATGTAGCCTGAGACAGGTTGGATAGACGTGGGTAGGGATTCTGCTTTCAGAATATTTTCTGTCACTTGTATTTGCCTCCCACCCTGGTCCTTCTGAGAACTTATGTCTGAGCGGGTATATTTTAAGTAAAAGCTCAAAAGATGGTTTTACTGAACATTTTGTAAAGTACTGAAGCAAAAGAAGCACTACATTTTACCATGAATATGTTACAAAATGATAGTCAAGTGAGGAAAGAGATGGTCACAGCCCGTGATGGGCCTCTCTCCTGAGAATGCCGCCCCACCCTTGAACTGTGAAAGGCTGGAGGCACATGAGCAGAATTCCTCACAGGAGTCAAGCCCACCTACTGAGCTCGGCCTGCTGTGAGCGCCCCTCTGTTCATTCCTCACTGCACTGCCAGAGTTGTCTTTCTAAAATAACGCTACTCAACGTGTGACCTTCAAAACAGCTGCGTAAGAATCACTAGATGCTTGTTCAAAATCTGTTCAATGGCCAGACCATGAACAGGACCTATAGACTAGTATCATCTGGGTGAACATCCTGAGAACTGACATTGTGATCTACTGTTAAGCGATACTTGTGTGCGTTCCACTGAGAGTCATTATTCTAGACCTTAGAAGATCGTGTGGTGCTCTCATACTTAAAGACTATGAATGATGTTCGGTTGTGTGTGAAGCAAATCCTAACTGGTAAAAATGGCCTTCTGTGTCCCTCACAACTGCAGCTGCCACGCAACCCCTCTGACATCTTCTTGTCCCGCCACACAGGCCTACTGCTCAAACACATTGAGAAATTGCCTTTGGCTTCAGCACAATCTCTTGGTCATGTCTCTGTGGACTTGTGGCTCCTTCTGACAAGAATTTTTTTTTTGCTTTCTTTGTTTTCTTAGTGGCTTAGTTGGTAAAGAATCTGCCTGCAATGCAGGAGACTGGGGTTTGATCCCTGGGTTGGGAAGATCCCCTGGAGAAGGAAATGGCAACCCACTCCAGTATTCTTGCCTGGAGAATTCCGTGGACAGAGGAGCCTGGCAGGCTGCATTGCATGGGATCATAAAGAGTTGGACATGACTGTGTGACTTTTTTGTTTTGTTTTCTTACAGAACAAACTTCTATTACCTATTGATATATCATTCCGTGAGTTTTCTTAAACACAGCAAGCAATATTAGTCACTATTTTCCCTTGGATAATGGTTAATTCTGTGTGTCCACTTGGTTAGGATATAGTTGTTTGGTCAAACACTAGTGTAGATGTTGCTATGAAGGTATTTCTGGATGTGATTAACTTTTACAATTAGTTGACCGTAATTAAGCAGATTAGCCTTTACAGTGTCAGTAGGCCTCACCCAATCAGTTGAAGGCCTAAAAGCAAAGACTCAAGTCTCCTAGAAAAGGAATTCTGCCTCAGAATTGCAGCGTGGAAATTTTGCCTGAGTTTCTAGCCTGGAGGTTCATCCTGCAGATTTCAGATGCAAGACTGAAATAGCAATGCTTTACCTGAATTTTCAGCCTTGCTGGCCTGCCTTCAGTTCAGCTCAGTCACTCAGTTATGTCCAACTATTTGTGACCCCACGGACTGCAGCACACCATGCTTCGCTGTCCATCACCAACTCCCAAAGCTTGCTCAAACTCATGTCCATTGAGTCAGTGGTGCCATCTCATTCTCTGTTGTCCCTTTCTCCTCCTGCCTTCAATCTTTCCCAGCATCAGGGTATTTTCAAATGAGTAAGGTCTTCACATCTGGTGGCCAAAGTATTGGAGTTTCAGCTTCAGCATCAGTCCTTCCAATGAACATTCAGGACTGATTTCCTTTAGGATGGACTGGTTGGATCTCCTTGCAGTCCAAGGGACTCTCAAGAGTCTTCTCCAACACCACAGTTCAAAAGCATCAATTCTTTGGCACTCAGCTTTCTTTATGGTCCAACTCTCTCACATCCATAGATGACTACTGGAAAAACTATAGCTTTGACTAGATGGACATTTGGTGGCAAAGTAATGGCCTTGCTTTTTAAAATGCTGTCTATGTTGGTCATAGCTTTTCTTCCAAGGAGCAAGCATCTTTTAATTTCATAGCTGCGGTCACCATCTGCAGTGGTTTTAGAGCCCAAGGAAAGAAAGTCTATTGCTGTTTCCCCATCTATTTGCCATGAAGTGATGGAACCAGATGCCATAATCTTCGTTTTTTGAATGTTGAGTTTTAAACCAGTTTTCTCACTCTTCACTTTCACCTGCATCAAGAGGCTCTTTAGTGTCTCTCTGCTTTCTGCCATAAGGATGGTGTTATCCACATATCTGAGGTTATTGATATTTCCCCCAGCAATCTTGATTCCAGCTTGTGCTTCATCCAACCCGGCATTTTGCATGATGTACTCTGCATATAAATCAAATAAGCAGGGTGACAATATACAGCCTTGATGTTCTTTCCCAATTTGGAACCAGACCATTGTTCTATGTCTGGTTATAACTGTTGCTTCTTGATCTGCATACAGGTTTCTCAGGAGGCAGGTGAGGTGGTCTGGTATTTCCATCTGTTTAAGAATTTCCACAGCTTTTTGTGATCCACAAGGCTTTGGCTCAGTCAGTAAAGCAGAATAGATGTTTTTCTGGAATTCTCTTGCTTTTTCTATTATCCAATGGATGTTCGCAATTTGATCTCCAGTTCCTCTGCCTTTTCTAAATCCAGCTTGTGCACCTGGAAGTTCTTGGTTTGTGTACTGTTGAAGTCTGGCTTGGAGGATTTTGAGCATTACTTTGCTAGTGTGTGAGGTGAGTGCAATTGTGCTGTAGTTGGAACATTCTTTGACATTGCTTTTCTTTGGGTTTGAAATGAAAAGAGACCTTTTCCAGTCCTGTGGCCACTGCTGAGTTTTCCAAATTTGCTGGCATATTGAGTGCAGCACTTTTAACAGCATCATCTTTAAGGATTTTCAATAGATCAGCTGGAATCCCATCACCTCCACTAGCTTTGTTCAAAGTGATGCTTCCTAAGGCCCACTTGACTTCACACTCCAGGGTTTCTGGCTCTAGGTGAGTGATCACACAATCATGGTTATCGGGGTTATTAAGATGTTTTTTGTATAGTTCTGTGTATTCTTGCCACCTCTCTTTAATCTCTCCTGCTTCTGTTAGGTCCATACCATTTCTGTCTATTGTGTCCATCTTTGCATGACATGTTCCCTTAGTATCTCCAGTTTTCTTGAAGAGATCTCCAGTCTTTCCCATTCTATTGTTTTCCTGTTTTCTGATGTTGATCACTGAGAAAGGCTTTCTTATCTCTCCTTGCTATTCTTTGGAACTCTGCATTCAGATGGGTATATCTTTCCTTTTCTTTGTTGCCTTTAGCATCTCTTCTTTTCTCAGCTATTTGTACAGCCTCCTCAGAGAACCATTTTTCCTTGTTGCATTTCTTTTTCTTGGGGATGGTCTTGGTCACAGCCTACCTTACAGAGTTCAAATTTTCCAGCCCCCATAATTGTGTGAGAATATTTCTTAAAATAAATCCTCCCCCACACACACATACACTCCCCATATATATGCATACATACATATATACACATATGATGGTTGGTGGTTTACTCACAAAGTCGTGTACGACTCTTGCAACCCCATGGACTACAGCCTGCCAGGCTCCTCTGTCCATGGGATTTCCCAGGCAGAATACTGGAGTAGGTTGCCATTTCCTTCTCCAGGGGATCTTCCCAACCCAGGGATGGAACCCATGTCTCCTGCATTTGCAGGAGGTTTCTTCACTAAATGAGCCAGCAAGGAAGTCCATATACATGTGTTTGCGTGTATGTATATATGTATGTGTGTACATGATAGATAGATATACTGTTGGTTCTGTTTCTTTGGAGAACCTTGACTTATGCACTTGAGTTTTATTTAGCTTAGATTTAAGATGAGGAACACCTCAGAGGAGAGAAAGATCTCCAGATGAGTACAGCATCTCCCTTATCCCTGGAGTGAAGAGTGGGAAGCAACTCCTCAGTCCCCTGGCTTTCTCCCCAGAATGGAGAGGAGGACCATCTAGGAGAGCAAGAGACATGCCCTCTCCCTATCGCCTCTAAGTGAAAGGGGAAGATGGCTTTCCATGCAAACAGAGAAATCTTTCTGGCTTTCTCCCAGGACCTGTGGCCTGCTTATTCTTTGTACAGTCACTGCATAGCTCTCCTAACTGTAGGTCTAATCCATAGTTTCCATGAACAGCCCCGGTATCTGACCCCCCACAGCCCCAAGGCCCAGCTCAGTGACCTGGCACATAACAGTGCTTCATGACTGTTGAGTTACTGGATTAAAGGCTTTTTTCTTCAGGATCTTTCTGCCATGCCCACTGTGACCTGTGCACTGCTCCTGAGTGGTGTTGGGCCCACTGCCACCGGTAGGGAGAGTTCAGCACGTCAGATTTCACAGCATTGGTTTTCAATGTTGAACAAAAAATGTCTTTTGAACAAGGTGAACTTCATTTCAGAGTATTGTCACTGCTGCCTCTCTTTCTTCATAAATACAGGCTGACAGATTGATCTTACATTTGCTTGTGAAGTCAGAGTGGTGACTTGCTATTTAACCTTTTGTTTGGAACATGGATCACTTCAGAATAAAAGGTCTGTACTTCCCAAGTGTCATTTTAATCAGAGGTGATTGTAAAATAAATGTGAATTTCATTCTTCTGTTGAGACTTCTATAACCAGCTGCTAAGCACAATAATATTTTCTACTTTCTAGCACTTTGTATTGTGTGATGCTTTTCTTTCATATACAGTAGTTCAACAAACATTAGCTACCCTTTTCTTTAATTCTTACAACAAACCTGAAAGGTAGATATGAATGTCAAATTGTACAGGCAGCTCAGAGAGGTTAAGAGAATTGTTCAAGGTTAGAAGTTAGTCATTCAAGGGTAGGTATATATAAATGTATGTAATAATATCTACTGTTTTTGTTGAGTGCTTATTATATGCTAAGCAATTATTAAGAGCTTCACATGCATTATATCTTATAATTCTTGAAATGCCATCATGAAAAACGTACTGCAATTGTCCCCATTTTATATCTGCAGAAATTAAAGGTAAGTAACTTGCCCAGAGTTGCATAGCCTTGGATCCATCCAAATTCAGACCCCACAAGCTTAGCTGCTACCCTATACTGCTTTTGAACCTAAATAAGCATGCACATGAATGTTTGTGCACATCATACTTTATTGTGTTTCTGAAGGGAATAAAACACCTCTTGCAGTTAGTAAGAGGCACAGCCAGAGTTGAATTAGGCCTCATATTCTTTATTACATTAAGGCTGCCTTCCTGAGTGCTGCAGCTGCCTCTTTAACCAACAGACTCTGTGTCAACACTAGCTTTCAATTAGCTCATGACTGGGGTCAGGGAGGGAGAGCACAGGTCACTGAAATTCAAAAATAACCCCTCAAAACTATTTTCTGCAATGTCCTGTGTAAAAATACCCTGTCCAAATGGTTTAAAGTAGTCCTGTGGATGTGTCTGGCTTCACTCCCTTCCCCTCCTTCCTGGAACAGAGGTTCAAACCAACTCCCAAATGACCAAATCTGGACAACCCGGGGGAGGCTGAGGAGGCTGCTGGGGAACAGAGGGAGTTTAATTATATCCATGAGAGGCTGAGTAACTGACTGTTTGGCTTCTTTATATGAGTTTGTAAAAGTCTAAGAGCAGGAATGAGAGGAATGAAGGGAGAAGGGCAGGCACGCGTTGAAACGTGTGCCTCGGGGCTCAGTCAACCCAGGACAGGATCTGACACTGTGTCCGTGTTGACTGCATGCATGTTCAATGGATGACTGACTGCTGAATGGACAAACTACGAGGAATTGTTTCACCTCAGCTGACCTTCGCATGGATATCACACCTCTGATTCAATGATATAACCCTGTCACCTGAAAGGGGGTATAGTGAATGGAAACTGCTTGAGGAGCCTAGTCATTCTTTGACAATTTAGCATCCAATCCTTCATTCCTATTAGCACCTGAAATCTCCCGGAAACCCACATTGTCTCCAGTCTGAGTGAGGAAGTGCCCTTGTCTCCAAAGGAAGGCATTGGGTCCCCTTGCTCTCTCCACTTCCTGAATCAGTGACAGGCATGTGTGTTAAGTTCAGCCCACCAGACTCAGTCTCCTGAAATGCAAGTCTGAAGGGAGTGACCTGGGATCTTTAACTGGGAGGCTGGGGGGCGGGGAGGGTGTCGTCTTCTGGTAGCAGCAGACCAGCTTGCATCTGCTGCATGATCTCAGCTGCAGACCCCAGAGCACTGTGGTGTCCACCCATATTCCCACTCTGGGTTTCCAGTCTCAGTTCTGTGAGTCCCTGTTACTCTTCCAACATATTTTCGGCTTAAGATTGCCAGACATTTTCTGCAGATTGCAATCAAGAACTCTGACACATATAAGTTGTGTGAGTCCCTTGAAATAAAAGACCAGTGAAAGAAAATGGCTATGCATTTAATGCTCACTGGTACCACAACCGCAAAAGCCAAAACACAGTACCCAGAATCCGATCTTTTTTTGTTGTTTTTTTTGTTTTTTTCACCTACCAGAGCAACTCTATCAGATAGCATCTACTGAAGGAAGCATGGCTTCAAAATAACTACACAATTTTCTCACATAGAAATAGCAAGAGTTCAGCTGGGCATCTGAGAGAATGGCTTCTATTGCTAGAAAACCAGTTTGCTTATTGACTCAGAATTGGAAAGTGTTTACTTGTAGTTCAAATTGAACACCGTTTAACAGAAAAGACCTGTCACAGAAATCTTCTGCAAACTTTTCTTGATCACGAACTCCCACAAATAATTCTTATAAGGTTTCTGAGTAATTTGTGTTAGGCAAATTCAAGTGTAGATTTTTCAGGGTGAACACTCCTACCAGTCCTCTGGGACTTACTTAAACAGGCAAACAGAAGTAGGAGAATCCCTGTTAGTAAACTGGTAACACTTCCACAGGACAGCCCGAACCAGGTAATTGTAACAGTGTCTGTGTGTGCTGGCCGCTCAGTCATGTCTGACTCTTTGCAACCCCATGGACTGTAGTTCTCCAGGCTCCTCTGTTCATGGGATTTTCCAGACAAGAATACTGGAATGGGTTGTCATTCCCTTCTCTAGGGGATCTTCCCGGCTGATTGAACCTGGGTCTCTCGCATTGCAGGAAGATTACTGTCTAGGTCACCAGGGAAGCCCAACTGTAACAGTATTTTGGGCTAAATCTCAATCATTCCTGCTGCAAATCAGAAGGAGTGGAAAAGACATCCTTAGGTTTTTATAATTTTATTATCTTTGGTAGAGGAAAGTAGTAGAAAGAGATAACTAAGATTGCAACCAATTTTTTTACTACTAGATTTAGCTTCAGTGGGCTTCCCTTATGGCTCAGCTGGTTAAAAATCTGCCTGCAATGCAGGAGACCCAGGTTCAATCCCTGGGTTGGGAAGATCCCCTGAAGAAGGGAAAGGCTACCCACTCCAGTATTCTGGCCTGCGGAATTCCATGGACTATACAGTCCATGGGGTCACAAAGAGTTGGGCATGACTGAGTGACTTTCTCTTTCACTTTAGCTTCAGTATCCCTTAATGAAATTATATATTAATATTTTTTAAAAAGTAATATGTTTAGCCTCCCTCCTTCAACTTCCTGTCTCCTTTCAGGTGATGGGCTTTTTGGACTCAGAAAACTGGATCACTGATTGTGTATCTTTGTATGTGTGGCTGGACTAGAGTCACAGTGGAGTGGACTAGGGGGAGAGGGAAGCAAGGGAAAGTCTGAAGGTCATCAAAGCAGGAAAAGGGACTCAAAGATGGAGATCTGAACTATGTATCAGTTTATTGCTCCTCAGGCCTCAGTCCTCCATCTATTACCTGCTTCTGTAGTAATGGAGCTAGACCTTCATTTAGCACGTCCCTTTTGCAGGCAGCACAAAGCCGGCTTTATCGAGAGAGCAGGGGTGTGTGAGGGTGCTACAGGAGCCAGGCGTTCTCCTTCTGAGTCTGGAGTGCTGCGGTTTTGCTTCTTTCTTGTTTGTATCACTTCGTTGCTAGTGATACGTGTGAGGAAAACTTGGTGGCATTCTTTCCCAGCCACTTTCCTGGAGCCCTCGGGTCCCTGCCAAGCTGGCTGCACCTACCCTGACTCTGGCCAGGTGACTGCCTTTCCACGCCCCCTCAGTGTGGACAACATGAACCCCAACATGGGCTCCTCTTCTAGACTTCTGCTTGCCTGTCCCCACCATCTCCCTCAGTACCCCAGAGAGCGGTCTCCTGCTCACCTGGTACTGGAGCAACTCAGAAAACTTCTCCATCAAGTAGGGAAACCACCCCTCAACCTCCAACAAGGTCTAAATCTCAGCCTGGGAGAAGGGACCTCCCTTCTAAGTTCATTTTTGTTTAGGCATTCTTTCTCAGCCCTAGGGGATTATTTAGAGTTCTCTTTACCATAATTATGGTCATTCCTCTGTTATAGTGAGTAACACTTTGCATTAAACTTTACTTGTGTGGTTTCTGCCTCCTAACCAGAATCTGATTGATAAAGAACTTGCAGAGGAAGTAGTCTCACAAAGATGGGATTTGGAGATTGGTTTGGTCACACCCTTAGCCTGAAGTGTAGTATGGAGCTCCTTGACAATAGGGTACTAGTAATGGCAACCCACTCCAGTATTCTTCCCTGGAGAATCCCATGGACAGAGGAGCTTGGTGGGCTACAGTCGTGGGGTGGCAAAGAGTCGGATGCGACTGAGCGACTTTACTTTCACTTTCGCTTTTAATCTGTGCCATACAGTGATACTGTAACTACTGTATTACATAAAGTCATAACCTGTGTTTGAGTTTAATAAAGTGTCAACTGAAATAAGTGCCTTAGGATCCCAAATACTTGCTGCATTTGACTTTTATGGCAGTAATGATGACTACAAAGACTATGGTTTAAGATTGATTTTTTTTTTCAATGCACTTTAGCATTTGTAAAAGGAAAATGGCATGCTCAGTTCCTTTGACTTTTAGCTATTGTCTGAGCACATCTATGACAGCCTTTTGAAAAGATTCCCTTTTCTTATAGCTACAGGGATGTTATAGCTGAAAATAAAATGCAACACTTCATTATGTGAGCTGTTGAATTACAGCAAGAGTTAAATTCAGTCATGTCAAGTTTCTCATGTGAAATTTAAGACATTGACTAGGAAAGAATGGAATCATGAAACTCAGAATGGGGACTACTGGTTGGATCCAGATAAAGCTGGCAATCATTAATCCTGTCATCCTGAGTCTCATTTCCCAAGGGAACTAATTTACTCTTTCATGTCTGAGAAGAATTAGCCTACCTTTGCTTGAAAACCCTGTGATAACCTCACCTGGGATAGAAACCTTGAAAAATTAACTCTTATTCCCCTTAAAACACACCACAACCATACTCTATTGCCACCAGATCTTTGGTCTAATCTCTCCCTATTCTTAGGGCCCAGGACATACTACAACCCAGGAGAAAATACCAAAGAATTGCAAGACTTTGTTATAACTTCATGTAGAAACTGAGGGGAAAATGTACAAGAGTGAATTCTAAGTGTATTAGGCCAAGCACAGCACTTAGCTACAAAGACAAGGTGGAAATCTTTACCTTAAAATATAGCAAAGATGTACTGGTAATCAAAATGCTTTGATCCACAGGATATTCAGATAATTTGGATAATTGATCAGAGTATGCCTAGGAGTTAAATGCACTGGTGAACTATTAGTATACTTCTTGACTGATATAAGAGGAAACGATTCTTGCTGTGGAGTCAAAACCCTGAATTGAGTCACCACAGTGAATAATCTTGGCCTCTCACTATTTCCAGACCATAGTTAAGTTTCAGACACAGAGTCCTTTGATTGAAAGAGAGGCCAATAAACCTGATGAGGGATCCTATGCCATTGATGAAAGTATCTATTGTATAAAGAATCCTGCAGATTAGAATGAGAGTGCTCTGGGGAATTGTCCCCTGACCTTTTAAGGGTCATCATACAATAGTCCTGAACTGACGCTAATTCCTGGGCACTCAAAAATACCTTTATGGTCCAACAATCAAAGTTGAGGCTTATAGTGGTCAAATAATAGATGGAGGTTTATTTCATATTTGACTTACAGTGGGTTCAGCTTAATCTCTAAATTCATTCTCTGTCCTTATGGTGAGGATCATCTTGACAGGAATAATGAAGTAAAAACCCCTGGAACACCCCCTATCCTTATCAAGATTGTCAGCTAGAAGCAATACCTTATTTCTAGGAAAATTTCAGATGTTAAAGTTGTCATCAATGACTTGAATACTTTAGGAGTGGTGATACCTATCATATTCCCACTTGACTCACATTAGGCCTGTGACAAAGTCAAATGGATATTAGAAAATGATCAGGAATTATTTTAAGCTTAATTAGGCTGTAACTCCAATTGCTGTCACTGTTCCAGATGCATTACCTCTATAAGAAAAACACCAATGAACTCTGGCACTTGGTTTATAGCTAGTGACCTGTCCAATGTCTTAATCTCCATACCAATTTATAATAAACACCAAATGAACTTGGCTTTTACCTGGCAAGGCAGGCTGTATACCTTTGCAATCCTATGTCAGTGCTCCATTATACTGCTCTGCAAGACAGTATAGCCAGCAGAGATTCTGAGTGTCTTACTGCAAAAAACACTCACTGGTCTACTATATCAGTGACATTAAGCTCATTAGATCTGACGAACAGAAATTAGCGAGTACTCTAGATCTTTAATTAAGACATGTGCAAAATAGAAGGTGAAAGAAAAATCCCATAAAAATGAAGTTTCTTGAAACCGCAGTGAAGTTTCTGGTGGTTCACTGGTTTGCAGCATGTCAAGATATTCATCCTGAGGTGAAATATGAGTTGTTTCACCTAACACTACCTACCATGAGAAATAGGCATAGTACTTGGAAGAACTTTTGGGATTTGGAAGATAACTTATGCCACATTTGAGTGTGAAACTCCAACCCATCCTCAGAGTCACTTGTAAGGCTGCCAGTTTCAATTGGGGACCAGAGTAACAGAAGGTTTACAGCACATTTAGGCTGAAGCACAAGCCAAGTTACTGCTTGATCCTTGGTCTTTGGTCCAACAGATCCAAGGACACTTGAAGTGACCATAACAAGTAGGGATGCTGTATGCCGTATAGAGGAGCCTCTTACAAGCAATAGAGAAATCACAATAGAGGAAATCTATGCCATCTTCTGAAGACAACTTTTCTCCTTTTGAAAGACAGCCTTTTACTATTGGGTTTGGTAGAAACTGAATGCCTAAATATGGAATATGAGGTGACCATTGGATCTGAACTCACCCTCAAAAAACTGCATGGTCTGACCTATAGTCATAAGAGTAGATGTCATTGTGAAATATAAAGGGAATATAAAAGATTGGGCTCAAACAGGTCTTGAAAGTAAATGTAAGCAAGTAGCTCAGACCCCTTCCACAGCAACCCTCAGAGGCTTGCTTTCTCTGTCTCAGTTATCACCTACAGCCTCTGGGGATGTTCTTTACACCCCGCAGACTGAGGAAGAAAATCCTCAAGCCAGATATGATGGTGCCACCAAAAGTGGACAACTGCAGCCTTAGGGTTCCATTCAAGCACGACTCCGAGGGACACAGCTGGAGGAAAAATCTTCCTAGTGGGCGGAACTCTGGGCGGTGCGTGTGGTTGCCCACTCCATCGAGAGGGACTGGGAGGTGGGCAGAAGTGGGAAGGCACCCTCCTCCTGAGCAGTTGCTATGTTTGGCTTGATGGTCAGGAAAGAAACAGGACTGGAAAACTGGGTACAAGAAGTCTAGGGCTGAACCTCATAATGGTGCAGACAGTGAAGATGTTCATGTTCCCAGAAAATAGTGTCCATTTCAGAGGAGGCTGTAAAACCTATGTGGGGGAAATGCCACTCTCGTCTAATGTCAGCCTCGTTCCAGCCACATGGAGTTTAGTTGCCCAGTTGTGTCTGGCTGTTTTGCAACCCAATGGACTGGGATTCGCCGTTTCCTTTCTCCAGGGGATCTTCCCCATCCAGGGATCAATCCAGCACTCCTGCGTTGGCAGGTGGTTTCTTTACCATTGAGCACTGGGGAAACCACATTAGTGCTTGGTCAGTGGGCCAAAGGACAAAATGGCCTTGACGCAAAGACAGAGGAACTCAGTAACATAGGTTTATCCTTACCAAGACTGACTTGGCTAATCTCACTGCTGCTTGTTTAATATTCCAACATCACAGGCCAAAACTAAGCCCCAAGTATAGCACCATTCCTCAGAGTGATCAGTCAACAAACTGATAACAAGTTGATTACATTTTACATTTTTATATCATGGAAGGGACAGAGGTTCATCCTCACTTTAACAGGAACATTCTGGAATTGCTCCAGGTAATCAAGGGGTAGGAGTGGCTCTTCTCACTATTATACTTAGTGAGCCAAATTCAGCGTGCTTGCTTCTCAACTGAGAGACTTTGAGCTCTGTGGATTTGGGGGTCTTTAATGCCTAAAGGGGTAATATTTCTGTCAGAGGATGCTATGGTGCTTCATAGAATTGGAAGATGAGACCTGATCATTTTGGGCTCCTCATGCCACTTGAACAAACAGGCAGAAATGATTCTACTTGTTGGAGCTACAAATCCTGAATGTCAAGGGGAAATTGGGTTGTTACTACACAGTGAAGTCAAAGATTTTATTTTCAACCCAGTGGGCTTTTGGGAGTGTCTTTTACTATTTCCACATCCAATAGAAAAAGTTAATGAGAACTAAAGTAGCAAAAAAAGGCAGGTCTCTTGATAACTTAGACCCTTTGGAAATTAATGTTTACCTGCTCGCTGTACCAGGTAAAGCCCAACTGGCCAACAGTCTGAAGTTGGAGGAAATGTAGAATTCACAGTGACAAAAGGAGTAATCAAATATCAAGTGGAACCCTGTAACCAATTACAAGAATAAGAACTATAGTACCTGTCATATTTTCTATTTGATTTTATTTTATTTGCATAAATTAATTATTTTCCTCTCTCTTGCCCATTTTTATTTTACGTACCAATTGTGGTTAATTTTAAATGTTGCTCATTAAGTTTTAAAATTACAGAATATTAGGTGGTACTGTGATAGAATTGGGGGATTATTAATATAGTCATATAGAAATACAATGACTGTTGAATCTGTGCATCTCCTCCCATTTAGGAAAGGATGAGAATGTTTCACCTTTAAGACGGATAGGTGTGGCTTTATTTGGGTTGAAATATGGAATTGTTTACATGTTGAATGGAATTTCAAATGTGTGGAGAAGGGTAGATATGGAATCTGAGTTATCGAAAGGGAGGTTGTGACTTCAATAACTCATTGCTTCTTAATACATTTATTCTATCGGGGCCCCCCTGGTGGCTCAGTGGTAAAGAGCCCACCTGCCAAAGCAGTAGATGCAGGTTCGATCCCTGGGTCGGGAAGATCCGCTGGAGAAGAAAATAGCACCCTCTCCATCACTCTTGCTGGTAAATCCCTCGGACAGAGGAGCCTGGCAGGCTACAGTGCAAAGGACTGCAAAAGAGTCAGACATGACTAAGCAAGAACAATAGATTCTATCATACAGTATCCACTCTGTGATAATGCAGCTGAACCCTTTAAGCATTTCTCCTTTGGAGCAAGCATGATGTTAAATTTTGTCAGTAGAGAGTGAAGGAGGGATATTGCACAACCAGGGAGTCTTTTTCTTGGTTCTGGGATGCTGCAGTGTTGTATCTTCTTACTTCTACCAAAAGGCTTCCAACAGTCCCCAAGGCAAAAATCCAGTGGCACTCCACTCTGGCTGCTTGCCCAGAGCATGCATTCCTTACATGTCCACTGCTTATGCCTCAGCTGGGTGACCACCTCACCTTAACCCTCCCCACAGACACAACACATCTCCAGTTTCCCACCGTCCTGCTGGAAAGTGAGCTCCATATAATCAGGCTCAATAAACTGAATTTTGCCTAGATAAATGGAATGTCCTCTGAACTACTCTGAGGCGCTTATCTGGCCAGAGGGTGTTCCAACTTTACAGAGTAAATCCACTCTCGAATGTCCTCTAAGCCTTTTCTTCCCTTATTCTATGGTCATCCATATCAGTTATGGCATTTCCACTTCATTTAGTGTGTGCCGTCACTTTTTCCAGGTTTTCAAGAGTAATTCTAGGAGTGTATTAGCACCATTTCCTAGGGTCCTCGCTAGGGTATTATAACCCACATTTTGGGAGAATACATTCATATTAATAAACTCTAGTTTAACCAGCCTGGTATTTTATTTCCCTTGACCTTGAACCCTCAAAATCCAGTTCCATATATTTTTCCACTTCCTGACAGAATGTATTGGCCAAATTCTGCAGCTCCTTCAGAGTATAATTCCTCTCTTCCCTTAGCAGACCCAGCACAGGCTTAGTCTTAGACTCTTGTTCTAGGTCTGGTTTCTGGGAAGGTGCAAGTGAACTCTGTCTTCTAAGACATCTTCCTCACTTGAGGGTTCTGTACTGTCTCTAAGGAAAATGTGAGTCACTTCTGCACACCCAGAACACTCAGAGAAATCTGGGAATTCAAGGTTCTCAAATGAATCTATCCATATATCCCTATCCCAAAGCTCAGGGTCCCACTTCTTCCCTGTTAGAGCCCTAATTATGGCCCAGGAAGCCTGCTGTGGTAGAGAGTTTGATGTTCTCTTATTTCCACTACTTCCATGACTAAGTCCTCAGCATGACCTTCAATCCACTCTTCTAGTCACAGCAGATGATTTAAGTGCTGCATGGAGTCCTCTCCTGCCTTCAGTCTGTCTTGAATTGGTGATTTATCACCCTGAGCCTGACATCTATCTTCAATTAACTATTGGTGCTTAATATCAACCCCCAAGTCCATGGTTCTTTCTCATGGTTATCGTTTCCTTCCTCTTCCTTCAGCACCAGAAATATTATATTACCTTATGAATCCTCTTAGACCACAATCTTATCCCAAATTATCACCAGTGAGACTTTTAACAACTGCCCTGTTACAACATTTCGGAGGCTGTTCATTCTCCACCTACCGCTAGTGATGGATTCCTCGTTGCCAGCCAGCTAGGTCTATCTCCAAGTGCCTTTACAATCTGCTTCCCAGAACCGCTTCCTAGAATCCACTTCTGGATTCTCTGGCAACAGAGGCTGAGACAGTGAGATGGACAGTCAGTCAGGGATGCTGGGGGCAGGAAAGATGGGGCTCTCAGTAAACAGATTTTAAGAAAGCGAGAAAGGCGAGATGGGCAGAAAGAGAGTTTCTTGTTTGCAACCAAGGCTTTGGCTGATTCTGTTGATTTCTGGAGATGAGATGTCTTTCAGAGCATCTCAAATTGAGTTTCCAGAAGGTTGTCTCCCTACCTCGACATATTTTTGGCTGTGGAATGCTTCCTGGGTAAGTGGTGAAGCTTTGGGACAAGGCTGAACCTGGACACTGAGGGTTCCGGTGAGGAATACAGCTGAAGTCATTAACAGCTGATAGTCTCAGAATTCAGGGACTGCATGAATCAGATCTAAACAAGGGATCTGGGAGGAGCACCACCATATTTACTGCTCCAATAGCTACTGAGTCAGGTCCTACTAAATTTGCTGCTAGTCTGGATCAGAAATGGTTCTGGAATAAGCCCATAGGTTTCATGCCCCTGGGGAAGCAGATGAGCTTAACTGGGTGACAGTGTGGCTGGGGGGAGATGGTGGGGGAGTAGGGGGGATGGAGGGTGGGAGGGGGGATACTGACAGCTTGCATCTATTCCAAGCTAAAAGCCTCTTTAGAAAGGAGGCTAATTTAATTCATTTAGTTAAGCTATAGTTTTTACATGCATGGCTTTTGTATTCTTTTTGCTCCTGCTGTTTGGAATGAAAAAAGAATGAAAAAAAGAAGACAGAAGGAAGGTGGTTGGCTTATTGAGCGTAGGGCTATCAAGCCCTATCTTTGGCAGCTCTGTTCTTTTGCAGATAAAATACAGATGGATGTGAGTTCCAGGCCCACAACATGAATTGCCTCCCTCTTGACACAGTTCAGTGATAAATCAGCTGTAACTGCAAAAGAAAATGGGAAGTAACTATGGGCACACCCCCAGAAGAGGAACTGGCAACCTACTCCAGTATTCTTGCCTGGAAAAATCCCAGGCACAGAGGAGCCTGGCGGGCTGCAGCCCATACGGTGGCAAAGAGTCAGACACGACAGAGCAACTGAGCAAGAGCATATGGGTACACATGACACATGAAATCAAGTTAGTTCATTCTGATTAGCATTGGTTCACTCAGAGGCAAATAAATTAGCATTCACCCACCTCTGACTAAATCTGTGGTCACAAGCAGGGCGGTCTGAGAGATGTCATGACTGCATTTGAAAGTACTGTTTAGATGAAAAGAGCAGACTTTTGGACTCAACAGGAGAAGATGAGGGTGGGATGATCTGAGAGATTAGCACTGAAACATGTACATTACCATATGTGAAATAGATGACCAGTGCAAGTTCAATGCATGAAGCAGGGCACTCAAAGCTGGTGCCGTGGGACAACCTAGAGGGATGGGGTGGGGAGGGAGGTGGGAGGGGAGTTCAGGATGGGGGACACAGGTGTACCCATGGCTGATTCATGTTGATGTAAGGCAAAAACCACTACAATACTGTAAAGTAATTATCCTCCTATTAAAATAAATAAATTTTTAAAAAATTAAAAAGAAATAGAAAGTACTATTTAAGTACCTGAAATTTTAAAAGTATATCTCTGAAGCTTGCAATTCTACCAAAGTTCCAGCCTGAGTGCCTGCAGTCAGGGCCTTCTGAGGTTTGTGTGCACAAGATTCTCTGCTATGTAGCCAGGTACAAGGCCTCCAAACCCACTCCTAAAACCACAGTCCTGCTCTCCTCCGCGATCCAGGGCGACATCAAGCTGACTGCTCTGAAGGTCTGTTCTCTCTCCCGGCTGCAACTGTCTTCTCAGTGCAGAGCCAGGATATATGAATTAGGCATTCACTCCAGAATTTACAGGGTCACTGAGAAAACTTGGTAATCAAAACTAATATTTTTACAAATTGAAACTAAGGTAAAAATTTTATGGTGAACAAAATAACTAAATTTTAAATAAAGGCTGAATCAATTTATTGATTTTAACTTTTGCCTGAAGCTATCTAAAACTATAGTTCATCATTGCACTGCTAAGGAGGAAGCGTAGCATTTCAAGGGCCTGGATCAAATTGACTTCCTGCTTGAAATTGATGGTCTCCAGAGCGTGCAGTGGTTCCCCTACTTCAGTGGGTATCAAGATTGCCTGAAGAACTTGTTGAAACACAGATTACTCAACCCCAAACCCAGAATTTCTGAGATGGGCCCCAATAAATTGTATTTCTAACAAATTCCAGACAATGGGACTACTTTTAAAATAAGAACAACATGTTAAGAACTACTATAAAACACTTATAAAAATAATAAGCCAATAGTGCCCATAGCAGGTGCTCATAGAGAAACAAAAATATTTTGCTGAGGTGAGTGAGTGAATGAAGTGTCATAATGCCAGATCAGCTAGTGGGTACATGCTGAGTGGAGTTTTATAGGTGAATTTCCTCTCGTGTCTTTTTAAGGAGTGTTTCACTATCCACACGAGTAGGCGCAGGCTTCTCCTGCCTGGTTCAAGGAGACACATCTCAGACGGACGTGGGGAACAGCAGAGCTCTGATGCCTGGCCTCCTGCTTCAGGGCAGGGCATGACTGTGACAGAGCTTGAATCTCAACTTGGCTCCATAGGCCCCTTTTCTTTAGCTTTCCTCCTCTTCTCACCTACTTATCCTGCCATCCTTTATCCACATGCTACCCAGTCCCTTCCTGCATGGAACCACCCAGATCTAGTCTCCTAGGCCACTCTCAGAGGTAGGATGGGAGTGTCAGTGCTACCAACTGCAGACCCATTCTTCAGGCTTTATTGATAGACATTTCCAAGTCACATCAGACAGGGGACTCAGAAAGGAATTATTTAACGTTGTGCAGACTTTAAATAATCTTCTTTTGATTCAGTCTGGCAGTCCATGATTTTAAGACATGGTTGGGCACAATCTAAAAATGTAAAAGATTGAGTCAATTAACTAGAAAGGTCAAAGCATAAATTTGGAAATGTGAGAAAATATTAGCATTCATCACTATTTTAAAATTTCCACTCTTTCTACTCATATGCCCACCTGCAAATCAATTAGGCTGTGGGTTTATGTTGTTACATTTCCTGTTACAATACTGCAGGGAATAGATATAATTCTGTGGCAGTCATCCTGGAAAGGAGACAAGAAATAATGTTCATCGGGAAGAAATGAATTAAAAGAAGCCCCTTGGGAAAAAAAAAGAAAAATACTCATTTCCTTTCCCCCATCCCTTCTTCTACCCAACACCAATTGGAAGAAGAGGGGGGAAAAGTCATACTCTACAGCCAAAGAGTTTCAGAAGGAAATAATAAAAAACTGTGAGAGATGGTAGAGGAAAATCTAGTGACATCTGTCACCAGAGATTTTCAAGCATAGACTGGAGATATGAATGAAGACACTAATTTGACACAAATGCAGAAGTTCAGGCAAGAGTTGTAACCAGTAAATGAAAACTGATGGGAAATGCAGGGAGTGCTTTTCTCTCCATATTACATCTCTACATTGTTGTACTCCTGCCTCATTTTTTACTTTTGCAGATTGGCTCACAGAAGAAGGTAAGTGTACTACCACTTCCAAGATTATCAACCCCATTCAAGAAAACAGGCAAACTGAAGCTGTAGTAGCTTCATGCCCACTTTTTGTTAAGGAGGAGGGTACTTTGGCTCCGTTTGCTGGAGGTATTCAACTAAAGTCCAATCAACATCAACTAGATAAGGAGTCACGGTGTACTTACTGAGCTTCTTGGGTTCTACTTGGTTTGGATGACAGTTCATAGAGAGAGGGGGAAATTCTTGGTCCTTGTGCTGAGAAGACATCCCCAGATTATCCAATACACTGCATGAGCACTTGGCAAGAATGAATATTTGTGAGAATCAAGCATCACATGTGATTTTCAACTAAATGATCTCTCGGGTGCCCTCTGATGCTATCGCTTCAAGAATATGATTGACAAGGAAGTATGACAGGAATGCAAGAGAAACACTTGGATTGTGCCTACCTTAGTGACATTTTGAAGATTAATTAGTTGTTTTAGTAAGAGCTTTGAAGATGATAGAGGCTGGAAAAAGCAATGAGTCTTTACTACCAATTCCTAGGTGTCAGTTGTGAAATGAATTAATTTCAGGCTGTAATTTGTGATGACATTCAGTGAAGAATTGCCTTCACTGCGTTTTATGGGGTATCTTTCAGCTCAGAGAAGACTTATATAAGGCCTAAGAAACTGGAGTTCTGAAAGGAAAAAAAAAATGAGGATTTTAGGATTACCAAATAACTCTAAGATTGGTTCCTTATATTCATTCAACATGCAATCAAGCCTTCAGAAACAGGATGTTAGGGATGGAACAATCCCTGTAGGTGATCTAGTCTCCTGTCTTCATTTTACAGATGAGACGCTCAAAGCCTGGAGCTAGTAACAGCGTAACTGGTGCTACCATTTGAGTCACTTAATCCCCGTTTCAGTCACAGAAAGTGCAGAAAATTTCTCTGCATGGAATGATTTGTGATTTGGGAGATTCTGGAAAGCCCTTTCTCAGCAATTTGAAAATATTTTCTGCACTAGCTATTACTCATGCTAGAAGCCACACCGGTTCTAATTCTTAACTTTTTATTAAATACCACTTTCTACTGCTGTTGTGCTGGGCTTAGTCGCTCAATTGTGTCTGACTCTTTGTGACCCCAGGGACTGTAGTCCGCCAGGCTCCTCTGTCCATGGGGATTCTCCAGGCAAGAATACTGGAGTGGGTTGTCATGCCCTCCTCCAGGGGATCTTCCCAACCCAGGGATGGAACTCAGGTCTCCTGCATTGCAGGCAGATTCTTTACCATCTGAGCCACCAGGGAAGTTCTCTTTTAAAATGAAAGCTTTGCAAGGAGAGGTAACTGGTTTAGCAGGCTATTATTACACTCATTGGAATAAGAAACAAAATGGACTGAGGAGTTGCATAAATAGCTCACCACTCATCAGCTGTGGGACATTTTACATATAGTTTCCACCTGGCAGTGTCAGTTATATCACCTGTAAAATGGAAAAATGAAATATTGATCTCATAGGGTAGTTAAGAGTAAATGAAATTGTGCAGGTAAAGCCTGACCTTGCTTATAAGTTTTGAGGAGATAACATGTCAATGGTAAGCACTAAATAAATAGTAGTTGTTACCATTATCATCATTTCTGTGCATGAGTTTAATTGGAATAGTTTCTTCCCAGGGAGGATGGTCCTGCAGTAATGGACAAGGGAAATAAGGCAAGTGGGTTGTAAAAAAAGGAGGTTTGGATCCCCAAAGAAAAACTTCATCCTCTATAGTTTGGCAGATGATTAGTGTGGCTTATGTTAACCAAACCAACACTCTTATAGATGCATGGATCAAAATCTTCATAAAATCATTTGAATTTAAGAAACTCTCAAAGACAGTTACATTTATATCAAAGTTGTCATCAATCACTTTTCAATCATTTAAGTCTTAGGAAATATCTCAAAAGGAAAACATAGCCTATGTTTTTATACAAACCATGGAAGCTAAAGTGGCTATATATTCTTTTCATTGAGTTTTTCACAAGCAGATGAAGTGATTTTCAGACCTTATTTCTTGATTTGGGCATAGAAGGTTTTTGAGGACCTCTTGGTTTCATTTTTAGCTAAGGATCTAAGAGCCTACAAAGTGGCCCTGAACCAGTCACATCAAGAGCTACAGACACTTTGTGAGGTCTGCCCAAGGCCAGTTCCTCACCTTGCCAAGGAATCCAGCTGACCAAATCTGGTTTTATTAGGAACTAGGCAAAAGAAGTTGAAGCTAGTGCATTTTATTTATTTGTTGATTCATATACCCAACATTTATGAGTAACACAAATATCAGATTTGGAGTGTACTCTGGGACCCCCATCAAAGCACTGGGTGTCTGGAATCACAAACACTCCATGAACCAAAGTTGCTGAATATTTCTTTGCTACATTAAAAAAAAATCCAAATGCTTCTGTATTTTCCATTTATGCACACAGGACATTGGAAAATGGAAATTTGTTCTGTTTCTAGTTCTGTATTTGCCCTCTGTGGTTTCCAAACCTCGTGAGCTCTTCTGTTTGCAAACATCTGTGGGCCTCCTTTTGGCCCTTTAGCAGAGTATATAACTGAACGACCTCAACCTGGGCTCTTCCTTTGGGACTTACACCCTGAGCTTGGTCCTCCGGATCTTACCTCTCTTTTTGTGAGAAAAGAAAAGTCAAAGGAATGGAGAAAGAAAAGCTTATTCATTTATGTTTTCTGTGAGGCCTAGTAAATGCTAGCTTAAGATATATTCTCCACGCCTTCTCTTCTAGATCCTCTTCTGATCCTAGTAGGCCGTCCAGGTATCCACTCTAGGCAGCAGGCATCTGAGGTATATCTTACCACCTTAGTCAAACGTGAACAAAAAATAAATGAGCAGGTAAGGCAATCCACAAGAATCAAGAAGCATGGCCCTCAATTGTAATAGTAAAATTCTTACTCTTCCTATTAGAAGACTTCTCTCAAAGCATGGTATCCAGTGTTTTTCCTGGAAGTCTATTCAATTCTTGACATATAAAGAGGCCTCTTTCCTAGGTGGTTGAGCTGAGGAGGCTGATGGGGTATATAGAGGAAGCCTTGAGTTTTCCTTGAGAGTTAGAATGTGTGATTGGCCCACTGAAGAGGGCGAGTTGAGGAAAATAACAAACTTGACAATGATGATAATCAGATGATAAAGGGCTTTGTAAACTTTGCTGAGGGGGTTGAACTCTAACATGTGTGTTATGGGAGGCTGTAGAAGGTGTCTACATATCTGAGAAGAATAATCTTGGCAAAAGAAATTCAGTTTTATAAATAGCATCTATAAAAATGGCAGGTTTGTTTCTCCATTATGGACATGGAGAGAGAGGAGGAGAGGGTGTTATGTAGGGAGAGAGTAACATGGAAACTTACATTACCATATGTAAAATAGATAGCCAAGGGGAATTTGCTGTCTGGCTCAGAAAACTCAAACGGGCTCTGTATCACCCTAGAGTGGTGGGATAGGAGGGAGATGGGAGGGAGGTTCAAAAGGGAGGGGACATATGTATACCTATGGCTGATTCATGCTGAGATTTGACAGGAAAAAAAACAAACTTCTGTAAAGCAATTATCCTTCAATTAAAAAATAAATTAAGTAAAAAAAAAAAAAAAAAAAAAGGCAGATTTGATCTAATCTAAAGAGGCCAAAAGTGCTCCAGTTGGCAGCTACTCTAAGGTTAAATAGTCGAGTGGTTAGACCCTCCAGTAGAATATACTTTTTCCATCTATGATGCCATCAAGGAGTCTGAAGTCATCCATCAGGAAGAATCTGTGGCAAAGTGAAAATTGTATGTACTAGGAGGGCGAATCTGAGTTTTAAACCCTAGCTCTACAGTTCATTCCCTGTGTGACTGGGATGAAGCCTCTTAAAATCTCTAGGTCTCAGGTTTCTTATCTGGAAAGTGAAGATAAACCTGTCCTATAGTGCTTAGCTCATGTGTGGATAAATGAGATCATCAAGTGAAAATACCTGATAGGCATTTTGTAGATGAAGATGAAGCTGATGTAGAGCATCAGCTCTACCTTCTGGCTCTTACTCTACCAGCCAAATCCGCCTCTCACTCAGCTTTGGAGGGATTCTCTAAACAAAAGGTTTACTGAAAGTTGAAGACTGATTTTTTTTTTTTTTTTTTTTTTATGTGCAAGGTTTACGGAAGCATCCCAAAGCATTTCTCTGAAAAATAATTTGGTAGCTCACTAATAACTGTAAACTCTCTTGATTTCTGTAGAGTGCACAATTTTTCACTATTTTTCTTCCTAGTCTATCCACCTGTCAATTTTCTAGTAATGATTGTTCTAACCACATGACTCAACTAGGACCTGTCATTGAACTAGTGTGTACATGTGACAAAAACTGAATTCCTGAATCATTCTCCAAAATATTTCAAATTTGAACCAAGGAGCCGCTTCCTTCTGGCTCATACTAGGAGTATTGTGAAGATAATAGTCTGCAGAGCTTGACAAACAGCCAACATGCACAGAGAAGCCGATGTAGTTTAAGGATAAAACCCCCACAGTGGTACTGGGTAGCACTCCTAACTAAAGTCAGAGTCATCTTGCTTTTCCTGTGATCTGATTCACAGACCTATATCTTATTTTAGTCTCACCCTTAGTAGCAATAAATTTCTAGTATTTGAAAATTTAAAGAATCTCATTATACACTCACCCTGAGTTGCAATCAGAAGTTTTATTGTTTATAACAACTTTTAGTGGGTTCCTTTTGTTTTTGAACAAGTATGGAAATTTTAAACCATGGCCCTCACATATTTTGACATTTCTTTCATCAAGATGTAGGATTTATGTCCCCTTCTCTGGAGTCTTGGTGGGCTTCTGATTGCTTCAACCAACAAGATAAGGCAGAAGTGACGCTAGTGTTTCTCAAGGCTAGTCAGAAAAGGCCATAGCTTCTACCTAGCCCTATATATGTGCACTTATTCCATGGGAAGCCAGCCATCGTGGCTGAAGTCCAGTTATACTGAGACCGCCATGATTAAAGAGGCTATATGCAGGTATTTTGGTCGTTGGTCCCCTCTGAGCTCTCAGCTTAGAGCCAGCAGCCTCTGCCAGTTCTACAGGTGAGTCCCACGGCAGTCCAGGACTGAAGCCGAAGGACCTCAGCCCCACTGCCATCCAGCTGCTACCACCTCAGAGACCGTGAGAAATGCTAGCCATCATCTTCCAAATTCCTGACCAACAAATCTGAAGAGAGAGAGAGTTGTTTTAAACTCCTACATTTGGGAGCAAATTCTTATACAGCAGTAGTAATCAGAGCCAATAAGTCACTTAAAGACTCTGAGGCTCTGAGATATTAAAGCCAAAAACACTTCAGGATCATTGTGAGACATTGGTGACACCTGAGATGGTACCTGGATGCTGCTTGCAATGAGTCTGTACAACCCTGACTCGCAATAAGCATTCCTTCTCTCTACCATCTTTCAATTAAGTGAGATGACCTAAGTAAAAGAGATTTTTCAAGCTGTAGATATTTAACCAATGTTAGTTATTTTTCCTTTGGAACCCATTGTCCCCAGTAGTGTATTCCCAGTCAATCATTAGTCTGAGGTACATTCGTAATCCTTCTTTTGCTATTGGATCATTTATCCAATGAACATGATTGTCAGTAAGAATCTGTGAACACTTAGAGAAAAATTCATTTATCCAGAGTCTTTTCCTAAGTGTTCACAAATTCTTACTATCCTGTTCACATTAATGTTCTATTCTCTTTAATGGGATGTTAAAATGTTCCATTTTCTTTCTTTGGTTGTTTACTTAAAGGCAGAGATAATATTTGCTAGAATATTCTTTTACCTTTGTAAGTAGTTCAGAAAGTTATAAATGTTTGCTGAAATTGATGATGAGATATTTGAATTTTCAGTGGTAGGAGAAAATCATGTACCTCATTAAGATCAAGAACATAGAGAAACATGATCTCACTTACATGTGGCATATAAAACACAACAAACAAACTCGACATAGAGAACAGACCGGTAGTTGCCAGAGTCAGGGCATGGGGGATGAGTGAAATGGATGAAGGAGAGCAGAAGTTTCAAACTTCCAGTTATAAAATAAATATGGCGTGGAGATATAATGTACAGCATGGTGACTGCAGTTAATAATATTGTACTGCATATTTGAAAATTGCTGAGAAATTTGATCTTAAAAAGTTCTTTCACAAGATAAAATGTTTTGTAACTATGTATAGTGATGAATGTTAATTAGACTCATTTTGGTGATTGTTTTGCAGTATAGGCAAGTATTGAATCATTATGCTGCATATCTGAAACAGATGTAATATGTCATTATGTTTTAATTAAATATGTATATAATATACACTTTCATCTTTGCAAACATCTTGTTTATAAAACAACTATAAAATTTTCCCTTTAAAGATGATTCTCAATATCCATGTAAGAGTTGCCATTCATTTTCCAAATACTAAAAATTCTCAGGAGGAACAGATTAATTTTTTTGTCTTCTACCTGAGAAAAGAAAAAAAAAAGTTGTTCCTTTCACCCAGTGTCTTCTTGTTCTACTACTTTATGGATTTTGTTCAAGTCATGTCAAAGGAAACTATATTTCTGTTTGCTAAACAAGTTTCAAAGAAAAGAATTCAAGGCTTCTCCTGATGAGAAAACCACATTATCCAGAGACACTGAGAGTAATTAGAACAACAACTCCTCTTTCTCAGGTCAGCAATCCAAGATACAGAAAAGAAAAGAATATATGTAAGTAGACTAAGATAATGATACATCCCCCAGTTCTCTGTAGTTCTTGGACACTTTAAGAAGTTTAGAGATATTTCATGAAGGGTGAGAGTATTAGAAATTTATTTGTTGAATTTATTTTTCATGGTTCAGTGTTGAAAATAACAATAAATTCCACAAATAGATTTCAAGTTGGTCAAGCATTTGGGCTTTGGAAAGTTAATCCCTTGAAGACGATCTCTGCACACGCCTGGAAGGGCTCAATAAGACAGTGACATGTGAGAGGAAAACACCCCAGCCCTGCGCAGTTCTGACCCTCAAATCACCAAATGGGATTTGAGGGGGCGGGGGGAGACAGGCTCAGAAGTTATTTTCCTGCTTATTCTTTTAAAGCTCTTCTTTCTGTTATTGCTTCCAAAAGCTATATTGGTAATACTTGGGCTTTTCACTGTTTGCATTAACTAGTTTTAGTCAGGGAATCCTGACTTAACCTCCTTCTTTTTCACAGACACAATCCAATGTTAGGATGGCTCCTGGGCAGAGTGCTGCTTTCATAGGTGCGTTGCTCCCTTAGGTGCAGAGTCCTGGAGGAATGTATTCAGCACTCAGTCCCCCTCTCAGCTTCAGGTGGCACCTTACCCAAACCACCTCAAATACTGGACAATTTGCCCTAGTTTAGAAGATTTCCAGACTCAGAGACTGAACAGCCCCCGTGACATCTAAATTTAGTTTCGCAGTCTTTATCCCTGGCTTTATCTCCCCATCCAGCATGCTTCAGATAATAACTGTGTGCTCTAGTTTACGTTTTCTCCTTTCCTGCCCACAGCAGATTTGAAGCCAAATATGACTTCATATACGGTTGGTTGTGGGCTCAGCATTAAGTCACCCCTCAGACCTCTAAGTTAAGAAGTGCTAATCCCCTTAAATTTTCCAGGCATCCTTACTTATAAGAATCTGTTATACACATGTTTTACTTCTATGGACTACCTCCTCATACAATATGGACTTTTTATCAACTGGGAACACTGTTCCCACATAGGGAGTCTACCTAATTAGCACCTTGGCAGCAAACAACAGTAACAACCCTTTAATGGGCACGGCTGTAGGCAGACTCCTAAGATGACTGCCGACTGCCACCCGCTCCCTCATACTTGACTTTACAGTCTCTTTTCCTTGAGTGTGGGTGAACCTGTGAACATGATGAAATAGCACTTTTGTGATTAGGTTACTAGTTAGTTGGCTTTGAGGTACCCAAAATGGAGATTATTCTAGTGGTTCTGACCTAATCAGGTGACCTAATCAGCCTTTCCCAGTCTTGCCTACCCCACTGTGGGATGCTTCAGGGCCACCTGGAGGCTTAGTTCCTACCTGATTCCAGTCTCCATCCCAGGCAAGGGAAACATAACAGATGGACCCATGGTTTGAAACTTATAATATAGTCAGTCTGGCTGCTGGAGTTATTCTGACCCAGAACCCTGAACCAGGGAGCGAGTCTTTGTCTTCCTGGTGACCACATCTTTATCTTGCATTCAAGTTTCATTTATCAGATTATAATCTGGCCTCATCATGCATTCCTTCAAGGAATTACTCTATCTTTAACACTGCCAGAAAATCAGTCTTTTTCTATCAAAATACAAGATTTTTAGAGAGTCTAAATCAATGTGCCCTTGCTCCCATGTGAGATAGTAAGAAGGTATAGTGAAGATTGTGGAAAAAAATTGAAGACAGAGAGTGGAAGGCAAGATACAAAATGTGGGGCAAGCTGGGTTATAAATATGAAGGCAAAATGGAAAATGGCGTTGAACAGAAATTGAGAGAAAAAATACAAGAGAAAATAGAAAAGAAAAAAAAAACTTTTTCCAAAGAATAAAGAAAGGGGGATTCAGGGAAAACTATGAGCACATAAGACACAGCAGAAAGAGTTAGGCCAGGAAAACCTTGTTGTATTTGATGTTTCTGAGTTTTATTTACCAAAAATGGAGGCTAAAAGATGCTACATATGAATAAACAACAAGGTAATATGACCCTTTCAGAGATTATTGTCAGTTCAAGAGTTAAATCATCAGATACTCTGAAAAAAATCAGATAAAGGTAACAAAAAATATGATAAGATAATACTGAATATTTTAAATACTGTGTGTAGCCATTGTTTTAGATATTTTAACTAACTTAACACTAACAATGATCCCCTGAAGTTCTTACTATTATTAAGCCCATTTTGAAGATGAGAAAACCGAGGAACTGAGAACTTAAGTAATTGACCCAAGGGAAACAGGGAGACAAAGAGCAGAGAGGAGGTCAATGTGGCAGGGATGTAGGAAGCAAGTGGGAGGTCATGGAAGATCAATGCAGAAAAGTGGTATGGGATAAGAATCTGGAGAATCTTATAGGCCTTGTGAGAAACGTGACTTTTATGCTGAGTGAATTGGTCAACCGTTGCCGGGTTTTGAGCAGAAAAGTGATGCATTTTGACTTACATTTAAAAATCATTCTTTTGGCTGCAAGACTGAGAAGAAATTGTAAGCAGAGGCGGGGACTGGGGTGTGGGGAGAAGAGGTGTGTGTGCCAAGAGTGTAGCCAGGTGGACCGCGTAGGAGGCCATTGCAATAACACATGTCAGGGTAGGTGGCTTGGTCACTGAGCCGACTGGGCATAGATCGACTATACTTGATCGGGCCCATTTGTATCTCCACTGACTAAATAGAGAGAGGAGATGGTGAGTGATGGCATTTAAAATTACAATACATTTATTGCAACTACATGCGTTCCTTAACTACAGCTTACTTCATATGGATAAATCTATGTGAGCGTTTCCTATGTATGACTTAGTGACTTCCTAGTCATCCCACGATAATAAATAGGACCATGCGTAATTTATAAAGCAACTTCATGTGAACTGCTTTGGAAACAACCTGATGAGGTATGTGTGTCAGAAACATATTATTCCTGTCTCTTAACATAAGAGAAACAGACACAGTGAACTTAGAGGTAACTTTGCCCAGTATCACATGAACTGTGAGTCAGAAGTCTGTGGTTTCTCCCCCAAAGCCAGCTTCCTAACTAAGCTTGTGCCAAGGACGGCCTCAAGATGAAAATGAGAAAGGAAGCCACCACGCCCAGGATGAAGTCTTAGTTTGAAAGTAAGCTCACAGCAATCCTATTGACTGGCATTTAGGAAGAATAGCTACCACCTCACTTGGTTCTCAGCTTCTAAATCATGGGCGTTAAAAGTCACCTTTGATTCAAGCTGTGAATTACCATATAGAAGACGTATTAAAACAAAATCCAGTTAAACTAATAAAGTTGAATTGTAGCAAAGGCTTGCCTTTTACAAGATGATTTTAAGAAAGAGAAGAGCCTTTTGAGAAAGCTCACAGCATTCCTCCTACTCCCTGCAGCTTCAAGAGTCAGCCCCACATCCACATCCTATTAGCTTTGATTTCCAATTCATGAAAATCCAACCTGTCATTTTTTTCCCCCTTTTTCTCAAAACACAGTGGCAACTCAGCCTTTCCTTTTCTTAGCTGTTAAATAGATTATCACCTTTCTAATGACAGGGCCAAGCCTAGGGCAAGGTTCTAGTCTTGGCACAAAATTTAAGCGGATGTTAAAAAACTAGCAATCAAGATAAATAATATTTCAATATGATACCTTTAAAAATTAAATTAATGCAAAAATCCTTACAAAAGGGAATAAAATAGCAATATTTTAAGCAGAAACAGTATCAGTACTATTGACTTCTGCCTTGGGCTACTCTGTGGCTCAACACAACACTGGTAAACAATACTGCCTTCTGATGTTTTATGGTTCAATTTTTTTTTTTAATGTAGTATTCACTATAAGCCAGAGGTGATTTCTCTTGTGTGAAGCTAAAATATAGGAAGAATAAGAACAAGGACAGAGCAAGTACTGTGTTTTGTAGAATATATTGAGCAACTCTTGATTTCCCTTTAATTTGTTACATTTTTCTAAGGCATCACAAAAGGTAACCTTTCATCATCTTAATCTCCATCACACAGGGTAATACTGAGTAGGCATGACCTCCTTGCACCGAGGGCTGTAATGTAGCATGTTAAACAAAATCACTGGCCAGCATGGCACTGCCTTGCTTATGCTCTGAATACTGGAAGTAAATGCTAATTATCTGCCGATGATAATAACATGACTTTTGAATAAACAAAGCACGAACAGCAATCATACAGTTAACAAAACTATGACTGTCAGGCAATTGTACTTATCACAATTCTTGAGCCAGTAATTAGAGTATAGCATTTCCTCTTGAGATAATGTTGATTAAAATGTATATATATTCTGCTGGAAAATAACTTCAGGATTGATGTGAAAATAGCAAAGAGAGATTTCAAGTAAATACCTTTGAAGGAAAGGGCATTCTTGTGAAGAGGAGAATATTTGTCTCTTGTCCTGCTGGGACCTGTGTCTCTCAGAGCCATTTTGTGGTTGGCTGGGCAAGTTTTTCCAAAAGAAAGAGAAAAGGAATGAAGTGAGTCAGCTAAATTCTTGGTAGCTAACAAACAGAATTTTCTTTGGAGATGGCTTTCTTCTCAATGTTTTGTAATCACAGATACAAAATGTGCTTTCGTATAATATGCATGTCATTTTCTCTGTAAACAGGTATAAGGGCAAACCTTACCAATTAATAAAATCTACATGCTCACTACTTTAATCTGGTGTGCATCTAAAAGTACCTGCAGCATGAGTTTGCTGTGCCTTTTTTATTTCAAGCTGGGCCTTTAAATATTGGCTAAGCAGCATGGCTAGGAAGAACTCTGGGGAAGGTGGTGATGGGGCTTTGCTGAGCTGCTCACAGATGACATAAAATCAAGAAGCGGTCAAAGAGCCAGAAACATGGCTCAATCTGCCTTCTTCAAGTCTAGAGCCTCACTCTTCAACGTGCCCTCTGCAGACCCGCAGTTTCAGCAGTGCCTGTGAGCCTGTTAGAATCGGAGACTGTCAGGTCCCCAGACCTCCTGAGTCACGTCTGCATTTCAGCTGGAGCCCACGGAATCCTTATGTGCACTGGGAAGTTTGACAAGGACTTGTCTAAGAGTGCTGTGCCCACAAGCCTGGGCTTTTAAGGCCATCTTTGTGACCAGGGTGAAATATCAAGACAGTGGCATAATGACCTGCAACTGGAAGCAAATGTAAAGCACAGGTGAGTCACCAAAAGTTTCATACACCTTCTTGGCAAGAAGGAGTTCACAGGGGTTATATAACTTGATAGGCAGGTAGCTTCAGTAAAAGGGAAACTTTATTTGTAGTTAAAACTATTCTTAGATTTTGGAAATTTTTAAGAAGAACATCTCTATCACTGAGGTTCAGTGGAGGCAATTACTGGAAGCCACTTGAGGGCTGAGCATCTAAGAAGAAAAAAAAAAGAGAAGGAAATATCTTCTGGTTTACGTGTGGCTACATGCTGGGCCACACCAGACGTGCATGTGAACAGTCCCTGTTGCATCGTATTTGACAGAGCCCTCCTGGTGGCTCAGAGCTGGCACCTTACTGACGGTTTTCACACATTTCTACATACATCATTAATCTCTTGGGTTTATTTTACCACAGAGAAGTCAACATAGGTTTCGTACAAGTAAATATCAATGACAATGACAGTAGCTTCCTTTTTTTTTATTATTATTATTATTTTTTTTTCCAGTGGGTTTTGTCATACATTGATATGAATCAGCCATGGATTTACATGTATTCCCCATCCCGATCCCCCCTCCCACCTCCCTCTCCACCCGATTCCTCTGGGTCTTCCCAGTGCACCAGGCCGGAGCACTTGTCTCGTGCATCCCACCTGGGCTGGTGATCTGTTTCACTATAGATAGTATACATGCTGTTCTTTTGAAATATCCCACCCTCACATTCTCCCACAAAGTTCAAAAGTCTGTTCTGTATTTCTGTGTCTCTTTTTCTGTTCTGCATATAGGGTTATCGTTATCACCTTTCTAAATTCCATATACATGTGTCAGTATGCTGTAATGTTCTTTATCTTTCTGGCTTACTTCACTCTGTATAAGGGGCTCCAGCTTCATCCATCTCATTAGGACTGGTTCAAGTGAATTCTTTTTCATGGCTGAGTAATATTCCATGGTGTATATGTACCACAGCTTCCTTATCCATTCGTCTGCTGATGGGCATCTAGGTTGCTTCCATGTCCTGGCTATTATAAACAGTGCTGCGATGAACATTGGGGTGCACGTGTCTCTTTCAGATCTGGTTTCCTCAGTGTGTATGCCCAGAAGTGGGATTGCTGGGTCATATGGCAGTTCTATTTCCAGTTTTTTAAGAAATCTCCACACTGTTTTCCATAGTGGCTGTACTAGTTTGCATTCCCACCAACAGTGTAAGAGGGTTCCCTTTTCTCCACACCCTCTCCAGCATTTATTGCTTGTAGACTTTTGGATAGCAGCCATCCTGACTGGTGTGTAATGGTACCTCATTGTGGTTTTGATTTGCATTTCTCTAATAATGAGTGATGTTGAGCATCTTTTCATGTGTTTGTTAGCCATCTGTATGTCTTCTTTGGAGAAATGTCTGTTTAGTTCTTTGGCCCATTTTTTGATTGGGTCATTTATTTTTCTGGAATTGAGCTGCAGGAGTTGCTTGTATATTTTTGAGATTAATCCTTTGTCTGTTTCTTCATTTGCTATTATTTTCCTTTTATGGAGTGTCTGCTTAATACCAGACACTATCCCAGATGATTTAAATTATCTCTTTAAATCACATGGCCCTGAACTGCGATATTATTCTATCTCATAAATGAGGAAGTTAAGACTTGGAGAGCAGTACTTCATATTCTGCCCCAAACCTTGTCATTCGTCTTGAATAATTTGTTTGAACAAACAGCACTTGCCCTTCTCTTTCAGGCCCTGCTTCTTCTCTGAGTAAGTCAGTCTTGTCTGCCAGTTCATCCTCTTGGCTCATGTGTGACATCTCTTTCCTCACCCTGACCAATGACAGGTGGCATCTTGCTATTCCCCGCCATGCGACAACCCCATTTTCTTCCAAACAGACAGTTTTTTGCCTCCATGGTACTAAAGCCGATCAACCCCCTCTCCACATAATAGGGGTCACGGATTGCCTTGCCTTGCCTGAAAGGTGTACGGTCTCTCTACCCTCTGTCTTTCAGCTTACTTTCTAAGAAGAGTTGTCGTGACAACTTCAATTAGTCTTCATTCTCTCTATCCCTTCTGTTGAGGTAAAAATTGTCTCTAACCTACTGCTAATTATTCATCAGTCCAGGTGTACAGAATTTTAGAAGCACAATGATTCCTAGTGCAAGGGGGAAAAAAAGGTATTTCATAGTAGTAAGTCAATTTCTAAGTAGGGTCAACACTTTGGAGTACCTTGGCTTGTCTCCTTACACACTAACACAGATGCTTCCATTAAAAAAAACCTAGTTTTGTCTAATCCTGGAGTAAATTCAGTTCAGTTCAGTTCAGTCGCTCAGTCGTGTCCGACTCTTTGCGACCCCATGAATCACAGCATGCCAGGCCTCTCTGTCCATCACAAACTCCCGGAGTCTACTCAAACTCACGTCCATCCGAGTCGGTGATGCCATCCGGCCATCTCATCCTCTGTCGTCTCCTTCTCCTCCTGCCCCCAATCCCTCCCAGCATCAGGGTCTTTTCCAATGAGTCAGTTCTTTGCATGAGGAGGCCAAAGTATTGGAGTTTCAGCCTCAGCATCAGTCCTTCCAATGAACACCCAGGACTGATCTCCTTTAGGATGGACTGGTTGGATCCCCTTGCAGTCCAAGGCACTCTCAAGAGTCTCTCCAACACCACAGTTCAAAAGCATCAATTCTTCAGGGCTCAGCTTTCTTCACAGTCCAACTCTCACATCCATACATGACCACTGGAAACACCATAGCCTTGACTAGATGGACCCTTGTTGGCGAAGTAATGTCTCCACTTTTTAATATGCTGTCTAGGTTGGTCATGACTTTCCTTCCAAGGAGTAAGCGTCTTTTAATTTCATGGCTGCAATCACCATCTGCAGTGATTTTGGAGCCCCCAAAAATAAAGTCTGACACTGTTTCCACTGTCTTCCCATGAAGTGATGGGACCAGATGCCATGATCTTAGTTTTCTGAATGTTAAGCTTTAAAGCCAACTTTTTCACTCTCCTCTTCTACCTTCATCAAGAGGCTTTTTAGTTCCTCTTCACTTTCTGCCATAAGGGTGGTGTCATCTGCTTAGCTGAGGTTATTGATATTTCTCCCGGCAATCTTGATTTCAGCTTGTGCTTCTTCCAGCCCAGTGTTTCTCATGATGTACTCTGCATATAAGTTAAATAAGCAGGGTGACAATATACAGCCTTGACATACTCCTTTTCCTATTTGGAACCAGTCTGTTGTTCCATGTCCAGTTCTAACTGTTGCTTCCTGACCTGCATATAAGTTTCTCAAGAGGCAGGTCAGGTGGTCTGGTAGTCCCATCTCTTTCAGAATTTTCCACAGTCTATTGTGATCCACACAGTCAAAGGCTTTGGCATAGTCAATAAAGCAGAGATAGATGTTTTTCTGGAAATCTCTTGCTTTTTTGATGATCCAGAGGATGTTGTCAATTTGATCTCTGGTTCCTCTGCCTTTTCTAAAACCAGCTTGAACATCTGGAAGTTCTCAGTTCACTTATTCCTGAAGCCTGGCTTGGAGAATTTTGAGCATTACTTTACTAGCGTGTGAGATGAGTGCAATCGTGCGGCAGTTTGAGCATTTTTTGGGATTGACTTTCTTTGGGATTGGAATGAAAACTGACCTTTTCCAGTCCTGTGGCCACTGCTGAGTTTTCCAAATTTGCTGGCATATTGAGTGCAGCACTTTCACAGCATCATCTTTCAGGATTTGAAATAGCTTAACTGGAATTTCATCACCTCCACTAGCTTTGTTCATAGTGATGCTTCCTAAGGCCCACTTGACTTCACATTCCAGGGTGTCTGGCTCTAGGTAAGTGATCACACCATCATGATCATCTGGACAGTGAAGATCTTTTTTATACAGTTCTGTGTATTCTTGCCACCTCTTCTTATTATCTTCTGCTTCTGTTAGGTCCATACCATTTCTGTCCTTTATCAAGCCCATCATTGCATGAAATGTTCCCTTGGTATCTCTAATTTTCTTCATGAGATCTCTGTCTTTACCATTCTGTTGTTTTCCTCTATCTCTTTGCATTGATCGCTGAGGAAGGCTTTCTTATTTCTCGTTGCTATTCTTTGGAACTCTGCATTCAAATAGGAATATCTTTCCCTTTCTCCTTTGCTTTTTGCTTCTCTTCTTTTCACAGCTATTTGTAAGGCCTCCTCAGACAGCCATTTTGCTTTGTTGCATTTCTTTTCCATGGGGATGGTCTTGATCCCTGTCTCCTATACAATGTCACAAACCTCCGTCCACAGTTCATCAGGCACTCTGTCTATCAGATCTAGTCCCTTAAATCTATTTCTCACTTCCACTGTATAATCATAAGGGATTTGATTTAGGTCATACCCGAATGGTCTAATGGTTTTCCCTACTTTATTCAATTTAAGTCTGAATTTGGCAATAAGGAATTCATGATCTGAGCCACAGTCAGCTCCTGGTCTTGTTTTTGCTGACTGTATAGAGTTTCTCCATCTTTGGCTGCAAGGAATATAATCAATCTGATCTCGGTGTTGACCATCTGGTGATGTCCATCTGTAGAGTCTTCTCTTGTGTTTTTGAAAGAGGGTGTTTGCTATGACCAGTGCATTCTCTTGGGATAACTCTATTAGCCTTTGCCCTGCTTCATTCCATACTCCAAGGCCAAATTTGCCTGTTACTCCATGTGTTTCTTGACTTCCTTCTTTTGCATTCCAGTCCCCTATAATGAAAAGGACACCTTTTTTGGGTGTGAGTTCTAAAAGGTCTTGTAGGTCTTCATAGAACCATTTAACTTCAGCTTCTTCAGCATTACTGGTTGGGGCATAGGCATGGATTACTGTGATATTGAATGGTTTGCCTTGGAAACGAACAGAGATCATTCTGTCGTTTTTGAGATTGCATCCAAGTACTGCATTCCGGACTCTTTTGTTGACCATGATGGAATAATTTAGGGTAGCATATCTCAAACTTTCCCCATCAAAGCGGAGGAAAGGACATGCATAACCACAGGACATTGCTTAAGGGGGTCTGAGAGCATAATCCCTAAAGGGATTTGATAAAACAGGAAATTTTTTGAAGTCAGAAGCTTTATCTTTAAAACAGAATGCAAATTGCGACTACCCTCCCGTAACAAGTCTTTATCTGTCTCACTGTAAAAATGATTTGAATTTCATACCAGATAAATTACCCAAAGTTTCACCTCTAAGTTTTTGGGTGAAGTTAAATGATGTATAATGTTCTGTGTTTATTCTGTGGCTTTTGTATCCCTGCACACTGTCATCTAAGTCCCTCAAAAGCCAATCGTGAGGATGTTATGATTCCCTGATGACTTTGTTAAATAACTAGCATGGAAAATGGGATAGTCATTCAAAGAAGGACAAGTTTCTCTTTCAGAAAACTTAAGAGTGGTAGTGAATGTATCTTCTGCTGGACTGCTGCAGTCTTAGCCTGTTTCCCAATTGGAGAGCCAGCAACTAAGTTGAACAAGTGTCACTGAGGCATGTGAGCCACAGGGGGTCGAAGTGACCGACCAGTCTTCAGAACAGACCTCTTCTGAGAGCTTCCTTCCCCTGATCCTTCAAGAAACCTTGTGTGAATATCACTTTAAGAGCAACTTTTCCTGCCTTATGCAGCAACCAGGGAAAGCCACTGAGGCAACTAGCCATGTGTACGTGTTCTGTTCAGCAATCTTAAAGTGAAAAATAAATGTATCCATGTGACTTCAACATTTCAGCACAATCTTCCTTGACAAAGAAGTAAATCCTGTTGTGGGGGAGAAAGAATGAAAATAGTGCTCAAGGACCACCCACTGTCTCATTGTTAAATGCCTTGTCACTTGGGAGGACAGGTAATGATAGCCAAAAAGCGTATTAGTTTTATCTTTGAGCCTTGGAAACTTTGTGATTCTTCCTGTTGATGAAGCTATCTTTAGTTATGAAATATTTTGCCAAAAAAATGCCTTTGACTTAAGGCACGTAAATAACTCTAGCTTAAAAAATAGTGAAAAGATGATTGAAAATATCCTCTAAGTAATTTGCAGGACACTGTGCGCATGTATTTATATTTAGAAAAATAGCAATTTTAAAGCTAAATATATCTTAGGCAAAAATTTAAAGTGTCAGAATATGAAAAGATTGCTTGGTGCATTTGAGAAAGAAAAAGAAATTAAAGTAAAATCTCAAAAAAGATGTCAGAAGGTCTTGATGGTACAAAATAAATGAGACAATAGAAACATGGACAGAAATTTCCCTAATTCGTAATGTATTTCCTTGTTCTGGAGATTTGTTCATTATTGAGAAAATTAGCCAAATTTAATCTTTTTAATGGCTGTTATGAGAAAACTTTTCTTCATTTGTTTTGAAATATATTCTAATAAACTAAGCATACATAAACACATGTACAAACTGGAAAACAACTTTAAAAACAAACTTATGTACTCACCAACCACCAAAAAGAAAAGAACACAAGCTGTTACCTTGCTGTCTTACGCCAGATGATTCTACTCCTTGCCCTGGCATCCATTATCTTGTGCATACATCAATTCTTGCCTTTAAACAATGTTTAACTACATGTGTTTTAAAGTCTAAACAGTATGCCATTTATTTTTGCTTGTTTTGAGCTTCATATATGTTTGTAGTCTTCAGGAAATTGATTCTTTTTTTCACTAAAATTAGCTTTATATGAATCAGCCATGTGAGTTGGGTTTAGCTGTATAAGATTCTATTGTGTGATATTGCAAATAAGAAATCCATTTATATATCTACTTTCTAATAAGTGGATATTTGCTTTGATTCTAGGTTTTGTTATTAATATTACAAACAGTAAACCAACAAAAACTCTTGTAAATGATTCCTAAACCCATATACAAAAATTTTCTCTAGTGTATATAACTAACACTGGAATGATAGAGTCATAAAGTATATAAAAGTTCGATTTCACATGTTATTGTGAGACTGTTCTCCAACGTGGCTGTCCTTGCCTCTCCACCAAAAATGCAGTCCAATTGATCTGTATCTTCTAAGGAACCTAATATTTTAGACAACTTAATTTTTTGCCAATCTCTTTGGAATGAAATGACATCTCATTATCTCATGGGTTTCTCTGGTTAATAGTGAGTTTGGTCATATATTCATAGGTTCATTGTGAAATTTCTGTTGTTGTTATGTTGTGGGAAGTTATCTTCTTTTTATTGATATTTTGACTATCTTGAGGTAAAACTGACAAATAAAATTATAATATATTTAAAGTGTACAATGTGATAACTTGATATGTGTATACATTGTGAAAGGATTTCCTCAGCCAGATCAATTAACACATTCATGACCCTCTCATATTTATATATTTTGTAAGATTGCTTAAGATCTACACTCTTAGCAAATCTCAATTATATGTTACAGGGCTATAAACTATCATCACCATGAACTACACTGGATTCTCAGAACTTACTCATGTTATAATTGGAATATTTCACCCTTTTACCAACCTCTCCCCATATCAACCCCACCCCTATCCCAGCCCCTATTCTATTGTTCTATTCTATTGTTCCTTTGAATTTGACTTATTTCACATACTATACCATGCAGTAACTGTGTTTCTCTGGCTGGCTTATTTCACTTATAATGCTCTCCAGATTCAATCATGTTGTCACAAATTTCATGATTTCCTTCTTTTTTTTTAAGGCTGAATAATATTCATACATATATATGTCATATGTTATTTTTCTAATTATTTAGTTTTAATTTTTGGTCATGCTTATTCATTGCTTTATATGGGTTTTCTCTAATTGCAGTGAGCAGGGGCTACTCTTCATATCCCTTGAATCTATTTGCCATTTCCACTGTAAGGGATTTGATTTAGGTCATATCTGAATGGTCTAGTGTTTTACCCTACTTTCTTCAATCTAAGTCTGAATTTTACAATGAGTTCATGATCTGAACCACAGTCAGCTCCCAGTCTTGTTTTTGCTGACTGTATAGAGCTTCTCCATCTTTGGCTGCAAAGAATATAGTCAATCTGATCTCAGTATTGACCATCTGGTGATGTCCATGTATAGAGTCATCTCTTGTATTTTTGAAAGAGGGTGTTTGCTATGACCAGTGCCTTCTCTTGGCAAAACTCTGTTAGCCTTTGCCCTGCTTCATTTTGTACTCCAAGGCCATGCTTGGTTGTTACTCCAGGTATCTCCAGGACTTCTTACTTTGCATTTCAATCAAAGAAGAAAAGGACATCTTTTCTCTCATGTTAGTTCTAGAAGGTCTTGTAGGTCTTCATAGAACTATCCAGCTTCAGCTTCTTTGGCATTAGTGGTTGGAGCATAGGTCTGGATTACTGTGATACTGAATGGTTTGCCTTGGAAATAAACAGAGATCATTCTGTCATTTTTGAGATGGCATGCGAGTACTGCATTTTGGAATCTTCTGTTAACTATGAGAGCTACTGTATTTCTTCTAAGGGATTCTTGCCCACTGTAGTAGGTACAACGGTAATCTGAATCAAAGTCATCCATTCCAGTCGATTTTATTTCACCGATTCCTAAAATGTCAGTGTTCACTTTTGCCATCACCTGTTTGACCACTTCCAATTTATCTTGCTATCCTTATTCCATTCTATTCTTTTATTCTATTATTATCTGCTCTTCTATTCTTCATAGTATGTGAACTATGAATTTCAAGATGTACAAGCTGGATTTAGAAAAGGCAGAGGGACCAGAGATGAAATTGCCACCATCCATTGAATCATAGAAAAAGCAAGAGAATTCCAGAAAAACATCTACTTCTGCTTTACTGACTATGCCAAAGCCTTTCACAAACTGTGAAAAATTCTTAAAGAGGTGGGAATACCAGACTACCCTACCTGCCTCCTGAGCTATCTGTATGCAGATCAAGACGCAACAGTTAGAATGGGACATGGAACAATAGACTGGTTCCAAATTGGGAAAGGAGTACATCAAGGCTGTATATTTTCACCCTGCTCATTTAACTTATATGCAGAGTACATCATGAGAAATGCTGGGCTGGATGAAGCACAAGCTGGAATTAAGATTGCAGGGAGAAAGATCAATAACCTCAGATATGCAGATGACACCACCCTTATGGCAGAAAGTGAAGAGGAACTAAGGAGCCTCTTGATGAAAGTGAAAGGGGAAAGTGAAAAGGCTGGCTTAAAACTCAACATTCAAAAAACTAAGATCATGGCATCCGGTCCCATCCCTTCATGGCAAATAGATGGAGAAACAGTGGAAATAGTGGCAGACCTTATTTTCTTGCATTCCAAAATCACTGCAGATGGTGACTGCACCATGAAATCAAAAGACACTTGCTCCTTGGGAAAAAAGCTATGACCAACCTGGACAGCATATTAAAAAGCAGAGAGATTACTTTGCCAACAAATGCCCATATTGGTCATGCATGGATGTGAGAGTTGGACCATAAAGAAGGCTGAACACCAAAGAATTGGTGCTTTTGAACTGTTGTGTTGGAGAAGACTCTGGAGAGTCCCTTGGACTTCATAGAGATCAATTCAGTCAATCCTAACGGAAATCAATCCTGAATATTCATTGGAAGGGCTGATGCTGAAGTTGAAGCTTCAATACTTTGACCACATGGTGAGAAGAATTGACTCATTAGAAGAGACCCTGATGCTGGGAAAGATTGAAGGTGGAGGAGAAGGGGATGACAGAGGATGAGATGGTTGGATGGCATCCAGACTCAATGGACATGAGTTTGAATAAGCCCTGGGAGATGAAGTACAGGGAATCCTGGCATGCTATAGTCCATGGGGTTGCAAATAGCAGAACATGACCGAGTGACTGAACAACAAAAAATGCCATTGGAATTTTGGTAGAGATTGCATTGAATTTGCAGATTGTTTTGAGTAGTACACACATCTTTAATATTAATTCTTTCAGTCCTTGAAGATGAACGACCTTATCTATTTTTGTCTTTTTCAGTTTCTTTCATCAGTGTTTTATAGTTTTCAGTGACAGATACTTCACCTCCTTGGTCAAATTTATTTCTAAATATATTATTATTTTTGATGCAATTGTAAATAGGGTTGCTGTCTTAATTTCTTAAATAATTCATTATTAGCATATAGAAATGCAACTGATTTTTGTATATTGATATTGCATCCTACAAAATTATTGAAGTTATTCTTTAGTCCTAATAGATTTTTGGTGCATTCTTTAGGTATTTCTATATTTAAGATTATGTTATCTACAAACAAAACCAATTTTGCTTCTTCCTTTCTGATTTGGTTGTCTTTATTTATTTTTCTTGACCAGTTTTTCTGACTAGAATTTCCAGTACTATGATGAAAAAAATGGCAAGAGTGGATAGCCTTGTTTTGTTCCATTTCAGTTTTTCACCATTGAGTCTGATGTTTGCAGTGAACTTGTCAAGCTAACGTTTGGTCAGTTTTTAGAAATATCAGCTCTTAGCTTTAGTGATCTTTGCTACTGTCTTTCTAGTCTCTACTTCATTTATTTATGCTCTGATTTTGGTTTACTTCCTTCAACTAACTTTGAGCCTAGTTTTTTCTTCATTTTCTAGTTCTTTGAGATATAGATTTAAGTAATTTATTGCAATTTTTCTTTCTTTCTTTTTTTTTTTGACTCTGCTTTGATGTTTATGCATTAGATAAAACATTCATCTTTCTTACACTTGACAGACTCTCCTCATATAAGAGATGAATCTCTTTGATCAACCCAGCCTATGCCCATGGATTTCCCTCAAACCTTTGTGATTGTTTAAACCACCATCCTTGTTCTTACTGGCTCCCAGTAGATGATGGTGTGCCAAGACCCTGCAGTGTCCTAAAGTGAAAGAAAAGTGAAGTTGCTCAGTCATGTCCAACTCTGTGCAACTCCATGGACTATAGCCTATTACACTCCTCTGTCCATGGGTTTTTCCAGGCAAGAGTACTGGAATGAGTTGTCATTTCCTTCTCCAGAGGATCTTCCTCACCCAGGGATTGAACCCGGGTCTCCTGCATTGTAGGCAGATGCTTTACCGTCTGAGCCACCAGGGCAGTCCTTCAGTGTCCTAACGACATGGGCAAATACCCATATACCTGTTCAGTTCCTGAAGGACTATTGATTGCCTGACCCTTCTACCTCTGAGTGAAAGCTAATTTGAAGATCAACATCAATATGAGATGGTAATGTCAGGGGATTAGATAGGCAGTGTAGCTCCTGTCAGGAAAGCAGTTGGTGATGGTTGTTTTTACCTTCTTACTCTGTTTTAAGCCAGAAGGAATAGATGCTAGAAGTGCTTGTGTGCCCAAATAGAACCACTTCTGTTTTGTGTGGTCTTGAGGAACTCATCAATATCTGGCCTCATCATTTCCCAGAGCTGTGTGATCTGGGAGCCAGTCTCTACGGTAGCAGCTTTAATAGTTGGGGTGCGAGACATATGGACAAGCTCCTTCCATGGAGAAACTGGAGGTGTGCTTTTACTGCTGGAGTGAGCCAGGGGAGATAGTTTTTTCAGGCCCTTGGGAGAATCCCAGTCAGCAAGTTGATTAGGAGCCAGAAATTCCAGCAGTTGTTGGGAAAATACAGAGTCCTATTTCTTCCAGGGATAAATTAGGAGACAGTGATGGGCATTCTGCCTGCTCCTTTTGTGCCGTGTTTAGGAGGAGAGCTTCAGCATGTGCTTGTGTGCTGATTTGAAAATTATTTTCATTTGTTTGTGTGTTTAATAAGCTTATGCAGTGCTTGTAAATGCTGAACCCCATTTACCATCAGAACTAGATAATTTCGGGTCCTGTTGCTTGGGTAGCAGTCATAAAAGTTAGATGTGTGGACAAGCTCCTTCTAAGAAGAAGATAGCAACCTGGTTTTATTGTTGGAGCAAGACTGAGGGAGAAAGAACATGGGTGAAGTGTCCACCGAGTGTTTGGCTTCACTCAGAACCTAGCTGCAGGCTGATTAGAAGCCAGATACTCAGGCTGTAGCTGAGTAAATATGTAGCCAAACCTCTTCCAGGGAAAAGTAGGAAGATAGGCATTTTCATCTTCTCCCTCTGCACTGAGCCTGGGGAGGACGGCCTCATAGAGTTTTGTGCACCTGTTTAGCAATCGATTCTTGCTTGCTATAGCCCTGTAAGTGGGGGCTAATGTGATTTGAGGGTCCATTCCTAGAACGGCATCCTTAAATGATGGGTCACTCGATGTATGTTCCAAACCCTTCACTCCTCAAGGAGAAGCTAAATATTGGGAGTTCCTTCCCAGCTGTAAGGCTCTGTGCTGGGTGTGGGATTATGACAATAGGACTTGTGGCAAATACCTACCCAAGTTAATGTGGTATTTTCTCACTTGCCTGATGTGTAGAAGTAACTCCAGTAGTTGCTGGATTTCTCTCAGAAGGAACTGATCCGTGTTTAGTTGTATATCAGATATATCTGTAGGAAGAGGGGAAGTCTCCCATGTCACCATCTTGATACAGTCCTCTTGTTGATTTCTAATAGCTCTAGTAGTTGTGTGTACATTCTAGACACTAGTCTTTGCTTGATCATATATTTGGCCACATGGCTCACATTTTCATTTCCTCTATAATTTGTTTTGACGGACACAAGCTCTTCATTGTCCTGAAGTAGATCTATCAATGCTCTCTTTTATGAACTGTGTTTTTTATTTTAATTTATGAACCCTTTCATACAAAGCCTAAAAAAATATTCTCCAACTTTTTCTTCTAAAAATTTAGAAGTTTTGTCATATACTTTGAATTATTAATCAGATGAAAAGTAATGGCTTCACATGTGAGTTTTCTATTCTTGCTCTTTTGGTCAATTAGATTATCCTTGGATCACAACCTCCCAGTCCTAATTGATATAAATTTATAACTCTATTTTGGTGTACCAATTTCCCCCAATGTATTTATCTTCTGGATATTCTCAACCCTTTGTCCTTGCACATAAAACTCCAAATCATCAATTTTGTTTAAAAATCTATTGGAATTTAGATCAGAGTTTCACCATGACTATTGGTAACTCTTCAAAATTTTGTGACATCTTTATGACTGAATTTTCTTACCCATGAGGTGAAGCATCTTTAAACTTAATTAAATATTGTTTAATGTTTTTCTTTAAAGTTTTATGATTTTATGTGTAGAGGTATTGAACATCTTAGATTTCTTCCTTGATTTATCAGATTTGTTGCTGTGTTAATGGTGTCTGTATTGGAGGTCTTCAAGACCTCCCTCATGCTTAAAGAACTTCAAATTCTTAGAAGTTATTGTACTCACAGTTATAACGTATTACAGCAAAAGAACACAGATCAAAGCCAGCAAAGGAAAAAGGCACATGGGGCAAGGTCCAGGAGAAACCAGGCACAAGCTTCCAGATTTTCCCTCCCAGTAGGAAATATTTACACTGAAGGACAAAGAAAAAAAAATAGCACAAAAAAAGCATTAAAGACACCAAAGACATAGTGAAAACATGTAACATCTATGTGGTTGGTGACCCAAGAAGGAATAGAGGGAGAAAATGGGGAAGAAGTAACATTTGAAGATATATATTAACCAAAAAATTTCCAAAACAAATTTTAAAAAGTTACTTACCCAATCAAACTGCTCTAAAGACCCTAAGCAACATAAATACAAAATATTTCCACTTTGACTTGTCACAGTAAACTGCAAAACTCCAGAAATAAATTCCAAATTTTAAAACCATCTGGAGGGGGGAGGGGAGGCATACTTTCAAAGTAGCAAGGAAAGACTGAGTTGACTTCTTCACAAAAAATGATGGAAATCAGAAGACATAAAATCATAAAGGATGCATTCTGCTATTGGAATTAATACATATTCATCATAAAGTCTTTTTAAAAAATGAAAGCCTAAAATCAATCTCCAAATATATTTTAAAAATTTTGCATGAGTGCTTATGAATGTTATTGGTCTACTTATTTTTGGTATGCTCCTTTCTGTGATAGCTATTAAGATTAAAAATAGCTTTTTCAGAAGAATTGAAAAGTCCTTATTTTTTCTTATCTACAGAAAAAATTTCTATACAATTTTTATCAGCTACTTTATAAATAGTTGATAGACTTCTGTATAATTGTGTCTGGTGTTCTATTTTCAGGAGGCTTTTAAACTATGTTTCTGTGTCTTTAATAGTCCATAAAGTGTAATAGTCACTGACATTTTCTCTTATTCCAACAATAGCCCATATATCTTATATTTCCATTCTCATTTGGTTCTAACCATTTTCCACTATAACTTATTCTTTGATTTGGAGATTTTTGGTTTTCTTTTAAACTTCCAAGTATATGGAATTTTCTTAGTTTTATTTTTATTACTGATAGCTAAATTAATTTCATAGTCAAGAATGTACTGTTTGATACTGATTAGAATATTAAAGAACTGTTTTTGGCTTGTTGCTGTTGTTTAGTCACTAAGATATGTCCAACTCTTTGTGACTCCATGAACTGTAGTACCTCAGGCTTCAGCACACTCACTACCTCCGAGTTTGCTCAGGCTCAGGTCCACTGAGTCAGTGATGGCTCCAGCCATCTCATCCTCTGTTGTCCCCTTCTCCTCTTGCCTTCAATCTTTCCCAGCATCAGGGTCTTTTCCAATGAGTTAGCTCTTTGCATCAGGTGGCCAAAGTATTGGAGCTTCAGCATCAGATCTTGCAGTGAATATTCAGGACTGATCTCCTTTAGGATGGACTGGTTGGATCTCCTTGCACTCCAAGGGACTCTCAAGAGTCTTCTCCAGCACCACAATTTGAAAGCATCAATTCTGCGGTGCTCAACCTCCTTTATGGTTCAACTCTCCCATCAATACATGACTACTGGAAAAACCATAGATTTGACTATACGGACCTTCGTTGGCAAAGTGATGTCTCCACTGCTTGATATGCTATCTAGGGTGGTCGTAGCTTTTCTTTCAAGGAGCAAGCGTCTTTTAATTTCACGGCTGCAGTCGCTATCCACATTGCTTTTTTAATACAAGATAAATTTGAGCAGAAGTTTCTTGTGTGCCAGAAAGAATTGTACAACAAATAGGTATTTTTATGTGTCCACTAGGTCATTTGTGTTGCTTGCATTTTTTAATATTTTCTGTAGCATTGCTGAGTTTTGATCAGCTTCATGTATTAATAACTGAGATAGCTTGAACCTTCTTACCACAATAGGGAATTTACCACATTTTTATTGGAGTCAGTCAATTTTTACTTTATACATTTATTTTAAAGAAAAAATTTAGGTATCCATAAGCTCCAATATTGAAATAGTTACATTTTCCTGGAAAATTCCACTTTTTACCAATACATGCTCACTCTTCTTTTCTAGCAATTATTTTTGCTTTAAAGTCTATGATCAGTCATACCAGCCTTCTTTATTTTAATAATTTTGTTGTGTATCTTTTTCATTCTTTCAGCTTTTCTTCTGATTTAGATGTACCTCTCAGAAAGAACACATAGTGAGATTTTTTTATCTTTTTGTCTAGACTGACAAGTTTTGCCTTTCATCAAAATAGTGATTCTCTTTTATTTGCTGTAATTATTTGAATTCATTGATGTAATCTTATTTGTGTCTATTAAACTACTTTTTTGGATTGTTTGCTTTTTATCCTTAATTCTTTACAATTTGAATATTAAACTATTTCTCTTCTTTTATTGTTTATCCTAAAACATTCTGGTGCTCATTTAACTTTACACAATCTAAAATTAGTATTTTTGTCCTCTTTCAGAAAACCAAAAGGACTTTAGATTGCTTTAACTCCTATCATCTTCTTCCCATATTTAATACTATTGCTATCAAATAATTCAATGGTGTTTTTGCTTTTCTCTGTAAATCAAAATTGTTTTTGCACAGTTCATACTTGTTTTGATTTATCACAGGATTGTATTTTTAAGCTCTATATTCCTTCTTTTATTTCAGATCTTTTTATGTTTTCTCCTCATCGCCCACCCAAAAGTGCATGTCTACACAAATGACACGTCTTCCTTTCAATTCAGTGGACTGGTGAACTCTTTGAAAGTCAATATATAGATTAGGTTTAGCACTCTTGAGATAACTAAACATTGTCTTTAATGGTGTAATTTTGGTATCTTAAATTTAAATAAATAAAAGTCCCTTTTTTTGCCTACGAAGCTGTTGTTTGCAGAACCAGCCAATAAAAAATTCAATGGATGGATTAGGTTGTTGCTTTCATACCACGACTCCCTTGAAAGGAAGACCCACCAAAGGAATGCTGGACCCCACCATAGGGTAGGGAGATTCCTGGAGGATTCCTCTGCACCGCCAAGAGTTGTTCTTTTCCATTCCTGCTTTTGCTATTGGCAGTACTTGAATATGACGATGAGACTAAGTAATGGTTTCTGAATTCCTACTATACAGTTTAAACAGAGTCTCGTGGTCCAGACTTCTGTGGCTAGGGAAGTAGCCTGTGGCAATGAGTAGACTCTTGTTCTTGCTTAGTAGGCCATTCAACCTACCCCATGTCTTTCTGCTGCTGCTGCTAAGTTGCTTCAGTCATGTCCGACTCTGTGCGACCCCATGGACTGCAGCCCACCAGGCTCCTCTGTCCATGGGATTTTCCAGGCAAGAGTACTGGAGTGGGGTGCCATTGCCTTCTCCACCATGTCTTTCTAGGGTGTTGCAATTCACAGCCCATGCTGACTCTTGATCAGCTGAGCCTATATGCATCCAGATACCGTACAAACATGAACTGTCAAGGAGGCAGTTTAGTATTCTGAGAGAACAGGCATACCCACCATCCAAATAGCTAAGAATATTTTTCTAAGTAAAGAAACAGTCTTGTAGCTGATTTCATAATGGAAGAAAACAGGAAAAAGACTGTGAAAAGGAAGAAACTGCCAGGAGAGAAGAACGCGAGCTACAAGTGTGGCGCAGGAGGGCCAAAAGGGGTGCTTACGTATTCGTTTATTATTTGTCATTCAGTGAAGTGCTGACCTGAATATCAAGACTTTGATTCTATTAGCAGTTCTTGTGCTAGCCGGGTGGTAGACCGGTGACAGCTATGCAGGGTTCTGAAAGACGCGTGGGCTCTGAAAGCGTGGGAGCTTAGTTTCACATGGCGGCTCTAGTATTTGTTGGCTTTGCAACAGCTAGTGGCTTCCTCAGCATCTCTTGGTCTTAGTTTCCAGTTTGCAAAAGGGGGAAAAGCCACTATCGTGGCAGTATTATGAGGATTGACTATAATGAAAGTAAATGTCTTTCAACACCTACCCTGCGAAACACCCTCAGTAAAAGGCAGCAATTATCATTATGTGACATTAAAGTCAGCACTCAATCTCTATCTCTCTACAGTTTTCTAATCTATAAAATGGAAATTAAAAAACAAAAAGCTCCTCCATCTTACAAAAAGTCTGTGGCAGTATAAATGAGCTTGAGCACTTTGTTGACATTTTGCACAATTCCATTAAACATAGTTCTTTAAGAATCCTGTCCCCAGGCCCCAGCCCCAAAAAGAAAATCAAGCTAGATATAAATAAATAAACTGGTCTTCTTTAAATAATCATTCATTTCATCCAAACTTTAAAATATTTCCAAACTATGACCATTTCTTTGTTATTTTTCTCGTATTTTTTTTATGTTTAGAGTACCCATATTTTTTCATAATATTTCCAGTTCAAATCAGAAAATATGAAAAAGGAAACATTTGGGGGGAGAATCTTCTTGAGCAGTAGTTGGCTTTCTTGTAACTTTGGAAAGTCTGTGTATATCTGAATGTATCAGTTAGTTACCTGCACCCCACGATTTTCCTCTCCACTTCTCACAGCCGTTCTAAACTACCCCGTCTGGAGCCAATTTCCTTCTACACAGTTGCCCAGTTGCTTCAGGTTTTTGTTTGCTTTTCTTCTCGATTGAGTGTTCCAGTTTCTTCCCTTTAGCTGCTATGGCCAGACTTATATTCTGAAATAAAATGAAAGGACAAATAGTCAAGTAAGTTTTATCGTGAGGAGGGCTTGTGTCCAAATCCCTTTCTCCTCTTTACCCTGGTGAGCAGAGCTAGAAAACTCAGCAGCCTCGTGATCCCTGCCATCCTCCCCCTTGAGACTGAGAACACAGGCAGTTCTGAGCAGCCAGCTCCCACCTCTGGCTCTGCTGGACTGTCCCAGCCTGTCCTCCTTCGTAGAGACAAAGGCACTTCCTGCAAAAGGCATACTCAGCTTCAAATCGTACTACCCCAAATCCTGCTTCCAAAGTAGAATAAAGAATAAAAAAAAAAAAAACCAGAAGAAAAGAAATAAGAGAAAAAGAATCCAAATTGCTATCTCTACCTTTTTATCTTGTTCATTTTGGGAGCCAAGGAATGGTGTCTAAAACATAGCAGTCATTCAACAAATATAGTTGAATAAGTAGACGATGTAAAGTAGAGGATGAAGTAGTGGCTTTTCTAAATGAAGTTATGGTGCTTCTGTGTGCTGGTTTGTTTGGTATCCATTCTAATCTCTTTCTTCTGTGTCTTCATCAAATGTATTGCCTGGAAGGCTGACAACTGTATTTCCCAGATTTTCTTGCAACTGAAATTATAGATGTCACTTAGGTTCCACCAACCCGGCGAAATCATTGTGGGATTTGAATTTGAAACTCTGTCAAGTGGAGAGTTAAGAGGCATCTGTTTTGTTGATGTAAACTGTGAGAGGCAGGGTAAAACTGTGGCTAGCAGCTTCCTAATTTGATGGCTTGTTACAGTTCAAGTGGAAGCTTTCCCATCACTGGTAGGAGTTCCTGGAAGCTCAATCCAGAATCTGCTTCTACAGCCTCCACTGATTTTGGAAATCACCCAATGCATCATAACAAGCCTAATTTTTTTACAAACTACTGTCTGCAGTGTAGCTCTATTGTAGCATATCCACTGAAATGTGTGACCTGTTTCGCCACTTCACACCAACAGCTAAGGACACTTGGACGTGAACATGCACTGCTCACTCTTTGATTGCTTCAGTCTGTTCAATGCAGGCCCTTGCACCCCACCCCACCTACCCTGCACTGCCATTAAAACTTCCTCTAATCTATTTATTTGTGTTTTGACTTCTCAGGCTTTTTTTTCTACCTCATCATGAACAATCCTCTTGTATTCTCTCAACATGCTGTTTTTATAGACACCAGTCTTCCATGCTACTTGAGGACAGCACCTTCCCCATGACCACTGCTGCCTACACGTGAACACTGATTCCTGTCCTGCCAAGGCTGGGGTTTCTATGGGTTTCCAAAGTAGCCAATCCTCAAAGTGCTATAATCCCTTTAATTATCACACTGTTGGAAAAATAACTGCTCCAGGAATAAAGGAGAGAATGTCTTTCTCCTTTAACCTGTGGCATGATGTATGACCAAAGCAAAATGACTTAAACCCCATGTCTCACCATAGACTTCTGAAAACAGCCCCTTCTCTGTTAAGAGGCTGAAATTTATGCAGTGTTTGACAAGGGAATATATACCAGCTATTCTCTGATGCCTCTGTCTTCTCCTCTTCTGAGCTTGTGCTGCAGTCTTCTCCTGCAACCCCAAAATAAAGCCTCTGAGACAGAAGTAAATGTTATCTCAGGCCCATCTCTCATTCATGAAACTGAAAGTCGCTCAGTCTTGTCTGACTTTCTGTGACCCCATGAACTGTAGCATGCCAGGCTTCTCTGTGCTTGGAATTCTCCAGGCAAGAATACTGCAGTGGGTAGCTAGCTGTTCCCTTCTCTAGGGGATATTCCCAACCCAGGGATCGAACCCAGGTCTCCTGCACTGAAGGCAATTCTTTACTATCTGAGCCACCAGGGAAGCCCAAGAATACTGGAGTGGGCAGCCTATCCCTTCTCCAGGAGATCTTCATGACACAGGAACCGAACTGGGGTCTCCTGCATCATAGGCAGATTCTTTACCAAACTCCAGCAAAGGACAAGGCCAAAAACTTATCAACACCACTCACTTATTTGAGCACCTACATTGCACTAGATGTACATTCACACTGATCTGCAGGTGAATTATTCATGGTCTTTACCCTTAAGGAATTAGTCACATAGTGGAAATAAAGAACCACCTTTAAGATGGAAAAACCTTACATACAGGGAGTGCCTGTCAGATTTGAACCCCCAAACAAAACCAAAGAAATTTAAATTTTCTATACCCTATTATTACTTACAAAGTAAACATATCTAGCAGTGAAAAAAAAAAAGTGTTAGGCACAAAACTTGAGAAAATAGATTTAAAGCAACCCTACATTTTAATACAAGGGGTTAGGCTGTCAGAGATAACATAGGTGATTATTTGTCAGGTCAGACTCTCGTGAATTTGAGACCTCATGCAGATTCAAGCTTTAGTGATAATTTTAAGGATACAAGTAACCACACAGCAGAGTCAAAGCAGAGAGGCCAGGACCACCACTGCAGGCCCCCAGGCCCTTTCTCCCTGCATCAAGACACACTCCAGGTCAGCTTAATTTAGGAGGTCTCTGAGTTGTGTATGCAGAGATATTACTTACATAGAAAGCTGTTGCTTCAGTCATGAAACATCTCCATTTTCGATTCAGATAGGCATTTTGACTGGTGTGGGAACTGAAGCTCCAATACTTTGGCCACCTGATTCGAAGAGCTGACTCATTGAAAAAGACCCAGATGCTGGGAAAGACTGAAGCAAAGGTGAAGGGGGTGGTAGAGGATGAGGTGGTTAGACAGCATCACCCACTCAATGGACATGGATTTGAGTAAACTCCGGGAGATTCTGAAACAGGGGAGCCTGGTGTGATGCAGTCCATGGGGTCGCAAAGAGTCAGACAGGAACTGACAGAACTTTATGTACAAGATCTTCAGTGGTCATGGTCCTAAAAATCCACCAGTCTAAGAGTAAGGGTCTAAATACTAATTTGGCCCAAATACTAATTGGTTGTGTACAGAGGGCTCCAGAGTCAGATGCATAGCTGTCCCAGGGAGATACAGTCCTTTCCATCCCTTCCCTCCCTCCTCTGGAGACACCGGGGTTGGACAGGGAGCCGGGAGAGCAGGTCTGGGGAGAGAGACGGCCACCCCGCCTTCCTCAGCAGGTCAGAGGCCTTCTGAGCTCAGGGAACTTTAAATCCATGAAACTCTGGTGGTAGATATTAGAATGATTGGGTTTTTTACATGATTAGTAGATATCCAATTAGGACTGCAAATGCAGTGGGAACTAAGATTTTACCCACATAAAGATAGGGAAGAACCTGCCAAGTGGGCTTACAGCAAAAGGTTTGAAAATACGGTGAGGCTATCTATTTTCATCTGAGCAAGTTTTGATTATCCAATGAATGGGTTATATGGGCACACTGCTATTTGTGTCCAAGGGTGTGTGTGTGTGTATAATCCATGGGTGTACATAAATTTTCTTTGTTTATTCCCCTTGGTGGTAGAGGGAATTAATCAGTCATCCACACTATGCTTGAGAAACTATACAGTTCCTTAGGCAAGGAGGAGGCGTTTGGGAGAGAAGAGGTATTTATTAATGCTATGTGCAATTTCTTCTCCACTTTTGAGAAAGTGACTCTTTAAAGAGAAAATAAAGTGATCCTTGGTTAGAACTAAATGCTGGATAATTTGACCTTTATTTGAGGAAACTTACAGAGTCCAAAAGCATTAGGGCCCTTCCTGATGGGCGAGCATTATCTGTTTTCACACATAGGAAAGAGCAGAAAGGATTCAGTCTGAAGATGCTTTGCTCCAGATCCTCAGTCATCTTCAAGAGAAACAAATTCCATGGTCTCTCCGATTCTAAAAAATGTGTTTCAGACAGATATACAAACATTTTTCTTTCAATGCAAGTTCGATAAAAGGTTTATGTTTAGGTTTGCTTTTCAGTTGTCAGTTTCTCTTGGGCTCCTTTGTTGAAGAGCGTCGACTCCCTTTCCTCAGCAGAGTCAGTCATCTGCACTCAGGTCTCCCTCACTGGAGCAGGCTTCTGTCTCTTCCCTTTTGCTGTCACACTCTTGTAAGTGTTCAGAGAATTTCAGCATAAAATGATTCCCCTGTTCTCCTAGAAACTCGGAAAATCTATGCAGAAAGTGACAAAAGAAGTTATTATTCCTGCAGAAATTTACCAAAGAAGCAAGCCCAAATAACAGGAGAAAAAAAGAAAAAAAAACCAGACACCTGATTTGCTAAATCTGGAAACTGATGATTGATAAAGGACTGATGGCTATTGATGTTTTAATAGAAGACTGTCATTTGGGTTAACCATGAGACCCCATCTCTATCAATATTGACTAGTAAGGATGAAAATTCAAAATTAAGATACTGACAATTTACTTTCTTCAAAACATCATAAAATGAAAACTTTCGAAGTATATAGATTTACAGAAAATACTTTTAAAAAATATTTTAAGAAATAAAAAAAATTAGAAGGAAAAAATTAAGAAAAAATTAGAAGGAAAGAGATGAAGACTGAATGTATTCCACTTATTTTTATTCGGTAGTCCTTATCTCATAACTTAGACTTTCATTTTTAATATTTAAACAAGAGGGAAAGAGTAATTATATAATTGACTATCAGTTTTTCGTTTCTCCCATTTTTCAGGTTATTTTTGGTAATGATTAATACATTTTAATCCATGTTTTAGACATTTCACAACAGAAGCTTTCATAAGGACTTATCGCCCAGTAATTACTTAAGTATGCTTTTTCAGAGTATGAATATACTGAAAACTATTGTGCAAGGCAGAATTTTTGGTTTTTGGTTAATGGTAAAGCAAATGTGATTGAAGCAGATTATAATATTTAATCACATATTGGCTGAACAGATGCTTAAGAATGTAGCATCTGAAGCTCCCTACTTACCATTTACAATGCAAATTTAACAACATAAAAAAATCTCAAGAGAAAAATACTTTTTCATAATGTTATAATCTCTGTATCTATCATATACACTGGAAGTTCCTTAAATAGAGGAGAATGTTTAAATGACCTGTTAAATAAGAGGTGATATCTTAATAAAGTAGGACATTGACTAGATAACTACATCTAGCTTAGGTTGAAAACCACTTTTACATCTCTTGCTATGTGGATCCTTTTATTTGCTGATGTCATTGCATTCACTCTGCCTCATCCACATACACACACACAGAAAGGCATCTCATCCATTTCACACCCTGGTGACTCATGGGGAACACCCTATATTTTTTCTCACAATCAGGTATACTTTAGTGTACCTATATATTAGTATATATACTAGTTGGTTCTCCTCCAAAAAAAGTTGCACAAATTTGAATTTTGAGAATACAGATTACAGTTCCTATGTTTGAACAGGGGAAGGAGTAAAGATATACATAAAAAGAAGAACAAGCTTAAAATTATTTTGTCTTCCCTAGAGCATTGCATGTGAACTGGATTACAACCTATGACTCTCTGCTGTGTGGAGAAGAGGTCATAACAAGAATGAATGTCACACTGTCCTAGTCCTCCACTTAGATGAAGTACAAACACTGGACTTCAGTATTCTTGCCTTGAGAACCCCATGAACAGCATGAAAGGCAAAAAGATAGGACAATGAAAGATGAACTCCCCAGGTTGGTAGCACCCAATATGCTACTGGAGATCGGTGGAGAAATAACTCCAGAAAGAACGAAGAAACGGAGCCAAAGCAAAAACAATACCCTGTTGTGGATGTTGACTGGTGACAGACGCAAGTCCGATGCTGTAAGAGCAATATTGCATAGGAACCTGGATTGTTGGGTCCAGGAATCAAGGCAAATTAGAAGTGGTCAAACAGGAGATGGCAAGAGTGAACACTGACATTTTAGGAATCAGCGAACTAAAATGGACTGGACAGGCATGCATACGTTCACTAAAGCCCCATGCTTGTTTTACTGTCTGTGCATTTGTTGTCTGTGCGTCTCTATATGTGCCTCACAGTATTAATGAGCTTGTGTTTTATTCAAGGGTTGTTATAGATTTGTTTGTCAAAGTTTCCTGGTACCGTAGCCACCAGGCCTTCTCCATTTCTACAATGCTCAGAAAACCTTAGGCCAGGCCTGTGACTATGGAGGTCCTATGTATGGTTAGTAGAGGATTAATGGTTCCAAGAAAACAAAATTCATTTGCTCTTTCAGTATTAGTTCTTGAGTGTTCCCTTCATGCCAGATACTGATTGAGGCCCAACATGAGCGTGGGGACAAGCTAGGCTGCAGAGGTGGCACCTGACTGAAATCATGATACCTAAGCCCTGAGTTACTAGAGGAACTCAGTAAGCCCAGTCAACCGCACAGGAAAACACCAGCTAAAGGTTACAGCAGATCAGAAGAGCAGTACTGAAGGAGTTTTCTGATCCTCCTTGATTACAGAATATGAAACAGGAGTACCAATGGTCAAAATTAAATTTGTTTTTATATATTCATAATTAGTTGTAATGTGTTTTCTTTTTTTTTTCACAATGTTATATATCAATTACATCTCAATTTAAAAAAAAAATAAAGGAAAATATCCAAATCCCCAGAATTAATGAGCCAGAATTAAAAGCAAGTATTTCACTGTTCCACTGCCCTTAATTACCCCTCAAAACAAGAAAAATATGTTCACTGTCCCCATGATATCTCCCACATTGGCAGACAGATTCTTTATCACTGAGCCACCTGGGAAGGCAAGGAAGCTCTCTGGGGCTTCTTTACTTATTTGAGACATTATACATTCCTTACTTCCCACAGTAAGTGTTTGAAATTTGATGTGTACTTTACTTATACAATGCATCTCCATTTGTTTATTTTTTTAATCTCACTTTTATACCTGAAACTATCACAACATTATTATTTGGCTATACCCCAATACAAAATGTTTTTGGTGTTTAAAAAGAAAAAAGTTGTAATGTTTTATTTAGCTGTTTGGTAAAAGAGTTGGGCACAACTTAGCCACTAAACAATGACAACCAATTCAGTTCATGTGTCAGCCTGATGAAGTTATCTCCAGCAAACTCCTTTTTGCCTGGAGCATTTGAAGAAAGACTATGAAACAGGTTTAGGTTTAAATCCACACAGTTTTAATAATCATTGTCACTAGTCTAGCCTTGGGCAAAGACTGGATCTACATTTACTCTGACTATTGGTAGAAAGGAAAAAACGGTTAAACTTTTGGCTTCCTTAAAAAGAATGGTCACTGACAGAGTCAGTGCCTAACACAAGAGATCAATAAAGTGCTAGTGTGGATGATGATAATAACAGTTTACAGATGCTTGGAAGCCCATGAGTCATCATCATTAATTTAGATTCACATTCGTGTAGGCAGAATAATAGGATTCAGACAGGCCTCTGAGGGGCAGATCTATCATATTGATCGAGAGCAGCCAGCAGAAAGATGGGCTTTCGGTCACATCTGACAGCGCTATGATGCGGTAGAAGGCAATCGATGGAGCCCTCCTGTCTGACTGGACTGCCCCCTGCTTTGAACACAGCCTCACGTGACGACCTCCCCACTCTCTGGTCCACTTTTAGCCTGAAACTTGGCTTCAAGTCATCCGCGTTGTCTCCTGCCCTGAGTGGGCTTCTGCCTGCAGAGTAACAACCCTCTTGTGTGCTTTATGCTAATACACGGAACCCTACTTTGCTCTTCAAATTGGGTTTCTCAAATGTTTCAGCAAATTAAATGCCCATTTCTTCCAGAAATGTGGCTTTGCCATTGGTGTCTGGCATTTCTATTTCCTGCTGGGGTTTGAAAGCTGGCCTCTGAACCCCTGGTGGCTGGGCACCTGCTTAAAGACTGTCCGGCCTGCACATCCCAGCGTCACCTAGTGCTAATTCTCCGTCACTAAACTCTGCCACTAAACTTTTGATGCTTCTGAACTGTGGTGTTGGAGAAGACTCTTGAGAGTCCCTTAGACTGCAAGGAGATCCAACCAGTCCATCCTAAAGGAGATCAGTCCTGGGTGTTCATTGGAAGGACTGATGCTGAAGCTGAAGCTCCAATACTTTGGCCACCTGATGTGAAGAACTGACTCATTTGAAAAGACCCTGATGCGGGGAAAGATTGAAGTCGGGAGGAGATGGGGATGACAGAGGATGAGATGGTTTGGGTAAACTCTGGGAGATGGTGATGGACAGGGAAGCCTGGTGTGCTGCAGTCCATGGGGTTGCAAAGAGTTGGACACAACTGAGTGACTGAAATGAACTGAACCGAACTGAAACTGCCACTGGTTTGCTTCAAGTCGGAATATAGATGCTAATTGTTTACTGAGCATCACTTGTGATTCCGAGCTGTTCTCACCAGATGCTGAATTCTTTGTGGTGTTCTAGGTGGTTTCTCAGCTTCCACAAATAAGTTGTTTTTCCCTTTTCATCTTTCAATCTACCTAATGCAGTTAACTTGGCCAAGGCTAGTTCTGTCATGAAATGTAAGATGGGTAGGAGATGCAAGCTGTCTTTGACCTTAAGAAGGAAGATTAATAACAGCAACTACAATTTAATACATTCATTTATTCACTTATTGTCTTTTCTTGGCTACTATACATTAAATGTTGGAATCAGAGCAACAACAACAAGAAAGACAGGATTCCCATTCTCACGGAGCTTATATTTTCAGGCAAGCATGCACACATTCATGTGTATGTTGTTGTTGTTGAAAAGAAGGACAATAAAAACCAGTATCATGTTATAAATAGCACCATGTAACAAGGTAGAGAGTTTAAAGAGCTAGTTCAAACTTGGAGGTAGGAAGTCTCTCTGTGGAGGTAACATTTGAAGTGACATAAAGGAGCCAGCCATTAGCTGATCAAAGAGATCACATTTCTAGGAGAGGAAAAACTGGGCAAAGATTCAAAACAGGAATGAGCCCGAGGACCTGAGAGTCAGATCAGAGTGGTTGGAGATAGTGGACAAGAAAGCAGTGATTAGAACAAGGTTGGCAACTTTGTCAGAAGCTAGATTTTCCTGGATGATAGAAGTGTCCTTTGTTTTAATGAGGTGACCCTTGGTAGTCTCCTGGATAGTTTCTGGATGGGAGCTGATCATCAGGAAGACCAAACCATTATTTGTTGTTGTTGTTGTTTAGTGACCAAGTCATGTCTGACTCTAGCCCACCAGGCTCCTCTGTCCATGGGATTTTTCAGCCAAGAATGTTGGAGTGGGTTGCCATTTCTTCTTCCAGTGGATCTTCCTTCCTGCATCGACAGGCAGGTGTCTGTTTCTTTGTTTTTTTAACCACCAAGCCACCATGGAAGCCCAAACCATGATCAGATGTTTGGAATTTTTAGCCCCGTCACCCATCCTTCTGAAAGGCGAGAGGGACTAGAAACTGCGTTAATGATCAGTCATGGAGGTGATGAGACCTACATAAAAATGCCGAAATTGCAGAATCCTGAGAGTTTATGGGCTGCGGAATATAGCTGCATGCCAGGAGGGTGGTTATCCTCAGCTTCACGAGGTAAGAAGCTCCTGTGCCCAGGACCTTTCCAGGTCTCACCCTGTGTATCTCTTTATCTGGATGTTTACCTGTATTGTGTAGTATAGTCTTCATTATAAAACAGACTGATAAGTATAAGAAGGTGTTTCTCTGAGTTCTGGGAGCTGCTCTAGCAAATGATCAAGCCCAGGGATGAGGTTGTGGGAACACCAGTTGACATCCTTTGGGTCAGAAGTACAGCTGACAAACTGGGACTTGCTATTGGCATCTGAAGTGGGAGGAGGGGAGAGGCAGTCTTGTGAGACTGAGCCCTTAACCTGTGGGTAATGATGCTTCTCCAGCAGCAGGTAGTGCTAGAACTGAGTTAAACTGTGGGACATCCAGCTGGTGTCACAGAACTGCTTGATGAGTGAAAAACCCACTCATCTAGAGTCAGAAGTACTACCAGTAGAGAAAAAACACAGAAAAGGAGTATGCTTTTTTGTTGCTTCTGTTTGTTTGGTTGGCTGGTTTTTCACAGGAGTCATCTGCACAGAGCTGGTATTTGCATGCTTGGAGTGGAGGAGGCTCCAAGGAGACGGTGTGGATGAGAAGAGATGAGAAGGAACCAGGAGAGACCTTTGAGACACCCTAACATGTTGAAGCCAAGAAGAGGAAAAGGAGCGCGAGAAGTGATCAGAAATGTGAAGGAACTGCATTTCATAAGCCCTCATCATATGCAAACTCATGTGTTAATTAAAAAAAAATTAATGTATTGAGGTCAGATTACATAAGTTTCCATGTATGACATTATATTTCAGTTTCCGTGTACACTACAGCATTAACACCAAAAGTTCAGCTTCTGTCAGTCACCATTCAGTTGACCCCCCTGAGGCATTTCTCTGTCCTCCCAGTCCCCCTCTCTTCTGGTATCTGCTACTCTGTTCTCTGTATCTGTGTCTGTTTTTGTTTGGCTTGGTCATTTAAAAAAATATTCCACACGGTGAAATTTTTATGTAGGCTAATCACTGTAACCTTAAAGTTTCAGAGCTAGTTAGAACATGAAGTCTGTCTAAGCCCCTCCACTGGCCAGCTGTGTGACCTTGGAAAGTCAACTAGCCTCTTCATAACTCGGTTACCTCATCTGTAAAGTGGATTTATAAAAATCCTCACAGGCTTGATAGTTGGAAACGGATGAATATGTATAAAACCCCTAGAACAGTGCCTACTATGTATTAAGCACCCAATTAACATGATTTAGCAATTGGTAAACAGCAATTATTATCTGCCTTTCACACTTAACTGAGGGTCAAACAAGTCTGAATCGTGAAATATCAAGAGTTAGAAATGGTGGAATTGAGGCTAAAATAACTGTTTGATACCAAAGGGTATAATAATTCTACATTCTTTTAATTTAGGATCTTTAAAATAAACTGACTTGCGACCTAGTTATTATTTTTAATCAACCATGGTGCCACAATGCGTAAAACTGAAATATTAATATTTCATTTCAGATAGCATTTCAACCTTCATTCCCCCCAACCAAATATTTTTATGGGATGCTGAACATTAAGCAAACTCAGTTTACTTTCTGTCTTATCTATGTACTGATTAAGTATACTACTTTCCCCCTCAAAAAAAAAAAGGTCAGTCAGAGTTGGGATGAGGCAAAAACACTAAAAAAACTAGCTAACCAAACAATCAGCTGTCATGTAAACATGAGCTTCCCAGGTGGCTCAGTGGGTAAAGCGTCAGCCTGCAGTGCCGGAGACACAGGAGGTGTGGGTTTGATCCCTGGGTCAGGAAAATCCCCTGGAGGAGGGCATGCCAACTCACTCCAGTGTTCTTGCCTGGAGAATCCCACAGACAGAGGAGCCTCATGGGCTACTCTAGGGTTGCAAAGAGTCAGACACAACTAAAGCAGGTGAACACACACACATGTAAGAATGGAATGCATTGACCATTAATTTAAAAAATAAAATACTTGTTTAAAAAGCATGTCTATTAATTTTAACTATGTATACCAAATTCTGTATACCAAATAGCATCACTGACTCAATGCACATGAATTTGAGCAAATTCTAGGAGATAGTGAAGGACAGGGAAGCCAGGATGCTGCAGTCCATGGGGTTGCAGAGTCAGACATGACTTAGCAACTGAACAACAACAAATACCAAATATGGGAATCAGTCTCAATAAAATGATAATTTTAAAAGGAAACATTATCTATTAATTTCAAATAAATAAAGCAATTCAAGTCAGGCTAGTTAAGTATTGTCAAGAAAAGGAGTTGGAAAGCTACTTCAGTAAGTAGAGAAGAATGATTTGTATTTGGCATACTTGTTGTTCATCCATAAATTGGTGCTTTTATTTGTTTTAAAGCAATTTGTTCTCCTCAACAAAATGTTCCTCTATGCAAGTGATAGGCTATTTTATTTGCAACTCTTTTATGAAACAAAGGTAGCTTCTGCTTAATTCCCATCCAGATTAATGAAGGTTCCTTTTATTTATGAGATTCTAAATCTTTTCTACTGGTGCTAATTAGGTTCTATTACTAAAGTTGAGAAAGGTAGAGAATTTCTCTGTCCATAATTCCATTATACAGTTCAATAAATTATGTGAGAAGATTGTTGTCACTTTGGAAGAAACTGTGAGGAACATCTGCCCACACCAAGAGGAGACAGGTCTGACTATAATTTTGTCCAAATTATACCACAGGGCATTACCCATCACAGACAACCTTTAAATGTCAGAAATAAGAAGGAAATAAAAGGAAAGACAGAAAGGGAAGGAGAAAGGGAGGGAAGCCGGGAAGGAAATAAGGAAGGAGGGAGGGGGAAAGAAGGGGGAAAAAATCTCCTGCTTTGGTTTGGAAAAATATTCCCTCCTTCCAGTTGGGTTTGGAAGCACTAGTTTCTGAACAAGGTCAATCACCAGGGACCCGCTCAACTCTGAAAATTTTCCAAAGTGAGGCTTATGTGCTCTGTTGAAATTCACCCAAGAATTGCACACCTTGCTTCTAGGAAGTCACACCAGATGTCCTGTCCAAGGACTAATAACATTCGCTCCTGTCAGCTACATCCATATGTGAAGAAGCAGAAGAAAGTGTTTCAGAGCTCGTTAGTCAACTTTAAGTTATGCTTAGCACACTGTATCGGGAATACAAAAGCATTTTCCAGATGGCATCATAAAGTCAGTTCATTTTTGCAAAGCACCATCTCATTTTTGAGAAACAGATCCTTGTTTTTTCATTTCCCTTGGTTGTTTCCGAATTGCTTTTTCTTGCCATAAATGCGTCCCTTAGCTGGAGGGCTGGGTAAGATATCTGCAGTATAGTATGAAAAATGTCTAACAGACTGTAAGTGTTCAGATATGAATTGACAAGGAAGATGATAAGCTATTGTCTTAACCACTGGCCAGGCCATCAAGGAGACAGAGTGCCAGATTGATGTTTGGGGATTCTACTTCCACTGCTAATGACATAACCTTGTGTAATTCACTTAATCATTCTGTGTTTCGATGTCTACATATGTATGAGAGCTATTCTAACCCTCAGAAATTCCTTTGCGAGTCATCCAAGGCCCATCTATCATATGAGTTGTTTCCCTACCTGCTTATCTGCATGAACTGTGCGGTAGCCAAATTGTTCAACTCACTTTCTTCTAAACACGCCTTGCACTTTTCCAAATTCATGTCTTTCATCAAGTCCTTTCCTTGGCCTAGAATGCACTTGCTCTTCTTCTCTGTCTGGCCAAATACTACTTGTTCTTTTGAGGCAAGCCTCCTCCTCAATGAAGGCATATACATATTAATATAGTATATTAGGATTTACACATGTAATTTTATTTAGTAATCAGAACCATATTAAGTCATTAGTTTATGCTTATTTACAGATGAGAATATGAGACTCTAAACACTTATTGTCCCTAGGTCCCAAAGTGTTATCAGAACCTGGATTAAATTTAGGTTTCTTGGACACCATAAATTCCCTTATTGCTCCACACAGTCTCCTAGTAACATTTTTCTTTCCTTTGTTATAGCTGTTGTTATTACTTTTATACTTTTTTAATGTAAAAATTCATGTTTCCTTAAATAAACAGTAAATGCCTTGAAGAAAGGAATGGTATTTGTATATTTCTTACACTAGAATATAAACTCCATGGGAGCAGAGACTCTGACTCTGTTGTTCACTGTTCTTACTCCAGTTGGCAGGTAGTAAGCAAAGTAAATAACGGCAGAATGAACTTCTGTATGTCTCTTACAGCATCTGGCCTTGCATGTAGATGGTCCCAATAAATACTTTTTCTTCTGGTTCTATGAGACTGTCCTCCATAAAGATTTTCAAATTAAAATCTTCTCGGATATTTACAAAATGCTTCCCCCTTCCCCCTTTCGATGCCTGTTATTGGCCTTCTGATACTGACCGTGTCTACCTAACATGACTGTTCTCAAATCACTCACTGAGTCATTTATACCACTCTTGGCTTCTCATGCTAACACCAAACCCTGTCGTGTTTGTCTCTAGTGATGTGGAACGAGAGGCATATTATGAGACAAAAAATTGCTTACTAAATATCATTTATTGAGTGATAAATTATCCCCGTGCTGAGCAGTTCATTTATATTATTTTATTTAATTCTCAGAGAGGAACAAAGAGTCTTTTTACAGGTTAAGAAACTAGATTTCAAAGAGATTAAGCAACTTGCTCATGACCACAAAGCCAATAAAATGATGAGCTAGGATTAAAGCCCAAGCTCCAAACCACTGAGCTCAGCTTCATCCATGCATCTTGCAATGTTCAGGGAGAGGAGGCTGAATGTTCCCATAAGCTAGCATGATCAGATTAGACAAGTCCTAACAGTAAAGTTCAGTAGAGTGAATAATGGCACTGCATTTTAGGGGTTTGACTATTGGGAAACTGTCCAAATTGTTGACAGCCACACAAATACCAATTGCTTCTGACTGTTTTATTGACGTAGTCTGAGAAATTATTAAACACTGAAACTAAAATTTCAGTTCTTAGTAATGTTATGTTATTTGGTGAGCATTAGGTTCAATTCATTGGTGGAAGAAAATCATTAGTATTTAACCTTGTTTTCTCTAACTTCAACCTAGTAAAGGTCAGTTGGTTATTACCAATATTTTGAGTGTGGATAATATTTCACCAACATTATTTAGTAAGACTTCATCAGCTATGTTGGCTATAGTTTTGGTTTGGCACTGAGTCACATCTTTTGGTTATTTTCAGGAAGTCAAAATGAGTGACTCAATGGTGTTCAGTGACTATTTAAATGTGAAAATAAAAACACAATGGAAAACATGACTTCTAAGTATTTGCAATAGATTTTACAGTTGTTATAACTTTGGAGCTGGTGAAAGTTAGTTGTTCTGGCTTCTGAAATGAACTGCATTTGGAAACTTGACTTGGCCATTTTTAATCCCTTCTGGTAAGTACTGCTAAAGCTTTTATCGTTGTTACAACATAAATCAAAGAAGTTTCTAGGCTGCAAATGTTAGATTTTTAGAATTTAGATGCTATTTCTTTCTCAACTACCTACCATATGTGACACTGGGCAAATTTCTCATAAAACAGGTTTTATTTTATTCAACTCTAAGAGGCTGTAAAAATATAACTCAAGAAATTCAAAAAGGATCAACAAACACACAAAGTGCTTAGAATTCTTTTAATCAAATCACAATGCAAATATTAGGTAGAAGATTGTGACATTCTGATATTTTATCCATTTGATTTCTCATTTTGATATCTGTGCAGTATGCACAGCAAGCAGTGAATTTAGTTTACACCTGTTATGTATTCCAGATGATGGGAGAAAAACTAGAATGTAACTTAGGAAATAGTATCGTTGCTGTGGCTATTGTGACATTATTAAATTGCCAGCTTCTGACAGACTCGAGCAGGAAGCTGGGTCTTATCTCACTGTAGAAGTCTAAGGTCTCTTGATCTGCAGGCATTGAATCATTGCTTAGAAGAAGATTAAACAATGCCTCGTTTTACAGTAAATCAGTAATTAACGATAAATTATTTAAATGACTGCAGACTGCCTTTGGCTTTCTCCTTGAGTATACGTACCGTAAGCAGATGAGTCTTTAAAAAGGAAATCTGACATCCCTTATTAGCAAAATGATGTGTTCATTACATATTCACTAAATATGTGTTGGATACCTGATACATGTTAGAAACTGCATCAGGTTCTGGTTCCTGTCTTTAAGGCACTCACCATCGAGTGGAGGAGAAAGATGGACCCACAGCTAATTTCAGTATTCATCCCAACACCATATTCTTTGTTGGAGGCGTCATAACCAGAAGAAATAATGTGGGAAACATGGTAATATACCCAAAGTTAGATAAGAAGGATTATAGAATAAAAATCTATTGTATAATAATAACCCAGAGAGAATACCAGATTTATAAGTGATAATCTTGATACAAAAGGAGATGCAGCAAAGAATCGGACAGAGCAGAAGAGATGAGGCAGAGACCCGGCGAGGGAAGATATAGGTGGAGAGGAGCTACAGAGGAGGAAGTCTGCGAGGGAAACTGCCTTCTGGCGCTTTTAGGACAAAGCAAGTTTCACACCCCAGAGAAAACTGGGGACAAGAGAACACAGACTCTCCCGTCCATAGACACCTCTGGGAGAGGCTCAGTCTCTTCTCAAGGAATCAGCAGAGAAGTGGGGAGACTTGAGTAAAGCTGCAGAAAGGCCGTGGACACTTCTAACATAATAATATAACAGCCTTGCTTACTCATCCCCATGTCAGCTTAACATGGGGCTTAAATGATGAGGTAAATGCAGAACAACACAAATGTGGAATTCCTTAATGCTGCAGCATTGTCCGCCCCCTGCCCCCTTTCCTTAGCCGAGAGACATGAGGCTGATGCTATCCAGTGGTAGAGGGAAGGGGAACCAAAATCCCAAGTCCCAAAATTTATAGTCTCAATGTGAAGATTAAACGCCATGGTCTAAGTGAGAGATAGAAATATTTTAGAGCAAATTGCTTCATAAACTGGTTATTTTCTCTTCTCACCAATGCTGCAGTGTTTCGATTTGGATCTGCTGCTGGGACAAGGTAGAATTCCTAAATTTGATTGAACCTGCACTTTAAATGGTTAAGAAATCACTGAACGACTTGAGTCACCCTAGAGATACCTACAGAAATAGGGCTCAAGGTAGAAATTAAGTCCAATTTAGGAAAACAGAGAAAAGCATGTTTTGTTTGCTTTTTTGCACACCAGAATTTGTGACTTGAGGAAGTCGTACGAGCTAAACTTACTTTCAAAGGTCAGATGTGGACCATACATGATTTAATGGACATCCAGAGCCCCCATTTTTTTCCATCTCTTTTCGGATGCCCTCAAATTTTTTTTTTTTTAGTATAATATGTGTTTTGTTCTACAAATAGGGTCTTCAGTTCACTCTAGGCCAGAACACTGGAACAGGTAGCCTTTTCCTTCTCCAGGAGATCTTCCAACCCAGGGATCAAACCCAGGTCTCCCACATGGCAGACGGATTCTTTACCAGCTGAGCCACAAGGGAAGCCCTGAGTTCACTGGATAATAGGAATTTCTATTAACATTTGATTAATTTGTCAATCAATCAGAAAGTCCCAGTGATTGATTATCAGGGTCTCTCCTATATGAATCTGTAAAAGAGGATTAGATATCAATACTTGGAGATCTGGGGTCCCCAGTAATGAAATAGTTTCAGGAAAAAGAGGCAAATGTACCCTCTAAAGGGGAACTGTCTCCTGAGGTGGCGGTGTTGCAAATGGCTCTTCCTTTCATGATTTATGAAGATGTGTACTTTTAACAAACTAATTTCTAATGTATGTGAGAAAAATTATTCTGCATTCTAGGTGCTGAAAAGTGCTTTAGGATCCTTGTATAATTTGACTTGACATTTTCTTTCTGTAAGTTTTATTTGTTAAAATTTTAAGTCTCTCTTTAGGAGGTTTTGTTTGTTTGTTTGCTTTTTAATAATCTATAACTGAAATCCTGATGTCTTGCAGATGGAGTGCTGTGGCTATGGGAAATGAAACTATGCTAAAAATCGTGTCAGGAATGACCAGGCAGGTGAAAATAGGACTCCCACCTTGACGTCTCACTGTTTCCTCCAGGAAGCAGGCATCCTCAGAGAACTCTCAAGGAGGATGGACCAACTGTCTGTTGAATATGGAGCTATCTACCCCAGGGGGTCCTGAGAAAGTACTCAGTCTAAGGGAAAACAGTCCATTGGCACTTTCAGAGCTTTGGCCCAGGTTTGGTCCCTGGTCAGCGAGCTAAGATTCTGCAAGCCACATGGCTCAGCTTAAAACAAAGAAGAATGGTCCAGATTCACAAGGTGGCTCTCCAGACTCACCTAGACACAGGTTGAGGGACTATGACAATAGTGGATAAAATCTCAAAGAATCAACTCACTAAAATCTCTTGTCAGACATCAACAATTCAGTGAAGCAATACTTTGTGGCTTGAAAGTGAAAGTCGCTTAGAGGTGTCTGACTCTTTGTGACCCCATGGACTATAGCCTTCCAGGCTCCTCTGTCCATGGAATTCTCCAGGCAAGAATACTGGAGTGGGTAGCTGTTCCCTTCTCCAGGAGATCTTCCCAACCCAGGGATTGAACTCAGGCCTCTCACACTGCAGGCATATTCTTAACCAGCTGAACTAGCGGGGAAGCCACGTTGTGGCTTATGTAATGACAATTGGGTGAAAGGCACTTGCTCTTCCTGAAGGTAGCCTGTTGGAACCCAGAGAAGTTATGGAATGGACGTGGTAGCCCGGGCAGTAAGCTGAGGCAGTCTGTGCTTGGAGAAGAGAAGCTGTAGAAGGCATCTTGCTTCCATTGTTCCCCTTTGGTTGTGATAGGAGAGGGCAGAAACAGTAGTCATCCCTCTGGGAGCTGGAGTGCAGAAGAAAACCACCAATGAGCCCAGGGAAGTAGACGTGGTGAGTTAAAGGGCTCCTTCCTGAGCTCAAGTAAGCTGGTCCTTTGCTTCTCTGTCTCCTCTAAGAGGAAGGTGAAAAGGTGGAGTTGGGGGTTAGGGAGTGGGGACAAAGTCAAGGAAAGTTTACTTCACATCTGGGCAGTGCAACCAAGTAAATTTTTGAGTTACACCCTGTTTGAGAACCCTTTCAACTGGGGAGTCATCTGAGGTGATCCTGGGCTTTCCTGGTGGCTCAGTGGTAAAGAATCCACCTGCAATGCAGGAGAATCAGGAGTCACGGATTCAATCCCTGAGTCAAGAAGACCCCCTGGAGGAGGAAATGGCAACCCACTCCAATATTCTTGCCAGGGAAAATTCCATGGTCAGAGGAGCCAGGAGGGCTACAGCCCATGGAGTTTGAAAAGAGTTGGACGTGACTGAGCAATTAAACACTGAGGTGGTCCTGGCACTTTCATCAACTTCATCACCTTAAACAGTTCTTTTCAGGTACAGGTCTACCATGGAGAGACCTAGCTGCTTAGCTTCCAGGTAATGGGTATTCAATGTAAAGGCAAGTTCACCCAGTGAAATAAAACAAAACAGGATAATCAAGAGGCTTTAGTGAGCCCATCTTGGATTCATTTTCTTCATCTGTGAAAATAAGGTGCTTCTTAACATGGAGTGTGCAATAGAATCATCTGAGGAACTTAAAACTAAAACAACAACTATCTGAGCCTCATAAACACATACCGAGTTAGATAAAATGCATATGCATATTAAAAGAGCTCTATAGGTGTGTCCACCCATTGGTTAAGGACCACCAAACCTGATATTTTTGCAGGTTCCCATCCAACTTCAAAATGTTATTTGTCTTCACATATTTGTATATATTGCCTGTGAGAGATTAAACGAGCACAATATATATTAAAAGCCTTATGAATTTGCCTGCCTTCTAACTTAACAAATCCCTTTACAGAAATTTATCCCTCAGAAATTAGGTCATGTATACAAACATATATATTCAAAAATAATCATTCTTGATTATAAAAGCAAACTGTTGAAACAAAGAAGCAATTAACAGCAAGATCTTAATTATGAGATAAATTATGGTATATCCCTAAAACAAATTAATGTATAGTCACTGGAAATTAAATTTTAAGAGAATAATTAGTGATGTGGAAAACACTCATTATATGAAATGAGGAAAAGCAGATTTTAAAGTACATGTGAGTATAATCATATGTGATCATTAACATGTGTGAGAAATATGCTGCGGGAAAGAAGCTAGACACAAAGGTGTACATACTGTGATTCCATTTATACAAAACTCTGGAAACCGCACGTCTGGTTGATAGTGACATAAAGCATTGTCTGCCTGCAGCAGGGAGCAGGGATGGAGGTGGACTGCAGTGGGGGACTCAAAGCACCTGGCTGAAGTGATGGGCATGCTTTCATCTTGGTCGTGATGGTTACACAAGTGAGTGCACTTGAACACTGGAAACTGGTACATTTTATTGCATGAAAATACTACTTTACTTAAAACTACAGAGTGAAACTTTGCATAATATTTTCTATAAAAGGGTTTTTCTAAGTAGCTAAAATGTTAACTTTTAGAACAAGACAACTTCTGAAACAAAACCATGAAAACATTCTCATTCTTTACTAAGGTAGCTGCCTGTGCCTTAAAAACAAATTAGAAGTATGTAAGTATATAGATATGGTAGTTACTATATTTGGGTGCTGGAATCAGAGGGGAATTTTTTTCTTTACACTCCTTCAAAATTTCTATAATGTACAGTTTTATATTAAGCAAAGGATCATTTTAAAATTGATGTTTAGAAAATGTTAAGCTGAACGCCCAAAACAGAGGAAGAATGGGTGAGCTAAGAGTTTAGAAAAACCTAGTTATTCTCGTCTTAGTAAAATGTGACCTTAAAAAACACACAGCGATAACAACAATGCGGTGTGAAGTGACCGAGTGGGAACGTGCACTTGAGCAGCGAGGGCACCAAACATAAACAGCCAGCAGGCCTGCGTGGCCTCCGCTTCCTTCCCTGGGCCGGGCAGTGCCTGCGGCGGCAGGAACTCGGCCTATTTTTACTCAGGAACTGAGCCCCTGCGGCCTTCCGGAGCCGAGCTGGTGCCCGGCTGCCGGCGGCGGCCCGCCCGCTCCCCGGCGTCCCCAGCCCTCCGACCGCTGGCCTGCACGCCCCCTCGTCACCGGCCCTTGCAGCACCGCAGGCCGTAAAAAGGCGAAGTGCACGCCGAGGACGGAGGAAATGACCCAGGCAGTTGCCCGCGAACAAATAAGCAGAGGGGAAAAAACACGGCTGGGAACCTGAACGAGGGTGCAGGGGAGGAAGTAAACAAGCAAACTAGCCCAAGGCTGAGATCGCCCGAAACGCACGCCCGCACCGAAGCCGTTCCTAGGGGAGAACGGGAGGCCGGCGGAAACGGAGAACTTCCCTGCTAGCCGCGACTTGACAGATGCCTCATGAGCCCATTGATTGTGAAGTCCTGGTTGCCTTTCTGGGTCTGTTGGCTCCAGACGAACCAGGCAGATCTCGGCCGCTTACCAGGGTAAACTTGGAGTCCAAACCTAGACCTCCCTGCTGCGTTCTTGGGGGCGGGGCACCATTCTCAAGAGAATACAGTGAAAGGTGCCCTGGAGCGGTGCAGTGATCACTGGCCAGCCCTCATCTGTAAAATGGGATTCATTGTTCTTACTTCAGATTCAGTGGTATAGCTTCATGACATGATTATATACTTCAGTTTCTCTGGGGCTCTGGTCCAAATGAGATTATAATAATAGTTACATTGCCTCTTTTTCAGCTTCTGTGTCAGGGCTGCTTACATTTAAATTCTTAGAGATTTTTCTACAGACTTAATCATTTAGGGTTGTATTTACTGATCTGTCTTTTCCTAGAATGTAGATATGATTCCATCAGACAAGACTAGAAATAGATTCAGATCAGAGACTATCTGTGTTGTAATTACTGTCCCCTTCAGTTCTGATGGAGAAGGAAATGGCAACGCACTCCACTATTCTTGCCTGGAAAATTCCAAGGACAGAGGAGCCTGGCAGGCTCCATGGGGTCACAAAGGGTCAGACATGACTGAGTGACTAACACTTTCTTCAGTTTTGATACTTGGTTACCAGATCAAAAGATTTGTGTCAGACTTCATCTTCCCTTAGAATGAGTTCTTGACTAAGAGAATCCTCAGTCCTTCTGTAAGTGGGCTTCCACTGAGCATTAACCTTGGTCGTAGATGCAAAGTCACAGTGCCTGCCTATGTCAGGCTCTGTGGGAAAGAAACCTGTGCATCTCATCATCCACCTGGAAACGTGGCTCATGTGAATGGAAGACCAGGGAAAATGCCCTTCTCTGAGAATTGTTCAAAGTCTCTTCTCAGATGTCTGAACTTACTAGGATCCAGAGAGATTGTGAGGATTGAGGGGACAAAAGGAAAGGTCACATTTTGGTTTTCTTTTTCAGTACTGGTTAATAGTCATGTAGAGGCTCTAGGATTTATTCTTAGCATATTTCAACTATCCACCCCAGCATTAACCTCCTATTTATTAAACACTGATATTATGAGACAATTAGTTTAGCTTATTATTAAATCATAGCTAATAAACTAGTATTCATTGGAAGGACTGATACTGAAGCTCCAATACTTTGGCCACCTGATGTGAAGAGCCGGCTCACTGGAAAAGAATCTGATGCTGGGAAAGACTGAAGGCAAAAGGACAAGGGTGGTGGCAGAGGATGAGATGGTTAGATAGCATCACTGGCTCAACAGACATGAATTTGAGCAAACTCTGGGAGATAGTGAGGGGAAGGGAAGCCTGGCGTGTTGCAGTCCATGGGGTCACAGAGAGTCAGACACAATTTAGTTACCGAACAACAACAACAGCAAATAATCGACTAGGAAGGAGGCGTGCATTTGAACCTCTCGGAGGGAACAATCAGTGGAAATCTAATATTTTCTTCATCTGCAAATAACTTCAAGATTAATAAAATATTTCACATAATCACCTGGAGTTCAAACTTCTGAGATATTCTGTTGCATCCAATCCCTTTGAAGAATGTGCCAGAGAAGTCCCTCCACCCCAGGACCCAGAGCCCCCGGAGAGCAGAACAGGATGACTCACAGTTGTCCCTGGGCCCACCTCAGAGCCGGCCCAAAGGGAGCGCTCAGTAAATGTCATCACGTGACCTTCAGCACTTCTTTCAGTGAGTGTGTAGGGCAGGCAGAGGAATAGCACACAGCAAAGGCCCCCACTTTCTTGGAGAAGCCTGATACAAAGGGAAGTTTGTAATACTTTCAAAAGGGCAACGAGTTGTGAGACCTTTAAAAGTTAGCAGATGCAGAAATCTGAACTATTTCTGACTGTTACTTGAGGTAAAATAAATAACAATTGTCAAGCAATGACAAAGAAGGAGAAAATGCCAGAAATGGGGAAAAAAATCAATTTCAATGTCAAGGAGCAGAGGGGTTCAAAGAAATGAAACAAATTACTACTGCAATTTTTTTTAAAAAGTTAGAATTTACAAACATAAATGAGAAGATTGACTCGGTACAAGTTTACCAAAAGTTGTGGAATCCTAGTGATTGGGATGTCAGTAAGTAACAAGCTGAGGCTGTTTTGTTTTGTTCTTTTAATGTAACATGATATTCAATTATTACAGAATCAAAGATCCCAGAATAAACACTTCCATATGGAATGTGTAGTTGGAATATATAAATATGTAATGGGAAATAATTATCCATTTGTTAAAGACTCTCATCCTATTGGTAGTTGAACATCTAAGTGAGATGAGAAAAAGCTGGTCACTATAAGAAAACAAAGATACGGATTTAGAATAGCAAACCTAAGAGTAAGACTGATAGAGAGTTCCTATTGTTTTAACTCAGGAAAGCGAGGGCTGAGAGATGATTTAATATGTGTCTCCAGTCTATAAAGGGTCATTATCTGGTGGTTTATGACCATCTGTTCTTTACCTCCCCTAAGGACGGAAAAGAGGAAATGAGCTTAAACTACAGGAAAATAAATTTAGGCTAGACCAAAGGGACTTCCAGACTAAGGTCTGTGCAACATTGCAAGCCTGAGTGGTTGTGGCATTTCCTCCCCTAACCTCGTCTGGGAACAGACAGGAGGCATTTACCCATCTGGGATGAATTCTACATAGCCCAGAGGGGATAAACCCATGAATATTTTCAGACTGTAAATATTATTGATGTCACTTTGATGTAACTTATTCTCTTCTGCCTTAAAGCTTTGGTCTGGGTAGAAGTCCTTCTTACATCTTAAGTTAAGGGTTTATCTGTTGACTTCACTGACCCATGAACTTTCCATTGACTCAGCACTTAACATGTGGACTTGTCCATTCACATCCTTCTGTTCTGTTACCCAAACTCTTCCTACGATAAAACCTTAAGCGTCCCCTTGCTTGGCACCTGCCCATATCTGCAGGCCTCATAAGGCCCCAGCGTCTCAGCAGGCTGTACCAGGCTGGCATTCCCTCCTGCCCTAACTGTGCAAAGCCTGGCCTGGCTCCTCCCCACCGGTTTCTGTTCACATGCACCTACTTCTCTCCAGGATGCTGTTACCTTCCTTGTCTGGGTGGACAACTAGGAAACTTTCAATTCCCTGCTCAAATGTTTCAGCATTTCGAAAGGTCTTCTGTCTTTCCTACCGAAACCTACATTCTCCTCCCCCAAATTACAGTCCTTTCAGCACTTAGAGGCCCAGGGAGAATTTAACATGTATTATGGTAAGCTTCAGTCCACATTTCCATCAAGCTATAGTAGTAGACATAAGAGCAAAAATAAAGATAATTTTGATCCCCTATTGCCCTACTGGCCAATAAATGTTTATTAAATAGCAAGAAGAAAGAATAAGTGAATGATTAACAACTGTGAGGCGGTTCTCTAACATTAAGGGTAAAAATTATTACCACTGGTGAAAACTAAAACTGTAGTAGAGCAATAGAAAAAACTTGAGGATTGCTTTCATTTTATATCTGCTTGTTTTATTCCCAAGTCAAGCATTGATTTACATTTGATACTCTGCTTGGGTTAATGCTGCTAACAAATAAATATTTGCTGATGATACAAGCTAGTACTTGCATTTGTAATGTTTTCCTGTCCTTTGCTGATATTACTGATATCTGAGATTTAGCCAACTTTTATATATATATATATATATATATATATATATATATATCGCTTCAGCAGCACCATATATATATATATATATATGATGAGCTTCTGTGGTAGCTCAGACAGCAAAAGCATCTGCTTCCAATGCAGGAGACCTGGGTTCAATCCCTGGGTTGGGAAGATCCCCTGGAGAAAAAAATGGCAACCTACTCCAGTATTCCAGCCTGGAAAATTCCATGGATGGAGGAGTCTCGTAGGCTACAGTCTATAGGGTCGCAAAGAGTCAGCCACGATTGAGTGACTTCACCTTCACTTTTAAGCATAAAAATCTTTCATGGAAACTAAAATATGTTTTTGTTAAGCAGCACTTTGTGAAGCAATGTTTGAAAGCTGGGTAAGGGAAAAGTAATTTCATAAGATAAAATTAACAATAAAAATATTCAATTTTACTTTCATTTAAATTCATTTTATTAATACTTCAGTTAAATAAATACATGGGCTTCCCTGGTGGCTCAGATTGTAAAGCATCTACCTGCAATGCAGACCTGAGTTCGATCCCTGGCTTGGGAAGATCCCCTGGAGAAGGAAATGGCAACCCACTCCAGTATTCTTGCCTCGAGAATCCCATGGTCAGAGGAGCCTGATAGGTTATAGTCCATGGGGTTGCTAAGAGTTGGACGCGACTAAGTGACTTCACTAAATAAATACATACTCTCCACTTCACTGAATTCTCAGACCTGGATATTTGGAAAGTTTGATGATAAATTAAAGATTCTTTTCTCAGAAAGCTTATAATCTAGGACAGGAAAGACACCTGCACAAATGACAGTAATATGAGGGAAGGTGCAATCAGAGAAAAACTCACATGGAGTGACAGGGACCAAACAGTGGGCAGAAGGGGCTTTTTGAGAACGTGGCATTTGAAACAGGTGTCTAAGACTGAAATGGATTTCAACAGGAGTTGGGTTTGATAGGTTAATCCACAAAGAGAGCAGGAGCCAGTAGGATAATTAGGGTGTCTTCGGGAAAGTCAAGACAGCGAGGCTGGGACACACATAACTCAGTCTGAAGGAAAGATAAGCCAGCATACTGATGATGAAGATGAGGGTTTGGGGCTTAACTCAATAGTTGATGGAGAGATGCTGAAGGTATTGATTAGGACAGTGATCAACACATGCGGATGTCCTGAAATAGGAGGGAAGAAGTAGAGGAGACTGATGACCACAATCTATTTGAGAAACAATAAGACCTGGATGATAACAGGAAACATTGGAATGACAAAGAGAAAACCAGCCAAGATATTTTGTAGAGAAAGAATAAAATCTACAGAATTAGCCCACTACTGGATGAAATGTGAGAAAGAACTCACAGAGAGAGTCCAAGAAGGGTCTGAGAGTCCCATCTGGGTCCCAGGGAGAATGATGCCGCAAATTAACACAATATGGAAACCACAGGGGAAGAGATATTAACTGAGTTTAGGTACAAGGGTCAAATGCTAATAGAACATGCAGATGGAACTACTCAGCACACAGAGGCCAGCTAAAGCTGGGCCTCTCCTAGGCAGCTTAGGGTAGAAACCGGAGAGTCCTCTTCATAGAAACGAAGCCTGCAGGTATGGATTTTCCTCTTAGGAGGTCCCTACACTTTGCAGGAGACACAATTTGCTTCATTTCTCTTTTACTGACATCCAGGAACTAGATCATCAGCATTTTCAGCTCTAAGAATGTGCTAAAAGCAAACACAAAATCCATTTATGAAGCCTTTAAAATATATGAAATTCTCTATAAATGTACAGTGTAAATTGATAATTATAGCTCTGTTCTGGATCATGGGCAAGTAGGAAACAGGAGACTAGAATGGTAATTAAAAAGAGATTAAATTATTCACAATGGTGTGTGTGTGTGTGTGAGAGAGAGAGAGAGAGAGAGACAGAGAGAGAATGAGGGAATGTGAATGTATTTTTCAATACTCAGTGTGAAAATGCATCAATTTTTCTTTATTCTGAGGGCTGGAAAAAGTTCATGTTTTGAGAAGGGTTACTTTTATATGCTATAGTCTTTGTAATCTGACACCTACAAGACAGTGTTTAGATGTATGCAATAAAATTGCACGTTTTGAGAAGCCGTTTCTTTGCTTCCTTCTGATAGTTCTTCAGCTTGACATAAGGCTTAATACCCAGGTGAGAAACGATAAAATACATTTTACAAGCGTAAAGACACTCAAGAAAAAAGACTTTTCTTCCTATTATTTATTCTCTGTTCTGTGTGGTTTTATTTTTTCCAATTCTGGAAGTCTCAAGGTCAACTTTCTTTCATAAACCAAAGTGGAATCATGGCTACACTGAGTGTAGTCAGGTCTCTGACCGTGCTGTTTTTCACTACAGTGATATAAGACATGTATATCGTTTATTTTCTTTTACTACTAGTAAGATGCTACTTTTCTCACATGTAAAAATCAACTTCCTCTTCATTCATTTAATTTAATCTCCATGTTAATGATTATAACTAGAAAATACTTTTCTACATACAACATATGAAAAATCTCTTGGCTATGAACCTGACAAGCTCATTAAAAGATACTTACATTGTAGTGGGGATGCCCAGCTGGCCTTCTTAATAAGCTCTTCTATTTCTGAGTATGTCCCTTTAGTAAGTTAAACAGGTACTTCATGAATAAATGAAATTAATAATTCCTGGTGTGAACAGGGTTGCTTGGCCTTTTAAGGATTTCTGGCATTGCTGTGAAAGCCACAAAGACTGTGAACTTTCCCATATGTATTTGATGATGAAAACAATGGCAATGATGATTGGCCTGGAAAAATCATTTTAAAATGTGTTTAATAAGGATCCATCAATGACATTGAATGACCCAGAATGAGTTTCCAGTTCTCACATGATTTAAAAACACTGTTCTAGCACCATCATCTGGACAACCTCAGTCTTTCCAAAAACACAACGTCAGTAAAACACCCCTATACTCATTTTCTTTAAAAACACAGACTATACTCTGGTTTTAGTAAATTTTTTTTTTTAGGTTTAAGTATCATATCATTATTATTTATCATTCTTTCAAAATATCTGACAATTTTCTCAGAGTATGATACCAAAAATGAAACATCAATAAAAATGAAGTCAAGAATTCCTAAATAAAATGAGCAACTGTTTCACAATTTCCCCTCAATTTTTAGCAAAGTTATCATAATGCTGTAGTGTAAAATTTTATCTCACAAAGGCTGATGCGGCCTTTGAAGTTTAAGGCAATAAGTAGTTGTGGAGGAACTGCAGTAGAGAAGCATCTCAAAGTAAACTGAATCTGTTTTGGATATAGAGTCATTTGTATTTTTTTTAATTTCCACATATAAGTGATAAAATGCAGTATCTGTCTTTGTCTGATTTATTTCACGAAGTATAGTAGTCTCTAGGTCCATGCATGTTGCTGCAAATGACAGAATTGTGTGTGTGTGTATGGTGGTAGATTAGTTGCTAGGTCGTGTTCAATTCTTGTGACCCCTTGGCTCCTCTGTCCATGGGATTCTCCAGGCAAGAATACTGGAGTGAGTTGCCATTTCTCTTCTCTTGAGTCTCCTGTATTGGCAGACAGGTTCTTTGCTGTTAGTGCCACCTGGGAAGCCCGTAAGTGATACCACGTCATACATGGTATGACATACATTTTGTTACACTGTCTATCTTATTTCTCCTAGAATAATGCCCTCATTTCATCACTGTTGTCACAAAAAGCAGGATTTCCTTCCTTTTTTAAGTCTGCATATTTTTTTTTATTGCCTAATTTGCTTTATTTTTTTTTTATTATTATTTTTTTTTGGTCATACATTGATATGAATCAGCCATAGATTTACACGTATTCCCCATCCCGATCCCCCCTCCCACCTCCCTCTCCACCCGATTCCTCTGGGTCTTCCCAGTGCACCAGGTCCGAGCACTTGTCTCATGCATCCCACCTGGGCTGGTGATCTGTTTCACCATAGATAGTATACATGCTGTTCTTTTGAAATATCCCACCCTCACATTCTCCCACAGAGTTCAAAAGTCTATTCTGTAATTCTGTGCCTCTTTTTCTGTTTTGCATATGGGGTTATCGTTACCATTTTTCTAAATTCCATATATATGTGTTAGTATGCTGTAATGTTCTTTATCTTTCTGGCTTACTTCACTCTGTATAAGGGGCTCCAGTTTCATCCATCTTATTAGGACTGGTTCAAATGAATTCTTTTTAACGGCTGAGTAATATTCCATGGTGTATATGTACCACAGCTTCCTTATCCATTCATCTGCTGATGGGCATCTAGGTTGCTTCCATGTCCTGGCTATTATAAACAGTGCTGCGATGAACATTGGGGTGCACGTGTCTCTTCAAGATCTGGTTTCCTCAGTGTGTATGCCCAGAAGTGGGATTGCTGGGTCATATGGCAGTTCTATTTCCAGTTTTTTAAGAAATCTCCACACTGTTTTCCATAGCGGCTGTACTAGTTTGCATTCCCACCAACAGTGTAAGAGGGTTCCCTTTTCTCCACACCCTCTCCAGCATTTATTGCTTTTAGACTTTTGGATAGCAGCCATCCTGACTGGCGTGTAATGGTACCTCATTGTGGTTTTGATTTGCATTTCTCTAATAATGAGTGATGTTGCATAGTATGCCTATGTGTGTGTGTCTCTGTAATATACACATATCTATATCTATGCATGTGCATGCCCAATAAGTTGCTTTAGTCATGTCCAACTCTGTGTGACCCTTTGGACTGTAGCCTGCCAGGCTCCTCTGTCCATGCAATTTTCCAGGCAAGGAAACAGGAGTGGGTTGCCATGCCCTCCTCCAGGGTATCTTCCTTAACCAAGGATAGAGCTTGAGTTTCCTGCATTGTAGGCAAATTCTTTACCATCTAAGCTACCAGGGAGGCCATGTGTGTGTGTGTGTGTGTGTGTGTGTGTGTGTGTGTGTGTGTGTATCTTCTGTATCCATTCATTTGTCAATAGGCAATTGGTTAGCAACCATGTCTTGGTTACATAGAAAACAAATTATGGTCATCAAAGAGGAAATGGAAGGGAGGAGAGACAAACTATCAGTGTGGTATTAACAGATATGAACTACTATGTGTTATATAAAATAGATAAGAAACAAGGATATACTATACAGCACAGAGCATTATACCCATTATCTCATAATAAGTTATAATGGAGCATAATCTGCAGAAACACTGTGCTATATACCTGAAACTGACATGATATTGTAAATCAACTATGTCATTGTAAAAAAAAAAAATAAATGGTAGGTGGGATATGGCAGAGGATTGTGGAGCAGGGAACTCTTTACCTAACCACAGAAGGCATGCCAACATATCCACATGTTAGCATGAAGATCAATACTTTTAAAATTAAACTTTTTATTTTGAAATCATTGAAGACTCACATGTAGTTGTAAGAAATAGTCCAGAGAGATCTCAGGAATCCTTTGTCTGGTTTCCACAGTGGTGACATCTTGCACAGCTATAGAACAGTAACACAACCAGGAGGATTTGACATTGATACTGTCAAGATATGATACATTTACACCACTACACGGATTCCTCATGTAAGCTTTTGACACTGGCTTTTTAGAAAAGATCAACTTTTTAATGTATTTAATCTTGATGTACATTTTAAAAGAAATTCTATTCAGTTTTTCCTTAAACCAATCATGCCATCAAATACAATTTATACTTATATTAACATTCTTCATAATTTTTTACTAGTTTATACAGGAATAAAACACACATAGAATGAAGCCTTCTGGATTATGTTAAACAACACTATACCTCACCTTCATCAGAGTACAGACACCAGAAGAGGAAGAAGATACAGGAGGACGGAGGGGAAGGGCAGGCATGGGCCGCAGTTATGTTACTGATCTAAACAAAATTTTCTAAACCAGATTATGCCATCAATCAAAATGGTCCAGCCAATGTAGAATTTCTCAAAATCCCCAATGGGGAGAGTGATCCTATGATTGTATACATATATATTACTCTGTAAAAACCTTTTGGGCTTATGTGAAACAGATTGCCTGTCCAGGTTCAATGCATGAGAAAGGGTGCTCAGGGCTGGTGCACTGGGATGACCCTGAGGGATGGGATGGAGTGGGAGGTGGGAGGGAGATTCAGGATGGGGAACACATGTACACCCATGGCTGATTCATGTCAATGTATGGCAAAAACTACTAAAATATTGTAAAGTAATTAGCCTCCAATTAAAATAAATTAATTAATTTTTAGAATTAAAAAAATAAACCTTTTGAGCTTTTCTGTATGTCACGTGCACTCAGGCACGTAGGTTCAAGGGTGATGGGACCAAGATCTTCATCATTATGCTCAACAGTTCCAAGTATAAACATAAGTTGAGGACAGACATTGTGGAAAACAGTTTTATTCCTTATCTGCAGTAAATACTCCACGAATTTCAAGACAACCGTTCAGAAGCAATTAGTTAAAAACCTGGGATTGTTAGAAGGGTTCTGTGTGTTACATCCCAAGTCTGTTACCCACAGAGGCTTTCAACCTCTGGAAGCTATGAAGGGAACAGAAAGCTCTAGTTTCAAAACCATTCTTTCTTCTCTTCAACCCAACCAAGTAAACTGGCAAGGAAGAAAGCAGCCTGACACTACAGACATGCCACAGAGATGACATTTCCACGTTTTGGAGGACAGCTTGGACTTATCAGATTATCCATGGAAATGAAGAAATAAATGTCTTACGTTTTTCTGTCCTTCTTTCCATTGAAAATTCTATGGATGAAACTAAATTAAGGAAAAGGTTTGCACTTATCCCTGTTCCCTGGGGTTCTCCTTCCTGCTCACCTCTGCCCATGCGTCCACAACTAAATCCCCCTCTTCTCCTGCCTGGGTTATCGGCGTCACTCACGCTCTGGTTCTCTTCTAGTCCAGAAAGTCCTCCAGACTCTTGCCCATCATCACCCTTGATCCTGGGGTGGTCACGTGGGCATGAACTCTGCGTCCCAGCTGCCGCTGAGTTGGCTGTATTGACCTGGAGCCTGACTACGGGATCCCATAGTAGCTCAGGGGCTCAGGGGCTGCCCCAGAGTTGCTTTGTCGAGCGTAGTAGCCACTCTGCTGGCCGTCGCTGCTCGCTTGCCCCCAGGTGTTCTGCTGGATCTGCTCTGATCCTAACTAACCAGCTATGCAGAGGACTAGCTGGTGGGAGGATAGGATGGTGGGAATCGGACTGGCTTCACGGGATAGCTACCTGGGGGAGGCTGGGCTGCTTGTAAGCCTTCGTGCTAGATTGAGGTTGCCTTGTCTCAGGGGGTTTGTTATCATCCTACAGTCCTGCTGGCCCTGCGGCTGCCAGCTGTCGCCCCAAGGCTGGGTGAGCAGACTGAGTGCCACATGCAGACAGCTGTGTAAGAGGCCCGGGGGTAGTAACTGTACGGTGGTGGCATCACAAGCCCCGGGGCCGAGCCCCTGGACAGGCTGACAACGCGCCCAGGGAGAGTCTGTCCTTAAGTTGTGTAGGTGGTCTGCACATAGGGCGCAGTGGTCTGATCCTGAATATGGGGGACATCAGGGGGCTGTTCAAAGGGCCCACAGCTTCGTTGCCCATGTGCCTGGGTGGTCTGGGCACATCCTTGGGTGGGGTGGCTGGTGGAAGCACCGTAGTCCTGCTGGGCTTGGTTGCGGCTCCTGTAATCCGTGGTCACTATCTCCCCTTCCTTCTATTCTCAGCCTTCCTCCTCTTCTCAGCCTTCCTCTTCCTGTCTCACTTCCTCCTGGTGCTGCGGGCACAGACGTGAAACCCGCAGTCCTGGGCACTACAACTGCGCCAGCCTGCCGGGGAGGAGGAAGCAGGGGTGGACCACAGCGTTCTCTGACGTTCTCTGGGGATCCGTCCAGGTGGTGTGTGCGCTGTTGGTGAATAGCATTCCACCACTTGTCCAACGAATTTCCCATTTCAGGACAAATGGGTTGTTTCCAGTTGGGAACTACTATTAGTAAAACTGCTATACAAATTCTTTCACAGGTTCTTTTGTGTGAACACATCTCTATCTCTCTAGGATAAATGCCTGGGAGGTAAAATACTGGGTCATATGGAAGTTGCACGTTGAGTTTTTAAAGAAATTCCAAACTATTTTCCAGGGTGCCTGTGCCAGTTATATTTACACCATCAAAGTGTGAGTGATCTAGGGTCTCTGCATCTTCCCCAGCATTTAGTGTTGCCTACTAGGTATTTATTTAAGCCATCCTAATATCCTAGTGTTTATTAATATCAGAGCTTCCCAGGTGGCTCAGTGGTAAAGAGTCTGCCTGCCAAGCAGGAAATATGGGTTGGATCCCGGGGTTGGGAAGAGCTCCTGGAGAAGGAAATGAAAGCTTACAATATTTTATCTGTACCTGTCTTCTCATATTAGCAACAGGGTCTTTCACAGGTTCATTGATTTTATAAAGTCAATTTTTAGTTTTTCTTTTATGGATTATGGTTTTTATGACAACTTTTCAAACTATTTGACTAGTCCTAGCTTTTAAAGATCTCTTGTTTTCTACCAAAAGTTTTGTAGCTTTATATTTTGTATTTAAGTCTGTGATCCATTCTGAGTTAGTTTTTTATATATATTTAAGTCGAATTTTTTTTTTTTTTATATTTTTTTCTTATGGAAGTCCAATTGGTCAAATACCAGTTTGTTGAAAGAAAGTGTCTTTCTTCCAGTTAATTGCTTTTGCATCTTTGTCAAAAATCACCTGGAGTGGGTCTATTTCTGGGTTCCCTGTTCTGTTCCTTTGATCTATGTGTCTATCTTTCTGCCAATATCATACAGTTTTGATTACTGTAGCTATATAATAATTCTTAAAATTGGGTAAATCCTATTTTTCTCTTATCAAAATTATTTTAACTATTCTAGTTCCTTTGGGTTACCATGCTAGTTTTAAAATACTCTTGTGTATATTTACAAAAATTAGTTCATTGCTAGGATTTTGATAAGAGATGTGTTCAATTTGTATGCCATTTGGAGACAATTGACAGCTTTACTATATTAAGTCTTCCAATCCTTTGACACTGTATTTCTTTACATTTATTTAGATCTTTTATTTTTTTCATAAGTGCTTTGTAGTTTTCAGTATAAAAGTCCTGTGCATACTTTACTACATACACAGCAAAGTATTTAATTTTTGAGCAACTGAAAATGTTATGTATTTTTTATATTGGTTTCAATGTATTTATTGCTAGGATACAGAAATACATTGGATTTTTGTGTGTTGATCTTCCATATTGTGACTTTACTGAACTCACTTATTTCTTGGAGTTTTTGCTAGATTTCCTGAGTTTTTTTATTGAGGCAACGGCATCATCCACCATTTCTTCCTTTCTGGTTAGTATGTCTTTTATTTAATTTTCTTGCTTTAATCCCTGGCTAGAACATTCAGTATTATGTGAAATAAGAGTGATGTGAGTTATATCCTTATTTTATTTTTTATATTAGGAGGGAAAACATTCAGTTTTGCAACATTAAGTATAATGTTGAATTACAGGAGTGTAGTATTTTTGTATTTATTCTTGATAAATTTGAGGAAATTTTTTTATTTTTCTACTTTTCTGAGAATTTTCATTATGAATGCGTATTAAATATCATTCACTGTTTTTCATGCATTGACTGATATGGTCATATTCTTTAGCCTGTTAATGTGCTGGATTCCATTGGTTGATCTTCAAATACTGAACCAGCTTTGCATCTGTGAAATAAACCACATTCAGCAATGGAATATATGTACTTTTTAATATATCACTAAATTCTGTTGCTAATATTTTGTTAAGGATTTCAATATTAATTTACATCCTAGATACTGGTCTATGGTTTTCTTTAATTTTTCTTGCATTTTTCTTGCATTTTGTGGGGGAAGAGATAAATGCCTTTATCTAGTTTTGGTTTCAGAGTAATAATAGTGTCATAAAATGAACTGGCAAGTATTTCCTCCTCTCTGTTTTCTGGAAGAGATTGTGTAAAACTCGTGTTAGTTATTTTTTAAAGGGTTGAGAGAATTCTCCAGTGAAACTATCTGTGTCTCAAAATTTATTTTATGGAAGTTTTAAAGTTATAAATCCAATTACCATTATGGCTGTTGGTCAATTTAAATTATCTATTTCATATTAGGTGAATTGCACTAGTTTGTGTTTTTGAGGAATCAGTTCACTGCCTCTAAACTGTCAAATGTGTGCATGTAGAGCTGTTCATAGTATTTCCTTACTATCCTTTTGATATATGCACGATCTGCAATAATATCCCCTATTTCATTCCACAGTTCAGCTCAGTTCAGTTCAGTAGCTCAGTAGTGTCTGACTCTCTGTGACCCCATGAACCACAGTACGCCAGGCCTCCCTGTCCATCACCAACTCCCAGATTCTACTCAAACCCATGTCCATTAAGTTGGTGATGCCATCCAGCCATCTCATCCTCTGTCGTCCCCTTCTCCTCCTGCCCCCAATCCCTCCCAGCATCAGGGTCTTTTCCAATGAGTCAGCTCTTCGCATGAGGTGGCCAAAGTATTGGAGTTTCAGCTTCAGCCTCAGTCCTTCCAATGAACACCCAGGACTGATCTCCTTTAGGATGGAGTGGATGGATCTCCTTGCAGTCCAAGGGACTCTCAAGAGTCTTCTCCAACACCACAGTTCAAAACCATCACTTCTTCGGCACTCAGCTTTCTTCACAGTCCGACTCTCACATCCATACATGACCACTGGAAAAACCATAGCCTTGACTAGATGGACTTTTGTTGACAAAGTAATCTCTGCTTTTTAATATGCTGTCTAGGTTGGTCATAACTTTCCTTCCAAGGAGTAAGTGTCTTTTAATTTCATGGCTGCAATCACTATCTGCGGTATTTCATTCCTGGTTCTGCTAAATTTCATCTTTTTTTCCCCCCACTTTGTTCATCTTGTTGGAGGTTCATTGATTTTTTTCAAAGAACCAACTCTGTTTCTTTTCTTTCTTTATTCGTTTTTTTTTTTTTTTCTTTATTGATTTCTACTCTTATCTTTATTATTTTCTTCCTTCTGCTTATTTGGAGTTTATTTAGCGCTTTTTTCTAGGTCTTGAATTGGAGTTATAAATTTGAGACTTTTCACATTTTCTCCTCCAAAATTTCACAAAATTTCCCCTTCAGGAGTGCTTTAGCTTTGACCTACAAATTGTAATGTCTCATATTTTCATGTTCATTCCATTCCATGAATTTAAAAATTTTCCTCTTCAGATTTTTTTCTTTGACCTATGGATTATTTAGTAGTATGTTCTTTAGTTTCCAGGTGTTTGGAAATTTTTCTTTTATCTTTCTTGTATTGATTTACAGTTTCATCCCATGTGGCCAGAGAACACACTGTATGATCTCAATTATTCTATGTGCTGAAGTTTGTTTCATGGCACAGTATATGGTTGATCTGGGTTTATATTCTATGAGCCCTTGAAAAGAACATGAATTTTGCTATTGCAAGATGGAGATGGTTGGATGGCATCACTGACTCGATGGACATGAGTTTAAGTAAGCTCCAGGAGTTGGTGATGGACAGGGAAGACTGGTGTGGTGCAGTCCTTGGGGTTGCAAAGAGTCAGACATGACTGAGCAACTGAACTGAACTGAGTAACCTCCCTGTATCATTATATTTGAATTTTTTATAGACAGAACATTGCTAGGTCATGTTTTTAGCCCCTCTACTGATGTTTTTTTTCATTATCTTTTTCCTCCTGTTGTTTCCTCCTTTCATCTGTTCTGCCTCAGATACACAGGCCTTGCTGCTTTTCCTTGGACTGAATAGGCATGTTTCCCTCAGGGCTTTGACTTTCGCTGGTACCTCTGCCAGGTAAGGTGTTTCCCCTCACATAGCTTGTCCTGGCATTCTCCTAAGGGTTGCCCAAAATCACCACCCCATATAAAAACAGAAATTACCACTCTCACCACCCTTCCTCTTCCCCTTCTCCAATTTGTCTCTTAGCAGTTGTATCTAACACACACATGTTTTTCTTATTCCTTTTATTTGTCATCTATATCTTCTACAATAATAAAAGCTCTACTACTAAATCTCCAGTGCCTAGAGCATGGCCTGACTCACAGGAAGTGCTTGATGCTTTGGTAAATGAGTAAGAAAATTAAAGAACTGACCCTAGTGGCTCTCCAGTTGTGTCTACTCATTCCTTCACTCTCGTTTGTTCCCCAGCAGCACTGACCAGCTTTCACATCATCCCACAAGACACACTTTGGAATCGGGCCCCAGACCTCCACATATGCAGCTCCCTTGCCTGGAATCTGTCTTCCTCCTCATCCCCACCCCTGCTCTCCACTAAGCCAACTCAAGCAGCGGTCAACACTAGCTGGAGAAGCTTCCTCTGACCCCTTAGACTAGGTCAAGTTCGTCAGAGAGAGATTTGTTGAGTGCAGGTGATCACATTTTCTAATTAATATTTGCTTGGTGGATTATTTGATTAATGTGTGTCTCTTCCACTGAACATTAAGATCTATGAAGACAGAGACTATGCCTGATTGGCTCAGCATTATACCCCTAGCCCTTTGCTCAGTAGCTGACACATAGTAGATAATAAATATTTTCCAAGTGAATGAAATGACAAATCTTTGATAAATGAGTTCTCATTTTTAAATGATTTAGCTTCCAGCAATGATGAGATAGAGTGGAAAGAGGAGCACTTTTGTAACTGTTGACTGTAGAGGATTCACATGTCTATAGAAGTTAAGCTAAACAGATAAGAAAATGTTTGGGTCCATGAATGTGTCAGTGAAGCGGGCATTGGATCTCTTCTCTTGTGAAGTTCAAGTTAGCTGCTGAGACCTAGAGGAAGTGTTGTGAAAATACTCATGTTTCTAATCCACAGCACTGACATTTTGAAATGAATGTTTCCTTGTGATGTGGTTTGTGCTATGCGTTATACAACGTTCAGCAGCATGCCTGGCCCCTACCCACCAGATGCCAGTTTCACCTTCTGCCCTCAGGTATGACAACCTGATTGCCTTGTTGTTGTTGAGTCACCAAGTCATGTCGAACTCTTTGCAACACCATGGACTGTTGAATGCCAGGCTCCATGGGGTTTTCCAAGTAGAAATACTGAAGTAGATTGCCATTTCCTTCTCCAACCTAGGGATATTTCAACCTAGGGACTGAATACAGATCTCACGCATTGGCGGGTAGATTCTTTACCACTGAGCCACCAAGGAAGCCCCTGATTTTCTCTAGATGTTGCCAAATGTTCCTGGGGAGCAACATTGCCCCTGGTTGGCAACACTGTGATAGATTTTAAGATTTGAGAAGGTTTGAAAAAAATATGAGGAATGAGAGAGTATAGAGAGCTCATAAATGAGGAACAAAGTGAGTGTAACTATAGTTGAACTGAATAATGGCAATTTGAAACATCTGACAACCATGCTAATCTGTAAGCGCCTGAAGAACCATGGACGGAGGTTCATGACATTGCACAAGAGGCAGTGATCAAGACCATCTTCAAGAAAAAGAACTGTAAAAAGGCAAAATGGTTGTCTGATGAGGCCTTAAAAATAGCTGAAGAGAAGAGAAAGCAAAGAAGAAAAGGAAATTATACCCATTAGAAAGCAGAATTCCAAAGAAAAGCAAGGAGAGATAAGAAAGCCTTCCTCAGTGATCAGTGCAAAGGAATAGAGGAAAACAACAGAATGGGAAAGACTAGAGATCTCTTCAAGAAAACTAAAGATACCTAGTGAATATTTCATGCAAAGATGGGCACAATAAAGGACAGAAATGGTATGGACCTAACAGAAGCAGGAGATAATAAGAAGAGGTGGCAATAACGCACAAAAGAACTATACAAAAAAGATCTTCATGATCCAGAGAACCACAATACTGTGATCACTTACCTAGAGCCAGACATCCTGGAATGCAAATTCAAGTGGGCCTCAGGAAGTATCACTGTGAATAAAGCTACTGCAGGTGGTGAAATTCCAGGTGAGCTGTTTCAAATCCTGAAAGATGATGCTGTGAAAGTGCTGCACTCAATATGCCAGCAAATTTGGAAAACTCAGCAGTGGCCACAGGATTGGTAAAGGTCAGTTTCCATTCCAATCCCAAAGAATGGCAATGCCAAAGAATGCTTGAACTACTACACAATTGCACTCCTCTCACATGCTAGTAAAAAGTAATGCTCAAAATTCTCCAAGCCAGGCTTCAGCAATACGTGAACCATGAACTTCCAGATGTTCAAGCTGGATTTAGAAAAGGCGGAAGAACCAGAGATCAAATTGCCAACATCCTTTGGATCATCGAAAAAGCAAGAGAGTTCCAGAAAAATATCTACTTCTGCTTTATTGACTACACCAAAGCCTGTGACTGTGTGGATCAGAACAAACTGTGGAAAATTCTTAAAGAGATGGGCATACCAGAACACTTTACCTGCCTCCTGAGAAATCTGTATCCAGTTCAAGAAGCAAAGGTTAGAACCGGACATAGAACAGCAGATTGGTTCCAAATTGGGAAAGGAGTACATCAAGGATCTATATTGTCACCTTGCATATTTAACTTAGATGCAGATTACATCATGCAAAATTATGGGCTGGATGAAGCACAAACTGGAATCGAAATTGCAGGAAGAAATATCAATAACTTCTGAAAGGCAGATGACACCACCCTTATGGCAGAAAGCAAAGAAAACCAAAGAACCTCTTGATGAAAGTGAAAAAAGAGAGTAAATAAGTTGGCTTAAAAGTCAACATTCAGAAAACTGGGATCATGACATCCAGTCCCATCACTTCATGGCAAATAGATGGGGAAACAATAGAAACAGTGACACTTTATTTTCTTGGGCTCCAAAATCACTGTAGATGGTGACTACAGCCATGAAATTAAAAGATGCTTGGTCCTTGGAATAAAAGTTATGACCAATTTAGACAGTATATTAAAAAGCAGAGACATTACTTTGCCAACAGAGTCTGTCTAGTCAAAGCTTTGGGTTTTCCAGTAGTGAAGTATGGATGTGAGAGTTGGACTACAAAGAAAGCTAAAAGCCAAAGAATTAATGCTTTTTGGCTGCGGTGTTGGAGAAGACTCTTGAGAGTCCCTTGGACTTCAAGGAGATCCAACCAATCCATCCTAAAGGAAATCAGTCCTGACTATTCAATGGAAGGACTGACGGTGAAGCTGAAACTCCAATACTTTGGCCACCTGATGTGAAGAACTGACTTCTTGGAAAAGACCCTGATGCTGGGAAAGCTTGAAGGCAGGAGGAGCAGGGGACAGCAGAAGATGAGATGCTTGGATGGCATCACTGAGTTGATGGACATGAGTTTGAGTAGGCTGCAGGAGTTGGTGGTGCACAGGGAAGCCTGGTGTGCTGTAGTCCATGGGGTCACAAAGAGTCGGACACAACTAAGCCGCTGAACTGAACTGAACTGAGTGAATTTGTAGTGCACCAAAGTATCAGTATATGTGACTACACTGTTCGTCCCAGAAGTGCATAGTGACATGGATAAAAAGTGAAAAATGCAACTAATGGACTGATCTAGGTTTGGAATTTCTGCTAGCTTTAGCCAGTGAAACAAACATATGAGGAAACAAGGTATTAAAATATTTGATTAGGCTTTTGATAGATATGAGTTACAGGGAGAGGTAGAAAGAGACATAGCATAATATTCAGTTCAGTACAGTTGCTCAGTCCTGTCTGACTGTTTATGAGCACATGGACTGCAGAACACCAGGCGTCCCTATTCATCGCCAACTCCTGGGGCTTGATCAAACGCATGTCCATCGCATCGGTGAAGCCCTCCAACTATCTCCTCCTCTGCCATCCCCTTCTCCTCCCACCTTCAATCTTTCCCAGCATCAGGGTCTTTTCAAATGAGTCAGTTCTTCACATCAGGTGGCCAAAGTATTGGAGTTTCAGCTTCAGCATCAGTCCCTCCAATGAATATTCAGGATTGATTTTCTTTAAGATGGACTGGTTGGATCTCCTTGCAGTCCAAGGAACTCTCAAGAGTCTTCTCCAACATCACAGTTCAAAAGTATTAGTTCTCCAATGCTCAGCTTTCTTTATAGTTCAACTCTCACATCCATCCATACATGACTATTGGAAAAACTATAGCTTTGACCAGATGGCCATTTGTTGGAAAAGTAATGTCTCTGCTTTTAAATACGCTGTCTAGATTGGTAATAACTTTTCTTCCAAGGAGCAAGCGCCTTTAAATTCATGGCTGCAATCACCATATTCAGTGATTTTGGAGCCCAAGAAAATAAAGTCTGTCACTGTTTCCATTGTTTGCCCATCTATTTTCCATGAAGTGATGGAACTGGATGCCATGATCTTAGTTTTCTGAATGTTGAGCTTTAAGTCAACTTTTTCACTCTTTTTCAACTTTCACTTTCATCAAGAGGCACTTTAGTGCTTCTTTGCTTTCTGCCATAAGGGCGGTGTCATCTGCATATCTGAGGTTATTAATATTTCTCCTGGCAATCTTGGTTTCAGCTTGTGTTTCATCCAGCCCAGCATCTCACATGATGTAATCTGCATATAAGTGATATCAGCAGGGTGACAGTATACAGACAAGATGTACTCCTTTCCTCATTTGGAACCAGTCTGTTGTTCCATGTCCAGTTCTAACTGGTGCTTCTTGACCTGCATACAGATTTCTCAGGAGGCAGGAAAAGTGGTTTGGTATTCCCATCTCTTTAGGAATTTTCCACAGTTTGTTGTGATCCACACAGTCAAAGGCTTTGGCATAGTCAATAAAGCAGAAGTAGATGTTTTTCTGGAACTCTCTTGCTTTTTTGATGATCCAACAGATGTTTTCAATTTGATCTCTTGTTCCTCTGCCTTTTCTAAATCCAGCTTGAGCATCTGGAAGTTTACAGTTCACATACTGTTGAAGCCTGGCTTGGAGAATTTTGAGCATTACTTTACTAGCATGTAAGATGAGTGCAATTATACCATAGTTCTAGCATTCTTTGGCATTGCCCTTCTTTGGGATTGGAATGAAAACTGACCTTTTCCAGTCCTGTGGCCACTGCTGAGTTTTCCAAAGTTGCTAGCATATTGAATGCAGCACTTTCACAGCACCATCTTTTATGATTTGAAATAGCTCAACTTAAATTCCATCACCTCCACTAGCTTTGTTCGTAGTGATGCCTCCTAAGGCCTTCCTGACTTCAGACTCCGGAATGTCTGGCTCTAAGTGAGTGATCACACCATTGTGGTTATTTGGATCATGAAGATCTGTTTTTGTACAGTTCTTCTGTGTCTTATTACCACCTCTTCTTAATATCTTCTGTTTGTGTTAGATCTATACTGTTTCTGTCCTTTATTTTGCCCATCTTTGTATGAAATATTATCTTGGTATCTTTAATTTTCTTGAAGAGATCTCTAGTCTTTCCCATTCTATTGTTTTCCTCTATTTCTTTGCATTGTTCACTGAGGAAGGCTTTCTTATCCTTCCTTAACTATTCTTTGGAACTCTGCATTCAGATGGGTATGTTTTTCCTTTTCTCCTTTGCATTTATCTTCTCTTGTTTTCTCAGCTATTTGTAAGGCCTACTCAGCAACCATTTTGCCTTTTTGCATTTCTTTTTCTTGGGGCTGATCTTGATCACTGCCTCCTGTACAATGTCAAGAATCTCTGCCCATAGTTTTTCAGGCACTTTGTCTATCAGATCTAATGCCTTGAATCCGTTTGCCACTTTCATTGTATAATGGTAAGGGACTTGTTTTAGGTTATACCTGAGTGGTCTAGTGGTTTCCCTATTTTTTTCAATTTAAACCTTAATTTTGCAGTAAGGAGTTCATGGTCTGAGCCTCAGTCAGCTCCTGGTCTGTTTTTCTCTTTATATACCAGGTCCTCACTCTGCTGTCTGTTAGAATCACATGGGGAGTGTTGCAAAATCCCAGTGTTCAGGTCACAATCCATCCTAATGAAATGAGTATTGATGGGCATCGTGCCAAGTTTCAGTAGTTTTCAAGGTTTCTAGATGATCCCAAAATGCAGAAAAATTTGAAAACCACTGGGCCTATTGCTTGAAACTCTACAACATATTTGTCAAGGTGCAGTCCCATAGCCAGCATCCTTGGCAAATCTAGGGAATCTATTAAAAACACGAATTCTCATATTCTGCCTTAGACCTGGGCTTCTCAGGTGGCACCAGTGGTAAAGAACTTGCCTGCTAATTCAGGAGACATAATAAATGCAGGTTTGATCACTGAGTCAGGAAGATCCTCTGGAGGAGGAAATGGCAACCCACTACAGTATTCTTGCCTGGAGACTCCCATGGACAGTAGTAGATCCATGGGGCTGCAAAGAGTCAGACATGACTAAAAGGACTGAGCTCGCACGCACTAGGTGATGAATGCACATTCAATTTTCAGAACCATTATTCTAAAAAACAAAGAGAGCATTTTGGTGATGTGTTAGAGACATTGTTTGGAAGTAGTTCATCCTCTTTTTTGTCCTCATCGTATGTGGGAGGTGGAAAAGTAAATATCTTTGGGAGCCTGCAGATAGCATCAGTGTAACTGTGATGTGCACTGTGAAGAACAACTAGAGGGACAAGGATGTGTTGGCACCACCCCTTTGGCTTCCACATGCCACAGACAGGACATTCTTTTAGGATATGTCAGACACACAGTTTTGTTTTCTGTTCCTGCACCATAGATGAGTGCATTGTCCTTTATATGAGAGGAAATGTTACTAGGAGATGTTCAGCATCATGTTTGCATCACCTCACAGAGATCCTAGACAACATACTAAAAAGCAGAGATATTACTTTGCCAACAGAGATCCATCTAGCCAAAGCTTTGGTTTTTCCAGTAGTCATTTATGGATGTGAGAGTTGGACTATAAAGAAAGCTGAGCGCTGAAGAATTGATGCTTTTGAACTGTGGTGTTGGAGAAGACTATTGACAGTCCCTTGGACTGCAAGGAGATCCAACCAGTCCATTCTAAAGGAAATCAGTCATGAATATTCATTGGAAGGACTGATATTGAAGCTGAAACTCCAATACTTTGGCCACCTGATGTGAAGAACTGACTCATTTGAAAAGACCCTGATGCTGGGAAAGATTGAAGGTGGGAGGAGAAGGGGACGACAGAGGATGAGATGGTTGGATGGCATCACTGATGCAATGGACGTGAATTTGAGTAAGCTCCGGGAGTTGGTGATGGACAGGGAGGGCTGGCATGCTGCAGTCCATAGGGTCTCAAACAGTCGGGCAAGACTGAACAACTGAACTGAACTGAACTGAACAGAGATCCTTCCTGCTCATCATTCAGGCTTGTGAACAAATCCCGTAGGACACTCTCAGTTTGCCCCAGAGAGGATTGTACAAACTGATGCTTCATTTCTCAGGCTTCAGAATGCTAATGTCTGAGTTTTCTCTGCTTGAGATTTGGGCTGGAATGTGTGTGTGTGTGGTGATGGAATGAAGGTTTGCCATCTTAGACAATCCTAGGGCCCACTAATTTGCATAAGATGTGATATAGCCAAATTGTTTTTCCTGTCTTTAATAATTTCCTTGTTTGCCTGGGTTGGAATCCTTCTACCTAACTTTGTTAGTAATATTTTTTCTCATTTTCCTGTAAGGGAAAAATTACTCTCATAGTCTTTTTAACTGTAATTACCCAAGGCTGCCAAGAAAAGAATTTAGTAAACTGCAACAGAATCTTTGAATACAAATAAATACAGGAGCTTATTGAATAGCATTCGGAACATAGACCAGTTTCCACTTAAGAATAAAAATAATAATTTGTGTAGAGTCTAAGTTCAAAATTCACTTGTTGAGAGATTTTCTTCCATGTATGTATGGGCAGAAGTACATTATATAAACTGAATTAGTGAAATTTTAAAATGAGGATAATGATCTACTATGACAAATATAAAAATAAAGCAGGAAAAACAGGAAAAAATTTATTTCCTTAATTTTTTTCTTTGTACATTGTATTTAGATCATGTCTGCAATGTTGTCTTTACAACATTAAATGCTAACCTTCACAGATGGTGTCATTTTTTTTACTGACTTTGATTCAGGTCCTAAGTACAAATCATATGCATATAAGTTCCTAACACACTGTAGAGTCTCACAACAGGATATTTTCCCAGCATTCTGAACTATCCAGGACCGAAATAATCACTTGGAAAGGATGCAAATAGGGTATCTTAAGCAACCAAGCAAGATGTCTCAAATTATCGATTCTAGAGCAGTGTTTCTCACTGCTTTCAGCTTAATTCAAACAATAGTTGCAGGCCTCCTAAAATAGTTCATTACTTATTAAGAATTTGGCACCCAAAGAAATCCTTAGTAAGGAACTTGGAAGTGTTCTAAAAATTTAATTTATTTTATCCTCACAAATTACCTATGAGGTTGATACTTACTATTAGAAACTCATTTTACATAAGAGGACATTGAAACTTAGAGAAACTAAGCAACTTAACCAAGGCCACCCAGTTGGAAAGTAAGAGCTGGAATTGAAACCCAGGAAATCTGGCCCCAGAGTCTGTGTGTTAAACCACACTGCTATACTATGCTTCCTTCCACTAATAAATAAAACAGACTATGAATTAATTAATACATTTAAATCAACTGTTATTAATATTCTTAAATACAGATATGTATTAATTGGTGCAGATGTAATTGCAGTTTGGGACCATGAATTTTAACTCATTATAACTAGTCTCAAATATATCTTTATTAATTAAAATAGGAACCATTACAATCACCACATTTTTGCCAACAAGAATAAGTTTGCTTATTCCTGTAGCATAGAAATCCATGATTCTGGATTTTATGAACTCTTGGAAAGCATTTTCTGACTCCTGCTGGTTGTGGAAGCATTTTCCCTGCAAAAAAGTTGTGGAGACGCTTGAAGAAGTGGGTCCATTGGCGAAACATCAGGTGAATACAGCACATGAAGCCAAACTTCATAGCCCTATTCGCCAACTTTTGAAGCATTCATTGTGTGACTTGGGGCCGGTGTCACTGTGGAGAAGAATTGGGCCCTTCCTGTTGACCAATGCTGGCTGCAGGCATTGCAGTTTTTGGTGCATCTCAACAATTTGCTGAACGTACTTCACAGATATAATGGTTTTGCCGATTCAGAAAACTGCAGTGGCTCGATCAGACCAACAGCAGACCACCAAACGGTGGGCATGACTTCTTTTTGGTGCAATTTTGGCACTGGGAAGTGCTTTGAAGCTTCCTCTTAGTCCAACAATTGAGCTGGTTGTCACCGGTTGTCATATCAGTTCAGTTCAGTTCAGTGGCTCAGTCATGTCTGACTCTTTGTGACCGCACGGACTTTAGCATGCCAGGCTTCCCTGTCCATCACCAAATCCAGAACTTACTCAAACTCATGTCCATCAAGCAGCTGATTGTATAAAATCCACTTTTTGTCAGGCATCATAATTCAATCAAGAAATGGTTCATTTTTGTTGCTTAGAATAAGGGAAAATGACACTTCAAAATGACATTTTTTTTTTTTTATATTTGGTCAGCTCATGAGGCACCCACTTATCAAGCTTTTTCAGCTTTTCAATTTGCTTCAAATACCTAATGAGCATAGGATGTTCAATCTTGAGTTCTTCAGCAACTTCTCCTGTGGTTCTAAGAGGGTTAGCTTCAATGATCCTCTCAATTGGTCATTGACAACTTCCAATGGCTGGCCATTGCTCTCCTCATCTTCAAGGCTCTCATTTTCTTTGAAAAATTTCTTGAACCACCACTGCACTGTATGTTTGTTAGCAGTTCCTGGGTCAAATGCATTGTTGGTTACAGCAAGTAATATCATTAGCAAAAGAATGTAAAAAGAGAATTGTGGATTAAAATGATATGTAATATAACCATATTTATTTAAGAATATATTTGATTGGCAAAGTTCAACAATGCAAAATTGCAATTACTTTTGCACCAACTTAATATTTGTCTATTAGAAATTAAAAGACGCTTACGCTTTGGAAGGAAAGTTATGACCAACATAGACAGCATATTAAAAAGCAGAGACATTACTTTGCCAACAAAGGTCTATCTAGTCAAGGTTATGGTTTTTCCAGTGGTCGTGTATGGATGTGAGAGTTGGACTGTGAAGAAAGCTGAGTGCCGAAAAATTGATGCTTTTGAACTATGGTATTGGAGAAGACCCTTGAGAGTCCCTTGGACTGCAAGGAGATCCAACCAGTCCATCCTAAAGCAGATCAGTCCTGGGTATTCATTGGAAGGACTGATGCTGAAGCTGAAACTCCAGAACTTTGGCCACCTCATGCAAAGAGTTGACTCATTGGAAAAGACCCTGATGCTGGGAGGGATTGGGGGCCGGAGGAGAAGGGGACGACAGAGGATGAGATGGCTGGATGGCCTCACCGACTCGATGGACATGTGTTTGAGTAAACTCCAAGAGTTGGTGATGGACAGGGAGACCTGGCGTGCTGCGATTCATGGGTTCGCAAAGAGTTGGACACAACTGAGTGACTGAACTGAACTGAATGATATTTGTATTCTCTTGCATGTAGATTTTTAAGCAGATAGGGCAGGAAGGCCTCAGAGAAATTATCTGGCATGGCTTTTTTGATAGTAGAAAATATTTTTGGCCTAAACCATTTTGTGATCCAATCCCAGCCACAATGCTTGTCCTTAAATACATCTCAGTAATTAATAATTTTAAAGGAAAAAGAGAAAGCAGGAACAAGTGACCGTCATCAGACAAGAGAAGTAATAATAACAAAGACAATAAATCAGTTGTAAAGATTCCCAGTTCTGATACAATGGAAAAGATTAGACTGAAGCACATTATTGAGCTGTTTTGCAGCATCCAAACCCCCTTGAGTGCTCAATCACCAGATCAACCTGAACCTAGGGAATGATGATGTTGACCTTTTCTGACCCTCATGATCTTAACCAACTAAAGCTTGGACTCTGTCAACCTTTACCCCAATTCTTTGCTGAATTCTCCTTTGCACAGGCCCCTTCATGAATATGCATGTAACCTTGGCTTAAAAATTTCTCAATTTTGTTGTCCAAGGAGACACTGCTTTGGGAAAGATCTTCAGTATTCTCCTTATTTGCTTCAAGTAATAAATCCTTCCTTGTTTTTGGCTTGGTTGTGTCCTTTGGTCACCAACAGGTGAACCCAGTGTTCCAGTAACAGTTTCACAGACCTAACTCTTCTGCTTCCCCCAACACTGTCTGGAATCCATTACCCTAAAGCTCAGAGACATTGCTTTCAGGAGAATTTCTTAAACCTAATGCAGCAATTATGTATTTTATACTTATTAGACATGATTCTAATGAGCTCATTCTAATGGAGCTAGTTTTCAACTCTATAGCACATTATTCCCGTTTTAGTGGGTAAAAACCTTGGGTTTTGAAATCAGAATGCTTTATTTTAATCTCTGGCACTGTCAACTTGAATACCTTACTCAGGTTAGTTAACTTATCTAAATCCGATTTCTCACATATGAAATACATATTTCATGTGTGAGGAGGATTAAATGAGACAGTGTGTGTGAATCACATTGGTCCATGGTGAGCCTCTAATAATGGCAGCTGATAATGATTCTGTACATGGTAGCAACAGTAGTAATATTGACAGGAGACTATGAAAATTTTAAAGATGTTCATTAATAGCCTGGCAGCCTTACAGTCTATTGTTAAGGTCAATAATCATATATGTATTTTTTGAGCTTGGCAATACTCTTCAGAAACTCATACATCTTTGGAAATATTCATAAAGGTTTTTTAACAGCACTACTTTATAAAACGATAAACAGGATTTTTTAAAGAGGTTTTTGGATCAGTTTTTGATAAATCATGTAGAAAGCAGAATAAATTTCTCTCACTGCTCTTAGACCCAGGGAAGACGCAAATTTTCCTCACATTCCATAATTGCCAGAGTGACTGTTTCATCTATTGTCTGCAGTTTCTTCACATTATCCCCTCAGGTGGTATGCCAGACAATTTCTTTTGCAGTCTCCCAACATGAATTTTTGGATTGTCAATCAAGGCCACATATAAAAGACAGAGGATCATATCAGATCAGTCTTCAGGCTGAAAATGAAATAACTAGTAACATTCATTACCAATTGAAAATGTATTTGCACAAAAGATATACTTACAGGAATTATTCAAATGTAAAAAATCTCAGTTGAAAGAAAGGAATCACTGCTGATCACATGTCAATCACTTTTCAATGGTATAATTCCTTTAAAAATTTCCTCATCTTCATGATTATGCAAAAGATATGCTTTTTAGAACACAATCTTTATTAATGAACCATAAATATAGTCTCCTCACTGCCTGCTGCACCATTTGGTAAAAGAATCCGGAGAACAAAGATTCAAATTTATGAACAGGAATTTGAACCCTCATTATATGTGTTTTGTGATTAAATCTTGATTATTTCACCATTTATGAGAGACGCACCAGCACGACAGTGAGCTGCCTCTGTGCCTTCCTTCTTTTTCCACTCACCGACATGGCTATTTAAAGAGAAAGCTGCAGAAGTGAGCCTGACATGGAGAGCCAAAAAAAAAAACCTGTATGTTAGTACAACCTGATTTTATTTTAAAAATTGTTAAGTAAGAGGGCAAAAGGCAGAATTTTGCCCCTAAATCCAGGTGCTTATCACCATGAGGATGATTGTCTTCAATTCTGAGAAGGTGTTGGCCTCATTTGGGGTCAACAACTTTGTTGCCAGTGAGGAGGTAAACCCCAGGGCAAGTGGAAAAGTGCATTCATCAGGTTTGAAAGAAGCAAAGTCTCTTTACTCTTGAATTCTTTCTTTGTACCATGGAAAACAGAAAGCATCATCTTTACACACAAACACAAGAATTCCTCTGCACGTCCTGTCAGGACTAACTTTCTATTAGGCCAATTGATGGCCCCAAAGGTATTATGTGAAGAAAGTCAATGAAGCAGTAGGATCCTATCCTAAAGACTGTTGGGCTGAGTCAAATGACTTGCGTTTTATTTATTTATTTTTAAATTTTTTAATTTTATTTATTTATTTTTTCAGTGGGTTTTGTCATACATTGACATGAATCAGCAATAGATTTACACGTATTCCCCATCCCGATCCCCCCTCCCACCTCCCGCTCCACCTGATTCCTCTGGGTCTTCCCAGTGCACCAGGCCCGAGCACTTGTCTTATGCATCCCACCTGGGCTGGTGATCTGTTTCACCATAGATAGTATACATGCTGTTCTTTTGAAACATCCCACCCTCACCTTCTCCCACAGAGTTCAAAAAGTCTGTTCTGTACTTCTGTGGATGACTTGCATTTTAGTCACATGCATCACTTACTCGCTCTTTGGTGTAGGCAGTCTCAGAGGTATGAAGAGTATGCCAGTAGCGTGGGCATCATTGTGGTTCATATAGATAGTATGCTCAGAAGAGATCATGGGACTGGTAACCTAGAAAGGCTTTAAGAAGAAAACAGGATTTGAAGTGTAGGTGTAATTTAAATTCACAAATGTGACAATTTATATTCAGTGAGAATATTTGGAATTAAAAGCCCACCATAAGGGAAAGGTTTAGAGAAAGAGCTAAAAAAAATCAGAAAATAATTATATAGTTTTTAATTAGACTAATTATACAGTCTATAGTTTTCTAGCAAATAATTAAATTTACTCCTTATCTCAGTTATTCGTCCCTGTGTTCATTAGCTGTTGAGTAAAATTCATTATGTGAAGTAATGTTTTTGGCAACCTTGAACAAAATAAACATTAGTCATTGAGGGCTCCAGTTACCAATCATGGCTTACTTATTGAAGGCCATTGAGAAGGCATTCTTTTTCTTTTTTAAAGTCATTTGTAAAAACTTGGCTCAAAATACTCCAAAGTTCTTTACCTGCTCAGCTTTGGTTCCATTCTCTCACATAAAAAGTAATAAAGGCATAGAAGACCTCATTCGCAGCAGCCTCAATCTCACAGAGGTCATTAACAATGGAATTTCTTTGGAAGTACATAGGTTTAGGAACAGAATAAAATGTATTATGTAGAGTGAAGTGAAACAAATAGTTGAAGACTAAGGTTGCAGAGAGTAAGAGGCCATTGAAGGCCCAATATTCTATAGCATTCACTGTATGGTAAAGCCTTAAAGTAGGAACTTAGAAAATGTTCAGCTCAGTTCAGCTCAGTTCAGTCGCTCAGTCGTGTCCGACTCTTTGCGACCCCATGAATTGCAGTATGCCAGGCCTCCCTATTCCATCACCAACTCCCAGAGTTTACTCAAATTCATGTCCATCTAGCTGGTGATGCCATCCAGCCATCTCATCCTCTGTCGTCCCCTTCTCCTCTGGCCCCCAATCCCTCCCAGCATCACGGTCTTTTCCAATGACTCAACTCCTCGCATGAGGTGGTCAAAGGATTGGAGTTTCAGCTTCAGCATCAGTCCTTCCAATGAACACCCAGGACTGATCTGCTTTAGGATGGACTGGTTGGATCTCCTTGCAGTCCAAGGGACTCTCAAGAGTCTTCTCCAATACCACAGTTCAAAACCATCAATTTATTGGCACTCAGCTTTCTTCACAGTCCAACTCTCACATCCATACATGACCACTGGAAAAACCATAACCTTGACTAGATAGATCTTTGTTGGCAAAGTAATGTCTCTGCTTTTTAATATGCTATCTAGGTTGGTCATAACATTCCTTCCAAGGAGTAAGCATCTTTTAATTTCATGGTTGCCATCACCATCTGCAGTGATTTTGGAGCCCCAAAAAGTAGTCTGACACTGTTTCCACTGTCTCCCCATCTATTTCCCATGAAGTGATGGGACCAGATGCCATGATCTTAGTTTTCTGAATGTTGAACTTTAAGCCAACTTTTTCACTCTCCTTTTTTACCTTCATCAAGAGGCTTTTTAGTTCCTCTTCACTTTCTGCCATAAGGGTGGTGTCATCTGCATATCTGAGGTTATTGATATTTCTCCTGGCAATCTTGATTCCAGCTTGTGCTTCTTCCAGCCCAGCATTTCTCATGATGTACTCTGCATATAAGTTAAATAGGCAGGGTGACAATACACAGCCTTGACATACTCCTTTTCCTATTTGGAACCAGTCTGTTGTTCCATGTCCAGTTCTAACTGTTGCTTCCTGACCTGCATATAAGTTTCTCAAGAGGCAGGTCAGGTGGTCTGGTATTCATATCTCTTTCACAGAAAATGTTGGCTACCAGCAAATGTGATTGTTTGTCCATCAGTTTGTGTGCATATGAGCATATGTATAAATTTATTTGTTCCTGAATACATTGTGGTGTTCTCCAATTAATCATAGTAAACATCCTTTCAAAATGTTCTTACTCTGTTCCTACTGCTCTGTATATTGGCATCACTGGTTTAACCTTGAAGTTACTTGACACTAGGAAGCTTGGACTAAATAGTCTGAAATCCAGATGGTTTCTCCAGCTAGTTTTGCAAACATTTAAGGAAGAAATAATACCAATGTAAATAATTTCCTCCACATTTTTTTTGAAAAAGAAAAGATACTATCCATTCATTGTACGAGGTTGCCATAACACCAAAAGGAGAAAGAAAGAAAAATTGTAGGCTATGAAAGCAGTTGCAAAAATGCTAATTAAAATATTAGCAACTTAGATAGAGTCAGCTTTATGTAAGAATATAATATCATGGTCAAGTTAAACTACTTCAAAAATGTGATGTTGTCTTTAATATTCAAAAAAACTATCAATGTGCTATGTCACATAACTAAAGAAATATTATATGATTATCTCAGCAAAAACAAAAAGAAAACAATTGAAAAAGTTCAATATTTCTTCATTATAAACGTCTTCAGTTCAGTTCAGTTCAGTCACTCAGTCATGTCTGACTCATTGCCACCCCAGGGACTGCAACACGCCAGGCTTCCCTGTCCATCATCAACTCCCCAAGCTTGCTCAAACTCATGTCCATCAAGTCAGTGGTGCCATCCAACCATTTCATCCTCTGTTGTCACCTTCTCCTCCCACCTTCAATCTTTCCCAGCATCAGGGTCTTTTCCAAGGAGTCAGTTTTTCACATCAGGTGGCCAAAGTATTTGAGTTTCAGCTGCTGCACCAGTCCTCCCAGTGAATATTCTGGACTGATTTCCTTTAGGGTGGACTGGTTGGATCTCCTTTCAGGCCAGGGGGCTCTCAAGAGTCTTCTCCAGCACCACAGTTCAAAAGCATCAAGTCTTCAGCATTCAGCTTTCTTTATAGTCCAACTCTCACATCCATATATGACTAATGGAAAAAACATAGCTTTGACTAGACGTACTTTTGTTGGCAAAGTAATGTCTCTGCTTTTCAATATGCTGTCTAGGTTGGCCATAGCTTTTCTTCCAAGGAAGAAAATTAATTTCATGGCTGCAGTCACAATCTGCAGTGATTTTTGAGCCCAAGAAAATAAAGTCTCTCACTGTTTCCATTGTTTGCCTATCTGTTTGCTATGAAGTGATGGGACCAGATGCAATTATCTGCTTTTTCTGAATGTTGAGTTTTAAGACAGCCTTTTCACTCTCCTCTTTCATTTCATCAAGAGGTTCTTTAGTTCTTCTTGGCTTTCTGCCATAAGGGTGGTGTCATCTGCATTTCTGAGGTTATTGACATTTCTCCTGGCAATCTTGATTCCAGCTTGTTCTTCATACAGCCTGACATTTTATATGATATACTCTGAATATAAGTTAAATCAGCTGGGTGACAATATACAGCCTTGACGTACTTCTTTCCCAACTTGATGTACTCCTTTCCTTGTTGTTCCATGTCCAGTTCTAACTGTTGTTTCTTGACTTGCATACAGATTTCTCAGGAGGCAGGTAAGGTGGTCTGGTATTCCCAATTCTTTAAGAATTTTCCAGTTTGTTGTGATCCACACAGTCAAAGGCTTTGGCATACTTAGTAAAGCAAAAGTAGATGTTTTTCTGAAACTCTCTTGCTTTTTTGATGATCCAACAGATGTTTTCAATTTGATCTTTGGTTCCTCTACCTTTTCTAAATCTAGATTGAACATCTGAAATTCCGAGTTTCACATACTGTTGAAGCCTGGCTTGGAGAACTTTGAGCATTACTTTACTAGCGTGTGTGATGAGTGCAATTGTGCAATAGTTTGAGCATTCTTTGGCTTTGCCCTTCTTTAGGATTGGAATGAAAACTGATCTTTTCCAGTTCTGTGGCCACTGCTGAGTTTTCCAAATTTGCTGGCATATTGAGTGCGGGACTTTCACAGCATCATCTTTTACGATTTGAAATAGCTCAACTGGAATTCCATCACCTCTACTAGTTTTGTTCATAGTGATGGTTCCCAAGACCCATTTGACTTCACATTCCATGATGTCAGGCTCTAGGTGAATGATCACACCATCGTAGTTATCTGAGTCATGATGATCTTTTTTGTATAGTTCTTCTGTGTACTGTGGTCACTTCTTACTATCTTCTGCTTCTGTTAGGTCCATATCATTTCTGTCCTTTACTGTGCCCATCTTCCCATGAAATTTTCCCTTGGTATCTTTAATTTTCTTGAAGAGATCTCCAGTCTTTCCCATTCTACTGTTTTCCTCTATTTCTTTGCATTATCCACTGAAGAAGGCTTTCTTATCTCTCCTTGCTAATCTTTGGAACTCTGCATTCAAATGGATATATCTTTCCTTTTCTCCTTTGCCTTTCTCTTCTCTTCTGTTCTCAGCTACTTGTCAGGGCTCCTCAGACAACCATTTTACCTTTTTGCATTTCTTTTTCTTGGGAGTGGTCTTGATCACTGCCTCCTGTACAATATCATGAACCGCCGCCCATTGTTCTTCAGGTACTCTGTCATCAGATCTAATTGCCTGAATCTGTTTGTCACTTCTGCTGCATAATTGTAAGGGATTTGATTTAGGTCATACCTGAATGATCTGGTGGTTTTCCCTACTTTCTTCAATTTAAGCCTGAATTTTGCAGTAAGGAGTTCATGATCTGGCCACAGTCCACTCCCGGTCTTTTTTTTTTTTTTTTTATGCTGACTGTATAGGGCTTCACCATCTTTCGCTGCAAAGAATATAAGCAATCTGATTTCAGTGTTGACCATCTGGTGATGTCCATGTGTACCGTTTCCTCTTGTGTTTTGGAAAATGATATTTCCTATGACCAGTGTGCTCTCTTGGCAAAACTCTGTTAGCCTTTGCTCTGCTTCATTTTGTGCTCCAAGGCTAAATTTGCCTGTTACTCCAGGTTTCTCTTGACTTCCTACTTTTGCATTTCAGTCCCCTATAATGAAAAGGACATCTTTTTTGGGTGTTAATTCTAGAAGGTCTTGTAGGTCTTCATAGAACTGTTCAACTTCAGGTTTTCAGCATTTACTGTTTGGGGCATAGACTTGGATTGCTTTGTTATTGAATGGTTTGCCTTGGAAATGAACAGAGATCATTCTGTCATTGTTGAGATTGCATCCAAGTACTGCATTTCAGACTCTTTTGTTGACTATGAGGGCTACTCCATTTCTTCTAAGGGATTCTTGTTCACAGTAGTAGATATAATGGTCATCTGAGTTAAATTCACACATTCCAGTCCATTTTAGTTCTCTGATTCCTAAGATGTTGATGTTCACTCCTGTCATCTCCTGTTTGACTACTTCTTATTTACTTTGATTCATGGACCTAACATTCCAGGTTCCTATGCAATATTGCTCTTCACAGCATCAGACTTTACTTCCATCACCAGTCACATCCATAACTGGGTGTTGCTTTTGCTTTGGCTCCATCCCTTCATTCTTTCTGGAGTTATTTCTCCACTGATCTCCAGTAGCACATTGGGCACCTACCGACCTGGGGAGTTCATCTTTCAGTGTCCTGTCTTTTTGCCTTTTCATACTGTTCATGGGGTTCTCAAGGCAAGAATACTGACGTGGTTTTCCATTGCCTTCTCCAGTGGACCGTGTTTTGTCAGACCTCTCCACCATGACCCATCTGTCTTGGGTGGCCCTACAAGGCTTGGCTAATAGTTTCTTTGAGTTAGATGATGCTGTGGTCCATGTGATCAGTTTGATTAGCTTCCTGTGATTGTGGTTTTCATTCTGTCTGCCCTCTGATGGAGAAGGATAAGAGGCTTATGGAAGCTTCCTAATGGGAGAGACTGACTGAGGGGGAAACTGGGTCTTGTTCTGATGGGCGGGGCCATGCTCAGTAAATCTTTAATCCAGTTTTCTGTTGATGGGTGGAGCTGTGTTCCCTCCCTGCTATTTACCTGGGGCCAAACTATGGTGGAGGTGATGAAGATAATGGCGCCCTCCTTCAAAAGGTCCCATGCAGGCACTGCTGCACTCAGTACCCCTACCTGCTGACCCACACCTCCACCAGAGACTCCTGGACACTGATGGGCAAGTCTGGGTCAGTCTCTTAGGGCGTCCCTACTCCCTTCTCCTGCGTCCTGGTGCACACAATGCTTTGTTTGTGCCCTCCAAGAGTCTGTTTCCCCAGTAGTGTGTAATTTCTGGTAGCTCTATGGTGGAGTTACTGGCAACCTCCTCCAAGAGGGCTTATGCCATACCCCAGTATCCTGCACCCAGAGCCCCTGTCCCTGAAGCAGGACACTGCTGACCCATTCCTCCACAGGAGACACTCAAACACCCAAAGGCAGTTCTGGCTCAGTCTCTGTGGGGTCTCCTGGTGCACACAAGGTTTTGTTTGAGCTCTCTGAGTGTCTCTGGTGGGTATGGTATTTAATTCTAAATGTGATTTCACCTTTCCTACCATCTTGTTGGGGTTTCTCCTTTGCCCTTGGACATGGGGTATCTTTTTCAGTGGGATCCAACATTCTGTTGATGGTTTTTCAGCAGCAGTTTGTAATTTTGGAGTTCTTGCAAGAGAAGATGAGTGCATATCTTTAGAATATTAGGGATCTTCCTTACTCTGATAAATATTATCTGCAAAAATACTACAGCAAATATAATATCCAGTGAGTGGTGAAACGTCGACATGCCTGCCTTTGTACTCAGGAAGAAAGCAATGAGGGCTGCTATCACCACTTTTATTCAACATTGTCCTAGAGGCCCTGGTCAGTAAAATAAATTTGAAAAAGTAAGAATTGAAGAAAGAATGGAAACAAATGATATGACCACATAGTAGAAAATCTAACAATCTAAAATAATTTTAATTAATAAATTGTAAAATTACTGAGAAAAATCAATATAAAAATAAATTGTATTTCTATATGCCAACAGTGAATTAGAAATGCCGTTTAAAAGAAATATAAAATTTAAAATAGCACCATAACCATCAAATAGTTAGACGTATGTCTGAGAAAGATATTTAGGAAGAAAATAGTAATAGCAGGCCTGATAGCTCAGTTGATAAGGAATCCGCTTGCCATGCAGGAGACCCCAGTTCAATTCTGGGTTGGGGAGATCCACTGGAGAAAGGATAGGCTACCCAGTCCAATGTTCTTGGGCTTCTCTTGTGGCTCTGCTGGTAAAGAATCTACCTGCAATGGGGGAGACCTGAGTTGGATCCCTGGGTTGGGAAGATCTCTTGGAGAAGGGAAAGACTACCCATTCTAGTATTCTGGCCTGGATAATTCAATGGACTGTATCATCCATGGGTTGCAAAGAGTCAGACATGACTAAGCAACTTTCACTTTCACATTCAGGCCTGTTAACAATTCTGTTTTCCAGGGAAGCCCAGTAAAAAAGGAATGACCATGTACATCCCCTTGTAAACACAGTAGTACCCCTACCAGTAAATATGTTACTGGTATTTAGTAGAAAGATAATTGAGAATACTTTCCTAATAAAATGCTTTTTATCATTATTTACCGATTGTAAAGAAAACCTGAAACAGCTTTTTAAGGGCATGTCAGACTGGAAAATGTTACATAAACTGGATAATCTGTTGACTGTAAAATGAGGATCGTCTCTGGCCAAAATGGTCCCTTCTGCATATGCACTATTCCACATCAATTTTAAACATTATATTTTAAATCTGACCCAGAACACACTCTGCCACAGAAGAGGAAGAATCCTTGGAGAGCTGTGTTGATGGTTTTTGGATTCCCCCAAAGGAAGAACACCTTGCCTGAGTCTTATATTCTTTATCCTGTATCCTTTGAATTATTAGTAATGTTTGCTATTAAGATATATGATTCATGTGAGTCTGAGTTGACAATTCTATCCGTATATTAAGCCTCTGTACAGCAAACTATAAAACATTGAGATAAATTCAAGAAAACATTCTTAAAGGAGATTTATTGTGTTATGGATTGGAAAGCTCAATATTCAAAATTTATTGGTTAAATGCAGTAGAATCAACATTTCTAAGTTTGTATGTGTGTGCAAACACTGAAAAGCTGATTTTAAAATTCACATGAAAATAAAAAAGCTGAAAAGAGCTTCAGACATTCTTAAAACGAAGGTGTCATGGTTTGTGCTACAGATATTAAAATTACTATAAAGCTGTAGTCATTAAGACAGTATAGGATTAGCTCTAAAATGTATGCACCACTGAAATAGAATTGAAGCCAAAAGAACATATCTACATATTTATGGACATCTGATTTATGACAGCCTTGTCACTGCAGAGCAGAGCCATGGGGAAAGGGCAATTATTTCAATGAATTTTGCTGAGGCTGTGCAATAAAATAAACAACAAGCAAGCCTATCCCACACCATACATGAAAATCAGTTCAAAGTGGATTACAGTCCTAATATGAAGGACAAAAATAATAACAGTTATGTGAAATAATATGAATGACTATTCTCATGACTGTAAGGTAGGAATAATTGGTTAAATGGATATAAAATGATGTATACATTTGACTGACCACATTGCAGTTAAGAAATTCTATTCATTAGAGACACATTATGAGAGTGTAAAGGCAAGCCACAGATGAGTAGAAAATATATGCAGTTTAATAAACAAAGAGCTCATTCATATCAAGAATATATATAGTACTACAAAGAAAAAGACATTGCTATGAAATGTGAGCAAAGGACATGAAAAGGCATTTCACAAAAAAGGGACATTTAAATGATCAATAAACATATTAAACGTTACTAAGCTCTCTTAGTAATCAGAGAAATGCAAATTAAAGTCATAATAGGCTACCACTGCATATGATCAGAATGGCTATGATTAAAAGAAAAAAAGACTGACAATGCCAAGTGCTGGAGAAAATGTGCAACAGTTGGTCCTCTCAAGTACAAGTGGAAGCATACATTTTTACAATCACTGACAAAAAGAGCTTGACATTATCTACTAATGTTAAATGTCTTATACCCTATGACCCTGAAGTTCTACTCTTAAGTCTAAACAAATAGTGTGCACATATGTTTCAGAGTGTATAGACAATAATGTCTCAGCAACATTATTTGTAATAGTCCCAAACTGAAAATAACCCAGATGTCCAATTAACAAAAGAATGATGAATTATCATCACACAAAAGAATATCACACAAGCAATGAAAGTGAATGTGTTACTGTTACATTGAGTAGTATAAACGAAACTCACCAAAATAATGAAGACTGACACAAAAGAATACATACCATATAATTTCATTATATAGTTCAAAGTTCAAAAATAGGCAAAATTAAAATGGTTAGGGGTGACTAGTTGGTTCAGAATTTACAAATAAAACTGAGGAGCTGAGTCTGAAAAATGAGGGGAGAGAAGAGATCTTGCCCAGCAAGGAACACTGGGAGTAGGGGTTAGGGTTCTATGTTGTTGGCAAAATTCTTTTTCTTGATCTGTGTGGTGGTATTGTAAGTGTCCACTACATAGTAATTCATTAATTCCAGTTTATGCAGTTTCTTTATAATAAGCAATTTCTATATAATGTTATGCTAATTCTGTTTAAAAATAAGAACTAGAGAGAAGGAAACAATTCTATGAATGACCTGCATGATACAGCTGCAATAATTTTTCTCCACCTAGAAGAACATTGGATTTGGAGAAATCTTTTGTAATATAAACAGGAATTCTCCGACTTGGCACAGTTGACATTTTGGACTGGATAATTGGATTATTTTTTGTTGTGGGAGGCTGTCCTGTGGACAGCACATCTCTGATCTCAACGCTTTGCCTGCTAGATTCCAGGAACACTACCCGCCCCAGTGGGACTACCAGTTGACAACCGTTCATTTAAAGAGATGAACACTGGAGGCATTGCTTTCTGTGCTCTGGTTACAATTTTTTGGAGTAGCATTCTTCAAGTATAATTTTTGGAGTTTTCTATTGTCTTACTTTCCAGCATTCCGTTCTAGTTTTCTCAGTAATTTATTTTAAAAATGCCCTGGAATGAATTTCTCTTTACTTTGTTCTATGGATACATGGACCTATGTGGATAGAGAAACAGTCAAATTTCTCTTACAATTATTGCAAATTTCATGTTGCAAGTCTTGGTAACATTGCTCAAGAGGAGATGTTTTAAAATGGAATGCAATTGCAGAGTGAACTAGCTGATATTAGACAGACTCTAATCTCAGTCTTTCTCAAACAGACAGATTGTCGAGAAGCCCCAGGAATTTACCAACTACTAATTATGATGAGGAATCCAGAAATAAGGAAATCTTCTCTCTCATCCATAGCAGTCTGCTCCCTCCCCCAGCTCCTACCTTTTTTCTGATCCCTAACACCATGCCTTCTCTTACTTCCATGTTAACAAAGGCAGATTTTGGAAGTCATAACTCAACCAGTCATTTCAATTATAGTTTTTAGTGAGCCACATCAAGAACCTTAAGTAAAGGGTAAAAACCACACTCAGCTGTGGCATTTTTATTGCTTTATTTGAAGTCTTTACCAGTAACTGGAATCTGTATACTTCACTGAACTTTTGAAAACAAGCTCATTTAGCACATTCAGTATACATTTTTGGGGAAATGAGTAACAAGTTTTGCTCATTTTGCACATTTTAATTGGTTGGCAATTTCCAGACACATCTGTGGGACAAACAGTGATAAGTCACCCCCTGCCAACAAAAGATACAAACAGAATTTCAACTTGACTGAACATATTTCTTGTTTTCTGAAATAAAATCAAGACAATCCTCCATTTCTGAAAGGACGCATTTTCTTCCAAATCTGTGCCCTCTGACAGCATTTGTATTTTGGAGGGGGCAGGGTGGTGTGGGGGGAGCTCTACTTTTCTCTTCCACTTCTTCCTACACAAATGCAATTAGCTGGAATCAGCACGATGCTGCTGGATTTACAGTCAAAAGTAGGTGATTTCAGTAGCTTGGACTCATAAAAATGCTATTTCTTAATGGCCTGTTACCCATTAAGTTCCCGGTTACCTGGCCAGAAGTTAAGTGACCAGTAAGTTCCTGGTGAACTTACACACAGCTCTAGCTACAATACTGGGGAAACTTGGCCATTTGGTTATCTTCTATGAGTTGCCATATTGCAGTTCTAGAATTACATGCCTCTCTCCAGCCATTCAAACACCGAATTCCTCCCAGGTCAGGACAAAATGTGACTTATAGCTTTGCGCATCTTAGTTTTTTTATGGCATTCCCAAGGCTTTTCTTTCTTTCTCAAATTTTAGTTTTTTTGAACAAATTTACTCTAAAATGGTAATTTAAAACATAATAACTGATATTTATAAAGCATACTGTGTGCCAGGAATGTTCTAAGCACTTTAGCCTTTACATCAGCCCTATCAGATTAGGATATTGAGGCACAAATGGGGTTAAGTAAGTTTCCTAAGGACACATAGCTAAGAAGTGATAAACCCTGGATTGAACCCTGAAAGTAGAGCTCTAAGCTGCAATTTCTAAGAACCAGAATTCTATTGTGGGCCTCGACAGCTACAAGTCCAAATAAATCTCCTCTGAACTACTGTAGCTTGCCCTTTTGTACATTTCCAGGGGTACTTATCCTGTATGTCATGCTGTTGATGTTACCCATATCCTTGTCTTTCATACACTAACAGTTTATGATACACTGAAGGGGAAGAGACAGTGTCTTCTGAATGTTTATTTCCCTCCATCGGGAACTCAAAACATGATGACAGGTATTTTGGCCACTTAGCAAAATCTTTTGTTATAGCAAAATGTTGGCATGTTAAAAATTCAGTTTAATAGTTTTTTGCAGGAGTCTTTGGGTTTTGGAGAAGGAAATGGCAACCCACTCCAGTATTCTTGCCTGGAGAATCCCATGGACAGAGGAGCCTGGTGGGCTACAGTCCATGGGGTCGCAAAGAGTTGGACACGACTGAGCGACTTCATTTTCACTTTCACTTTGGGTTTTTTAATATATAGTATTATGTCATCTGCAAATACAAATAATTTACTTCTTTCTTTCTGATTCTAATGCTGCTTATTTCTTTTTCTGACAAAATGCTCTGGCTAGAACTTTCAATTCAATGTTGAAGAAAAGTGCTGAGTGTGGGCACCTTTGTCTTGTTCCTGAACTAAGAGGAAAACTTTCTGCATCTCACCATTGAGTATGATGTTAGCTGTGAGCTTGTCATATATGACCTTGATTATGTTGAAGTATATTCTCTCTGGGGCCTCCTAGGTGGCGCAGGGGTAAGGAATCCATCTGCCAATGCAGGCAACGCAACAGACGTGGTTCAATCCCTGGGTCCGGTAGATACTGTGGAGAAGGAAATGGCAATCCACTCCAGTATTCTTGCCTGGAAAATCCCGTGGACAGAGGAGCCTGGCGGGCTACAGTCCACGTGGTGGTAAAGAGCTGAACACGGCTGAGCACAGTACAGCACACAGAGCATACTTTGTCGAGAGTTTTATCGTAAATGGATGTTTACTTTTGTCAAATGCTTTTTCTGCATCTGTTGTGATGATAATAGGATTTTTATCTGCCACTGATTGATTGATCTACAGATTAAATCCAATCACATTGATTTATAGATTAAAACCATCCTTGTCCTTGCATCACCTGTAATGAACCCTACTTGATCATGGTATGCAATATATTTAATGTGTTGTTGAATTTAGATTGCTAATATTTTGTTGAGAATTTTATATCAGTGTTTATCAGGGACACTGGCTTATGATTTTCTTTTCTTATGGTATCTTTGCATGCTTTGGTATCAGGGTAATATAAAATGGGTTTGAAGGTGTTTCTTCATTTTTAATATTTTGTAATAATTTAAGGAGCCTAAGTATTAACTCTCTTTTAAATATTTGATAGAATTCACCTGTGAAGCCATTTGGACCTGATTTTTTACTTTTGGGGAGCATTTTGATTACTGATTCCATTTCCTTACTAGTAATTGATCTATTCAGATTTTCTTTCTTCATGATTCAGTCTTGGAAGACTGTATGTTTCTAAGAATTTATACATTTCTTCTAGATTGTCTAATTTGTTGGCATATAACTGTTTATCATATTCTCTTATGAACCTATATATTTCTGTAGTGTCAGTTATAACTTCTCTTTCATCTCTGAGTTTATTTATATGAGTTCTTTTTTTTTTTTTTGATGAGTCTGGCTAATGGTTTGTCAATTTTGTTCCTCTAACAAATGAATTCAGTAAAGTTGCAGGATATAAAATTAATATTTCAGAATTTTGTTACATTTCTATACACTAGTAATAAACTATCAGAGAAAGAAATGAAGAAAACAATCCCTTTTAATCAATAAGAATAGAAAAGTAGGAGATGAAAAGACTCAAACTCTGAAAACTATAAGACATTGAAGAAAGAAACTAATACAAATAAATGGAAAGCTATACTGTGCTTGTGGATTAGGAGAATCAACATTATTAAAATATTCATACTACCTGATGCAATTTACAGATTCAATGTAATCTCTATCAAAATATCAATGGGATTTTTCACAGAACTGAAACAAATAATCTTAAAATTTATATGGAACCACAAAAGATCCTGAATAGCAGAAGGAATTTTGAAAAAGAAAAACAAAGCTGGAGGTACCATGCTCCCAAATTTGAATCTATGCTACAAGTCTATAATAATCAAAATGGCATGGTATTGGCACAGAAACAGTCAAATAGATGAATAGAATTTAGCAGGGAGTCCAGAAGTAAACTCAAAACTAATATGGTCAGTTAATCCTTGACAGAGGAGGTAAGAATACTCAAAGGAGGTCAGAATTGGAAATAAAAAAATGTTGGAAAAACTGAAAAAGAATGAAACTGGACCCCTTGTTACACCATACAAAAATAAATTAACATTAATTCATAGACGTCCTAGAAGATAACATGGGTAGTATGCTCTTTAACACTGGTTTTAGCGACGTTTTGAAGGAATGTGTCTTCCTAGACAAAGGCAATAAAATAAAACAAAATAAAAAATACACAAATAGGACTACTTCAAATTGAAAAGCTTTTGCACAGCAGAGTAAATCACCAGCAAAACAAAAATGTAACCTGCTGAATGAAAGAAGATATTTGCTAAATGATATATTTGATAAGGAGTTGATATACAAAATATATTAAAAGACTCATACAGCTCAATATCAAAAAAACAAAAACCTGATTAAAAATTGACAGAGAACATGAATTGACATTTTTCTAAAGAAGACATACAGATGGCCAACAGTCATGTGAAAAGATGCTCAACATCACTGATCATCAAGCAAATGCAAATCAAAACCAACATGAGATACCACCTCATAGCTATTAGAATGGCTATCCTCAAAAAGGCAAGAAACAAGTATTGGAGGGGATATGAGAAAAGAGAGCTCTTGTGAGCTGTTGAGGGAAATGTAAATTGGTGCAGTCATTGTGGAAAACACAATGACTCTTGTCTTTTCTTCTCTTTGTCTCCTATCTTTTAATTTTACATATTGGTATATTTTCTCAATTGATTTCAAATGCTGACAGCATCAACACCAGGACCTAAATGATGCAGGGCAACATTTCCCCAAGTGTGTTGTGCAGATTGTTAATAGTCATTATGTGAAAAAAGGTAAGAGAGAGGAGTGGGCCTCATAGGAAAACAAATTTAAGAAATGCAGAGTTAAGTAAATATATTTATATAGCTGCTGCTGTTAAGTCGCTTCAGTCGTGTGCAACTATGTGTGACCCCATAGACGGCAGCCCACCAGGCTCCCCCGTCCCTGGTATTCTCCAGGCAAGAACACTGGAGTGGGCTGCCATTTCCTTCTCTAATGTGTGAAAGTGAAGTCGCTCAATCGTGTCCGACTCCTAGTGACCGCATTGACTGCAGCCCACCAGGCTCCTCTGTCCAGGGGTTTTCTAGGCAAGAGTACTGGAGTGGGGTGCCATTGCCTTCTCCGATATTTATATAGAGAAGCCATTATAACCTTGGACCCATTAGTAGGCTCTAATCTTCAAGAGGTGGACACAGACCATAGAATTTCCTAAGTGTGACAATAGGCTCCAATAAGATTTGAGCATTAGTCTGTGAGAGGGGTAAGCACAGATTCAAATTAAAGGTTTCATTTCTGGAGTCATTTGATTGTGGGATTTGAATTTTACCCCTACCATGAAATAACTGTATTGCTTGGGCAAGTCACTAAGCTATTATGTGAATAATTACATTTGTTACAGAGGATCATCATTATAAATGCATGCCTGAATTACTGAATAAATGATTTATTTTTTAATGACTTTTTATTAACTGTGCAAGTACCTGCAGCAAAGAAAGAACAGTGTGTGCCTAGGAAAACAAGGACTCAGAGAAAAACACGGGGTACTAAATCTTTCTTGACACATTAAATCTTACAGTGATTGAGCTGGAAGGAAGCAGCCCTATTATGGTTAGCTTAAGTCAACATGTTGGGACCAGTTATGGCTGTTGAGAGCCAAAAATAATAGAGAACTCACCCTTGAAGCCTGCAGTCATGGTTTCTTGACAACCCCCGAAACCAGAGATGATCATGTTGATTAGTCTTGACTTGGAGCCATTAGGGAGAATGTCTAAAACAGGTTTATTTGCTTTGGTGTGATTCAAGATTTTTCATAAGCTAAGTTTTTTAAGGTACGTTCAAGGTAACCACACTGTAAAAAATAGCATTTTCATCCCTTTCGATATAGAACTGTTTGTGTGACTGTAGCCAGTTCTGTGACTTAAGGAACACAGTATTTTTCTTCATTTCTACTTCACAGATTATTTTTCACTTATTTATTAACTGTAATCTTTTTTTCAGCAATTCTGACTTACAAATTTCTCTAAATATATTATTTACCAAGATATTAGTGAGAAGCCTTAAATCATTGCGTACCATGGTGAAAAACCAAGAATCTAGGCTGAAGAAAGAACTGAATTTGAGGGTCCTGTTTGAGGACAGCAAGCTCCCATATGATGAAAAATCCCCATAGTGGTTTTATTATTTTATTTCAAAGCAGGTTAGGCTAATCTGTTTTTAAGCAGAAAGACATAAATTTTAGTGTCTGTATTTAAGAGATTGTACATTAGTAGACAGAAGTATTTGTTTGTGTTGTCAAAGTTTTCCTTTCTTTACTAGACAAGCCTCATTGTAAGAGAATGTCTTGCTGATATGATGGACATCTTAATCTGTTCAGGCTGCTAAAACAAAATGCCACAGACTCAGTGGCTCATAAAAATAGGAGTTTATTTCTCCCAGTTTTGGAGGCTGGGAGTCCCGGATCCGGCTCCAGGGGCCAGCACACAGGGTTCCGGGGAAGGCCTCCTTCCAGGCTGCAGATGCTGACTGCGCCCGGCGCCCTCACACAGTGGAAGGGACGAGCTGGTCTCTAGGGCCCTGTTAATAAGGGCGCTGATCTCACTCATGCAGCCTTCACCCCTATGGCCTAATTACCTCCCAAGGACCCCCTATCTAATACCATCACATTTAAAGTTAGGGTTTCAACATATGAATTTTGGAGAGACACAGACATTCAGACCACACCATGGTATGAGGCTGACCAAGAGCAAGATAGAGTGACTCAATCAAGTCAATCATTCCCCAGAGAGGGGACTTTGCAGATACCCTGACATATCCTTCTAGACCTGTTCACCCGATGTGCCCAGCACAGAGCCCTGAAGAGAAAGAAGATCAGTATCTTCAAGGTCTGCTGTCAGCAAGCAGAAGGTTGACAATGTGAGAACCTGATGGAGAATGGGGAAAAAAAATGTTGGATAATATTTATCCTCTCTGAGTCCAAGTTACCCCCTAATCCAGGGGTTAATGAACATTTTCTGCAAAGGGCCAGATGGAGAGTAAATAATTCAGTCTTTGCAGATCATTTGGTCTCTGTTGCAGCAATTTAACTCTTTTACAGCACAGAAACAGGTGAACACCCACAAAAATGAGTGAGGTAGGTAGGTTCCAATAAAACTTTATTTAATGATGCTGAAATGTGAATGGCATATAATTTTCATGTGCCAAGAAATATTCTTGTGATTGAGGGAAGGGACATATGTATATTTGTGTTAATGTATGGCAGAAAACAACACAGTATTGTAAAGCAATTATCCTCCAATTAAAAATAAATAAATTTCAAAACATAATTTACATGTAAAAAGAATTCTCAGCTCATGAGCCACACAAAGCAGGCAGCAGGCTGGATTTGGCCCATGGGCTCCAGTTTGCCAACCTCTGGGCTATTCTTGCCTTTCAAGGTGTGGTCCACAAACCAGCAACATGGATAACGCCTGGGGTCCTATTAGAAATACTGAATCTTAGGCATCGCTACAAGTGCTCTAGAACAGAATCAGAATTTCGACAAGATGCTCAGGTGATTTGTAAGTGCATTAAAAGTTTGAAAAACACTTGTCTAAGCGACAGTTCAGACTGTCTGAGTACAAGCTCCCCAGACGTGCCTGTGTTCACCTGAGGAGCCCTTATGTGGCTCCATGCCCAGGTCGCACCCAGACCAATCAGATCAGGATCACTAGAACTGGGACCCAGGTATTGTTCTTGGTTTTTTTGTTTTGTTTTGTTTTGTTTTAAAGCACTCCAGTGATTCCAGTGCACAGCTAAAGTTAAGAATTGCTGCCCTAGAGACTTAAACAGCAGGGGCTTCCCTTGAAAGAATTTTCACTGGAAATGAATATCAATTTAATGGACTATGTATTAGTCGGTTTGGGCTGCTATAACAAAACACCACAGACTGGTGTGACTTAAACAACAAAAATTTATTTCTCACAGGTCTAGAGGAAGGGAAGTACAAGGTCAAGGTGCCACCAGTTTGGCTCCTGGTGAGGCCCTTTTCCTGACTTGCAGATTTCTGGGTATGCCGTCGCTTGGCCTTTCCTTGGTGTATATGTGTGTGTGGAGGATATATATATATATATCTTCCTCTTTATTTAAGGGCACTAAAACTATCATGGAGCTTCCTTGATATCTCAGTTGGTAAAGAATCCACCTGCAATGCAGCAGACCCTGGTTTGATTCCTGGGTCGGGAAGATCCACTGGAGAAGGGTTTGGCTACCCACTTCAGTATTCTTAGGCTTCCATTGTGGCTCAGCTGGTAAAGAATCTGCCTGCAATATTGGAGACCTGGACTCAATCCCTGGGTTGGGAATATCCCCTGGAGAAGGGAAAGACTACCCACTCCAGTATTCTTGCCTGGAGAATTCCATGGACTGTATAGTCCATGGGGTCACAAAGAGTTGGACATGACTGAGTAACTTTCACTTTCACACTATCTTGAGGCTCCCACCCTCAAAACCTAACCTAACCCTAATTACGTCCCCAAAGTCCTGCCTCCAAAACCATGACATTGGAGGTTATAGCTTCAGCATAGTAATTTCAGAGAACACAAATATTCAATCCATAACAGATTATGAGAGAAAACATCTGCTACTTTTTTGCAGTCCCTGGATGATTACTTTAAGTCACAGCAATCAGGACTTTACCATTTAAAAGACATCTTGTAATTCATTTCTTCTTTTGAAACACTGAGGCCTCAATAATTAGGTTGTCAGACACTATGGTATTGTTCCCACTTTTTACAGAAAGGAAAATTAAAAGAGGTAATTAATGGACCCACGTCCACTATGGTAACACATGGCAAAACAGTGCCTGCTACCCCTGAGAATACTGCTGTTCTATTCTGCTGGTGGCCAAATGGCCTTAACTGTAGAAATTGTTGCAAGGAAGGAAAGGAGGGAAAGTGGAATAGGAAGATAACATTTACTGAGAAATTTCAGTGGACCAGGCACTGTTCTAAGTTACCTTATATATAATTTTTACAACAATCTTATAGGGGACTTTTAATATGTTTCATTTTTACAGATAAGAAACTGAGCCTCAGATTTCTCAAGGCTGCAAAGCAGCCAATGGTATAAGCAGAACTGAGGATTCGTCTTCCTAACGCTAAAGCCTGTTTCTTGGTTGGTTTGTTTTTGCTCATTGCAAAACATAATGCATTTGTCAAGACTGCCCTTGATTCTGGCTTAATCCAGGATTTAGGTTTCCATGCAGAAAAGTGAAAAGTATAGATAATTTTAGCACATTAGTCAATGAAGTGCAATACTATATCCCCGATTAGACAAATATAAATATCTGCTCCTAAAAAGGATTATTACCACACTATGAAGTAGCAAAATGATTGCTGTTTGTAAAATGTCTTCTTTCCTACACAGGAATTGGCAGAATTTATTTTGCATTTTTTTCAGCCTTCCATGAGAACTAAGAGTGAAAGTTGCACTACACAGCAAAGATTAAAGGCACCTGAGGATTGATGAAGTATGTAAATATAGCACGTACTGGTATCGCTCACTGCTGCCTCCACCAAATGAAGCCTGGGAATTACTAAGGCAAATGATTCATGAAGAAGTGGGCCATAGACCTCTCTGTGAACAGAAGCAGGAAGCAGCACATGTGTCTCCTGCCCTTTAACCGTCGGCGCCTGTGACCCTGGTTTCCTGGCCTCATCCATCCCTCTCCTGGGCTCTCTCCTGTATGCAGCTTACCCCAGTCATTTATGGGGGTAAAATCATTGCAGATAAAAATGGCTAAGTAGAAGTAACTGTTTTCTCCCTCTCTCTATTATCTATTTCTACACAATTTACAAATATGTAAAGCTTATTCACCAACCTACTCACCTGCACAAACATGCCTCACATCCAGGGACAGAAACCATGTTTGATGTTTGTGTGTAAAATAACTATCAGTATAATCATAATTTTCTAGACTAATGGTAATGATAATAACTGCCATTTATTAGGTTTCTGCTCTACACATGTCCTTTGTAATTGTCACAAACAAGTAGAGATGTTAACTAAATTGACCAAGGCTGTATGGTAGAGTACTGTTGTGTTCGAACCCAGATCGGGCTGCTTCCAAGGACCATGTTCTTTTCACTCTGCATGCTACCTCCTGTAATCTGGCCACCTACCATAGAACACAGCTGTGAACCTGCCACATGAAGACACTACATTCTCTTCAACACTCTTTGCAAATCTGTGAAATAAGTTTATGCTTCCCACTTAGTCAAGGTCCTTGGAAGCATCACCTACGTCTTTCCTTTTTCTACTATATGTCAGAGCATGGCAAATGAATGACATCAAGCATTACAGGGAAAATATGATAAATTATAAAATGGAAAACTATGCAGCCCTTAAAAATGTAAAGTTTAAAAAAGTGGCATTCAAAATTGTGTTTGAGAAAAAGGGAAAATAGAAAAATGGCTTAACAGAAATGAATATCCTTAATTACTTGTTTAACTGATTATCTGTTTATTATCTGTCCTACCCCTAGAATAGCAGATGGCAAACAAATAAACAAAAAAAAAAATGGAAAATATTTTAGGCATTGCAGGCTAAGTATAGTTTGTTAGAATTATTCAACTCTGCCATTTCAATAAAACAGTGCTAAACAATAGGTAAACAAATAGGCATGGTTATTTTCCAATAAAGCTTTATTTATGGATACCAGTTTGAATTTTATATAGTTTTCACACCACAAGAAATTATTCTTCTCTTGATTTTTTCAAGTATCTTAAAATAGAAAAAAATATATATTCTTATTCACGGGTAGTACAAAAACAGGCAGTAAGCCAGGTTTGGCCTGTGAGATGTAGCGTTCTGACCCCTGACATAGGATATTAGGTATCAGGAAGGCAGAGACCTTGTTCACTTTGTCTTCAGATCTAGAACAGTGCCAAACACAGAGTAACTGCTTAGAAATCTACTTGAGGACTCCATGAGTTTATCCAGCTTCACCCATTATGTAGAAGTAGCTCTTCTATTGGGAATAGAGCTTCAAAATGTTAAAATAAGGTTTCTCTCACAAGTCAAAAGTTTTCACTATTTTAAGCTAGAAATACATGCCCAGTTTGCCCTTACATTATCCTCCAAGAGCCTTAAATATGATGGGACTTTGCCAGATATAAAACAGAAGATCAAACTTACACAAGAAACAAAGATTAAGCAAAATTAATACACTGGGTTGAAAAATCAAGATTCAAACAAATGTTGATCCTGATGAAACCAGACTGTTTACATTGTGCAGATTAAAGTCTGGAAAGAAATACATTTAGGGTATGATCTCTCTAAATAAGTATGAAGAGAAAATAAGTCTTACCATGGAGGTCTAAAAATTATATGTGCTTCCTAACCAATCTAACTAGTATACTAACTGTTCTTACTCTGACACATCTCTTAGGGAGAAAACCTCCTTTTGAGAAAGGAAAATTATTTAGAAATCACATTGTTCTTTTAGCCATCTGGAGCACAGAAGGGTAATAAACTGTCATCAAGTCTTGCACTGGATTCTGAAACCAGAAAGTGAAGGCAAGAAGAAATGGTAGAGAGACCCTGAGTGAGGAGACTTATTTCTTACATACATCATAGCACCACCTCAAGATTCCTAAGAGAAAATATTGACAATGTTGCTTTTGCTCTGCTATGAAATTACATTTCTTGTTATATCTTCAAGGCCCTAAAAATCCCAGTATCATTAATTTTTAGAATGGCAAGGAAATTAGAAATGTTATAATCCATCTGCATAATTTGGACTAGAATGGCTAAAGAACTAGCTTAAACTCCCATAGCCATAGCTGCAAGTGAAGTTCCTAGGCCCTGACTCCTTGTACGGAAAGAACACTTTCTAATGTACACAGAATTCTTGCCTTGAGAACCCCATGAACAGTATGAAAGGGCAAAAAAGATATTTTTTGAAATATCTGAAAGATGAACTCACTGAAAGATGAACTCCCCAGGTCGGTAGGTGCCCAATATGCTACTGGAGATCAGTGGAGAAATAACTCCAGAAAGAATGAAGAGACAGAGCCAAAGCAAAAACATAGGTGAGTTTTGGATGTGTCTAGTGATGGAGGTAAAGTCTGATGCTGTAAGAGTAATGAGGCACAGGAACTTGGAATGTTAGGTCCATGAATCAAGGTAAATTGGAAGTGGTCAAACAGGAGACCTCAAGACTAAACATCGACATTTTAGGAATCAGCAAACTAAAATGGACTGGAATGGGTGAAATTAAATCAGATGAATATTATATCTACTACTGTGGGCAGGAATCCCTTAGAAGAAATGGAGTAAGCCTCATAGTGGATGAAAGATTCCAAAATACAGTTTGAGTGCAATCTCAAAAATGACAGAATGATCTCTGTTCATTTCCAAGGCAAACCATTCAATATCACAGTAATCCAAGCTTATGCCCCAACAAGTAATTCTGAAGAAGCTGAAATTGAATGGTTCTATGAAGATACATGACCTTCTAGAATGAACACCCAAAAAAGATGTCCTTTTCAGTATAGGGGACTGGAATGCAAAAGTAGGAAATCAAGAGATACTTGGAGTAACAGGCAAATTTGGCCTTGGAGTACAAAATGAAGCAGGGTAAAGGCTAACAGAATTTTGCCAAGAGAATGCACTGGTCATAGCAAACATCCATTTCCACTAACATAAGAGACGACTCTACACATGGATATCACCAGGTGGTCAATACTGAAATTAGATTGATTATATTCTTTGCAACCAAAGATGGAAAAGCTCTATAAAGCCAGCAAAAACAAGATTGGGAGCTGACTGTGGCTCAGATTATGAACTCCTTATTGCCAAATTCAGACTTAAATTGAAGAAAGTAGGGAAAACCATTAAATCATTCAGGTATGATCTAAATCAAATCCCTTACGATTCTCCAATGGAAGTGACAAATACACTCAAGGGATTAGATCTGATAGACAAAGTGCCTGAAGAACTATGGACAGAGGTTTGTAACATTGTACAGGAGGTGATAATCAAAACCATCCCCAACAAAAATCAATGAAAAAAAGCAAATGGTTGTCTGAGGGGGGTCTTACAAATAGCTGAGAAAAGAAGAGAACCAAACAGTAAAGGAGAAAAGTAAAGATATACCCATCTGAATGTGGAGTTCCAAAGAATAGCAAGGAGAGATAAGAAAGGTTTCCTCAGTGATTAATGCAAAAAAATAGAGAAAAACAATAGAATGGGAAAGACTAGAGATATCCCTAAGAAAACTAGAGATATCAAGGGAGCGTTTCATGCAAAGATGGGCACAATAAAGGACAAAAATGGTATGGACCTAACAGAAGCAGAAGATATTAAGAAGAGGTGGCAAGAATACACAGAAGAACTCTACAAAAAAGATCTTCATGACCCAGATAACAATGATGGTGTGATCACTCACTTAAAGCCTGAAATCCTGGAATGCAAAGTCAAGTGGATCTCAAGAAGCATCACAACCAACAAAGCTACTGGTGGTAATGGAATTCCAGTTGAGCTACTACAAATCCTAAAAGATGATGCTCTGAAAGTGCTGCACTCAATATGCCAGCAACATTTGGAAAACTCAGCAGTGGCCACAAGCCTGAAAAAGCTCAGTTTTCATTCCAATCCCAAAGAAGGTCAATGCCAAAGAATGTTCAAACTACCACACAATTGCAGTCATCTCACATGCTAGCAAAGTAATGCTCAAAATTCTCCAAACCAGGCTTAAACAGTAAAACTTTCAGATGTTCAAACTGGATTTAGAAAAGGCAGAGAAACCAGAGATCAAATTGCCAGCAACCGTTGGATCATCAAAAAAGCAAGAGAATTCCAGAAAAATATCTGCTACTGCTTTATTGACTACTCCAAAGCCTTTTACTGTGTGGATCACAGAAAACTGTGGAAAATTCTTCAAGAGATGGGATACCAGACCACCTGACTTGCCTCTTGAGAAACTTGTATGCAGGTCAAGAAACAACAGTTAGAACCAGATATGGAACCTCAGACTGGTTCCAGATAGGAAAAGGAGTACATCAAGGCTGTATATTGTCACCCTGCTTATTTCACTTATATTCAGAGTACATCATGCAAAATGCTGGACTGGATGAAGCACAATCTGGAATCAAGATTGCTGGGAGAAATATCAATAACCTCAGATATGCAGATGACACCACCCTTATGGCAGAAGAAGAGGAACTGAAGAGCCTCTTGATGAAAGTGAAAGAGGAGAGTGAAAAAGTTGCCTTAAAACATTCAAAAAACCAAGATCATGGCATCTGGTCCCATCACTTCATGGCAAATAGATGGGGAAACAATGAAAACAGTGACAGACTTTGTTTTGGGGGGCTCCAAAATGACTGCAGATGTTGACTGCAGCCATGAAATTAAAAGACGCTTGCTCCTTGGGAGAAAAGCTATGACCAACCTAGACAACATACTAAAAAGCTGAGACACTGCTTTGCTGACAAAGGTCCATCTAGTCAAATCTATGGTTTTTTCCAGTAGTCACGTATGGATGTGAGAGTTGGACTCTAAAGAAATTGAGTGCCGAAGAATTGATGCTTCTGAACTTGGTGTTGGAGAAGACTCTTGAGCTTCCCTTGGGACTGAAAGGAGATCCAATCAGTGAATCCTAAAGGAAATCAGTCCCGAATATTCATTGGCAGGACTGATGCTGAAACTCCAATACTTTGGCCAGCTGATGTGAAGAACTGACTGATTGGAAGAGACCCTGATGCTGAGAAAGATTGAAGGCATGTTAGAGAAGGGGATGACAGAGGATGAGGTGGTTGGATGGCATCACCAGCTCAATGAACACGAGTTTGAGCAAACTCCAGGAGTTGGTGATAAACAGGGCGGCCTGGAGTGCTGCAGTCCATGGTGACACAAAGAGTCAGACACAACTAACTGAACTGAACAGAATGTACACAGACAAACCCTCAGCTTTTATGCCATTGTTAATTCAGGTTAGTTTAAATTGCTTTGGATTTCTTAGATAAAAAAGATGTAAAACTTGCATTCAATTTGGAGTTAGTATGGAGAAAGGGGTCAAAGTTGACCTGGTAGAGACATTCTCTGAAATGTTAAAAAAAAGAAAAAAAAAAAAAAAAAGGTAATAAAACAGAAGGAATTTACACTGGGTACATAGCCTTTCATTAATTACATATAATTAAGTCTGGATATATTTTTATTTTATATGTTAAGAGAGTAAGATTGCAACAATTAACAATTTTTTTAAATGTCAGTAACTTCCATCATAATACTGTCCTTTCCACTGTCTCTTCAGACGTGTCCACTGTCTGCCTTTCTCATTAGGTTGTAAGGTCCTTGCAAGGAAGGACCACATTGCTGTAGCCACAGACTCTAGCGCAGAGCCTGGCCCATAATGGGGACTCAGCTAGTACTGATAATGAATGATACATGAATGAATGGACAAACTTATTTCTGGTCCATCTTGGTACCTATACTCCCTGGTGTGAACGCTGTGTAGTTTAATTTCTAATTTGCAAAATCTTAATGGGAGAAACTGATTTATTACTCTCATACATATACACTCTCATACACATTTATTTCCTTCCACAGGGGAACTCACAGTGATACAAACATGTTGATTTACTGCCCATGTTTACAGACATTGGGTTCTATGCATGTGAGGGAAAAAAAAAAATAGTGAATAATAAGAAACTTTTTAAAACACAAAGGTAAATTATGATCATTTTAGTATCTAATCAGTGACATACATAACATTATAATAAAATAATATATTTGATATATAAATGAAAAGAAAAGAAATAGAGCTTAATTTTCCAAGATAGATGTGGAAGAATAAAACAGCTGGAGAAGGGGCAAGGAATAAGCTGGTTGAGAGTATTACAAAATCTTCAGAATCCAGCACTGGTTACTCACTGCTAAATAAATAGGTCCCACGATGATCCCACATTCAAAGGAACAATTCCGGTGAAGGACCTCTGTGGTAGAGATGTGAATTCGTTAATAGATAGATCAGTGTAAATAGCTACAGGTTCCTCCTCAGGGATTGTGTGGTTGTCAAATTACCACATTCTGCACATATTGGGAAATGATGAACAAAAGCAATTTTAAGAAAGAACAAAGTTGGAGGTGACATGCCTTGATTTTAAATTATACTACAAAGCTAAAGTAACCAAAATAACATGGTATTGGCTCAAAAACAGACACACAAATCCCTAGAACAGAATCAAGAGTTCAGAAATAAACCCATATGCAGGCATGCTAAGCTGCTTCAGTTGTGTCTGACTCCTTGTGACCCTATGAACTGTAGCCCACCAGACTCCTCTGTCCATGGGATTCTCCAGGCAAGAATACTAAAGTGGGTTGCCATTTCCTCCTCCAAGTTTTCTTCCCAATCCAGGGATTGAACTCGCATCTCCTATGTCTCCTGCACTGATAGGTGGGTTCTTTACCAATAGCACCACCTGGGAAGCACAAACCCATGTATGTATGACCAATTAATTGATAATGAAGAAGACAAGAATAGGTAATGGTGGAAGGATGGTGTTTTCAATGAATGAAAATTGGACAACCACGTTCAAAAGACAAACTAGATTACCATGTGGCTAAACAGAAAAATTAACTGAAAATACACTGAAGACTATGGCTTCCCTGGTAGCTCAGATGGTTAAGAATCCACCTGCAATGCAGGAGATCCCAGTTCGATTCCTGGGTCAGGAAGATCTGCTGGAGCAGGGATAGGCTATTCTTGGGCTTCCCTGGTGCCTCAGACGGTAAAGAATTTGCCTGCAATATGAGAGACTTAGGTTCAATCCCTGGGTTGGGAAGATCCCCTGGAGAAGAACAGCTATCCACACCAGTATTCTGGCCTGGAGAATTCCATGGATAGAGGAGCCTAGCAGGTTACAGTCCATGGGGTCTCAAAGAGTCAGACATGATTGAGCGACTTTCACTTTCAGTCTAAAGACTTAAATGTAACATCTGACATTATAAAACTCCTAGAAGGAAACCTAAACAGTAAGGTCTTTAAACCAGTCTTGGTGATGATCTTTTGAATATGACTCTAAGTAAGTAAGTAAGTAAATGTCTCTCTGTCCATGGGATTCTCCAGGCAAGAATACTGGAGTGGGTTGCCATTTCCTTCTCCAGGAGATCTTCCCAACCCAGGGATTGAACCCAGGTCTCCCAAATTGTAGGTAGATGCCGGGCCAGCCGGAAGATTTCAGCGAGCAACACGACGCGTTCCTTTAGGCTAAGAAATAAAGACACAGAACAGATGGGGTCGAGAGGATCGCTGCAGTCAGCGATGATTCTTTATTTCTCAGGGCTACATTTATACTAAACCAAGAAGAGAATCTTAAGAAGAGAAAATATTTTTCCATAAACATCACTTTGAGATAACAATCACCAGAACTCTCTGATAACGTCAAGGGATAAGAAGGGCATCCCGTTTATCTTAAGGGTGGTCGTGAAAGGCTTATCCATCTGCGTCATGTGTGCATTCAAGGCTTGCTAATGTTCTGTTAAGATTTAACTTGGATAATAAATTCCAGAGAGGAGTGGCAGGACAGAGAGCTATGTCTGCGAACAGACCCTTGAGGATCAAGGCAGCTCCCAGAGCCAGCCTTTTGGTTCAGGCCGCTCCCCGCAGGTAGACACTTTACCATCTGAGCCACAGGGGAAGTCCCTATGACTCTAAAAGCAAAGGCAAAAATAAACAAGTGAGACTTTATCAAACTAAAATGAAAAGGCAACCTACTTAAATGGAATTAAATATTTGTAAGTTACAGATCTGCTAAGAGGTCAATATCCAAAATATATTTTAAAAACAGATCACCAGCCCAGGTTGGATGCATGAGACAAGTGCTCAGGGCTGGTGCACTGGGAAGACCCAGAGGGATGGAATGGGGAGGGAGGCGGGAGTGGGGATCGGGATGGGGAACACATGTAAATCCATGGCTGATTCATGTCAATGTATGGCAAAAACCACTACAATGTTGTAAAGTAATTAGCCTCCAACTAATTAAAAAAAAAACAAACAAAAAAAACACCTCATATAGCTCAACATAAAAAAACCAACCCAAACTGACTTAAAAATGGGCAGAGAATCTGAATAGACATTTTTCCAAAGTAGGCAAACAGGTAGCCAACAGGTATATAACCAGATGTTCAACCTCAACCATTAATGAAATGCAAATCAAAACTACAGTATGTTATTACCTCACATCTGGTAGGATAGCTGTTATCAAAAAGACAACAAGTAACAAATGTTGGCAAGGATGTGGAGAAAAAGAAATCCTTGTGTATTATTGGTTAGAATGTAAACTGATACAGCTACTATGGAAAATATTATGGAATTTGCTTTTTTTTAAATGTAACATAAATAAAAAATTAAAATAGAACTATCATACGATTTAGTCATTTAACTTACTGGAATATATCTGGAGAAAATGAAAATACTGAATTCAAAAACATATATTCAACCCTTCATGTTTACAGCTGGTCAGTTGCTCAGTCGTGCCCTACTCTTTGTGACCTCGTGGACTGTAGCCCACCAGGTTCCTCTGTTCATAGGATTTCCCAGGCAAGAATACTGGAGTGGATTGCCATTTCCTCCCCCAGGGGATCTTCCAGACCCATGGATCAAACCCATGTCTCCTCTGTCTCCTGCATTGGCAGTTGAATTCCTTACCACTGACCCCCCCCCAGGGAAGCCCTCCTCCTTGTGTTTATTGAAGCATTATTTACAATAGCCAACTTACAGAAAAAACTTAAATGTCCATTGACACATGAATCAATGAAGAGAATGGGAGATACATAGCTACATACACAATAAGATACTATTTGGCCATAAAAAAATAATGAAATCTTGCCATTTGTGACAACATGGATGCACCTGGAGGACATTATACTAAGTTAAATAAATCAGACAAATACCATATGATCTCAGTTATCTGTGGAGTTTAAAAAAAAAAAAGTCATAGATTTAAAGAACAAACATGACCAAAATGGATGAAACAGGTCAAAAGCTACAAAGTTTCACTTATGAAATAAGTCATCGGGCTGTAATATACACCATGATGACTCATGGTTATAATACTGCATTGAAAATTTGAAAGTTGCTGAAAGTAGATCTCATCACAGGAAAAATATTCTGTACCCATGTATGGTAACATGTTAACTAGACTTACAGTGTTATTTCCTGGTAAATACAGATGTCAGTTATCTTTGAGGCCCTTTCATTACAGCTGATTTAGGTCCACCTAATCTTGATCTTCGCGACCCCATAGACTGCAGCCTACCAGGCTCCTCCATCCATGGGATTTTCCAGGCATGGGGTCGCGAAGAGTCAGACACGACTGAGCGACTTCACTTTAACTTTTCACTTTCATGCATTGGAGAAGGACATGGCAACCCACTCCAGAGTTCTTGCCTGGAGAATCCCAGGGATGGCGGAGCCTCGTGGGCTGCGGTCTATGGGGCCGCACAGAGTCGGACACGACTGATGCTACTTAGCAGCAGCAGCAATCTTGATCTGCCGTGGAGCCTTCCCTCCACCTATTTATGGAGTGAGCTTTGTTGCTCTGGACCCAGTATTCTGTGTGCTTGGAAACACGCATGGAGAAAGGGAAGGTGCCCTTAAAAAGTCAGGCAGATAACATAAGCCAACAAACCATGTTTTTCCATAACTTTTATTACCATCTTGGTCCTATTCAGATATAATACCTGCCTCATTTCCACTTTTCTAGACCCTTGTCTCCTGTTTTGGATATTTTTGCCTCATGTCCCACAGCTAGTCTATGCAACAGAATTAGTTCCTAGAAGAAGTAGAATCATTATTTCAGAAGGCAAATATAAGCTCAGTGGGCAAAAATTATAAGAAAGAATATTTTAACTTAGAGTAGAACCTTCTGACAACTCACAGTTTTCATCAATTAAATGCATATAATAAGGAACAGCATTTTTATGCATTTTATGGCTAATTTAAGAAAAAATAAAATACTTATGAATTACGTATTAATTCAAATTGAAGCTAAATCATCTCTAGTAATTCCTATAAGTGAATTAAGGGAACATATATATACACTTATGGTGTATATATATATATTAATATATACCTTTATATATATGGTAATATATATCTTTTACCATTTAGCTACTTGATTAGTGAATAGAAGACATAGTGAAAAAAGTTACCAATGCTTTTTAGCTGTTAAAATGGTAATATCTGAAGACATCTAGTTCAATTTGCAAAATAGGTGCATTTATAATTCCTCATTTTCACAGATCCATTAAAATAAAGGTGAAGGTAAAAATCTTGCAGTTATCAAAGGGAATGAGGTAAGGGTAATCCTAACAAGAGATTTCCGCCAGTTACTAGAAGCTTGGCAGCATCTTGTAGGGTCTTAACTGAAGAAGCGAACAGAAGACGCCAACTCCTAGACCTACGGTATGAGCTGGAGGAAGCAACAGGGCCCGGCAGTGATCAGGACAGACAGCGGTTGTCAGGAAGCATTTAACAGGAGGCTTCCTGTGTGCTGTTTTGGATCTGTCATGAATCCTCTGTTCCTTCTTAATTCCTGACTATTCAGGAATTAAGAGGAGAGGCAAGCCTCTCTAGGACTGAGGAATCCATGCATTTCCTTCGTTAGTTTTTCCATACAGTGAAAAGTAACTATTTACGACCCTCTTTTGATATGGATGGCCTTTTGGCCTTATGACCTCTATTGCTCCTTGCTTTCTTGGTAAACTTGTAAAGTCTGGCCTCTTGATCTTTATCTAAAAAAGCAACTGATACATACACTCTTACAGAATTCAATAAAGCACTCTTGTTCCATCAGAGCTTGGGTCCCCATGTCTTTCTTTCTTTCTCTTTCTCTCTTTCTCTCTATCTCTTTATTTCTGGCTGATTCCCTCGAGCGCAAAGGCTGGCTGCATAACCCAGGGAATATTAGCCTCTTTCCTTCTTTCACTTTCTTACCATCAACTCCGGACCTCCAGGTTCCTATCCATTAAAGGACCCCAACAAGTGTTTCCCCCAGCTTGACAGTAGAAGACATGGCCTCACTGGTCTTGGAGCATTTACTTTAGAAAACTTAGAGTTGTTCATTTTTTTCTTTTCCCTTGAGGTGTAAATCTTCCCCCAGCCTCTTCCCAGTTTTACAATCCAGGAATGTCTTTCTCAAGACCTAGAAGGCATCCCTTTGAAATGTAATCATCAAGAAAGATAGAAGCCCTATACCCTCCCCTCCCCTTTTCTCCATAAGGGGGTAGGATCCTCACCTGATAAGGGTTAAGTACCTATTAACAGACCAAGAATACTGGAGTGGGTAGCCATTCCCTTCTCCAGGGGATCTTCCCCACCCAGGGATCAAACCTGGGTTTTCCTGCATTGCAGGCAGATTCTTTACCAGCTGAGTCAATAGGGAAATACAGATGGCCTAGTCATATTGACCAACCTCCTCCTTAATATCTTCTAATTATTGTCCACTGGATCACCCCAGTGCTAAATCAGTACTAGATCACCTCCTTCACCCCTACTGCTGTGGCCTTTCTCTCTATTGTAAAAACTTTTCTTACCTGTTGTCTCCATCTGGGGCAATATTTTTTGAGATGGGGGTAGCAGATGCTTCCATTCTGGATCTCCCGCTCCTATGGTGATGGAGCGAATGCTGGATGAGAGGCCATTCACACCTGATCACCACTTTAGCCTAGGGTTCCCAGAAAGGTGTTCTTCTTGAACTATGAAGCCATGAAGAGTCTGGGCTATTCACAGCCCCCACACTCTCTAGATGGTCCCTGTATCAGTTCTTCTCCCTCACTGTGGGATCCAGCCCTGGCTTTGCCATCTACCCCAGGTCATCCCACTGGGGAAAATCTACGTGCCTTGGAATTAGGAGTTCCAGAAAGGCCTTCTCTACATCTAAGTGGTCGCCCCAGAGGCTCTTTCGTACTCGTCAAGCACTTCCATGCGAGAGGCTGAGTTTACATTGGTTTTAGCCTTATAGGAACATTAGCATAGTTATCGCTCTTAAAGTAGCAGAGAGCCTTTCACTAAGCAGGAATTGGCCTATGAGAACCTTCAAATCATCCTCTATCATAGGTTAACTTAGTGCCCAGTACCTAAGAATTCATTATTTGGTAGAAATGAAAATTCAGGGACTTTCCTAGTGGTCCAGTGGCTAAGAATCTGTCTCCCAATAAAAGAGATGTGGGTTCGATCCCTGGTTAGGGAACTGAGACCCCACATGCCGCAGGGGGACTGAGCTCTCGCTCCACAACTGCTGAGCCACATACCCCGACTAGAGACCCACTGTGCCACGAAAGGCACTAGACAAGAGCCTTAGTGCCTCAAGGAGGAGCCCTCGCTGCAACAAAGGATCCCTTGGGCCACAACCAAGACCCGAGACAGCCACAGATAAATCATTTTTTTTTAAAAGGGTAGCGGGGGTGGGGGGGGCTTTAAAAAGATGAATTATAAAGATTATGGAGTTGAGCTTGCTAGCTGTACACAGAATCCATTCATGCTCTCCCAGTGAGGCTAAGCACATAGCTGCCCAGCTTGTCAACATCACTTACCCTCTTGTGCACGCGAATGTCAACTCTGACTAAATTCTCACCAAAGATTGTGAGTAAAAGCATATAAGACATTGGTATATCTCTTCCACATGCTTTCACCTGCAATCTGCCTTCACCCTGTTCCAACCAGGGGTTGGAAAAGCAAAACAGAAATTCTCTAGGGATTGGCTCAACCATATGTTGAAAGGAACCCAAGTCCTATGATGACCACAAAGAAGAAAATTGGACTGCTCATTCCAAAACTAGTAGAGAAGAAAGAAATTCAGAGGGAGAGAATCCCCGCGTAACTGAGGGCACCCAGGTGCAGGAGGCATGTGCAGGCAGGGAGGGGCATAGCAGGTTTCTCAGAGAGGGCAATTACACTTAGCTGCCCAGCAGCAAGCAGCCACCAGGGACCTGGAAGGAGCCTCTAAGAAAGACTAGGGCAAAACGTTCAGTACAGTGCAAGTTCTCGACAAGTAACTATCATTATCAGAGCTTGTTACACCAGTGTGCTTATCAAGGCATAAAAAGTAGAATTTGGAGAGCAGCCAAAATATATGTATTAATTCAATAATAAAGAATTAGAGTACAAAAAAAATGCATTTTTAGAGTCTTGAAGCCACTACCTTTTGGAGTCTTTCTAAAACAGCAGGGTAGTTTTCAGCTAAATAATTACAGAAATATTGGTAGCTTTTCCAAGCCTGGTTCTGCAGCAGTGACTGGTGATATAGAACAGCTGCGCAGCCTCTCCATAGTGAACTTGCACGGTAATGATGATGAAACGAATGACGAAAACACTAACTGAGGACCTACTGTTGTCTGGTCACCAAGCCTTCTCCAACTCTTTGCAACTCCATGGGCTGTAGCCCACCCTGTTTCAGCCATGCTTGCATTCATGGGATTTTTTTAGGCAAGAATACTGGAGTGGGTTGCCATTTCCTTCTCCAGGGTATCTTCCTAATCCAAGGACTGAATCCAAGTCTCTTGCATTACAGGCAGATTTTAGTGACTGTAATTATATAGTTAGGATTCCAAAGAAAACAAGGTTATATACCAACAAAGCCAGTAAGAGCAGGCACTCTTTTTTACCAGTTTGGTTTATGTAACCACAGTGGAGCTGGGGTGGGATTATCACTAAAAATGCACATTTGTTGTTGTTCAGTCATTCAGTCATGTCCAACTCCTTGTGACCCCATGGACTGCAGTGCACCAGACCTCCCTGTCCATCACCATCTCCCAGAGCTTGCTCAAACTCATGTCCATTGAATCAGTGATGCCATCCAACCATCTCATCTTCTGTTGTCCCCTTCTCCTCCTGCCTTCAAACTTTCCCAGCATCAGGGTATTTTCCAATGAGTCAACTCTTTGCATCAGGTGGCCAAAATATTGGAGCTTCAGCTTCAGCATCAGTCCTTCCAATGAATAGTCAGTACTGATTTCCTTTAGAACTGACTGGTTTGATCTCCTTGCAGTTCAAGATACTTTCAAGAGTCATCTCCAAAACTATAGTTCAGAAGCGTCAATTATTCAGCACTCAACCTTCTTTATGGTCCAACTCACATCTGTAGTACATGACTACTGGAAAAATCGTAGCTTTTCTACTATGCGCCAACCACTCTGTCTCATCCAGACACAATTCATTTGGAAAAGACAGAAGCACAGGTGGTATTCCTTTGTCCAGGGTGCCTAAGGCTTTTGGAGTCGTGTGCTATTTTGTTCTTGAGGTGAATTGTGTAGCATAATATTTTTTAAGAGGGGAAGGTTGGATCATTTTAAAAAGGATGAAGTGAGGCAATTGAAGGATAATTGCTGCCTGAAGGCAAATCAATAGAGCTGTGAAAAATTAGGAATTGCTCAGCTCAGCTCTCCTCTCTCACAGGCCCACAGGCACCACAAACCAGGAACTCCAACTGAATGCAAATTGACTTGGTTCGTGTGCACTTTGAGTATATTTTTAAGTACTTTGTTCATAAGTTCAAAAACTTACAAACTTTTTTAATGGAGAAAACACAGATATAATATTTTCTTCCTGGATTAGCAATTTAAATGTCAAGATAAATTTCAAGATCTCTTAAGGGAAAAAATTAATCAGAAAGTAGGAGCATAACATTTTACTCACTAGTTGCAACAAATAATTAAAATATACTTCAATTTAACATCAAACCTCAGTAAGTGTAGATATTTATAAAAATTGTTTGAGAATGAGAATTTGTTTTTACTCATGTAATTACTTTTGTTTTCCTGCCAGATATCTGTTGAGATCCCTTTTGGTGATGGCTCTCAACACCAAATGATTTCCCCTCAGTTGCTTAGTGCTTTTAGAAGTTTTAACACAGGCAGACTCTCCAGGAACAGAAAGTCATCTGTGGTAGGATATGAGGCTACAGTCCCTGCAGTTGCTAAGTCGGACATGACTTAGCTACTGAATACTCATGCACGTGAATGAAAAGAGCTCCCCACATGGACTGATACCTCTGAAATGGAGTGGGTGTGGCAGGCTGGATGTCCTTCTTCCACTCACACTATTTCCTCACCACAGGGCCTTATGCAAGTCACTTGAACCTTGTCAGATAGTCAATCACCTCACTCATAAAAAAGGAAGTTGTTCTGCACTAATGTTAACAAGATTGAGAAATTTGTGAAACCAAGAGGCACAGTGTCTGGCAGACAGTAGGTGCTCAATAAATGTTTGCTGGCTTTCCTTTCTTCCTTCTTCCTTGTCTCTTTTTTCTTTGCCCCCTCCCCCTTAAGGTCATCTTTTTTAAAATGAATATCACCTTTATATCTCTACACATAAAGCTTATTCACACCTAATGTTGTTTGCCCCTGACCAAAGAGGAGTAGGACTGCATTAAGTTTGGAGAAAGAGATAAAGAATAGAGAAAACTGAGTTGAAAGGTCATCAGAAAGGCTCAGAATGTCATTTACTGAACCATAGTGAGAGTGAAAGTCACTCAGTTGTGTCCAGCTCTGCGACTCCATGACTATACAGTCCATAGAATTCTCCAGGCCAGAATACTGGAGAGGGGAGCCTTTCCCTTCTCCAGGGGATCTTCCCAACCCAGGGATCAAACCTAAGTCTCCCACATTGCAGGCGGATTCTTTACCAGCTGAGCCACAAGGGAAGCCCAAGAATACTGGAGTGGGTAGCCTATCCCTTCTCCAGTGGATCTTCCTGACCCAGGAATCCAACTGGGGGTCTCCTGCATTGCAGGCAGATTCTTTACCAACTGAACTATCAGGGAAGCCCCACTGAATCATAATTGTGCCAGAAATATTGGCATCTTAGCACAAAACCCAGTATGTGTGGTCTCTGCCACCCTTTCAACTCCTCTAAGAGTGGATCAATATTAGGTGTAAGGACCTGACAAGTTGAAGGACAATGATCAGGTGATAGTGCTTGGGATGGCATCCGCCTGTCTGAGGGACTCATTCTTGCTTGGATCAAACAAGATCTGAAAAATTTTCTCTTTTCTATTATCTCTCTTCCTTCCAGGTAAGGCAAATTCATGCAAGCAGCCAGGGATACCAGAAACAATTTTGCTACCCTTTCCACTTCATTCTTCATTCTTCTTACACAGTACTTCCCTGCCAGGACTACCCTCCTAAGCAAGTAAGGTCTTGGGAAAATGTTCGCTCTCAAAGTTTACCTGTATTGGCTCGTTCCTATTGTATTGGGTATGTTCTGGAATTGCCTTTCTTTCCATTAGTAAATGATTAAGCCTCAGAAATGAGGGTGATCTTAGAATGAATGGAAATGGAAAATCTAGCCGGCTTTGATCCTAGTTTGTTCAGCATAGTTAATGAGAAAGATTGAGTCTTTGCTGTATTCTAGCCTCTCTTATTAAAGTTCTAATTCAAGATCTGGGACCAAATTGCCAACTAGTAATAAAATATTACCTTCACTTTACTTGTGCCGTGCATGTTTCTCCTTCAGGAAGAGGAGGATGGACAGCTAAACCAAGAAGGGATTTGGGTAATCTTAAGTCTTTTTTCCAACTATCATTCTTAATACCACTTCATATCACTTTTATGATTTCACCTAAGATTTTATTCTTTATAAGTTTTCAAACATAAGAGAAACATTATAGGTAGACATGACAGCTGCCAAATTACACTTGAATTAATAATTCATAAGTTTGAACACTAAGGGGAAAAAAACTATGTAAAAACAGAATTGCAACCTTTGGATAGAGAAGTCAGGTTCAGTAAAGCATTTACTTTTCCTTCTAAAACTTCACTAAAATGACTATAAAGGGAAATGTATTACCAGAAGAAGATAAACCATAAAATAAATATCCTTTATATAATATAAAAAGTTAAAGGGAAATCTCCCCAAACTAAAGGAAAAGAGTTTCCAGAATGAAGAAACCCCTTGTTTACTCTGTTCTATGTATAAACATAAGCTTTATGACTCATGTCATCATGAAATTCCCAAACATCATGAAAAAGGATAGAATTCTTAAGTTACCAAAGAGCAAAAAATAGATTCCCTACAAAAAAATCAGGACTCCGAATGACATGAAACTGCTCAACAGCAAGATGAGGTCCTAAAAGGCAGTATAAAAATGCCATCAAAATTCTGAAGGAAAATAATTTCCAGCCTAGAATTCTATAGCCAGCTAATTTTCAATCAAGTTAGAGAATAGGATGTAGACATTACGGAAGGCAACATCTCAAAAATTTTTTTGCTTCCCTCCATCCATTCTCAGTTAGTGGAGAATGTGCTGCATTCCTTCAAATAAAATAGAACAATAATAAAGAATGAGATTTATAATACAGGAAATGCAACATAGAGGAGAAGGTGGAGAATCCTCTGGATTAATATAAAGAGAAACCCCAGAATGACAGCTGAACCCCAAGCCTATAGAGAAACCAGGCTAGATTGGAGCAAGTCAGAAAAAACTCTTCTGGGGAAACAACTATAAAAACCTGATTTCTCTGACATCTTGAGATTTAGACATTTGGCAAAGAGTTAACTGTTAGATGAATAACTAGTGTACAGAAAAATAAACCACAAAAAAGAGGCAAAAAAATTACTTAAGGGAAAATAAAAGGAGAAATCAAGCAGTAATATAAACGTGTTTTGTTTTGTTTTGTTTTTTCCTTTTTCTGGCTGTGGTATGCGACTTAGTATCTTACTTCCTCAACCAGGATTGAACCTGTGCCCACTGCATTGGGAGCTTGCAGTTTTAACTATTGGGCTGCCAGGAAAAGTACCAATGCAAAGGAGACATAATCAGTGAAAAATGAAGAAGGTGATTGTCCTTGGGAGGAGGTAAATAGGGCAGGGAGATATGTACGATTTCCTTCTTTTAAAAAAACCCTTGTAGAGTTAGTTGACACTTTATGTGCTTGTATAACCAATAAAAACAAAAACAACATCTTAAAATGTAAACTAAAATATACTGCATATATTTCAGTAACCTGCAGTGTGGCTGTTCTGTCACATACTCAGAGCGTCTCCTCCCGTGTCCTCTCTGGAAACTCAAGTTTCTGCCAGCTCGAGTCATTCATAAAGGTTCACAGCGACTTCCAATGGCAGCTTATGGACTATGTCAAGCATATCAGGAGTCTTTAAAATGTGATCCTTATATTTATACGACAGATACCTTTGCTACAAAAACAACAAAATATTTCCATATATTTATAAATGCAGAAAATATTTTCAGAAAATACATAAAAGTTAGTAACAAAGTTGTCCCGCTTCCCTGATGGTTCAGTGGTAAAAATCCACCTGCCAATAAGGAGATGCAGGTTCAATCCCTGAGTTGGGTAGATTCCCCTGGAGGAGGACATAGCAACCACAACAGTTTTCTTTCCTGGAGAATCCCATGAACAGAGGAGCCTGGTGGGTTACAACAGTCCATGGGGTTGCAAAAAAGTCAGATGCAACTTAGCCACTAAACAGCAACAACAAAGTTGTCTCTTCCAGGAAGAGGAAATGAGTGTGCTGGGCACCAGGAAAGAAGAGACTTTTCACTGTGCATTATCGGCAACCAGGTATTCTTCAACAAGTTTCATGAATTGCTTTTCAAAAAAAAAAAAAGAAAAAAAAGAAAAAACACTAAAAATGCAAATAGAAGACAATTTTAAGTGTTAATCAAAAATAATTCATAGCTACATATGCAACTCTTCATCCATTTGGTAGGTGCATTGACAGCTATGTTGCTGAAAAAGCAGTACTGGGCTTGAAATAAGGAAATATCAATCTCAATCTTGACTTACTAGCGTGGCATTTGGGAGGGTGAGGGATTTAACCTCTCTTAACATGTAAAAAGTCTTTTCAAGTGTCAAAATCTCATTAAAAATGGAATGAATTAAAATAATAAATGATACTTAAAAACAATTAGCAAATGTTATCACACTTTAAAGGCATAAGTGCAGATTGAAGTTTAAATGTACAATGTGAAGCAAAAACAAGCTTTCATATATTCACTGGGCAAAGTTCTTGTTCTATATAATAGCTGCAAAATGCAGAAAAATACAACCAAACGTTCATAATCTTAAAGTTGCTACACACTAAAACTCCATAAATATTGTCAACCCCACTGGGCTTTTCATACCAAGGGTGCTAAAAGGAACCAGGACTGTCTATGAAAAATTCATAAAGCTAAGAGCATCTCCTTTCTTTCCTAATAACTTCAGCATCTCTAAATAACACATCTCTGTTAGGTAAACATTTCCAGTATTTTGTGTGAGAACTGTTTGCTGTTTGGCAGCCTCCAGAAGATTCATTTGCTCATAGATCACTCAGGAAGAGAATTTAATTTTGTCAGATCAATAAAACACTTTTATTGTGGATCATCCTCAGAGTATGTGAATATATTTGTCAGGTAGAATCATGAGGATTTAAATAAGATGATGTAAGGAAGAGGTTCAGCATCTTTGGTGCACAGTAAACATCATACAAATAGTGTCTGTTTAAATAGTATTTTCTGTCTATTGGAAAAGCCATGTTAAGGCTCCTGGATGACTGAAGCATTTTTCTTCCAAACCTGAAATATATAAATATACATAGAAAGAGGTGGGGAGGAAACAGGAGAGGGAAGGGAGGATTGGAGGATGGGAAGGGGGAGAAAGAGGGAAAGAGGAGGAGGGGGAGACAAGGGAAGTGGGGAGGTGAATGGGGGGGAACAAAGGGGAGGGGAGGGAGCATTGGGAAGGGGGGACAGAGGCGTGTGGGGGGAGGAGGGAGACAGTTTAGTGTGCATTATACATTTACTTGCATCAATTACTTTTTATTCAGGAGAATACCAAGGAAGGCCAAGGATAATTTTTCTGCACACAATTTTTGTTTTATGAACTGACTTTTGCACTGAACTTTTAACTATGATCCACCTGGTAACACACATCAGGTCAGGATATATCTAAGCAATTGTTATAAGAAGAAAGCTTTGGTTTTCTTTAGCAGCTTCATTAAAAGCATACCATGATTTTCCACCCTTTGCAACTCAATAATCAAGTGCATTTCTGCATCACTTTATGCGCTAGAAGGCAACTGAAGTAAATTAGAAGTGGTGCAAAAATCCTTAGGGTATGCGCGACAGTTGGAAACAGTTTGGCATTTAATTAAAAGTCGATTATGAGTTCTTAGAGCTTCGAAATTCAACTAATAATAATAATAATTGCAATCTAAAGTGGATGAGAAAGGCATGATAAACATCTCTGATATGATTAATCACTTGGTTGAGAGGCAATTTTTAAGATAGCGCTCTAAAATCAATTTTAAAAAATCTTCTCAGACATATACAGTCAGCCCCAATTTCCTTCTCACTGTCCTAGAAAATAAAGACATTGACATAATTTTACAATTGATTGCAATAAACCTTGGACAACTGTGGAGGCAACTGCAAGGATGGGGTCTCTGGGGCTTGGCTCCAGTGCCTGTAACTAGCTGCTCATGAAAGAAAAGCCCTGTCTCTGGAGGACTTACTGTCACCTTTCCTCAGTGCTAATATGACCTGGTCACACAGAGCTGTGCTTCCACTGAGATCCTGCCTCTCTCTCTCACTGACACTTGTCAACTCTCTCTCGCTGAGGCCCAGCCCTTGCAGTTCCAAGGTGACCATTCTGCAGTCTGTGCTTGTGTGGCAAGTTTTCTTTTCCACAGTCTTTCCCTTTCTTTCCACTCCTTTTGAAGTGACTTTCTGGAAACAGGACATCTGTATCTTTGTCCAGGGCAAAGAGGTGACTCTCTTGAAGGACACTGTTCTTTTTGTCACACATCACCATGTGCCCAATTCAGTTTCATTTTCAAGGCCCAACTCCTTTGCCACCACCTTTGTTTGACACTCCCAGGAAAACCAAATTCTCCCTCCTCTACTGCCCATAGTACTTTCCATGTTCCCCCGAGGGCAGTTCCCTTCTGTATTAGTTCCTTGTGGCTGCAATAAGAAATTGCCACAAACTGAGTGGTTTAAAACATCATTTAAGAGATAAATGCTTTGTCACACAGTTCTTAAGGGCAGAAGTCCAAAAGCTGTATCACCGGGTTAAAATCAAGGTGTCAGCACAGCCACACGCACTACAGATTTCTAAGACAGAATGCATTTCTTGAGTATTCCAGGCTGGGGCTGCCAGTGCTCCTGGGCTTGAAGCTGAATCTCTTTGGTCCCTGCCTCAGCGGCCACCTTGCCTCCTCCTGTTCGCTGTGCAATCTCCCTCTGCTTCTCCCTTATACACACGTGATTACATTTAGGCCCACAGGGATAATCCAATATCATCTCTCCCTCCCAAGATTCTTAACCTAGTCACATCTCAAAGTCTCGACCATTTAATCCTTCTTCAGAGGTTCTGGGGATTGGTTCAGTTCAGTTCAATCTCTCAGTCCTCTCTGATTCTTTGCAACCCCTTGGACTACAGCACACCAGGCTTCCCTGTCCATTACCAACTCCCAGAGTTTACTGAAATCCATGTCCATTGAGTCACTGATGCCATCCAACCATCTCATCCTGTATCATCCCCTTCTCCTCCTGCCCTCAATCTTTCCCAACACCAAGGTCTCTCCAAGTGAGTCAGTTCTTCGCATCAGGTGGCCAAAGTATTGGAGTTACAGCTTCAGCATCAGTCCTTCCAATGAACATTCAGGACTGATTTCCTTTAGGATGGACTGGTTGGATCTCCTTGCAATGCAAGGGACTCTCAAGAGTCTTCTCCAACACCACAATTGAAAAGCATCTATTCTTCGCCACTCAGCTTTCTTTATACTCCAACTCTCACATCTATACATGACTACTGGAAAAACAATAGCCTTGACTAGATAGACTTTTGTTGGCAAAGTAATGCCTCTGCTTTTAGCATGCTGTTTAGGTTGGTCATAACTTTTCTTCCAAGTTCTTCATAACTTTGCTTCCAAGGAAGCGTCCTTTTATTTCATGGCTGCAGTCAACATCTGCAGTGATTTTGGAGCCCCAGAAACTAAAGTCTGCCACTGTTTTCACTGTTTATCCATCTGTTTGCCATGAAGTGATGGGACCAGATGCCATGATCTTAGTTTTCTGAATGTTGAGCTTTAAGCCAACTTCTTCACTCTCTTCTTTCACTTTCATCAAGACGCTCTTTAGTTCTTCTTCAATTTCTGCCATAAGGGTGGTGTCATCTGCACACCTGAGGTTATTGCTATTTCCCCCAGCAATCTTGATTCCAGTTTGTGATTCATCCAGCCCAGCATTTCTAGTGATGTACTCTGCATAGAAGTTAAATAAGCAGGGTGACAATATACAGCCTTGACATACTCCTTTTCCTATTTGGAACCAGTCTGTTGTTCCATGTCCAGTTCTAACTGTTGTTTCCTGACCTGCATACAGGTTTCTCAAGAGGCAGGTCAGGTGTTCTGGTATTCCCATCTCTTTCAGAATTTTCCACCGTTTATTGTGATCCGCACAGTCAAAGGCTTTGGCATAGTCAGTAAAGCAGAAATAGATGTTTTTCTGGAACTCTCTTGGTTTTTCAGTGATCCAGAGGATGTTGGCAATTTGATCTCTGCTTCCTCTGCCTTTTCTAAAAGCAGCTTCAATATCTGGAAGTTCACGGTTCACGTATTGCTAAAGCCTGGCTTGGAGAATTTTGAGCATTACTAGCCTGTGAGATGAGTGCAATTGTGCGGTAGTTTGAGCATTCTTTGGGATTGCCTTTCTTTGGGATTGGAATGAAAACTGACCTTTTCCAGTCCTGTGGCCACTGCTGAGTTTTCCAAATTTGTTGGCATATTGAGTGCAGCACTTTCACAGCATCATCTTTCATGATTTGAAATAGCTCAACTGGAATTCCATCACCTCCACTAGCTTTGTTCGTAGTGATGCTTTCTAAGGCCCACTTGACTTCACATTCCAGGATGTCTGGCTCTAGGTGAGTGATCACACCATTGTGATTATCTGGGTCATGAGGACCTTTTTTGTACAGTTCTTTTGTGTATTCTTGCCACCTCTTTTTAATATCTTCTGCTTCTGTTAGGTCCATACCATTTCTGTCTTTTATCGAACCCATCTTTGTATGAAGTGTTTTCTAGGTATCTCTAATTTTCTTGATGAGAGCTCTAGTCTTTCCCATTCTATCATTTTCCTCTATTTCTTTGCATTGATCACTGAGGAAGGCTTTCTTATCTCTCCTTGCTCTTCTTTGGAACTCTGCATTCAAATGGGTATATCTTTCCTTTTCTCCTTTGTTTTTGGCTTCTCTTCTTTTCACAGCTATTTGTAAGGCCTCCTCAGACAGCCATTTTTGCTTTTTTGCATTTCTTTCTCTTGGGGATGATCTTGATCCCTATCTCCTGTACAATGTCATGAACCTCCATCCATAGTTCATCAGGCACTCTGTCTATCAGATCTAGTCCCTTAAATCTATTTCTGGGGATTAGGTCAGAGACAAATCTTTGGAGGCCATTATTTAGTCTACCACACCTTCTGTACCTATTTGGCAATAGTTCAGTCACTTGCTCAGAGACCTTACAAGAATTGGAAGCTACCTGAAGGAAAAATTACAGTCTAGTTATTCCAAAAATTCTAACACCTCATTCTGCACCTGATAGGGAGTAAAATCAGGGATGTCATCCAAAGTATTTAACAACCAGGTGATCTAGTGGTAAAGAACCTGTCTGCCAATGAAGGAGACATAGAGACAAGGTTCAATCCCTGGGTCACAAAGATCCCCTGGAAGAGGGCATGGCAACCCACTCCAGTATTCTTGCCTGGAGAATCCCACGAACAGAGGAGCCTGGCAGTTCACTGTCCATAGGGTGGCAAAGAGTCAGACACTGAAGCGACTTGGCACACAGTGAGGGTACCAACCAATCAGAACAATGGATGCTGGCTGCAGGACTGTGCCAGGGGTTTTAAGCCTTAGTTATGGGTCCCAGGGGAAGTGTGTGTGTTTGAATTGGGGTAGATGGTCCTGCAGGAGGAGCTGGGGATCCTGGGCCTGTGTTTGTGTGCTCAGCAGGTGTGGTGGTGTGTGTACTGGGACAGTATCGGCCTAAAGAAAATACATATCTGTTGAATGGATGGATAGATTAATGAATAAATAAGAGGTTAGTGGGGTTATTCTCATATAAACAGCTTATGGGGAGAGATATTTTGGAATAAAAGACCTTATAATTGCCCTTTAGACAGCACCCTGAGGGGGCTGCTTCCTTAACCTGCAGATCACATGGCAGTCCACCTGGAGGAGTGTTCATCCTCTGAATTTATGGGGCCACCTAGTCCTTTCTGTCTGGCCAGACCTAACATCCATACCTATGACCCCAGGAGGGGATCCTACAAGAAGGAGCAGAAGGACCAATACAACTTCATCCAGCTGCCACTGGAAAACCACTTGACATGCATTATTGTGGTGTAGGATTCGGGAGATTAGCACAAAGACAAGTGATTGCTCTCCCAGGCATGGCTAAAGGAAATGAGGGTCAGTGAATGACAGTCTCATACAAATAAGTTGTGCATCTATGGATGGACAAGGTGACTGCAAATGCTCAGGAAGTAGAATGAAAGGCCTAAACCTAACCAACCAACCAACCAACCACACAGAATCAAAAACACCCAAATCCTCAAGGTAGCTTTGTCAGAATTCAAGCAGTGAACAAAGACATTTAGCAATTCTTCAAATGCTTTGACATATAAGAACTGTTTTGGTTGTTTTCTCTCTCTTTTTTTTTTAATGCCCAAAGTCAGAGTACAAATTTAACCAGAATTGACAGCTTCATTCTGATGAAAGGAGGACTCTTAAGATGCAAATGTCATTCCAGGCAGGAAGAGCAAGCATTTGGCTGTTACCAGAAAACCTTGTTGTAATTCAGTCTCTCCCCAAACATTCACTGAGTTGAAAATGTTAATTCCATAAACATACAGAACTTGAGTCCTATCTCTTGATACTGCTTCTATTGCCACCAGGTCATTACTTCTGTCCTACACTCTCTGAATGATCTACTCACTGGTCCTCAGACTCATCTGGTTCCAGTCCATCCCACCCCACACTGAAAACAGTTCCTTTTAAGAGCAACTTCAAGCAACCAGGCATCAATCAGTTCAAAGACCTCCAGGGATTCCTCTCTGTGAGTCAATGAAGCACGAATCTCTCAACTGGGTATTTAAAGCCATCCTTGCTGAAGACTCTATGCTTTCTCTCTGTCACATTTTTTTTCCCTAGTTCTGGAAGTGGTCTTGTCAGCTGAAAGAAAGCCTAACCATCTTTTAACCTCCAGATAAATTATCCCCTCCTTCAATAAGTGTTCACTGGGACTTCTTTCTTTATTCTCAGCCCCTGAATGGAAACTCTCCTTTGCCTAAATACCTATAGCATCTTGTTTTTATTTCAACCACTGAACTTAATCTTGCTCTCCTTCCTACTATACTAGTTTATTTTTTACCAACCCCTTCTCTCCTAGACTATGATCTTCTTGAGAATCAAAGACGTGTTGTTGTTTTGCTCTTTCACCCCCTCCCACCCACTTACATACCGCCACCATAGCCCTGCTCTCCACACAGACACTTCCATGATCAGACCTCGTGTTCATGAGACAAGCTGAATTACTTAATACAGTAAGTCCCCTACATACAAGTAAGTTCCATCCCAAGACTACATTCATAAGTCCAACAGAGTTAGCCTAGAGACCCAACTAACCCAATTGGTGATACAGTGCTGTACTGTAATAGGTTTATAATACTTTTCACACACAAAAAATACAAAAATACAAAAAAAAAATACAGCAAACACAAACAAAAAATAAGCATTCTTAATATTACAGTACAGAACCTTGAAAAGTACAGTAGTACAGTACAACAGCTGACATTCAGGGGTTGGCATCAAGCGAACAAGCAAGAAGTTACTGAGTGGAGAAGGAGAGAGTAAAGCTGAAGGATTTTCAGCAATAGGAGACCGAGGGCAAGCTGCAACTTCATTCATGCCTGTTGCTGATGGAATGCACGTTTGCATCTTTGAAAGTTTGCAACTTGAAGAAGGTTTGTACGTAGCGGACTTACTGGCCTGGCTGAAAATAGGCCCTCAGACAATGGAGCACCACAGAGCTACTCAGTTTTACACCTCAAAGTCTCGCGGGTAGGAGCTTTATCTAGTTTACCCATCCTTGAAAGTGAAAGTGAAGTCGCTCCATCCTGTACGACTCTTTGCGACCCCATGGACTGTAGCCCATGAGGCTCCTCCATGCATGGAAATTTCCAGACACGAATCCTGGAGTGGGTTGCCTTTTCCTTCTCCAGGGGATCTTCTCCACCCAGGGATCGAACCCAGGTCTCCGGCATTGCAAACAGACGCTTTTACCATCTGAGCCCTTGACGTCTGGCACATGGTGGGCATCCCATCAAAGTGTGCTGAGTAAAGGAACGAATCAGTGAGTGAAGGAATGAAGGTAAGATGAATAGGTAAATATGGAAACATGGAGATGGAGAGGTATCAGAAAAGAGCCCCAGGAAAGAAAGGGATACAAAGGATACATCCATGAAAAGTTAATGTCCTCTGCATCCCAGTTTTTTTTATGGTCCCTCCCCTGCTTACCCTGGAGCTGTTGGGGAAATGTCCAATGCTCTGCCAAAGGAAATGAGCCTGCTGGTTGGAGTTTATATAAAATATCTGGATGGAATTGTTTCAGTGCAGTCAGCCTGCTGTGTCTGCAAAGAGCCGTGGCCTGGAGGGTTCGGAATCCCACAGATGCTGCAAATGGTGCTCCGGCTCACGCTGCAGCCCCTGCTCAGTGTCAGGCCATTCTAGCTTAGCTTGAGGTTCAAAGCTGGGCAGCCACAGTGATGTACAGCAGGGACAGAGGGACAAGGAAATCAACCCTTGTGGCCCCAATTAAATTGGGGGCACCCCAAGTTGTCCAGGTTCACAGTTTGTAGAAGATCAGATGAACAAACTTGCAGCAGGAAGGAATAGGATCACTGAGGAATGAAAACTGTGAAGGTTAATTTGTTCTGCCTGTTACAGGGGATAATTAAGCTGGCACATTTCACACTGTTACATTTGGATCAAGTAGCTTCTGATTATACACTTAAAAAAAAAAATCCAAGTAGCCACAGGACAATTTCCAAACTGAAACTGTGACTGCACGCTGGGAACCCCTGAACTACTAATCAACGACTAATGAATTTGGGTATCACTCAGTCATCTTCACAAAGTCTCTACAAGAGAGGACGGAAGAGGCCTATTGTCCATTTAGCCACAGAACAGCTGAGGAATGAGCAACATGTTGGTTTATCCACTGGCAACTCTTGTGTATGACTGCCAAGGGCGTGAACTTAGCGAGTCATTCATTCAGTAAAGATCAATTCCCTATGGCATCAGACCCTTTGGTTGGCACTGAAGATATGTCTGAATAAAACAGGCAACATGTTTACCTTTAAGTTACCTATATACCATTGGGTTAAACATATAAAATCCAAATAAGTAAATAAATGTATATAATAATAAACTTAGTAGACAAAAATAAGGCATGAAAGAGAGTGATGGAGAAGGTTTTTCAGTATTAGTTATTAATAGATTAATTTTGATAAATGTGGGAAATCAAGGCATAACATAGGCAGTATGTAACAGTCAGGGAGTAGAATAGACAAATGATAATTTGAGAGTGAAGGGGTGTGAGATGACTACAGGTTGCAATATTCAATGAGAGTCTCCATCTCAATGACAGAAGTGGGCCTTGAACTCATTTTTGAATTAAGGATGGCATAAGGAAATGGCAACCCACTCCAGTATTCTTGCCTGGAAAATCCCATGGACTGAGGAGGCTACAGTCCATGGGGTCACAAAGAGTCGGACATGATTGAGCTACTTCACTTTAATGACTTAGAGGCTGGAGAACAGAAAGTATTATATAGACAGTAAGTAATAAAACTTGCACAGTACAAACTTTGGGAGGCTAAAAGAAATGAATCCTTTCAACAAGCTGAACTCTGTGGAAACTGTTCTTGGGAGGTTTACTTTAACATACACATGCACAAGTGCATAAACACACCCACAACACAGGCTAATGTTACATGATGCTAAATCAGTGGTTAAGATACTGATGTGAATAAAAATGGGATTAATAAACTAGCGAATTATATTCTTAATTAAGGTCAGTTCAGTGGCAATGACTAGAAGAGTTCCTCCAGGTAGAATTCTGTGTGATGAACTTCCTTGGAGAAACTCTTCTAGACATTGTCCCATCCCAGAGCTTCAGGGTATGCCCTGGGTCTTTCAGCAGCCTCAGGCTCCAGGGCATTGACGGAGGCTACTGGACACTGACAGCATCATGTCTCAAAGCTGTTTATATTCCTTGAGAAGAAATTGGGTGAATTGTTTCTTCTTGTATACATTTTGCATACAGTGGCTATTTCATATACAAGTAAAAAAGTGAAGTCGCTCAGTCGTGTCTGACTCTTTTGGACCCCATGGGCTGTAGCCTACCAGGTTCCTCCCTTCATGGGATTTTCCAGGCAAGAGTACTGGAGTGGGTTGCCATTTCCTTCTCTAGGGGATCTTCCCAATCCGGGGATTGAACCCAGGTCTCCTGCATTGTAGGCAGACACGTTACCGTCTGAGGCACAGGGAAATCCTCAATTTCATATCTACTTACCTTATAAGCAACACAGCTCTTAAGGAGTTGATAGAAGGAACTTGAGACATTTCTATAATGTATAAAATTTCTATAATGTTTCTTTTAATTTTGAGTACATTTAGGTATGATCTATCTCTCCAGTCTTATAAGCAAATAAAAAAATCTAAGAGAAGAAGGTGTTTCTTATATAGAATGAGCTCCTGAAAATTTGGGAATCATATGCCAAGTAACTACCATTTGTGTACTTCTAACAGCTCGTTTCCAACAGTGGCTTCCCAGTGAACCGTGCATCCTGGAGTTCGTGCCCTGTGTGGTCCTCTTTCTACAAATCTCACCTGGTTCCCAATATAATGAGGGAAAAGTGATACTGAGGTGAATTCAGAAGAAGCCTTGCAGTCCTTGCCTCTGTTTCTTGGAACATCATTCTGCTGGGAGTCAGCCCCCCGCATAAGTCATTACTTTGAGATCCTCCACTGAGAGCAAGCCCAGGTTAGCTACAAGGAGAAGCAGTGGGGAGAAAGAGATCAGTCCAGCCTCAGCTACTCTGCTCTAGCCGTCCCAGCCTGGCTGCTACACAGCCTAGTCCTAGTCTAGAAGCCATCTTGATCATCTTGCCCAGGGCTATATTTAGATGTCTCAAGCCACAGTCAAGATTTAACTGTACCCATTTGAGAGACTCTTGGTGAAAATCACTCAGCTGAGTCTAGTCCACCTACCAAATAATAAAATGTAAAGGTAGTTTGCACAGGGGCCCCCAGCCTCTGGAATCAAACATCTGATGACCTGAGGTAGACCTGATGTCACCCCAGATTCATGTGTTGAGTCCTCAATGTGGTTGTATTTGGACATGGAACTTTGGGGTGGTAATTAGGACATGAGGGTGGAATTCTCATGAATGGAAATGGTGCCCTTGTAAGATCCTGTTCATGATGCCAATTGTCTTGCTGATCCTGCTCACAGTGCCGACAGTCTCACTGTATCTCACTGTGTCTGTGTGCACTGAGCCCAGTGTAGGCAAGGCAAAAGCGGAGAAGCTGGGAGAAGACTCCAGGAGCCGTGGGAACTGCAGACACGCTTACTCTCTCCTGGCTGAAATGGTGGTCATAACACAGTCACAACACAGCCTCTCCCCTGGCTGAGGCAGCAGCCATAACACAACCTCATATAACATAACCATGATATCACTCCACGTAGCCCTGGTGCAGAAGCAGCCAGGACTTGCATGGTGAAGTACATACAGGCGTACCGCACAAACTAGCCTGTGACCAAGCAATTACCTTGTGACATGCATGTGCAGTGCTGTATGTGATCTCAGCTGTTAGATAACTGTGCAGCCTCATTGCTTACAGGACATGGGGTGAGAGGGTATGAGAGTGTGGGGCAGGAGAGCCTGACTGGTGTCATCTTGTTAACTTCCCAACAGAGATCTCTCTCTCTCTCTCTCTCTCTCACACACACACACACACACACACACACACACGAGAGGACACAGCAATAAGGCCTTCAAACCAGGAAGAGGCCCCTCACCAGGAACTGATTTGGTATACTCCTTGACCTTGAACTTCACAACCAGCTGAATAGTGAGAGATAAATTTCTGTTGTTTAAGCCATCTAGGTAGGCTATAGTACTTTCATTATAGCAGCAGGAATTAACTAACACACTATTCATTTTAAATATTGGAAATTGGGCCTCAAAATAATAGCTAAAACCTAGAAATTCCCCCAAATGTTTAACCGTAGTAGAATGGGAGAATAAATTGTACTGTACACAAATAATACAGTACTGCATATGACAATAAATAATCTATAGTGCAATCCAAAAATTGTTTCATTAACATAATATGAATGAAAAAACAGAGATCAAAGGCTACATAGTATGCATTCTGCAGCTTGAAAACGAGCAAAATGAATCAATTGTGTTTAAAGTCAACATAGCCTTTAACCTTGTGGGGAGGGAGTGGTTATTGACTAGAACAAGCCATGGGAAAGTGGATCTTATGTATGGATGGTTTTGTTGTGTGATCTTGATGCCTTTCACTTTTACAAAGTTATGTAAAGTCTGTGAAAATTAGTTGTGAATGTTAAGTATATTTTATATATGTACATATGTGTGTATTATACTTTAATAAAAGTTTAAACTGAAAAAGGCAGGGTAAATGAATTGTCTGAGTGTCCTCAGTAAGAATCAAAGTATATTTTCAAGTTTTGTTTCTCTGACTTCAAATACTGAGCATTTTTATTTCTGGGAGCGTCCACCCAAGCTGTCAGTAAACTGTACATAGTATGTGTATAAATCTATAAATATGCTCCAACAAATAGGTCCCAATGATCCTCCATTGTCCAAAAGTAATAACTAATATTTATTGAGAGCTAATGATCCAAGCATTATCTAGTGCTTTGCACGCACTGACTCATTTAAAACGTATAAGAATACTATGAGGCAGTTATCACCATCCTCATGCTCATCATCACCATCCTTACCCATATCTCAGATGAGGAAACTAAGGCCCAGAAGTGTTAGACAAATGGACAAATAGCTCACAACAGATCTAAGATGGGCCCCAGGAAATCTGAGCCAAGGTCCCCTCCTCCTCTCTACACTGTTTTGCTAGTGCTGAGAATGGTCATCTGTATGCCAGCCACGGGACCATCTCCTCTCAAACCTAGTACACGCACATGCATAGCTCTGGGCAGTATGTACCAGGTGTTTCAATATACTCCATCATTTTGGATCTCATCGTAAAGAATCCTGTTGTGCAGCACTCTTCCACCATTTATTCATTCAAGAATTCACTCATTCATTCATTTAGTTTTCTGGGTTTTAGCAAGTGTGATCCCAGGTCTCCATCTCACAATGTTATACATCTGCTCACGCTCTCTCTGTGGTGTCTCCAACCAGCACAGACCCTTCTTTAAGTCCATACAAAGCACTATATATTCAGTTGCATTTTATTGTTCCTTACAACAAGTCCTTAAGGAAAAAGTCATTATTATTGACTTCTCCTTACAGATAAGAGAGAATTCAATTTTTACATTTTTGGTCAGACTTCATCAAATTATCACTTGGAAAAGTTTCTCCCCTACAGGGAAGCAGCCAGCACAAGAAGGAGATCTCAGCCCATTCCATGCAGTTTTGGTACACTGGTTTATTTCCATTAACCTTGGAAGTGTCATAAGTAATTTATTGATAAAGTACCAAAGTTTGCAAGCAATTTACCATTAAAAATAAATGTGCTTGGCTTCAAAGCTATCTCTATGAGAAATCAGCTCATCCTTGCATCTCTGTTTTCTTCAGTAGAAGTGTAAGGACCAGCACCACAGCTTTGAGCATTGCTCCAACAAAAAAATCTCTGTGTTGAAGCCCAGAGGAAGTTAGTGTCAAGAATGGTGACTTGTCCAAGGCCACACAGGGTCATAATCAGTAATAGAGGTAGATCCTAATTCCCTAGTCTAGGGATATCATTATTATTTTTTAGCTCTATGACAACCTGTCACCCTTTCCTACCGAAGATGCACCTTTTAGAGTCATAGTCAGAAACCTGGTTTTAACAGCATGGGACCAGGACTAAACTGGGCCAGGACGGGTCCACCTATATTTTTTGGCCACATTTTCAGAAAGGCTTCTCATAATACAACACCAACAATTACTGCCAAGGTCTTCCTTCCAGGAACTCCCAAGCTCTAAGATGCTAACCTTCATCCAATATAATACATTCCTGTCTAACTGTTGTTCACCATTTCAAAGCAAACATCTCTGGGAAAAAAGACTGGCCTATAACTTGTCAAAATGTCTTGCAAGCATTTCTAGGCATTAAAAAAAAAAAAAAAAAAAAGTGTTGCTGTCAATTTCATGCAAATAAGCATAAGTTGAAAGTGTAGCGTCAAATAGCTGAGCCCTGAAGGGTTTGAGGCAAAATCAGAAGGAGAAGTCAAGGAGATTTTTCATGGACCTCGGCTCATTTACATTCTGCTAATTTACTGAGACAAAGTGAAGCCTGATAGCTAATGAGATGGTTTGTGTTGCTGAACCATATTTTGTGTAAATGAAAACCTGCCACTCTGTTTATTGAGAAAAATATGCTTCCAAAGACAGAATTATTTAGTATTAGATGCTTAAATTTCTACATTTAAAAGTGTAAAACTGAACATAAAACATCTTAATTAAATTAGTCTCTCTGCAAAGGACTGAGCTGTGGCTTTCGGCCCCAGAAGGCCTGGTATTGAATTTAATACCTCTTGCAGAATTGAAGTCTCTGTAACACCACACTTTGTGAGTTTGGTTGCAAATGTGAATTATTTGTGCAGAAGGCCTACAGAATGCTGTTATAGCTTGAAGAGTTTTAGATCTACAATGAGCAAAGGACTAGAACAGATTAAGATTCCCTGCAGTCAGACGCTAGCGCTTGGAACTCAGACACAGGGAGATGGTTGGGAGGCGGAGATGGGAGGTATTTTTTATATCCTTTATCTTTCTGACCATGTGACAGGTATAAACAGAGACTTCTGAACTGATTGGCATGTTTATGCAAACACAGTAATCTCTGGGACAAATCAGTGAAGAGATTTTAGTTTTGTTTTTTTCTCCAAATAAATATAAAAAACAGAGGAAATGCTGATAAAACAGCCTTGATAGCTTGCCTCCAAATTTAAAAGCAAGACACTTTGCCTGGTATACGCTCTTTGGGTTTGGGAAGCACTTTGGAGAAGGTAATTGAATTGTTACTTATAATGGGCTGGGACCACACATGTTCACTTATTCTGGCCCATTATTCTGCAAACATGTCCATGAGCACCCTGTCTAATGTCTGTATCTGACTTTCAGAATCTACACCAGGAGCCTTATTCAGAGGCAGATTGCAAAAAAATTATACCGCAGAAGCCCTAGTCTAAAGTGTTCTGGTCTGTAATTGTATGAAATTGAAGTGGGCAGACAGAGGACTCAGGAGCTGTATGTGTAACATGTAACTGAATTGTGCTTCTGTGAGTAATTGATATGGAAGCAGTCGAGGGTTTAGCTGGGACAGTGGGGTTTCTGGCCCCAGCAGCAGGCTCTGGGAGTGCCTTCGTAATGGCTTTATCCTCTACCCATGTTCAGAGCTCAGTATATCAGATATTTATAAGTCAAGGCTGCCTGTGTTGGGGGCATGTAAAAATAGCATCTATTGAGTACTACCCATGGGTCAGACACTGCTAAGAGCTTTGCATATATAAACTTCTTCAATCCTTACTTCAACCTTCTGTGATGCATATTCTTGTTACTATCCCTAAGACAAAACAAAGTTAGAAAGGTTAAATAATTTGTCTAGTGTGACAGAGCTGTTAAGTGGCAAAGACAGGATTTGACCCACACTGTCAGACCCCAGAACCTTTGGAGTGCTATACACAGAATGCCACCCCCAAGCATGCACACCCAGGTGAAGAGAGAAGGGTTAGCCTCTAGAGATCAGGTTGCCTCCCCTGGAGGTCACAACCCAAGATGCATACAAGGGTGGAATCAAGGAACAGATCCCAAAAGCCAGGTTTCAAGAAATGAATTTAAATGCTTGATGCAATAACATCTTGCTTGATCACACTATTTTTCAAAGTTGGCTACCATTGGTAGAAAAATCCCTGACCCACACAAGGAAGATATTTCACACGTTTTAGGAGCAGTTGGGGAAAGTGATCACTGCTCCCTCTTATCTTCCTCTTCTCCAGTACACAAATGGTCAGCTCTCACAGGCAGGAAGATAAATGCTGGATAGCATCAGGCCATGATCCTGGCCCTTTAGGAAGCTTAGGGGGACATATCAATACCTCTTTCTGAGGTGAGAAGACTGAGTTCCCCACCTTTTACGATGTATAGTCGTTTTGTTTCTTGGCTGCCCATTTGATATATTCAAGCTCCCTGAGCTGGTTTGAATTTCGTTTGATTGTTTAGTGTTTTATAGGGTATTTTATTTAGAGATAATGTCACCGATGATTTATTATCCAAAATACCGTCCATGTCTATGAGCTGAGATTCAATTTTCCTGGCTTTTGTATCTGTCATACTCGCTGGTCTCCAAACTCAATTGCTCATCCTTTCTTTTGAATTATGAAGCTAGTTGATTCCATGTTCAGTGCTCATTTCATCATTTTTATCCCCATACTTTTCTCATTTATACTCAAGAAGACAGTATTTTGCATATTTGGAAGTTGCACTAGGCCGTGAATTCCCTTTCCTTAATTCTTGGTTGGTATTTCTATTACAGGTCTCCTCACATAGAGTTTAACTTCCCAACTTTTTACATACTAGACAGTAAACACATCAAGGGCAGGAATTTTATTTTATTCATTTTTGTATCTTTCAGCATCTATTACTGTAAGAATAAATAAACAGTAATTGGTTAAAAGATGAAAGGTTTTTAAATCAATTTAAAAATTTAGTATTAAACTAATCTGTTATTCTTTGCCCTTTCCTGTTAAGTTTGAAATGTATATTCTAAGTCGTTCTCATATTTATGAGCACAAAAAGCATGACAATATTTCTTGTAAATGAGAAAGCAGGATTAAAAGTCACCAAATTTGGACACAGTCCCGCCTAATTTATAAAACTCTACAGCTACTGCAGCCCACACTGACCTTTCCCAGAATTCTTATTGTACTTAGAGACAGTACCAGCCAATTTAGCACAGAATTCTTCTTCAGTTATTTACTTTTTTTTTTTTTTTTTTGACCTGTGCTACTTTTGCCTTCTGAACTAGACCATAAACTCACAGCAAATATCCCAGAAATACCTGGTGAATAAACAGTAGGGTGACAAATTCTTCCTACTTTTAGCACTGGAAGTCCTCTGTTCCAGGAAACCCTTTAGTTTCACACAGACTAGGACAGTTGATCACCCTGAGTGGATGGGTTGTTCAGTTGATTAAATGACTGATTTTACAAGTTCTTTTGATCACTGACTATTAAGTGTCTAGTAATACCCATATCAGCCTAGTCTTCCTTCTATTGCCGGGCACGTGAGTATAAGAAACACTGACAAGCATACAGGCATATAATATAACACTGATATTTGGTGGGCTTTTTACTGAGTTAACACATACATTTTGTATTATTTTTAGCTATATATGATCTGTGGGCTTCCTTAGTAGCTCAGTGGTAAACAATCCATCTCCCAATACAGGGTCTGGAAGATCTCCTGGAGAAGGAAATAGCAACCCACTCCAGTATTCTTGCCTGGAAAACCCCATGGACAGAGGAACCTGACAGGCTACAGTCCATGTGTTTCCAAAGAGTCAGACACAACCAAGTGACTAAACAACAACACACATGATCTGCAGGTTTGTGTCAGGTTTAGTCAGATTTGGCCTGTACTAAGGCATTCTTGGGCTTCCCTGGTGGCTCAGAGGTTTAAGCGTCTGCCCGCAATGCGGGAGACCCAGGTTTGATCCCTGGGTCGGGAAGATCCCCTGGAGAAGGAAATGGCAACCCACTCTAGTATTCTTGCCTGGAGAATTCCACGGAGGGAGGAGCCCGGTAGGCTACAGTCCACAGGGCTGCAAAGAGTGAGATACGACTGAGCTACTTCACACACAAGGCATTCTTACTAATATGAAACCTAAGGAATCATCTCAGAGAAGGCAATGGCACCCCACTCCAGTACTCTTGCCTGGAAAATCCCATGGGGATTTTCCTGGTGGGCTGCAGTCCATGGGGTCCCTGGGAGTCGGACACGACTGAGCAACTTCACTTTCACTTTTCACTTTCATTCATTGGAGGTGGAGATGGCAACTCACTCCAGGATTCTTGCCTGAAGAATCCCAGGGACAGGGGACCCTGGTGGGCTGCCATCTGTGGGGTCGCACAGAGTCGGACACTACTGAAGCGACTGAGCAGCAGCAGCAGCAGCAAGGAATCATCTGATCAAACTTTGATCATGTGAAGCCTAGCAAGATGAAGTGAACTGAGCAAAGTCTCCACAAAATTGTAAGAAGGGTTTAAGTACATCTCAGGCACATCCTTCCTTGCTCTCCAGTCTCCAGCACCAACCCGAACCCATAGTGTGGGTTTTGGGGAAAAATCCAAATTTCATTACACAATTTGTATTTTATTGAACATCTTTTTGCACATTTTGATGAGATCTAGGTAAGTTGAATAACTCTCTTGAGATGAATATAATCTGCAGTAGGTCAAATTTCTTCTAAGACTGCCTACTCAAAACTATATTTTCTGTTCAAAAGACAAAGAAGTAATTTCTGGCAGCTGCCATTTACCTGTAAGGAGCAAGCATTATCCTTTCAGGACTATATCTTTCTACTAAAGCATACTATTAGATAATGCCTGAATTCCCTCCTGCCTGGTGAGTCACGGGAACTGATGAGTGCACTAGACTAGTATTCCTCACAGTGATAAATGATCACCTGCATCAGAATTACCAGGAGTATTGTGGGGAGAGAGAAAATGAGCCAAGATGGCATGCCCAGGCTCTGTCACCCCATGTTTTGTAAATCAGGACTATGGAACAGCTGAGATCGCTCATAGCACGGCACATGCATGTGGTACTTGCTTGCTCATGGGTTACTGTGTGTGGTACACCTGTATAGGTTCCACCTAAGAAAGGGGTGGCATTGCTGCTGCAACTCAGCTGTGTCTGTCGGCTCAGCCATGAGAGGAGAAAATACAACGTGACTCCTGTTACAGCTGCTGCATCCGCCAGGAGAGAACACTGCTAGGCTGCTGCGTCAGCCAGGAGAGAGGTTGTGCAGGGTTGGGGTATGCCAGCCAGGAAGGAATAAACCTGTCTGCAGTGTCTATAGCTCCCGAGTCTCCTTCCAGGCTCGTAGCTTGCACCTTGCCTACCCTGGTTCAGCCAACAGGATGATCAGCAAAACAACTGGCATAGTCGGCAGGATACACAGTGGGGAAGGAGAGCATGAGACGCCACTGGATGGAGGAAGCCAGTGACCACCATATAGCATGTGGTACCATATGGCCACGATTCTCTTGGCGTGGCTTCCAGTGAAACACTGGGAGGTGGTGGATGGACCGAATAACTTTGAAAAGGCATTACAGGTGACGAGCTCCCATTCACCCAACAAGGCGGCAGAGACTGCCGCTGGCACCATGAGGTAGATTTTCCTGACTGCCCTGAAGGTGATTACTGATAGTACTCTGTGTGATGCCACACCAGTTGCAACATGCAGAGATGCTTGGAAGAACTAAGGCAACATATATTGGCATTAGAGCAAGAACCCCATGCCCCTGAAGAATCCGGCATCTCTGACCGGAGGTGGTAAGTGACGGTGATGATGAATGTTGAGACTGCGGGTTCCCGCTTGTTAGCGAGGCCCACTGTACAGCAGAGATGAAGCATGAGCAGAGGATGGCCCGGGGCGGGGCATCCTCAAGGGGCCCCCAGTGTGACATATTGACCATATACTCAAGTGGAGTTGGTTGACTTGGGTAAGCAGTTTGGGCAAACGCATGGGGAACCCTTGGCAGCGTGGCTTTTGTGACTTTGGGACACAGGAGTGGGCGGACCCGGCACCTCTGGGAGGCTTGGCAGGTCCTTACTGAGAGAAGTAGAGGGGAAGCATGGGAGACGCCATTTTGAAAATGTGAAGACCTAGAAGCCGGCAGGGATCCCATCCGGGTCATGCGGATGCAAATACGCGCTGATTTGTACAGAGGTATACTGTAAAGCTGTGTCCTATCTAGGAAATTGTCCTTTAAAGGCTGTGTCCTATGATGCAGAGTGTACGGTAGAAGCTGTGTCCTATGATACGGATTTAGAACGGTGTGCTGAAAAGGCTGTGTCCTGTGATGTGCTACTGACCCCTGATTCTCTTGCAGATTTAGAACAGTGTGAAAGCACTTGCAATCTTGTGGGTGGGCTGCGAATGCCGCAAAAATCCCCTCGTTGGAGAGGTGGGCCTGGCGCCTGTAGGGGGTTTTTGCAGGTCCTTAATATAAAGCCCTGCAGGGGTGGATTTGACCCTGTGGAGGCTTTTCTGCAGTCTCACAAGGACAGGCAGTGGACTGGACTTGGTCAAAGCATATGAAGGCACTCCACAAGCAGTGGGCGGCCCGTAGAAGGGCAGGACTGCAACGGTGAGTTCCCGGAGCTACTTGGTGTTGGGTTTGGCTATGTGTTCGGGATGTGGCGGTTTGCTCTTGTAGCTACTGCTGTTGCAATATGTAAATCCAAGGGTCAGTGTTATCACAGATGGACTGCGCATAGAATGTGAGGTGAGAGACCCTGAAGGGGTGGAGTGTGGGGAGAGCAAATTAGCCAAGATGGCATGTTCAGGCTCCCTCGCCCCACACTGTGTAAATAATGACTATGTAACAGCTGCGATGATTTATAGCACTGCACGTGCACGTCACGAGGTACTCGCTCGTCATGGGTTACTGGATGCGGTACACATATATGAGCCCCACCTACAAAAGCGGCAGCATTTCTGCTGCATCATGGCTGTGCCCATCCGGTCAGCCACTAAAGGAGAGAATAGAACGTGTCTACTGCTACAGCTGCTGCGTCAGCCAGGAGAGACAGTGTGTTGTGCTAGCTTATGTTACGGCTGCCAAGCCAGCCAGGAGAGAATAAACGTGTTTACAATTCCTACCACTCTTGGAGTCTCCTTGCAGCCTCTTAGCTGACACCTTGCCTGGGTTCAGTGAACAGTGTGAACAGGATGGTCAGCGATACAGGTATTTATTAAAAATGCCCACCTAGAGCTCAGGAATGTGAATCTCATAATTATATAAGATTTATATTAAATTTTGAAAGTAATATTATAGATTTGAAATTAAACTTAAGGTTTTTTTAATGCTCCCATAATTTCAGACAGACTATTGGAAATAAAAATTCATACTTAAATAATAAATAATTTATTTATCCCAGTATTCAGATAGACTTGACTTTGATAATTGCTAACACATCCAAATAGGAAAAGGAGTACATCAAGGTTGTATATTGTCACCCTGCTTATTTAACTTATATGCACAGTACATCATGAGAAATGCTGGGCTGGAAGAAGCACAAGCTGGAATCAAGATTGCCAAGAGAAATAACAATAACCTCAGATATGCAGATGACACCACCCTTATGGCAGAAAGTGAAGAGGAACTAAAAAGCCTCTTGATGAAAGTGAAAGAGGAGAGTGAAAAAGTTGGCTTAAAGTTCAACATTCAGAAAACTAAGATCATGGCATCTGGTCCCATCACTGCATGGGAAATAGATGGGGAAACAGTGGAACAGTGGCAGACTTTTCTTTTTTTGGGGGGTGCTCCAAAATCACTGTAGATGGTGATTGCAGCCATGAAATTAAAAGACGCTTACTCCTTGGAAGGAAAGTTATGACCAACCTAGACAGCATATGAAAAAGCAGAGACATTACTTTGCCAACAAAGGTCCTTTTAGTCAAGGCTATGGTTTTTCCAGTAGTCATGTATGGATGTGAAAGTTGGACTGTGAAGAAAGCTGAGAGCCAAAGAATTGATGCTTTTGAACTGTGGTGTTGGAGAAGACTCTTGAGAGTCCCTTGGACTGCAAGGAGACCCAACCAGTCCATCCTAAAGGAGGTCAGTCCTGGGTGTTCACTGGAAGGACTGATGCTGAAGCTGAAACTCCAATACTTTGGCCACCTCATGCAAAGAGTTGACTCATTGGAAAAGACCCTGATACTGGGAGGGATTGGGGGCAGGAAAAGAAGGGGATGACAGGATGAGATGTCTGGATGGCATCACCGACTCGATGGGCATGAGTTTGAGTAAACTCTGGGAGTTGGTGATGGACAGAGAGGCCTGGAGTGCTGCGATTCATGGGGTCGCAAAGAGTCAGACATGACTGAGCAACTGAACTGAACAACCCAGCAATCCCGCAGCTGGGCATACACACTGAGGAAACCAGAATTGAAAGAGACACATGTACCCCAGTGTTCACTACAGCACTGTTTACAATAGCTCAGACATGGAAGCAACCTAGATATCTATTGGCAGATGAATGGATAAGGAACTTGTGGTACATATACACAATGGAATATTGCTCAACTATTAAAAAAAGAACACATTTGAGTCAGTTCTAATGAGGTGAGTGAAACTGGACCCTATTACACAGAGTGAAGTAAGCCAGAAAGAGAAACACCAATAAAATATATTAACACATATATATGGAATTTAGAAAGACAGTAACGATGACCCTATATGCAAGACAGCAAAAGAGACACAGATCTAAAGAACAAATTCTTGCACTATGTGGGAGAAGTGGGACAATATGAGAGAATAGCATCGAAACCAACATATTGCCTTATGTAAAACAGATGACCAGTGCAAGTTCAGTGCATGAAGCAGGCCACCCAAAGCCGGTGCTCTGGGACAATCCAGAGGGATGGGGTGGGGAGAGAGGTGGGAGGGGATTAGAGGAGGAAGGGAAACATGCACACCCGTGGCTGATTCATGTGAATGTATGGAAAAAACAAGCATAATACTGTAAAGTAATTCAGTTCAGTTCAGTTGCTCAGTCGTGTCCGACTCTTTGTGACCCCATGAACCACAGCACGCCAGGCTTCCCTGTCCATCACCAACTCCCAGAGCCTGCTCAAACTCATGTCCATTAAGTCAGTGATGTCATCCAACCATCTGATCCTCTGTCATCCCCTTCTCCTGCCCTCAATCTTTCCCAGTATCAGGGTCTTTTCAAATGAGTCAACTCTTCGCATCAAGTGGCCAAAGTATTGGAGTTTCAGCTTCAACATCAGTCCTTCCAGTGAACACCCAGGACTGATCTCCTTTAGGATGGACTGGTTGGATCTCCTTGCAGTCCAAGGGACTCTCAAGAGTCTTCTCCAACACCACAGTTCAAAAGCATCAATTCTTCGGCGTTCAGCTTTCTTTATAGTCCAACTCTCACATCCTTACATAACTACTGGAAAAACATAGCTTTGAGTAGACGAACCTTTGTCGGCAAAGTAATGTCTCTGCTTTTTAATATGCTGTCTAGGTTGGTCATACTTTTCTTCCAAGGAGCAAGTGTCTGTTAATTTCATGGCTGCAATCACCATCTGCAGTGATTTTGGAGCCCCCCCCCCCAAAAAAAAATCTGTCACTGTTTCCTTTGTCTCCCCATCTATTTGCTGCTAAGTGTTGGGAATGGATGCCATGATCTTCATTTTTTGAATGTTGAGTTTTAAGCCAATGTTTTCACTCTTCTCTTTCACTTTAGTTCCTCTTCAATTTCTACCATAAGGGTGGTGTCATCTGCATATTTGAAGTTATTGTTATTTATCCTGGCAATCTTGATTCAAGTTTGTGCTTCCTCCAGCCCAGCATTTCTCATGATGTACTGTGCATATAAGTTAAATAAGCAGGGTGACAATATACAGCCTTAACATACTCCTTTCCCAATTTTGAACTTGTCTGTTGTTCCATGCCTGGTTCAAACTGCTGCTTTTGACCTTCATACAGATTTCTCAGGAAGCAGGTAAGGTGGTCAGATATTCCCATCTCTTTCAGAATTTTCCACAGTTTGTTGTGATCCACACAGTCAAAGGTTTTGATATAGTCAATAAAGAAGAAGTAGATGTTTCTCTGGAACTCTATTGCTTTTTTGATGATCCAATGGATGTTGGCAATTTGATCTCTGGTTCCTCTGCCTTTTCTAAAACCAACTTGAAAATCTGGAAGTTTGTGGTTCATGTACTGTTGAAGCTTCAATTGGAGAATTTTGAACATTGCTTTGCTGGCATTTGAGATGAATGCAATTGTGCATTAGTTTGAACATTCTTCGGGATTGCCTTTTTGGGACTGGAATGAAAACTGACCTTTTCCGGTCCTGTGGCCACTGCTGAGCTTTCCAAATTTGCTGGCATATTGACTGCAGCACTTTCAGAGCATCATCTTTTAGGATTTGAAATAGCTCAACTGGAATTCCATCACCTCCACCTGCTTTGTTTGTAGTGATTAGCCTTCAATTAAAAGAAATAAATTATTTTTTTAAAAGAATTTTCCCAGGTGATACTAACATGCAACCAAAGTAGCAAAACCGCAATGTAGGTTGAGTTTTCCTGACGAATAATATATAGACCTGTGTGGTTTATAAGCAACAGAAATATCTTTCTCACTGTTCTGGAATCTGGGAAGTCCAAGATCAAGGTACTGGCACAGTTGCTATCTGGTAAAAACTGCTTCCTGGTTCATAGGTGGCTGTTTTGTCTGTATGTTCTTACTAGTGGAAGGTGGGACTGAGCTTCCTGGGATCTCTTTCAAAAGAGCACTAATACCATTCATGAGGGTTCTACTCTCATAACCTAATCACCTCCCACATATCTCACTTCCAAAAACCATTGCATTAGGGGTTAGGCTTCAACATATGACTTTTGGGAGGGATGCATTTAGACTACTCAGCCTTCTCTCTTAAGGTATATAGTTTGCTTTGTACTATTATACACTGATCTGCTTTCCAAGACTGCTGAGTGAAAATTTTCACTTCGCAAATACTCAATATCCACATATTCTGTTAATCACAGATAGAGTCTCTACTGAGGTATTCTGGGAACGTGAAGATCAACGTTTGTTTTCCTATCTTTACTCCAATTAGTATTGAAAATCTGAGGAAAGCATGCTTGAGTCCTTAATTCATTTGGAAAAAAAATGCACCAAGCCAGATTCATTTGCCAGAAGGCATAATATCCTTGAACTTGGCCTGATCAAAGCCTGAGTCATCTAACTAGAGATAATACCCAGTGTGGTGCTTCATAAACAAGATGCATTAAGAAAAAAAATAGCCCAAATGTCATTTGCTAGTATAAATGTTATTGTTTGCTTCTTTCATAGAAAAGACTGTGCAAACTGTCTTAACTGGCCATGATTTTGTCAAGATGCTTTCAGAAAAACAATAAATAAATTCAAATTTTAAAAGTTAAAACAATAGACGTTATGGAATTGTTTCAAATTCCTATGATAGTAGAGCAGGACTGTTGCTTCATAGACTACAAATGAATAAATCATTTATGATTTATTCAAGGATACCTAGGAATTAGTTCTGGGATTGACAACTGATCTTAATTTATTCGTGACAACTCACTTTGTGAATGTCCTCCTTTTCCTTGCTTTCCTGCCACTTTGTCAGGATCTAGGTACCATCATCTGACAGGCGTTAAAGGCCACAGGGCTCAGCTGTCTCCAGGAAGCAAATCTCTGAGCTGGAAAGCAGAGGTGCAGCAAGCATAACTCTTCTTTGCAGAACAAGCACAATCTATTTCCTTCCAGCCAGCAGGGAAGCAGGAACAGATGCTTCCCTCATCTTCACTCAAGTGAAAGAAACATTTGTTCTTTCTCTATTTCCTAGGATTTGCCAACTCTTAAAAATCCGGTTGCTTCTGCATAATCTATGCAAGTTGTTATGGACTGAATATTTGTGCCCCCTGCCTCCCTAAAGTCTTATGTTCAAGTCCTAACCCTAAAGTGATAGTATTTGGAGATACGGTCTTTGGGGGGGGGGGGTGATTAGGGTTAGAATAGGTCATGAGAGCAGAGCCCTTATGGTGGAATTACCAGCCTTATAAGAAGGAGTTGTTGTTGCACTGATTAAATGAAAAAGTAACCATCAGCAAGCCAGGAAGTGGGCTCTCACCAGGAACCAAACCCTTCCAGAACCTTGATCTTGAATTTAGAAGCCTCCAGAACTTAGAAGCAAGAAATAATTTTCTATGGTTTAAGCTACCCAGTTTATGGTATTTTGTTATAGAATCCTCAGCTAACATAGAAGTCCTTTCTAAAATTCAGATTTTTTTAAAATATTTATTTGACTGTAGCACATGGGACCTTCCATCTTTATTGTGGAAAGTGGGATCATTAATTGCAACATGCAAACTCTTAGTTGAAGTGCAGAATTTTTTGCCTGAAAGTCCACTTTATCAGGAACAGAATGCCTAGTTCATATTTCACATTTTTATCGTGCTTTTCAGAAAAGCAACATGGCAGACTGCACTGATTAATGTGCAAAAGTGCATTTCATCACATAAATTTTGATCTCCAGAGGAAATTAGTAGGAAAACTTTGAAAACATTGCATTGCATTCCCGCCCCCCCCAAATGCATAACTTTCTTTTTCCCTCAATCCAGAAGAACATAATTGCTTAATTAATTCTTCACTAGACAAACTTAGATATTGTTTTGCAGTTATTAAGTTGCATCTGACTCTTTGTGACCCCATGAACTGCAGCACACCAGGCTTTCCTGTCCTTCACTATCTCCCAGAGTTTGCTCAAGTATATGTCCATTGATTCAGTGATGATATCCAACCATCTCATCCTCTGTTGCCCTCTTCTCCTTCTACCTTCAACCTTTTCCAGCATCAGGGTCTTTTTCAAGAAGTCACCAGGTGGCCAAAATATTGGAGCTTCAGTTTCAGCCTCAGTCTTTCCAATGAGTATTCAGGGTTGATTTCTTTGCTTTCCAAGGGCCTCTCAATGGTCTTCTCCAGCATCACAATTCAAAAGTATCAGTTCAGTGCTCAGCCTTCTTTATGGTCCAGCTGTCACATCCATACATACTGGAAAAACAAAGCTTTGACTATATGGACCTTTGTCAGCAAAATGATGTTTTTTTCTTTTTAGCATGCTGTCTAGGTTTGTCATAGCTTTTCTTCCAAGAAGCAATTGTCTTCTAATTTCATGGCTGCAGTAACCATCCTCAATGATTTTAGAGGCCAAGAAAGAAAATCTTTCACTGCTTCTAATTTTTCCCCTTCTATTTGCCATGAAGTATTGGGAACAGATGCCATGATCTTTGTTTTTTTAATGTTGAGTTTTAAGCGAACTTTTTCATTCTCCTCTATTACCCTCATCAAGAGGTTCTTTAGTTCCTCTTTGCTTTCTGCCATTAGAGTGATATCTGCATACCTGAAGTTGTTATTTCTCCCAGCAATATTTTATACTATGGCAAAAATTCAAATTTTGACCTAGCATTGACATTAATTGGGTAGGTTAGCTTAACTTCCCATCATAGAGTCAGGGGCCTTGTTTCCTTATCTTCTGGTTGGAAAAAAAAAAAGAATAAGCAATAAGTTCTAGTAATTACTGGCCTTTATGCAGACCACTAATCACTTAGGTCCTTTGAAGAATTTAACAGTGACTAGATATCATTCAATTAGTTTGTTAAAAGATATCTAGTGATATTAAGCCTTGGCTTATAGATGAAATTAAGTGCTTCTTTTAAAGTAGATTAGCTTTGGAATAATGAAATAAGGAAAGCATTAAAAAGAGAAAACAACTCAAGCTATCAATTAAACTCTGGAGTTTTCAGATTATAAAAAGGTGCAGTCTATGATTATGGTCCCTCCACTCTAGAGACCCCACTTCAAAGTCCCACAGACTGAACTCCGAGGCTCACAAACAGGTCAGAATTTGGTTACCACAATCAGAGCAGTGTGGTTTCCTATTTGTCCATAAATGAGCCTACAAGTTAGAAAATAATATTTCAACAGAGAAATGAGTGCATGTAGGCATGGGTAAGGCTTCCTTGGTGGCTCAATGGTAAAGACCTGCCTTCAATGCAGGAGATGGGAGTTTGATCCCTGAGTCAGGAAGATCCCCTGGAGAAGCAAGTGGCAACCCACTCCAGCATTTCTGTCTGGGAAATCCCATGAACAACGGAGCCTTGCAGGCTACAGTCCATGATGTCACAAAGAGTGGAACATGACTAAGCAACTAAACAACAAAAAGGCATGAGGAACCAGTTCTTATCATTCATAGAACGTTCTTTAGAAACCAAAAAGTTGGGGAGGCAGGCTGAGGGGAGGCTACATAGGAGAGATTATTGCTGTTGTTTAGTCGTTAAGTTGTGTCCGACGCTTTTGCAATCCCATGGACTGTAGCCCACCAGGTCCCTCTGCCCATACAATTTCCAGGCAAGAATACTGGATTAGATTAGCCATTTCCTTCTCTAACGTCTCTTCCTGACCCAGGGATCAAACCTACATCTCCTGCATTGCAGGCAGATTCTTTACTACTGAGCAAATGGAAGCCCACATAGAAGAGATTATAGGAGATTCTGAATTAACCACACAGTCATATAGGCTCTTAAAAGAAATATGACGTGATGGTTGGGAAAGAATGTGAAAGAAAAGACCACCAGAGTTCAAAGCTCAAGTGTCACCATGTGAACTCTGCCCAACTATTTTCCGTCTCTTTGAGCCTGTTTCTTCATCTATGAAAATGAATAGCAGTATTCCATAGACTATTAATACTTTATGAGATTAAATATAATTATATGAAAACTCTGAAAACTTGAAAACACATGAAAAACATCCAGTAATACAATTATTTTTAAAATATCACTATAAAGTAAAAATATTGCATGTTCAATTTTAGAAAATTTGAACTTACTGAAAAGTGAAAAGGAATTTAATTATATGCTTATTATCTAGAAATTAAGACTTATTTTCCTCTAGTATATTTTCTGTTCATTTAAAGATAATAGTGGAATAACTGTAATTTCGAAGTTCTACTTTTTTATTGAAATAACAAAGTCGCTAAATTTTGATTTAAAAAATTTTGTCTAATGTTCCATCATACAACTGCATTGTCATTTATTGAACTGTATTTCCCTCGCTGATTTTCTTGGTTGTTTCCATTTTTTTAGTATATATAACACACAAATAAACATTCTTGATATCTTCTGTGTACATATCTGATTATTTTCCAGGAATAATCACATATGGAAATGAAATGCTAAAAAGCCTAAAGAACTTGCAGCTCTTGATACATCAACTCATAATATTTTTGGAAAAAATAGGCAGAATATGCATCTAAATTCAAATTCATACCTGTTCTTTACTGAATGTGTAATGTGGGGTAATTAACAGCTACTGTAAGCTAAGCACATGAAGAAATAGAGTAGAGACTTAAAAAGTGTTTCCTTCCTTTTCTGTCTGCCCAAATGTTACTTCAACTAGAGAGTTACTTCAATTCTTGACAGCCCCAGACACTATTCTTCCTATTTTGTACTACTACTAGGATGTGATAGGAGAGGTGAATACCCTATGCTGAATCTTAAGGTGGGTGCCTCTGTTAGTCAGCTAGTCAGACATGAGCAGTTCCCAACCCATCCTGGATGGACACTGGTGGTCAGATCACACCCAGAAATGTGCTCAAGGACTACCACCATGGTTTCCAGCCAGCTAAGGACCAAGCAAGATAAAACTGCCACTGCAGTTTGATGCCAGTGTAGCAGGACCTAAAAGGTAGCTCAAAGAAGCCCAGGGTTCATTATGCCATATTTGCAATATATTAGCCTTGCAGTTTTTTTTGTACCTCTCCCACCACTGAGTTTTGCCTTGGTGCTTATGGGTGAGCACCTGTGTACTAGGAGAGAAGTTGTGTAATCAAAGATGTCAATCAACTTGTCAGTCAAATGACACAGGACACGGGGAGTGACCACCGCCCTAAAAGCCCAGCCCTATTCCATTGCATAGCTTCTGTTTTCCAGACAGTCCCCCCTCACACTGTCTTTGGAGTGCACTTCCACTTTTGCTTAATGAAACTCTGACCACTTAAAACTGCTCTATGCCTCTTGACTGAATTCTTTCCTTTGAGAAGGCAAGAACCAAGGAAATCACCATTCTGCAGGTGACACCTCCTTCTTGTTAGAATCACTGAGATCTCAGAGGCCTTTCTCAGAAGGGCTCACTCAGCCCTGTGGTTTTACCATTTCACTTCACTCTTGTGGTACTGGGATCTTGGGAAACGACTCATCAAAATCCAAGAGAATTATTTACAAACCAACATGTCAGTTTATTCATTTATACCAAGGAAACTAGAACATTCTTGTCAACTGGTCATTATGGTCTCTTCCCACCAGAAATTCTATCTGAAAGACTAAATTTATTTCAGCAGTTAATTTTGTGAGACTAGAGTGGATACCCACTCTGGTTTATGGTTATAAATTTTTTCTCCCCTGCTGGCCTACAGATATTTTGAAAGCTGGAACATCTGTTTCTATAACTGCAATGCCCAATGCCTACGATAGAGATAAATATTTTTTTCAATGTGTTTCCCAAAAGGTAGAAAGACAGGACAGAAGGAAAAATCAAAGGATAGAAGAACAATCTTTGACTTCTTAAAGGTGGGGTATAAACATTAATTCAAACTACAGGTTATCCATAATATTTTTATATCATGCACTCATTTTATTTTTTAATTTTACCTTGGGGAGATCAGTTATTTGTGCCTTCATTTAATGTGCACATGTGTTTGCAACTGTTTTTTTTTTTTGTTTTTTTCCAGGAAGTCAAATTGAAACAAGCAACAAGAAACAACACACACTCATCTTTAGGAAAATTTAGATAGAAATATTTATTTATGATTCATAGGCTTTGAAATGCAGGGATGAATTTTCAGGGCAGATCAAGAGATGTGATTTAAGTGAAATAAAATTGTGAAACAGGATTTTAAAAAGCAGATGAGACTTGCATTCTTTGAGGGTTTTATTCACATTACATTTATCTTTGTATGACTGCACCAAGAAAAGCAGTGCTTATTCATAGATAATACCCACTTACATAGAATGCAGCCCCATGGAGTGTGGAAGGCTAAAAGTGATGTGGACACCCCTAAATTATGGGTTCTTTTTAGTATAACTGTCATCTCTGGGTTACTCAAAATCCATGTCTATGTGTCTATGCAACAAACCACTTACTACAAGTCATTTCAAAAATAATGTGGGCATAAATGTTCAATCAGATGAGTTAACTCATCAGTAAATTTAGAGGAAAATGCTTCTTGCATAGCTGCAGACAAAGATGAGATATGAGGACTCTTTACTGAGCAGCCTCTGTGTATCAAGTATGGGGATGTATGTCGGTCATAAGTGACCTCACTTAACTTTTAACTCCATTTAAGGTGGAGATTAACTTTTTAACTCCATTTAAGGTGGAGATTGTTATCTCATTCTGCAAATATAACCACAATTCAGATTAGATGGCAGATAACAGATGGAGGTAGTATCCCATCGCAGGTTCTGCCTGATTCCATAACATGGGCTCAGGAACTTAAAAGGAACTCCACATGCTTCTAGCAATATTGACATTTAACGATGTGACCTTAGTGAATTAACTACCCCTTTTGACTGGATGCAGATTGTTCATGTCTTCCACTCTATGAGTATATGAAGAGTGTGCATGTGTGTGTGTGTGTATGTATGTGTGGTTATTTGAAATATGTGAAAGTGTGTTATTCACTCAGTCTTGTCCAACTATCAGTTCAATTCAGTTGCTCAGTCATGTCTGACTCTTTGCAACCCCATGGACTACAACACAACTCCCCATCCATCACCAACTCCTGGAGCTTGCTCAAATTCATGTCCATCAGGTCTCTGATGTCATCTGTCCTCCCCTTCTCCTGCCTTCCATCTTTCCAAGCATCAGGGTATTTTCCAATGAGTCAGTTCTTCACATCAGGTGGCCAAAGTATTGGAGTTTCAGCTTCAGCATCAGTCCTTCCAATGAATATTCAGGACTGATTTCCTTTAGGATGGACTGGTTGGATCTCCTTACAGTCCAAGGGACTCTCAGAGTCTTCTCCAACATCACAGATTAAAAGCATCAATTCTTAAGCGCTTGCCTTTCTTTATACTCCAACTCTCATGTCCATACATGACTACTGGAAAAACCATAGCTTTGACTAGATAGACCTTTGTTGGCAAAGTAATGTGTCTGCTTTTTGAAATGCTGTCTAGGTTGGTCATAGCTTTTCTTCCAAGGAGCAAACATCTTTTAATTTCATGGCTGCAATCACCACCTGCAGCCCCCCAAAATAAAGTCTGTCACTGCTTCCATTGTTTCCCCATCTATTTGCCATGAAGTGATGGGAATAGATGCCATGATCCTAGTCTCCTGAATGCTGAGTTTTAAGCCAACTTTTTCACTCTCTTCTTTCACTTTCATCAAGAGGCTCTTTAGTTCTTCTTCCCTTTCTGCCATAAGAGTGGTGTCATCTGCATATTTGAGGTTATCGATATTTCTCCCTGCAATCTTGATTCCAGCTTGTGATTCATCCAGTCTGGCATTTCGCATGATGTACTCTGCATAGAAGTTAAATAAGCATGGTGACAATATACAGCCTTGACGTACTCCTTTCCCAATTTGGAACCAGTCTGTTGTTGCAAGTCTGGTTCTAACTGTTGCTTCCTGACCTGCATACAGATTTCTCAGGAGGCAGGTAAGGTGGTCTGGTATTCCCATCTCTTTAGGAATTTTCCACAGATTGTTGTAATCCACACAGTCAAAGACTTTGGTGTAGCCAATAAAGCAGAAGTAGATATTTTTCTGGAACTCTCTTGCTTTTTCAATGATTCAATGGATGTTGACAATTTGATCTCTGGTTCCTCTGCCTTTTCTAAATCCAGCTTGAATATCTGGAATTTCACATACTGTTGAAGCCTGGCTTGGAGAATTTTGAGCATTACTTTGCTAGTATGTAGCTATATATATGGAGAAGGCAATGGCACCCCATTCCAGTACTCTTGCCTGGAAACTCCCATAAACAGAGGAGCCTGGTAGGCTGCAGTCCATGGGGTCACTAAGAGTTGGACACGACTGAGTAACTTCACTTTTGCTTTCCACTTTCATGCATTGGAGAAGGAAATGGCAACCCACTCCAGTGTTCTTGTCTGGAGAATCCCAAGGACGGGGGGAGCCTGGTGGGCTGCCGTCTATGGGGTTGCACAGAGTCAGACACAACTAACGTGACTTAGCAGCAGCAGCAGCTATATATATGTGTGTGTGTGTATATATATACATACATACATATATGGGTATATATATATGTATGTATATATATATATATATATAAATGAAATATGCAAATTATATATATATATGAAGGAAATGGCAACCCACTGCATTACCCTCGCCTGGAAAATCCCATGGAAGGAGGAGCATGGCAGGCTACAATCCATGGGGTCGCAAAGAGTCAGACACAACTGAATGACTTCACTTCACTTCATATATATATAAGATGTATGTATAAAATTTATCACACATATATAAATACACTAAGATTAATAATTAAGACCCTAATTCTAGAGCTTTTATCTAGGCCAAAATGTCCTTTCCTTTGACTCTCCAGTCACATTTCTTCCTTTCTTGGGTGTCCACTGGACGTCCAAACTGGGTCTGGATCATCTATGGGGTGGATTTAATTGTTCTCTGTATGTTTGTTCAGCCACTGCAAAGTTATAAGCCAAGCACAGTGAGAGGACTTAGCCGCCTTCATTAGTCTTCTTGCCGGTTCTCCCCTAGGGAGGGTGTTTTCTCCTCCTCCAGATGTCCCTACTTGCTTTCACTCAGCGAAGTAGCCCAGCTGCCTGTAGCACCTTCATCGGGAGCTGCTGGGCACAGTAGGACTTGACCTTTTCATAGTATTTACCTTGGAAGTCCAGTGATGTTTGAAGTTCTAGGACTAGAGGTACTCCATGCTGCCAAGGGATATACACAAAGTGTTTCCAGGAGTTCCAGCCTGCGGCTTGTGAAAGAAAGCTTGGAAACATTTGCTTAGGTGTCTAGAGTCTAAACTAACACTAACCTCCAGTGTCAGTTTAGCTATTTGGAAAGAGAACAGAACAGAGAAAAGAATTCTAGGAAAGGATTTAGCAGACTCAAGAGACAGTTCTGGTTCTGGCTGGAGCAAGGTCATTTTAAGCAAAGCAGCGGGATGATAGTTATGTAGGATGACTTAGGAGCCCATCGACCCATGACTGTTATTCTCCTTTGTCACTACTCCAGAGCTTTATGATCTTAAACAATTTATTCAGTATCTCTGAACCTAGGGGTTGCTGTGATAATCATATGTAATAATGCATTATTACAGTGTTTTGAACTCTCAGATGAAGGAAGAATACTGTTTATGAATTACTAAAACCACTCTTAAACCATCTAGAACTCAAGATGACTGAGTAGAAATACACGAGCTCCTCTTCTACAAAAACACCAAAATCGCAACCAGCTGTTGAACAACTATCTACAGGAGAATGTTGGAACCTACCAAAAAAGATACCCCATGTCCAAGGGCAAAGAAGAAGCCACAAGACCGTAGGCAGGGCGCAATTGCATTTAAAATCAAACCTCATGCCTACCAGAGATGCTGCAACAACAGACTGGTTTAAAATTGGAAAAGAAGTATATCAAGGCTCTATATTGTCACCCTACTTATTTAACTTACATGCAACATACATCATATGAAATGCCAAGCTGGGTGAAGCTCAAACTGGAATCAAGATTGCTGGGAGAAATATCAATAAACTCAGATATGCAGATTACACCACCCTAATGGCAGAAGGAAATAAAGAGTCATTTGATGAAGGTGAAAGAGGAGAGTGAAAAAGATAACTTGTAACTCAGAGTTTAAAAAAGGAAGATCACTGCATCTGGTCCCATCACTTCATGGCAAATAGAGAGGGGCAAAAATGGAAACAGCAATGGACTTAATATTCTTGGGCTCAAAGTCACTGTGGACAGTGACTGCAGCCATGAAGTTAAAAGACGCTTGCTCCTTGGAAGAAAAGCTATGACAACCTAGACAGCATATTAAAAAGCAGAAGCATAACTTTGCCAACAAATGTCCATACAGTCACAACTATGATTTCTCCAGTAGTTATGTACAGATGTGAGAGTTGGACCATAAAAAAGGCTGAACACTGAAGAACTGATGCTTTCAAAATGTGGTGCTGGAGAAGACTCTTGAGTCACTTGGAGAGCAAAGAGATCAAACCAGTCAATCCTAAAAGAAATCAACCCTGAATATTCATTGGAATGACTGATGCTAAAGCTCCAATACTTTAGCCACCTGATGAGAAGAGCCAATTCCTTGGAAAAGATGCTGATGCTGGGAAAGACTGCGAGCAGGAGGAGAAGGGGGTGACAGAAGATGAGATGTTTGGATGGCTTCATGGCTCAATGGACGTGAGTTTGAGCGAGCTCAGGAGAGAGTGAAGGAAGTCCAGTGTGCTGCAGACCAGGGGATTGCACAGAGTCAGACATGGCTGAGGGACTGAACAGCAACAAAGCTACAATGAGTGTTTAAAGTTTATCTGTGGGGTTCTGTTTCCTCGCCACCACTAGAACGCATCTTGTGGAATGGTTTGTTTACCATGTATATTGCAGTGTTACATAAAACTATACACTTTGCTCTAAAATTCTTCCCACATGTATGTGTACATTATATCTTTCAAATGTATAGACTGACACAGCCTTGTACACAGTCATTTTCTGTTGCCATGATCAAAATTTAAGATGTGAAAAAAGGATTGTTATCAATTTTTTAAACAAGTATGACAGTTAGGACAAACTCCATAGTGTGCCTCAAATAACCCCTCCAGATATAACTTTTTTTTTTCTTAGTAAACAGATTTCTTGGCCAGTCTATTAGTATGACAATTTTCATTGTCATTAAAAGTATTTGGACATCACCCAACTCTTCTTGTTCAGACAACTCCTGAGGATTCAGTGTTTTCTTAGTTGACAAATTCATGGTTTCTAATGAAAAGCAAATCTTGTTCTGACATTCTGACTAGGCAAAGTTTTTGTTTAATTTTTTGTTATAATATAGTTTGGAAATAAAAATAATTTTATATGCATTGCTGCTTCCAATTAGCAGTTTGTTTGCCTCATGTGGTTACCAAATGCCAATCAATGCAACACATCAAGAAGGAATACAGTTTACAGCAGTGGTAACATCTGAAGTGAAGATCAAGTGTCCTCTTCCATAACCAGGGAAGTGATATATTTACTTTTTTTAGTTTCTAGATGAGGTGACCGGACCATTATTTTTGATCTGAAGGAAATAAATCATGTAATTGAGTGCTATGGTTTTGCTGTTTGTTTCCCTAAAGTTAGTATGTTAAAACCAGGTTTCAAAGTGATGGTATTAGAAGTTGAGGCTTTTAGGAGGTAATCAGGTCATGAAGTCATAGCACCCATAAATAGGTCTCTTATAAAAAGAGACCCCAGAAAGAACTTTTACTCATTCTACCACGAGAGGTAAAGAAGATGATTGTCTATGAACCAGGAAATAGGTGTTTGCCCTACACTGAATCTGCCTGCATCTTGATCTTAGACTTCTCAGTCTCCAGAACAGTGAGCAATAAATCTCAGTCATTCATAAGCCACCTCGTTTATGGTATTGTTGTAGCATCCCAAATCCACTAACAATCTGTTTGGTTAATAGCCTAAAGGCAAGAGTACAAAGTGCAAAAATAGCATAGTATTTAGAATCTAAAAGCCTTGGTTGGACCATACTCTAATTCTGAGATGTTGGGAAAGACCACTGAGCCTCAGTTGCCTTAGCTTTGAAATTGAGATAAAGAAAGAGTGCTTCTCTCAAGAGGTTATTCTGAGAAATAAAGAACATAACTGGTGGGAAATCATCATATGAGCAGAAAAGCACCATAAATAAACACAAGTTATTTACTTGCTTAGACTTTTAGGGGACAAAGTGAAGTATAAGCAAGGAGGTAATAAGTTATTGTTATGAGTTCTGGTAGTTTATCAGTATAAAAACAGCTTCCAGTCATTGAGGAGATGTGGACAGTTATTATGTCTATTTTAACTTTGTCTTCTTCCTGGCAGAACTGGATGGAGTATAGAGCCATTTCTAGCAAAATGAAGATCCTGGAAAAATCACTGGAGACTTGGAAGCAGGTTTTCATTAATATCAGATGCAATTTTAAAGAAGAAAAGTAATATTGCAGAGTGGGGGCTGGTGTGTTCTATGTATACATAAAGACTATTCTACAGTTAGTGAATATTAGCATTTCTCTCGTCACTCAGGTTTTAAATCATCACTAATGTTTAATGCTGAGTTATGCTCTTCCTTAATAAACTGCACACATTATTTGGTTGATTTCATATGCTGCCATAATTTCCATTTCCATCGCCATAGAAATGCCCCCAAAACCCAGCTCCCGGCCTTGACCTCCCCTCTCACCCAAATTGCCCCTTCTGTGCACCTCCACGTGAACATCCCTTAGATGCTTCAAACCAGTATGTTCAAAACTAAATTAGTTATCCTCCTCCTAATCTCTTCTCTGGCGATCCCATCCCAGTTGATCTCTTGATCTTCCAGCCCAACATTTCAACTACAAACACAAGTCCTCCTCAACTCAATTACTAAGGCATCCCTATTTCCCCTAAATAACTAAACTTTGTGCTCTCATTTTATATAGAATATTCATACTGTATAATATGGCACTGAAGACAGGTCACGATTCTTTTACCAACCAAATGTTTTAGCCTCATCTCCCGCTACTTCATTCGGTATTTCCTGTAATTTAGTTTGTGAAACTACTAGTGCTTTCTCTAAACATTGTACATTTTTACAGAAAGACAAAATCTTCATGCCTTTATTTTTATTGTATCCCATCCATGAATGTACCTTCTGGCCTTCCTTGAAATCTGTCATCCAAGACCCAACATAAATCAAACCTCATCAGCAAGCCCTCCAATCTTCCCATCAGCACTAATTGTCACCACAAGACGTAGTTTGTAACACGTTCAGTTCAGTTCAGTTGCTAAGTCGTATCCAACTCTTTGTGACCTAATGAACCACAGCACGCCAGGCTTCCCTGTCCATCACCAACTCTAAGAGTTTGCTCAAACTCGTGTCCATCAAGTTGCTGATGCCATCCAACCATCTCATCCTCTGTCGTTGCCTTCTCCTGCCTTCAATCTTTCCCAGCAGCAGGGTCTTTTCCAATGAGGCAGTTCTTCATGTCAGGCAGCCAAAGTATTGGAGTTACAGCTTCAGCATCAGTCCTTCCAATGAAGATTCAAGACTGATTTCCTTTAGGATTAACTAGATGGATATCCTTGCAGTCCAAGGGACTCTCAAGAATCTTCTCCAACACCATGGTTCAAAAACATCAATTCTTCGGCACTCAGCTTTCTTTATGGTCCAGCTCTCACATCCATACATGACTACTGGAGAAACCATAGCTTGGAGTAGATGAACCTTTGTTGGCAAAGTAATGTGTCTGCTTTTTAATATGTTATCTAGGCTGGTCATAGTTTTTCTTCCAAGGAGTAAGCATCTTTTAATTTCATGGCTTCAGTCACCATCTGCAGTGAATCTGAAGCCCTAAAAAATAAAGTCTGTCACTGTTTCCACTGTTTCCCCATCTATTTGCCATGAAGTGATGGGAACAGATGACATGATCTCAGTTTTTTTAATGTTGAGTTTTAAGCCAACATTTTCACTCTTCCCTTTCACTTTCATCAAGAGGTTCTTTAGTTCCTCTTCAATTTCTGCCATAAGGGTGGTGTCATCTACATATCTGAGGTTATTGATATTTCTCCTGGCAATCTTGATTCCAGCTTGTGCTTCATTCAGTCCAGCATTTCACATGATGTACACTGCATAGAAGTTAAATAAGCAGGGTGACAATATACAGCCTTGATATACTCCTTTCCTGATTTGGGACTAATCTGTTTTTCCATGTCCGGTTCAAACTGTTGCTTCTTGACCTGCATACAGATTTCTCAGGAAACAGGTAAGGTGTTTTGGTATTCCCATGTCTTTAAAAATTTTCCACAGATTGTTGTGATACACACAAAGGTTTTGGCATAGTCAATAAATCAGAATTAGATAATTTTCTGGAACTCTCTTGCTTTTTTGATGATCCAATGGATGTTGGCAATTTGATCTCTGGTTCCTCTGCCTTTTCTAAGTGTGTTTCTAATGTAGCACGTTAGACCATTGCTTCTCAAACTTCCTTGTGCCTGTCATTTAAATGGGGATCTGGTTAAATGTAGATTCTCATTCAGAAGGCTTGAAATGTGACTTAAGATGTATAATCTACTAGGTGATGCTGCTGCTGCTGGTCACAGACCCCACTTGGACTAGCAAGGCTTTAGACCAGTTAATTGTATTCTAGTTAGTAATACAGCTAAATACAAGTATGTTGGTCTTGCACACAAAATTTGTTTCAAGTCAGAAACTGTCCTACTCACTTCTCAAGCACTTTATTCCATGTCTTTAAAAGTGGAGTGAATTGAATTGATTGCCATCACCTGGATGTTGACTGGAACATTGAGGATCCCATTTTGTTATTCCTCTTTATGATAAGAACACTAATGCAATAATAATAATATGATGTAAGCTTCATATATTATGGGCTTACCATGTGCCAGATCATGCACTCAGCACCATAATTATTATTATCTCATTTATGGCTTTCAAGAACCCCAGGGTATGGGTACTATTATCATCCCTATTTAATGTAGGTTGAAAAACTCTCCTAAGAGCCCAAGGTAGTAAGTAGTGGAGCTAGATTTCAAACCCAGTTCTGTCTGATTTCAAGTCAGTGTTTTTTCTCATTATGCTCTATAGTCTCCCTTGATTACATGGCAAGCCTTTAAAAACTGAGGATGGAAAGATGACTGACTGTTCCCCAAAGATATATCAGCTCAATAACTGCGTACAGTTAGTAGAGAATTGCTTCAGGAAAAAAAGGTGTGTATAGTATAGTAATTTCAAAATGTGTCATCTAAAATGTTCCTAGGGGCCTGACCTTTCCTGGCTGATGGCAATAGCTCTCATGACCAGTAATTCAGGAACCCAGATAATCAATCACCCGCAGCACAGCTCTTTTGTATTGCCATCAGAGTGGCACTTCAGAGCGTCTGCTGCCAAGCTTAATGACACAGAGTGAGAGTTCTTCAACTTCGGGAAGCACATTGCTCTGCTCCAGCCACAGCCGGGGCTCTGCTGCTGACGCTCAGATAAGGTTTGGGTATGGACCTGGATAATTTAAAACTAATGGGCTCAGCTGGAAGCAGACAATGGACAGAGACAATTGGTATTGCAACAGAGAGAAAGATCTAAAATTGGTCATTGCAGTAGTGTTTTTAGTAAGTAGCTCCATTTAGAAGGCCATGGCAAAATATATTGATAGTTAGGATTTTCTGAGAGGCCTAGATTGTAAGTGTACAAACAGTGTGGGCCCAACTTAGCTCTTCCTTAATGCATATAGAGCCAAACAACTACTGAAATCTAACTCAGAAAAGCTTGGTCTCTTTTTCTCTTTTGCTTATCCTGCTTCTTTTGGATGAAGCTCTTTTGTATCACAACTGTTCACTCTACAATAAAGGGATATAATACAAAGTGAGAATACCTTCAGAAGCTTAAAGATTAGACGTTTTCAAATGTCAAAGACCAATAAAGCTTAAGCCATAGTCCTACCCCAACCACTAACTCACATTTTTGGAAAATAAGTTACTTTAGCATATTATTATATTACTTAATAAGATTATCATAAAGTTTGAAAACTAGTTTCTCCTTACTCTATAAAATTCAATGAATACTTCCAGATTTTCTTTTATCTCATTTAAAAAAAGAAGTATATTTTGAAAACTCAAACTCTGAGTATTACTGAGAATTCATACCTCATGACCCTAGATTTCAAATTATGACTTCTGTTTCTAGAAGTATTTTTCCACATCAAGTTCAGTTGCTTAGTTGTGTCTGACTCTTTGTGACCCCATGGACTACAGCACACCAGGTTTCCCTGTCCATCACCAACTCCAGGACCTTGTTCTAAACTCATGTCCATTGAGTCACTGATGCCATCCAACCATCTCATCCTCTGTCATCCCCTTCTCCTCCCACCCTCAATCTTTCCCAGCATCAGGGTCTTTTCAAATGAGTCAGTTCTTCAAATCAGGTGGCCGAAGGGTTGGAACTTCAGCTTCAGCTTCAGTCCTTCCAATGAACACCCAGGACTGATCTCCTTTAGGTAGACTGTTTGGATCTCCTTGCAGTCCAAGGGATTCTCAAGAGTCTTCTCCAAAACATCCCACCAGTTCAAAAGCATCAATTCTTCAGTGCTCAGCTTTCTTTAGAGTGCAACTCTCACATCCATACATGACTACTGGGAAAACCACAGCTTTGACTAGATGGAACTTTGTTGACAAAGTAATGTCTCTGCTTTTTAATATGCTGTCTAGTTTTGTCATAGATTTTCTTCCAAGGACCAAGCATCTTTTAATTTCATGGCTGAAATCACCATCTGCATCTGCCGTGGTTTTGGTGCCCAAGAAAATAAAATCTCTCACTGTTTCCATTGTTTCTCCATCTATTTGCCAGGAAGTGATAGGACCAGATGCCATGATCTTAGTTTTCTGACTGTTGACCTTTAAGCCAACTTTTTCAGTCTCCTCTTTCACTTTCATCAAAAGCCTCTTTAGTTCCTCTTCAATTTCTGCCATAAGGGTGGTGTCATCTGCATATCTGAGGTTATTGATATTTCTCCAGGTAATCTTGATTCCAGTTTGTGCTTCATCCAGCCCAGCATTTTGCATGATGTACTCTGCATAGAAGTTAAATAAGCAGGGTGACAGTATACAGCCTTGACATACTCCTTTCCCAATTTGGAACCAGTCTATTGTTCCATGTCCAGTTCTAACTGTTGCTTCTTGACCTGTTTCCACATCAATCTAACATCTAAATAAGTCTCATGATGCAAATAATGTCTCATTAATTTTCTTACTTTAGAATAGAGACTATAGACATATGCTATTAATAGAAAATTTTGCAAAGTCGAACAACAGTGACTTTTTTTTTATGTAGGTATTAAAAGACAGTGTCTTCAAACAAAGACTAGGAGTCACTTTTTAAAAATGTGGTGGGTTTCTCTCGGGTAAGAATGAAACTTTCAACAGCAATCCCACCTGGTGCAGGGTAAAAATTCATTAGGTATCATCTAAATGAACAAACAAACAAACAAAAAAAAAAATACATAAATAACTTCAGTATGGTACTGTGAAGTATCTTATTTTTTAGCTGTTTATGTGTGTATGTCTTGTCTACCCAACTATACAGTAAGCTCTTTAAATCTTTCCATTCATTTATTCAACAAACATTTCTTAGTTTTTTAAATTAATTTTTATTGGATTAGAGTTGCTTCAAAAGTTGTGTCAGTTTCTATTGTACAGCAAAGTGAATCAGGTATATGTATACATATGTCCCCTCTTTTGGGGATTTTCTTCTCAGTTAGGTTACCACAGGGCACTGAGTAGAGTTCCCTGAGCTGATGGTAGATTTCTTGTTACCTATTTTATGCATAGTATCAATAGTGTATCTCCCAATTCATCCCAAACTCCCTTTCCATCACTGGTGTCCATACACTTGTTCTCTATATCCATGTCTCTATTTCTGTTTTGCAAATAAGATAACCCACACCATTTTTCTCTATTCCACATATATGCATTGATATATGATATTTTTCTCTTTCTGATTTACTTCACTCTATATGATAGCCTTTAGGCCATCCACATCTCTGCAAATGACCCAATTTCATTCCTTTTTTATGGATGAATAATATTCCATTGTGTATATGTACCACATCTTCTTTATCCATTCCTCTATTGATGAATATTTATGTTGCTCCCATTGTGGAAGCTTACAGCGTGGTAAACCAACTATTATCATAAATAGTGCTGCACAGAACATTGGGGTGCATGTGTCTTTTCGAATTGCAATTTTTCTCTGAGCATATGCTCAGTAATGGGATTGCTGGGCCATATGGTAGCTCTACTTTTAGTTTTTTAAGGGAACTTCCATATATTATTCTCCATAGTGCATATATCAATTTACCCTCTCACCAACAGTACAGAAGAGTTTCCTGTTCTTCATACCCTCTACAGTATTTATTGTTTGTAGATTTTTTGATAATGGCTTTTCTGACCTGAGATGGACCTGACAGAGGCAGAAGCAATGGTATGGACCAAACAGAAACTATATGGACCTAACTGAAGCAGAAGATATTAAGAAAAGGCAAGAATACACGGAAGAGCTGTATTTTAAAAAGGCCTTAATGACCCAGATAGCCATGATGATGTGGTCACTCACCTAGAGCCAGACTTCCTGGAGTGTGAAGTCACGTGGGCCTTAGAAAACACAGAAAGTGGAGATGATGAAATTCCAGCTGAGTTATTTAAAATTCTAAAAGATAATGCTGTTAAAGTTCTGTACTCAAGATATCAGCAAATTTGGAAAACTCAGCAGTGGCCACATGACTGGAAAACGTCAGTTTTCATTCCAATCCCAAAGAAGAGCAATATCAAAGAATGTTCAAACTTACTATACAATTCAGCTCATTTTACATGCTATCAAGTTTATGTTCAAAATCAGTCCTTCAAGCTACGTGTCAACAGTACACAAACAAAGAACTTCCAGATGTAGAAGCTAGATTCAGAAAAGGCAGAGGAACCAGAGATCAAATTGTCAACATTTTTTGGATCATGGAGAAAGCAAGTGAATTCCAGAAAAACATCTATTTCTGCTTCATTGACTATGCTAAAGTTTTTGACTGTATGGATAACCACAAAGTGTGGAAAATTCTTAAAGAGATGGGAGTGTCAGACCACTTTATCTCTCTCTCAAGAAACCTACAGGTCAAGAAGCAACAGTTAGAACCAGACATGGAACAATGGACTGATTCAAATTTGGGAAAGGAGTATGACAAAGCTGTATAATGTCACCCTGCTTATTTAACTTATATGCAGAGTACATCATGTGAAGTGTTGGGCTGGAAGAATCATAAGCAGGAATCAAGATTTCTGGGAGAAATGTAAAAAACCACAGATATGCAAATGACACCACCCTAATGGTAGAAAGTGAAAAGGAAATAATGAGCCTCTTGATGAAGATGAAAGAGGAGAGTGAAGAAGCTGGCTTAAAACTCAACATTCTAAAAACTAAGATCATGGCATCTGGTCCCATCACATCAAGGGAAATTTTGTTGTTCAGTCATGCAGTCTTGTCCAATTCTTTGTGACCCCATGGACTACAGCACGCCAGGTATCCCTGTCCTTCACCATCAAGGTAAATAGATGGAGGGGTGGGGAGTGGAAACAGTGACTAACTTTATTTTCTTAGGCTCCAAAATCACTGAGGATGGAGATTGCAGCCATGAAATTAAAAGATGCTTGCTGCTTGAAAGAAAAGTTATGACCAACCTAGACAGCATATTAAAAAGCAGAGACATTACTTTGCCAACAAATGTCCTTCTAGTCAAAGCTATGATTTTCCCAGTAGTCATGTAGAGATGTGAGAGTTGGGCCATAAAGAAGGCTGAGTGCTGAAGAACTGATGCTTTCAAACTGGTGCTGGAGATGATTCTTGAGAGTCGCTTGGAGAGCAAAGAGATCAAGTCAGTCACTCCTAAAGGAAATCAACCCTGAATATTCATTGAAAGGACTGATGCTGAAGCTGAAGCTTCAATACTTTGGTCACCTGATAAGAAGGGCTGACTCATTGGAAAAGACTCTGAATTTGGAGAAGATTGAGAAGAAGAGGGAGGTCACAGAGGATAAGATGGTTGAATGGCATCACTGACATAACGGACATGAGTTTGAGCAAATTCCAGGAGATAGGAAAGGACAGAGAATTCTGGAGTGCTGCTGTTCATGGCGGGACGAAGAATCGGACATGACTGAGTGACTGAACAACAAATATGATCATCATGAGGTGATACTTCATTGTAGCTTTGACTTTCCCTAATAATTAGTGCTGTTGAGGTTCTTTCCATGTGCTTTTTGGCCATCTGTAGGGTGGCTCAGTGGTAAAGAATAAACCTGCCAATGTAGGAGACACAGGGTCAATCAATCCCTGTGTTTCTCTTCTTTGGAGAAATGTGACCCAGTCAGTTGTTCCATGTCTAATTCTAACTTTTGCTTCTTGACCTGCTTTACTGGTTTCTCACAAGACAGATAAAGCCATCTGGTCCTCCCATCTCTTCAAGAATTTTCCACAGTTTGTTGTGATCCACACAGTCAAAGGTTTTAGTGTAGTCAATGAAGCAGATGTTTTTCTGGAATTTTCTTGCTTTCTCCATGATCCAACAAATGTTAGCAATTTTATTTCTGATTCCTCTGCCTTTTCTAACTCCAGCTTGTACCTCTGGAAGTTGTTTGTTCACATACTGCTGAAGCCTAGCTTGAAGGATTTTGAGCATAAACTTGCTAGCATGTGAAATGAGAGGAACTGAATGGTAGTTTGAATATTCTTTGGAAATTCCCTCTTTGGGACTGGAATGAGAAATGACCTTTTCCAGTCGTGTGGCCACTGCTGAGTTTTCCAAATTTGCTGGCATATTAAGTGCAGCACTTTCACAGCATCATCTTTTAGGATTTGAAATAGCTCAGCTGGAATTCCATCACCTCCACCAGCTTTGTTCATACTAATTCTTCCTAATGTCCACTTGACTTCACACTCCAGGATATCTGGCTCTGGGTGAGCAGCAACACCATCATGATTAACCAGGTCATTAAAATATTTTTTTGTATAGTTCTCCTATATATTCTTGCCATCTCTTCTTAATCTCTTTTGCTTCTGTTAGGGCCTTACCATTTCTGTCCTTTATCCTGCCATGCTTGTATGAAACTTTCACTTGATCTCTCAAATTTTCTTGAAGAGATCTCTAATCTTTCCCATTTTATTGTTTGGCTCTATATCTTTGCACTCTTCATTTAAGAAGGACTTATTTTTTCCTCCTTTCCATTCTCTGGAGCTATTCAATAATTTGGGTATATCTTTGTCTTTCTGCCTTGCCTTCATTTCTCTTCTTTCCTCAGCTATTTGTAAAGCCTCTTCAGACAAATCATGGAATTAGGGAGTGTTCTAATTTCATTCTTTTACATGTAGTTGTGCCATTTTCCTAACACCAATTCTGTTTTTGTGAGAGTACCATATTGTCTTGATGACTCTGGCTTTATATTATGGTATAGTTTGAAGTCAGGGAACCTGATGCCTCCAGCTCCATTTTTCTTTCTCAAGATTGCTTTGCTTGTTTGGGGTCTTTTGAATTTCCCTACAAATTGCAAAATTTTCTGTTCTGGTTCTGTTAAAAATGCCATTGGTAGTTTGATATAGATTGCATTGAACCTGTAGATTGCTTTGAGTAGTATAGTCATTTGTACAACACTGATTCCTCCAATCCAAGAAAAAGGTATATCTCTCCACCTTTCTGAGCCATTTTTGCTATCTTTCATCGTCTTCTGCCAGTATCTATCTTCAGAAGGTAATCTTCTGCCTACAGGTCTTTTGCCTCCTTAGATAGGTTTTTCCTTAGGCATTTTATTCCTTTTGTTGCAATGGTAAATGGGATTCTTTTCTTGATTTCTTTTTCTGCTCTTTCATTGTTAGTATATAGGAGTACAAACCTCTGTGTGTTAATTTTGTATCCTGAGACTTTACTAAGTTCATTGAATAGCTCTAGTGGTTTTTTGGTGGCATCTTTAGTATTTTATATGTATAATATCATGTTGTCAACAAACACTTATTGAATGCATAATATCAGGCACTGTTTTTAGGCACTGAGGATAAAGGAGATTTAAACAGTTAAAGATGAATGAGAATGATGGCAGCACAATTCTGTAAATACACTAAAACCCATTGAATCCTACACTTGAAATAGTAAATTTTATGATATTTAAATTCTCATCAATAAAGTTTAAAAATTACTGTCATTGAGAGACTCAATTTCTAATGAATCTTCTTTTTAATTTTTTCCATTACTATAGCTAGTACAGTGTAGGTGTAAAGTCAGAGATGAAAAAAGTGAAGTCACTCAGTCGTGTCCAACTCTTTGCGACACCATGGACTTTAGCCTACCAGGCTCCTCTGTCCATGGGATTTTCCAGGCCAAAGTACTAGAGTGGGTTGCCATTTCCTTCTCCAGGGGATCTTTTTGACTCAGGGATTGAACCTGGGTCTCCCACATTGTAGGCAGATGCTTAACCATCTGAGCCACCAGGGAAGTCCTCAAGATGGAAAAATATTAGCCAATTGATTTCTTGATTCATTCAAGGCACTGGTAAATCACTACAAGATTGTCATACATCTGGTACCTTCGCTAAGAATGAGTGTAGACTATGACCCTGATGTTACTCAAGCTTTTGTTCAGTACTGACTTTTCCATGTATTACCCCACTATGTAACCAGGTATTCTTCAGTCCCTCAGAACTTCAGTCCCTTCAGAACTTCATTTTCCTGTGCTAAATGGAGGTAGCAATAGTACCTCTCTCAGTGAGAGAACTAAATAAGAAAATGTGGGAGGATTTCCCTGGTGGTCCCACTGCTTGACTTCACTTTCCAGTGTAAGGGGTGTAGGTTCCATCTCTGGTTGGGGAGCTAAGATTCCCACATGCCTCACAATCATAAAAACAAAATATAAAACAAAAGCAATATTGTAATAAATTCAATAAAGACTTTAAAAATTGGTCCACATCAAAAAATATCTTAAAATATACTGAGAATATAAAGAAAATACAGGGGGAAAGTATAAGAGACATACCAATGAAGCAAGGCTGATTGTATTTTGCTAACTGTTGAAACAGTGATAGGGTTTATTGTAAGATACTCTTTATTTTGGATTAGTAGCTAATGAAAATTTAAATTAAAAAAAGTATAGACAATAAATAGAAGGCATTAGGCAGAAGACAAGAATTATTACTGATGTAAGTGAATGTATGATGAAAACAACTTCAATTTTCCTCATGAAAATGAAGCCATGAATATTGCGTATTATTTGTCTCCATGCTTTTCAAAAATTACAAATATTTTCACATATGATTTTTCTCTGAGATAAATAAGGAAATGGAATTCAGTAGGTATTTGCTCTCACAGCATCATTCTGATAACTCTATTACAATCATCATAGTGAGCCCAGGAAGAACAGACCAGTTTTTCACACTATTCATGTAACCAAAAATTGTCTGACAGTCTGTCACAGTGCAGCCACCTCTCAATTTCCATGTGTAAGAGACAGATGCAAGCTAACTTCTGGTTTTAGCTTTTTGTTTACAAATATATCTTCAGTTTTCCATCTGGGCTACACAAAACATGCCATAACTTCTTGATAAAATGTTCCACAAATTCCTAGGCCCCGGGTGTCTGAGCCCTGTTGATCCCATTAGTTTATTTTCTCTTTATTAGATTTAAAGGAAGAGATCAAACATCCATATGAATTTTGTTATTTATCTCATATCTTGCAGTTCCCCGACCCAGAGGAATCGGGTGGAGAGGGAGGTGGGGGGGTGGGGGGGGATCGGGATTGGGAATACATGTAAATCCATGGCTGATTCATATTAATGTATGACAAAACCCACTGGGGAAAAAAAAATAATAATAATAAAAAAAAGAAAAAAAATAAAATTAAATTAAAAAAAAAAAAAGAAAAAGAAATTGATAGTCACCATGGTCTTTGTGGGAGGGTGGCAGGAAGGAAGAGCTGAAGTCTAAGCAGGTCTGGGAGGCATGGGAAGTGAAAACAGGATAGCAGTGCTGGGCTGGCCCTCACCACAGGGACAAGCAGAAGCTGAGGAAGGTCAGAAAATGGCTAGCTGGGAGGATGAGTTAAAGGGTGAGAGGCATGCCTTCCAGTGGGAGAATGGATTGAATAAAGAGGGCAAATAACACTGCCATAGCCAGCTGGAGACAGGAGCCTGGCAGCGAAGGTGAGAAGGGCCTAAATGACTAAATGTGATGACGCTGGCATGAGGCCTTGCAGCCCCTTCTTTCAGCAGGTCTTTACTAAGCATCTGCTCTGGGGCTGGCACTGTGACAGTGACGAGACAGAAATAGTTTCTGCCCTTTCGAAATTATCTGCCAGCAGTTGACGCAGGCTGTTACAACGCTGTGATGAAGCATCCTAAGGACAATGTGAGCAGAAGTACAGGGCCCTAACTCAGGCTCAGGCAATCCTAAGAAAATAACACTTAAACTCAATCCTGATCTACCAGGAGTTTGCAGGAGAGGAAGCAAAGGTAAAAAGGTGTTAGAATGCCTTCAGCTGTAAGAAATGGAAAATCAAGATTGATTTAAACAGCAAGCACTTTTGCTAGGTCACAAAGAGGCAATCTGGAAGTAGGCTGCACCTCAAAGTTGATTGAACCACAGGTGAAGAAATGTCATGGAAACACAGGATTTTGTCACGTCTGTTCTACTGCCCACAGCGTTGGCATCATCCTATTTCTGGTTCCCTTTATGGCTACAGGATGGTGGTCATAGCATTTTACTGCTGTGTGTTACCTTGCTCAAACTGAAGAGAAAAATAAAACTTTCTATCATTCTCTCTTTGGAGTAAGAAAGACCCTTCCCAGCAGCTTCTAGCAAACCTCTCCTGTATCACATTGCCCAGAACTAGGTCATATAACCAACCACAGGTAATACAGACTGGATTACCTTCAGGTAACTGAGGAAGAGATAGAATCAATATTAGGGAACCAACCACTAAGTCTACTGCAAGGTGGGAGATGGGGAAAAAAATGTACCAGGAAAAAACTTCCAAGAGAAAGAACACCTCTGAACTCCTGGAGGCAAAGGGAAACACGGGAAAGACAAACACAGCAAAGTTGTACAAAGAAGAGAAAGAAAATAGCATTGTTAACATGCCAGACACCAGCAGGGCAAGCACCACGGGCGTGCACACTGGCCCGTACAAGACGTCCAGTCGGCTTTTATCCCCAGTACTCCACTGTAGGTCCTCAAGTCTAAGGTCCCAGTGACTGTGTGTGAGATGCACAGTTAGAAGTTTAAGGTCGGAAGCTGGCAAACTTGCTTTCATGGAAGCCGGGGCATAAGCAGCACTCATGCGGAGCGGGCGGGCACAGCGCTCCCATCTTCCCATGGAGCTAGTGCTCTGAGGAACAGCCGTTTGGGGGCACTGGGACCCAGGCCCGCGGATTCAGTGTCCTCAGGGTGAGGCGCTGACAGAGAAGTCCTGACCAGGCTCCTTCAGACGGCTCTGACACAGGGGAGATCAGCAAGTGAGGGCTGCAGGACCAGAGGAGAAGAATATCGTGGGTGCTGCACCACAAGTGACTCAGCCATTCTGGACCCAGCTGAGAAAAAAATTATAAACACCTATAGGGAAGCTAAATTCTTGGAAAGAAGCCTGGAGGTCATCGTAAGTTTTATCATTAACATAAAGCCAGTTGGCATTAGATTGGATTAGTACAGAGGGAATCTCATGGAGTAGAGAGAAGCAAGCAGATTTCCAGAGGTGTAACTAGTTAATTGTCAATTAATTAATTATAGAAGGGTAGTAATACAGAGGTACAAGAGTAGACTATATTGTTTTTCCCAATGATTCACTACCCCTTTCTCTCTAGAAGGATTATTCATCCTTGTTAGGGTCACCAGATTTAGCAAGTCAAAATACAGGCTGCTTGTATTTCAGATGTATAACAAATAATATGAAATAAGTATGCTCCATGCACGCACATGGAACACACAATCACAGAAAATTAACCAATCTAATCACATGGACCACAGCCTTGTCTAACTCAATGAAACTATGAGCCATGCCACATAGGGCCATCAAAGACAGACGGGTCATGGTGGAGAGTTCTAAAAAAATCTGGTCCACTGGAGAAGGGAATGGCAAACCACTTCAGTATTCTTGCCTTGAGAACCCCAGGAACAGTATGAAAAGGCAAAAAGATAGGACACTGAAAGATGAACTCCCCAGGTCAGTAGGTGTCCAATGTGCTACTGGAGATCAGTGGAGAAATAACTCCAGAAAGAATGAAGAGATGGAGCCAAAGCAAAAGCAACACCCAGTTATGGATGTGACTGGTGATGGAAGTAAAGTCTGATGCTGTAAAGAGCAATATTGCATAGGAACCTGGAATGTTAGGTCCATGAATCAAAGTAAATTAGAACTAGTCAAACAGGAGATGGCAAGAGTGAACATCGACATCTTAGGAATCAGAGAACTGAAATGGACTGGAATGTGTGAATTTAACTCAGATGACCATTATATCTACTACTGTGGACAAGAATCCCTTAGAAGAAATGGAGTAGCCCTCATAGTCAACAAAAGAGTCTGAAATGCAGTACTTGGATGCAATCTCAAAAAGGACAGAATGATCTCTGTTCATTTCCAAGGCAAACCATTCATTAGCAAAGCAATCCAAGTCTATATCCCAAACAGCAATGCTGAAAAACCTGGAAGTGAATGGTTCTATGAAGACCTACAAGACCTTCTAGAACTAACACCCAAAAAAGATGTTCTTTTCATTATAGGGGACTGGAATGCAAAAGTAGGAAGTCAAGAGAAACCTGGAGTAACAGGCAAATTTAGCCTTGGAGTACAGAATGAAGCAGAGCAAAGGCTAACAGAGTTTTGCCAAGAGAATGCACTGGTCATACAAAACATACTCTTCCAACAACACAAGAGAAGACTCTACACATGGACATCACCAGATGACCAATACCAAAATCAGTTTGATTATATATTCTTTGCAGCCAAAGATGGAGAAGCTCTATACAGCCAGCAAAAACAAGACTGGGAGTGGACTGTGGCTCAGATCATGAACTCCTTATTGCCAAATTCAGAATATATTAAGAAAGTAGGAAAATCACTAGACCATTCAGGTAAGACCTAAATCAAATCCCTTATGATTATACAGTGGAAGTGAGAAATAGATTTAGAGGACTAGATCTGGTAGAATGTTTCATGAACGATGGATGAAGGTTTGTGGCATTGTACAGGAGACAGGTATCAAGACCATCCCCATGGAAAAGAAATGCAAAAAAGCAAAATGGCTGTCTGAGGAGGCCTTACAAACAGCTGTGAAAAGTAGAGAAACCAAAAGCAAAGGAGAAAAGAAAAGATATACCCATTTGAATGCAGAGTTCTAAAGAATAACAAGGAGAGATAAGAAAGCCTTCCTCAGTGATCAGTGCAAAGAAATAGATGAAAACAATAGAATGGGAAAGACTAGAGCTCTCTTCAAGAACATTAGAGATATCAAGGAGGCATTTCATGCAAAGATGGGCTCAATAAAGGACAGAAACTGTATGGACCTAACAGAAGCATAAGATATTAAGAAGAGGTGGCAAGAATACACAGAACTGTACAAAAACAGATCTTCATGACCCAGATAATCACGATGGTGTGATCACTCACCTAGAGCCAGACATCCTGGAATGTGAAGTCAAGTGGGCATTAGGAAACATCACTATGAACAAAGCTAGTGAAGGTGATGGAATTCCAGTTGAGCTATTTCAAATCATGAAAGATGATGCTGGCAATATGCCAGCAAATTTGGAAAACTCAACAGTGGCCACAGGACTGGAAAAGGTCAGTTTTCATTCCAATCCCAAAAGGCAATGCCAAAGAATGCTCAAACTACCGCACAATTGCACTCATCTCACACACTAGTAAAGTAATGCTCAAAATTCTCCAAGCCAGGCTTCAGCAATACGTGAACCATGAACTTCCAGATGTTCAAGCTGGATTTAGAAAAGGCAGAGGAACCAGAGATCCGCTGGATGATTGAAAAAGCAAGAGAGTTCCAGAAAAACATCTATTTCTGCTTTATTGACTATGCCAAAGCCTTTGACTGTGTGGATCACAATAAACTGTGGAAAATTCTGAAAGAGATGGGAATACCAGACCACCTGACCTGCCTCCTGAGAAATCTGTATGCAGGTCAGGAAGCAACAGTTAGAACTGGACATGGAACAACAGACTGGTTCCAAATAGGAAAAGGTGTATGTCAAGGCTGTATATTGTCAACATGTTTATTTAACTTATATGCAGAGTACATCATGAGAAACGCTGGGCTGGAAGAAGCACAAGCTGGAATCAAGATTGCCAGAAGAAATATCAATAACCTCAGCTATGCAGATGAAACCACCCTTATAGCAGAAACTGAAGAATTAAAGAGCCTCTTGATGAAAGTGAAAGAGCAGAGTGAAAACGTTGGCTTAAAACTCAACATTCAGAAAACTAAGATCATGACATCTGGTTCCATTACTTCATGGCAAACGATGGGGAAACAGTGGCTGACTTTATTTTGGGGGAGCTCCAAAATCACTGCAGATGGTGATTGCAGCCATGAAATTAAAAGACACTTACTCCTTAGAAGGAAAGTGATGACCAACCTAGATAGCATATTAAAAAGCAGAGACATTACTTTGCCAACAAAGGTCCATCTACTCAAGGCTATGGTTTTTCCAGTAGTCATGTATAGATGCAAGAGTTGGACTATAAAGAAAGCTGAGTGCTGAAGAATTGATGCTTTTGAACTGTGGTGTTGAAGAAGACTCTTGAGAGTCCCTTGGACTGCAAGGAGATCCAACCAGTCCATCCTGAAGGAGATCAGTCCTGAATGTTCATTGGGAGGACTGATGGTGAAGCTGAAACTCCAATACTTTGGCCACCTGATGGGAAGAGCTGACTCATTTGAAAATACCCTGATGCTGGGAAAGATTGAGGGCAGGAGGAGAAGGGGATGACAGAGGATGATGAGAGGGTAACAGGCAGGAAGGCCAGGGGTCTCCAAGTGGAGGAAAGAGCCTGCAAGTGCCAGACATTTTTATCTCTCTTAAGCGGCAGGAGGAAAAAACCAGCGATAAGTTTTTCCTTCTCTATGCAAATTTAAAAGGAGGTCTCTCTTAAAATGCTGTGTTGCTTTGTAGTGCAAAAGCTTTTAAGTTTCATTAGGTCCCATTTGTTTAGTTTTGCTTTTATTTCCAATATTCTGGGAGGTGGGTCATAGAGGATCTTGCTGTGATTTATGTCGGAGAGTGTTTTGCCTATGTTCTCCTCTAGGAGTTTTATAGTTTCTGGTCTTACATTTAGATCTTTAATCCATTTTGAGTTTATTTTTGTGTATGGTGTTAGAAAGTGTTCTAGTTTCATTCTTTTACAAGTGGTTGACCAGTTTTCCCAGTACCACTTGTTAAAGAGGTTGTCTTTTTTCCATTGTATATCCTTGCCTCCTTTGTCAAAGATAAGGTGTCCAGAGGTTCGTGGATTTATCTCTGGGCTTTCTATTCTGTTCCATTGATCTATATTTCTGTCTTTGTGCCAGTACCATACTGTCTTGATGACTGTGGCTTTGTAGTAGAGTCTGAAGTCAGACAGGTTGATTCCTCCAGTTCCATTCTTCTTTCTCAAGATGACTTTGGCTATTTGAGGTTTTTTGTATTTCCATACAAATTGTGAAATTCTTTGGTCTAGTTCTGTGAAAAATACCGTTGGTAGCTTGATAGGGATTGCATTGAATCTATAGATTGCTTTGGGTAGAATAGCCATTTTGACAATATTGATTCTTCCAATCCATGAACACGGTATGTTTCTCCATCTGTTTGTGTCCTCTTTGATTTCTTTCATCAGTGTTTTATAGTTTTCAATGTATAGGTCTTTTGTTTCTTTGGTAGATATACTCTTAAGTATTTTATTCTTTTTGTTGCAATGGTGAATGGTATTGTTTCCTTAATTTCTCTTTCTGTTTTTTCATTGTTAGTATATAGGAATGCAAGGGATTTCTGTGTGTTAATTTTATATCCTGCAACTTTACTATATTCATTGATTAGCTCTAGTAATTTTCTGGTAGAGTCTTTAGGGTTTTCTATGTAGAGGATCATGTCATCTGCAAACAGTGAGAGTTTCACTTCTTCTTTTCCTATCTGGATTCCTTTTACTTCTTTTTCTGCTCTGATTGCTGTGGCCAGAACTTCCAACACTATGTTGAATAGTAGTGGTGAGAGTGGGCACCCTTGTCTTGTTCCTGATTTCAGGGGAAATGCCTTCAATTTTTCACCATAGAGGGTGATGCTTGCTGTGGGTTTGTCATATATAGCTTTTATTATGTTGAGGTATGTTCCTTCTATTCCTGCTTTTTGGAGAGTTTTAATCATAAATGAGTGTTGAATTTTGTCAAAGGCTTTCTCTGCATCTATTGAGATAATCATATGGTTTTTATCTTTCAATTTGTTAATGTGGTGTATTACATTGATTGATTTGCGGATATTAAAGAATCCTTGCATTCCTGGAATAAAGCCCACTTGGTCATGGTGTATGATTTTTTTTAATATGTTGTTGGATTCTGTTTGCTAGAATTCTGTTAAGGATTTTTGCATCTATGTTCATCAGTGATATTGGCCTGTAGTTTTCTCTTTTTGTGGCATCTTTGTCTGGTTTTGGAATTAGGGTGATGGTGGCCTCATAGAATGAGTTTGGAAGCTTACCTTCCTCTGCAATTTTCTGGAAGAGTTTGAGTAAGGTAGGTGTTAGCTCTTCTCTAAATTTTTGGTAGAATTCAGCTGTGAAGCCATCTGGAAACTATAAGTAAGGTGAAAAGACAGCCCTCAGATTGGGAGAAAATAATAGCAAATGAAGCAACAGACAAAGGATTAATCTCAAAAATATACAAGCAACTCCTGCAGCTCAATTCCAGAAAAATAAATGACCCAATCAAAAAATGGGCCAAAGAACTAAACAGACACTTCTCCAGAGAAGACATACAGATGGCTAACAAACACATGAAAAGATGCTCAACATCACTCATTATTAGAGAAATGCAAATCAAAACCACAATGAGGTACCATTACACGCCAGTCAGGATGGCTGCTATCCAGAAGTCTACAAGCAATAAATGCTGGAGAGGGTGTGGAGAAAAGGGAACCCTCTTACACTGTTGGTGGGAATGCAAACTAGTACAGCCGCTATGGAAAACAGTGTGGAGATTTCTTAAAAAACTGGAAATAGAACTGCCATATGACCCAGCAATCCCACTTCTGGGCATACACACTAAGGAAACCAGATCTTGAAGAGACACGTGCACCCCAATGTTCATCACAGCACTGTTTATAATAGCCAGGACATGGAAGCAACCTAGATGCCCATCAGCAGATGAATGGATAAGGAAGCTGTGGTACATATACACCATGGAATATTACTCAGCCATTAAAAAGAATTCATTTGAACCAGTCCTAATGAGATGGATGAAGCTGGAGCCCCTTATACAGAGTGAAGTAAGCCAGAAAGATAAAGAACATTACAGCATACTAACACATGTGTATGGAATTTAGAAAGATGGTAATGATAACCCTATATGCAAAACAGAAAAAGAGACACAGAAATACAGAACAGATTTTTGAACTCTGTGGGAGAATGTGAGGGTGAGATATTTCAAAAGAACAGCATGTATACTATCTATGGTGAAACAGATCACCATCCCAGGTGGGATGCATGAGACAAGTGCTCAGGCCTGGTGCACTGGGAAGACCCAGAGGAATCGGGTGGAGAGGGAGGTGGGAGGGGGGATCGGGATGGGGAATACGTGTAAATCCATGGCTGATTCATATCAATGTATGACAAAACCCACTGAAATGTTGTGAAGTAATAAAAAACTAATAAAAAAAAATAAAATAAAATAATGCTGTGTTGCCATGACACCTGGTCTCACCTAAAGCTAACTACTCTCAAACCTTGAGTTAACCAATACATTTCTTTTTCTTATGGAAATGTTGTCTTAAGCTATGTTAATGAACCCCAGACTCTATCTTCAAGTTGGTTCAGCCAAAAGGCCTAACTTACTTACTCAGGTATTGTTCCCCTAATCTATGTAAATGAAACTATTTGTTGGTATGCTGCCCTTCTACAAGATTCAAGTCAATAGTTTTATGGCCAGGGATGAATTATCTGGTGCCATTCTAAATTTTATGTTTCATTTCATTAACAGACTGTGAGTGACTATATAACATACAGCTAAAGACTAGGAGAGGGGTACTCTTTTGCCGCCTTCTGATGCCTATGTCAGATGCTTTCTCTATCTCCTTTATACTTTAATAAAACTTTATTACACAAAAGCTCTGAGCGATCCAGCCTCGTCTCTGGCGCCGGATTGAATTCGTCTCCTCCGGAGGCCAAGAATCCCGCGTCTTATTGTTCAGCAACAACCTTTCAATGAGATGGTTGGATGGCATCACTAACTCAATGGACATGAGTTTGAGTAAACTCCAGGAGCTGGTGATGGACAGGGAGGCTTGGCATGCTGCATCCATGGGCTCGCAGAGTCGTACACGCCTGAGTGACTAAACTGAAACTGATGCACACACATACACATACTAAAATATTTGAATTTTTACTGGAACTCAAGTTTCACTTGAAAGTTCAACATTTCACCCAGATATCCTAACCATTGGCCCTGGCCGGCCAGTCAGTGTGCCCACCACAGGAGCCATACATACGGCTGCCTCATTGACCTTGGGATTAGCCATGTGATATTCTTGGGCCAAATGAATGGGAATGGATGTGATACACATCATGTCTAAGCAGAAGCTTTGAAACGCAGCAGGAACCAGCTCTCTGGCTATTTTTCTCTGCCACAAAAATGGCATATACCCAGTGGGGACTGCTCCTTCAGCCTCCATCTTCATTACAAGAAGACATTTGGACTGCAGCCACCACAATGTAATATGAGTAAAAAGAATGTTTATAATTGAAAGTCGTTGAGGTTTTAAAGCATGAATCATCACAGCAAAATTTGCTGATGCAGATACCAAGAATGACTTCTGAGAAAAAAAATGTATGTTGGGAGTACATGAGTATGAAAATGGGTTTTTCCTAATTCAAAAGAGCTATAGGTTTTTCTACTTGTGATATTTCTATTTGTAAAAATGCAATATTTCATTTATATGACAATTGACTTCCTCTCTTCTTTTAAAGGTAAAAATTTCATTTACTTGCTAATTATTCTAGGGGCATCAGTGGGAGTGTATTCTTTTCAAACTTTGTATGGATAATCTTCAAAGAAATGGTTTATGTATTGGGCAATATGCAGTTTAAAATATTTATTAAATATTTCAAAACTATTTATTCCATAGATCCTTTCTGTGTGATAAGCCCTATGTTAAACCTGAATCATTAGCCTAAATGGCTAGTTGATATCTGTGTGTGTGTGTGTGTGTGTGTGTGTATGCTTAGAGGCTCAGTAGGATCCGACTCTTTGCAGCCCACCAGGCTTCTCTGTCCACGAGATTTCCCCAGGCAACCCAATACTGGTGTGGGCTGCTGTTTCCTTCTCCAGGGGATCTTCCCAACCCAGTGATCAAACCTGCCTCTCCTGCATTGGCAGGAGATGCTTTTCCACTGAACCACCTGGGAAGCCCTAGTTGATATTTACCTTAACTCAAATAACATAAAAAGAGACACAGATGTACAGAACAGACTTTTGGACTCTGTGGGAGAAGGCAAGGGTGGGATATTCTGAGAGAATAGCATTGAAACAAGTATACTATCAAGGGTGAAACAGACCACCAGCCCAGGTTGGATGCATAAGACAAGTGCTCAGGGCTGGTGCACTGGGAAGACCCAGAGGGATGGGATGGGGAGGGAGGCGGGAGGGGGGATCAGGATGGGGAACACATGTAAAATCCATGGCTGATTCATGTCAATGTATGGCAAAAACCACTACAATATTGTAAAGTAATTAGCCTCCAACTAATAAAAATAAATGAAAAAAAAAAAAAAAAAGTTCCCAAATACCAAAAAAAAAAAAAAAGAAAAAAAAATCTATATCGTTCTACTTTGAAAAGCCATGTTTACCATGACAATCACCTAAAATAGAATTTTAAAAAACTGAATGTGAGAGTACAGTTAGATGAGTATTTTAAAATCCTTTTAAGTATGTACACAATTTTGAAATTTTGCCTTAGTTCTTTCAGCAGGCAGTTGATAAAATTCCCGTGCAATGGATACCTATACACATACACATATGAGAAATTTCTGCTTTTGAACCTTTTTTTTCCCCTACTCGTACTCTCCATTCTTCTTGTCTATGTCTACAGCGTTTCATTGTTGATATATGATTGTCACTGGCCCAGGTACTTACATTAACATTCAATAAATATTTGGGTGACCTTGCAGACTTGATTTTTATCACTGTTTACTGTGGCTCTGAAGCGGCTGTGCTAGACCAGTCTAGTAAATGTGCAGTCTTGACTATAGAATCAACAGTAAACCTCTGTTTTTTCACTTGGGAATCACTGTTCTCTAATTTCATCTACATTTTAGCCCTTTGAGCAACTGCAAAATCAATAGGAAAAAAATCATGGGACTATTTTTGTCCCTTCAGTCAGTACTGTTTCTGTGGTTCCTCCTGGAACATTCCTGAGGCTGAGCTTGCTGAATTTTGTCAACAGGGAAATGTCAGCCAGAGCTTGGTATTTAACTCATTTGCACTGGGCAGTTTGCAGCTCACAAGGTGGCAATTAAAGAAACAAGAGGAGAGGCAGAGGAACCTGTCTGTCAGCTTGGTTGGAGTGAGATCTGATATTAATTATTAAAGGAACTCAAAATTAGCAACAGCTAAGCTAGAATGAGCACGCCTTTCAAATACAATGGGAGCTGAAATGTTGCACTGAGAATTGAGTGAGATGAATAGTTTCTAGCTGCAACACAAGGGAGTTAAAGCTGTTGGGAAGCAGTCCCCAACAGGGTTGTTAAATGCTTAGATGATTACTAATGGAGATTATAGACTGTTGTTTTCTGGAGATTAAGAAAACAAAATGCCAAGTATTTTAGGGCACCTACTGTGTGTCAGTTCCTACATTAAGCACTGTGATTCAGCAGTGAACTGGGTGGTAAAGTTCTGGCCATTTGGGAGCTTACATTACAAAAGAAGTGACTACGTTCTTTCTTCAGTTAAAGAAACTTTCCCTTCCTAAGCCTACCCACTCTGGCCCTATTTACTCCTCATATCTGTACCTCTCAACTCAATTAACTTTAACTGTGCATTTTCTCTCTGCCAGCTGGTATAGCGGGCAACAGTACTTACATTTCATTCTCCCAACAAACTAATGTGGCAGGGATTACTTTTCGCATTTTACAAAAGAGACTGTGAGACCAAAAAAGATATGCAATTGAGTTAATGCCACAGATCATTTGGGGTAAATTTGAGGTTAGATTTTAAATTTCAAGGACTCATCTATTGTTTTTCCATCACACTTTGCTACCCTGTTTTATCTTCCTACCTCTGGGGCTACTCAGGTCTTAAATATGCTCTGTGTTACCTCCTCTTGCATCTCATCTCACCATCTCAGGAACCAGCAGTCAGTCAAATCGTTCATTTAATAGACAGTGAGTGCTTAGGGATGCTTCATAATATTACCAATTTTCAGGTGAAATTTTCTGTACCATAACCACACCTAGATATTTGTGCTGATCTAGTTTAGTGGATCTAATGGTGGGAGTTTCAGTGATGTCAGGCTGGTTAGAAGGAGGTGTAGCAGTAAGGGAACATATTAATGCTCCTCAAGTTAAATAGCACAGAGAGGCAGTTCCGTGTTTATGAGTAGAAATGGCCGAGCTCTGAGAGCAGTGAGAGAATTAGTCCAGACCACCCCACCCCCAGAAGTACATTTGTAATATAGTTGTTTAGAAATCAGAATGAATACTTTCAAAAAAGTATCAACCTGAAAGCCGTTAAATACATTTGTATAATGAAAAACTACACAGTCATAAAAGCATGAGGTTGATCTATATATACTGAATATGCTGCTGCCCCTGGATCAAGGAATAATTTTGAATTTCAAGTTTTATTACTTCATTAGGCTCTTTCTGTCATAGATAGTGATTCTTCTGATGGATCTTGGCAAAATTAATGGAAAATTTTCTGGAAAGAATTTCCCATTCTAGATGCTACTAAGAAAGAACATTTGTGATTCTTGGACAGAGGTCACAATATCATCAACATGGATAGGAGTTTGAAAGAAATTGATTCCAACCCTTATGGATAACTTTGAGAGATTCAAGGTTTTACTAGAGACAGTGATTGTCAATGTAATAGAAATAAAAAGAGAACTACAATTAGAAATTGAGCCTGAAGAGGTGACTGAATATCTGAAAATACATATAAAACTTTAATAGATTCAGAGTATATGGAAGAGCAAAGAAAATGGTTTCCTGAGATGGAATCTACTCCTGTTAAAGATACTGTGAAAATTGTTGAAAGGACAACAAAGAATTTAGAAAAGTGACTTGAATTTTAAAAGTTCTGTGGATAAAATGTTATCAAATGGCATTGCATGCTACAGAGGAATCTTTCATGAAAGGGAGAGTCAATTAATATGGCAAATTTCATTGCTGACTTAGTTTAAGAAATTGCCACAGCTACCCTCAACTGTCAATAACCACTAACCTATTCAGTCAGCAGCTATCAATATCGTGGGAAGACCCTTCACCAGCAAAAAGATTATGACTTGCTGAAAACTCAGATAATGTTTAGCACTGTTTAGTAATAAAGTATTTTAGATTAAGGTATGTACATTTTTTAGACATTATACTATTATACATTAAATAAACTCCAGTTTATTACATAAAAATTTTTATATGCATTGTGAAACCCCAAAAAGGAAAGTCATGTGACTCACTTTATTGCAATATTTGCTTTATTGTGGTGGCATGGAAACAAATCCACAATATCTTCAATGTCTGCCAATAATCACTGACCAGTTGACTTCACTGGGTAGGAATGAAAATTCCCTTCCCAGGATTCCATTCTCTACTTCTTCTCAACTTGCAAAAAAAGGGACAAAGATTTTCCTTATAAAGATTGCTTTGCAGGAATTAAATTCACTTAAAGCAAAATGTAAGAAGCCTTAAAAATTAGAATGACCTCAAGTCTGTTTGCTTTGGAAATCACCATGTTTACATTTATTCAGTCTATTCATTTACTACCTCCCTCACCATACTTTTATTGCACTAATTTTGAACTTTTCCTTCCAAAATACGTTCATTACTAACATACATCTTGGATGTTTCTATAATGTTTTGATTCTACTTTTGATTTTTTTAATGCCTATATTCATTGGGAATCTGTATTGCATCTTAATTATACCCAGTGAGGACAGTGAGAGCTCCTTGAAATGAAGTTGGAAAGGAAGGCTTTACAAAGCAGATCTTAAGAAGGAGCAACATTTTGATCTCTGTGGATCATAATCAGACAAAGAGAAGTTTCTGTTAATGATGCTACAGAGAGCTTCTAATTAATTCCTTTTGTTCACTCCTAATAGAATAGAGGATAGACATAATGAGAGGAATGAAATATTCCCCATGGATTTTTCTCTAATCAGTTAACTTTTCAAAGTAGGGAACAGGATGATTTTTATTTTTCTCTTTCTTTTGCCCTCTATCATAATTCCCTCGGAAAAATAATCTCCTACAGGAGTCACATTACAAATCAAGTTGGTTGCAAACATGGGCTTTTTAATTTAAAATGTAAAGCTGGCTAACATTGTCATAGCCTAAAACAGAAAACTGAACTGAACTGAAAACAGAAAAACTGTTCTAACTCTATTGTTTGTGAAATGACAACAAAGCAAAAGAAATTATATCAATGCAGTTATCTTGTGAAATTTACCATTCCCAGCTGTTCTACCTGGTAGGAAAAAAATTGACAATTTCAGCTATGGAAAAAAACTGGCTGTTTCAATTACTTTCTCTCTTTCTTGTTCCAACTTTGGCTGCTTACTGAAATCACCTGCAAGCTTTTCAAACATACTAATGTCTCAGTCCTGTTCCTATCTATTCTAATTTGAATGATCTGGGAAGAAGCTTGGCAGGATTCTTAAAAATGCCCTAGTGATTCTATTATACAGTTATGGTTGAAAATTACTAGTAGGCAGAATTGTGGAATAAAGGCTTAAGGGAAGGGCTACAGCTCTAGGCCCCACACCATCCCTTCCATTAAAACGTCAAACTGAATAGTTCTGTTTGTCTATGCTTTATGCCTTGGGAGTCAGCTTATTGCTCTTTTTTTTTTAAGAAAAATTTTCCTTTTTAAAAGAAAAGTTTAAAAATCACTGTTGCAATGCAAAAGACAAACATCTCATCCTTCTCCATGTCTGGCTTCATGTTTGTTTTGTTTGTTTGTTTTATTACTAATATATCACAAAGATAAATATACAGGTAAAAGCTGAGCAGTGGGTCTATCCTATCCAAGGGAGGTCTTGGAAAGATAGGATGCTTCTCTCCTATTCTCAAGCACTAGAGAGTGATTTAAGGAAGAAAAGATTTTGGAAAAGGAATAAAGAAACTTGCTCAGGAATAGTGAAAACTTTTTGACCTTCTAAGAAAGCTGACTGACTATATATGTAAATGAAAGTCAATGACTGAAGGGTTCATTAGGAAACAAAATGTATTAAGGCTCCTCAAGATGAGATTGTTGATGGATATTACCTTCTGAATATGACTCCATCAAAATGAGAAAATAAAGCATCTAGTTTAAAACCCACTAGAAGCTCTACATCTGCTAGTTCCTTTTTACTTTTTTTAAAAAACAGATTATTTGAAAATTACATAGCTAGATACTGTTGAATTACACTAGGTGGAAATTACTCTTTTCTTTCCACCTTTATGTTTTAGAACTAGTCAGTTAGGGGGTAGTAAGTCATAGTGCTAAATCTCCATGGATATTGAGCTTACAAAGGGAATCTTTCTAAGCTAATTTACTTAAAGCTTAAGACGGTATTGTCATAATAATTATAAAGATAGTTTTTTTTTCTTAATTTAGAACAACTATAAGCCTTTTTCCTCTCTAAAGTTATTCTTTTTGAGCTCAAAATTTCATTTATACTCAATACAAAAGCTATAAGTCATATAGAAAACAAAGAGGAAAATGGACAAAGTAAGTCCTTTCTTGTCAATAATCATTTCAAATATAAATCAATTAAATGTTCCAATAAAAAAATAAAGATTGGAAAATGGGTTAAAAAAAGAAACATAATCTAACTATATGTTATAAAAAAAAAGAGACCCACTTTAAATCCAACAACACAAATAGCTTGAATGTGAAATAATAGAAACAGGTATTCCATGCAAATACTAACCAAAAGACAGCTGAAAAGGCTATCATGTTATCAGACAAAGTATATTTTGAGCCAAAACTATTACAAGAGACAAAGGAGGATATTATATAGTGATGAAAGTGTAAATTTATCAAGAAGATACGACAATTATATATAGACCAAGCAACAGAACTCCAAATATATGAAAAACTCTAAAACATGTGGAATATATTGACAGAATTGAAGGGAGAAATAATTCTACAATAAAAGTTGGGTCATTTTTATTAACAGAACATCTAGACAGATATCAATAAGGGAATAGAAGAGTTGAAATTTATAAACCAAATAGACATAAGAGATATACAGTTGTTTATCTTTATTATCAGATATTATGCCTACAAAATTTTATGATCACTGAATTAACAAATATTGAATCATTACTCTCAGGAAAAATACAGGGTTTGGTTTCTACATGATCCTGTAACACCGTTTTCAACAATTGATCAATACAAAATCTGACTTTATGTGTGTTTTGACTTAATGACACTTCATTTAATATGTATTGTTCATTTATTAACTTGAGCTCACAGCCAAGAGCACTATAACTTATACCTAAATGAAGCTTATCTAACACACATTTTTATCTGTAAGGCACATCATATACTTCTTGCAGTTAAAACCACTATATAATACTTTTGCAGTATGCTTGAAAGTCATTTTAAACAGAAAAATCATTAATAAAAAATAGAAAAATGTGAGAAATATGACATTAGATAGATCACAAATAGGATACCAGTTTACAGTAAGAGAGCTGAGACAAGAAGGCAGAGCATCACCCTGCACAACTGAGATGGAAATATGCACTTCAGGCGATACATCTTTCACTTTTCTCAGTATGCACATGCCTACAGATGACTGAAAATCATAATGAGTATTAATTTAAGGGTTGTAAATAAATTCTAGTGGGTAGGCTAGTTGGGAAATATGGAACATATAAATGATGAAGGTCAACAGTGTATGAAACATTTTACTGAACAATAAAAAGCATATTTATCTAAAGTACACAGGAAACACTCAGCCAACAAGCCCGTATGTCATGCCACAAAAAGTCTCAATAAACTTAAAAATATTTAAATTATGCAAAGTATCTTCTCTGAGTACAATGAAATAAAACTAGAAGTAACAGAATTGAAAAATTCACAATTAGTAGAAATTAAACACTCTTAAACAACAAATGGGCCCAAAGAATAAATCACAAAGAAAATTATAAACTACTTTCAAATGAATGAAAATGATGACACAACATATCAAAATTTATGGGATGCATCAAAAAGTTCTCCAAAAGAAATTTATGGCCATAAATATCTATATTAAAGAGAAGAAAGATTTAAAATTATAATTTTATTTAAACAAAGAGATGTCTAGAACCAGATGATTTCACTGGTGAATTCTACAAAGCGTTTAAATAAGAATTATTAACTATCTTTCTCAAACTCTTCCAAAATAAATAAGAAGACATCTTCTTACTCATCTTATAAAGCCAACATTATCTCGATAACAAAGGCATGAAAACCTACAGAAAATATTTGTTATGAATATAGATGTAAAAATATTTAACAAAATACTAGGAGACATAATATGACAGCATAGCAAAACTATGTTCATCATGACCAAGTGGGATTTACTCCAAGAATGCAAAGGTGATTCAATATAAGATAGTTAACCAATATAATACACTGTGTTAATACAACCTAGGAAAACAATCACCTAATTATTTTGATTGGTTCAGAAAAAAAAGCATCTGACAAAATTCACCAACTTTTCATGACAAAAGCCCTCAGAAAATTAGGAATAGAAGATAATATCTTCAACATGATAAAGGATATTTATTAAAAACCAACAAAAGAGCTAATATGATACAGAATGGTAAAAAACTGAAAACTTTCTCCCTAGATCAGGAAGAAGATTAGAATGCATACTCTCACCAATGTTACTCAACACTGTACTGGAAGTTCTACCAAAGAAATATGACAAGAGAAAGAAATAGAAATAACCCAGATCAAAAAGAAAGATATCAAACTGTCTCTGTTCAGAGATGACATGATCCTATATACAGAAATCACAATGAATTCACAACTGTGTGGATCACAACAAATGGGAAAACCCTTAAAGAGATGGGAATACCAGACCACCTTACCTGCCTCCTGAGAAACCTGTATGCAGGTCAAGAAGCAACAGTTAGAGCCAGATAAGGAACAATGAACTGGTTCAAAATTGGGAAAGAAGTACGTCAAGGCTGTATATTGTCACCCCACTTATTTAACTTACATGCAGAGTGCATCACGTGAAATGCCAGACTGGATGAAGTTCAAGCTGGAATTAAGATTGTGGTGAGGGACAGGGAAGCCTGGCATGCTGCAGTCCATGGGGTTGCAAAGAATCAGACAAAGCTGAGTGACTGAACAATAACAGCAACGCTAGCAATGAACAATCTTTAAAGGAATTTGAGACAGAAATTCCATTTGGAGTATATTTAACCAAGGAGATGAAAGATATACACTGAATATTATAGAACACTGTCAAAAGAAGTTAAAGAAGCAAAAATAAGTGGAAATCTAGTTCCTGCGTATAAATAGTGTGATTTAATATTATTAAGATATCAATATAGGTCAAAGTAATAAACATTCAAAGTAACCCTTACCAAAATTCTAACAGCCTTCTTCTGCAGAAATAGAAAATCTGATCTTCGAATTCATATGGAATTGCAAAGATGTCAGAATAGCCAAAACAATCCCAAGAAAGAAAAGCAGTTGTAGGACTTCCACTTTCTGATTTCAAGCCTTACAGCAGTGATTGTAGTCAAGAAGGCTTAGTCGTATGATCCTGAGCTCACCTCCTCCCAAGGCACACTTAAATTGCAACTATTTAGATAGCATCTCCCCTTGAGAGCAACCTAAACTAGCAGAAAAGACCTTCCACAACTAAAGATATAAAAGAACCACAGTGATGGGGGGACAGATATAGTATTGTCAAGATCCATGCTTTCTTTCAAGCAAGCAACCCACAAATGAGAGTGTAATCACAATTGCAGAGGTTCTCCATAGGGAGAAAAGCATCGGAGCCCTACATCAGGAGTCTCAACTCTGGGAGCCTTGCACTGGAAAGATGAACCCCCCAAAAATCTGGAATTTAAGGCCATAGGGGCTTGCACACAAGAGAACTTGAGGGCTATAGGAAATGGAGATTCCAGTCTTACACGGCGTATGCAAAATTTCACCTGCTCCAAGTTCCAGTGCAGAGAAAGCAATTTGAAAGAAGCTTGAGTCAGACATACTTGCCAATGATTGAAACCACTCCCCGCTCCCCGGCAATAGAAGCAGGACATAGACACTGCCTGGGAAGACAGATGATGATGGCAGCCATTTTGAGAATGCATTCGACCGGGAGGATAGCAGTGCTAACAAACACTATTTTTGAGTCATATCTCTAACCTATTTCATGCTGGGGGATTACCCTCCAAGCAGCAGGCTAGCACTATCCCCAGGACCCCTTCACCATCTATCCACCAATAGCAAGACTCCTCCATGCCCATAAGTGGCCCTTCAGTCACTGCATGAGCCAACAGGACCAGGGGCTAACCCCACCTACCAGCATGCCCACAGTAGTTGGCCCTAGCATGAAAGAATGGCCCATGTAGCCCATACAGAGTATACCTCTAGAGCATATAGCTCTGATGAACAGGGTGTAGAGTGTTGCTGGGCTCCACGGTATATCTCCTATGTGAGGAAACTTTCCCAAGATCAGGAAACAAAACCAACATTATCTAGTCTAATAAATAGAATAAAGCACAGAAAATTAGGAAAAATAGAGAGGGGGAGAGAAATGTGTTCCAAATGAACTAGCAGTAAAATACAGCAGAAAAATAAACAAAGTGAAACAAGTTATTTACCCAAAAAAATTTTTAAAGGTAATGATCATAAAAATGTTTACTGAACTCAGGAGAAAAATGGATTAATGCAAGGAGAATTTGACAAGGAGAAAATATAAAGAAGAACAACACAGGCCTAAAAACTATAACTGAAATTTAAAAATACATAAAAGGAATGAATAGCAGATTAGATGATGCAAACAAATGGATCAGTGAATTGAAAACAGAGCAGTAGATATCACCCAGACTGAACAGAAAAAAAATTTTTTTTAAATCTTTGAAAAGGAGGATAATTTAAGAGATTTCTGAGACAAGAATATACCAGCATTTGTATTATAGGGGGTCCCAGAAAGAGATGAGAGAGAAAGGGATAGAGAACTTATTTTAAAAAATAATAGTTGAAAACTTTCCTAACCTGGAGAACAAAACAAATATTTGAGTCCAGAAGGCACAGGGAATCTGAAACAAGATAAATCCAAAAAGGTCCACAACAAAATACATTACAATTAAAATGACAAAAAAGTAGATGAAGAGAGAATTTTAAAAGCAGCAAGAAAAAAACAAGTAGCTGTGTACAAGAAAACTACTATAAGACTGTCACCTTATTCTCAGCAGGAACTTTGCAAGCCAGAAGGGAGTAACACAATATATTCAAAGTAATGAAAGAAAACCAAGAATACTCCACACAGAGTATCATTCAAATTTGAAGGAGATATAGAGTTTCACAGACAAGCAAAAGCTAAAATAGTTTACCATCTCTTAACTGTCTTCATGAGAAACATTAAAGAGACATCACTAGGTAGAAAAGAAAAGACCATGATTAGAAATATGAAAATTATGAAAAGAAAATTATAATTGGTAAAGGTAATTTACCTTTTTTACAATTTACAAAATTACAGTAAAGATAGAAGATGAACCACTTATAAAGCTAGTGGTGGTTGTGGTTTAATTATTAAGTCAATCTGACTCTTGCGATCCCATGGACTGTAGCCCACTAGGCTTCTCTGTCCCTGGGAATTTTGCAGGCAAGAATACTGGATTGGGTTGCCATTTCCTTCTCCAGGGGATCATCCAGACCCAGGGATTGAATCCAGGTCTTCTGTGCTGCAGGCAGTCTCCTGCATTGCAGGCAGATTCTTTACCAACTGAGCCACCAGGGAAGCCCATAAAGCTAGTTCAGTTCAGTTCAGTCACTCAGTCGTGTCTGACTCTTTGCGACCACATGAATCACAGCGCGCCAGGCCTCCCTGTCAATCACCAACTCCAGGAGTTTACTCAAACTCATGTCCATCGAGTCGGTGATGCCATCCAGCCACCTCATCCTCTGTCATCCCCTTCTCCTCCTGCCATCAATCCCTTCCAGCATCAGGGTCTTTTCCAATGAGTCAGCTCTTCACATGAGGTGGCCAAAGTATTGGAGTTTCAGCTTCAGCATCAGTCCTTCCAATGAACACCCAGGACTGATCTCCTTTAGGCTAGTAGAGAGCCTAAAAAATTAAAGTAGTAAAAAATCTGTATCCAGAAGTACTTAGGAGATACAAAAAACAAAAAGATGCAAATTATAATATTAAAAACATCAAATGTAAAGTAGAATACTAAAAATGCAGGGTTGTTAGAATGTATTCTAACTTAAAAGCTCATCAACTTAAAAAACGATATATATTATAATATGTATTATATAATTATATTATATGAGCATATACTACATAACATTCTATATTATATACTATATAATATTACAATATCTATAATAATTTTAATAATATAACATGTATATATTATATAATCATATACATTATATCATTTATATTATATATTACATAATTATGTAATATAATATATATATTATATAAAATATATCATACTGTATGATATAATAATGTACTATAAGATTATATATTTTGTATATATATATGTTATATTAGATGAATATCATAGTAATCACAAACCTAAACCCTATAATAGAAAACACCACAAAAGGATAAATATCATATAACATAACCTAAAAGTATAACCCTAAAAATATTATCCTGTCACAAGGAAAGAGAAAAAATAGACATAAAAAGAGTAACAAAACAACCAGAAAACAATTAACATTGGCATAAGTACATATCTGTCAATAGCTACTTTAAATATAAGTACACTAACTGAATCCAATAACATATTAAAAAGATGATCCACCACAACTGATTTGGATTCATTCCAAGTATGCAAGGGTGCTTCAACATATGCAAATCAATCGATGTGATACATGCCATCAACAAAAGAAAAGAACAAAAAAATAATTATCTTGATAGTTTTGAGGAAAACATTTAAATTCAACACCCATTCATAATAAAAATTCTTACCAAAGTGATTATACAGTGATCTTCTCTCAATATAATAAAACCTATTTATGACAAAGTCCTATCCAATGTAATATTCAACTGTGAAAATTTGAAAGCCTTTTGCTAAAATCTAAAACTAGGCAAAGATCCCCACTCTCATCACTTCTATTTAACATAGTATTGGAAGTCCTAGCCATAGCAATCAGACAAGAAAATGAAATAAAAAGTATCTAGATTGGAAGGGAAGATGTAAAATTGTTATTATAAACAGGTTACATGGTAGTATATATAGAGAAACCCTAAAGATTCTATAAAAAAGCCATTAGAACTGAAAAGTAAATTCAGCAAGGTACTGGGACACCACATTAACATACAAAAATGGATTGCATTTCTTTGTGCTAATAATGAAATATCAGAAGGGGAACGTTTTTAAAAAAAGAAAAGAAAAGAAAAACTTTTAACAATTGCATCAAAAAATAAAATGCTTAGGAATAAATTTGACCAAGGAGGTTAAAGACTTATATGTTGAGAACTATAAAGCACTATCAAAGGAAACTGAAGGTGAGTCAAAGAAATGTGACGATATCTCATGCTATGGATTGTAAGAAATAATATAGCTAAAATGACATATACTGCCAATCTATAGATTTAATGCAATCTTTATCAAATTACCCATGACATTTTTCACAGAACTAGTACAAGTAATCCTGAAATTTATATGGAACCATAAAAGATTCAGAATTACCAAAGCAATCCTGAAGAAAAAGATCAAAATATGAGTCATAACACTCCCAGACTTCAGGCAATACTATAAAGCTACAGTAATCAAAACAGGTGATACTATCACATACACCAAAAAAGACACGTGGATCAATGGAGCAGAATAGAAGGTCCAGAAATAAACCCACACATACAGTCAATTATTTTTCAACAATGTGGGCAAGAATATGCCATCAGAAAAAGGGAATCTCTTCAGCAATTGGTGTTGGGAAAGTTGGACAGCTGCATGTAAAGCAACGAAGTTAGAACACATCTACACAATATACACAAAAATAAACTCAAATGGCTTGAAGAATTAAGTATAAGATGTGACATTATAAAACTCTTGGAAGAAAACTGGCAAAAATTTCTCTGACATAAACCATGCCAATGTTTTCTTGGTTCAAAAGAAATAAAAAAGCAAAAATAATGGGACCGAATAAAACTTACAACCTTTTACACAGCAAAGAAAATTATAAATAAAATGAAAAACCACCTATAAAATGGTAGAAAATATTTGCAAATGATGCAACTGATTAGGTCTTAATTTCCAAGATATTCAAACAGCTCATACAGTTCAACAAGAAACTAGACAACCGAATCAAAAAATGGGTAAAAGACCTAAGTAAACATTTCTCCAAAGAAGACATATAGATGGTCTCAACATTGCTACACATTAGAGAAATGAAAATCAAAACTACAATGAGTTCTTTTTAATGGCTGAGTAATATTCCATGGTGTATATGTACCACAGCTTCCTTATCCATTTGTCTGCTGATGGGCATCTAGGTTGCTTCCATGTCCTGGCAATTATAAATAGTGCTGCAATGAACATTGGGGTACATGTGTCTCTTTCAGATCTGGTTTCCTCAGTGTGTATGCCCAGAAGTGGGATTGCTGGGCCATATGGCAAACTGGAGCCCATTATACAGAGTGAAGTAAGCCAGAAAGATAAAGACTATTACAGTATATTAACACATATATATGGAATTTAGAAAGATGGTAATGATAACCCTATATGCAAAACAGAAAAGGAGACACAGATGTACAGAACAGACTTTTGGACTCTGCGGGAGAAGGTGAGGGTGGGATGTTTCGAGAGAACAGCATTGAAACATATATATTATCTAGGGTGAAACAGATCACCAGCCCAGGTTGGATGCATAAGACAAGTGCTCGGGCCTGGTGCACTGGGAAGACCCAGAGGAATCAGGTGGAGAGGGAGGTGGGAGGGGGGATTGGGATGGGGAATACATGTAAATCCATGGCTGATTCATGTCAATGTATGACAAAAACCACTACAGTATTGTAAAGTAATTAGCCTCCAACAAATAAAAATAAAAAATAAAAAAACTACAATGAGATATCACTTCACATTAATTAGAATCTGTCTCTCAAAAAGTCACTCAGTCATGTCTGACTCTTTGTCACCCCATGGACTCTAGCCCACCAGGCTCCTCTGTCCATGGAGTTCTCTTGGTAAGAATGCTGGAGTGGGTAGCCACTCCCTTCTCCAGGGGATCTTCCTGACCCAGGGATTGAACCTGGGTATCTTGCATTTCAGGCAGATTCTTTACCATCCAAGCCACCTGGGAAGCCCTCAGTTAGAATGGTCATGATCAAAAAGTCTACAAATAACACATGCTGGAGAGGGTGTGAAGAAAAGGAAACCCTCTCACACTACTGATGGAAGTTGGTGCAACCAGTACAGAAAACAGTATGAAGTTTCCTAAAAAAAACTAAAAATAGAGTTACCATATGATCCAGAAACTCCACACCTGGGAACATACCCAGAAAAAAAAAAAACATAATTTAAAAAGATACAAGCACCTCTATGTTTATAGCCGCACTATTCACAATAGCCAAGGCATGGAAACAACTTAAATGTCCATTGACAGATAAATGGGTGAAGAAGATGTGATAATGTATACAGTAGAATACTAGTCATAAAGAAGAATGAAATTATTCCATTTGCAGCAACATGAATGCAACTAGTGGTTATCATACTAAGTGAAATGAGTCAGAAAGACAAATACCACATGACATCACTTATATGTGGAATCTACAGTATGATACAAATGAACTTATCTACAAAACAGAAAAAGACTCACAGACATAGAGAATAGATTTGTGATTACCAAGGGGTGGAGGGAGGGATGGAATGAGAGTCTTGATTTAGCAGATGCAAACTATTAATATAAAGTGGATAAACCACAAGGTAATACATGCAGAACAGAAAACTATATTCCATGCCCAGTGATAATCCATAATGGAAAATATATAAAAAGAATGTATACAAATGTATAACTAAATCTCTTTGCTTTATAGAAGAAATTAACACATCATTAATCAACTATACTTAATTTAAAAATGTAGATGTGTTAATTGTTCCAATTAGAAGACGAGTGACTGAATGGATTAAAACATCAAGAACCATATATACGCTTCCTACAAGAGACTCAGTTCAGATTTAAAGACACGCACAAGGTGAGAAAATTTTAAAGACATTTTAAAATGTGATACATATTTACAGTTGAATATTACTCAACTGTAGTTGAGTAAAAAGAATGAAATGCTATTTGCAGCAATGTGGATAGACATAAAGACCATCATACTAAATGAAGTAAGTCAGAGAAAGACAGATATCATATGATATCATTTATATATGGAATCTAAAAAAAAGATACAAATGGAATTATACTCAGAAATGGAAATAGACCCACAGACTTAGAAAACAAATTTATGGTTACCAAAGTGGAAAGGTGAGGGGGAGGAATAAATTAGGAGCTTGGGATTGATACATACACACTACTATATATAAAACACATAACCAACAGGACCTATTGTATAGCACAGGGAATTATACTCAATATTTTGTAATAATCTATATGGGAAAACAATCATCTGAAAAAATAGATATATGTATGTATAACTGAATCATTTTGCTGTACACCTTAAATTAACACAGCATTTTCAATCGACTGTACTTCAATTAAAAAAAGAAAAGATATTCCGTGCAAAAAGAAATGAAAGAAAGCCAGTACATCAATACTTACAGCAAACTAATGAGCCTTTAAAACAAAGGCTGTAACAAGAAACAAAGAGGGACATTACACTGTGATAAAAAGATTAATTCAACAAGATGATGTACCAATTATAATTATATACACCAAACATAGAAGCACCTAAATACATAGAGCATGTGCTTTATTATTAAGAAAGACTAAGGGACAAATTGACAATAAAGCAATGTTAAAGGGGACTTTAACACCGTACCTGGGTTTCCCAAGTGGCGCTGGTGATAGAGAACCTGCCTGCCAATGCAGGAGACCTAAGAGATGTGGGTTTGATCCCTGGGTCAGGAAGATCCCCTAGCACAGGGCATGGCAAGTCACCCCAGTATTCTTGTCTGGAAAATCCCATGTTCAGAGGAGCCTGACAGGCTGCAGTCCATTGGGTCACACAGAGTAGGACACAACCAAAGCATCTTAGCATGCATGCACACAAACACCCTACTGACATCATTGGACAGATCATTTAGACAGAAAATCAGTAAGGAAACACTGACCTTAAATGGTACATTAGATATGAACATAATAAATATATAAAGATGAATTTTCCAAAAGCAGCAGCATAACATTCAGGTGCATGTGGAATATTTTTCAGTATAGATTACACCCTAGGCCATACACAAAGTCTCAATTAATTTAATAAGGTTGAAATTATATCAAATATCTTTCTCAGAGTGATGTCAGATTAGAAATTAACTACAAGGAAAAAAAACTGCCTGGTGCACTGGGAAGACCCAGAGGAATCGGGTGGAGAGGGAGGTGGGAGGGGGGATCGGGATTGGGAATACATGTAAATCCATGGCTGATTCATATCAATGTATGACAAAACCCACTGGGAAAAAAAAATAATAATAATAAAAATTAAAAAAGAAAAAAAAAATAAAACAAAAAAAAAAAACTGCAAAACACACAGACACACGGGTGATAAAATATATGCTATTAAACCACCAATGGGTTACTGGAGAAATCAAAGAGGCAACCAAAAACTATCTGAACACAAGCAAAAAATGTAAGCACAAAGATCTGAAATCTAACAGAGCAGAAGTATTTCTAAGAGAGAAGTTTATGATGATGCAATCCTACCTCAGTAAATAGGAAAAGCTCAAATAGGCAAATGTAACTATACTTAAGAGATCTGGCAAAAGAAGAATAAATGAAACCCAAAGTTAGTTGAAGAAAAGAAATAGTAGAACTGAGAGCAGAAATAAATGAAACAGAGACTAAAACAATAGAAAAGATCATAAAAGTAAGAGCTAGATCTTTGAAATGATAAACAAAATTGATAAATGTTTAGCCAGACCCATAAAGAAAAGAGAGAGCAGCCCAAATATATAATATCAGAAATTAAAGAGAAGAAATTACAAACAAACCCACAGACATCAGAAGGATCATTAGAGATTACTATGAACAATTACATTCCAATGAAATGAACATCCTAGCAGAAATCAGCACACTATGAAGAAATTATCCTCCAATTAAAAAAAAAAAGAAATAGACAACCTAAAGAAATGGATAAATTCTTAGAAACACAATCTCTCAAAACTGAATCCAGAAGAAATACAAGAAATGGGCAGGCTGATTTTCAGTAATAAAATTGAATCAATAATCAAAAAACTACCAAAACCATCCAAACCAGACGGCTTCACAGGTAAATCCTACCTAACATTTAAGTAAGAGTTAATACCTATCTTTCTCAAATTATTCCCAAAATTCAAAGAGGAAAGAATGCTTCTGAACACATTCTGAGGCCAGCATCATCAAGGTACCAAAACCAGTCAAAGACGCCACACATAAGAGAAAATCGCTGGCCAACATGAACACAGATGCAAAGAATCCTCAACAAAATATTAGCAAAATGAACTCAATGCATTTAAAGGATCACACACCAGAGTCAAATGGGATTTATCCAGAATGCAAGAATGGTTCAGTATCTGCAGAGCAAGCAATATGATATTTCTTTTTTTTTTTTTTTCATTTATTTTTATTAGTTGGAGGCTAATTACTTTACAATATTGTAGTGGTTTTTGCCATTCATTGACATGAATCAGCCATGGATTTACATGTGTTCCCCATCCCTATCCCCCCTCCCACCTCCCTTCCCATCCCATCCCTCTGGGTCATCCCAGTGCACCAGCCCTGAGCACTTGTCTCATGCATCCAACCTGGGCTGGTGATCTGTTTCACCCTTGATAATTTACTTGTTTCAGTGCTGTTCTCTCAGAACATCCCACCCTCGCCTTCTCCCACAGAGTCCCAAAGTCTGTTCTGTACATCTGTGTCTCTTTTTCTGTTTTGAATATAGGGTTATTGTTACCATCTTTCTAAATTCCATATATATATGCATTGGTATACTGTATTGGTGCTTATCTTTCTGGCTTACTTCACTCTGTATAATGGGCTCCAGTTTCACATTAACAAATTGGAGGAAAAATCATATTATCATCTCAATAGATGCAGAAACAACTTTTGACAGAATTCAATATCTTTTTATGATAAAATTCTTAACAACAAAGTCGGTATAGAGGGACTAAACTGCAACATAACAAAGGCCATATCCTACAGCCGATATCATACTAAAAAGTGAAAAGCTGAAAGCATTTCCTCTAAGATCAAGAGCAAAACGAGGATGTCACGCTCACCACTGTTATTCAATACTGTATTGGAAGTTTCCAGACACAGTTATCAGACAAAAAAAAGAAATAAAGAAATATGAATTGGAATGAAGATATAAAACTGTCACTATTTTCAGATGGCATTGTACTATATATAGGAAATCCTATGACACTACCAAAAACCTATTAATACTAATAAATGAATTCAATAAAGTCACAGAATACAAAGTTAATATATAGAAATCTGTTGTATTTCTATTTACTAATAACAAATTATCAGAGAAATTGAGAAAATAACTGAATTTACAATTATTTATTCAAAAAAGAATCAAATACCTAGGAATAAGTCTAACTAAGGACGTAAAAGTCTTGAATTTGGAAAATCATGTGACATTGATGAAATGCATTGAAAATGACACAGACATATGGAAGCACATACCATGCTCATGGTCTGGAAGAATTAATAGTCAAATTAACAATAACAGCAATAACAACAAATAATAATAAGATAACAAAGCAATCTTCAGTTTCAGTGCAATCCCTATCAAAGCATCAACACTATTTTTCCCAGAGCTAGAACAAATAGTTCTAAAATGTGTTTGGAGAGGGGTGGAGTGAGGATGGTGCAACAGGAATACAGAGTTTGTGTCTCTTCACAACTAGGGCACCTGCTTGGCACTCGTGGAGGACCACTGACACCTAAGGGGATGGAATAAATGCCTGTGTGACCAGGTAGGAAATGCGAGGGAAGGAGGCGGGGGAAACAGTGGCGGTGGGATGGGACCAGGCCTCAGAGCTGGGGGTGGGGGACAGGAGCAGTTCCCACACTCCAAGTGGCCCACTCAGGGGCGTTGAAGAAGGACCTTCATCTCTGAGGGGGACTGGAGAGGAACATGACTGGTATCTGCCCTGCCCCTTTAGCCCTGGGAACAGAAGGAACATACGTATACGGATAGTTGATTCACTGCAGTGTATAGCAGAAACCAGTACAATATTGAAAAGCAGCTATACGCCAATCAAAAAAAAAAAAAAATGTGCATGGATACAAAAGGACAATGAACAGTGAAACAATCTTGTAAACAAAGGCAAATCTGGATGTATCATGCTTCTTAATTTCTACTATACTACAAAGTCACAATAAATATATCAAGCAGCATGAATTAGCACATGAACAGACACGTGGGTCAATGCGACAGTATACAGAGCACAGAAATAAACCCATTGACATAATCAGTCAGTCTATGACAGAGGAGGCGAGAAAACACAACAGGGGAAAAGCCTGTCTAATAAACAGTATTGGGAAAATCGGACAGCAACATGCAAAAGACACTAGCTGGACTACTATCTCACATCAATATACAAAAATTAAGTCAAACTGGATTAAAGAATTAAACATAAGACCTGAAACCATAAAACTTCCAGAAGAAAGTATAGGTAGTGTGCTCTTTGACAGTGGTCATCACAATTTTACTTTCTTTCTTTGATTTGTCTATTCAACCAAGGAAAACAAAAGCAAAAAAATAGACAAATGGAACTACACCAAACTAAAAAGGTTTAACTCAGCAAGGAAAACCATTAACAGACAAAAAAGGCAACCTGCTGAAGGGGAGAAGATATTTGCAAAGACTATATCAGTTAAGGGATTAATGTTCAAACTGTACAAAAACCTCATACAACTCAACATCAAAATAGCATACAATCTGATTTTAAAATAGTCAAAGTAATTGAGAAGGCATTTTTTTTTCTAAAGAAGACAACAGATGACCAACAGATATGTGAAAAATACTCAGCATCACTACTCATCAGGAAAAATGTGAATCAAGGCACAGAGATACACCACCTCACACCTATGAGAATGGCTGTCATCCTGAGAACAAGAGTTGACAAGGATAAGGACAGAGAACCCCGAGGCACTGCTGGGGTTATAAATTGATGCAACCACCATAGAAAGCAACATGGAGTTTCCTCAAAAAGTTAAAGAAACATCATACAATCCAGCGACTTTACTTCCAGGTGTGCACCTGAAGGAAACACAAGCACTAATGTGAAAATGTGCACATGCATTAGTGTTACTGTAGCATCATTTACAGGACCTAATACATGGATGTGACCGAAATGCCCAAAATAGACAAATGGATAAAGAAGAAGTGGTATATTGAGCTGCATGAGCTGTTTGTATATTTTGGAGATTAATCTGCTGTTGGTTAATTTGTTTTCCAAATATTTCATTCTGTGGATTGTCTTTTCATTTTGTTTAAAGTTTCCTTTGCTGAACAAAGGCTTTTAAGTTTAATTAGGCCCCATTGGTTTATTTTTGTTTTTATTTTTGTTACTCTTGGAGATGGATCAAAAAAGCTATTACTAATGGGGGGGAGCTTGGGGGAAATGGACACTGGTGTATGTATGGCTCAGTCACTTTGCTGTGCATCTGAAACTATCACAACACTGCTAATCAGCCACACTCCAATATAAAGAGTTAAAGGATATTGCTGCAATTGATGTCAAACATGTTCTACCTGTTTTCCTCTAACAGTTTTGCAGTTTCTGGTTTTATATTTAGGTCTTTAATCCATTTGAGTTTATATTTGTGCATGGTGTTAGAGAATATCCTAATTTTGTTCTTTTACATGTCACTATCCAGTTTCCCCAGCACCATTTACTAAAGAGACTGTCTTTTATCCATTTTATATTCTTGCTTCCTTTGTGATAGATTAGGTGACCATAGATGCATGGGCTTGTCTCTGGACATTCTATCCTGTTTCACTTATCTATATCTCTGTTTTTGTGCCAATATCATAGTGTTTTATTTTCTTTCTTTCTCTTTTATTTTTACCATGCTGTTTTGATTATAACACCTTGGTAGTATAGTTTGAAGTCAGGAAGCCTTATTTCTCCAGCTCTGCTTTCCTTTCTCAACATGGCTTTGGCTATTCAGACATTCTGTGTATCCATATAATTTTTAAGACTTTTTCTTCTATTTTACAAAGAACACCATTGGTAATGTGATAGGGACTACATTGAATCCAGAGTTCCAAGGGATTGCATTGAATGCAGAGTTCCAAAGAATAACAAGGAGAGATAAGAAAGACTTCCTCAGTGATCAATGCAAAGAAATAGAGGAAAACAATAGAATGAGAAAGACTAGAGATATCTTCAAGAAAATTAGAGATACAAAGGGAACACTTCATGCAAAGATGGGCACGATAAAGGAGAGAAATAGTATGGACCTAACAGGAGTTGAAAATATTAAGAAGAGGTGGCAAGAATACACAGAAGAACTATACAAAAAAAAAAAAAAACCTTCATGACCCACAATGGTATGATCATTCACCTAGAGCCAGACCTTCTGGATGCAAAGGCAAGTGGGCCTTAGGAAGCATCAAAGCTAGTGGAGATGATGGAATTCCAGTTGAGCTATTTCAAATCCTAAAATATGATGCTGTGAAAGTGCTGCACTCAATAGGCCAGCAAATTTGGAAACTCAGCAGTGGCCAGAGGACTGGAGAAGGTCAGTTTTCATTCCAATCCCAAAGAAAGGCAATGTCAAAGAATGCTCAAACTACCACACAATTGCACGCATCTCACATGCTAGCAAAGTAATGCTCCAAATTCTCCAAGCCAGGCTTCAACAGTATGTGAACAGTGAAAGTCCCGATATTCAAGCTGGATTTAGAAAAGACAGAGGAATCAGAGATCAAATTGCCAACATCCGTTGGATCATTGAAAAAGTGAGAAAGTTGCAGAAAAACATCTATTTCTGCTTTATTGACTATGCCAAAGCCTTTGACTATGAGGATCACAACAAACTGCAGAAAATTCTTCAAGAAGTGGGAATACCAGAGCACCTGGCCTGCCTCCTGAGAAGTCTGTATGCAGATCAAGAAGCAATAGTTAGAACTGGGCATGGAACAACAGACTGGTTCCAAACTGGGAAAGGAGTACATCAAGGTTGCATATTTTCACCCTGTTTATTTAACATATATGCAAAGTACATCATGAGAAATGCCAGGCTGGATGAAGCACAAGGTGGAATCAAGATTTCCAGGAGAAATACCAATAACCTCAGATATGCTGATGACACCATCCTTATGGCAGAAAGTGAAGAAGAAATAAAGAGCCTCTTGATGAAAGTGAAAGAGGAGAGTGAAAAAGTTGGCTTAAAGCTCAACATTCAGAAAACTAAGATCTGATCCAATCACTTCATAACAAATAGATGGGGAAACAATGGAAACAGTGATAGACTTTATTTGGAGGGGGCTCCAAAATCACTGCAGATGGTGATTGCAACCATGAAATTAAAAGGTGCTTGCTCCTTGGAGGAAAAGTTATGACCAACCTAGACAGCATATTTAAAAACAGAGACATTGTTTTGCCAGAAAGGTCCATCTAGTCAAAGCTATGATTTTTCAGGTAGCATGTATGAATGTGAGAGTTGGACTATGCAGAAAGCTGAACTATAGAGAAAGACAAAAATTTGATGCTCTTCAACTGTGGTGTTGGAGAAGACTCTTGAGAGTACCTTGGAATCAAAGGAGATCCAACCAGTCCATCCTAAAGGAAATCATTGGAAGAACTGATTCTGAAGCTGAAACTCCAGTACTTTGGCCACCCGATGTGAAGAACTGACTCATTTGAAAAGATCCTGATATTGGGGAAAAAAAAGAAAGAAAGAAAGAAAGAAAGAAAAGACCCTGACGCTGGGAAAGATTGAAGGCGGGAGGAGAAGGGGACAACAGAGAATGAGAGGGTTGGATTGTTTCACTGACTCACTGGACATGAGTTTAAGTAAACTCCGGGAGTTGGTGATGGACAGGGAAGCCTGACGAGTTGCAGTTCATGGGGTCACAAAGAGTCGGACATGAGTGAGCAACTGAACTGACTGGCTGATATATAATATAGAATATCAAAAAGTATCTACCATATAATACAGGAGCTCTTCTCTATATTCTGAAATAACCTATGTGGGAAAAGAATCTGAAAATCCAGATGAATATTTGTATTTGTATATCTGAACCACTTTGCAGTACACTTGAAATTAACACAACATTGCAAATCAACTATACCCCAGTAAAAAAGAAGAAATGGTGTGTGTGTGTGTGTGTGTGTGTGTGTGTATGCCACTAAACAGTACTCAGCCATAAAAATAAATGATGCTTTGTCATTTGCAACAACACAGGTAGATTTATACATGGAGACTATTATGCTAATAAAATAAGTCAGACAGGGAAAGTCAAATACCACATGATGTCAGTGTGAACTCTAAGAAAGCATACACAAACAAAACAAAAGCAGACTCACAGATAAAGAGAACAGATGGCTGGTTGCCAGAAAGGAGGCAGGTCTAGGAGGTGGGCAATATACTTGAAGGAATTAAAAGTAAAAATTTTTAGTTTTATAAGTCACAGAGATGTAATATACAGCATAAGGAATGTGGTCAATAAGATTTTAATAACTTTTTTGAGGACAAATTATTACTAGACTTTTTGTTGTGATCATTTCATAATGTATCAAATAATTATGTAATAACCTGAAGCTAACATCATTTTTTATGTCAACTATATTTCAATTAGAAAATAAACTTGACTGCAAAGCTACAATGATACAGACTATGTGGTACTGATAGAAGAATAAACACATTTTCCAATAGAAATTGAGTCTAATAATAAACCTATATACATCTATGACCAATTGATTTTTGATACAAGTGTCGAGTTCTTTCAATGGGAAAAGAAGTGTCTTTTTAACATATGGTGATAGGACAACTGAATTTCCACTGAAGAAGAGTGAGACTTGAGCTCTACCTCACATCACACGAAAAAGTTAACTCATAAAGAATCAGTGACCTAAATATGAGCTAAAACCAAAAAACCCTGAGAAGTAAACATAAGAATAAATTTTCATATCCTTGGTTTTGGCAACAACTTCTTAGATACAACATTAAAAACACAAACAACAAAAGAAAAAAACAGGTAAATAAGACTTCATGAAAATTAAAAATTAAAATTTATTTTGTTCTTTAACAAGAAAGTAAAAAGATAATGTACAGAGTAGTTAGAAAAATATTTGGAAACCATGTATCTAATAATGGATTGGTTTCTGATTATATGGAGAACTAATACAACTAAACAACAAGAAGACAAACTACCCAAATAAAAAATGGAAAAGGACTTGAATAGACATGCTTTTCATGAACTTGGGCAAACTCCAGGAGATGATGAGGGACAGGGAAGCCTGGGGTGCTGCAGTCCATGGGATCACAAAGAACTGGACATGACTGGTCGACTGAACAATGACAAGACCTGTTATTAAAGAACATGTACAAATGGCCAACAGACACAGGAAAAGATTTTCGACATTATAGTCATTAAAGAACCCACAATGATAACACTTCACACCCATTAAGAGGGCTAATTTTCTGACTAGAAAAATTAAGAATAAAAACTTTTGTTAAGGATGTATAGGAATTGGAACTCTTGCTCATTGCTAGTGGGAACATAAAGTGGAACAAGTACTGTGGAAAACAGTTTAGCATTGCTCAAAAAACAAACACAAAAGTACCATGTGACCCAGCAATTCTGCTAGTATATATATACCCAAATGAATTGAAAACAGTGACAAAAACTTATACTTGTACCCCATTGTTCATTGCAGCATTCACAATAGCAAAGGTGGTAAAAAGCAAGTGTCTATTAACAGAATGGATAAGCAAAATGTGGTATAAACACACTGTGGAATATTAGTCAGCTATTTAAAATAATTTAGTTCTGTACATGGTGCAATATGGATAAACCTGAAATTATTAAGCAAAATAAGTCAGATATAAAAGGGAGATATTATATTTGCAGTTATACAAAATATCTAGGGTAGAGTAGTGCATAGAGTTAAGAAAGTAAATTAGATGTTAGTAGGGGTCAGAGTGAGAAGGAAATGTTGAGTTATTGCTGAATGATTATAGAGTTTATGTTTGGGGTGATGAAAAAGATTTGGAAGAAGTCAGTGGTGATGGTTGCACAACTTTGTCAATATAATCAATGCCAGTGGCTTGTACATTTAAAAATGGTTAAGATGGCAAATATCATGTAGCACATATTACCAAAATAAAAATAATAAATATGGTAAAACACAGAAACCAATTCTCTTTTATAATTCTTAGTTATTCAATAACCAGTCTCAAATTGGTGTATTAAAAAGCAACACACTAAAATAAGTGATACTTAAGTATATATGTTGCCTCCCAAGGAGAACACTTTGAAGGCTAACATGCTTTTAGCTATTCTAGTCTTCTTGAAAAAAATTATCAAATCTCCCTGCTTTGCCCCTGCTTATTCCTGGGAATAAAATGTGTGATGCACGGCTGGCACACCAGCCACCTTCCTAGAATAACAAGTGTTATTCCAAGATAGACTCTGCTGTAGGCTCCAACACAGTCACATTTTTTCAGGTGAATGTTGCTCTTTATGAATCACTCAGCTGAAATTTCAAGTAACAATAAGAAAGTGCACAAAAGTATTTCAACAACCTGTAGATTTAGCTTCTTTCACCTTCTCTCCATTTTTAAACCTTGTAGTGCCCCAGGACTCCATCCTCAGGGACATCACTTTTCCATTTGCTCTTACTCCCTAGGTGACCTCATCTGGCCATATGGCTTGAAATAGTGTCTATGCTTCGATGACTCTGCATTGACAGCCCAGACCTTTATCCTGAACTCCAAATCCATATATATGCTTATTCAACATCTTATTTAACATATAGCTAAAAGAGTGTCAGCCCTCAAAGTATTCCCCTTGGGAGAAAACATACATAGTTAAGTATACATTATCAGTTTATCGACATACTATTACATAAGTTCACTTTGTTCCCTGCACCATACCAAGTACTTTACATGTATTAATACATTAAATCATCTTAACATTTTATTACTATTCTCATTTCACAAATGAGTAAACTGAGGGCAGATAGGTAAAGTAAATATCAGAAAGTCACACAGCAAGTAAGTGGTAAATATGGGGTTTGTACCAAAGAGTCAGGCTCTAGAATCTGTGCTCTTTATGAATATACTGTATTGTCCTCTGCTGGGTTGAATAATAGACATTGCAATCTTAACATATGCAAAACTCACTTGCTTTAACCCAAAAACCTTGCTGTTGTTGTTGTTCAGTTGGTAAGTTGTGTCTGACTCTGAGACCCCATAAACTGCAGCAAGCTAGACTTCCCTGTCTTTCACTATCTCCCAGAGCCTGCTCAAACTCATGTCCATCCAGTCGGTGATGCCATCCAACCATCTCATCCTCTGTCGTCCCCATCTCCTCCTGCTTTCAATCTTTCCCAGCATCAAGATCTTTTCTAATAAGTCAGTTCTTTGCATCATCAGGTGACCAAAGTATTGGAGTTTCACCTTCAGCATCAGCCCCTCCAATGGACATTCAGGGTTGATTTCCTTTAGGATTGACTGCTTTGATCTCCTTGCTGTCCAAAGGACTCTCAGGAGTTTTCTCCAGCATGACAGTTAGAAAACACCAATTCTTTGGTACACAGCTTTCTTTGTGGTCCAACTCTCACATCCATACCATGACTGCTGGAAAAACCATAGCTTTGATTATATGGACCTTTGTTTGCAAAGTGATGTCTCTGCTTTGGAATACTCTGTTTAGGTTTGTCTTAGATTTTCTCCCAAGGATCATGTGTCTTTTAATTTCATGGCTGCAGTCACCATCCACAATGATTTTGGAGCCCAAGAATATAAATTAGGCCACTATTTCCATTTTTCTCTATCTATTTTGTCATGAAGTGATGGGGCTAGATGCCAACACCTTAGTTTTCCAAAAAGCCTATTCCTCCCTAAATCTTCCCCTAATCAGTAAATGATACATTCAATCTACCGGTTACTTAGTTCAAAAATATTGATCAGTCCTTGAGTCTGTTCTTTCTTCTATAGTTCACTCCATAGGCACATCCTTCAGGGTGAATCCAACACTTTCTCAGCAAATCCACCACTACTTGCACCGAACCACAGTCGCTTCTCTAGCTTCCTAACTGATCCATGAGTTTTCATTCTTGCTTCTTCGGCCTGTTCTCCACATAGCAGGCAGAATGATCCTTTTAAAGCATGATTTAGATCACATTATCCTTCTGCTCAATACCCTCCCTCCTTAAGTAAAATCCAAAGCCCATGCTATAATCTACAAAATTCAAGGTAATCTTGTCCCTACTGCCTTAGTGATGGTAAGAACAATCTAGTCTCACTCTCTTGCTTACATCATTCTTGTTTTACTGACTTCCTTGCAGCTCCTGGAGCACTCAAAGAGTATTCCTTCCTTTTTTCCTCTTGCTTGTCTGGATCTTCCTGGAGATATCCTAAGACTGACTTCCTTATGCTCTTTCTTCAAAAATGCTCTTATCACAATAAGTGCTGGCTAAAATGTGGAGAAAGGGGAAAATGGTGCAGTGTTCGTAGGCTTGTAAATTGGTACAGCCACCGTGGAAAATAATATAGAGATCTGCAAAAAATTAGAAATATAACTACTATATGGCAATAATTTCACTTGAGTATATATTCAAAGATGAAATCAGTATCTTAAGAGAGGCCTGCAATTTCATGTTCATTATAGTATTATTTACAATAAATAAGACATGGCAACAACATGTCTGTTGATGTATGGATGGATAAGGAAAATGGCATGTGTGTGTGTGTGTGTGTACCTACATATATACAGGCCTCCCAGGTGGCTCAGTGGTAAAGAATCAGAAGCAAAAGACACAGATATATACATGAAAGAAGTAAATCCTGTCATTTGTAACAACATGGATAGACCTTTTCTTTCTGAATGTATCCTATGCTCTGCTAAGAGAAATAAGCCTCTAAACTCATAGAAACGGAGTAGAATGGTGGTGTTGGGGAATGCAGCATGGGTGGAGGTGTGAGGGCAATAGGGAAATGTTGGTCAAACACACAAATTCCCAGATAAAAAGCAAAATAGTTCTGGAATCTAAGATACAGCACAGTGACTATAGCTAAAGATACTGTAATACATAGTTGGAAGTTGCTAAGAGAATAAATCATTAAAATTCTCTCCACAAAGAATGGTAATTATGTGAGATGCCAGGTGTGTTAATTAACGTTATCATTGTAATCATTTTGCAACATATTTGTGTATCAAATCATCATGTTGTACACCTTAAACTTATACAATGTAATATGCCAATTGTATTTCAGTAGAGCTGGACAATGCTTTTCACAGAGAGGATTCTCTGATATCTTATATAAATAAGTGCCTCCATGCCCAATCCCTGTCACTCTCTATCCTCCTTCGCTCCCAAAGATGTGGTTGTGAGCAGTAGTTTTTCTGACAAGATGATCCTAGGAAGCACTGTGAGGAAGTGAGGAGAGGCTGAAAAGGCAAGAGAGCCAGTGAAGGACCCATTAATGAATGGGTCCCTGCTGTGGGCAACGGCAGCTCAAGCCCCCTGGGAGCCAGCCACTAAGAAAGTGTGTGGAGCACAGTTCAGGGATTCCCACTCACCCCCCAGGAAGCTAGGAAATTTCTCCACCAACAACAGGCCTCACCGCTCAAGGTTTACACCTCTGTCAGGTCCACCTGTGGACAGAGATCCTGTGAGGTCCAGAGAGAGCCGTGAAGCAGAGAGACACAGGAAGCATTCCAGCCTGAAAGGGGACTGACTGGAGGCTGCCTCAGGGTAGGCCGTCTAAGTTCTGACAGGACAGCGACAGTCTGCCACACAGATGCAGGTGTATTAGAGAGCAAAGCCAGTGCTGTCCAAAGGTTATTACATCATTAGTCCAATGACCTCAAATTTATGCAGAACTCTTGGACTCACCTCTTCCCCACATCCTACAGTCCAGCTAGTCTTCTCCATGGACTTACTTTTATTTACCCAGTTCACTCATTTCTTCAGCAAATATTTGTGAAATCTTTATTTGGTTGAAAGAAACACAGTGATGAACAAGGCACAGTTTCATCCTCAAGAATTCTGCTCACAGGTTAGTAGCAGAGACACAAGCAGACCAACAAGGATCATACAGTTTGGGGAGACTGTGCAATGGAGATGTGTAGAAAGGCAAGAAATTGTAAATACCAAAACCCACTGAATAGAACATTAAAAACGGATGAATTTAACTGTATGTAAATTACACCTCAGTAAAGCTAACAGTAAATAAATTTAAATGACCAAAATGTTACAGGAAAAAAGATCAGAAATCTTGGCACCACTATTCTAAGTAACATTTTATACCCTAGTTTATGTAGAACTCAGCTGCGATACAATTTTTAAGCTAAAAGGTGGATGCTGCACTATTTTAAAAAAAAAAGGTTTCTGAGGCTTTAGGTTGCCTCTGAATCACATGGGCGACTTGGTAAAACACAGATGGCCAAGCCCTGACCCTAGAATTTCTGACTCAGTAGGTCAGGGGCGAGGTCAAGAATCTGCATTTCTGAGAGTTTCCTCAGTGAAGCGCCTGCCATTGTTCATAGTATACATTTTGAATACCACTGCACTAGGAAGGACATATTGCTAAAGAAATTCCTTCCTGTTACAGAATGTGACAGACTGCCGAGTGCATCATTTGCACTTAAATAATATGTGAAAGCTTATTTTTACTTAGAAAGTTATCCTATAACATATCTGCTTCTTGATATGGGTGGTGTTTATGTCAACTTTATGAAATTTATAATTTGTGTACATTTCAGTGAGTCATAATTAAGTAAAATATTTATTTTATAAACAGAGAGAATAAGGGATGTGTGGCTCATTTCCATTTAAGCAACCCCCTTGCTTAAGGACACTTATATACGTATGCTTCATTTGGGAGCTCCAATTACCTTTATTTAGGAGCTCTTCTTACCCTGTGTAAGAAGAAATCAACTTAGCTTCTTCCCTGGCGGCTCGGAGGTAAAGAACCCGCCTGCCAATACAGGAGAAATGGGTTTGAACCCTGGTCCAGGAAGACCCCAAATGCCGCAGAGCAACTAAACTCATGCACCACAATTATTTAGCTTATGCTCTAGAGCCTGGGAGCCTCAAATAGGGAGCCAGCATGCCACAACTACTGAAGCCCGAGCGCGCTGGAGTCCGCGCTTGGCAGCTAGAGAAGCCACAGCTACCAGAAGCCCGTGCACCGCAGCTAGAGAAAGCCCGCGCAGCAGCAGACCCAGAACTGCCAAAAATAAATACATAAAAGAAAGTTTTTTAAATATAAGAAATCAATTTCCATGAACTTTCAGTAAGGACGTTTAGCCATATGTCCTTGCCTCTGTAACACTACTATATGATCCAAGATGGAGTGATGCTCTCCAAAGGAGAAACAGAAATTTAACCAAACACATATCAGAGTAGTAGAAAGAGACTGGTGTTTGCTAACAGGAAAATACAGCCCTGAAGGAATAGTCACTTGCGTTTTGAACGTGAAAAGGCAATCACTAAGTGTTTCACACAGCCACTGAGCAATTTCAGGAGAATTGCATTGAATTTCTACTTTCCACATTCTTTTCAGGACAAACTTTGCCCTGGGAGTATTTCCTAAGAATTGGAGAGTCACAATATCTCAAATAATTTGGCCTGAAGGATTTTTGACACTTGAGTTTGAAAGGTTGTTGCTGAAAGATAAGACCCCGGGATTCTTGGCCTCCGGAGGAGACGAATTCAATCTGGGGCCAGAGACGAGGCTGAATCACTAAGAGTTTTTGTGTAATAAAATTTTATTGGAGATAGAGAAAGCTTCTGACATAGGCATCAGAAGGGGGCAGAAAGAGTACCCCCCTGCTAGTCTTCAGCTGTACGTTATATAGTCACTCGCAGTCTGTTAATGAAAAGAAAGGAATGTCTTAAAATTCAGAATGACACCAGATAATTTATCTCAAGCCATAAAACGATTGACTTGAATCTTGTAGAAGGGCAGATTACCACACAAATAGTTTCATTTACATAGATTAGGGGAACAATACCTGAGTATAACACACTGGTTTGTCAAGTAGTTTGAGCCATTTGGCGGAACTTAGAGTCTGGGGTAAATGCATAGCACATTAACATAGCTTTAAGATAAACATTTCCATAAGAAAAATGTATTGGTTAACTCAAGGTTTGAGAATAGTTAGCTTCAGGTGAAACCAGGTGTCATGGCAACACAGCATTTTAAGAGAAACCTCCTTTTAAATTTGTATAGAGAAGAAAAAAATATCGCCAGTGTGTTTCCTCCTGCCTCTTAAGAGAGATAAAAAAGTCTGACACTTGCAGTCTATTTCCTCCCTTCGGAGACCCCTGGCCTTCCTGCCTGTTACCCTCTGAAGTTGCCCTAGGAATTAGTACATTAGCGGAACACTTAAGTCAGTGCGTGGGGCTGTGTGCTACCAGGAAAGGAATCAGGTTCCAGGGGCACCTGTAAATTACCCAGCACTGAGGACAGTTCTCTGCCTTCTGTTTGCTATGCAGCTGTTTGCAGTTCTGAGATGTCGTGTTTCTCTCCCTTTGGGCATTAGGCAGCGGCTCCATTGAGACTATAAAATTTGTGCTGAGCCTGGGTACAGGGTGCTGCCGTTGCTGAAGCCTCTACTTACTGTGAGTTATACTGACGGGAACTTCTGTGAGCCCAGCGCCTGCGGTTCCTGCTCTGGGGACACTGGTGTGGAGCTCAGCATCGAAGTGGTAATTAGTGCGGTGTGCCTTGATCATCCCCTGGTGTTGGGTTTGTGTAACAGCAATAGCATCTGACCTCTGTGTCGCTTTGAAACAAATCAGTGAAAGGAAAGGGGATTGATCAACTTGATCGGCCGTGCATCAGAGACCCAAGAGATTTTGTCACTACGTAAATAGCCTGTGAACAACAGAGCAGAGAAGAGAAGCTCAGGTGTGAGACAAGACTTCTCCATAAAAAGGTCCCAGTCCTTTCCTGGGACCTAGAAGGTGAGAATCTCCCAGGTGCTGAGTCAGGGCTGGAGCACCGGGTGCTCAGGCGGGTCAGGACACAGCTGGGTGTGGGGACGGGCGGTGAGGATGCCCTGGGGACGCCCGGGCAGTGCCCGCTGCGGGACTGCATCCAGGCTGCAGGCCTCACAGCGCTGCTCAAGGGATGGCTGAGAGGAACGAAGCCCTCTGAAAACACATCACGGGCACTTTACCAAACGTCACTGGGTCATATTTCCGTTTATACGTCACGCTATAGGTTTAGGTGGATAATTACCACGAGAGCCTGGATCTGACTTGAGCCGCTGATCTCCTGTCATTCGCGTGCTGAGGGTCGCCTCCGCCAGGAATGTCTCCTGGTACTGTTCCAGAATGCCATTGCCATACTGGCTCTGTGTCTGGAGTCACGTCCTCTTTGTCTGTTTCTTACATTAATATGCCTATTTCCTGGCATTAATACATACATTGTAGCACCTCCAGCTGCTTTCAGTCTTAACTAAACAGTAGCTCCCGTTTTCTTTTGCTGTTGCTATTGCTGCTTTGGAGTCCAGTCGCCCTGAGACACTCGGCACGCAAGGCGCAGAATGTGGACCTTGCCCCTTGGGACGCCCGGGAGTGGGCAGGTCAGAGCTGCACTGCGTCTTCTCCTCCTCATGACTCATCTCCCTCCCTCCAACCACACTCGTCTCATTCTGTTCCTCAGCACACCCAGCTGCCTCCACTGTGCGGCCTTTACGCATCCTGTTGTTCTGTTTAGAATGCATTTTTTAACCCCTCATAGCTTCCATATGAGTTGCTCTTAGTGGTCAGAATTCAGCATTCTGAAATCAGAGCTCCTGTTTCAGTCCTGGTTCCCCAGCTATCGGCTGTGTGCTTTGGTCAATTTACTGCTATTTGCTGAGCCTTTTTCTTTATCTGTAAATGTTGCTCCTATTATTAGTTCAAGGAATTGTTGTGAGGATTGCATGACTATACCTGTTTAGTGCTTAGAATGGTATCTGGAACACAGTAAAGCTGAATACATGTCAGTTCTTATCACTCACTCTTCATATGCCAGCTCACGCGTCCCTTCCCCAGCAAAGCCTGCTCTGGTCTCTGGTTGCGGTTAGATCCCTCTTGTTTCACGCTCTCAGAAGCTCACATGTCCCTTCCCCAGGAAAGCCTGCTCTGGTCTCTGGTTGCGGTTAGATCCCTCTTGTTTCACGCTCAGAAGCTCACATGTCCCTTCCCCAGGAAAGCCTGCTCTGGTCTCTGGTTGCGGTTAGATCCCTCTTGTTTCACGCTCAGAAGCTCACATGTCCCTTCCCCAGGAAAGCCTGCTCTGGTCTCTGGTTGTGGTTAGATCCCTCTTGTTTCACGCTCTCAGGAAGCATCTGTCTTGCCTCGGCTGCACTGAACTACTCTGAGCCTCTGATTCCTAGTTTCACGTATGTCGCCTCGTTGTAAGATGTCAGCTCCAGGAGAGCTGAGGCCATGTCTGTCTCTCCTTAACTTCAGGGCCAGTAAACACTTGTTAGTTATCACAGCTGAGTGAATCTCTGAACCCCTCTGAAAGCCTCTGCTCAGCAGTGAGTGGGGCATGTGAAGGGAAGCCACCTTTCAACATGAGAAGCTGAGACGAGAACAGGGCCTAGACTCAAATCCTGTCCCTCTCTGGGTATTTCCAGTCTTCCAGTCTGTAGCAGCCAGGCTCAAGAGCTGCCACCTTACAACTGAAATGTGCGTTGTTGAGGAAGCTGTGAGGCCTTTGCTGTCTAACTGTTTGGGGCTCAGAATGCATGAAATACACATGTGCTTTCTGACTGCCAGGATTCTGGGGCAGCCTGACCTTGGAGCTGTAGAATGAGGCTGAAACCGCCCAGTATGTAGATTTTGCCCTTGGGATTCCTTTTTATAGTCATATTATCTCTTTTAACCATAGGCATTAATTGTTCTCTCCTCTAGTTATATTGACTGCTCACTTGTTTCTCTCTCTCCAGATCCTCCAAACCATTCAGAAACAGCAGCTTGAAAAAGTTAGAAGACTTAGACTGGTTCAACAACTATTTTATTTGAGTTTTGGCTTTCAATTTTTAATCATATTCATTCATTCTTTGACATAGACTGACCCAGCTATTGCATCCAAAGTAATGTTAGGACTGATAAAATTCCCATTTCAAATAAATAATATATTGGTCCCAAAATTAATAGAATGCTAGAGAAAATAAGCATAGACTGAAGCTTGTAAGCTCCCAGTGTTGAGGGGCCATTGATCCACTGTCCTAAAATTTCCCCGTGGAGATTACTTCTGACCTTATGGGGAACAAGAGCAAAGCCTGAGGCCTTTGTGGTATCTGAGTAGAACACACGAACGCAAGCATCTGAGTACTTATCCTCAGCCCATGACTAGAAGAGGATCTAAGACATAAGAAGCACCAATAAATGTTTGATGAATTAATTAAAGCTCTTTTGGCTAGAATCTTACAAGCTTTATGATGGCTTTTACAGTGAGCTAATCATCTGCATCATTAAAATAATGTGTATGAAATGACTACTATGTGTGCCATGCTAAGTTTGTAAAGGCATATCCAATTTAATTTTCACAATTCCTTGAAATAGGTGCTATCAGTATTCACATCTTACAGATGAGTAGATTGAGGCTAACAAAGTTAAGTCACTTGCCCAGGGTTACTCAGTGAAAACTCAGATCTCTGTAACTCCAAAGCTTACATTTCTAGCTACTCTAAGTAGCCTATGCATTATGGAACTACCATAAAAATGTAATTAGCTATTTAGTAAAAAGTGATTTTATTGCCGAATGTTTTTCACTTCCATTAACAGTTAAATTGGTGTTTAAAAAAAAAAAAAAAGGTAAGGCTTTTTAGATCAATAGTTATCATCCCCCTTTAAAATTAGCAGGGTGGGTGGAATGATCAAGACAGCACAGTAGAGAATGCTGGGCTCCCCTCCCTTCAAAAACATATCATAACTACAACTACATGTAGAATGATTCTCACTGAAATTGACCTGGGAAGTAGCAAGACAGATCTTCTACAATCAAGGCTGTAAAGATCCACATGGAGTCTGGTAGGAAGGGCATAAAACAGTCTGGTTAGGACCTGCATCATTAGCAAGGGACACAGAAGAAGAAGGGTATCACAAGCTCAGGGATCCTCCCTGGGAATAAGAAGGTCAAGCTACATAATAGACACCCCAGCCCTAGCGTCCAACACTGCAAGAACGAGCCCCTTTGGTCTGAAAACCAATGGGACTTACAAGAAGGCTATAGGAATCTGAGACACTGCTCTTGAGGAGCTCACACAGTCTTTCTTACTACCTGTCACAGAGTAGAGGCAGCAGATTAAAAAGTGCCAGGGCCTCTGGATGGCCTTCCAAGAGCACCCTTGTTCCTCCATACCCACACGAGGCTCTTGCTTCAGCCCCTCTTGCTCTGGCATGTGAAAAGCACACGCTTGGGGGGTAAGAAGCTGGCCCAGACCCAACCATATCTCTGACCAGAGTAGGGTCAGCCACTGCCAGTGCATGCTTTGGTGCACACACTCAGGAGGGAGCAAAACCATCCCCAGGATGAGATCACTATGGCCAGAGCTCCCACCCCTGTGCACTCTTGGAGAGGAGGGAGGCTGTCTCCAGGGCTGAGACTACCATCGTTGGAGTACAAGTCCCCATGCACACTTGGGAGTAGGTGACTCCAGCTCAGTGGTGTAACATCAACCCCTCCAGTCCTGACCCAGCCTCTAACCAAGGGGCATGCCCTGGGGGAAAGTGAAGCCAGCACAGAACTGCAGTCCCAAGCTCTCAGGACCTGGTACGTTCCAAACCAAGGAGAAGACTGCCAGCACAATCAAGAGAAAACCAAGTCCCCCAGGGAATCCTGCTTTAGCCCCTCAGGCTCCAATCCACTCCTGATGGGGTGATATAGACATTGCACAAAGGAGAAGCCCTAACTTGTTACTACGTCTGGCTCTGGACCCTCCAACTCTAGTCTAGCGCCCAGCAAGGCCATGGCTACCAGCTCACCCTGCAGAAAGACATGGCCCATGCCCACTTCAGATCCAGCTTTTCCACCAAAACCACTGGACACACACAGACTGCACAGGAATGCTCAGACACAAGGACATGTGTTCAAGACTGGGATAGGTGACTTTTTCACCAATTTCATAGAGACAGAGAAAGTTAGGCAAAATGAGGTGACAAAGGAATATGTTTCAAATGACAGAACAAGAAAAAACTTTGATAAAACAGATGTAATGAAACAAACAAAAACTTTAATGAAACAGAAAAATAAATAACCCATTGAAGAATCCAATGCAACAGCAATAATACTGCTTACTGAAATTGGGAGATTACAGTAAGAATTGTATCAAATAACTAAAAAATATGAAAACAAACTAGTCAGAATTAAAGAATATAATAACTGAAATGAAACATGCAGTAGAGAGAATTAACAGTAAATCAGGCATTACAGAAGAATGCCTAAGTGATCTGGAAAAATGAATAATGAAAATCACCCAGTAAAAACAGCAAAGAGAAAAAAGTAGTTTTTAAAATAAAGATAAAGGACATCTCAAAAACATCAAGCATACTAAAATTCACATTATAGGTAGTCCCAGAAGAAGAGAGAAAGGGTAAAAATGCAGTCAATAAATTATGGCTGAAAACTTTTTGAACCAAAAGAAGGTAATAGATAATCAGCTTCAGGAATCAAAGAGAGTTCCAAGTAAGATGAACTCAAAAAGCCTATACCAAGATACATCATAATTAGAATGTCAAATGTTAAAGAGATCCTAAAGCCAGCAAGAGAAAACAAAGACTCACATTCAAAAAAAAAAAAATCCCCTTAAGGCTATCAGCTGATTTTTCAGCTGAAGTTTTGCTGTCAGAAGGGAATGGCATGATATATTTAAAGTATCAAAAGGAAAAAAATCTACAACCCAGGATACTCTACCCAGCAATGTTATTCAGAACTGAAGGAGAGATAAAGAGCTTCCTAGATAAGCAAGAACTAAACGTCTTCATCACCACTAAGCTGGTCTTACAAAAAGTGAGAAAGACAACAAGAAATAAGAAATTATACAAAGGGGAAAATCCCACTGGTAAAGGCTGTGGCTCAACTTCAATAAGCTAGTATAAAGGTTAAAACATAACTGTGAATTCAATATATATGAATTCACAATAACCATAAATCAAAAACCTACAATTAGTATACAAAATTAATGAGAAAGGAACACAAGCATACTACTAAAGAAAATCATTAAGCCAGAAGGGGAGAGAAGAAAAGAACAGAGAAGAACAACAAAAACAAACAGATAACAAAATGATAATAAGTACATACCCATCAATAAATTACTTTAAATGTCAACGGATTCAAAGGCTCCAGTCAAAAGACATAAGGTAGCTGACTGCATAAAACACAAGGCTCATGTATGTGGTGCCTGTATGAGACTCACTACAGAGTTAAAGACCCACATAGACAAAAAGTGAAAAGATTCCATGGCAAATAGAAATGACAAGAAAGCTAGGGTAACCATACTCAAGTTAAACAAAGTAGATTTTAAAACAAACTCTATAATAAAAGGTAAACAGAGGCATTTGTTGTTGTTGTTCAGTCACTCAGTTGCGTCTGACTCTATGTGACCCCATGGACTGCAATACACCAGCCTTCCCTGTCCTTGATCATCTCCTGGAGCTTGCTCAAACGTATGTCCATGGAGTTAGTAATGCCATTCAACCATCTCATTCTCAGTTGCCCCTGCTCCTGACTTCAGTCTTTTCCAGCATCAGCATCTTTTCTAATGAGTCAGTTCATCAGATGGTCAAAGCATTGAAGCTTCAGCTTCAGCAACACTCCTTCTAATGAATATTAATTTCCTTTAGGATGGACTGGTTTGATCTCCTTGCAGCCCAAGAAACTCTCAAGAGTCTTCTCCAACACCACAGTTCAAAGCACTAATTCTTTGGCACTCAACCTTCTTTATGGTTGAATAAACAGGCATTGTTTAATGATAAAAATATCAATACAAGAAGAGAATATAACCTTTGTAAATACATATACATCCAATAAAGTAGCACCTAAATATATAAAACATTAATGTAAATAAATGGAAAATTGACAAGTATATGATTATGTAGGGAACATTAACAAAACACATCAGTGAACAGATTATCCAGACAGAAAATAAGGTAAGAGTGGCCTTAAATGTCACATTAGACCATTGGGCTTCATAGATATCTACAAAACATTCTATCCCCAAACAGCACAATATACATTCTTTTCAAATACACAAGGAATATTTTCCAAAATAGAATACTTTCTAAGGCACAAAATAAGTCTCAACTAATTGAAGATGACAGAGAGTATATTGAGCTTCTTTTCCAGTCACAGTGGCATAAAACTAGAAATAAATTATAAGAAGAAAAATGAGGAAAACAAATACTTGGAGACCAAACAAAATGCTACTAAAAAGATCAATGGGTCGATGAAGAAATCAAAGAGGAAATCAGGACATACTTTGTGACCAATGAAAATAAAAACACAGTTTTCAAAATCTTTAGGACATAGCAAAAGCAGTCATTGTGAGGAAATTCGTAGAAATATAGGCCAACCTCAATCTTAAAGGAAATCAACCCTGAATACTCATTGAAACGATTGATGCGGAAGCTGAAGCTCCAATACTTTGGCCACCTCATGTGACTGACCCACTCATTGGAAAAAACTAGGTGAGTGATCACACCACTGTGGTTATCTGGGTCATGAAGATATTTTTTGTATAGTTCTTCTGTGTCTTATTGCCACCTCTTCTTAATATCTTCTGCTTTGGTTAGGTCCATACCATTTCTGTCCTTTATTGAGCCCATCTTTGCATGAAATATTCACTTGGTATCTCTAATTTTCTTGAGGAGAAATCTCATCTTTCCCATTCTTTATTTTCTCTATTTCTTTGCATTGATCACTGAGGAAGGCTTTCTTATCTCTCCTTGCTATTCTTTGGAACTCTGCATTCAAATGGAAATATCTTTCCTTTTCTCCTTTGCCTTTCACTTCTCTTCTTTTCTTAGCTATTTGTAAGGCCTCCTCAGACAACCATTTTGCCTTTTTGCATTTCTTTTTCTTTGGGATGGTCTTGGTCACTGCCTCCTGTACAATGTCACTAACTGCTGTCCATAGTTCTTCAGGCATTCTGTCTATCAGATCTAATCCCTTGAATAGATTTGTCACTTCTGCTGCATAATCACAAGGGATTTGATTTAGGTCATACCTGAATGGTCTAGTGGTTTTCCTTACTTTCTTCAAGTTAAGCCTGAATTTGGCAATAAGGAGTTCATGATCTGAGCCACAGTCAGCTCCTGGCCTTTTTTTGCTGACTGTATAGAGCTTCTCCATCTTTGGCTGCAAAGAATATATCAATCTGATTTTGGTATTGACCATCTGGTGATGTCCATGTGTAGCCTTCTCTTGTGTTGTTCACTATGAAGAGGGTGTTCACTATGATAAGTGTGTTCTCTTTGCAAAACTCTATTAGCTTTTGTCCTGCTTCATTCTGTATTCCAAGACCAAATTTGCCTGTTACTCCAAGTATCTCTTGACTTCCTACTTTTGCATTCCAGTCTCCTACAATGAAAGGGACATCTTTTGGGGGTGTTAGTTCAAGGAAGTCTTGTAGGTCTTCATAGAATCATTTAACTTCAGCTTCTTCAGCATTACTGGTCAAGGCATAGACTTGGATTACTATGATATTAAATGGTTTGCCTTGGAAACAAACAGAGATCATTCTGTCATTTTTGAGACTGCACTCAAGTGCTGCATTTCAGACTCTTGTTGACTGTGATGGCTGCGCCATTTCTTCCCAGGAATTCTTGACCACAACAGTAGACATAATGGTAATCTGAGGTAAATTTACCCTTTCCAGTCCATTTTATTTCACTGATTCCTAGACCAAAAAAATAGTAAAGATCAAAAAGCCAAGTGATTTTTTAAAGATAAACTTGTTAAGCCTTTAGTCAGGCTCCTTAGAGAAAAAAGAGATAAGACCTACATAAACAAAACAAGAAATGAAAAAAGAGAAATTGCAGTCAATATCACAGAAATATAAATAATCATAAGGGAATACTACAGTTATATGCCAAGAAAGAAAATTGTATAACCTAGAAAAAATGAAAATAGTTCTAGAAACATACAGCATTCCAAGGCTGAATCAGGAAGAAACACATAGTTTGAACAGACCAATTACTACTACTGAAATTAAATCAGTAATCAAAAATCTCTCAACAGACAAATGTTCAGGACTGCATATCTTCACAGGGAAATTCTACTAAATATATAAAGAAAATCCAATGCTTATCCTTCTCAAAGTATTCCAAAACATTGAAGAGAAGGGAACACATCAAAATTCATTCTCTAAAGCCATTGTTACTCTAAATGTAGCTGAAAGACACTACAAAAAAATAAAGAAAGGGATTATATCCCTGATGAATATAGATGCAAAAATTCACAGCAAGATCAGTATCAGCATAGTGAATTCAACAATTTATATATTTTTATATAAAGGATGATACATTATGATCAAGGGAGATTTAGCCCAGGGATGCAAGAATGTTTCAGTTCTGCATGTCAATCAATGTGTTACACCATGCTAACAAAATGAAGTATAAAAATCACAAGATAATCTCAATAGAGGCAGGAAAATCATTTGATAAAAAAACTCAACATCCATTCATGATAAAAACTCTTTAAAATTTTTAGAGAGAACTAATCTCAACATAATAAAGGTCATTTATACCAAACCTACAGGTAATACCATACTCAATGGTGAAAACCTGAAAGCCTTTCCTCTAGAAGCAGGAAAATGGGAGTATGCTAGCTCTTGCCATTTCTATTTGATATAGTATTGGAAGTTCTAGCCATTGGCAGTCACACAAGGAAAAGAAACAAGAGGCATCCAAATAGGAAAGAAAGAAGTAAAACTGTCACTATTTGCAAATGGCATGATACAGAAAACCCTAGGGTCTTCAACAAAATAACTCTTAGAACTAATAACGAAATTCAGTAAAATTGCAAGATACAAAGTTGATATACAGAAATCTGTTGTTCTCCCTATGCTAATAACAAGCCATCAGAAAGAGAAAGCAAGAAAGCAATTTCATTTACAACTGCATCAAAAGGAATAAAATATTTGGGAATAAACTTAACCAAGGAGGTGAAAGACCTATAGTCTGAAAACTATAAAGCTTTGGTGAAGGAAATTGAAAATGAAAGAAATAAATGGAAAGATATCATGTTTATGAATTGGAAGAATTAATATTGTTGAAATGTCCATACAGCTCAAAGCAATATATTGATTTAATGCAATCACTATTAAAATACCATGACATTTTTCACAGATCTGGGAAAAGTAATTTTGAAATCTCTATGGAACTGAAAAAGATGGCAATGCAATCTTGAGAAAAAAAGAAAAAGGCTGAAGGTGTTATACTCTGACTTCAGACTATACTACACAGCTACAGCAATCAAGCAGAATGGTGCTGGCACAAAAGTATACACATAGAGCAGTGGGACAGAAAAAAAGAGCCCCCAAATAAATTCATACACACTTGGCCAATTAATCAATGACAAAGAGGAAAAAATATACACTGGGGAAAAAACAGCATCTTTAATATGTGGTGTTGAGAGAACACGAGAGCTACAAGTAAGAGAATGAAATTAAAACATTTTCTCATGCCATTTACAAAAATAAACTCAAAATAGATTGACCTAAAGATAAGACAATCAACCGTAAAACTCCTAGAAGAAAACAGGTAGTACACTATTTGACATGTCTTAGCAGTATTTTTTGAATCTGTTTCCTCAACATAGGAAATAAAATAGAAGTAAACAAACTGAACCTAAACTTGAAATCCTCTGTTAGTGAAGGAAACCACCAACAAAATGACAGGCTACTGGGTGGAAGAACTTATTTGCAAATGGTATGTTAGATAAGGGTTACTATTTAAAATATAAAAGAACTACAACTCAATATCAAAAAAACATGATTTAAAAATGGGCAGAAGACCTGAATATGCATTTTTCTAAAGAACACATCCAGATGGCCAATAGACATATGAAAAGATACCACTAAATGTCCTTTGAGAGAATTCACCCACATAATTACCACTAGGTAAAAGAGGGATAAAACTCATTGTCAGAAACTTCTGTAGCAGAGATGAAGAGTGTCATTATTTGGTTTGTAGCACATTAAAAATCATGATAAAAGTAACATACCTCAGAAAATCAAGACTTGATTAACAAAATATATAACTTGTTTTAAAGTTAAGAACAGGAAAGAGTGGCTACAAAGGGGCAAGGGATACTTCCTGGAGTAGTAAATATGTAGTGGTGGTGGTTTATTGGCTGGGTATATGTGTCAAATTGTATGCTTTGAATATGTATGTTTTATTACATAACTCCATAAAAATATATATCTAAAAAATCATTGGGAGTCAATCCCATTTGTCTGAGCCTTCTGAGGTCATAAATTAAAGAGATATATTTAAGTCAATTAAGATAGTGTATATATAATTCTGTAGTGGCACAGAACTTACTAGTCCACAAAGGATTTTATGTACTTTTTAACTTTAATTTCATGCCATTCTTGTACACTGGAAACTGAAGCTCAAAAAGAGTAAATTACTCATTCAAAGTTCCGAACCAAGATTACTTTCATCATAAAAAGCAGCCTTTTATGCTCCTGCACCCATCTTTTAAATAGTAATTATGCTTTGAAGAGTATAACTTCTTGTACACATAAACCTGGTCAGAGTAAGACCCTGACTTGACTGTACTATATTTGCACCATTGTAGTTTCAAACTGAGTCATTTACCTTGAAGTAAAAAATAAAATGAAAAACCAGAGTTCATTTCTTGATATTTCCTTTACATAGGAAGGGCACAATTGCCAATAAGTGTCTGTAAAAAAAAAACAAAACAAAAACTGTGTCTCTTTTCAAATAATTTGAGAAGGCCATCATTTTAGATGAATCTGAAAGCAGGAGGGCAATATCAAGGAGCTATTTGGTAGAGGCAATATTCTGCAGCCACAATGCCCAGGATCGAATCTCTGCTTTTAAGTAAGTACCAGTATTCTCTTTCATTTTGGGGAAAATAAAAGGAAAAAATAAAGCTAAACAAAAGTGTGCAATGTGAGATTCTGCCTGTAGCTATTCAATTTAAAGTATTCTATTAAAGAAATTGAGAACCTAAACATAGGTCATCAGCAGCAGTTTTTGTTGAAAGGTCTACAATAGGACGAAAGCTGGTGGCAGAACAGACAGGGTTGTAGACAGACTCCCTGTGCTTGGATTGTCTTGGTGGGCTCCAGGACTCTGAGACCGACTTATATAAAATCAGACCCAGAGAGAATGGTGGAAGCTGGAGGATGCCGAATCACTCCCAGACACTGCCATCAATTCACAAATGCCCCCTCCTGAATGCCATTCCCAGGACTCCTCTGGGAACCTGCTGTCTGAGTCACTGAGGCAGGAATTATCTTATCCATGTCCTCCCTTGTGCCCAAAAACTCAATTCCAGATTATTTCAATCCAATAGAGCTTCATAAAACTATTGTTAATTGAATTGTGTCTGTCTTACCAAAAAAAAGATCACTTCTCCCCATCAGGGATCGATTTAAAACAAAGCAAATAGATAAGCCTGTGACCATCCCCATTTTGAGGGGTGGAGAAAGATTGGCATGTAGAGAGGAAGCTTTAAGCTGTACAGTCTAATCTAGAATTGCAAATTGCCCTATTGAGTGACACATATAAATAAATATCTGAATGGCTAAAAGCATTGACAGAATCCATGACTGCACATTTTAGAAATTGAACCCATTACTTTTTCTGCAAAGACCTATGAATTATCAGACAATACACTCTGCACCACTCATAACAAAGCCCATGGGTTGCAAATTTAACACCCTGCTATTTGATAGTCCCTCTAATGAATACATAGTTATGATTTTCCTTTAAGTGTGTGCAGAGACCAATTCAGCTATTCAAGTCACTCATGCCATAAAACTCTTTTTTATTCATACTTGCTTAAAATTGCACAAGAGAATAATTGGTGTGTTTTCTTCCTCTCGTGGTTAAACATAACCCTGTTATAAGTTAATAAAAGTGCAGACATCTTATTCATATTCAGAAGGTAAGCTACAGCAGAGAAGCTTCTGCCGCTATGACCACAAGTCATAATAAGTTAATCTAACATCAAATATGTGTCACTTGGGTGGCTTAAAATGAACATCTGGCCCAAAATTTTAAATTGTAATCCAATAGCAATCAATGAAAATGCAAAAGAGATTAAGATTGCTATGCCCAGACCCGCAAAAGAATAAACTAGGCAAAGACAGAATGGTAAAAGACTTCAAGAGAATTTTGGTGAAAAAAACTCTTCATATCTTTTGAATCAAGGACAGAATAAATTTACTTAAGAGGTATGGACATTCATTTACTCAATAATGTTTCTCAAGTATCTATAGAGTGCTAAGGACAGTGCTAAGGACTAGGGTGCAAAGGAGAACAAATAATACATTTCTTCCTCCTTAGAAATTACATTTAAATTGGAGAATTGAGCAAACAAAATACACAAGAAATCTGGTTCTTTAAATTTTCTTTTTTAACTTTTATAGAGCCTTCAGAGTTTGTATTGGCCCAGTCATGCCCAGTGAGCACCATGGGAAGAGGCTGAATGAGTCTGGATCCAGGACGAGTGGTTGGTATGGTGGAAATTGGACAAGAAGATTATCATAACCTAGAATCTAACCTAAGAAAGCATTTCATGGAGGGAGTGGTCAGTTGACCAAATGCTGCTGAGAGATTAAGGAAAGATAAATTCACCCTGAATTAGCAATACTGTGATCATTCAGGGCAAGGTGAAGACAGTGAGTGAAGACAACATTTTTGAGAAGTTTGAGAATAAAAAGTTAAGCAGAACAATAGCCAAAGGGAAAAGTTAATAAAGTAGATTCAAGAGAGAAAATAGTTTTTTTCTTTCTCTCTCTCTCTCTCTCTCTCTCTCTCTTTTTTTTTTTTTTTCCCTGGAGTGGGGAGTTAGTTTTAGGCTGAGAAATTTTGTAGTACATTTGCACACCAGAGAGAATGATCCAATAGAGAGGAAATTAATGTAAATGACACTGGATGAATAGAGAAGCAATTCTATATGATGAGTTCTCAGTCTCTATTGATGGTAATGAGTGAGCAAATGAGCAAATGAAAGTCACAGTTTCCCCTTGTCTCCTAACAAACCTGTGAAAGGGCTACCTATCATAGCCCTTGATCAACTGAGTTGAATTCTCCATAACACCGCAGCCCTATCCCACTCCCAGCAGGAACTCAGCAGTGAGTGCTTATATTTAGGACTCTACCTACTTTTTCTGTGCCTGTTACAGTGTCAACCCAAAGCAAAGACTGACAGAGTAGAGCAAGGGACTAGCAAGTTCTATTAGAAACAGCTATATCCAGGTAATTCACACTTTCAAAATTAAAGTGTACCACATTCTTTTCAATGATGTTATACCTCTTTGCAAAGTTGATTCCTTGGCAGTTGCAATGATAAAAAACAATTCGTTCTTGAAAATAAATGTAGGACAGGAGTCTGAATATGAGGTTTGAAAAAGTATGTAGTATTCCAGCGAGCACAGTCATTCCATTAGTATGTACCTAGAGTTATTTTAGAATGAAAAATAAATATTTTTTTTCTTTCAAAAAAAGAAAAGAATGTGATCATCAGAAAGAGGATTGGTCTATCTTGGACACCAATAAATGAAGATCTAGGTTTGAATGAGACCAAGGACTCTGAACACTCAATCTTGATGGCTGATATATCCCTGAGGTAGAGTTAAGCATTTATCTATCTTAGACTGTATAATTAAGCATCTGATTCACACTCTGTACCCAATAAGTAATTTTCACATTGTAGATTGACTTCTAATCTACAGGAGACAATACCATTGTTAGTAAAGTGGGATTCTCCACCATTTGCATTGTGAGTTAACTGTCATTGCTATTTATAGTACTTCCATGAGGTGAATAACAGTGAGGTTTACCTTGAGGTATGAACTTCCTCCTAAGCGCTGGTATAATGCATTGGCTACACCTTCAGAGTTGAGGGTATACACCGGGGCCTGGAGAAGTCTCACATACACATGTACACACACACACACACAAGATGAAATTGCCTGAGACCTCTGGGCAGTCAGAAAGATATACTTATCCCTGAATGATCAGTGTCTGTGCCATTTTTGACAATCTGAATCTTCCACAGTAGCCCACTTAATCCTTATATAATTCTGTAGAGTTGGCATCATCATTTTAGATGTGACAAAGACATAAAGCAATTTACATGTAGTAAGATGACTTGTAGTTTTAGAGAACAAGATAGTGGAGTAGGTGGACATGGAGTACATCTCTCCCCACGAATACATCAGGAACACACCTTCAGACACAGAAGTGCACGCAGAACACCAGCTGAGAGCGGACAGGAGTACCTGACCAGTGGAAAAGAATATATAGAACCACACAAAACTTGGGAGGATGAAGGAACTAGGAGGAAAACAGGAGTGTAAGTAGGACTGGATCTGCCCTTGGCCAGTGGGGGAACTGAAGCAGGGGTCAGATCCCCACATTGGGCCAGCTGTCTGAGTCAGAGGAGAAACATTTAAGGCCGAGAGTGAAACAGCTGATCTGTGGCAGCCTAAATGGAATGAGAATCAGACAGTCCTTGCCACAGTCATACATACTCTGGACAGGAATGCAGGTCCCCTGGAAGGCGCAGCAGCTGGGAGCTGGAGTTTAGGGATTGTGGAGCAATCCCAGGGTGAGGGCTGCTGTTGACTGTGGAGAGATGGATCCAGGGGATGTGAGGGAGGAGATTGTGGTGGGAGATGCCTGTGGAGGAAAGCCAGGCAGCCATGGAAGCAAGGCGATACTGCTGAGTCACGTGTAGAGGGTGGAGCCATCACCATAGCCTCTCTCTCCCCACAGGCCAGAGTCAGCAGCTGAACAATAGAGAGGCTGGCCCATCAGTTGCCTGACCAATGAACTACAGAGTAGGACCCCACACAGGGTGCCCTTTTGGGTGCCTGATGCTACAGAGAAGGACCCCAGGCAAGGGAGCCCTCTAAGTGCCTGAACAGGCAGAGCGAGGCAGAAAGACTGGCCAAAGAGGCCTTCTGATCACCAGCTACAAAAGGCTCAAAAAAAGACTCTGAGAGGGTCATAACTCCTGTGGTGGACGCAGTCTGTGTCCCCGCACACTTGGCACCTCCTGAGTCCACAAGCCAAGGAGCCCCACCACCTTCACGCTCAGCTCTCACTGGGGCAGAGCAGCCACAGGCAAAAATCTTGCATCTATGCACACAGGGTTGCTTCAGTAGTGTCTGACTCTTTGCGACCCTGTTGGCAGTGTCCTGGGGAGGCACCCATGGTGGGGAGGGGTTCTCCAGGCAAGAACACTGAAGCATATTGGCCAACACTGGTTGCCATACCCTTCTAGAGCACTGTATTTCCTGCTGCCCCAGCCGCCAACTCCCCTGAGTGCCTGGTGCTGCCAGAACCCCTGCGACCCAAGCAGCTGCACCCCCGCCACCCCTGGCCCTCACAGGGGCAGACCCAAGTCCTCCAGGGCAGCCTCAGGGGCAAACCCCAGTGGACGACCCACATGCAGAGGTGGACATAAAGCCACAGTTGAAACCCAGGGGCACTGTGGCTAAGGAAGAAGACCCAAAACCTTCCCACCAGCTGTACACGCTGCAGATTAAATCCACACGATCAGCTAGGCAGACTCTGTGTCTGTGGAATATATAAAAGGACATTGAGAGCTCCCACGAAAGAAAACGCACTAGTTCTGACAGCTGTGGACATGGAGGCAAGGACACACAGGAGTAGGACCAGATTAGAGTCTGAGCTGCCCCCAAAGCAGGTCCAGAGGCCAGCACAGTGCTGGAGGGCATCCTAGGGAGGTGACGTGGACTGTGACTCCCAGAGAGGGAAAGGACTCTGACAGCAGTGACTCAAGACAAACATTTATTATTCTTAAGTTTTGACTCATTCTGTAGATTTTTTTGGATTTTTTTCTTTTTTTTTCCTTCCCCCACCCTCTGTTGTAGTTGTCAATTTTATTGGCACTATCAAACCTAATTAAGTTTTTGAGCTTTTTTTTTAACCCCCTCATGAAGGGTTTTTATTGTTGTTATAAACCTCTGCCTCTATGTTGGGCCTTTGCGGTTCTATGGAGTATTCCCTTTTTTATTTATTTTTTCTTTTCTCTTGTTTTTTTAATTTTGATTTTTAATTTTGTAAACCTATTATTATTTTTCTACATTTATTCCTTTGTTTGCTTTTCCTACTGCTCTTTTCCCCTTGAAGTTAATCTTTAATGTATATAAATCTTCTTTATCTACCTCTATTTAACTTTGCGTATCTATTCTTTCTTTCTTTTCTTTCTTTCTTCTCCTCTCAACATATTTGTTAGTTTTGTTTTCATTGCTTTATTCCCCACTTGGCACTTTGCTTTAGTTTTGTTTTCCAGTATGTGCTTTAGTTAGTTTTGTTCTTAATTGATAAATATAACTTTTTATTTCCTTTGTTCTCATGGTCAACCTTCTGTACTTTATTTTTGGTGGACTGTTTAGACTCTGCTTATAAGTGCATATGTATATGTGTATATTCCATTATTTTAATTATTATTTGCTTGACTTTGTAACTGCCATTTGTCTGGAGTTCATCCTTGGTTTCTTGTTTTTGAACATTTGTTTTACCATCAACTAATGCCTTAACAAACCCACTTGTGGAATTTTTGTTCCTGACCAGAGATCAAGCCCTGAGCCTTTGGAGTGGCAGCACTGACTCCAAGGCCCTAGATTACCAGAGAATTAACCCTAGGGAGTATCAAATAGTGAGAGCTCACAAAGGAAACCACTTGAATATAGGACCGGGCATCACCCAACCACCAGTAGCACCCATGTGCAGGATGCCTCATCCAAACAAAAAACAAAACAAAAATACAAACCTAGTCATCAGCACTAACAGACATAAAAGGAGAAACTGACAATAACACAATAATAGTAGGCAACTTTGACATTCCACTTACACCAATGAACAGATCACCACAACAGAACATAAGTAAGGAAAGACAAGCCTTACATGATGCACTAGATGAGATGGATCTCATTGAGGTCTTCAGGACATCCCATTCAAATGCAGAAGAATACACCTTCTTCTCAAGTGAACATGGAACATTCTGCCGGATGGACCACATCTTGGGTCACAAAAAAAACCTCAGCTTCTCTGACCACAATGCTATAAAACTAAATATATCAGTTACAAGAAAAAACTGTAAGAAACACAAACACATGGAAATTAAACAACACATTTTTAAATAGCCAACAGTTGCTGAAGAAATCAAAAGGGAAATCAAAAAATTTCTAGAAAGAAATGACAATGAAAACATGACAACTCAAAACCTATGGGATGCAGCAATATATTTCTAAGAGGGAAGTTTATAGCAATACAATTCTACCTCAAGAAACAATAAAAACATTGAATAGACAACCTAACTTTGTACTTAAAACACCTGGAAAAAGAAGGAAAAACAAACAAACAAACCAAAATTAGTAGAAGGAAAGAAATCATAAGGATCCGAGCAGAAATAAATGAAAAAGAAAGAAACAATAGTAAAGATGAACAAAACTAAAAGTTGATTCTTTGAGAACACAAACAAAATTGACAAAACTTTAGCCAGACTCATCAAGAAAAAAAGAGAGAAGAATCAAATCAACAAAATTAGAAATGAAAAAGGAGAGGTTACAACAGACAATGCAGAAATACAAAGGATTATAAGAGACTTTTATGAACAACTACATGACAATAACATGGATAACCTGGAAGAAATGGACAGATTCTTAGAAAAGTTCAATCTTCCAAGACTGAATTAGGAAGAAATAGAAAATATGAACAACCTAATTACAAGCACTGAAATTGAAGTTGTGAACAAAAATCTCCCAAAAAACAAAAGGCCAGGACCATATGGTTTCAAAGGATAATTCTACCAAACATTTAGAGAAGAGCTAATGCCTATCCTTCTAAAACTCTTTCAAAATAAGCTTTCAAACTATAAGCAAGGTGAAAAGACAACCCTCAGAATGGGATAAAATAATAAAAAATGAAACAACTGACAAAGGATTAATTTTCAACACATGCAAGTAGCTTCAACAACTCAATGTTAGAAAAACAAACAACTCAATCAAAAAGTGGGGAACAGACCTAAACAGACATTTCCCCAAGAAGGCATACAGATGGCTAACAAACACATGATAAGAAGCTCAACATTACTCATTATAAGAGACATGCAAATTAAAACTACAATGAGATATCACTTCACACCGTTTAGAATGGCCATCATCAAAAAGTCTACAAACAATAAATGCTGGAGAAGGTATGGAGGAAAGGGAACACTCTTGGGCTATTGGTGGAACTGAAAATTGATACAGCCTCTATGGAAGATAGTATGGAGATTCCTTAAGAAACTAGAATTAAACTACAATATGACCCAGAAATTCCACTCCTAGGCACATACACTGAGGAAACCAAAATTGAAACAGACACATGTATCCCATTTTTCATTGCAGCACTATTTACAATAGCTTCAGTTCAGTTAGTCGCTGAGTCGTGTCCGACTCTTTGAAACCCGATGAATCGCAGCACGCCAGGCCTCCCTGTCCATCACCAACTCCCGGAGTCCACCCAAACCCATGCCCATCGAGTCGGTGATGCCATCCAGCCATCTCATTCTCTGTCGTCCCCTTCTCCTCCTGCCCTCAATCTTTCCCAGCATCAGGGTCGTTTCCAGTGAGTCAGCTCTTCGCATCAGGTGGCCAAAGTAATGGAGTTTCAGCTTCAGCATCAGTCCTTCCAATGAACACCCAGGACTGATCTCCTTTAGGATGGAGTGGATGGATCTCTTTGCAGTCCAAGGGACTCTCAAGAGTCTTCTCCAACACCACAGTTCAAAAGCATCAATTCTTCAGTGCTCAGCTTTCTTCACAGTCCAACTCTCACATCCATACATGACCACTCGAAACACCATAGCCTTGAGTAGACAGACCTTTGTTGGCAAAGTGATGTCTCTGCTTTTTAATATGCTATCTAGTTTGGTCATAACTTTCCTTCCAAGGAGTAAGCATCTTTTAATTTCATGGATGCAGTCACCATCTGCAGTGATTTTGGAGCCCAGAAAAATAAAGTCTGACACTGTCTCCACTGTCTCCCCATCTATTTCCCATGAAGTGATGGGACCAGATGCCATGATCTTAGTTTTCTGAATGTTAAGTTTTAAGTCAACTTTTTTACTCTCCTCTTTCACTTTCATCAAGAGGCTTTTTAGTTCCTCTTCACTTTCTGCCATAAGGGTGGTGTCATCTGCATATCTGAGGTTATTGATATTTCTTCTGGCAATCTTGATTCCAGCTTGTGCTTCTTCCAGCCCAGCGTTTCTCATGATGTACTCTGCATAGATGTTAAATAAGCAGGGTGACAATATACAGCCTTGATCTACTCCTTTTCCTATTTGGAACCAGTCTGTTGTCCCATGTCCAGTTCTAACTGTTGTTTCCTGACCTGCATATAGGTTTCTCAAGAGGCAGGTCAGGAGGTCTGGTATTTCCATCTCTTTCAGAACTTTCCACAGTTTATTGTGATCCACACAGTCGAAAGCTTTGGCATAGTCAATAAAGCAGAAATAGATGTTTTTCTGGAACTCTTTTGATTTTTTGATGATCCAGAGGATGTTGGCAATTTGATCTCTGCTTCCTCTGCCTTTTCTAAAAGCAGCTTCAACATCTGGAAGTTCATGGTTCACATATTGCTAAAGCCTGGCTTGGAGAATTTTGAGCATTACTTTACTAGCGTGTGAGATGAGTGCAATTGTGCAGTAGTTTGAGCATTCTTTGGGATTGCCTTTCTTAGGGATTGGAATGAAAACTGACCTTTTCCAGTCCTGTGGCCACTGCTGAGTCTTCCAAATTTGCTGGCATATTGAGTGCAGCACTTTCACAGCATCATCTTTCATGATTTGAAATAGCTCAACTGGAATTCCATCACCTCCACTAGCTTTGTTCATAGTGATGCTTTCTAAGGCCCACTTGACTTCACATTCCAGGATGTCTGGCTCTAGGTGAGTGATCACACCATTGTGATTATCTGGGTCATGAAGATCTTTTTTGTATAGTTCTTCTGTGTATTCTTGCCACCTCTTCTTAATATCTTCTGCTTCTGTTAGGTCCATACCATTTCTGTCCTTTATCGAACCCATCTTTGCCTGAAATGTTCTCTTGGTATCTCTAATTTTCTTGAAGAGATCTCTAGTCTTTCCCATTCTGTCGTTTTCCTCTATTTCTTTGCATTGATCACTGAGGAAGGCTTTCTTATCTCTCCTGGCTATTCTTTGGAACTCTGCATTGAAATGGGAATATCTTTCCTTTTCTCCTTTGCTTTTCACTTCTCTTCTTTTCACAGCTATTTGTAAGGCCTCCTCAGACAACCATTTTGCCTGCCTTTTTGCATTTCTTTTCCATGGGGATGGTCTTGATCCCTGTCTCTTAAACAGTGTCATGAACCTCTGTCCATAGTTCATCAGGCTCTCTCTCTATCAGATCTAGTCCCTTAAATCTATTTCTCACTTCCACTGTATAGTCATAAGGGATTTGATTTAGGCCCTATCCAAATGGTCTAGTGGTTTCCCCTATTTTCTTCAGTTTAAGTCTGAATTTGGCACTAAGGAGTTCATGATCTGAGCCACAGTCAGCTCCTGGTCTTGTTTTTGCTGACTGTATAGAGCTTCTCCATCTTTGGCTGCAAAGAATATAATCAATCTGATTTCGGTGTTGACCATCTGGTGATGTCCATGTGTAGAGTCTTCTCTTGTGTTGGAAGAGGGTGTTTGCTATGACCAGTGCATTCTCTTGGCAAAACTCTATTAGCCTTTGCCCTGCTTCATTCCATACTCCAAGGCCAAATTTGCCCGTTACTCCAGGTGTTTCTTGACTTCCTACTTTTGCATTCCAGTCCTCTTGATGAAAAGGACATCTTTTTTGGTGTTAGTTCTAAAAGATCATGTAGATCTTCATAGAACCATTCAACTTCAGCTTCTTCAGCATTACTGGTTGGGGCATAGGCTTGTATTACCATGGTATTGAATGGTTTGCTTGGAAATGAACAGAGATCACTCTGTCATTTTTGAGATTGCATCCAAGTACTGCATTTCGGACTCTTTTGTTGACCATGATGGCTACTCCATTTCTTCTAAGGGATTCCTGCCCACAGTAGTAGATATAATGGTCATCTGAGTTAAATTCACACATTCCAGTCCATTTTAGTTCTCTGATTCCTAGAATATTGACATTCACTCTTGCCATCTCCTGTTTGACCGCTTCCAATTTGCCTTGATTCATGGACCTAACATTCCAGGTTCCTATGCAATATTGCTCTTTACAGCATCGGACCTTGCTTCTATCACCATTCACACCCATAACTGGGTATTGTTTTTACTTTGGCTCCATCCCTTCATTCTTTCTGGAGTTATTTCTCCACTGATCTCCAGTAGCATTTTGGGCACCTACTGACCTGGGGAGTTCCTCTTTCAGTATCCTATCATTTTGCCTTCTCATACTGTTCATGGGGCTTTCAGGGCAAGAATACTGAAGTGGTTTGCCATTCCCTTCTCCAGTGAACCACATGCTGTCAGACCTCTCCACCATGACCCGACCGTCTTGGGTGGCCCCACACGGCATGGCTTAGTTTCATCAAGTCAGACAAGGCTGTGGTCCTGTGATCAGACTGGCTAGTTTTCTGTGATTACGGTTTCAGTGTGTCTGCTCTCTGGTACCCTCTCGCAACACCTACCATCTTACTTGTGTTTCTCTTACCTTAGACGTGGGGTATCTCTTCATGGCTGCTCCAGCAAAGCACAGCCACTACTCTTTACCTTGGACAAGGGGTATTGTCTCACATGCAAGAAACCTAGATGTCCATAGACAGATGGATGGATAAAGAAGGTGTGGTACGTATACACAATGGAATATTACTCAGCTATAAAAAGAAATGCATTTGAGCCTGTTCTGATGAGGTGGATGAACCTAGGACCTATTATACAGAGTGAAGCAAGTCAGAAAGAGAAAGGTAAATATCGTATTCTAACACATATATACGGAATCTAGAAGAATGGCACTGAAGAACTTTTTTACAGGGCAACAGTGGAGAAACAGACATAGAGAATAGACTTATGGACATGGGGAGAGGGGAGGAGAGGGTGAGATGTATGGAGAGAGTAACATGGAAACTTACATTGCCATATGTAAAATAGATAGCCAAAGGCAATTTGCTGTCTGGCTCAGGAAACTCAAACATGGGCTCTGTATCAATGGGGAGATGGGAGGGAGGTTCAAAAGGGAAGGAAGATATGTACATCTATGGCTGATTCATGTTGAGGTTTGACAGAAAAGAGCAAAATTCTGTAAATTATCCTTCAATAAAAAAATAAATTTTTAAAGAAAAAGAAGACTTGTAAATGCTATATATTGGATTTCTACTCAGGTTTTCTGACTTTTTCCTTTATTTTGTTTATAAACTAAATAGGCCATTTAGTCCACAAGGATCCAGTTTCAGATCTATGGTACATAAACACACACACACATACATGCAAATAAAAGTAATTAAACTTAATCCCAATCTACTCACTTGAAGATGTTAATGGGAATGTAATTTATGACCCATGGAGCCATGACTAAAATTAAAAACTCCTCTCCTCTCCAGTTTTCTTACATACACCAGTGTGCTCCCTGTCTCTCCGCTTTCTAGGCCTGCTGCACTCAGAGGCATTGCTTCTCCACCCTCCCTGATTTACAGCCACCCACCCACTGGAAGTGGCCCCTTGGGATCCTGCTGTTCCCACCAACCATGTTCTTTGTCCCTGGAACTCCAGGCTCTGCCCCCTCTTTCTCCCCACAGGCAGAAGCCCTCAGAGCAGCCCCCGAAGGGGAGGGATGGGGAATGTGTGCAATGGGGCAAAGGACGGTCATCAGGCTTCGCAGAGGAAGTCCTCAGAAATAATCAAGTGCTTCAGAGAAAGGCTAGATCTCATTCTGACTGCTTTTCCATAAGAAATTCTCATGGAGTATTTTGGATAAACAGAAACCTCTACATTGTTACACCTTTGATCATTCATGTGTGAATGATTCATGTGGTGTGGGCAGAAAATAGAAGTTAGTTTAGAAATCAAAAGCAGATTTCTTCGTAAAGGACAAACAAATCACGTTTGTTTGGGGAAACACAATATGTGGAAGTGTCATCTTGACTAAAGAAAAATAGTCCTGAGATGGGCCAGGAGTTACACACAAGAATCACATTGCTTTATGTAATGAAGGACAGACATTGGGTTTCTGCCTGGCATCCTCAAATATAAGAAAGAAACAGTATTTACTGGGAGGCTGGAGTGGAGGAGAACCACAGAGTATTGTCTGAGCTCTGTGTGGAGGCTCTACCAGGCCAGGAATGGCCAAGATCCTTTTATGGACAGGCATGGCTAATAGTGCAATTTTGGGTTATGCTCCCATCCCTACAAACACACAGATCCCTTCACAACCCCAAAGTGAAAGAAAGTGAATGTGTTAGTAACTCAGTTCTGTCTGACTCTGTGACCCCATGTCTGTCCATGGAATTTTCCAGGCAAGAGTACTGGAGTGGGTTGCCATCTCCTTCTCCAGGGGATCTTCCCCACCCAGGGATAGAACCTGGGTCTCCCACATTGCAGGCAGACTCTTTATCAACTGAGCCACCAGGTTAGATCATGGCCCCAAACCTTCTGTGAGTCTTCCTATTCATGCAGGTTTGAATTGTTGATGATGCCCAGGGAAGGGGAAGGATAGGGAATGTGTGCAATGGGGCAAAGGAGGGTCATCAGGCTTCCCAGAGCAAGTGCTCAAAAATAATGAAGTGCTTCAGAGAAAGAGAAAAGCAATTCAAAGTCAGGGAAACAAGAAGCAGCTACATCAGCTTGTGAAACAGGGCTTGTTTCACATCAGTATAATGTAGAGGACACAGGCCAGTCTGATGGCTAAACACTCCCATCCTGTCATCGGAATACCTGGGATTGAACCCTGTCTACATGGTTTCTATTGTTGTTGTTCAGTTGCTAAGTCATGTCCGATTCTTTGTGACCCCATGGACTGCAGCACGCTAGGCTTCCCTGTCCTTCACTATCTTCCCTGAGTTTGCTCAAACTCATGTCCATTGAGCCAGTGATGCCATCCAGCCATCTCATCCTCTGTCATCCCCTTCTCCTTCCGCCTTCAATCTTTCCCAGCATCAGGGTCTTTTCAGATGAGTCAGTTCTTCGCATCAGGTGGCCAAAGTATTGGAGCTTCAGCTTCAGCATCAGTCCTTCCAATGAATATTCAGGTTTGATTTCCTTTAGGACTGACTACTTTGATCTGCTTGCAGTCCAAGGGACTTTCAAGAATCTTCTCCAGAACCAGTTTGAAAGCATCGATTCTTAGGAGCTCAGCCTTCTTTATGAGTTAACTCTCACACCCATACGTGACTACTGGAAAAATCACAGCATTGACTATACATACTGATGTCTCTGCTCTTTAATACACTGTCTAGGTTTCTCATAGCTATTCTTCCAAGGAGCAAGTGTCTTTTAATATCAAGGCTGCAATCACCATCTGCAATGATTTTGGAGCTCAAGAAAATGAAATCTGTCACTGTTTTCACATGTTCCCCGTCTATTTGCCTTGAAGTGATGGGACCGGATGTCATGATCTTAGTTTTCTGAATGTTGAATTTTAAGGCAGCTCTTTCACTTTCAACAAGAGGCTCTTTAGTTCCTCTTCACTTTCTGCCATTAAAGTGATATCATCTGCATATCTGAGGTTGTTTATGTTTCTCCCCACAATCAGTTTTTATCAACTGAGTAACCATAGCTAAGTTACCTGAGTTCACACAGCCTTAGTATCCTCACCTGTAAAATGCAACAATAGCAGAGTCTACCTTGAATTGTTATTGAGAAGAGTAAATAAGTAATATGTGTCAGAATGTTAGCATAGTGCCTGGCCTAGTAAGTGCTCAACAAATATTAGTTCTTTTGGTTATTTGAAGTAAATGTATGAGGAGAATTTTCTCAAGGTTCTCTTGTGCCTTACATATCACAGAAAACTAGGTTATTGCTAGTTCTCCCTACATCAGTCTCCTGACAAGGATGGTGAAGCTATCAGTTATTTCCTAGATTTACATAAGGTCATCTGATGGTTAAGACAATTAAAGGGTGGGTGTGAAAAACCTAGGGAAGTTCGCATAGCAGAGTATAAATAGAGCAAAAAGATGCTTCCCTTACTTTGGCAGAGAGAGCTGGGCCTGGCAGTTTTGAGGTGTGGTTTGTGAGGTTGTTTAGGGACATGGCATATTTTGTATTCTCTGCACCTGGATATGGATATTTCCTTTCCAGGTTTCCTTTCCCTAATGTCACTACAGCCAGATTACATTGGGGCTAAATGAAATGAATGAATAGGAAAATCCAATGTCTATCCTGTCTCCTATCTAATCATTGCAAGGCTCCAGAAGCTGTCCTAGAACCTACCCATCACCACCCCTTTATGTGACCTAATACCAAGAGTTTGTGAAGAAAATTAGAACATGTTTGAAAAGACACAGGTACAAAGGAGGAAACTGAATTCCATCTTTCTCTTAGTAAAGGTCCAGGAGCCGGCTTAAAGTTAGGTTTAGATCTCCTGCCCCTGAGAGAGGATTAAGGCACTAACAATCTCACTAATGCTCTGTTTGGAATGGCCAAGCCCAGGGAAATGAGGATGAGGGGAAGTGAGGGAAGAAGCAAAGTACACGACATATTATCACATCAGCTTCTGCTTTGCAGCAAGTCGCAGAAACCCAGCAGGCCACTCATCAGGCCTGTTTCCTTCACATGCAGGATATACAGGGAAGGAATATGCAATGTATAAGTGCATGAAAAAGAAGAAGGGGGGGGGGGATTTTTATCTGCTCAGGCTTGTCTCATCTCTTGCTTCCCAAAGATCCAGATTCTCGATATGGAGAGCTAACTCCTCTGAACTTTCGGGTTGTATCATCTGGCCCTAGGATACCAGAGCCAGTATGTGGTGAGTCCACAGTTGTATTTTATTCAAGCCCAAAAGTTATGTGGCATGGACAGGGTTCTATCAAAAGGATGGAGGGGTCAAGGGTTAACAGTGTACAACTTAACATTCTTTCCACTGGCTTGAAAACCAACCAGAACTACCTTTTCAAATTACTTTGAGGTACATCTCCCATAATAAAAAATACTATAAGGTAATATGGACTAAATTTCCTTAATACCAAGCTACACCCTCCACATACCACACCCACCACCACCACCAAACCCCACTCACACACATATTCTCACATATACATATTCCTTTGAATAAAAGGATACCATATCTTAAATTCTAGCTGGGTGTCTATGATAATCCGTTTGTTATTCTATGAGGACAGAATCAATCTTTCTTTATCTCTCCGAGTCACTCTTTTTCTCTTCATAGGCTGTCTAGGCAGTTTCTACCAGACAATCACACCAGAGTGTCCACCTTCAAATGTTGGGAGAGCCTAGGAATAGCATCCTTGCAGTGGAAGCAAATGCTATTGACTTACGTAAGGTCAGGATTCTTGTTCTCTGTAGGAGAAAGTCCCCTTCTGGACTGATATCCAGAGATGTGTTTCTTACGAGGATGTACAATGAGGCCCCTCTAGTATGTTCGTCCTACCTGTTTCATTGACGTGTGAGCTCTGCTAGTCCATCTATCTGTCTGCACATATCAGGAGAAAATGTACAGCCATAGTACTTGGCTCTCTCGGGAGCGTGAACTGCGCTTAGAGCACCGACATGGCTGATATGGGCTGTGGCTAGAACTGGGGCTCAGAATTGTCATTCATATGCTCACATTATGCATAGTCCTCAAGAAATAACTCGGAAGATGTGATTCAAGGACTCCGAGAAGTTTCACAAGGTTTGTGTCCCAGGAGCAGAGCTAAGACAGGAAGAGAACACATGCCCATGTTACAGCTCAGGGTGCCCACCATAGCGTCACACTGTCAGTGAGTTAGCCTTGTACCTGGAAACACCAGGCATGTTTAAGGCCTGCTGATAAAAACATAATGGGGTGCCAAATGATGTGGGTATGATTTTTTTTAAGAAAAATGATAATGACTCAAAAATTGTCCCTGTCTGGGTTTTATTTGTGCCTATGGAGAAACTGTTACCTTGATCAAACCTTCTTCTGGGTGCCCACTTGACTATTCACTTTTGTTATCAAGATATGTCATCTTCTTCTTTATCTTGCTAAGATCAAATTGCTAATAAGTAATATAACCAAGAATCCAGCCAGTCTAGCAGTTAAAAGTGTAGGTTCTAAGGGTTGTTACCTTAACATTAATGTTAACTTACATTGTTTGCGTGGTTCTGAAAAATACTTGCTTAATGAATATTGAATACAATTAACTGATGACTTCTATTGTCTTATTTGAGACAGCATAGCTTTCACTTTTCACTTTCATGCATTGGAGAAGGAAATGGCAACCCACTCCAGTGTTCTTGCCTGGAGAATCCCAGGGACGGGGGAGCCTGGTGGGCAGCCGTCTCTGGGGTTGCACAGAGTCGGACATGACTGAAGTGACTTAGCAGCAGCAGCAGCAGCATAATGGTTCAGCATCAATTCAACAGCTCTTGTTAACTATTTATTAGGTTAGAGCGAGTGTTCTTGAGGAAGACTGCTCAGCTCTGTACAGTCTAATACAGGAAGGAGCACTGGCCAAAGGAGGATGGTGAGCACTTAAAATGTGACTAATGTAACTGAGGAACTGAATTTTTAAATTTTAGTTAATTTTAATTAATTATACACTTTAAAAGATACTCAATTATATATAGTAATTCAGGTATTTGAAATATTCAAGGGCATTTGGAGCATTTTGGGTATGTGAATCTACCTTTTCAACTATAAATTCATAAAATCTAATTACAGATCAGGTATTTCAAGTGCAAATTTAATGTCCAAATTGAGATGTTCTATTAGAGTAAAATGCATACCAAGTTCAAAAGACAATACAAAAAATGAAATGTACTTAATTTTATGTTACCCAACTGTCAAAACGATAACATTTTTTATATACTGCCTTAAATCAAATATAATTAATATCACAAATTTCATTTACTTTTACTGAATATGGATAACCATAAAATTTTAGATGGTTCACGTTATGTTTCTATTGAATTATGCTGGCCTAAAATCTAATCTTGACTTTCCCACATGAAAGTTATATGCATTGGCGAGTTATTTTACCTTTTTCTACCTCTATTTCCAGGTCTATGAAATAGAGCATAACATCAGTCCACACAGAATAAGTTGCAAGGATTAAATTAATTAACACAAACATGTTTAAAGTATGTCTGACACACTTTATATATATAAACTTTACATGGTAAACTATCAATAAATATTAACTATTATTACTACTGATGCTAATTTAATGCATTCTATATATAATTGTAATACTAATTTTACCATTTCAATGATAGAGCCTTTCAATGATAGATTCTGAATACATATAAACAAAAAAGATTGCCACTCTTAGGTTTTTATTTGGATATGGATTTTCAAAGGAGATTATGGTTGTAATTTAGATTAATGGCCTAAGAAGCTTAGATTTTTTGTATGGCAGAGCCAATGTTCCTTCAACATTGTAAGGATTCCTGTGCTGATGCCTATTTGCAATTTTTATACATTTCAAACAGAGCTGGTTTTGTCTGAGCTATTGAAATAGTAAAACAATATACACTATGGAATAGCTTATGTCATCCAATTTTCAGCAAGCATTTTAGGGCTTTTTGGTCTATTTCTTTATGAAAGATGTCTACTCAATTATGGGGTATTAGTCACATTAATATTACCTGAATGCTTCCTTGAGGGAAAAAAATCTTCAAGGTAAAAATGGAACAGCAAAGATAGAGGATGGAAAGTAAGGAGTCCGTTGACCTCAAAGTGCTCTGTTCCACTCCCTTCCTAGTTAATGTCCTAAGCCACTTCTGCAAGCAGTTCTCTACATTAAGACAGCATTATTTCATGAATTCTGAAGACCTCCTAAGTAACCTCCTAAGATACCCTTTCTTCCCTATAGAAATATTAGATCCTCATGTTGTAGTAAATACAGATCTTCAGAAGTGATTTCTTTCACCAAAGAGCCTACAGTTGGGTTGATGATACAGATGCATGAATGCATAAAGGGATGTCTAGCAGCTATATGTAAAAGTGCTACTGAAGTACAAAGAAAAGCAAGGAGGTGGAGGGAACAGAAAATCTCCCAGAGGAAGTAAGCTTGGGGCAAGTCCCTTCACTGCTATCAGATTCAGCACCCAGAAAAGAAAAGGAATAGACCAGAATGACTACCAGACTACCAGCTGTGATACTCCAGGAATTATTAAGGAAGTCAGAACTGCTGTAGTCCATGGTCACAGCTTCCCTTTTTTCTTGAAATTCTAACTGATTTTAAAAAAAAATGTAGAAAAGGGTCAACCAAGATGGCAACATAGAAGGCTTGCGAATGCCACTTTTCCCTTGGACATGATGAATTTACAGCTACAAACAAAGTAATTACCTCTGAAAGATACCCTGAAACTAGCTGAGCAACTCCTACATATTGGGCAAAGGAGAAAATACCCAAATCAAAACCAATAGGAAAGGCTGAGATGCCCTCTATCCATAAACCCTGTTATAGCACCAAATAATCCAGAGGAAACTCCCAACTCCCAGCTTCCCTTGAGCAGCATAGGGTTAAAAAAAACACATTTAGTACCCCAACTTTTAAGAACTCTGCTCATGAGATGGCCCCCCAGTATACCTCACTCTGAAAGCCAGTAGTGCTTATGTCCACAGGACTCACTAGACTATAGAAAACAGGGAAGTGATCATTAATGGGTACAGAGCACTTGCTGTGGCTATTCCCCTAGAGCTTAGCACAGAAGGAGCAGGCAAAAATGTCCAAGTCCTGGCCTTTTCAGGATCCATCTACACACTTAAAGCTATTGCTTGAGGATCAGGCATCTAATTTAGCACACCCCTAGGGGCTAGCTTTGATCCTTTCCAGGGACAGGATAAGGTGACTGATACTTCCCCCATCTCCTCCCTCTAGCCCACCCCATGTCTCTAGTATCTCCCTGGAAGGAGTTTGTATACATATCTGTGCCCACCTTTTATGGCCAGTATCCAAGGAACAAGCCCCAGATCACTCTGATGAGCAGTGGGACTTCCATTTATGAATCCTGTGGAACAAATAAATAAGCAGTTCTTAACAGGCCCAGGAGTACCTACACATCACCACCACTACCAAACCATCACCATGCCCCCATGGCTACATACAGACAGAGCAAGCAAAAACACCCATCTCCCAGTTTCTATTTGGAATGGGCCTCACTACAGACTTTCCCAGCTGCTGCCTCAGCATCTAACTTCCAATCAGCCTTCATCCAGGTGCTGAGTACAATTCGCCCCTTTGGAACATGGATAGATCTTGGCACATCCTTCAATACAAGGAGCCATAATGGACAAAGAAGGCTGCTTGGACAATCACAAAGAGTTGAGAGTCAATAAGAAGCTTGAGAAGGGACTTCTGATGAGGCTAATCTCCTATATGAGATCACTTAGTTAAGAATGGGAAATGTACATAATACCTCATGTGCATATAGCAACAGAAAGAAATCCAGGAAAAGGAAGAAACAGAGAAATACATTCCAAACTAAAGAACAAGGTAGGGGGGAGGAGCCAAGATGGCGGAGGAGTAGGACGGGGAGACCACTTTCTCTCCTACAAATTCATCAAAAGAATAACTGAACGCAGAGCAAACTTCGCAAAACAACTTCTGATCGCTAGCTGAGGTCATCAGGCGCCGAGAAAAGCAGCCCATTGTCTTCGAAAGGAGGTAGGACAAAATATAAAAGATAAAAAGTGAGACAAAAGAGCTAAGGACGGAGATCCGTCCCGGGAGCTCTTAGGCGGCATTGCTTGGGGTAGGGTCCGGGCCTGAGTGCCCTGAGGACAATCGGAGGGAGCTTCTGTGAGTTGCCAACTTGAACTGTGGGAGACCAAAGGAGAGAGAGTAAATTAGCCGGCCCGAACACACTGTCGGCCGTTCGCAGAACAAAGAGACCGAGAGGGTCCAGAGAGGAGCTCGCAAACTGCGGACCGGCCCAGCCCCGCCGGAGGCAGGAGGCAGGGGGGAGGGGAAGGTCGCGGCGAGACACAGGGCGCAGGCACCCGACCGGCGCCGGCGGGGACTGGGGCTGGGGACACGGAGGGCAGAAGGCGCGCGCACCCGACTGGCGCCGGCGGAAACTGAGACTGGGTCCGCGGGAGTGGGCGCGACACACCTGGGGAGAGTGCACCCACCAAGCCCCTGGCTGCCTGGACCGCTCTGACGGGGAAGGCACTGAGAGCAGGCTCAGCTTTTCCCTCCGCGCTTTTGTGGAACACCCGAGGGCTGGAACCTCGCGCAGCGCGGGGCGCGCTCCATATAGAACAGCCGGGAGCCTGAGCGGCGCAGACTGAGAGAGCAGCGTCAGCCCCTCCTGGCAGCCCCAGCCCATCCCCGCGGCGCAAGCCCCTCCCCGCAGCGCCAGCCCCGCCCCACAGTGCCAGCCCGTCCCCTCAGAGCGACGGAACTAGCTACCTGAATAAGAGTCCACCTCCGCCCGCCTGTGTCAGGGCGGAAATGATGCTCTGAAGAGACCGGCAAACAGAAGCCAAATAAACAAAGGGAACCGCTTCAGAAGGGACTGGTGCAACAGATTAAAATCCCTCTAGGAAACATTGACTACACCGGAGGAGCCTGTAGATATCGAGAAGCATAAGCTGGAACGAGGAGCTATCTGAAACTGAGCCGAACCCACACTGACCGCAACAGCTCCAGAGAAACTCCTAGATATAATTTTACTTTTTTCTCTTTTTTTAATTTTTTTTCTTTTTTTTCTTTTTTATTTTTTCTCTTTTATTTTCCTTTAAAATCCCCTATTACTCCCCCATTACTCCTTAACTTTCATTTCCATAGACTTTTACGATTTTTTAATTAGGGGGAAAAAAAAAAAAAATTTTTTTCCTTTTTTTTTTTTTTTTCTTTTTTTTTCTTTTCTTTTCTTTTTCTTTCTTTTTTTTTTCTTTCCTTTTTCTCTTCTATTTTCTATTTTTCTTTTTCTCTTATTTCTTTTAAAGTCCTCTAGTACTCCTCTACTACTCCTTAATTTTCATTTTCAATACACTATAACCTTACAAAAAAAAAAAAAGAAGAGAAGCCCTATTTTGAAACCGAAGATTATTCTCTCCCAATCTTGACTCTCTGTTTTCTACCTCAGAACACCTCTATTTCCTCCTTTCCCCTTCTCTTCCCAATCCAATTCTGTGAATCTTTGTAGGTGACTGGGCTACGGAGAACACTCTGGGAACAGACAGCTGTGTAGATCTGTCTCTCTCCTCTTGAGTCCCCCTTTTTCTCCTCCTGTTCATCTCTATCTCCCTCCTCCCTCTCCTCTTCTTCATGTGACTCTGTGAACCTCTCTGGGTGTCCCTAACGGGGGAGAATCTTTTAGCCATTAACCTAGAAGTTTTCTTATCAGGGCTGCATAGTTGGAGAAGTCCTGAGACTACAGGAAGAATAAAACTGAAATCCAGAGGCAGGAGACTTAAGCCCAAAACCTGAGAACACCAGAAAACTCCTGACTACAAGGAACTTTAAGTGATAAGTGACTGTCCAAAAGCCTCCATACCTACACTGAAACCAACCACCACACAAGAGCCAATAAGTTTTAGAGCAAGACATACCACGCAAATTCTCCAGCAACGCAGGAACATAGCCCTGAACATCAACATACAGGCTGCCCAAGGTCACACCTAACACATAGACCCATCTCAAAACTCATTACTGGGCACTCCATTGCTCTCCAAAGAGTAGAAATCAAGTTCCACGCACCAGAACACTGATGCAAGCTTCCCTAACCAGGAAACCTTGACAAGCCAATCGTCTAACCCCATCCACTGGGTTAATCCTCCACAACAAAAAGGAACCACAGACCTCCAGAATACAGAAAGCCCACTCCAGATACAGCAATCTAAACAAGATGAAAAGGCAAAGAAATACCCAACAGGTAAAGGAACATGAAAAATGCCCACCAAGTCAAACAAAAGAGGAGGAGATAGGGAATCTACCTGAAAAAGAATTTAGAATAATGATAATAAAAATGATCCAAAATCTTGAAAACAAAATGGAGTTACAGATAAATAGCCTGGAAACAAAGATTGAAAAGATTCAAGAACTGTTTAATAAAGACCTAGAAGAAATAAAAAAGAGTCAATTACAAATGAATAATGCAATGAATGAGATCAAAAACACTTTGGAGGGAACCAAGAGTAGAATAACGGAGGCAGAAGATAGGATAAGTGAGGTAGAAGATAAAATGGTGGAAATAAATGAAGCAGAGAGGAAAAAAGAAAAAAGGATCAAAAGAAATGAGGACAACCTCAGGGACCTCTGGGACACTGTGAAACGCCCCAACATTCGAATCATAGGAGTTCCAGAAGAAGAAGACAAAAAGAAGGGCCATGAGAAAATACTCGAGGAGATAATAGCTGAAAACTTCCCTAAAATGGGGAAGGAAATAGCCACCCAAATCCAAGAAACCCAGAGAGTCCCAAACAGGATAAACCCAAGGCGAAACACCCCAAGACACATATTAATCAAATTAACAAAGATCAAACACAAAGAACAAATATTAAAAGCAGCAAGGGAAAAACAACAAATAACACACAAAGGGATTCCCATAAGGATAACAGCTGATCTATCAATAGAAACCCTCCAGGCCAGAAGGGAATGGCAGGACGTACTGAAAGTAATGAAAGAGAATAACCTACAACCTAGATTACTGTATCCAGCAAGGATCTCATTGAGATATGAAGGAGAATTCAAAAGCTTTACAGATAAGCAAAAGCTGAGAGAATTCAGCACCACCAAACCAGCTCTTCAACAAATGCTAAAGGATCTTCTCTAGACAGGAAATGCAGAAAGGTTTTATAAATGTGAACCCAAAACAACATAGTAAATGGCAACAGGACCACACCTATCAATAATTACCCTAAATGTAAATGGGTTGAATGCCCCAACCAAAAGACAAAGATTGGCTGAATGGATACAAAAACAAGACCCCTATATATGCTGTCTACAAGAGACCCACCTCAAAACAAGAGACACATACAGACTAAAAGTGAAGGGCTGGAAAAAAATATTTCATGCAAACGGAGACCAAAAGAAAGCAGGAGTCGCAATACTCATATCAGATAAAATAGACTTTCAAATAAAGGAAGTGAAAAGAGACAAAGAAGGACACTACATAATGATCAAAGGATCAATCAAAAAAGAAGATATAACAATTATAAATATATATGCACCCAACATAGGAGCACCGCAATATGTACGGCAAACGCTAACAAGTATGAAAGAGGAAATTAATAGTAACACAATAATAGTGGGAGACTTTAATACCCCACTCACAACTATGGATAGATCAACTAAACAGAAAATTAACAAGGAAACACAAACCTTAAATGACACAATGGACCAGCTAGACCTAATTGATATCTATAGGACATTTCACCCCAAAACAATCAACTTCACCTTTTTCTCAAGTGCACATGGAACCTTCTCCAGAATAGATCACATCTTGGGCCATAAATCTGGTCTTGGAAAATTCAAAAAAATTGAAATCATTCCAGTCATCTTTTCTGACCACAGTGCAGTAAGATTAGATCTCAATTACAGGGAAAAAATTGTTAAAACTTCAAACATATGGAGGCTAAATAACACGCTTCTGAATAACCAACAAATCATAGAAGAAATCAAAAAAGAAATCAAAATATGTATAGAAATGAATGAAAATGAAAACACAACAACCCAAAACCTATGGGACACTGTAAAAGCAGTGCTAAGGGGAAGGTTCATAGCATTACAGGCTTACATCAAGAAACAGGAAAAAAACCAATTAAATAACCTAGCTCTACACCTAAAGCAATTAGAGAAGGAAGAAATGAAGAACCCCAGAGTTAGCAGAAGGAAAGAAATCTTAAAAATCAGGGCAGAAATAAATGCAAAAGAAACTAAAGAGACCATAGCAAAAATCAACAAAGCTAAAAGCTGGTTTTTTGAAAAAATAAACAAAATTGACAAACCATTAGCAAGACTCATTAAGAAACAAAGAGAGAAAAACCAAATTAACAAAATTAGAAATGAAAATGGAGAGATCACAACAGACAACACTGAAATACAAAGGATCATAAGAGACTACTACCAGCAGCTCTATGCCAATAAAATGGACAACTTGGATGAAATGGACAAATTCTTAGAAAAGTATAACTTTCCAAAACTGAACCAGGAAGAAATAGAAGATCTTAACAGACCCATCACAAGCAAGGAAATCGAAACTGTCATCAAAAATCTTCCAGCAAACAAAAGCCCAGGACCAGATGGCTTCACAGCTGAATTCTACCAAAAATTTAGAGAAGAGCTAACACCTATCTTACTCAAACTCTTCCAGAAAATTGCAGAAGAAGGTAAGCTTCCAAACTCATTCTATGAGGCCACCATCACCCTAATTCCAAAACCAGACAAAGATGCCACAAAAAAAGAAAACTACAGGCCAATATCACTGATGAACATAGATGCAAAAATCCTTAACAAAATTCTAGCAAACAGAATCCAACAACATATTAAAAAAATCATACACCATGACCAAGTGGGCTTTATCCCAGGAATGCAAGGATTCTTTAATATCCGCAAATCAATCAATGTAATACACCACATTAACAAATTGAAAGATAAAAACCATATGATTATCTCAATAGATGCAGAGAAAGCCTTTGACAAAATTCAACACTCATTTATGATTAAAACTCTCCAAAAAGCAGGAATAGAAGGAACATACCTCAACATAATAAAAGCTATATATGACAAACCCACAGCAAGCATCACCCTCAATGGTGAAAAATTGAAGGCATTTCCCCTGAAATCAGGAACAAGACAAGGGTGCCCACTCTCACCACTACTATTCAACATAGTGTTGGAAGTGCTGGCCACAGCAATCAGAGCAGAAAAAGAAGTAAAAGGAATCCAGATAGGAAAAGAAGAAGTAAAACTCTCACTGTTTGCAGATGACATGATCCTCTACATAGAAAACCCTAAAGATTCTACCAGAAAATTACTAGAGCTAATCAATGAATATAGTAAAGTTGCAGGATATAAAATTAACACACAGAAATCCCTTGCATTCCTATATACTAACAATGAAAAAACAGACAGAGAAATTAAGGAAACAATACCATTCACCATTGCAACAAAAAGAATAAAATACTTAGGAGTATATCTACCTAAAGAAACAAAGGACCTATACATAGAAAACTATAAAACACTGATGAAAGAAATCAAAGAGGACACAAACAGATGGAGAAACATACCGTGTTCATGGATTGGAAGAATTAATATTGTCAAAATGGCTATTCTCCCCAAAGCAGTCTATAGATTCAATGCAATCCCTATCAAGCTACCAACGGTATTTTTCACAGAACTAGACCAAAGAATTTCACAATTTGTATGGAAATACAAAAAACCTCGAATAGCCAAAGTAATCTTGAGAAAGAAGAATGGAACTGGAGGAATCAACCTGCCTGACTTCAGACTCTACTACAAAGCCACAGTCATCAAGACAGTATGGTACTGGCACAAAGACAGAAATATAGATCAATGGAACAGAATAGAAAGCCCAGAGATAAATCCACGAACCTATGGACACCTTATCTTTGACAAAGGAGGCAAGGATATACAATGGAAAAAAGACAACCTCTTTAACAAGTGGTGCTGGGAGAACTGGTCAACCACTTGTAAAAGAATGAAACTAGAACACTGTCTAACACCATACACAAAAATAAACTCAAAATGGATTAAAGATCTAAATGTAAGACCAGAAACTATAAAACTCCTAGAGGAGAACATAGGCAAAACCCTCTCCGACATAAATCACAGCAAGATCCTCTATGACCCACCTCCCAGAATATTGGAAATAAAAGCAAAACTAAACAAATGGGACCTAATGAAACTTAAAAGCTTTTGCACTACAAAGGAAACTATAAGTAAGGTGAAAAGACAGCCCTCAGATTGGGAGAAAATAATAGCAAATGAAGAAACAGACAAAGGATTAATCTCAAAAATATACAAGCAACTCCTGAAGCTCAATTCCAGAAAAATAAATGACCCAATCAAAAAATGGGCCAAAGAACTAAACAGACATTTCTCCAAAGAAGACATACAGATGGCTAACAAACACATGAAAAGATGCTCAACATCACTCATTATTAGAGAAATGCAAATCAAAACCACAATGAGGTACCATTACACGCCAGTCAGGATGGCTGCTATCCAAAAGTCTACAAGCAATAAATGCTGGAGAGGGTGTGGAGAAAAGGGAACCCTCTTACACTGTTGGTGGGAATGCAAACTAGTACAGCCGCTTTGGAAAACAGTGTGGAGATTTCTTAAAAAACTGGACATAGAACTGCCATATGACCCAGCAATCCCACTTCTGGGCATACACACTGAGGAAACCAGATCTGAAAGAGACACGTGCACCCCAATGTTCATCGCAGCACTGTTTATAATAGCCAGGACATGGAAGCAACCTAGATGCCCATCAGCAGATGAATGGATAAGGAAGCTGTGGTACATATACACCATGGAATATTACTCAGCCATTAAAAAGAATTCATTTGAACCAGTCCTAATGAGATGGATGAAGCTGGAGCCCCTTATACAGAGTGAAGTAAGCCAGAAAGATAAAGAACATTACAGCATACTGACACATGTATATGGAATTTAGAAAGGTGATAACGATAACCCTATATGCAGAACAGAAAAAGAGACACAGAAATACAGAACAGACTTTTGAACTTTGTGGGAGAATGTGAGGGTGGGATATTTCAAAAGAACAGCATGTATACTATCTATGGTGAAACAGATCACCAGCCCAGGTGGGATGCACGAGACAAGTGCTCTGGCCTGGTGCACTGGGAAGACCCAGAGGAATCGGGTGGAGAGGGAGGTGGGAGGGGGGATTGGGATTGGGAATACATGTAAATCCATGGCTGATTCATATCAATGTATGACAAAACCCACTGGGAAAAAAAAAATAATAATAATAATAATAATAAAAAATCAAAAAAAAAAATAAATAAAATAAAATAAAGGTGAATTGAATTAGATAATTTCAAAAAAAAAAAAAAAAAAGAACAAGGTAAGTCTCTATTAATAGTAGTAGTAGCATTAGTTGCTCAGTCATCTCCAACTCTTTGCAACCCCATGGTCTGTAGCCTGCCCAGCTCCTGTCCATGGGATTCTCCAGGCAAGAATACTGGAGTGGGTAGCCATTCCCTTCTCCAGGGGATCTTCTCAACCCAGGGATCGAAGCTGGCTCTCCCGCATTGCAGGCTGATTCTTTACCATCTGAGCTACCAAGGAAGTCCACTTTTTAAAATTATTATAAAAACTAATAATAATTTTATTAAAATGTGTAACAGATTTTAGGAAACTTAATTTTTTGACCGCATTTTTGTTTTCTGTTTTCCTAGTGCCTGAATATAATGCTTGTCCTATGGTGGATGAACATAAATAACACCTTGAATGTTTATTGGGTGAAAACATAAAGTTTCCTCTGGGCCAAAATCAAACATCTGTAATTGACATTCCCTGTCCTAGAACTCCCAAATCCTGTTTTAAGTGCACTATTGCAATGATTGCTGCTTCTAGTGCTGCCCTTGGGTTCAATGCATAAAATTCCGTATTTAGAGAAACCTTGGAATGGCAAATAGTTTTGCAGAACTGAAAATCACAAGACTTAGTGTGGACCCATGTTTTGGAAACAGAACTGAATTTATATAAATGAATATTAATATTTATTATTTTCACATGCAGAAATAACAAGAGCAAGGCCAAAAGAACTCATAATCTCCCACACAGATATTAACCAATCCCACCTCATTGTTGTTGTTTAGTCTTTAAGTTGTGTCTGACTCTTTTGTGACCCCACAGACCGTAGCCCCCTAGGCCCTCTGTCCATGGATTCTCCAGGCAACAATACCGGAGTGTGTTGCCATTTCTTTTACCAGCAGATCTTCTCAACCCAGGGATTGAACCCACATTTCCTATGTCTCCTGTATTGCAATCAGATTCCTTACTTGCTGAGCTACCCAGGAATTCCACCTGTGCAGTCTTTAAAGTTTGTATAATCAAGTTGAGAACATTTGAACAGTACAAATGACTCAAACCTAAACGCAAAAGCCTCCCTTTACATCACTGCTAACTGTATTTTATAGAATTTCTTATAATTTTTAATAGCATGAAATAGCTAAACTTGGGTCAACCCAGGAAAATCTGTGAGTCAGTCAGCTAAGATTCCCAAATACTGGCATGTGCAGTCACTGTGCAGGAGTGATTATTGCTCAGTCCTTGCCCTAAGGAATCTGGTTTCCTGGAATTATATGGTTCACATTGTAAAAATAAACTGAATGTTTCAACATTTCTATAAACTGAGTTTAACTTAACCCTGATATGAATCACTCTAAAAATTAAGAACTCTCACCTGTTGGATCTTCAGACTGCCACTGCCACCACACAGACTCCCCACCACCGCATACACATATACACATACCCACCCATGAATTTGGCCCTGAAAGAGGCCCTTTTTCTTCTTATTTCTATACAACTTTCCTGCAGCTATTTTCATCTTCCCCAATTATATCAGGACAGCTGGGATAATGAAAGTGGTTTCTCTTGATCATAAAGTCTTATTAGATTGTGGCTCCCAGATTTTATTTTATATTTATTACATATAAGCTTTATTATAATTTTATTGTCTATTAAAATTCATCATATATTTATTATACACTTCATATTATATCACATGTTATATCATTTCATATTATAGGTGAGACACCAGGAACACTGAGATGTCTCCTCCAGGACGCATCTGTCTCTTCACAGTTACACAGCTCGTTACTGTCAAATCTGGTCTTGAACCTAGCCCTCATTACCAGTCCAGTGCTCTTTTCATCAAATCACACCAGAAAAATGTCTGGCTTGTTTTTGTCAATACAATGTATTCACGCTTTCTGGAAACTGCACAGGCCAGCAGCTATATTACTTTTCTAATAGCTAATACAACTTTTTATGAAAGCATATTCCTCTCTCTAAAAGTAAATTAAATGGCATAATCTTCTCATAAACTGGATTTAGTAACATATTCTCTATGATAAACAACATTCAAATCAGAATCACCTACTCTGCAATGTGAAATTGAAGTTTACTTTTGATGTGTTATCTGTTGATGACAACTGACTATAAATGTAGGGCCACTTAGTAAGCAAATAAACCACTCACTTAGGAGGTAACATAATACACAGCAATTTTTATAAATCTCTTTTCATCTTGCCTTTTCATTGGTTTGGAAGAATTAAAGAGGACATTGAAAATGCATTAGGTAAATGGTGATATTAACAATGCCATTTAAATGCCGTGAATTGTGAAAACACAAAGAATAAAAACATACCATGAAAATGCAAATAAAAGCTTAAGAAGGCAATTTTCCAACAGCGCTTCCTGGAACGTAAAGATATATCTGGAGCAGAAAGAATTCTGTTTTATTGGAGGAGTGGTCAGTAGTTTTGTTTTATTCAGGCCTTCAATTAATTGAAAGAGGCCCACCTCCATTAGGGAGAGCAATCTGCTTTGCATTCTATCAAGTTAAACAATAAGCTCAACCAAAAACCTTCTCACAGAAACACCCAGAATTGGAGAAATATCTGGGCAACTTGCAGCCTAGTTAAGTTGACACAAAATTAATCGTCGCAATAGTCAAAATTAGCTTCAAGTTCATTAAAGATTTAAGGGGAAAAGAAGACACAAAAGAACTAACACAGATAAATATTTCTTTCTTTCTTGGTATGGGCAAGGCTATTTTAAGTTTACAGATAAGACCAAAATCCTGTAAGGAAATTTAGTTACAAAGATTTTCAACTATAGCAACATTTTCATCTTTTAATTGCATTATTGGTACTCAGTTTTTTAGAGATGGATTCTGGAGAAGAAGTAATTTAAATTTAGCTTCTAGAAATTATTTTCTCAACTTTTCTATCAAGCTTTAGCCAACCAATTCCAACCCTTGTTCCTGTTATTCTGAAAAGATTGGATTGGGGCAGACATGTTTAAGATGTCAAATGAATCATTTCTGCTATCAACTCCTTGTTGTTGTTTAGTCACTAAGTCGTGCCTGCCTCTTTGTGATCCCATGAACTGTAGCCTATCAGGTTCCTCTGTCCATGGGGATTTCCCAGGCAAGAATACTAGAGTGGGTTGCCATTTCCTTCTCCAAGGGATCTCCCCAACCCAGAGATCAAACCCGGATCTTCTGCATTGGCAGGTGGATTCTTTACCAACATGCCACCAAGGAAGGCCCAGAACTTTCTCAAACCTAAGCTTATTTGTGATTCTGGGGGTTTCATTTTCATTGTCTCTGCAATATATGCTGTATAATTGTTTTCTATTTAGCAAGGCCTTCCTAAAGTCTACCAGTTCTTCCCAGGAAGTGAATCTATAAACAAAGTGCCACCTGACATGCAAATTGAGCCCTAAAGTTGTAGTCATGCTCAAAAGCAAACCTCCCTTGACTACTTGCTGCTAATGCTGGAATATAATTTGTATGATATCTCAAATAGGGTGATCATTTTTGCAAGTGGATTACTGGGAACTTGGGACTTGATCCATAGAAACTTTCTTTTATTGGATATTTATATGAAGTGATATAATTTGCAGTGTACTTTAATAGTCATTTTAGTAACCATATAAATTCAATTACCATGAAGATTTAAAACAATGAAACGTAAATTTCAGTGACATTAATCTTCATTTTAGATGCTATTACATCTTGAAAAAAGAAAATAATGTATCAGTTTCTTCTTTTTTAAATTTTTAGTCTGGGTATTTGACCAAATGTCATTCTGACACATTAGACAGCTGTGCAGATTTTGACATGAGTCACATTTATATGATATGCATTGCACATCAGCCAAGACTTATGCAGAGTTCTGCCCTAACTGATTGTAGCAACCTTCTTCATAGAATAAACTGAGAAAAGTGGTGGTTTTGATTCTAGTCTCTCATTGGTACTCATTTGCAGAAGTGAAGAACTGCTTGCTGGTTGCTGGACTTGAGGACTGTTTGGAGGTATGCTCTACCTGGCTTGAGGAAACAAAAAGTGCACATTCTTCCCAGCTCCGTGTTTCATAACAACCTGTTGGTAGCATGAAATAGGTCAGGTAAGAAATATCTACTCCATGGAAATCTGAAACTACTACAAATCAAGACTTTAATTTTTTTCACAAAGAGTTGGTTGTTAAGCACTCACCAACACACCACTGGACTCTGTGCAATGGAAGCCTGAACATACTTTCTAGATTGTACTGGAAAATTTCAGCTAAAAAATGTAGATTCAAACACTTTGACTGGAAAGGTAGGATTTGAATGCTGTTCCTGGAGAGAGGGAAATGTCAACCCACTCCAGAATTCTTGCCTGGAGAATCCCATGGACGGAGAGCCTGGTGGGTCCACAGGGTCTCAAAGAGTTGGACACGACTGAGCGACTTCACTTTCTTTCTTTCACTTTCCTAGCTATTTACTTAGCAGACATATTGACTCACCAGAAGAAAGATGCAAAAGTGTCATCAGTTCAGTTCAGTTCAGTCGCTCAGTTGTGTCTCTTTGCGACCTCATGAATCGCAGCACGCCAGGCCTCCCTGTCCATCACCAACTCCCAGAGTTTACTCAAACTCATGTCCATCGAGTCGGTGATGCCATCCAGCCATCTCATCCTCTGTCGTCCCCTTCTCTTCCTGCCCCCAATCCCTCCCAGCATCAGGGTCTTTTCAAATGAGTCAAATCTTCGCATGAGGTGGCCAAAGTATTGGAGTTTCAGCTTCAGCATCAGTCCTTCCAATGAACACCCAGGACTGATCTCCTTTAGGATGGACTGGTTGGATTTGCCTGTAGTCCAAAGGACTCTCAAGAGTCTTCTCCAACACCATAGTTCAAAAGCATCAATTTTTTTGGCGCTCAGCTTTCTTCATAGTCCAACTCTCACATCCATACATGACCACTGGAAAACCCATAGCCTTGACTAGACAGAACTTTGTTGGCAAAGTAATGTCTCTGCTTTTTAATATGCTGTCTAGGTTGGTCATAACTTTCCTTCCAAGGAGTAAGCGTCTTTTAATTTCATGGCTGCAATCACTATCTACAGTGATTTTGGAGCCCCAAAAAATAAAGTCTGACACTGTCTCCACTGTCTCCCCATCTATTTCCCATGAGGGGATGGGACTAGATGCCATGATCTTAGTTTTCTGAATATTAAGCTTTCAGCCAACTTTTTCACTCTCCTCTTTCACTTTCATCAAGAGGCTTTTTAGTTCCTCTTCACTTTCTGCCATAAGGGTGGTGTCATCTGCATATCTGAGGTTATTGATATTTTTTCTGGCAATCTTGATTCCAGCTTGTGCTTCTTCCAGCCCAGCATTTCTCATGAGGTACTCTGCATAGAAGTTAAATAAGCAGGGTGACAATATACAGCCTTGACGTACTCCTTTTCCTATTTGGAACCAGTCTGTTGTCCCATGTCCAGTTCAAACTGTTGCTTCCTGACCTGCATACAGGTTTCTCAAGAGGCAGGTCAGGTGGTCTGGTATTCCCATCTCTTTCAGAATTTTCCACAGTTTATTGTGATCCACACAGTCAAAGGCTTTGGCATAGTCAATAAAGCAGAAATAGATGTCATATACCCACCCAAATCCTAATCAAGGGGCCAACCATGAGGAATGCCAGAACATCTGAAGCATTCAAAATATCCTTTATTGGGACTTCCCTGGTGACCCAGTGGTTAAGAATCTGCCTGCCAGTGCAGGGGACATGGGTTCAATCCTTGGTCCAGGAAGATCCCACTTGCCATGGAGGGACTAAGCCTGTGCCCCACAACTACTGAGACCAAGCTCTAGAGCCTGTGAGCTGCTATGGAAGCCCAATGCCTAGAGCCTGTGCTCCACAGCAAGAGAAGCCACTTAGCTTTTTAGGGAAACTCCATACTGTTCCCCATAGTGGCTATAAAATGAGCATTTCCACCAAAAGTGCAGATAGTTTCTTCACACCCTCTCCAGCATTTATTGTTTGTGGATTTTTTGATGGCTATCATTGTGACTGGTGTGAGGTGATGTCTCATTGTAGTTTTGATTTGCATTTCTCTAATAGCCATTTTGAGCATCTTTTCATCTGTCTCTTGGCTGGCCACATGTAGACCTTCTTCGGAAAAATGTCTCTGTAGGTCTTCTGTCCATTTTTGATTGGGTTGAGTATTTGATACTGAATTGTGTGAACTGTTTTTAAATTTGGGAGATTAATCCCTTGTGGGTTGCATAATTAGCAAATTTTTTTACATCATTTACATGTAAAACAGTTTTACATGTCCAGTTTTCTAAGCACCACTTATAGAGGAGACTGTCCTTCCCCCATTGTACAGTTACCTTACAAATTAATTGATCATAGGTGTATGACTTTATTGCTGGATCTCTATCTTGTTCCATTTATCTGTATTTGTTTTTGTGCCAGTACCATTCTGTTTTGATTACTGTAGCTTTATAGTATAGTCTGAAGTTAGGAAGCCTGATTCCTCCAGCTGTTCCTCTTTTTCAACCTTGCTTTAGCTATTTAGGGTCTTTTGTGTCTCCATACAAATTTTAAGATTTTTTTGTTCTATTTCTGTGAAAAATGCTGTTGATAATATGACAAGGATTGCTTTGAATCAGTAGATTACCTTGGGTAGTACAGTCATTTAACAATATTGATTCTTCCAGTCCAAGAATATGGTTCATCTTTCTATTGGTGTCATCATTTATTTCTTTCATCAGTGTCTTATAGTCTTCAGAGTGTGTGTCTTTTGTCTCTTTAGGTAGGGTTATTCCTGTGTATTCTATTCTTTTTGATGTAATGGTGAATGGGATTGCTTCTTTAATTTCTCTTTCTAATCTTTCATTATTACTGTATAGAATGAAACAGATTTCTGTGTATTTTGTATCCTGCAACTTTACCAAATTCATTGATGAACTCTAGTAGTTTTCTGGTGGCATCTTTAGGACTTTCTATAATTAGTATTATATCATCTGGAAACAGTCATATTTACTTCCTCTTTTCAAATTTGGATTCCTTTTATTTATTTTTCTTCAATTTTGTGTGACTTCTATTTGTGTGATTACTGTGGCTAAGACTTCTAAAACTATGCTGAATAAAAGTGGAGAGAGTGGATATTCTTGTATTGCTCTTGATCTTTGAGAAAAACTTTTCAGCTTTTCACTGTTGAGTAGGGTGTCAGCTGTAGATTTGTTACATATGGCCCTTATTATGTTGAGGTATGTTCTCTCTATGATCACTTTCTAGAGTTTTTTTTTTTTTTTATCAAAAATGAGTGCTTAATTTTGTCAAAAACTTTTTCTGTATCTATGGAGATGACCATATGTTATTTATATTTCAATTTGCTGATGTGGTGTATCACACTGATTGATTTACAGACGTTGAAAAAAACTTGCATCACTGGGATAAATCCCACTTGACCATGGTGAATGATTCTTCTAACATATTGCTGGATTTGAACTGCAGGTATTTTGTTGAGGATTTTCACATCAATGTTCATAGTGATATTAGTCTATAATTTTCTTTTTTTGTGATAGCTTTGTCTGGATTTGGTGTCAGGGCAATGATGGCCCCATAGAGTGTCATTGGGAGTATGCCTTCCTCTGCAATGTTTTTTGAATAGTTTCAGCAGAATAGGTGTTAACTCTTCTCTAAATACTTGATAGAATTTGCTTATGAAGCTTTCTGGCCCTGGACTTTTGCCTGCTGGGAGTTTTTTAGTCACAGCTTCAATTTTAGTACTTGTGATTGTTCTGTTTATATTTTCTGTTTCTTCTTGGTTCAGTATTAGGATATTTTACCTTTCTAAGAACTTACCAATTTACCCAGGTTGTCCATTTTATTTGCATATAGTTGTTTGTAGGCAAAAAGTGAACAGGAACTAAAGAGCCTCTTGATGAAAGTGAAAAAGGAGAGTGAAAAAGTTGACTTAAAATTCAACATTCAAAAAACGAAGATCATGGCATCCAGTCCCATCACCTCATGGCAAATAGATGGGGAACAATGGAAATGGTGACAAACTTTATTTTCTTGGTCTCCAAAATCACTGCAGATGTGACTGCAGCCATGAAATTAAAAGACGCTTACTCCTTGGAAGAAAAGTTATGACCAACCTAGACAGCATATTAAAAAGCAGAGACATTACTTTGCCAACAGAAGTCCATCTAGTCAAAGCTATGGTTTTTCCAGTAGTCATGCATGGATGTGTGAGTTGGACTGTGAAGAAAACTGAGCACTGAAGAAATGATGCTTTTGAACTGTGGTGTTAGAGAAGACTCTTGAGAGTCCTTTGGTCTGCAGAGATCCAACCAGTCAATCCTAAAGGAAACCAGTCTTGACTATTCATTGGAAGGACTGATGCTGAAGCTGAAGTTCCAATACTTTGGCCACCTGATGCAAAGAACTGATTCATTGGAAAAGAACCTGGTGCTAGGAAAGATTGAAGACAGGAGGAGAAGGGGATGACAGAGGGTGGGATGGTTGGATGGCATCACCGACTCAATGGACATGAGTTTGAGCAAGCTCCGGGTGTTGGTGATGGACAGGGAAGCCTGGTGTGCTGTAGTCCATGGGGTAGTAGAGTGTCAGACATGACAGCGACTGAACTGAGGTGCTTGTAGAAGTCTCTGATGATCATATTTGTTTCTGTGCTGTCCATTGTAACTTCTTTTCCATTTCTAACTGTATTGATTTGAGCTGTCTCTTTGTTTTCTTCATGAGTCTGGATAAAGCCTTATTAAATTTGGTCATCTTTTCAAATAACCAACTTTTATTTTCATTGATAATTGCTATTGCTTTCTTCATTTCCATTTTATTTATTTCTGCTCTAATCTTTAGGATTCTGTATTTTGTTTGTTCTTCTTTCTCTAGTTGCTTTGGATGGAAGATTAGGTTGTTTGTGACTTTTCTTGTTTCCTGGGGTAACATTGCATTGCTATAAACTTCCCTCTTAGAACAGTTTTTGCTGTGTCCCATAGACTTTGGTTAGTTTTGGTTTCATTCTCATTTGTCTCTAGGTAATTTTTTATTTTCTCTTTGATTTCTTCAGTAATCCATCCATTGTTTAGTAACAATTGCTTAGTCTTCTGTGTCTGTGTTTTTTACATTTTTTTTTTCTTATAGTTAATCTGTAATCTCATAGCATTGTGAGCAGAGAAAGTGTTTGATGTGATTTCAATTTTCTTAAATTTACCGAGCCTCACTTTGTGGCCCAGCATGTGATCAATCCTGCAGAAATCCCGTGTGCACTTGAGAAGAATGAGTATTCTGCTGCTTTTAATAGGCTGCTCTATAAATATCAATTAAGTCCATCTGCTCTAAGGTGTCATTTAAGGTTTGTGTTTCCTTACTGACTTTCTGTCTGGATAATCTGTCAATTGATGAAAGTGTGTTTAAGTTTCCCACTATTTTTATAGTCTCCCACTATTTTATCATTTTCTCACTTTATGGCTGTTAGTATTTGCCTCATATATAGATATACTGGAGCACTCCTGTGTTAGGTGCATATATATTTATATCTTCTTCTTGAATTATCCCTTGATCAATTATTCTTTGTCTTTTGGAACAGTCTTTATTTTAAAGTTTATTTTGTGTGGTATGAGTATTGCTACTCCAACTTTCTTTTGATTTCCACTTTCAGGGAATATCTTTTTGTCCCCTCACTTTCAGTCTGTATGTGTTCTTAGATCTGGTGTGGGTCTCTTGTATATAGCATATGTATAGGTCTTGTTTTTGTACCCATTCAACCAGTATATGTATTTTGTTTGGAGCATATAATTCACTTACTTTTAAAATGACTATTTATATATATGTTCTTATTACCATTTTCTTAATGGTTTTGAATTTGTTCTTATAGCTTTTTTCTTCCCTTCCTCTTTTGTTCTTTTCTCTTGTGATTTGATGACTAACTTTACAGTTATGTTTGGATTTCTTTTTCTTTGTGTGTGTGTATGTATTGTAGATTTTCAGTCTGTGACTGCCATGAGATCTGATAGAGCAGTCTCTATATAAACAAGATTCTTCTAAGTTGTTGGTCATTTCATTTAAAATGCATTTCCAATAGTGTATGTTTGTGCTCTCCTCTCCTCACAGGTCATGGCTTTGATATCATATTTGTCTGCCAATGATTTCCCACCTTTACTTTATGTCTGCCTCTGCTAGTTTTTGTCTCATAATCTGCTTGTTCTAGGAGTGCCCTTTTACTTTTGCTTTGAGGAATTTCTATGGCATTTGTTGCAAAGTTGGTCTTCTAGTGCTGAATTCTTTTAGCTTTTGCTCCTCTGTAAATTTTTTTATTTCTTCATCAAATTACTTGCTGAGTAGAGCATTCTTTGTTGTAGGTCCTTTCCTTCCATCACTTTAAATATATCTTGCCACTCCCTCCTGGCCTGCAGAGTTTCTGCTGAGAAATCAGCAGATAACCTTATGGGAATTCCTTTTAATGCTACTTGTTGGTTTTCCTTTGTGCTTTTAATATTTTTTTTTTCCTTTTCCATGTAGGTATAAAAAAATTACACCAAGCCCAGTAATCTAATACTTTTATAAAAGTACCACAAGTCTAGACCTCAATGTGGTCTAGCATTTTCTCACTCAATTAAAGACAGAAATTGTCTCTTAATCCAAATACAGGGCTGACTGAAACTTCTATAAGAATATTCCATCTGCCTTGCAAGGCCATTCCAAAGGAAATGCATTCCTTTTCCCCCTAGCTATCCAGGTATCCTATATTTACCAGACTTCCCTATAATTAGGTGAAGCCAATGCAGTGTGAACAGAACCATTAAGTCTTTGAATGACTAGATGGAGCAAACCTCCTGCCACCAATGACCTTCATCAGCTATGATCTGAATGAGATATAAAGCATAATTATATGTAACCATGAAAGTTTGGCCATTAAAATTCATGCTGATGTTTGGCAGAAACCAACACAATTCTGTAAAGTAATTATCCTTCAAATAAAATAAATACTTTTTTTATAAAAAGAAAAAATACATTACATCAATTAGCTTATTTAGACTAATTTAATCAATTATAAAAACATTAAAAGAGGAAATTTGGGGGAAACCATCTAAAGTGTGCAAACTTTTTTTTCTATTATTTGTCCAGACTCATTGCCTCAGAAAAGAAAGAGCCATTTAATATTCAAAGATGCTAAGTCAAAGTTATAAAATTTAGTAATTCCTATAAAGTTGTCTGGACGGTGCTTCAGATGACTTTAAATAGAAAGTCTAGGTATGTTATGACAGTGTTGATGTCCTCCTATCCAAGCTAACTCTTCCCTTTCCAACTCCTTAAAAAAAGGGGGGGAGATATAAATTCAGTACACAGTTTCAATAGATAATATTCAAATGAAATTCAAAATAAGATGAAAATTAGCACCTGTTATTTTGAGTCAAAAATCACAAGTACTTTTTTTGGAATAGCACATCATAATTGCTTGTTGAATTTTTCCTTTCTCTCAAGGATTCTGAACAATATGATAAATAAAATTATTTGCTTGACTCATTTTGTTAAAATACTGATATCACTAATGCAAAAATAAACTTTTCAGTGTTTCTGTTATATAAAGTTTAATACGCAATAGTCTTTTAAAATGATCCATACTGTGAACCCCAAAGGATTGCTTCTCTATGTCCCAAAGCACAGGGAGAACAAAAGCGATTCCAACGTATTTCCGACACTTTCAAATTGCATTATTTTATTTGCATTTTGCACATTTATCTGTGGCTCATATAGCTTACTTATTCCATTAATTTTTTTTTTAATTTAGAATTATTTTACAGAGAGTTGCAAAGTTAGTACAAGGGCTACTATATAAACTCCACCCATTGTCCTCTGTTGGTGTTACCCTATCCCACCATGACCCATTTGTTACAAGTTACAAGAAACCAACATTAATATGTTACTATTAACTGAATTCAACACTTTATTCTGATTTCACCAGTTTTCTCCTTAATAACGTTTTTTTGTCCCAGGATCTCATTCAGAGTACCATGTTACATTTAGTTATTATGTCTTCCTAGAATCTTCTGGCCCATTCATGACAGTTTCTCAGAATTTCCTTGTCATTGGTGACCTGAAAATTTTGAGGAGCCCTGGTCAAAGCTTTTGCAGATGTACCTCAATGTCTTTTTCATGTTTGTACTAGAATCATGGAGTTTGGGGAGGAAGATCACAGAAGTAAAGTATAATTCTCATCATGTCACATCAAGGGGACATGCTATCAACATGACTCATCTCTGATGTTTAAATTATCATCAGTAACCTTGTTGAGGTAATGTTTACCAAGTTTATGTACTATAAAGTTGCCACACTCCCCAAGGCTTTCCATACCCTACTTTGGGAAGCAAGTTACTAAGTGTAGCCCACACTCAACAGCACTGGAGTAGGGGAGCTCCACTCTTGGAATAAGAAGAACCTACATAAATTATCTGGAACCATTTTTAAGGAAGAGTAAATTCCTCTCTTCCATTTATGTACTTATACATTAATTTATTCACATCCATGTGGGCTCATGAATATTTATTGTATGCCTTAAATTATAGTCCAAAATACTTTATTTCTAAGATTATTTACAACTTTGGACATTGAGAGCACTCAATTTTACTTTTGCAAAAATATATTCTTGTACATAATTACCTCTGCGGACTGAAGAAGTTGCAAAATTTCACTTTTAGAAGTGAAATGAAACTTTTCTGTTTTATAGGAACTGCAACTTTATGGAATCAGTCTGACCAACTGATAAAGCAAGATTGACTTTTTAAAAATTTTGTGTATACATATTTAATAAAGAGGAACAAAGAATTCCTTGAATGTTTTACTATTGATAACTATTCCAACTAGAAAAATGAATGCCTCTTTACTCAAAGTCACCAATTTTAAAATTAATATCATTCAATAAACACCTTCACAGAAATATTCTTAAGAATATTTCCCAAAGCATCTTGGTACTGTGGCCTGGCCAAATTGACACATAAAATTAACTATATGATTAGTAACAGAAAGTGTTTTTCTTGAAATGTTTTCTCTCCTAGGCCTTGCATGGGGAGATTATGTTTTATCCTAATATTACAAGCTTCAGTGTCTAGACTGGTACCTTGTACCTATGAACACTCAGTGACTATTTCTTAAACCAAATTACTTTTATCAACAGAAATAATAAAGGCTGTTATTTTTGAGTGACTCTTACTAGTGACATTTTATGTACTTTTTTTCACATCCTTGCAAAGTCTTTGCAAAGCAGATCGATCACTTTATAAATCAGCAACTGCTACTCAAAGAAATTAGGTAACTTGCTTATGGTTATACAACTGGTAACAATAAAAATTCAAACTCAAGACTGTATGTCCTCACAGCACACTTTCTTTCCTCTATATCAGGGATAGCAGCCAGATTTGCATCCTTGCTCCTACTACCCTAGTCAATTTTGTTGAGAATTGGGAGTTTCTACATGGGTTCAGGAAAGAGGGGAACCTTCCCATCAGAGCAAGATAAGATGAGCACATCTGATATTTTGACTCAACATTAAATTGGGTTGCAAAGATTACATCCAAGATGGAATAAGCAATTTATCAAGGTCATTGTTCTATATGATAAGGAGAGAATTTGAAATTCACCAATTTTCAGCACTGAATGTAAAATCTCACTGTTTATTATTTTCAGGATCTCATTAGCACTTCATGTTATAGTTTAGTTGCGTGTGGGCAGACAAGATTGAGAAAAACAACCTTGTCTGCAAAACACAAGGAAGATAAAATAATATTTTGGTGTTCTTTTTCTAAAGCTGTCACAGTGTCCTTTTCACTGTCCCTTCTTTATACATAGCAGTTTAACTCTAATTCTCTCTTTGGACTCTATGCCTCAAAACCAACTAATAAAAAGATTATTTTAGTAGTTCAGCAGAAAAAATAATACCTATGCATGAGATCTAAGACATACGCATCTTATCTCAAATTCAATTCCATATAAGTTACTAGAATTTCTTTCAAGCCCTATGATATCCCCTCTCCCCTTTGTTAGGCTATAAGAATTGCTATTTAGTTCATCCTGCACAACTTTTCCTAAGAAATGGTTTATAAAGATGAGAGAACCATTGCAGTTTCCCAGGAGAGTTTACCTGTAATCATACTTTCATATCTTTTTATTGCACATTTCTATGCTGTGCTGTGAAAAAGTCTGTAGTTTTCTCTTAAACCAAATCCAAGATTAACTTTAGATAAGCTTGTGGCAGCACTGTTCACAGTGATTTTGGAGCCCAAGAAAATAAAATCTATCACTGCTCCCACTTTTTCCCCTTCTATTAATATTCACCATGAAGTGATGGGACTGAATGCCCTGATCTTGTTTTTTTGAATGTTGAGATTCAAGTCAGTCTTTTCACTCTCCTCTTTCACTCTCATCAAGAAGTTCCTTAGTTCCTCTTCACTTTCTGCCATTACAGTAGTATCATCTGCACCTCTGAGATTGTTGTTATTTCTCCCAGCAATCTTGATTCAAGCTTGTGACTCATTCAACCCAGCATTTCAAATAATGTACACTGCACAGAAGCTAAATAAGCAGGGTGACAATATACATCTATGTCATACCACCTTCCTAATTTTGAGCCAATACCTTGTTTCATGTCCAGTTCTAACTGCTGCTTCTTGACCTGCATATAGGTTTCTCAGGAGACAAATAAGGTGGTCAGATACTCCCATCTCTTTAAGAGTTGTTCACAATCTGTTTTGATCAATACAATCAAAGACTTTAGTGTGGTCAATGAAGCAGAAATAGATGTTTTTCTGGAATTGTTTTGCTTTCTCCATGATCCAAGGAATGTTGGCAGTTTGACCTCTGGTTCCTCTGGCTTTTCTAAACCCAGCTTGTACATCTGGAAGTTCTCAGTTCACATGCTGCTGAAACCCAACTTGAAGGACTTTTTAGCACAATCTTGTTTGCATATGAAATGACCTAAATTGTACAGTACTCTGAACATCCTTTGGCATTGTCCTTTGAGACTGGAGTAAAAACTGACCTTATCCAGTTATGCAGCCATTGTTGAGTTTTCCAAATATTGACATATGGAGTGCAGCACTTCAACAGCATCATCTTTTAGAATTTTAGATAGCTCATCTGGAATTCCATCACTTCCACTAACTTTGTTCGTAGTAGTGCTTTCTAAGGCCCACTTGACTTGACACTTCAGGATGTCAAGTTCTAGGTGAGTTACCTCAAAATTATGGTTATCTGGGGTCATCAAGAACTTTCTTCTATAGTTCTTCTATATATTCTTGTCACCTTTTCTTAATCTCTTTTGTTTGTTCATTCCTTACTGCTTCTTTCCTTCATTGTGCCCATTCTTGCATGAAGTGTTCTCTTGATACCTCTAATTTTCTTGAAGAAATCTCTAGTCTTTTCCATTCTATTGTTTTCCCCTATTTCTTTACATTGTTTATTTCAAAAAGCTTTCTTATTTCTCCTTGCTATTATCTGGAACACTGCATTCAGTTGGGTATATCTTTCCATTTCTTTCTTGCCTCATTAAGAAGTGGGCCTTAATATAAATCAAATATATTAATTTTATTTTTGAATTTACACTATGTTATTCACCAAGCTTCTGTTTCTCTGGGACATATAAAGATATTATTTTAATTTTACTAATAGCTTACATTTATTGAGTTTCTACTATATCATGTCTTATTTGATCCTCATAATGACTGTATGACTTGGAAGGAAAGTTATGACCAACCTAGACAGCATATTAGAAAGCAGAGATATTACTTTTGCCAACAAAGGTCCATCTAGTCAAGGTTATGGTTTTTCCAGTGGTCATGTGAGAGTTGGACTATAAAGAAAGCTGAGCACTGAAGAATTGATGCTTTTGAACTGTGGTGTTGGAGAAGACTCTTGAGAGTCCCTTGGACTGCAAGGAGATCCAACCAGTCCATCCTAAAGCAGATCAGGCCTGGGTGTTCATTGGAAGGACTGATGCTGAAGCTGAAACTCCAATACTTTGGCCACCTGATGCGAAAAGTTGACTCATTTGAAAAGATCCTGATGCTGGGAAAGATTGAGGGCAGGAGGAGAAGGGGATGACAGAGGATGAGAAGGTTGGATCACATCACCGACTCGATGGACATGGGTTTGGGTGGACTCCGGGAGTTTGTGATGGACAGGGAGGCTTGGCGTGCTGTGATTCATGGGGTCACAAAGAGTCGGACACGACTGAGCGACTGAACTGAACTAAACTGAATGACTGTATGAGCTGAGTACTATTATTAATCCCAAGGAGACCTACGGTTAAGAGATTAAATAATTTTCCCAAGGTCACACAGAAAATTACAGACTCAAATTTAAGTCTAGCTCTGTCTCATCCTTGTAGCTCAGCTGGTAAAGAATCTGACTGTAATGCAGGAGACCTGGGTTAAATCCCTGAGTTGAGAAGATCCCCTGGAGAAGGGAAAGGCTACTCACTCCAGTATTCTGGCCTGGAGAACTGCATGGACAGTAAAGTCCATAGGGTCTCGAAGAGTCTGACATGACTGAGCGATTTTCACTTTCACTTTTCACTTTCTGTCTCATTCTAAACATAGTACTTTTAATCACTACACTATGTTAGTAAAAGTACCAACGAATGAATAAATAAGCAAATAGGTATGTTGATCGGAAAGAAATACACAACTTAAAAGTTGAGAATTAATGTTTTATTGGGTGGACACACTGAGAACTTAAGCCTAGGAGACTGTGCTTTCAGATAGCGCTGAGGAGCTGTTCGGAAGAAGGAAGCGAAGAGCCAGGAATTTTTGCAAAAAAAAAAAAAAGGAAGCTGCAGATAGAACATCAAAGCATTGCTGTTAATTAAAGAAAAACCAGATATATCATGGTAAGGAACTTAGCGTTTTTCTATGTATGGGGAAATGCAAGAGACTGGGCTCCCTGAAATCATTCCTTTGATACGTACCTTGACTATCTAGGGTCAATACGCTGTTTCCTTCATCCAGAGTCCCTCAAGGGTACATTGTAGGAAGCTGATGATAAAGGGGGACTGTGATGGCTGCTAGCTTAGTGGCTGCAGCATCTTTTGTTTACTGATATGGCAGGTGACATTCTTCACCCAAAGACACATGAATAAATGAATCAATGATTCTGACACAATTGATTCTTTCTTTTTTAATTGGAATTCTTCTTATGAAAGTATAACTATATAAATCATGTTTATTTTCTTGTTGCCAAGGTAACTGCCTAAGGTTGCTTATTCAGCAGGATTGTGATGGAGCTGGCACGATAATATGGTCAGCACAACCCAAGAAAATTGACTCCAGTTAAACCAGCACAGCTGGACAAAGGCCACTGCTTTCCCAGAGGCCTCAAAGATTTGAGGTATGAGGCCTTTCCTGTTTTTGTGCAGAAACAAGTTATAAATACTCCTCTGACAAGAGTATAATTATCTCAACTCACTAGACATTCTGTTATCTATCTCCTCTCCTTCAATTCAAATGCCCTTTGTATGCTAGTTTTAAATTTCTATGATCCATGACTAGAACAAGTCCTGTAAACTACAGAGGGAAAAATCTGTAGCCTTCTAAGAAGGTTCATCTTACAAGAGAGACCAACATGTTCTTGGGTAAATAAGCCAAACAGAGCTTAGAATTCATATACATTTTTCATATATCCTATTTACAAAAAGAAAGGATCAGGTTCCTTTCTACCAGTGGGCCTGAAACAAGTGGGATTGTGTGTGTCTTAACGAATTAATAAGAAAATAACTCTCTTGAACAAATGAACTTTAAATTCTAAATTCTTTTTTTTTTTCCTGTATTAAACATATTAAAACTTTTTCCCTGTGAATGTTGATTTCTACCTCCTGCCTCCATGTACCCCTGCAGTGAGAGAGGAAAAGTAAGGTATTCAGAGACAGTGGGGTGAATGCTGTCCCCGGGGTGACAGAGTTGGACACAACTAAGCAAGCACACAAACTCACCCTAGAATGCATGACTTGTTAGTGAGGAACTGGAGTCTAGAACTGAGGTCTCCTGTCTCCCAATTCAGTAAATTTTTTCACTGCATCAAACATTTGATCAGATTTCCATGGGACCAGAAGGCTTCAGCTCTCCAGCCTTCAATCATAAACAATTTCAATCAGGTATATGTATCTGGATGATTGTAATCAGCTGTTACGAAATAGACTCCTGATTGATCAAATCCATTTCATCTTCTTATCTTGAACATGGGATTAATGAGACAAACATCTTTGACTCATGAATTCACAGCAGTGAAAAGCCAAAAAGGCCTTACATCTGAGGAGGGGTGATTAGTGCCAGTCAGCTCTGCAGGGTCCCTGATACACAGGGTTCATGCTGAACTGTGTCCCTAACTTTGCTAAAGTCAGAAAAAGGGAAAAAAATTTTCATAACTTTGGGGTTATCTCCTTCAGAGCTGTGCAGTAAGGGGTTCCTTCTGCCTGGATTAATTCCACTAGACCTTGAGAGTTCATTTGAACTCCATTTCTTCAGAAAGGTCTTTCCCCCAAATGAGGTTGGCCCTGGTCCTCACTCTTAATTCTCCCAAAGCCTCCTGAATAAAAAGTGGGGCTTATCTAAACCATTGTTCCCTGGAAATTTATTTGGGGGGTGGGAGATATTACCATATCATACTTTCAGATCCTTTTCATTGATGCGTCACCAAAGAATTACTGTGATTCTCTAATCAGTAACAGTGAGTGGAAAATCCTTAATTTTTTATTTTACTATTCTTTGTCTAACTCAATAAAATGAACATTAGAACACTAAGGTTCATCCTTTGTTTCTAACATAATACATGTTTGTTTTGATGCAGGAAACCTGGGTTCAATCCCTGGGTTGGGAAGATCATCTGGAGAAGGGCATGGCGACCCACATCAGTATTCTTGCCTGGAGAATCCCGTGGACAGAGGAGCCTGGGAGGCTACAGTATATGGGGCTGCAAAGAGACAGACGCAACTGAGTGACTAATAATATAATACAATACAATGTAGTTTCTCTAAAAGTTACCGTACTCACACCAGATTTTCCAACCTGGGGATCTGGCAAAGGGACTGAGAATCCCCAGGGAATTTGACATTAGAAGCCAGTGGGATTTGATTACAGAACTTCCACAGGACTGGGGAAACAGACTCTTGGAGGGCACAAACAAAGCCTTGTGTGCACAAGGACCCAGGAGAAAGGAGCAGTGAGCCCACAAGAGACTGACCCAGACTTGTCTGTGAGTGCCCAGGAGTCTCCAGTGGAGGTCAGCAGTGGACTTCAGTGGGGTCTCTGGCACAGATGCGGCAGTGCCTGCATGGGACTTTCTGAAGGAGGTGGCAATTATCTTCATTACCCCCTCCATAGTTTGGTCTCAGGTCAAATAACAAGGAGGGAAAACAGGCCCACCTATCATAGGAAATTGGATTAAAATTTTGCTGACCATGCCCCACCCATCAGAACAAGACCCTTGAATGTTCGGTCCATGAATCAAGAAGATGGCAAGAGTGAACATGGACATGTTAGGAATCAGGGAGATAAAATGGACTGGAATAGGCAAATTTAATTGAGATGATCATTCTATCTACTACTGTGGGCAAGAATCCCTTAAAAGAAATGGAGCTGCCAGCATAGTCAACAAAAGAGTCCAAAATGCAGTACATGGGTGCAATTTCAAAAACGACAGAATGACCTCTGTCTCTTTCCAAGGCAAACCATTCAATATCACAGTTATCCAAGTCTATACCCCAACCAGTAATGCTGAAGAAGCTGAAGTTGAGTGGTTCTATGAAGATCTACAAGACTTTCTATAACTAACATCCAAAAAAGATGTCCTTTTAATCATAGGGGACTGGAATGCAAAAGTAGGAAGTTAAGAGATACCTGGAGTAACACGCAAATTTGACCTTGGGGTCAAATGACCTTGAGGTATAGAATGAAGCAGGGAAAAGGCTAACAGAGTTTTGCCAAGATAATGCACTGGTCATAGCAAACACCCTCTTCCAACAACACAAGAGAAGACTCTACACATGGACATCACCAGATGGTCAATACTGAAATCAGATTGATTATATTTTTTGCAGCCAAAGATGGAGAAGCTCTATATTGTCAGCAAAAACAAGACCAGGAGCTGACTGTGGCTCTAATAATGAATTTCTTATTGCAAAATCAGACATGATTTGAAGAAAGTAGGGAACACCACTAGACCATTTAGGTATGATCTAAATCAAATCCCTTACAATTATACAGCGGAAGTGATAATTTAGATTCAAGGGATTAGATCTGATAGAGTGCCTGAATAACTATGGACAGAGTTTCATGACATTGTACACGCTACAATGATCAATAACATCCCCAAGAAAAAGAAATGCAAAAAGGCAACATGGTTGTCTGAGGAGGCCTTACAAATAGCTGAGAAAAGAAGAGAATCTAAAGGCAAAGGAGAAAAGGAAATTTGAATGCAGAGTTCTAAAGAATAGCACAGAGAGATAAGAAAGCTTTCCTCAGTGATCAATGCAAAGAAATAGAGGGAAAAAAATAGAACAGGAAAGACTAGATTTCTCATCAAGAAAATTAGAGCTACCAAGGGAACATTTCATGCAAAGATGGGCACAATAAAGGACAGAAATGGTATGGACTTAACAGGAACAGAGGATATTAAGAAGAAGTGGCAAGAATACACAGAACAATACAAGAAAAGATCTTCATGACCCAGATAACCACAATGGTGTGATTACTCACCTAGAGCCAGACATCATGGAATGCAAAGTCAAGTGGGCCTTAGGAAGTGTCACTACAAACAAAGCTGCTGGAGGTGATCAAATTCCAGTTGAGCTACTTCAAAACCTAAAAGATGATGCTGTTAAGTGCTGCACTCAATTGCCAGCAAATGTGAACAAATCACCAGTGGCCACAGCACTGTTTTCATTCCAATCCCAAAGAATGTTCCAAGTACCACACAGTTGTACTCATCTCACACGCTAGTAAAGTAAAGCTCAAAATTCTCCAAGCCAGGCTTCACCAGTACATGAACCGTGAACTTCCAGATATTCAAGCTGGACTTAGAAAAGGCAGAGGAACCAGAGATAAAATTGACAACATCCAAAGGATCATGAAAAAAGCAAGAAAGTTCCAGAAAAACATCTATTTCTGCTTTATAGACTATGCCAAAACCTTTGACTGTGTGGATCACAACAAAACATGGAAAATTCTGAAAGAGATGGGAATACCAGACCACCTTAACTGCCTCCTGAGAAATCTGTATGCAGATCAAGAAGCAACAGTTGGAACCCAACAAGGAACCACAGAATGGTTCCAAATTGGGAAAGGAGTAAGTCAAGGCTATATATTGTCACCCTGCTTATTTAACTTCTATGCCGAGTACATCATGTGAATCAAGATAGCTGGGGAAATGTCAATAACCTCAGATATGCAGATGACAACACCCTTGTGGCAGAAAGCAAAGAAGAACTAAAGAGCCTCTTGATAAAGTGAAAAGAAGAGAGTGAAAAAGTTGGCTTAAAACTCAACATTCAAAAAACTAAGATCATGGCATTCAGTCCCATCACTTCATGGCAAATAGATGGGGAACAGTGGAAACAATGGAAACTGTGGCAGACTTTATTTCTTGGGGGTTCCAAAATCACTAGAGATGGTTACTTCAGCCATGAAATCAAAAAATGGTTGCTTCTTGAAAAAATACTATGACCAACCTGGTCAACACACTGAAAAGCAGAGACATTAGTTTATGGACAAAGGTCCGTCTAGTCAAAGTTATGATTTTTTCAGTAGTCATGTATGGATATGAGAGTTGGACTATAAAGAAAACTGAGCCCTGAAGAATTGATGGTTTTGAACTGTGATGTTGGGGAAATCTCTTGAGAGTCCCTTGGACTGTAAGGAGATCAACCAATCAATCTTAAAGGAAATCAGTTCTGAATATTCTCTGGAAGGACTGATCCTGAAGCTGAAACTCCAATACTTTGGCCACCTGATGTGAAGAACTGACTTACTGGGAAAGTCCCTGCTGCAGCAGAAAAAGACTGAAGGCATGAGAAGGGGGTGACAGAGGATGAGATGGCCAGATGGCATCACCAACTCGATGGACATGAGTTTGAGCAAGCTCCGTGAGTTGGTGATGGACAGGGAGACTGACATGCTGCAGTCCATGGGGTCACAAAGCGTTAAACACAGCTGAGTGACTGAACTGACTGTACTGAGTATTTCTAACTATAAATGTCTCTCAATGCTAGGTTTAATGTTCCATACAGAAATCTTTTTTCATGCTTTCACAGGCTAATTATGAAAACTGATTCTGTACTAAGCCATAAAGGAAACTCAATGGATTTCAAAGAATCAACTGCTTTAACCATAAGTAATTAAACCAGAAATCACTAACAAGAAACTAGGGACTTCCCAGATAGATCAGTAAATAATTCACATGCCATTTCAGTAGACATGGGTTTGATCCCTGGGTTGAGAAGAACCCCTGGAGAAGGAAATTACAGCCCTCTCCAGTATTCTTGGCAGAGAAATCCCATGGAAAGAAGATCCTGGCAGTCTACAATCCATGGGGTCAGAAGAGTTGAACAATACTTAGTGACTAAATAACAGTGGTAACAATAACAATCTCATGTATTTCAAAATTTCTAAAATACTTTTGTGTATTCTCCAATGTCTAAATACAATGGTCTACACATAGCAGATCATTAGATCAATGTTCTTGCTGAATTGAACAAATTTACTGGAAAAGGTCAGTTTTCGTTTCAATCCCAAAGGAAGACAATACTAAAGAATGTTCAAGCTAGCATACAATTGCACCCATTTCATGTGTTAGCAAGATTATGATTAAAATTCTTCAAGCAAGTCTTCAACAGTACATGAACTGAGATCTTCCAGATGTATAAGTTGGATTAAGAAAAGGCAGAGGAAAAGATCAAATTTCCAACATCCACTAGATCAAAGAAAAAGCAAGGGAATTCCAGAAAAACAACTACTCTGCTTCATTGACTACATGAAAGCCTTTGACTCTGTGGATCACAAAAAACTGTGGAAATTTGAGATGGGAATACCATACTACCTTACCTATCTCCTGAAAATCCTGTATGCAGGATAAGAAGCAATAGTTAGAACAAGACATGCAACAACAGACTGGTTCAAAATTGGGAAAGGAGTAGGTCAATGTTGTATATTGTCACTTTGCTTATTTAACTTCTATGCAGAGTATATCTTGTGAAATGCCAGGCTGAATTACTCACAGGATGGAATCAAGATTGTCAGGAGAAATATCAACAACTTCAGATATGCAGATCATACCACTTTAATGGCAGAAAGCGAAGAGGAACTGAAGAGCCTATTGATGAAGGTGAAAGAGGAGAGTGAAACAGCTGGCTTAAACCTCAACATTCAGAAAATGAAGATTATAGCATCTGGTCCCATCATTTTATGGCAAATAGATGGGGGAAAACTGGAAACAGTGAAGATATGCTTCTGCTCACTGTTTTAGTCACAAAATAAAAACATTTTATTTTCTGGGATTCCAAAATCACTGTGGATGGTGACTACTGCCACGAAATTAAAAGAGGCTTGCTCCTTGGAAGAAAAGCTATGACAAAACTAGAGAATGTATTAAAAAACAGAGACATCACTTTGCTGACAAAGGTCCATATATTCAAAGCTATTGTTTTTCTAGCACTCATGTATGGATGCAAGAGTTGGACCGTAAAGAGGGCTGAGCACCAAAGAATTGATGCTTTTGAACTGTGTTGCTGGAGAAGACTCTTGAGAGTCACTTGACAGCAAGATCAAAGCAGTCAATCCTAGAAATCAGTCCTGAATATTCATTGGAAGGACTGATGCTGAAACTGAAGCTCCAATACTTTGACGACCTGATGTGAAGAGCCAACTCATTGGAAAAGACCCTGATGCTGGCAAAGATGGAGGGAAAGAAGAGAAGGCAGCAAAAAAGGATTAGATGGTTGGATGACGTCATGGACTCAATAGACATGAGTCTGAGCAAACTCCAGAAGATAGTGAGGGAAAGAGAAGCCTGGCATGCTGGAGTCCAAGGGGTCACAAAGAGTTGGACACGACTTAGTGACTGAACAACAACAGCAAGTAACTAAACTTATAGATGTATTTTGCATTTTACCAGGTTTTTTTTTTTTTTTAAGTCTTTATTGATTTTGTTACAATACTGCTTCTGTTTTATATTGCTTCTGTTTTTCATGTTGGGTTTTTTGTTTTTTGTTTTCGGCCATGAGGCATGCAAGATCTTAGCTCCCTAAGCAGGGATGGAACCCACACTTCCTGCATTAAAAGGCAAGGTCTTTGATTTCTTTCATCAGTGTTTTATAGTTTTCTATGTATAGGTCCTTTGTTTCTTTAGGTAGATATACTCCTAAGTATTTTATTCTTTTTGTTGCAATGGTGAATGGTATTGTTTCCTTAATTTCTCTTTCTGTTTTTTCATTGTTAGTATATAGGAATGCAAGGGATTTCTGTGTGTTAATTTTATATCCTGCAACATGGATTGGAAGAATTAATATTGTCAAAATGGCTATTCTACCCAAAGCAGTCTATAGATTCAATGCAATCCCTATCAAGCTACCAACGGTATTTTAAACAGAACTAGACCAAAGAATTTCACAATTTGTATGGAAATACAAAAAACCTCGAATAGCCAAAGTAATCTTGAGAAAGAAGAATGGAACTGGAGGAATCAGCCTGCCTGACTTCAGACTCTACTACAAAGCCACAGTCATCAAGACAGTATGGTACTGGCACAAAGACAGAAATATAGATCAATGGAACAGAATAGAAAGCCCAGAGATAAATCCACGAACCTATGGACACCTTATCTTTGACAAAGGAGGAAAGGATATACAATGGAAAAAAGACAACCTCTTTAACAAGTGGTGCTGGGAAAACTGGTCAACCACTTGTAAAAGAATGAAACTAGAACACTTTCTAACACCATGCACAAAAATAAACTCAAAATGGATTAAAGATCTAAATGTAAGACCAGAAACTATAAAACTCCTAGAGGAGAACATAGGCAAAACACTCTCCGACATAAACCACAGCAAGATCCTCTATGACCCACCTCCCAGAATATTGGAAATAAAAGCAAAACTAAACAAATGGAACCTAATGAAACTTAAAAGCTTTTGCACTACAAAGGAAACTATAAGTAAGGTGAAAAGACAGCCCTCAGATTGGGAGAAAATAATAGCAAATGAAGCAACAGACAAAGGATTAATCTCAAAAATATACAAGCAACTCCTGCAGCTCAATTCCAGAAAAATAAATGACCCAATCAAAAAATGGGCCAAAGAACTAAACAGACATTTCTCCAAAGAAGACATACAGATGGCTAACAAACACATGAAAAGATGCTCAACATCACTCATTATCAGAGAAATGCAAATCAAAACCACAATGAGGTACCATTACACGCCAGTCAGGATGGCTGCTATCCAAAAGTCTACAAGCAATAAATGCTGGAGAGGGTGTGGAGAAAAGGGAACCCTCTTACACTGTTGGTGGGAATGCAAACTAGTACAGCCGCTATGGAAAACAGTGTGGAGATTTCTTAAAAAACTGGACATAGAACTGCCATATGACCCAGCAATCCCACTTCTGGGCATACACACTGAGGAAACCAGATCTGAAAGAGACACTTGCACCCCAATGTTCATCGCAGCACTGTTTATAATAGCCAGGACATGGAAGCAACCTAGATGCCCATCAGCAGATGAATGGATAAGGAAGCTGTGGTACATATACACCATGGAATATTACTCAGCCATTAAAAAGAATTCATTTGAACCAGTCCTAATGAGATGGATGAAGCTGGAGCCCCTTATACAGAGTGAAGTAAGCCAGAAAGATAAAGAACATTACAGCATACTGACACATGTATATGGAATTTAGAAAGGTGATAACGATAACCCTATATACAGAACAGAAAAAGAGACACAGAAATACAGAACAGACTTTTGAACTTTGTGGGAGAATGTGAGGGTGGGATATTTCAAAAGAACAGCATGTATACTATCTATGGTGAAACAGATCACCAGCCCAGGTGGGATGCACGAGACAAGTGCTCTGGCCTGGTGCACTGGGAAGACCCAGAGGAATCGGGTGGAGAGGGAGGTGGGAGGGGGGATCGGGATTGGGAATACATGTAAATCCATGGCTGATTCATATCAATGTATGACAAAACCCACTGGAAAAAAATAATAATAATAATAAAACCTTGCTTATTTTACCCATCAGGTAAATGGCTAAAAGAGCATAATATATAAAAATTTAAATAAAAGTAAAATATTGATATAAAAAAATAAATAAAAATAAAAGGCAAGGTCTTAACCACTGGAGCAAGGTGAAGTCCAGGGAAGTCCCTCCAACAGTTTTTCTGCTAGTGTCCTTTTTCTATTTTGGAATATCACATTGCTTTGGGTAGTTTGGTCTTTTAATTAAAGATCTCAGTGCTTTTCATCTATTATGATTTGTACTAACCAGTAATATTTCCTCCACCTTATGCTGTTTGCCTTGTTTTTGCTACTTCCTTTTCTTAGATTTCTATTCTATTAATGGAATTTTTTAGTTTGAATCATTCCCTTTGTCCCCAACTAGTATGGGGCATGTATGACTGATTTTCTGTTCTTTTAGTGGTAATTGCAGAAACTCTAATAGCCTATAATTAATAAAGTCTAAAGTTAATCAACATTAACTCCAATCACCTCCTTTCCAAAACATACATTAATATATCTACTAGTTATATCTTGTTCTAAGCGCCCCCCCCCAAACCACCATTATTGTCTTTATACAGTTTTTGTTTAGACATAGCAACATATTAAACTATTTCTTTACTTTAGCCCAAATTTCACCATGTTCTGTAATGTTCTACACAATCCCTTAAGAACTTACATTCAGAATTTTTCCACTTGAAATGATGCTTTTGGTAAGGACCTGTTGGTTGCAAAATGCCTCAGTTTTACCTTTAAAAGCAGATGTATTTTATATTTGTCTTTGAAATATAGGTTTACTGAGTAAAAAACAAGAAAAACTCTAGATTGGCAGCACTTTTTTTCAGTTCTTCTAGGATGTCATTGTATTAGCTTCTGCTTTCCATCACTGTTTGGAGAAGTTTGCTGTTAAACTGATTGTTCTTTTACATATAACCTGCTTTCTCTCTGACTACATTTATGGTCATGTCTTTTTCTTTGGTGCTCCGCAGTTTCACTATCAAATGCTTAGAGATGTATGCTTTTTTAATTTAACCTGTCTATAATGTTCAAGCTTCCTGAATTTAAAAATGCATTGTCTTTATTTTTTTTATATTTTAAAATTCTTTATAGTATTTATAGTTATTTAAAATATTTCAAATTCTAGGGCATTTTACTTCTGTTTTGGCTCTTTTGTTTTGCCATTCTGTTGTTTTGGAATTCCAGTTAGATGTGTGTTAGCTATTCTCACTATATTCTCCAATTCTTTCCTCCTCTCTTTGACGTCTTCCACCTAATGCTTTGTACAGCTTTGAGGTAATTTTTTCAAACTTATTTTTCAGTTTATCCATTTTTTATTCCCTAAAATTTTAAATCTTTGTCTTTTTTGAGGCTTTTTCATCCTAAAATTTACCCATGTTAATCCTATCTTTTATTTTTCAAAAGAAGTTGAACAAACATTATAGTCACTGGCTGGTAATTCCAACATCTGAAGGGTTTGCAGATGTGCTTCTACTGACTCTGTGTGTGTGTGTGTGTGTGTGTGTGTGTGTGTGTGTGTGTGAGTTTGTTTTGCTGTGAGCAGATAATTCCTATAAACCTTACCAGCTCAACTTCTCAAGACTTGGTTGAAGATATGCTTACTTACAGAGGATTTACTTTTGCCTCCACATGGAGTCACCTTAAAAATAAACCTTGGGTAGAAAATTTTTGAAATACTATAAATAATAAGAATTTAGACTACAAACTGGTCATGAGAAAATAGGCCCATAACTAAGAAATTTCAGGGAAGATTTTTTTCTTCCACTAAAAACCAAAATGGTGACAGATAAGTTTCCCTGATATTTCCTTCTCTGAATAAATTAACTTTTAGTTGCAGCATTATTGATGGGGGTGAAGGGATGGGGTGGACTTACCTTAAACTTATTATCTTGGGTGGGCCTTACATGTCACCTCTTGCTCCCCTGTGCCCCGCCCAGTCATCATACTAGGAAATCAGGGTTACCAGGTCTGGAATATTAATTCATTACCAGGTGAAAGCTGACTTCAGAACTAGCCTATTTATCTAGAGCTCCATGTTTATTTCACTGGAATTTAAGTACTCCTTACCATGTTGCTGGTTCGTCTATGCAATATTAAATATTTTATCCATCGCTTTTAGTTTTTCACAGTGGATTAGCCATTTAGCAATTCAGACCATGATAAGCTAAAAACAGACATCAGGAAAATTTAAACACTACAGGATCACTCTAGGAGCAATTTCCCAAGCTTTAACACCTTCCCACATCAGTATCTGGAACTTTAATTATAGTAAATGATAAAATCATAACATTGTACAGGAGGCAGTGACCAAAATCATCACCAAGGAAAAGAAATGCCACAAGGTAAAATAGTTGTCTGAGGAGGCCTTACAAATACCTGAGGAAAAAAAAAAAAAAAATACCTGAGAAAAGAAGAGAAGTGAAAGGCAAAGGAGAAAGGGGAAGATATAGCCATCTGAGTGCTGAGTTCCAAAGAACAGCAAGGAGAGTTAAGGAAGTCTTCCTAAGTGAATGATTCAGCGAAATAGAGGAAAACGTTAGAATGGAGAAGACTAGAGAGCTTCTCAGGAAAATTAGAGATACCACGGACCATTTCATGCAAAGATGGACATAATAAAGGACAGAAAAAGTAGGACCTAAGAGAAGCAGAAAAGATTAAGAAGAGGTATCAAGAATACACAGAAAAATTATGCAAAAGATCTTAAAGATTCAGATAGCCACAATGGTGTGGTCACTCACCTATAGACAGACATCCTGGAGTGTGAAGTCAAGGGGGTGTTAAGCATTACTACAAACAAAGCTAGTGGAAGTGGTGGAAGACCAGCTGAGCTATTTCAAATCCTAAAAGATGATGCTGTGAAAGTGCTGCACTCATTGTGCCAGAAAATTTAGAAAATGTAGCAGTGACCACAAGGCTGGGAAAGACATTTTTCATTCCAGTCCCAAAGAAGGGCAAGGCCAAAGAATGCTCAAACTAGCATACAAGTTGGCTCATTTTACATGCTAGCAAGGTAATGCTCAAAATTCTTCAAGCTAGACTTCAAAACTTGTGAACTGAGAACTTCCAGATGTCCAAGGAGGAGGATTTAGAAAAAGAAGAGGAAACAGAGATCAAATTGCAAACTCCATTGGATCACAGAAAAAGCTACGATGAGAGTTCCAGAAAAATGCCTACTTCTGCCTCATAGACTCTGCTAAAGCCTTTGACTGTGTGGATCACAACAAACTGTGGAAATTTCTAAAAGAGATGTGAATACGAGATCACCTTACCTACCTCCTGAGAAACCTGAATGCAGCTCATGAAGCAACAGTTAGAACTGGACATGAAACAATGGACTGATTCAAAATTGGGAAGGGAGTGTGTCAAGGCTGTATATTGTCACCCTGCTTACTTAACTTATATTCAGAGTACATCATTCAAAATGCCAACCTGGATGAACCACAAGATGGAGTCAAGATTTCCAGGAGAAATATAAATAATCTTGGATATGCAGAAGGCCCCACCCTAATGGTAGAAAGGGAAGAGGAACTGAAGAGCCTCTTGATGAAGGTAAAAGAGGTGAAGAAGCTGGCTTGCAACTCAACATTCAAAAATTAAGAGTATGGCATCCAATCCTATCACTTCATGGCAAATAGATAGGGAAAAAGTGGAAATGGTGACAGATTTTATTTTATTGGGCTCCTAAATCAATGCAGATGATGACTGCAGCCATGAAATTAAAAGATGCTTGCTCCTTGGAAGTAAAGCTATGACAAAGCTAGACAGCATATTAAACAGTAGAGACAAAACTTTGTCAACAAAGGTCATATAGTCAAAACTATGGTCTTTCTAGTAGTCAAGTATTGATGTGAGAGCTGGACCCTAAGAAGATTGAGCATCAAAGAATTGATGCTTTTGAACTGTGGTGCAGGAGAAGACTCTTGAGAGTCCCTTGGACAGCAAGGAGTTCAAAGCAGTCAGTCCTAAAGGAAATCAACCCTGAATATTCACTGGAAGGACTGATGCTGAAGCTGAAGCTCCAATATTTTAGGCACCTGATGTGAAGAGCAGACTCATTGGAAAAGACCCTGATGCTGGTAAAGATTGAAGGCAGGAGAAGAAGGGGGCAGCAGAAGATGAAATGTTTGGATGACCTCACCGATTCAATGGATATGAGTTTGAGCAAACTCCAGGAGATAGTGAAGGACAAGGAAGCCTGACATGCTGCAGTTCATGCATTGCAAAGAATCAAAAGCAACTTTGCAACTGAACATCAACAATGATAAAATCTCATGAAGAACTGGTAGAATTCCTAACAAATAATTCTAATTGTCTCAATTTATTAAAATATTATATCACTTTTTTCCATTGTATATCCTTGCCTCCTTTGTCAAAGATAAGGTATCCATAAGTTCGTGGATTCATCTCTGGGCTTTCTACTCTGTTCCATTGATCTATATTTCTGTCTTTGTGCCAGTACCATACTGTCTTGATGACTGTCGCTTTGTAGTATAGTCTGAAGTCAGGCAGGTTGATTCCTCCAGGTCCATTCTTCTTTCTCAAGATTACTTTGGCTATTCGAGGTTTTTTGTATTTCCATACAAATTGTGAAATTCTTTGTTCTAGTTCTGTGAAAAATACCATTGGTAGCTTGATAGGGATTGCATTGAATCTATAGATTGCTTTGGGTAGAATAGCCATTTTGACAATATTGATTCTTCCAATCCATGAGCATGGTATGTTTCTCCATCTGTTTGTGTCCTCTTTGATTTCTTTCATCAGTGTTTTATAGTTTTCTATGTATAGGTCTTTTGTTTCTTTAGGTAGATATATTCCTAAGTATTTATCTTTGACAAAGGAGGCAAGGATATACAATGGAAAAAAGACAACCTCTTTAACAAGTGGTGCTGGGAAAACTGGTCAACCACTTGTAAAAGAATGAAACTAGAACACTTTCTAACACCATGCACAAAAATAAACTCAAAATGGATTAAAGATCTAAATGTAAGACCAGAAACTATAAAACTCCTAGAGGAGAACATAGGCAAAACACTCTCCGACATAAACCACAGCAAGATCCTCTATGACCCACCTCCCAGAATATTGGAAATAAAAGCAAAACTAAACAAATGGAACCTAATGAAACTTAAAAGCTTTTGCACTACAAAGGAAACTATAAGTAAGGTGAAAAGACAGCCCTCAGATTGGGAGAAAATAATAGCAAATGAAGCAACAGACAAAGGATTAATCTCAAAAATATACAAGCAACTCCTGCAGCTCAATTCCAGAAAAATAAATGACCCAATCAAAAAATGGGCCAAAGAACTAAACAGACATTTCTCCAAAGAAGACATACAGATGGCTAACAAACACATGAAAAGATGCTCAACATCACTCATTATCAGAGAAATGCAAATCAAAACCACAATGAGGTACCATTACACGCCAGTCAGGATGGCTGCTATCCAAAAGTCTACAAGCAATAAATGCTGGAGAGGGTGTGGAGAAAAGGGAACCCTCTTACACTGTTGGTGGGAATGCAAACTAGTACAGCCGCTATGGAAAACAGTGTGGAGATTTCTTAAAAAACTGGACATAGAACTGCCATATGACCCAGCAATCCCACTTCTGGGCATACACACTGAGGAAACCAGATCTGAAAGAGACACGTGCACCCCAATGTTCATCGCAGCACTGTTTATAATAGCCAGGACATGGAAGCAACCTAGATGCCCATCAGCAGATGAATGGATAAGGAAGCTGTGGTACATATACACCATGGAATATTACTCAGCCATTAAAAAGAATTCATTTGAACCAGTTCTAATGAGGTGGATGAAACTGGAGCCCATTATACAGAGTGAAGTAAGCCAGAAAGATAAAGAACATTACAGCATACTGACACATGTATATGGAATTTAGAAAGATGGTAATGACAACCCTATATGCAAAACAGAAAAAGAGACACAGAAATACAGAACAGACTTTTGAACTCTGTGGGAAAAGGTGAGGGTGGGGATGTTGCGAAAGAACAGCATGTATATTATCTATGGTGAAACAGATCACCAGCCCAGGTTGGATGCATGAGACAAGTGCTCGGGCCTGGTGCACTGAGAAGACCCAGAGGAATCGGGTGGAGAGGGAGGTGGGAGGGGGGATCGGGATGGGGAATACGTGTAAATCTATTGCTGATTCATATCAATGTATGACAAAACCCACTGAAAAAATTAATTAATTAATTAATTAATTTAAAAAATATTATATCACTGTATTAGTTTCTTGGGATTCCTATACCAATTAACATAAACTGGGCAGCTTAAAACAACAGAAGCTTCTTCTTTCATAGTTCAGGAGGCTGAGCTAAAGTCCAAAATCAATCAGGGTTGGTTCCTTCTAGAAGCCCTGAGGGAGAAATTGGTCCCATGCCCCAATCCTAGCTTCTCTTGGCTCTCAGTAACCCTTGGCATTCCACGGCTGTAGATACTTCACTGCAGTCTCTATACCTCTGTCTTCACATGGCTTCTTCTGTCTCTCTGTGTTATCTACTCATTCTCTTTTTTTTCCTCATTCTCTTATAAAGACACCAGTCACTGAATTTAGAGCTCATTTAGGATCCTAAGCTGATATGCCCTCCTCTTGACTAAACACATTTGCAAAGACTACTTCCAAATAGGGTCACTTTCTGAGGTTCCAGGTGGACATGAATTTTGGGGGAACAGTGTAGGACTCACTAAAATCACCTGGAACTTTCACCTAAAGATAAAGCTCACATGTAACTTGAAGCAACTAATTTACATTTCATAATATCAGAACACACTATTGGCCTAAGATTGCTTCCTTCTGTCTTGCAGTGTTAGGCATGGTTCACTGTCATGTTTTTAATTTAGGATGAGCTTATTATGTATTTCTAAGATCTCCTTTAAGAGTTCTGTAGCTTAGGGCTCTTCATTCCTTTCTTCTCACTGTCAGAATTCAATTTTCTGGACAATCTGAGAGCCCCAAATTCTTAAAATGATCCATCAAAATGCAGGAAGCCACAGAAATTGTGTTGAAATTTCATGGTGTAGCAAAGCCAGCTAGGCAAATTTACACTTTCTAAAAAGCTTCAACTACCAAGGAAATCCTGTGATCTGGCTCCAACCTAACTCTCCATCCATATATCTTGTGGAAATTACTTCCCCACCCATTCTCCTGCCCTTACATTCCTCTCTTTGGCAATATAGAGTTGATTATTATTCTACAAATGTGAAATATGATATCATACCACTGTGTCTGCACAGCCTGTTCGTTTTGCTGGATATGCCCTGATGCCTTTTATCCACCTCATGATCCACTGCCCCTTCAAAAAACATCAGTGATTTTCTCCTTCATAACGTCTTCTCGAATCCACCTGCTCAGATCATTCTTTTGCTAATACACTACCTAGGTGTACCAGTCATGGTACTGTGACATGGTATTGCATATTCTCTCTGCATTTAATGTATTAGTTCAACTTAAATGTTTCTCTTTACCACAATGTAACTCTTTTGTGTCTTCATCCCAGAGCAGAATCTGACACATGGTCAACATTCAGTAGTTGCTAAATGAATTCATCAAGACTCTAATTGTCTACTTATGTATGTACAGTTTAGAGGGAATAAGAGGATAAGCAAGTCCTGATTCTGACTTTCTAGGTATTTGTATTCTCTATTTGCTGACATCCACCTGGTAGCATGAACTTTCAAACTCAAGATTTGCCACTTGCTTGCTCAAAACAACTCTGATCCTTGGAGATGTGATTTATGAAACTGTTATCACTTCAAACTTGAAGTAAAACCTTTTAAGTCATCACCCACAATTATTTCTAGACAAAAAAGTGCTCACCTCTCTCTGCCAAAATCAGTTATTTTGTTAGTATGTTAACCCCTGGCTTCTCTGCTGCCAGACCCACACATTCATCTTGTGTTCAGTGCTCATCAGTTCAGTTGCTTCCATTCCATTTGGATTTAACATCATAAGCCTTCTGAAACCAGCACTCTTTTCTAGATTTAGGTATATCATTCAAGTCATTTATTAGAAAAAATATTGGGCCAGCTTAAGGAGCTCTAACTTTCATCTTCATAAATGAAGAAAAATCTTATTTGACCTCCCCCATCATTCATTTTGATAAGCCTTATTTGTCCATTCCTCCTACTCCCATATTTCTGCCCATACTTGTTGATCAATATCCCATCACTTTTTGCAAGAAAATGTCAGTTGTTCAAGTAGATGGGAATCTATATCAAAAAGTATCTCGTGCTACTGTCAAATATGTGTTTTCACAAAAATCTGGTAATCAATTACTCCTCATTTTCCAAAGCAAGAAAGAATTTTCCTCTTAATAGAAAGCAATCTTAGCCCCTGCACTTCCAAAAGCTACAATTAAAATTAAAAATTTTACTACATTATCTCCCCTTTAAATTAACTGCAGAATAAAACTCTAAAATAGCTTTTTTTCTATTTTAGGGATACTGAGATGGAAAATTCCATAAAAAAAAAGAGATAAATAGCAAATTTCCTTAAAAAATGAAGATATAAATCAGGGTCTTGTTCAGCAAAAAGGCACGTGTACAGTTGTCCTTTTTGAAGAGCAATCTGTGAATTTTTGTGAACAATCTAGATTGCTGTTGTAAATTCAATTCCACTCTCATAATATTTTAAATGATTTATTTATACTAGTTTCTCTTTTCCTGGAGAAATTGAGGGAAACTTTCATCAGATATGGTGCTTTAATTATTTCTAATCTAAATTTTCTACTTATTTGATGGAGTATAGGAGGATGATGACTCATGGATGGTGGAGGTTGTTGGGTGTGTGCATGTATATGTATGTGTGTGTTTGTGTGTGTAGGGAAAGCTCTTTGTATGAAACATATTTTATTATATGGCCCTGGTGTATATCATTAGCTTCTCTCTTCCTCACTAAGTAAGTGAACACTAAATCTCTCCTGGATCTGACATTCTAAAATATTCTTAAGAAGCTGAATGGAATTTTGCCATCTTCAACAATGTGAATGGACCCAGAGAATATAATGCTTACTGATGTGCCAGGCAGAGAAAGACAAACACTCTGTTATCACTTATAAGTGTAATCTAAAAAAAAAAACAAAACACTCTATCTAACAATAAAAGAAACAGATTCACAGATATAGAGAATAAATAATGATTACCAATGGTGAGAGGGAAGGGGGAAGGGGTAAAATATGACTATGGAATTAAGAGACACAGACTAACATTTATAAAATAAATAAACAACAAGAATATATTATACAGCACAAGGAAATATAGCCATTCTATAAAAATATTGAATCACTATGTTGTACACCTGAAACTTATACTGTAAATAAATTATACTTTAATTTAAAAAATTAAAGGTACAAAACGGAACTTGAGTCCTTCATTTTGACTTCTGTTCGCAGAGAGTATGGACACAAGCTTCTCAGGACAATTTCAAAAACATCTAGGAGAGTCCAGAAATATCATCCATCTCCTAACAAGGCCTCTATTTTGCTCTTCCATTTACACAGTCAGTTCAGTCGCTCAGTCCTGTCTGACTCTTTGCAACCCCATGAACCGCAGCACACCAGGCCTCCCTGTCCATCACCAACTCCCGGATTCCACCCAAACCCATGTGTGTCAAGTCGGTGATGCCATCTAACCATCTCATCCACTGTCATCCCCTTCTCCTCCTGCCCTCAATTTTCCCAACATCAGGGTCTTTTCAAATGAGTCAGCTCTTCACATCAGGTGGCCAAAGTATTGGAGTTTCAGCTTCAGCATCAGTCCTTCCAATGAACACCCAGGCCTGATCTGCTTTAGGATGGACTGGTTGGATCTCCTTGTAGTCTAAGGGACTCACAAGAGTCTTCTCCAACACCACAGTTTAAAAGCATCAATTCTTCAGCGCTCAGCTTTCTTTACAGTCCAACTCTCACATCCATATATGGCCACTGGAAAAATTATAGCCTTGACTAGATGGACCTTTGTTGGCAAAGTAATGTCTCTGCTTTTTAATATGCTGTCTAGGTTGGTCATAAATTTTCTTCCAAGGAGTAAGCGTCTTTTAATTTCATGGCTGCAATCACCTTCTGCAGTGATTTTGGAGCCCAGAAAAATAAAGTTAGCCACTGTTTCCCCATCTATTTGTCATGAAGTGATGGAACCAGATGATGCCATGATCTTAGTTTTCTGAATGTTGAACTTTAAGCCAACTTTTTCACTCTCCTCTTTCACTTTCATCAAGAGGCTTTTTAGTTTCTCTTCACTTTCTGCCATGAGGGTGGTGTCATCTGCATAGCTGAGGTTATTGATATTTCTCCCGGCAATCTTGATTACAGCCTGTGCTTCTTCCTGCCCAGCGTTTCTCATGATGTACTCTGCACATAATTAAGCAGGGTGACAATATACAGCCTTGACGTACTCCTTTTCCTATTTGGAATCAGTCTGTTGTTCCATGTCCAGTTCTAACTGTTGCTTCCTGACCAGCATACAGGTTTCTTAAGAGGCAGTTCAGGTGGTCTATTATTCCTATCTCTTTCAGACTTTCCCACAGTTTATTGTGATCCACACAGTCAAAGGCTTTGGCATAGTCAATAAAGCAGAAATAGATGTTTTTCTGGAGCTCTCTTGCTTTTTCAATGATCCAATGGATGTTGGCAATTTGATCTCTGGTTCCTCTGCCTTTTCTAAAACCAGCTTGAACATCTGGAAGTTCATGGTTCACGTATTGCTGAAGCCTGGCTTGGAGAATTTCAAGCATTACTTTGCTAGCATGTGAGATGAGTGCAATTGTGTGGTAGGTTGAGCATTCTTTGGCATTTCCTTTCTTAGGGATTGGAATGAAAACTGACCTTTTCCAGTCCTGTGGCCACTGCTGAGTCTTCCAAATTTGCTGACATATTGAGTGCAGCACTTTCACAGTGTCATCTTTCATGATTTGAAATAGCTCAACTGGAATTCCATCACCTCCACTAGCTTTGCTTGTAGTGATCCTCCCTAAGGCTCACTTGACTTCACATTTTAGGATGTCTGGCTCTAGGTGAGTGATCACACCATTGTGATTATCTGGATCATGAAGATCTTTTTTGTACAGTTCTTCTGTGTATTCTTGCCACCTCTTCTTAATATCTTATGCTTCTGTTAGGTCCATACCATTTCTGTCCTTTATTGAGCTCATTTTTGCATGAAATGTTCCCTTGGTATCTCTAATTTTCTTGAAGAGATCTCTAGTGTTTCCCACTCTGTCATTTTCCTCTGTTTCTTTGCATTGATCGCCGAGGAAGGCTTTCTTATCTCTCCTTGCTCTTCTTTGGAACTCTGCATTCAAAAGGGTATATCTTCCTTTTTCTCCTTTGCTTTTCACTTCTCTTCTTTTCACAGCTATTTGTAAGGCCTCCTCAGACAGCCATTTTGCTTTTTTGCAGTTCTTTTTCTTGGGGATGGTCTTGATTCCTGTCTCCTGTACAATGTCATGAACTTCCATCCATAGTTCATCAGGCACTCTGTCTATCAGATCTTGTCCCTTAAATCTATTTCTCACTTCCACTGTATAGTCATAACAAGTGCTGTTAAATATTCATTCCATGAAAAACTGGACATCTTGCCAGCTATCATAGTGCTTAAGCATCCTTCTAGCAGAGTTCACACCACACTGAATCAAAATATCTGGTCGAAGTATGTTGTTCCATCAAAATGTGAACATCTAAGTTGTTTATTCTATCTCAATAGTCCATGGGTTTCACATAGTGTCGATCAGTGTTAATGCTAAGTTCCTGTTTTCTAAACTACCGTAAAGTTGAGGACAGAAAAATCATGACTCTAAAATTCACCTTGTGATTAAAATGGGCTTTCTTCAAAAAGTGGGGGAAAGACCTAAACATATCTCTCCAAAGAAGACCTACAGATGGCCAACAAACACATGAAAAGATGCTCAACATTGCTCATTATCAGAGAAATGCAAGTCAAAACTACGATGAGATATCACCTCACACCGGTCAGACTGGCCCTCAACAAAAAGTCTACAAACAACAAATGCTCTAGAGGGTGTGGAGAAAAGGGAAACCTCGTGCACTGTTGATGGGAAAATAAATTGATACAGCCACTATGGAAGATGGTATGACGTTTCCTTAAAAAACTAGGAATAAAACCACCATATGACCCATAAATCTCACTCCTGAACATATACCCTAAGGAAACCAAAATTGGAAAAGACACATGTATCCCACTGTTTATTGCAGCACTATTTATAATAGCTAGAACATGGAAGCAATGTAGATGTCCATCACCAAATGAATGGATAAAGAAGTTGTGGTACAAGTACACAACAGAATATTATTCAGCCATAAAAAGGAACTCATTTGAGTCAGTTCTAATGAGGTCTATGAACCTAGACCATATTATACAGAGTGAAGTAAGTCAGAAAGAGCAAGATAAATATCAAATACTAATGCATATATATGGAATCTAGAAAAATGGTACTGAATAATTTATTTGCAAGGCAACAGTTGAGAAACAGACATAGAGAATAGGTATATGGACATGGAGAGAGGGGAGGAAAGGGTGAGATGTATGGACAGAGTAACATGGAAACTTACATTACCATATGTAAAATAAATAGCCAACAGGAATTTGCTGTCTGGCTCAGGAAACTCAAACAGGGCTCTGTATCAACCCAGAGGGAGGGAGACGGGAGGGGGGGTCACAAGGGAGGGGATGTATGTGTACCTGTGGCTGATTCACGTTGTGTTTTGACAGAAAACAGCAAAATTCTGTAAAGCAATTATCTTTCAATTAAAAATAAATTAATTTAAAAAATAAATAAATAAATAAGTTTTTTTTTTTAAATGGACTTTCTTGAGAAGCAGAGTTCAAAGTGAATTCCTAGTGACATTGTCAATTTAATTTTTGATATCTCTTGCCAGACATTTAATGCCTATCTTAAGAATAGTAAAGCTGTAAATAAGATGCCATCTATGTTAAAAGATCAGGATAAATCAGCATGTTTTGGTTACTTAACACTTTCAGAGTTATTGTTATTTTTATACCCTACTCCCAAGTAATAGGCAAAATCTTAGGGGAGTTTCCTGCTAAGTGTATACTAAAGGAAAAAAACTTTCTAACAAATATTCATAAGAAGAGATAAAATTATGTTTCAGAAAATAACTTATAAATCTTTTGGGTAGAGATTTATAAATCTCTTTAGGTGTCTTATTTTGGATTCTTATAAGAGTAGACCCGGAAACAGAGATTTTTGAGAGCAAGTGATTTATTTGAGAGGTGGACTCATAGAGCACTGGTAGAGGCGTGGGACCAGAAGATAAGTCGATGGAACCAACCAACTGTGTGTCACCAATCGGAGCTTCAACCTGCTGGGGATTCGTAAGAGTCTCTGTCGAACACACACTGACAGTCATCCCACCAAGAGGTGAGATACTTAGGGTGTTTAAATACTGACGTCCATCAGTCACTGGTTGAGGATTGGCTGAGGAGGAGATATTTCCCAACACTCCTGGCTTGATGGAGCACAAGTGCATGGATGGATCGGGCCCCAGAAATCAGAGAAAACCCTCAGGCAAAGAGAAACAGGTGCCTTCTATTGGTTTTCAGGCCTGCATACACTGATGCAGTGTTTACATGAGAAAAGAATACATATATCAGGATCAGAGGAGACAGGGAGGTAAAACTGGAGTGAAGAAACAATACAAGCACAAATGACATCTTTGAAACAGCAAATTAACACCCTTAGCAGCAAAATGACTTGTGGATCTTTATGAATAGAGATGTCTAATGTTCAATTTATGGTTGTTTATGTTGCCCAGCTGTACACCTTTATTCTGCCTCCAGCCCATTTCCAAATTTTCTGTTAAATATGCTTTACTCACCCTTGTGAGTGAGTCTTCTTTTAGAAATAGAAATTGATAAAAGGTTTAAATTTTATATTTTGTTTCAGTGTGATGTGGAGTAAAGCTAGGACAGTCAAAATTTGTGTTGGGATGACACAAATTCTGAAGCTCACAGCCATAGGAAGTCGTGAAGCTATGAGCACTTCAAGATTTTTCATATTTTTTGAGGAGCAAGGGTTGGGATTATTTCATTAAATGGTTGTTTATGGAAAGCTTATCTAAATCTCAAAGGTCAGGAAAGACAGCTAACATGTGAGATATGCACGGAATCAATCATTTATTTATCATTGTGCTGGGTCTTTGTTGCTGCACACGGGCCTTCTCTAGCTGCCATGAGCAGGGGTCTGCTCTTCAGGGTGGTGCATGGACTTCTCCTGCAGCAGCTTCTCTGACTGTGGCACACAGGCTCCAGGCACCCAGGCTTCAGTAGTCATGACCCGTAGGCTTAGTTGCCCCATGGCATGTGGAATCTCCCAGACCAGGGATCGAACCCATGTCCCCTGCACTGGCAGGTGAATTTCTATCCACCGTGTATCACGGAAGCCTAGAATCAACGTTTACATCTTAACAATCTGCTCCTCACCACCTGTACTCACCAACTACAAATATTCCCTAATCCACATGTAAGGAGAACAGTGGCTGGACGATGAATCACCTTCTAAATCTAAAAGGCCAGGCGGCCTTGTGCTGAACCAGATTTCTGCCTTGTCTCTGCAGATTCACATACGAAGCTTCTCTGTTCATCAGTTTCCATCCCTTTTGAAAAAGGAGTTTGAGATATTCAGTGTCTCTCAGTACCTAACTCTTTAAGGTTCTAATTTTGATGTCAAGCATTTACAAACACACAGCATTTGACTGCAGAAAATGTGAAGATTGGGTCAAATTTTATTTATATTATTCTGATAAGAATGATCTTTGTTCTTTTATTTGCCCTTCTAACAATTTCATCAAAAACTTTCTGATGATTCAGTCAATACTGACTCCCATTAGCTATTCCCTCACTGCATCCTGTCCACCTATAAGCACTTATCACATATTATGTTCATGTGCCTCCACAGCATAAACTTCTTAGACAGAGCATTAAAATTTTCTGTCTGTAATCCTAGCATTTAGCATGATTTAGCACATTTAGTTGTTGTTCTTTAGTCACAAAGTTGTGTCCAAGTTTTTGTGACCCCATGGATTGTAGTCTGCCAGGCTTCTCCGTCCACGGGATCTCCCAGGCAAGAATACTGGAGTGCGTTGCTATTTCCTTCTCCAGGGGATCTTCCTGACTCAGGGATTGAAACCACATCTCCTGCTTGGCATGTGGATTCTTTACCTTGAGCCATTAGGGAATCCCATTTAGCATAATACTTGAATGTAATAATTAGTTAATAAATACTTATTGAATAAATCAATGAGTAAATGAATGAGTGCCTTCTATTCTGCATAGCTTCTAACACACTTTGATGATGATGCAAATTAATTAAGTTTGTAACAGACTATTTTGCTTAAGACCTTTCAGAATTGTTTAAAAGTATTAGAGAGAGAGAGAGAAATCAGTGTAAGAACCTGCTTGGGTGGGGAAAAGTGAGTCTTTTCATCTGTAGATTGAGACTATATAGAACTCCTTGTTTTGCATATTCTCAAATGACAGCACTTAGGTTTTTGCTGTTGCTGCTGTTCAGGCACTAACTCGGGTCTGATTCTTTGTGACCCCATGGACTACAGCATGCCAGGCTTCCCTGTCCTTCACCGTCTCCTGGAGTTTGCTGAAATTCATGTCCATTGTATCGGTGATGCTGTCTAATAGTCTCTTCCTCTGCTGCAACCTTTTCCTTTTGCCCTCAATCTTTCCCAGCACTGGGGTCTTTTCCAATAAGTTGGCTCAGCATCAGGTAGCCAAAGTATTGAAACTTCAGCTTCAGCATCAGTCCCTCCAATGAGTATTCAGGGTTGATTTCCTCTAGGGTTGACTGGTTTGATTTCCTTGCTGTCCAAGGGACTCTCAAGAGTCTTCTCCAGCACTACAGTTCAAATGCATCAGTTCTTTGGTGCTCAGCCTTCTTTACAGTCCAACTCTCACACCCATACATGACTACTGGAAAACCCACAGCTTTGACTATATGGACCTTTGTCAGCAAAGAGATCTCTCTGTTTTTTAATGGTCCAACTCTCACACCCAAAGAAGGAGAAAAAGTGGAAGCAGTGACAGATTTCATTTTCTTGGTCTCCAAAATCACTGCAGACAGTGACTGCAGCCATGAAACTAAAAAGACCCTTGCTCCTTGGAAAGAAAGTTGTTAGAAACCTAGATAGCTTTTTAAAAAGTGAAGACATCACTTTGCTGACAAAGGTCTGTATTGTCAAAGCTGTGTTTTTTTCAGTAGTCATGGACGGATGTGAGAGATTTAGTTTGCACTGTCTTTTAATTTCTAAATTACATATAACACAGAAGATGCTTTATTCTGAAATTCTGTTTCAAGATACATGAGAGGAAAGCAGAGATTGGCTTTAACTCACATAAGTTTATTGCTATCATTAAACATTCGTTGAGAGCCTGGGTATTCATTGGAAGGACTGATGTTGAAGCTGAAACTCCAATACTTTGGCCACATGATTCAAAGAGCTGACTCATTTGAAAAGACCCTGATGTTGGGAAAGATTGAGGGCAGGAGGAGCAGGGGACGACAGAGGATGATTCACTGACTCAATGGACATGGGTTTTGGTAGACTCTGGCAGTTGGTGATGGACAGGGAGGCTTGGCATGCTGCAGTTCATGGGGTCACAAAGAGTCAGACACAACTGAGTGACTGAACTGAACTGAACTGAACTGAGAGCCTAGTTTGAGTCAGACTTTTTCTAAGGGTTGCAGAAAATACATATCAGAAATGTTGGCTCTTGGCATCAAGGGATATCATTAAAGTGGGACACTGGATCATAGAGTCAATATATATACACACACACCTAAAGCAGCACACAATATATGCTCAATAAAATATGGACCACACGTTCCACAGGGCTTCAGAGGACTGAGGGGGTCTGACCAGGGCTGAGGCATCCACAATAAGGGCGGGAGGTGGTTCGTGAACTTAGACATTGGGTCAGTACATCAGAAAGGTGAGTGGTAAACACATAGGAAGAAGAGATGCACGTAGGAACTTTAGCAGACTCAAACTACAGTCTAGGACTGAAGCCTACATGTTCATTCTGTGAAATAATTCTAACATTTGCTATTGGGTTAAATCACCAGTAAAATTCTAGCTAGTAAATTCCTCTCAGGAATAACTTTATGGTGACGTCAAATCATACACGTCAGTCAACAGATATAGGGCTTCTTAAGAGTTCTATGTACCTAAATTTACACCTAGATGTCTTCCCTCCCTGCTTTTCAGTCATCTCTAATCAGTACAACACCAACTATTAATACCATGGAGAGACAAGGAAGAGAGAGTAGGAAATATTGCATAGAAGTGATAGGGGAGAAAAAATAATTTTCTCTCCACCCTCGCGGGTTCTTGGCTGAGATCCCTGTAATAAAAGACAACAAGAGAAAAACAGAAGTTTATTAACATGTATACCTCATGTTTACATGGGAAATACCCATCAAAAAATGAGTAAATCCTCAAGGTGGCTTATAATTCAGGATTAAATGGTATCTTAACAAAGAAGTAGAGAGGAAATGTAAGAGTCTCAGGGGAGAAAAAAAGGAGTTTTAGAAAAGATTACTGGGTCCTTAACGCATGGATGGGAGGAGACAGTGAAGGGCAGAGGAGTCTGCAGTGCTGCAGTCAGTGAGGTCACAAAGAGTTGGACACCTTAGTGGTTGAACAACAATGAGTAATAATTTGTGACAAAATTTGCCTGGGTGTAATCCAGTGTACTCTCTTGTGATGAGTGAATCTTTCCTGATTGAGGAAATTCATGTGGCATGATTGTAAGACAATGAGTTCCTTTGGAGGATCTTTCTCTAGGCAGATAGAAGACTTCAGCATCAGCTGTTTTTCAAGTGCCTATAGCACAAAAACTTAATACACAAAAGTAGCAGATTTGGGGGTAATGTATTCTGCTACCCTTCAGGATCAAGGACTCTGATTTTAGACACAGATAGATTTGGATTTGAATTCTAGTTCTGACATCACTCAGTGCATGGTGTATCCCTACACAAGTTAATAAAGAATACCTAAAATCTCAGTTTCTTCCTCACAAAATAAGAGTGATGATAGTGTTTATCTTATAGAATTAGTGTGAGGATTCAGCATGTGAAACTGTTTAAGGTACTTAACACAGTGTTTGTGCTCAGTAAGCAGTTGTAATTTTTATTGTTGTTAGGACTTAGATGGCTATACAACTTGCAGTGAAGTAGAAAAATGGTTGTTAAAAGAAGATATATGTTTAAGCAAAACATTATTCCTAATATTCATTTTGGCTCTGGCTCTATTTAATTTTCTCCCCTGTCTCATCATCAAGACTTTAGAGATCAAAAATCCCCACTATCCCTTTAATATAATTCCAACTATAAGAACCATATAAGTTAAGTCAGTCACCATTTCAGATATAAGAATGGCATCACTAAGATTAGAAGAATTGGAATTTTCATGGCACCAACTTGCATTTGTAGCATCTATCATTATACCTACTTCTCCCTGCCTTGGTATTTTTAATATTTCATCACTGCACCATTTTTCTTTATGTATGTGACATTTAATTTTTGCAGGGTAAATACAATCCAGTAGGCATATTTCTTCCTTATAGAACTTATCTTCAATTTTATAAAAGAATATTAAAGCTAAAATGCACTCAGACATTGTCAGGGCAGAAAGCTTTTTCCTTCTTCCCTTCTAGTTTCTTTGGTTGATCTAATAATCAAATAGATATAATATAGACTAGCAGGAGAACAAATTTAATTATGTCTGTATGGGAGCCCCACAAAGATATGCATACTCCAAGGCAGGCAGGTGATTGAGGCTTATCTGCCATCCTGAGCTAAGAAGGAAGAAGTAGAGATTTATAACTTTGATGGAGAGGAAGACAATTCATAGATGAAAAGAACGAGTGTTTGGTAAATACACGTTTGCCATGCTGTGCAGATAGATAAGTCTTTCTAAATATAGAAAGTCATCTCTGGTAATACCTTTCTTCCTGGGATAGGTCAGCTATACAGATTCTTTTAGGTAGTCAAGGGAGAGGTAAAAAGCTTTTCCTAAGTCGGCTGAGTCTTAAATGCCTTCAGCTCAAAGCAATCCACGTGTCAAAGTGGCACATTTTGTGGTGGCATATTCTGCTCCTCAATGTCATCTAGTCTAACTCACTCCTTTTACACAGAAAGAACTGGGGCTCACAGAAGTTAAGCCCAGTATCACACAGATTTGCAAAACATGTTGGTTGACTGAAGGACTAAATGCTAACGTTAAATTCATATTACCTGCCTTTGAAACTAATCTTTCTGCTGTTGCTGCTGCTGCTGCTAAGTCACTTCAGTCATGTCCGACTCTGTGCGACCCCACAGATGGCAGCCACCAGGCTCCTCCGTCCATGGGATTTTCCAGGCAAGAGTACTGGAGTGGGTTGTCATTGCCTTCTCGTCTTTCTGCTACTTCAGCAATAATAAATAAGTTAAATAAAATTTTTGCAGCTAGTCTTTCTAGAGGGCATTTAGGCCTTTACATGTGAATATCTCTTTAACTTTAATCATAGGTGAGCAATCAAGACTCATAGAAGCAAACAAAACCTCATTTTGGCTTGGCTGTATTTAATTTTCTCCTCTCTCTCATTATCAAGGCTTTGTAGGTCTAGAGAATCTGTTAAAAAAAAAAATCCCTTTGCTTTGACCTGGAATCTGTGGGAATATTCAGAAAGACAGTGAATTTTGAAGGTTGCCACTATCTGCTTTATTCAAGACTCTGAGTTAAATAAGTCATCTATACTTAACACCAGGTTCTCAGGAATCTTTTAACATATTTAAGACCCTCTTTGAACTGTATTCCAAAGGCTCATAAATGTATTTGAAACTTCCTGGCTTTTATCTTAAAGCAAGTGTTTAAAAATGGACGAACTTTCTCCTTGGGCTGGAGTGTCAGTTAATATATTGTGGTAAAACTCATCTAGTTGTTCTAGCATGTAATTTTTCAGCATGCTTCTTGCATCTTTTTCTGTCCATCCTTAGCTTTGTGTCATTCAGTACTGATTGAGAGGCTTTTCCTGATTATCCAGCTCCATCACTCCCAGCACTTCATGGAATTTGTGGAATTCTAGGGATGTTATCATTAGCACTCAAATACAAAATCATTTTAATCAGCAACTGAAATTAGTTCCAGACCTTGAGCATAAGGAAGAAAGATATTTGCAGACAAATAGGCCTCCTGTGGCTGTTCAGTGAAGGGCTGGTTTAGAGTTTCTGCATTCTTCTATAATTCATGGTGCAAATTTATGGCTACTGTGTTCTGCCTGGAATGAGGAAATTCCCTGTCTGTGTTTATGAGGAGGGTTGCTTACCATGGTGATGCCTGATTAAATTTTATTGAATTAATAAGATGAACAAGTCTCAGTGCCCTGAAAGCTTGAATATTCAGACACCATGTACAGTCTGCACAAGGTCAGATGCTGTAATCCATTATGCCTGTCGGCTTGATCTTTATTCTGCATTGACCTTCAGTCTCCACTACCATCCCAAGCTCCAGACATGCGTTCCCATCCTGTTTCCTGAGTTAGATGTCACCAGCAAAGATCTTATCCAATTATTTATTAATTTAAAAATATAGGTTCCTTCTCATTCCTGTCTGCTTCAGACAATAATAATGTGTCCAACATTAAACTCACTCCTCCAAATCTGCCCTGTTGTTACATCAGGCACCCATAGGAGCTACTTTCTCTCTCTCCTCACTCTCCTCACTCAGTCTGCTACAAAACTCTCTGAGGTATAAACTCTAATATCTCTTTGGTACATCTCTCCTATCCATCCCCATGGCCATGAACCATGTTCTTCTATGTACAAACTGTCTCCTAAACTATAAGAACTGTATTGCAATTGTTCTACCTTTACCTATTGTTAGCTTATATAAATTCACACTGGTAATTTTTTGAGAATCTACTTTTTACCAAACACTGAAAACTATTTTCACAGTGAAATCAATAAAATCTAGAAGAAAAACCCCTTCTTATAATAATCGATATTAATCAACCACATGGTTTAATAGGATCAAGATCTTGGAATACTTACATTAACATTACTGTGTATAACATTAACTGTATATATACTGTATATAATGTTAACTGTATATAACATTAATGTTACTGTATATAACATTTCTGTATTCAGGGTATACAGAAAAATTTTTGTACCCAGGAGCCCCACAGGGTCCTACTCAGGTTCCATAGTCCTTATGGTATAATAAAAAGTATATCTAGTCTTTAGTCTCACTTTCTTGCAACTAGTGAAGCTGCTCAGTCATATCCAACTCTTTGCGACTCCATGGACTGTAGCCTACCAGGCTCCTCCATCCATGGAATTTTCCAGGCAAAAGTACTGGAGTAGGTTGCCATTTCCTTCTCCAGAGGATCTTCCCGACCCAGGGATTGAACCCAGTTCTCCTGCATTGCAGGCAGACGCTTTACCATCTGAGCTACCTAGGAAGTCCAAAGAGCTCCTAAATCCCTTGCTGCTGCTGCTGCTAAGTCGCTTCAGTCGTGTCCGACTCTGTGCGACCCCATAGACGGCAGCCCACCAGGCTCCCCCGTCCCTGGGATTCTCCAGGCAAGAACACTGGAATGGGTTGCCATTTCCTTCTCCAATGCATGAAAGTGAAAAGTGAAAGTGAAGTTGCTAGTCATGTCCGACTCTTAGCGACCCCATGGACTTCAGCCTACCAGGCTCCTCCATCCGTGGGATTTTCCAGGCAAGAGTACTGGAGTGGGGTGCCATTGCCTTCTCCGAACCTAAATCCCTCAGGAGCTCCTAATTCCCTGAGTGATAAGAGTGTCTTTTGTTATCCATAATGAGTCCTTTTCAACTATACTAAAGTTTGCACTAAGGAGGTTATGGGGTGCTCAAAATAACTTCAGGATGGGGACTGGTCACCAGAGAAACCAACCACATGATGAAATGGTCAGAATTTTCAGCTCTGTCCCCAGACTTCTTCTATGGGAGGAATAGGGACTGGAAATTGAATGCAATAACCTGGCCAAAGATTTGGTCAGTCATACCCATGTCATGAAACTCCATATAAAAATCCAGGAACAATGAGGTTAAGAGAAATTCCTTGTTGGTGAACACATTGATGTGTTGGGATGTGGAGTACCCAGAGAGGCATGGAAATTCTGTCTTCTTCCCCCAGAACTTGCCATATGCATTTCTTCATATGGCTATTTAGTCATTCCTTTTATAATATACTGGCAATTAATAAGTATAGTGCTTTTCTTCATCTTGTGAGTCATTCTAGTGCATTATCAAACCGGAGGTAGAGTTGGAGAAACTCTTAAATTTGTGTGCTGTGCTTAGTCGCTGAGTCATGTCCAACTCTTTGCAACCCTATGGACTGTAGCCCATTAGGCTCCTCTCCGTGGGATCTTTTAGGCAATACTGGAATGGGTTTCCATTACCTCCTTCGGGGGAGCTTCCCAACCCAGGGATTGAACCTGCATTCCCTGTCTCTTGCATGGTAGTCATTCTTTACCCACTGAGCCATCAGGGAATCCCAAATTTGTAGTCAGCCCAGAAGAGGCACAAGCAGATTGGGGATACCAGAGACTTGCAGCTGGTGTCTGAAATGGGAGAAGTGTTGTGACCTTTAAACTGTAGGGCCTGTGATGACTCCAGGTAAGGTCAGAATTTAATTGAATCGTAGGACACAGGGCTAAGTGTCAAAGAATTCTTGTTAGAATGGAGCTCTCATCTCAGAACAATAGATTGCTCAATTGGGCAAATGACTTACTTGCCAAACTACTGTTTATTCATGAAAATGCACTTCACAGACTCCAAAAGTCTGGGTGGGATGATCTGAGAGAATAACATTGAAACATGCATATTATCAAGTGTGAAACAGATCACCAGTCCAGGTTGGATGCATGAGACAAGTGCTCAGGGCTGGTGCACTGGGAAGACCCAGAGGGATGGGATGGGGAGGGAGGTGGGAGGGGGGATCAGGATTGGGAACACATGTAAATCCATGGCTGATTCATGTCAATGTATGGCAAAACCACTACAATATTGTACAGTAATTAGCCTCCAACTAATAAAAATAAATGAAAAAAAAAAAGAAAGAAAAGAAAATGCACTTCAAAACCTTCCCTTCCCTATGTCCACCAATTCGAAACTATACTTTGAACTTTACCTAATCTCAGGTCCTAGGTATTGAAATACCAACATAACTAACCCCTAGACATAAATATCCATCTTTGTCCTTCCCCAGATGTTGACCACTGAGTCAAAGTGGTATTCTTTCCCCTTGCAGTGGGTACATCACTTGACTCTGCTTAATCTGTGGGTTATTTTGGTGGTATTTTTAGAGAGTTAGCAGTTAACAAATCCTATGAAGAAAATATTATTACTATCCTCATTTTAAAGATATGAAAGCTGAGTCAGAGATTCATTAGGAATGAATATAGTCACATACCCGCTAAATGATAAATCCTGCCTCAAGCTCAGGCTAATATGGCTCCGAATTCCGGTTTTTTAACCCTTAAGATGTACTTGCCAAATCTCAGTGCACCCTTAGCTCTCTGCCATAGGGAACTACGCTTGTATTTTCTTACACAATAACTTCTGACACTGAGAAAAATCTCACTGGAGATTAGAGTTAGAAAAGAGGATGGATAAGGTGCAGGACTCCATAAAGACGGTGGAGACAGTGATAACCTAGCCATCTAGAATAGGCCACCTAACAGTAGTCCACATGAAGTGAAAGTGAAAGCTGCTCAGTCGTGTTCAACTCTCTGTGACACCATGGACTATACAGTCCATGGAATTCTCCAGGGCAGAATACTGCAGTGGGGAGTCTTTCCCTTCTCCAGGGGATCTTCCCAACCCAGGGATCAACCCCAGGTCTCCTGCATTGCAGGCAGAATCTTTAACAACTGAGTCACAGAGAAGCCCAAGAATACAGGAGTGGGTAGCCTGTCCCTTCTCCAGCAGATCTTCCTAACCTAGGAATCGAACTGGTGTCTCCTGCATTGCAGGCAGATTCTTTACCAACTGAGCTATGAGAGAAGCCCATAGTTCACAATGACTTGCTGGCAATTCATTTTCAAAAGATAGATGAAAGCAGAGATAAATTTTTATCTTTTCCTAATTCTAGCTGCCTAAAAGGAGGCACTTGGTAAAATGGAAGTGTCAGAGCTATTGCTTTTCATTAGTTCCTAGCTTTGTGTGTGTCCAGTTACCATGGATATTAATAAGTTTTATCCTTGCCATTCCAGGTAATACAGGCTATCTCCCTAATGGCTTAAGCTAGTTCAAGTTGAATTTCTGTCACTTGCAAACCAAAAGAGTCTTTAACTAATTCAAGAGATAACAGAAATCTTGAAAGAAAATTGATGGATGAAAAATAATTTTGTATTACTTTGCAAAGATAAAAAGAAATTACTCATTACCACTTTACTTTTGAATTGTCCATTAGACAAAAATGACCTTCAAATTAGCATGATCCAAGACTATGTTTTTAGTTGATTTATTTTTAATTGGAGGATAATAGTTTTACAGTATTGTGTTGGATTCTGCCACACATCAACATGAATCAGCCATAGAGATACATATACCCCCTCCCTCATGAACCTCCCTCCCACCTGCCACCCCATCCTACCCCTCTAGCTTGTCACAGAGCAGTAAGCTCCAGCTACCCACATCATACAGCATATTTCCACTGGCTATCTATTTTGCATATGGTAATATATATGTTTTGATGCTACTTTCACAGTTTGTCCTACCCTCTCCTCCCCTTACCACGTCCACAAGTCTGTTCTCTATGTCTGCATCTCCTCTGCTGCCCTGCAAACAGGGTCACCAGTACCAGCTTTCTAGATTTCATCAGAAGTATTTAAAATTCAAAACAGTGAGGTGATAATGAGACAGCACTTAATTTCTTTATCTAAGGATAGGAATCCAGATCCTGACAGAATACACATTAGGACCCTGAAAGTAATTGCAGACCAGTTTATTATTGCCATCCCCAGAAGCATCATTTCAGCAACCCTGGAGCAAGAAGAAGAACCTTGGGCATAGCCTGACCCTTACACTTGGCTGCAGGAAAGGAGTTTGCAGACATTTCAGAAAAAAAACTGGACATGCGCTTGTGGTCCGAGACTCTAAAAAGGCAGCATTTCAGGGTGAATTTGAAACCCTATATTTGGTTGATTCTGTGTCCATTTTCCAAAGTATCCCAATGAAGAGAAAAGGAGTTTGATGCTAAATTCGAAAACGATTTCTATACACAGGTCACCTTGTTCCTTTTGTTACATATTTTGGTTACTGATCCAAATGAAGTCATCAGAGACAACATATGAAGTTTGTAGATGACATATAGCTGATATCTGTCAGCATTTCATAGGACAGAATTAGAATTCAAACTGACAAGTCAGTATTAGAAGCCTTAATCAACAAGATGACATTTAAAATCCATTGCCCATTGACATTACCCTAAATAATACCCACATCATCTCTCATTTGGATGACTGCAGCCTCTCATCGTTAATGAACCAATTTCAGATTTGCTCACCTGATATGAAACAAAGCCAGTCTACAGACACCAGGTTATGGTGAAGGAAATTACATATTTATCTGCAGGGTGCAAAGCAAGGAGAGTGGGTAGCTAATGATAAAAAGATCTGAACTTCTTCATGGCTTTTGGGAAGAGGTTTTTATTTTTTAATTCCATTTCTTTATTTTTAATTGGGGGATAATTGCTTTACAATGTTGTGTTGATTTCTGCTATACAACATGAATCAGCTGAAAGTATACATATATGCCCTCTCTCTCGAGGTTCCTGCCCTGTCCTCCTCCAATCCCACCCTCTAGGTCATCACAGAGCCCCGAGCTGAGCTCCCTGTGATATACAGCTGCTTCCCACTAGCTATCTATTTTACACTTGGTAATGTATCTACGTCAAAGCTACTCTCTCAATTTTTCCCATGCTCTCTTCTCCCTGCTTTGTCCACAAGTCTATTCTGTACATCTTCATACAGAACGTACATTCCTACCTTGCAAATAGGTTCATTGGTACCATTTCTCTAGATTCCATATACATACATTAATATATGATATTTGTTTTTCTCTGGGAAAAGACTTTTAAAAGCAACATTAAATGTGAGGTTGAAGAGCACATGATCAGTTCATTGACATTTTCAGGTTGGTTGTTGAGGTGATAGGGTATCTTAATAGGTTTTGGGTATCTTAATCATCAGCCTCTGGTTCCAATCAGCCTGGAGTCTATGTGCTTGCAGTCAGCAGTTTCTATCAGGTGGGGTCCTGGTTTCTGTAAAACAAGTCAAAGATAGGCCTCAGACCATTATCTGCATCTGTTGAGGAAGAACTGGGGGGCCTCTGACCCCGTTTTATGGCTGAACTATTGTTCAATCTATTATTATCTTTCTTGTTTGACCACTTTCCTTTATTTCAGCATTTTCTACCACTCTAATTATTAATGGCTTCAGTCCACCCTTTGGAACTCAGAGAAGGCCTTAGAGATTATAGCTTTAAGGGGCATAGATGGGGTCTGTCCCTGGGAAGGCCATGCAGGCCCATGCTCAGTTTCATAATCTCACTCCATCCTTACCTATGGCTTATACCTTTATACCTTACTCTGCTGCAATCCCAGAAAGTTTTGTGTTGTTGTTTTTAATACAAATCTGATTACGCTTCTCTCATACTTTCAAAACTTCCAGTATCCCACCATTTCCTACAGGCTAAAATCTGAAGCTTATTTGCACAAGGCTGTTTAGTCTAATCTATCATTCCAGTTTTGCACCAAGTGACATCCTTTGAATGTCTCCTTCTATGTAACCAAGCAGGCAACTCCTCAGACAGAGCTGCACTTCCATCCCTGCAACTTTTTGCACACTTTGCTTCTGTAGCTCAGAGTCTCATAGCCTTCTCCACTTGGGAAATACATTCATCCTTCAAAGTGGGACTGGCTGCCTCTGCCCAATGACATTTCTTTGCTCCTTCAGCCTGTTAGTTGGCCATGCCCTCCACTCAGCACACTTTTTAGTCTGTATTTTAATACTTATGCATGGTAAGTCTGTCTTCCTGCCCATGTCATGAGTTCTTCCAGGAAAGGAATTAGATGATTTTTATATGACTCAGTCTGAACACTCGGATTTGATTTCTAATTCTTCCATTTTCTAACTGGTTGACTTCAGTCAACTTACCTAATCCTTCTTTGCCTCAATTTCATCATTTGTGAAATGGGACTAATAACAGTGCCTAACTCATAGGATTATTATATGGATTAAATGAGCCAGAATGTATCTGACTTTGCTGAAAAGTGGAAGTGTCAGTCACTCAGTGTCCAACACTTTGCTACCCCATGGACTGTAGCCACGCAGGCTCCTCTGTCCATGGGATTCTCCAAGCAAGGATACGGGAATGAGTAGCCATTCCCTTCTCCAGGGATCAAACGTAGGTCTCCTGCATTGCTTGCAGCTTCTTTACCATCTGAGCCACCAAGGCAGGAGACCTGGGTTTGGTCCCTGGGTCAGGTAGTTCCCTTGCAGAAGGGAATAGCTATCCATCCAGTATTCTTGTTTGGAGAAAGAATCCCATGGATGGAGGACTCTGGTAGGCGACAGTCCATGGGGTTGCAAAGAGTCAGACATGACTGAGTGACTGACACTGACTGACTTTGCAGGCATGCCTTCAAATCCCTCTGTCTCCCTTTCTGACCAAGGGCTTCTTTGAATCTTTATCTGTGTTTTGGTAGGGGCTGGAAAAGTGCTAGTAAAAATACCTCTCAAAGTACTAGTGAGAAAGCAGATATGGGAGAGATTACACTCTAAAGAAAACTTACAACAAAGATTTTGATATGTAGCCTTGCCATGAAGGAATGAATAAAATTAATCAACCGTCTAATAAGGGCATGCATAGAGGAAAGAGCAAGATGAAATACATATGAATATGAAAAAGCCTGAAGATGCAAATGACTCAAGTTTCAGCAAAAATAACAATATAATATGCAAGCATCATTTCAAAATTGTGACACTTTGAGTGTTATGTAGAGTCAGTTATTTTACTTTATAATAGAAATATAAGTTCATGTTTATTGAGTACTTATCACACATAGAAGCATTCCAAATTCTCTGTATTTATTATCTCATTAAATCTTCACAACAACTCTGTTTCAAATGAGGAAATAGCATCAAGAAGTTAAGTAAATTGCTCAAGGTCATACAACTGGTTAGAGGCTGAGTTGGGAGTTGGATCAAAGCAGACTGGGCTCTTAGGCACTAGTTGCAATTCAAATGCATGTGAATCATGTATTCATTAAGAAATTTCAAGTGCTTCAGAAAATGCACAGCTGTTAATGAGTAGGTGCCAGCCCCAAAATATGCAGCCAAAAATTCTCAGGCTTTAAGTTAATATGAGCCTCAAATGAAACAATTTATTTCCAAACCTCTAAGGTCAAATCATGTAAAATATCAGTATTCAGGTATACTTGGAATTTTCTGATGGTCGTTTTGTGTAACAGAGAAGGAGGAAGGGGAAGAGAAAGGGAGGGAAGAGAGAACAAAGAAGATTCATAATCTCAACATAACTCTTCCAAAAGCTGCCTCCTATCTGACACAATAAGAAGCCTCAAGCTAAGCAGCAGCCATTAAAACTAAAGTTGTTTCATTTCACCAATTCACTTCAACAAATGCTAATTGAGTATTATTAAGCGAATAAGTGCTGCTGATTTGGGAGCACAGAGAATCTCAGTCTCCAGAAAGGGAAAGGGATGAATAGACCAAATGGCACTCTGCGAGTCCTGTGATGAAGGGACTGAAAAGAGAAGGGGCAGATGAAAGCTCCTGGCCTCTGGAGATCTCCCTGAAGAAGCCTATCCCTGAGCCAAGACTTTGAGACTGTGGTGAAGGAGCCAAGGAGAGCCAGGCAGAGGCGACACCAGGGGGGGGCGGGTTTCCTTCAGGGCAGAGAGGACAGACTCCGAGCAAAGGCCACGGAGCTCCCTGATGCAAAGTGCTCTGTAGCAGTGCCTGCTCTGCCACAGGCCTGAGTGCCGGCTGATCTTGCAGGATGCCCAAAGCTCTTATAAAGAAGGGGATGAGCCTGTTTGTGGGTTACTCCCATTTGAGCATGGAGAAAATACAGCTTTGCAGATTTTCCTCCTATTTTGTCCCCTTCCCGTCCTCTCCTTCACTGCTCCATGCAGTCTTTTTCTAAACCGATTATGGAAGAAAGCAAATTTCTATATAAGGTGTTTATGGACTTTTTCTATTGCATATACATTAAAATCCTTCAGAGAAATTTTTTTGTAACTGGAATATGCATACTTGATCTGCTCTAACCTTGTGAGTGCTATTTAGGGTTACAGCAATGGCTTGACATTTCTTTCCTGAGGGACTTGTGTCTGCAATAGGAAACTTAATTCTGGTACTAATTATCCAAGGATCTTTAGGTGCTTATATATTTTTAACAACAAAATTCATAATTCTCTTCATTGGGCCATAAGTCTTTATATATACATCTATTTTCTGTGCAATGTAACATTTGAGACTGAATTCTTGAAATTCTGTAGAGTCGTTTGTTCTGAAGTTGGGCTTATCTAAAGTAATTTAGTATATACTCATATCCAGTGTAATCTGTGGCAGAATTTTTGAAATACTAAACTGTGTTTTTACGAGTGTAGTGGACATTTGTTGGTTTGCTTTCCTCTATCCTTTGACTGTGTGGATCACAACAAACTGTGGAAAATTCTTTAAGAGATGGGAATACCAGACCACCTTACCTGCCTCATGAGAAACTTATATGCAGATCAAAAAGCAAAGTTAAAACCAAACATGGAGCAACAGACTGGTTCAAAATTGGCAAAGGAGTACATCAAGGCTGCATATTGTCACCCTGCTTATTTAACTTCTATGCAGAGTACATTATGTGAAATGATGGGCTGAATGAAGCACAAGCTGGAATCAAGATTGCCAGGAGAAATATCAATAACCTCAGATATGCAAATGACACCACCCTTATGGCAGAAAGTGAAGAAGAACTGAAGTGCATCTTGATGAAAGTGAAAGAGGAGAGTGAAAAAGCTGACTTGAAATTCAACATTCAAAAAAAATGAAGATCATGGCATCCAGGCCCATCACTTCATGGCAAATGGATAGGAAACAATGGAAACAGTGAGAGACTTTATTTTCTTGGGCTCCAAAATCACTGCAAATGGTGACTGCAGTCACAAAATTAAAAGACGTTTACTCCTTGGAAGAAAAGCTATGACAAACCTAGACAGAGCATTAAAAAGCAGAGACATTACTTTGTTGACAAAGATCCCTCTAATCAAATGTAAGATTTTTCCAGTAATCATGTGTGGATGTGAGAGTTGGACCATAAGGAAAGCTGAGTGCTGAAGAATTGATGCTTTTGAACTGTGATGTTGGAGAAGACCCTTGAGAGTCCCTTGGACTATGAGGAGATCAACCAGTCGATCCTAAAAGAAATCAAACCTGAATATTCTTTGGAAAGACTGATGTGGAAGCTGAAACCCCAATACGTTGGCCACCTGATGTGAAGAACTGACTCATCAAAAAAGACCCTGCTGTTTGGAAAGATTGAACGCGGGAGGAGAAGGGGACAACAGAGGACGAGATGGTTGGATGGCATCACCAGCTCGATGGACATTAGTTTGAACAAGCTCTGGGAGCTGGTGATGGACAGGGAAGCCTGAAGTCCTGCAATCCATGGGATCACAAAGGGGCAGACACAACTGAGCGGCTGAACTGAGCTGAACTTTCCTCCATCGGTTTTGCTCATCTCCTTTCATAAGAGCACTGAGGTCTTTATTTCGGTATCCCTCAACATACAGTGACTCAGCAGTAAAAAATCTGCCTGCAATGCAGGAGACGTAAGAAATGCAGGGACAGGAAGCTCCCCTGGAGTAGGAAGTGGCAACCCACTCTCGTAATCTTGCTGGAAAATCCCCTGGACTGAGGAGTCTCGTGGGCTACAGCCCATGGGGTCACTTTTTGTGACCAGACATGACTGTGCAACTGAGCACGCACACACACACACACAAAATACAATATACTTGACATGCAGTTGACTCCTTATCTAGCTTTAGGAATGGCCTTGATAGTTGTAACCTAATGAAGGTGATCTATTCTCCTTGTCACCAGAAGCCCAGACTTAAGTAAATCAATGCATGGCATCCCTCGGGGTAGAATAATTGATTCACAAAAGGGCATATCACCAATTTATTCCATAAAATGTAAGGGAAGTTTTCTGAGGGGAATATGAGAAAGAAAATGCTTTCCTCTTCTGAGAATATCAGTAGAGGAGACAACCTCTCTCCTTCTGGTTTACACATCATGTGAATGCAAATCCTGAAACTACAATAGCCACTTTGCTGTCTTGAGAGAACTGGCTTGAGAATTACGGTGGGCAGAGCTGAGAATCACTACCCGCAAATAGAGCTGGTATCAAACCATGCCTGATGCCTGAACTAAATGTGATTTCTTTTCTTTTATGAACTGGTATATCTCTTTTCAAAAATTTTGTTAGTTTTCAAAAACACATTTTACTTGCAACCAAGGCACATGCTATTCATAAGAAAAATGCCTCAATTAATTATAGCCATCACAAAATGGCAGGTTCTATTTAACCAAATGACAATGGATTCATATGTGTGATTACTTTATTTCACAGAAAGTAACAACTTTCTGTGAATGAGGAGGGTTATTTTTGTTTTCACTTTATAGACAACAAATAGCATCCATGACTATCACAAACTAATAGTAACAGCAAATTTTAGGTTTTCAAATTATTGATCAAGACCTTTTTGTATGAGAAATATTTCTTAAAAGTAGGTATACATGAAGTTGGAATTTTGGGGAAATGAGCATAGAATCTGGTAGTCCAAACTTCCTTTCACCACACTCCTTATTTGCATGATCCCTGGAAAAGTTACACTGTAATTCTCATCTTTGTCTACATGTGTTTTATCCCTCCCCCCCACCTACTCCTACTTCTTTTAAGGTGTTTTCTTTGTCGGATTTTCTGCAGTTTGAATATGATGTACCTAAGTGTGGGTTTGTTTTTGTTTGGTTATTTGGTTCTTTTCATAGGTGTTCATGTTTGTTTGGGGTATTTATCCTGAGCTTCCCAGGTCTGTCTTGTGTTGTCTGTTATTAATTTTGGAAGGTTTCTGGCCACTATTACTTCAAATATCTCTCCTGTTCTGTTCTTTTTTTCCTCTTAATATTAAAATTGCATGTATGGCCCACCTTTTGATGATGTTGCACAGTTCTTAGTGCTCTGTATTTTCATTATTTTTTCTCTTTGCCTTACAATTAGGGGTATTTCTATTGACCCGTTTCAAGTTGACTTATTCTTTCCTCAGCAATGTCAGGTCTACTGAAGAGCCCATCAAAGGCATTCTTTGCTTGTTACTGTTCTTTTTATTCCTAACATTTCCTTTTAATTCTATCTTAGTGTTTCCATCTCTCTGCTTATATTATACATCAGTTTTTTCATGTTATTTTTTCCATTAGAATCTTTAACATAGTAATCATAATTATTTTAAATTCAGTATCTTGAATGGTCTGTTAACAATAACATCTAAAAATGCTAATAAATATCTCATAAATCTGGTAATTGCAGTCACATCTACTACTGGTTTTGACAATTGTTTTGTCTTTTCAGACTGCCTTTTTTGGCCTTTGGCAAGACTTGTCATGTATTCTTGCAAGCTAGACATGCTATTTATGTAATAGACGCTGAGGAAAATAGACCTAGTACGAGAATTTGTGTTAGTCTGATGAGGAGTGTGGCTGGGTTTGATATTTATTGCAGCTGTGTTAAAAGCTCTAAATCCCTCTAGTGGCCTTCTTTCTGTCTCATCTCTAGGTTCTCGGTCCTTCCCATGTACTCCACTCAGAGGAACTCTGTCCTGCAGCCCTCTCAGCTTAAATCCACTGTTATTATACAGGGACCAACATGGTGTGATGGTAGAGTATGAAGGAGAGGGAGTATTCTATCAGCTTTTGAGTAAGTCTCAGCTTTCCAGTGGGCCCATCTCCGGGCTGTGGCCTCCAAAGAACTTTCATTCTCGTCCAGTGGAACAGCTCTCCCCACCCATCTCTCTACTACCCTCCTTGTCTGCAGGATTCCCAAACTACTTCCTTGAAGACTTGCCTCTTTTGACTGTGTCTCCACAACCCTCTCCCAACAGAAGGATCTGTGAGACACAAAAGCTGGAGGGAGTTGGAAATATTCCCTCATTGGTTAGGTGGGAAATGGAAGAGCTCCAAGCTCACCTTCTTGCTCAGCAAGTCCAGAAACAGAGCAGTCACTGCTTTACCCACGGAGATGCCTATTCTCCAGGTGGTACAGGTTTCTCTGGGGCTGTGGTCCCAGGTAAAGAGGTGTTTGGGAGAGGTGATGCCAGAGTGAGAAGAACACTGATGGAGATTCTGGTTCAGGCAGTGACCAGCTCAAGCTTCTCCCTTCAGGAAATCCTGGTTGTAAGTATTGGTGGTTTAGTAGCTGCTGAGGAGTTCTCAGGACAAGGCTGGGGAAGACACTCATTGGTGTGTGTTCAGTCACTCACTCATGTCCACCTCTTTGCGACCCCATGGACTGTAGCCTGCCAGGCTGTTCTGTCCATGGAATTTTCTAGGCAAGAATACTGGAGTGGGTTGCCATTTCCTCCTCCAGGGAATCTTCCCAACCCCAGGATCAAACCCATGTTTCCTGCATCTCCTACATTGGCAGGCAGATTCTTTACCACTGAGCCACCGGGGAATCCCAATATATTCATTAGGCAAACCTTTAATGAAAGCCTCTACCTTTCAGATCACCAATGAGGAACCAGGAGAGAACTGGGTCCTACTACTTGGACAAGTCCTTGAAGAAGCATCTCTTGAAGGAGGTGCTATGTGAACTACTTGATAGCTCAGTTGGTAGAGAATCCACCTGCAATGTAAGAGACCTGGGTTCAATCCCTAGGTTGGGAAGATCCTCTGGAGAAAGAATAGACTATCCACTCCAGTATTCTGGCCTGGAGAATGCCATGAACTGTATAATCCATGGGGTTGCAAAGAGCTGGACATGACTGAGCGACTTTCACTTTCACTTTCAGCTAAAACTCCTTAAGCACTTGCTAGGAAATTGATGGATTTAGTTATACACTTAACAGTTGTTCTTAACCTGACCTTGGCTATTTGAGTTGTTTACTAGCTTTAATCACAGAAAGTTAAAATGCAGATTGCAGCATAGCTGAGCCTGAATAAGTCAATTGGGTAAAAATCCATAAACTGTTTTTGTAAATGGTAAACCTAAATCCTTACCATGTAAAATTCTTGCAAGGAGGGCATATGGTTTATGGTGAATCAGAGCTGTGTGACCTCTAGTACTTTAACTCAAAATAGTGTCCAGTGGAATGTTTCTCTGGGCAAACTTTCACAACATGTGAGGCTTTGATGAGCCACAAGATGACTGGAACAGAGTGCGCTGGAAATAGTCATTTTCTAATGAAACTAAATAGTGGTTGATACAAATGTGTTCTCAATTTATATGCTGTTCAGAGGTCTGAAATTTCTTATCTTCCTATGCCTGCTGCTCCAGCATATGTCACTGATGTCCTCTGACAGACTCAGCAGTGCTAGACTGTCACATATGTAACCACCAGGTCAGGACAGGTAGGAGGGATCTGGGGTCCTCACCTCTTAGGAGGACATCTGAAGAGTGTGAGGAAGAATTCCACAGCAGGCTGTGACAAAGGCAGAGAGAATGGCTTCCATTCTCTCTTCCAAAAAGCAAACAAAAATGATGCTGGTCATGGTTAGGGATGGGAGAGAATGAAATATTGACAATCTACTCTACCATCAGCTTCATTCTGACCTTTAAATAAGTCAAGCACCCTGCCTCCCTTCATGTTTTTGTGAACTACTGCCTTCTCCAGTCTGTCAGGACCAGTGGCCTTCACCCTGGCTGACTGCAGGCTGCTCCTTGGGATTCTGTCAAGTATTGCCACCCCCACTTACAGTCCTCCAGTCAGCCCTCTTTTAAGACAATTTAAATTCATTTTGCAAATAAGATTTCACAAAACACTGCATAATTGGCTTCAATAGAATCAAAACATATTGCATTTATTATATAGCAAATTAGCTTTCACACACATCATAAGTTCTTGTTTTACTTACGCACTTCATACCCTTTCTGTCTGTCTCTCTCTCTTCAACTGCACAAAGCCACGTGATTTATAACTGGTGGCTGCTGAATAATACAACATCTTCTCTTGTTACAGCTCAGTAGAAATTCTTCAGACACATGCTGCATGGGTAATACTGAGCTATGCGATTTTACAGGAGTTCATTGAAGTCAAACTTTCAGAAGCAGTCAGAAAGGAAAATCATGTTTTATGAAATATACATGTAGAGTTCTGGGCTCAAAATCTAGGAGGGAAAAAAACCCCTGAATCTTAGGCTTGTAAGAAAATTTTCCAAGGATCTTTAACTTACTTTGATGATTATGACATTCTCATGCCTAAGAAAAAACTGGTGTCTTATTCTGGTTCAAGTAAAATAATCTCAGTGTGCGAAACCAGAACGGGAGCTGCAAACGAATGCAGCAGTACTCAAAGGAGCTGGTGCTTGGTGTTAGGCCTGCCAAGTTGTCCTCACCACAGCAGATTCAAAAATAAGCTTCGAAGAGGAGGCAGCTTCCATCCCTGTAACGTCTGTAGTCACTCTGCCCTACATGAGCATTCGTGGAACTTGTGAGCCCGATAAGTGAGAGCCACGGGACCTTGGTTTGCAATGTCTCATGATTTTGTGCTGTCCTACTCTGCTGTTGCTCCCACTCAGCCGTAGATGTGGTCTGCCACCTCCAGGGAAGGGCAGCAAGGCTGCTTTCTGAGCACTGGACTTGGATGACTCCTATGCAACCTAGAAAAGGAAGGTGGGTTAGGAACGGCAGACAGAGTGAGAAGTAACAATGCTTCTCTGAATTCTCTTTTTATGCAGGTGTCCATTAACACAACAGATATCAGCAACATAGCTGCCTCTTTTGGCACTCCCTGTGGCTTACAGCTAAGCGCTGGTGGGAGCAGGATGGTGCAGGAAAATAGTTCTCGTGTGTATGATCTCTTCAGCTCATGAAAGAGGTACTTATCCTAATTTACTGATGCAAGATGTCTCAAAATAACATAACTGGCAGCAGAACAGCAAGGTCTGAATCCCTATGGAAAAATCACTTGGGATGTTTGGGAGGTTGTGTGGTATGGAGAGAAAAAGTACCCACCTCCTCCTTATTTTTTTTTTTTTTTTAACAAAACTTAGATCTGTTTACTGGTTATGAGACCTTAGGCAAGTCATCTTAACCTGATGAGCCTGTTTCCAATGTGTAAAATGGAAATGAAATGAGTTACCTTTCTAAGATGTTGTAACATTTGATAGATACTAAAAGTAATTGTTGCCTTCTTGTTCCAGATACCATCAGGACCAAATAATCAGCTCTTGTATGTGGAAACAGAGGCATCTGCTGGTCATTCTGTCTAGTCCTTCTGTAGCAGGGCAAGCTAACTCTTCCCCGTGGGCCTGGAAATACAGTGCTGATTATTGACCTAATGAATATCTAACTCCTGCGAGATGAGAGTTGAATCCTGGACAATCTTTGTAGCCCATTCTCTGTACCCTTCTTTGAAACTGTACTCATCTTCAGAGGAGATTCTATGTGAAACTCTTGGGATCCATCATCATCTTGTCTTAGGTACCCTGGAGGTACCTCAGGATGAAACTTTGGTTGGTGTCCAGTCTTGGCAGTTCCCCAGATGAAATTCAAAACTGGCCCCATCTACAGAGGATAGGAGAGAGAGAGAAGAAAGAGGAGACCACTCCAGATTAGCAGGTGGCAGTTCTAATAAGCACGGGAACTTACACACAATGCTTGTGTTGGTGGTACAAGATGAGGAGCTCTCTGTAACTGCTGCCAAAATCTTAAGAGTCTGGACACAAGCCTTAACTGGGTTCAGCCACACATTCAGTTTCGATAGTCTCAACTCATTGTTCTCTCAATGCTGCACCCTTGAAAACAGCTCAGTTGTAGGAGCAAAGGGCAGAATATTTCAAGGACAGAGGAGACAGAAGCCCCTGACTGCCCAGGTCCAGCTCGCAAGTCAATCAGCAGTCATGTCCTCTCCATGACCTCCTCCAACACCTACCTGTCAAAGTGTAACTAAAAATAATGGAGAAACAGATACATCATTGTGAAGACTTTTCTTTTAAATGTAACAATAGGCAAAGAAAATAAATTAAAATCACTACCTCTCCTTCTTATTTTCTTTGATCTTTATAATGCCTCTGTTAGAGAAATTCTGGAAATAATTAGATCCACCTAGCATTGAGCTCTAATGAATGGTGCTCTTGACTACAGGTATAATAGAATTTTCTGCAGTGATGGACTGTTCTAATATCTGTACTGTCCCGTGTGGTAGCTACTAGCCATGTGTAATTGGTGTCTACTCTATTGGACAGTCTGGGTCTGCACTGTAGATGAGGTTTGCCTTAAAGATTGAAACCCTAAAGCAAAGAAAGACTATTGATGCTGGGAAAGAATTCATGTATTGCTTCTATTTTTATCTACTAAATTGCTCTAGACCTCAAGGTTTTGCAGACAAAATTTGGTTATTGTTCAATACAACCACCACATTTCTAAGCAGAAATATCCCAAACAGGATCATGTCATTTTGCCATGTTTACAAGATTTGACACTGATGTATCAATATCTCAGAACCAAACTTACTAGAATTAAGTTTCATTTTCACTTATCATATGAGAGTGTTTACTGTAGAAGTAAGGTATACTTAAATCCAAGTGACTGAGTTGGAAAAATAAATTCTTGCCCTTACCTTTCTCCCTTTTCTTGATACACCACAACTACGACCATTGTTCCCTAACCATAACTCACTATCTTAATATTTTCTTAAATTGACACATATATAGTGATTACAAGGTCAGGCACTATTTTGGGACAAATGCCTTAGCTACCCATCATCACACTGTTAAAGTGAACACACGAGAATGCACTGAAATTTTTGTTGATATGTAAAATGTACCTAAGAAAGGCAACCCCAAAGAATGCTCAAACTACTGCACAATTGCACTTATCTCACACGCTAGTAAGGTAATGCTCAAAATTCTCCAAGCCAGGCTTCAGACTTCAGTGAACCGAGAACTTCCAGATGTTGAAGCTGGCTTTAGAAAAGGCAGAGGAACCAGAGATCAAATTGCCAATATCCGCTGGATCATCCAAAAAGCAAGAGATTTCCAGAAAAACATCTATTTCTGCTTTATTGACTACGCCAAAGCCTTCGACTGTGTGGATCACAATAAATTCTGGAAAATTCTGAAGGAGATGGGAATACCAGACTACCTGACCTGCCTCTTGAGAAACCTATATGCAAGTCAGGAAGCAACAGTTAGAACTGGACATGGAACAACAGACTGGTTCCAAATAGGAAAAGGAGTACATCAAGGCTGTATATTGTCACCCTGCTTAATTATGTGCAGAATACATCATGAGAAACGCTGGACTGGAGGAAGCACAGGCTGGAATCAAGATTGCTGAGAGAAATATCAATAACCTCAGATATGCAGATGACACCACCCTCATGGCAGAAAGTGAAGAAGAACTAAAGAGCCTCCTGATGAAAGTGAAAGAGGAGAGTGAAAAAGTTGGCTTAAAGCTCAACATTCAGAAAACTAATATCATGGCATCCATTGCCATCACTTCATGGCAAATAGATAGGGAAACAATGGAAACAGTGTCAGACTTTATTTTTGGGGGCTCCAAAATCACTGCAGATGGTGATTGCAGCCATGAAATTAAAAGACACTTGCTCCTTCTAAGGAAAGTTATGACTAACCTAGATAGCATATTAAAAAGCAGACATTACTTTGCCAACAAAGGTCCATCTAGTCAAGGCTATGGTTTTCCCAGTGGTCATGTATGGATGTGAGAGTTGGACTGTGAAGAAAGCTGAGCGCCGAAGAATGGATGCTTTTGAACTGTGGTGTTGGAGAAGACTCTTGAGAGTCCCTTGAACTGCAACGAGATCCATTCAATCCATCCTAATGGAGATCAGTCCTGAATATTCATTGGAAAGACTGATGCTGAGGCTGAAACTCCAATACTTTGGCCACCTGATGTGAAGAGCTGACTCATTTGAAAAGACCCTGATGCTGGGAAACATTGAGGGCAGGAGGAGAAGGGGACGACAGAGGATGAGATGGTTGGATGGCATCAGCGACTCAATGGACATGGTTTGGGTGGACTCCAGGAGGTGGTGATGGACAGGGAGGCCTGACGTGCTGGGGTTCACGGGGTCGCAAAGAGTGAGAGACGACTGAGGGACTGGACTGAACCGAGCTGAACTGTACACAGGTGTGGAGAACCAACTAGTGGTTACCGGCAGGGAGAGGGGATGGGCATCATAGGGAGAGGAGACTGAGAAATACAAACTAGTGTGTATCAAATAAATAAGTCATAAGGGTATGTTGTACAGCCCAAGGATACATAGCCATTATTTTGTAATAACTTTTAATGGAGTATAACCTATAAAAATATTGAATCATTTGTTGTATGCCTGAAACCAATATAGTATTGTAAATCAACTATATTCAATTTTTTTTAATGTGTGTACAAAAAATACATCAAATTATTCCCTATAATGTCTGTATTCAGTCCAAAGAGTCATTCTGTGAACCAATCCATTATTTTCATCCTCCCTTCTAAAGAAAAATCCGTCCTCAACCACCCCAGGTCATTCCCCGAGCTGCACCTCTCATTTCTCTCCCAAAGCAAGGCAGCCAGCAGCTGGACCAGTAACCAATTTCTCAGTCAATCCTGAGTGAAAAGCCCTGAGTAGAAAAAGCCCCTGAGTAGTAGAAAGCCCCTGAGTAGAAAGAAAAGGAACTCTGTCTTCCCATCATGACTCAGCCCATGATGTTTGTAAAACAGAATGAGCCAGTGTGGGTCTGGAAAACCATTTCCCTGTAAAGACACATGGGCCAAAAAGCTACTAAGAAAGGATATTACAAATATCTGTGTGGTTATTAAGATGACTGTGTGTATCATCCTGTAAGGAGGACAGTGAGTAAGAGGACAGTGAGTAACCAGCCTTCAGGATAACCATGCCCAGGCATGCTCCCTCCCAGTGACCTGCTTTCCCAGACAGGAGAAAAGTCTGTCCACACAGAACTACACAACAGGAATGCAAGGAATATTTATCAGGCGTTGGATTAGAGGTTTTCAGGACAATAGGGCTGCACACTCTGCTGGCTTCTCATGTCTAGTTAGTTACTCCTAACTCACCTTTGAATACTCTGGGGAGGTTTCTGAAATAGCTACACATTAATTTAAATAATATAGTTTCAGGTATACAGCGTAATAATTCAGTATCTATAATTATGCTCCCTTTAAGGTTTTATAAAATATTGGCTCTACTCCTTGTGCTGTACGATATATTCCTGCGCTGTGTTTAGTCGCTCAGTCTTGTCCAACTCTCTGTGACTGCACAGACTGTAGCCTGCCAGGCTCCTCTGTCCACGGGGATTCTCCAGGCAAGAATACTGGAGTGGGTTGCCATGCCCTCCTCCAGGCGATCTCCCCAACCTAGGGATCAAGCCCAGGTCTCCCGCATTGCAGGCGGATTCTTTACTGTCTGAGCTACCAAGAAGCCCAAGGGAGTGGGTAGCTTATCCCTTTTCCAGGGTATCTTCCCACCCCAGAAATCAAACCAGGGTCTCCTTCATTGCAGGTGGATTCTTTACCAGCTGAGCTACCAGGGAAGCCCCGATATATCCCTATAGCTTATGTATTTTAAACATAGTACTTTGTACCTCTTAAACCTCTACCCTTTTTTACCCCTCCCCTTCTTCTCCCCAGTGTTAACCACTAGTTTGTCGTCCGTATCTGTGACTCTATTTCTGTGACTCTATTTCTGTTTTGTTATATTCATGCCTCTTTACTTTTAGATTTCACATATAAGTGATAACATAGAATACTTGTCTTTCTCTGTCTGACATTTCACTAAGCATAATTCCCTCTAAGTCTATCCATGTTGTTTCAAATGGCACAATTTCGTTCTTTTTATACCTTAGTAATATTCCATTATATAGCTATATCACATCTTCTTTATCCATTCATCCATTAAGGGACACTGAAGTTGCTTCCATAGTTTTGTTATTATAAACAATTCTGTTATGAACATTAATGTATCTTTTCAAATCAGTGTTTTTGTTTTCTTTGAATGTATATCAAGAAGTGGAATTGCTGCATCATATGGTAGCTTTATTTTTAGTTTATTGAGGAACCACCATACTGTTTTCCACAGTGTGCTAGTGTTCCCCTTTCTCAACATTCCTCAACATCTGCTGTTTGTAGTCTTTTTGATGATAGCCATTTTGACAAGTAGCATGGCATCTGGTCCCATCCCTTTATGGCAAATAGATGGGGACACAACGCAACCAGTGAGGCACTATTTTCTTGGGCTCCAAAATCACTGCAGATGGTGACTACAGCCACAAAATTAGAAGACGTTTGCCCCTTGGAAGAAAAGCTATGACCAACTTAGATACCTAGATAGCATATTAAAAAGCAGAGACATTATTTTGCCAACAAAGGTCCATCTAGTCAAGGCTATGGTTTTTCCAATAGTCATGTATGGATGTGAGAGTTGAACTATAAAGAAAACTGAGGACTGAAGAATAGATGCTTTTGAACTGTGGTGTTGGAGAAGACTCTTGAGGGTCCCTTGGACTGCAAGAAGATCAAAACAATCTATTGTAAAGAAAATCAGTACTGAATATTCATTGGAAGGACTGATGATGAAGCTGAAACTCATTACTTTGGCCACCTGATGTGAAGAACTGACTCATTTGAAAAGACCCTGATGCTGGGAAATATTGAAGGCAGGAGGAGATGGGGATGACAAAGGATGAGATGGTTGGATGGCATCACTGGCTTGAAGGACATGAGTCTGAGCAAGCTCCGGGAGTTGGTGATGGACAGGGAGGCCTGGCATGCTGCAGTTCATGGGGTCACAAAGAGTCAGACGCGACTGAACTGAACTGATTCTGACAAGCATGAGGTGATATTTCATTGTGGCTTTGATTTGCATTTCTCTGATGATTAGTGATATCGAGCATCTTTTCATGTGCCCCTTGACCATCTGCATTTTCTCTTTAGAAAAATGTTTGTCAATTTTTCTATCCACTTTTTTTTTTCCAATCCACTTTTTTATTTGTTTTGCGGGAGAGACTTGACATTGAGTTGCATGAAGTGTTTAAATATTTGGGGTATTAACCTCTTATTGGTCACATTATTTGCAAATATTTTCTCCCATTCAGTAGATTGTCTTTTTATTTTGTTGATGGTTTTCTTTGCTATGCAAAACTTTCAAATTTAATTAGGTCCTATTTGTTTATTTTTGCTTTTGTTACTTTTGCCTTAGGAGACTGATTCAAAAAAGTATTGCTACGATTTATGTCACGGTGTTCTGCCTATGTTTTCTTCTTGGAGTCTTATAGTTTTCAGTCTTATATTTAGGCATTTAGGTCTTTAATCCATTAAGAGTTTATTTTTATACATGGCACAAGAAAATGTTCTAATTTCATCATTTTACATGTAGTTGTCCAGTTTGAATTCTCCAGTTTTGATGCTGGAGCTGAGATCAGAAAGCCATATTTCTGCTTTGCCAGCTGATGCCCGCTAGACAGCTTCAGCAAGTGCTGGTGGAAGGGAAGACATGCTGCTTGCAGCTTGCAGCTGCTTTCAGCTTCTTTGACCTTCCTGTTACTATTAGAGTCACCTCAGGAATGTTCTTCAGCATAGCAGCAGTTCCTAGCAGCAACTGAATCCGTTTGGGGTTTTTCCAAATTCTCAGGATCAGCTTCACCATGCTCTCCCTCTGCCTAGAGAAAAGAACACTAGCTGAGCTGAAGATCTGGAACTCAGGTCCATAGAACTGCACTTCTAAGTTTCTAAGTTCTAATAATTACAACCTTTCTGTTCCTACAATGCTAAGGGTTGCTTCTTGCAGTTGTCATTTCCACGACACCCGAGTTTTCTTTTCATTCCTTTAGTTGCCCATTAACAACTTTAAATCAGTTAACCATTCTTTATGTTAAATTCTCTCTTGTTCAAATAACTGGTTTCTGTCTCTTGATTGGCATACTTAAGAAGTGGTTATGACAATGCACAAATAAAGGCATAGGATGTACCAAAAGTTGTTGACACACTTTTTGTAGCTACAAACGTGGCGATTTACTAGGCAATGCATGCCTGTGAGTCACCAGCAGTGCAGTACCTAAAGAATTTCATGGTAAAATGCAGTCAAGCCAAAAAGTCGGGCAAAAGCTTCCCAGGCCATGTGCTGTTGAATCGTCTAGTGAGTTGCCTGTATTCTGGGATGAGGTTTTATGAGGGCAGGCATGGTGTCTGTCCATTCATGTGTTTTATCCCCAGTGCTGAATAAATGAATGGATGGAAATTAAACACAGTGCAATTTTAGGTGACAGCAGATTTAACAAGTTAAAGGATATTCCTCTACAGTAAAGTGAACAATAAACCCTTTAAAAATGTTAAGGATGGGTTCTCCGCAGTCCCTTCTCTGTCTGTTTGCAGGCATCCTTGTGAGTCCTTTAGGACCTCGGTTCTTGTCGTGTTGTTAATTACCTTAAAGCATCACTCAACTGTGGCAGTCTTGGCAATCTTATTATCTCAGAGGGACAAGGTGCAAAGATTAGTTGGTTTATCATTTAAGTAATGAGAATTTTACACTTCTCTAAAGAGATTTATGAGAGTAATTAGTCTAAGAAGAAGTTTCCAGCATGAGTGTTATTAGGTGTAATAATTAACCCTAGTGGGGTGAGCTACTAACTAGCAACTTAGCAATCACTGAGTTTCAGTTCTAAACATTTATGAATATATATAAATGTGGATTACTAATAATTATTTAATAAAACACTAAATTTAATTATAAAATTATCAATATAAACCATGATGTATCAGCAAACTTTATATAATCATTAGCTTATTTTTTCATGTTCTTCAAATATTAAAAACTTTTAAAAAATGATAACCATGATAGGCAGCATGATACACTAGCAGAGCACTGGTCTTGGAGTTTGCCCCTCGCTCTGCATTTTACTGTGTCCATGACACTAGGTACGTCATTTAACTTTCTAAGTGTTAGTCACTCAGCCATGTCTGACTCTGTGACCCCACGGACTTTAGCCCATCAGGCTGTTCTATCCATGGGATTTTCCTAAGCAAGAATACTGGAGTGGGTTGCCATTTCCTTCTCCAGGAGATCTTTCCCACCTGAGACTGAACCCACGCCTCCTGCATTGCAGGCAGATTCTTTACCATCTGAGCCACCACGGAAGCTTCTACGTCTTGGGTTTGTTCAGAAGCAAAACAAAGAGGAGAACTAGCTATAAGGCCCCTTCCAAGCCTGACCATCAATAGCTATTGAAGATACAGACATTGCTTAAATCAGACAGCAATAGTTAGTGCCTAGGCCATCCAGGTTATGACTTGAGCTCTTGATCCCTAAAGAGAAATTAGGATTTAATGCCTATTATGTTGAGGGCAGAAGAAGAGGGCAGCAAAGGATGAGATGGTTAGATGGCATCACCAACTCAATGAATATGAGTCTGAGCAAACTCCTGGAGATAGTAAGATACAGGGAAGCCAGGAGTGCTGCAGTCCATGGGGTTGCAAAGACTCAGACACGACTGAGGGACTGAACAACAACAGCAGAGTGTCTGCCTTAAGACCACTGGAAAAAACTAAAGCATGCATCCAAATTCCCTAGCAAAATATCTAGCCCAGAATAAATATTCTATAAATGGTAGCTATTACAATCATTACTGTGATTAATTTTAATGTCATAACAACAAAATGTCAGTCAAATTTAGAACCTATGTAATTTTTATTATAAACCCCATAGACTCAATTAAACCATCTTGATAAACCCTGAGGAATTGGAAAAGTATTCTTAAATTACTATCCATCTCTCTATCTTATTTTGAAACACAACTAATACTATATGCTTTAACCATTTTACAGTCATTATATTTATTGTTAGTTAAAAACCACAAACAAATCTCTCTGTGCTACTTCATATTCCATTAAATTAGTTTCTTTAACTGATAAAATTATTTCAGACTTATTAAGGTTAGTACTTTAAAAAATATTTTTAAGTAATTTAAATCTGGAACAGAAGTAAAATTTAATTTTAGTTCTTCGGTGTAATTTAACAAAGCCGTTGATAACACCATAGAAACGACAGGACTTAATCATTGGCAGAGGAGGAATCTAGTGAGTACCTGCTGAATATTAGGCATTGTGTCATTACTTTAGTTAAGTCTAAGGCATTTGTCTTAACCTTTCCTATTGTAGATTCCTCATCTAAGCCACAAAATGCAGGAAACTATTGGAGTCCTTATTATTTCCACCTTCCAAAAGGTGGTACATAATTAGTAGTATAGCAGATTATTTTATTTTCCAGGGATAGAAAAATATATCCTATCCTATATGCATTTTTGATAATGTGACATGGCTAAGTCATAAAACCATTCTTCACCTTCTCAGCTAACTTCCCTGTCCTCTTGGAAGCTTGCCCTTGGAACTCAGTCACCATGTAGTGAGGAAGCCAAGCAACCATGGAAAGATCACAGGTAGCTGTTCTGGTCATAGTCTCAACTGAGTTTGCAGCTGAGACTCTGGCCAACAGTCAGCTCTGAGCCCCAGACACAGGAGGGCTTAGGAAGTTCCAAATTCCAAACTTTGAGCTGTTCCAGCTAAGGCTGAGTGGAGTAAGGACAGACGGTTCCCTCTGAGCCCTGCCTCAGTGCAAATCTGTGAGTGAAATGCGTGTCCTTGTTTAAAGCCAACAAACGGTCAAGTGGTTTACCCTATAACAATGATAACCAGAACAAATACCATTCAAGATGTATTGAAATGCATCTAATGGATACCTTAGGGCAATAGAACTCATTTTTCATTCAAAAGTAGTTGAGTAAACCTTAGACAAATGATGGTTCTGAAAGAACACATTCTTTCCTTTTGCAGTGATCTTACTCTTCATACAGATATTCATGTAGCTATGAATATAAATGATATATATGATATATGATATATATGATAAATGATCTATATGATTACAGGTATCTGTAATGATATATATGATATACAGATATCATACAGATATTCATGTAGCTATGAATATAAAAAGTATAAACTAATACTGTGAGAGAATACATTCTATAATTGATTTAAATTTAAAAAAATAGAAGAAACTGAATGTTTTTAAAAATACTAAAGACTCCTAGCATTTTTGTCATCTTCTAAAAAAAAAAAGAATGGTAGGATACATGGAAGCCACTGAGAATTTACTAAATAACCTACAAGACTTATCTGATCCCTGATGTGGAAGAGTTCAGGGAGAAATGTGCTCTACAGCTACCTAACAAGATCTTTTATTCCCAACACTCAACTGTGAATTTTCAACAAACCAACCATCTTTCAAGTATTTCCATTTAATTCTTTTTCTTGTTCTCACAGCAGAAAGCAACTTTAGCCTAGAGATTTTTCTTTTTTATTATTTGTCCCTCCTGTTTGTTTTAATCAGTATTAATCCCAGGTAAAATTCTTTACCCATTTCTAACCCCCATACTCCACTTTAGTACATGCCATTCCCCTTGGTGCCATCTTCTGCATTTCGTCTCATCTCCCAAGTGTTGTGCAGTTTCCCTGGACTGATTACACCTGTCCAAAAGATTTAACCTTGGTCTGTCTTTCAAATCCTATTATCAATGCTCCAGAACATCCTCTTTGCAGTATTTAAAATGTTTAGGCTTTGTTGAGTTTCAGGGAGACTTAAGACCTCTAAGAGACTCATTCTGCTCTCACTAGGAGCTGGAATTATGAAATATGAAATTGGCTAAAGGGTAAAGTGAAAGTTGCTCAGTCATGTCTGACTCTTTGTGACCCCATGGACTATACAGTCCGTGGAATTCTCCAGGCCAGACTACTGGAGTGGGTAGCCTTTCCCTTCTCTAGGTATTTTCCCAACCCAGGGATTGAACCCAGGTCTCCTGCACTGCAGGCAGATTCTTTACCAGCTGAGCCACCAAAGAGTAAAGGGTAAACAATAAAAGAAAAGGCTATGTGAATGGTGTCAACGGGGGAAAAAAAAAAAAAAGAGCACAACATGAAAATTGTGAGTTAAGTTTTATTTGGGGCAAAATGAGGACTATAGTATGGGAGACAGAATTTCAGATAGCTCTGAGATACTACTCCAAACAGGTTGAGGGGAAGGTCAGTATGTTTATGATTTTGGTGAAAGAGGAGTACATACAATAAAGCACATATTTTTTGCAGAAACATGCTGCTAGTCTCATGGCGGTTTCTCCTAGTGATGAGGAACAGACATCACAATGAAGGAGTTTAGTGCTTTTCCAGTGTTGACTAAAAAACATACGCTCAACACAAAAGTTGAGAGTTAGGTTTTATTTGATGGGAATGTTAGGACTAGAGCCTGGGAGACAGTATCTCAAGTGATTGCAAGAGAGCTGACTCCAAGGAGGCGGGGGAGGAGCCAGGCTATACACAACTTTGCAGCAAGGGCAGGTAATCTGAATATTAAAAGATTACTCATAATTAAGAAAAATAAATCTCTCACATGAAAAGATGTGGTGATCTTCTATGTATGGGAATATGTAAGCATCTGGGCTTGCTGAAATCATTTCTTGCATATACATCTAGCTATCTGGGACCAATCCTGCTTTCTTTTTTTTTTTTTTTTTAAGAAACTCAGTGTTTATTTTATTTTTTTTCCCCCAGTGGCTTTTGTCATATATTGATATGAATCAGCCATGGATTTACACGTATTCCCCATCCCAATCCCTGCTCCCGCCTCCCTCTCCACCCGATTCCTCTGGGTCTTCCCAGTGCACCAGGCCCGAGCACTTGTCTCATGCATCCCACCTGGGCTGGTGATCTGTTTCACCATAGATAGTATACACGCTGTTCTTTTGAAATATCCCACCCTCACATTCTCCCACAGAGTTCAAAAGTCTGTTCTGTATTTCTGTGTCTCTTTTTCTGTTTTGCATGTAGGGTTATCGTTACCATCTTTCTAAATTCCATATATATGTGTTAGTATGCTGTAATGTTCTTTATCTTTCTGGCTTACTTCACTCTGTATAATGGGCTCCAGCTTCATCCATCTCATTAGGACTGGTTCAAATGAATTCTTTTTAATGGCTGAGTAATATTCCATGGTGTATATGTACCACAGCTTCCTTATCCATTCATCTGCTGATGGGCATCTAGGTTGCTTCCATGTCCTGGCTATTATAAACAGTGCTGCGATGAACATTGGGGTGCACGTGTCTCTTTCAGATCTGGTTTCCTCAGTGTGTATGCCCAGAAGTGGGATTGCTGGGTCATATGGCAGTTCTATTTCCAGTTTTTTAAGAAATCTCCACACTGTTTTCCATAGCGGCTGTACTAGTTTGCATTCCCACCAACAATGTAAGAGGGTTCCCTTTTCTCCACACCCTCTCCAGCATTTATTGCTTGTAGACTTTTGGATAGCAGCCATCCTGACTGGCGTGTAATGGTACCTCATTGTGGTTTTGATTTGCATTTCTCTGATGATGAGTGATGTTGAGCATCTTTTCATGTGTTTGTTAGCCATCTGTATGTCTTCTTTGGAGAAATGTCTGTTTAGTTCTTTGGCCCATTTTTTGATTGGGTCATTTATTTTTCTGGAATTGAGCTGCAGGAGTTGCTTGTATATTTTTGAGATTAATCCTTTGTCTGTTTCTTCATTTGCTATTATTTTCTCCCAATCTGAGGGCTGTCTTTTCACCTTACTTATAGTTTCCTTTGTAGTGCAAAAGCTTTTAAGTTTCATTAGGTCCCATTTGTTTAGTTTTGCTTTTATTTCCAATATTCTGGGAGGTGGGTCATAGAGGATCTTGCTGTGATTTATGTCGGAGAGTGTTTTGCCTATGTTCTCCTCTAGGAGTTTTATAGTTTCTGGTCTTACATTTAGATCTTTAATCCATTTTGAGTTTATTTTTGTGTATGGTGTTAGAAAGTGTTCTAGTTTCATTCTTTTACAAGTGGTTGACCAGTTTTCCCAGCACCACTTGTTAAAGAGGTTGTCTTTTTTTCCATTGTATATCCTTGCCTCCTTTGTCAAAGATAAGGTGTCCATAGGTTCGTGGATTTATCTCTGGGCTTTCTATTCTGTTCCATTGATCTATATTTCTATCCTTGTGCCAGTACCATACTGTCTTGATGACTGTGGCTTTGTAGTAGAGTCTGAAGTCAGGCAGGTTGATTTCACCAGTTCCATTCTTCTTTCTCAAGATGACTTTGGCTATTTGAGGTTTTTTGTATTTCCATACAAATTGTGAAATTCTTTGGTCTAGTTCTGTGAAAAATACTGTTGGTAGCTTGATAGGGATTGCATTGAATCTATAGATTGCTTTGGGTAGAATAGCCATTTTGACAATATTGATTCTTCCAATCCATGAACACGGTATGTTTCTCCATCTGTTTGTGTCCTCTTTGATTTCTTTCATCAGTGTTTTATAGTTTTCTATGTATAGATCTTTTGTTTCTTTAGGTAGATATACTCCTAAGTATTTTATTCTTTTTGTTGCAATGGTGAATGGTATTGTTTCCTTAATTTCTCTTTCTGTTTTTTCATTGTTAGTATATAGGAATGCAAGGGATTTCTGTGTGTTAATTTTATATCCTGCAACTTTACTATATTCATTGATTAGCTCTAGTAATTTTCTGGTAGAGTCTTTAGGGTTTTCTATGTAGAGGATCATGTCATCTGCAAACAGTGAGAGTTTCACTTCTTCTTTTCCTATCTGGATTCCTTTTACTTCTTTTTCTGCTCTGATTGCTGTGGCCAGAACTTCCAACACTATGTTGAATAGTAGTGGTGAGAGTGGGCACCCTTGTCTTGTTCCTGATTTCAGGGGAAAAGCTTTCAATTTTTCACCATTGAGGGTGATGCTTGCTGTGGGTTTGTCATATATAGCTTTTATTATGTTGAGGTATGTTCCTTCTATTCCTGCTTTTTGGAGAGTTTTAATCATAAATGAGTGTTGAATTTTGTCAAAGGCTTTCTCTGCATCTATTGAGATAATCATATGGTTTTTATCTTTCAATTTGTTAATGTGGTGTATTACATTGATTGATTTGCAGATATTAAAGAATCCTTGCATTCCTGGGATAAAGCCCACTTGGTCATGGTGTATGATTTTTTTAATATGTTGTTGGATTCTGTTTGCTAGAATTTTGTTAAGGATTTTTGCATCTATGTTCATCAGTGATATTGGCCTGTAGTTTTCTTTTTTTTGTGGCATCTTTCTCTGGTTTTGGAATTAGGGTGATGGTGGCCTCATAGAATGAGTTTGGAAGCTTACCTTCATCTGCAATTTTCTGGAACAGTTTGAGTAAGATAGATGTTAGCTCTTCTCTAAATTTTTGGTAGAATTCAGCTGTGAAGCCATCTGGTCCTGGGCTTTTGTTTGCTGGAAGATTTTTTATTACAGTTTCGATTTCCTTGCTTGTGATGGCTCTGTTAAGATCTTCTATTTCTTCCTGGTTCAGTTTTGGACAGTTATACTTTTCTAAGAATTTGTCCATTTCATCCAAGTTGTCCATTTTATTGGCATAGAGCTGCTGGTAGTAGTCTCTTATGATCCTTTGTATTTCAGTGTTGTCTGTTGTGATCTCTCCATTTTCATTTCTAATTTTGTTACTTTGGTTCTTCTCTCTTTGTTTCTTAATGAGTCTTGCTAATGGTTTGTCAATTTTGTTTATTTTTTCAAAAAACCAGCTTTTAGCTTTGTTGATTTTTGTTATGGTCTCTTTAGTTTCTTTTGCATTTATTTCTGCCCTGATTTTTAAGATTTCTTTCCTTCTGCTAACCCTGGGGTTCTTCATTTCTTCCTTCTCTAATTGCTTTAGGTGTAGAGTTAGGTTATTTATTTGGTTTTTTTCTTGTTTCTTGATGTAAGCCTGTAATGCTATGAACCTTCCCCTTAGCACTGCTTTTACAGTGTCCCATAGGTTTTGGGTTGTTGTGTTTTCATTTTCATTCATTTCTATACATATTTTGATTTCTTTTTTTATTTCTTCTATGATTTGTTGGTTATTCAGAAGCGTGTTATTTAGCCTCCATATGTTTGAATTTTTAACAATTTTTTTCCTGTAATTGAGATCTAATCTTACTGCACTGTGGTCAGAAAAGATGACTGGCATGATTTCAATTTTTTTGAATTTTCCAAGACCCGATTTATGGCCCAGGATGTGATCTATTCTGGAGAAGATTCCGTGTGCACTTGAGAAAAAGGTGAAGTTGATTGTTTTGGGGTGAAATGTCCTATAGATATCAATTAGGTCTAGCTGGTCCATTGTGTCATTTAAGGTTTGTGTTTCCTTATTAATTTTCTGTTTAGTTGATCTATCCATAGTTGTGAGTGGGGTATTAAAATCTCCCACTATTATTGTGTTACTATTAATTTCCTCTTTCATACTCGTTAGTGTTTGCCGTACATATTGTGGTGCTCCTATGTTGGGTGCATATATATTTATAATTGTTATATCTTCTTCTTCGATTGATCCTTTGATCATTATGTAGTGTCCTTCTTTGTCTCTTTTCACATCCTTTACTTGAAAGTCTATTTTATCTGATATGAGTATTGCGACTCCTGCTTTCTTTTGGTCTCCATTTGCATGAAATATTTTTTTCCAGCCCTTCACTTTTAGTCTGTATGTGTCTCTTGTTTTGAGGTGGGTCTCTTGTAGACAGCATATATAGGGGTCTTGTTTTTGTATCCATTCAGCCAATCTTTGTCTTTTGGTTGGGGCATTCAACCCATTTACATTTAGGGTAATTATTGATAGGTGTGGTCCCGTTGCCATTTACTTTGTTGTTTTGGGTTCACGTTTATACAACCTTTCTGCATTTCCTGTCTAGAGAAGATCCTTTAGCATTTGTTGAAGAGCTGGTTTGGTGCTGCAGAATTCTTTCAGCTTTTGCTTATCTGTAAAGCTTTTGAATTCTCCTTCATATTTGAATGAGATCCTTGCTGGATACAGTAATCTAGGTTGTAGGTTATTCTCTTTCATTACTTTCAGTACGTCCTGCCATTCCCTTCTGGCCTGGAGGGTTTCTATTGATAGATCAGCTGTTATCCTTATGGGAATCCCTTTGTGTGTTATTTGTTGTTTTTCCCTTGCTGCTTTTAATGTTTGTTCTTTGTGTTTGATCTTTGTTAATTTGATTAATATGTGTCTTGGGGTGTTTCGCCTTGGGTTTATCCTGTTTGGGACTCTCTGGGTTTCTTGGACTTGGGTGGCTATTTCCTTTCCCATTTTAGGGAAGTTTTCAGCTATTATCTCCTTGAGTATTTTCTCATGGCCTTTCTTTTTGTCTTCTTCTTCTGGAACTCCTATGATTCGAATGTTGGGGCGTTTCACAGTGTCCCAGAGGTCCCTGAGGTTGTCCTCATTTCTTTTGATCCTTTTTTCTTTTTTCCTCTCTGCTTCATTTATTTCCACCATTTTATCTTCTACCTCACTTATCCTATCTTCTGCCTCCGTTATTCTACTCTTGGTTCCCTCCAAAGTGTTTTTGATCTCATTCATTGCATTATTCATTTTTAATTGACTCTTTTTTATTTCTTCTAGGTCTTTATTAAACATTTCTTGTATCTTTTCAATCTTTGTTTCCAGGCTATTTATCTGTAATTCCATTTTGTTTTCAAGATTTTGGATCATTTTTATTATCATTATTCTAAATTCTTTTTCAGGTAGATTCCCTATCTCCTCCTCTTTTCTTTGACTTGGTGGGCATTTTTCATGTTCCTTTACCTGTTGGGTATTTCTTTGCCTTTTCATCTTGTTTAGATTGCTGTATCTGGAGTGGGCTTTCTGTATTCTGGAGGTCTGTGGTTCCTTTTTATTGTGGAGGATTAACCCAGTGGGTGGGGTTAGACTATTGGCTTGTCAAGGTTTCCTGGTTAGGGAAGCTTGCGTCAGTGTTCTGGTGCGTGGAACTTGATTTCTTCTCTTTGGAGAGCAATGGAGTGCCCAGTAATGAGTTTTGAGATGGGTCTATGTGTTAGGTGTGACCTTGGGCAGCCTGTATGTTGATGTTCAGGGCTATGTTCCTGTGTTGCTGGAGAATTTGCGTGGTATGTCTTGCTCTAAAACTTATTGGCTCTTGGGTGGTGGTTGGTTTCAGTGTAGGTATGAAGGCTTTTGGACAGTCACTTATTACTTAAAGTTCCATGTAGTCAGGAGTTTTCTGGTGTTCTCAGGTTTTGGGCTTAAGTCTCCTGCCTCTGGATTTCAGTTTTATTCTTCCTGTAGTCTCAGGACTTCTCCAACTATACAGCCCTGATAAGAAAACTTCTAGGTTAATGGCTAAAAGATTCTCCCCTGTTAGGGACACCCAAAGAGGTTCACAGAGTTACATGAAGAAGAGGAGAGGGAGGAGGGAGATAGAGATGAGCAGGAGGAGAAAAGGGGGGACTCAAGAGGAGAGAGACAGATCTACGCAGCTGTCTGTTCCCAGAGTGTTCTCCGTAGCCCAGTCACCTACAAAGATTCACAGAATTGGATTGGGAAGAGAAGGGGAAAGGAGGAAATAGAGGTGTCCTGAGGTAGAAAACAGAGAGTCAAGATTGGGAGAGAATAATCTTCGGTTTAAAAACAGGGCTTCTCTCTCTTTTTTTTTTTTTTTTGTAAGGTTATAGTGTATTGAAAATGAAAATTAAGGAGTAGTAGAGGAGTACTAGAGGACTTTAAAAGAAATAAGAGAAAAAGAAAAATAGAAAATAGAAGAGAAAAAGGAAAGAAAAAAAAGAAGAAAAAAGAAAAAGAAAAAAAAAAAAGAAAGAAAGAAAAAAAAATTTTTTTCCCCTAATTAAAAAAATCGTAAAAATCTATGGAAATGAAAGTTAAGGAGTAATGGGGGAGTAATAGGGGATTTTAAAGGAAAATAAAAGAGAAAAAATAAAAAAGAAAAAAAGAAAAAAGAGAGAGAAAAAAGTAAAATTATATCTAGGAGTTTCTCTGGAGCTGTTGCGGTCAGTGTGGGTTCGGCTCAGTTTCAGATAGCTCCTCGTTCCAGCTTACGCTTCTCGATATCTACAGGCCCCTTCCGGTGTAGTCGGTGTTTTCTAGAGGGATTTTAATCTGTTGCACCAGTCCCTTCTGAAGCGGTTCCCTTTGTTTATTTGGCTTCTGTTTACCGGTCTCTTCAGAGCCTCATTTCCACCCTGACACAGGCGGGCGTAGGTGGACTCTTATTCAGGTAGCTGGTTCCGTGGCTCTGCGGGGAGGGGCCGGCGCTGCGGGGAGAGGCTGGAGCTGCAGGGAGGGGCTGGCGCCGCGGGGACGGGCTGGCGCTGCCGGGAGGGGCTGACGCTGCTTTCTCCGTCTGCGCTGCTCAGACTCCCAGCCACTCTATATGGAGCGCGCCCCGCGCTGCGCGAGGTTCCAGCCCTCGGGTGTTCCACAAAAGCGTGGAAGGAAAAGCTGCGCCTGCTCTCTGTGCCTTCCCCGTCACAGCGGTCCAGGCAGCCAGCGGCTTGGTGGGCGCACTCTCCCCGGGTGTGGCGCGCCCCCTCCCTTCCGCGGACCCAGTCTCAGTTTCCGCTGGCGCCAGTCGGGTGCGCGCGCCTTCTGCCCTCCGCGTCCCCAGCCCCAGTCCCCGCCGCGCCGGTCGGGTGCCTGCGCCCTGTGTCTCGCCGCGACCTTCCCCTCCCCCCTGCCTCCTGCCTCCGGCGGGGCTCGCAGCCTGCGAGCTCTTCTCTGGACCCTCTCGGTCTCTTTGTTCTGCGAACGGCCGGCAGTGTGTTCGGGCCGGTTAATTTACTCTCTCTCTTTTGGTCTCCCACAGTTCAAGTTGGCAACTCACAGAAGCTCCCTCCGATTGTCCTCAGGGCACTCAGGCCCGGACTCTACCCCAAGCAATGCCGCCTAAGAGTTCCCGGGACGGATCTCCATTCTTAGCTCTTTTGTCTCACTTTTTATCTTTTATATTTTGTCCTACCTCCTTTTGAAGACAATGGGCTGCTTTTCTGGGCGCCTGATGACCTCAGCTAGCTATCAGAAGTTGTTTTGCGAAGTTTGCTCTGCGTTCAGTTATTCTTTTGATGAATTTGTAGGAGAGAAAGTGGTCTCCCCGTCCTACTCCTCCACCATCTTGGCTCCTCCCCCCTGCTTTCTTTATTGTTGACATCCTACTTCCTTCTTTATTGTAAGAGATGGCAGGCGTAGTGGATGGCCACCTCTCACATCCCTCTAGTCCTCAGCGCTTACTGGGCTTAGCTGATGGCTTTGTTTCACCTGGGCTCAGAAATTTGCATTTGGAAAAGGCTTGTTTTCTGGTAGAGTGTAGAGCAGAAAACGTTTCATTTCACACTAAATATGAGGAGATGCAAGAATTAGGCTCATAAGATGTTCTCTTGAAAATGTCTAACTATCTGAAGACCTGGTCTGCTAGTTTTTCCCAGAAAACAGAGGGCCTCATTCCTGATCTCCACCCTGAACTCCTATTAGGGAGGACTGAAGGTCAGCAGCTGCAGCAGCTCATGATTTAATCCTTGATCTAATCACAAACATCACTAAAATATTATGGTATAATTTTCTGCTAAGCCCTGATTTCCATAAACATGCTTCCTAAAAGAGGACTCAAGCAGCCATGACCAATGGCCTAGAAAGAGAAAAGGGAAGAAGCCTTCTTGCCAGCTTAACATGCAGCCACTAACAGGCCATCACATGTCAGTGTTTCTCCATTGAGAAAACTTCCATTTTTGAGTGGCACAACCAGTCCAATAAAACTAGCAAAATGATTGAGGTTTCTTTTTATTACCCTTATCCATTGACAGAGGAGCCTTGCAGGCTACAGTCCATGGGGTCACAAAAGAATCGTACACAACTTATGGACTAAACAACGATTTCATTTTTTACTGTTTTTCAACCTCCCACAAGTGGAGAGTCTTCCTGCTATTAGCATCCATCAAGATAGGTCCCACAGAAATAGGGATGTGAAGGAAAGAGGGAAAAAATTAGCTTTTAATCTCTTTAACTAAATTCTAACCCAATAAAATGATATTTTCATGCACACTTTAGGAGTAACTTAAGAAATTGTGGTTAGAATCCCCTTACATTTTACTAAAGCTCTGGGTGATAATAGCGCTCCTTGATGGTTGGGGAAATTTATTGGGCTGTAAGGGGGAATACTTTACCTGAACCCTGATACTAATTGTTTCTGACTGAGAGTATCACTTGAACATCTCTGCAGAGAAAAAAAAAAATGTTGATATGGAGTTTTTAACCCCTCTCCATTCGGTCTGTCTTTATTTTTAATGAATTTCATTAAGCAGAATATTCCCATAATGATTGATGTCCAAAATTCAATTTACAATCTCTTTGAAGAGAGTTTCTTGTCCTTGGTGACCTTCAATATATACATCTGCAATCCTTTCAGTAGACATCTGTGTAGCTGCTTTTAGTTTTGATATTTCATATCAGATAGAATTGCCTGCCATCCTGCATCCCTAGTGTCTGATTAAAGTTACTCCATGGAAGAGAAAGAGAATCTATAATGTGAGCAAAATCATCAGGAGTTGATCTATCATCAACTGAAAACATTAGGCTCTGAATAATTAGTCACTGCCAGACCTGGAAAACATAGTTATGATGCTGAGTTAAATGGGCCATTCTGAGAGTAAAATGATAAACTTTCTGTAAGATGTCTCCTACATAGACACCAGCTCCGTCGGTTATGAAGTGAGCAGTTTCATCTACCCTAATTAGTTTGGGAACAAAAGGTAGAGGGCACATCCCAAATGGTAATAGTCTGAAGAAACTCAGCAGCTGCCTTTGTTTACAGGTTTGTAAACAGAGTCAGATGGAAAGATTTTTAAAAGAGCAGTAAATGGCAATCCACATGGATAATGAATTGAATTAATGTAGCAATTAAAGTTTATTAAAATGAAGTATTACCCTTATAGAGAAGCTGACAATGATGTAAAAGCTGAAGATCTGCTTTCAAAAATTGAGGTTTAGCAAGGGAAATTTAAATTCACAAGAGGTTATAAGTTCCATTCTGAATATGGATGGCTATGCAAGACAAGACAGTTGAGGTTTAAGAAATAATCTTAAAAGAGTGAAGGACTTAGAGCAAGGATAATTAAATATTACTCATCAGAAATATAGGTTTGCCTTAGAAAAAGGGTACCAACTTTCCTGCTGATAGAAGAATCTCTGGAAGTGTGGGGAGGCGGGGGGGGGGGGGGGTGATGCTTTGTTCTTAACGTGAAAAAGAAACTTGGGAATTATAAATACTTCACCTGAAATGCAAAAAAAAAAAAAAAAAAAGGAAAATGGAAGTGTAACTAGGAAGGGTAATAGTGTGTAAATTATTTTCCAAATGTAAAATGAGGCACTGAGGTGAAGAAAAGCTAACAGCAAAGTTAACCTCATTCTTAAGAGGCAGCTGAATACACAGATTATCCCCAAAACAAAAAGTGAATCCTATTCCTGAATTTTTTCTATTGCTCATTGGCTCAAAATTTGGGCCTCAGGAGGAAATTACTCCAGAGAGAATGACATACAGTTCCTTAAGTTTTACTATTACAATTTATCAGAATTTCATTATGGAGTTTTCTTCTCTGCTCGAGATTATTATTATATCTAGTATACTATCAGTGGTACACAAACATGAAGCAGTTTTAGTTTTCTCTAATGACCATCCCAAGAAATGCTGTGTTGATCTTTTTTTTTTTCTTGTCACGGTTGTAGACCTCCCAATAATGTCTTGTATCCCTGATTCTGTTCGTGAGGTCAACTGTCTTGCTATTTACACTGTTCACTGAACCCAGAGTAGGCAAGGCACTAGCTCAGAGGCTAGAAGGAGACTCAAGGAGCCGTAGGAACTGCAGACACGCTCATTCTCTCCTGGCTGGTGCGGCCGCTGTAGCAGCAGCCACAACATAGTCATAATGTAGCCAGAACACAGCCATAGCGTAACCGCATACAACATAACCATGATATCACTCCAGCGTAGCCCCGGTGCAGCAGCAGCCAGGGCTTTCACGGTGAAGCTCTTACAGACATACCACACAAAGTAGCCTGTGACCAAGCGAGTACTTTGTGACGTGCATGCACAGCGCTGTAAGTGATCTCAGCCACCACATAACCGTGCAAAGTGTTTACAGAACATGGGACGTGAGAGCATGGGGCGAGGGAGCCTCACTGGTGCCATCTTGTTAACTTCCCCGCATGTCTTATGTGGAAAATATCAACTTCCAAGCTATTTTAGGCTTAATTTAAAATTCCACTAATTCAAACCTTCCCCTATGTGTCCAGACATGTGGTTTGAGGACCATGACCTGGTAGTGGGGTGTGGGTCTGCTTTTTGATTCTTCCTGTCTTGAAGTAGAAGAAGGACTTTGGTCTACTCCTGAAACACCTCTTGTGTCCCCTCCTAAAGGACTTCGGAAGTTATTAACTCTGGTTTCTCACTAGCACCATCAAGGACCTTTGAAAAAATATCCATACCAGGGCTTGTGCTTGGTCTCACAAATAATTTTAACAGTGACTAAAAACAAGGGCAGGTGTCCATCATTTTAAAAGTCCTCTCTGTTAGTTTTGAGTGGCTTTGGTTTCCATGGTGGTACTGACTAACTGTGGATATCGTCTTGGTGGCAGGCATTCAAATGGCATGGCTAGGGAAAGGGGTAGCTATGAAAAAGTGCCTCAGCAAACTCCCTGTCACACACAGAAAAGCATATGATGTGACTCCAGCCTGACCTCTGTCAAGCTTCTTTTCCTGATCCCTCCAGAGTATAATCTTTGACCTTTTGGCACTGGAGCAAGAAGACTTGCCGCAAGGCTGACTCTCTTGAAAAGCAAAATGACTCTTCATCAGCTGCATTCCATAGTGTCTAGCTGAATCTCAAGTGCTCTGTGTACACACGAGGTGGTGAGGTGGTAAGCAGACCACCCCACCAAGGCCCTGACTTCATACTCTGACAGCCTTCTCCAAGTCTCTTCCCATTGTTCAAGTAGTACCAGTGTCTGTCAGCGTGGTGATGAGATACCACGATCTGCTTCCTGGCGTAGGCCAATCTTTACAACTGATTTAGTCAATGCTATCTTCAATTTGCTAGAGGTAGAGAGGGGAGTTCATGCCATGCTGACTTCACAGTTCAAGAGCTTTCCACTAGGCATTAATGGAGGTTAAAGGAAACCAAGAACACAGGAAGCAAGATGGTGGGAATACTTAGGTTACTAATCCTACTTTGGAAGCACATTCCAGGCATGGCCTTGCTACCGTGTTATAATCTGAAGAATGTGACATGTCTCTGCAATGCGCTCTGAGCATTGTCTAGTGTTACATGAAAACATGGCCCAATACAATATCTTCAAGCACAGCAACAATGAATAATTTAGGCATAACACAGAAGTAGATACAGAAACTCCCTGTCCAAACAATTACAGAATACTTGATAAAGACGGAAAGGGCATAGTTCCCTTCTCAGAGGCACAAGTAGTGTAAAGAGCATGTCCTTTAGGGGAACTTTAACACACACAATTTTTAATCTTCATAAAGCTATTAATCAAGTAGGATGTCACAGTGACAGATTCATCTGAATTTGTTTTAAGGAAGGAAAAAACTTCAATAAGTTGATTATGAGAAGATTTACTTACACTGATGAGAAATTTTTACCTATGCAGCTTGGCACTGGATTCTAAAGTTGTCCAAATATACAGACCTGAGAAGGACATTTAACCAACATCTCCTCAGGGACATACCAATGCTTTTGACTCAGGTAGTCACCTAGAACCGATGATCTATGCATGAGAAGTCAGTGATTCCACTGCGAGGATGGCACAGATACATAGGAAATCAAAACTTTAAATTTAAGGACTAGGTATTAAATCAGTATGGACATGCTGCCATGTGTAAAACAATAGCTAGCTAGCGGCAATCTGCTGCATAGCAGAGGGAGCTCAGCCCAGCACTCTGTGTGACCTCGAGGGACGGGATGGTGGGGCACGAGGGCAGCCCTCGAGGGAGGGGACGTGTACACGTGCAGCTGATTCACTTCGTTATACAGCAGAAACTAGCAAAACTGCACAGCAACTGTACCTTAATTTAGAAAAATACATTACATAGAATCTCAAATATTAGAACAATTTTCCTTTTAAAAATTAATGAGGGTACTTCTTCTTTCAGTAATAGCAGGCTAGATTATTTAAGTCAACTTTCCCAGCAAAACAACTGGAAACTATGGAGAAAACATTTTAAATATTTTAATACACGTGGGATTAACAGAGCACACAAATCTGACAGTGACAAATTAGGAAAAAGAAGAATCTAGAGAGAGGGCATGGAGGAATATATTTGCAGGGCAGCAGTGGAGATGCAAACGTAGCACAGACTTGTGAACACAGTGGGGACGGAGAGGCTGGCACAATTTGAGAGAACAGCATTGGAATGTATACATTACTATGTGTGAAACAGACAGCTAGTGGGAATGTGCCGTATGACGAGTGAGCGCAAACCTGGTCATCCGTGACACTCTCTAAGGGTGGGATAGGGTGGGAAGGGGTAGGGAGGTTGAAGAGGAAGTGGACATGTACACCTAAGGAAAGACACACCCATCTCAATGCAGAGCTCCAAAGAATAGCCAGGAGAGATAAGGAAGCCTTCCTCAGTATTCAGTGCAAAGAAATAGAGGAAAACAATAGAAAGGGAAAGGCTAGAGATCTCTTCAAGAAAAGTAGAGATACCAAGGGAATATTTCATGCAAAGATGGGCTCAATAAAGGACAGAAATGGTATGGAACTAGCAGAAGCAAAACATATTAAGAAGTGGCAAGAATACACAGAAAAACCATACAAAAAGATGTTAATAACCCAGATAACCACAATGGCGTGATCACTCACCCAGAGCCAGACATCCTGGAATGGAAACCAAGTGGGCCTTAGGAAGCATCACTATGAACAAAGCTGGTAACGGTGATGGAATCCCAGCTGAGCTATTTCAAGTCCTAAAAGATGATGCTGTGAAAGTGCTGCACTCAATATGCCAGCAAATTTGGAAGACTCAGCAGTGGCCACAGGACTGGAAAAGGTCAGTTTTCATTCCAATCCCAAAGAAAGGCAATGCCAAATATATTCAAACTACCACACAATTGCACTCATCTCACATGCTAGTAAAGTAATGCTCAAAATTCTCCAAGCGAGGCTTCAGCAGTACGTGAACCGTGAACTTCCAGATGTTCAAGCTGGATTTAGAAAAGGCAGAAGAACCAGAGATCAAATTGCCAAAATCGGTTGGATCACAGAAAAAGCAAGAGACTACCAGACTACTTTACTTACTGCCTGAGAAATCTGTATGCAGGTCAAGGAGCAATATTTAGAACCAGACATGGAACAACAGACTGGTTTCAAATTGGAAAGGAGTACATCAAGGCTCTATATTGTCACGCTACTATTTAACTTTTATTCAGAGTACATCATGAGAAATGCCAGGCTAGCTGAAGCACAGGCTGGAATCAAGATTGCCAGGAAAAATATCAATAACCTCAGATATGCAGATGACACCACCCTTATGGCAGAAAGCGAAGAAGAACTAAAGAGCATCTTGATGAAAGTGAAAGAGGACAGTGAAAAGGTTGGCTTGAAACTCAACATTCAAAACACTAAGATCACGACATCCAGTCCCATAACTTCATGGCAAATAGATGGGGAAACAGTGGAACTAGTGAGACACTTTATTTTCTTGGGCTCCAAAATCACTGCAGATGGTGATTGTAGCTATGAATTTAAAAGACACTTGCTCCTTGGAAGAAAGGCTATGACAAACCTAGACAGTATACTAAAAAGCAGAGACATTACCAACAAAGGTCCTTCTAGTCAAAGCTATGATTTTTTCCAGTGTTCATTTATGAATGTGAGAGTTAGACCATAAAGAAAGCTGAGCACCAAAGAATTGATGCTTTTGAACTGTGGTGTTGGAGAAGACTCTTGAGAGTCCCTTGGACAGCAAGGAGATCAAACCAATCAATCCTAAAGGAAATGAGTCCTGAATATCCATTGGAAGGACTGATGCTGAAGCTGAAACCCCAATACTCTGGCCACCTGATGTGAAAAACTGATTCATTAGAAAAGACCCTGATGCTGGGAAAGATTGAAGGCTGTAGGAGAAGGGGATGACAGAGGTTGAGATGGTTGGACGGCATCACCGGCTCAATGGACATGAGTTTGAGTAGGTTCTGAGAGTCAGCGATGGACAGGGAAGCCTGGCGTGCTGCAGTCCATGGGGTCACAAAGAGTCAGACACGACTGAGTGACTGAGCTGGACTGATAACTGATTCATGTTGATGTGTGTCAGAGACCAACACAATATTGTAAAACAATGATTGTCTAATTAACTAAAAAAAAAAAGAAGAAGAAGAAGAAGGAAACTAAGAGAGGAGAACTCTATGGTGGAGACTGCTTTCCCCACAGAGATGACTCAGTTCTGGAACACAGGGCTGAGAAGATGAGAAACTAAGTAATACCTGTGATGGTCAAACAGAGCGTGAGGAAAATTTGATATCTTGGTCCACTATCCAGGAAGGACTCTGGTACATTCCTCAGGCTTTAAGTTGGGACCAAGAAGGGCACCACCTAGAAATAAGGGGGAGTCATATGTCTCTGCTATGACTGAAGCCCAGTTTGAACCATCTCAAATTCCTGAGAGTGCATTAAGGTGACTCAGGTTCACATCTACTCCAACTTACCTGACCAAACTAAATGTAAATCCTACATAGAGAAAAACTATATCATTCAGAACCTTAAATTGTGTCTTAAATTATGAATCGTACCCTATCAAATATCAAGTCACACAAAAAGGTAAGAAATTGTAAACAAAAACAAGAGAAATAATTAAAAAAAAACAGAAATACATCAGAAGACTCTGAAGAAGGGTTACTAAGTATAGCTTTTAAAACAAGTATGCCTTCAAGGAAATGAAAAAGAAAAAATGAGAATTGGGGAAATAAATCAGGAATTTTTTTTTTTTTTTAAATCAAGTGGATGTTTTTCACCTTAGAAAAATGCAATAACTAAAATTAAGAATGCAATGCTTACTCTTGGAAGCTTGCGCTCACTCAGTCATGTCAGACTCTTTGTGATCCCATGGGCTATAGCCCACCAGGCTCCTTTGTCCATGGAATTTTATAGGTAAGAATACTGGAGTGGGTTGCCATGCCCTCCTCCAGGGAATCTTCTGACCCAGGGATCAAACCCGTATCTCTGGCACTTCCTACATTGCAGGTGGATTCTTAACTCCTGCACCACCTGGAAAGCCAAAGAATACAATGAAAAAAAGTGAAAATGAAAGTCACTCAGCTGTCTGACTCTTTGTGACCCCAAGGACTATACAATCCATGGAATTCTCCAGGCCAAAATACTGGAGTGGGTAGCTGTTCCCTTCTCCAGGGGATCTTCCCAACTCAGGGATCAAGCCCAGGTCTCCTACATGGCAGGTGGATTCTTTACCAGCTAAACCACAAGCAGACCCCAAGAATACTGGAGTGGGTAGCCTGTTCCTTCTCCTGTGGATCTTCCCGACCCAGAAATCAAACTGCATTGCAGGCAGATTCTTTATCAACTGAGATACAATGGATGAGTTTAAAAGCATTGTTAGACAGAGCTGAATAAAGATTTAATGAACTGGGACATGAGTCAGATGTAAATATCCCAAATATTAAGTACAGAAGTATAGAGAAATCAGTGAGTAAAATGCAGAAAGAACATAAAGGGGATACAGTTAAATCTAACATAAAGGTACTTGGAGTTCTAGACAGATAGGAGAGAATAAGCATAGCAATATTTAATGTGATGTTGAGAGTTTTCCAAACTGACAAAAATCATCAAATCATAGATTCAAGAAGAATTTTAACCCCAAGCAGGATAAACCTAAGTGGGATTAAACACATCGTGGTACAACGTGGGAAAACCATTGAAACTCAAAAATAGAAACATAATTCATAAAACAGTCATGGTAAAAATATAAATTAGCACAAAGTAGCAATAAGCTCATTCTTAGGAAACCCTGTTAAAGATACACTGTATGAAAGATATAGCTTATGCACAAAGTTATTCATTGTGACATGATGTATGACAGCAAACAATAGAGAATAAACTGCAAATGTCTATCAACAGAGAACTAGTTGAATGAAGCACAGTGCCTGCACAGACACTACCCTGGGACATCCAGACACTGAATGCTTCTCAATATTATGTAACACAAAGTATACAGCACAACCTGTGAGATATCCTTGCCAAAAATAGTTGACCCTCGATCTTATGGAGTCTGTAGAATCAACTTCCAATTTATAGGATATATGGGGCTACAGGAACAAACAAATGGCACTTCAAGAAAACAGACTAATCCAGAATGTGGGACATTCTCCAGGACAATAAATTCAGCTCTTAACAGGGCAATGGCATGAAATGAAAAAAATGGTAGGTGGGAATTAAAACCAGTGCTTTTGCATAATGAAGGAAACTACAAGCAAGGTGAAAAGACAGACTTCAGAGTGGGAGAAAATAATAGCAAATGAAGCAACTGACAAAGAATCTCAAAAATATACAAATAACTCATGCAGCTTAATACCAGAAAAATAAACAACCTGATCAAAAAATGGGCCAAAGAACTAAACAGACATTTATCCAAAGAAGACATACAGATGGCTAACAAACACGTGAAAAAATGCTCAACATCACTCATTATCAGAGAAATGCAAATCAAAACCACAATGAGGTACCATCTCACACTGACCATCAAAAAGTCTACAAGCAATAAATGCTGGAGAGCATGTGGAGAAAAGGGAACCCTCTTACACTGTTCATGGGAATGCAAACTAGTACAGCCACTGTGGAGAACAATGTGGAGATTCCTTAAAAAACTGGAAATAGAACTGCCATACGACCCAGTAATCCCACTCCTGGGCATACACACCGAGGAAACCAGAACTGAAAGAGACACGTGCACCCCAATGTTCATCGCAGCACTGTTTATAATTGCCAGGACATGGAAGCAACCATCAGCAGACGAATGGATAAGAAAGCTATGGTACATATACACAATGGAATATTACTCAGCTATTAAAAAGAACACATTTGCATCAGTTCTAATAAGGTAGATGAAACTGGAGCCTATTATACAGAGTGAAGTAAGTCAGAAAGAAAAACATCAATACAGTATATTAACATATATATATGGAATTTAGAAAGATGGTAACAATGACTCTATATGTGAAACAGCAAAAAAGACACATATAAAGAACAGACTTTGCACTCTGTGGGAGAAGGTGAGGGTGGGATGATTTGAGAGAATAGCTTGAAATATGTATATTATTATATGTGAAATAGATTGCCAGTCCAGGTTCGATGCAGGAGACAGGGTACTCAGGGCTGGTGCACTGGGATGACCAGAGGGATGGGATGGGGAGGGAGGTGGGAGGGGGTTTCAGGATGGGGGTCATATGTACACCAGTGGCTGATTCATGTTAATGTATTGGAAAAAAACCACCACAATATTATAAAGCCATTAGCCTCCAATCAAAATAAATTAATTAATTTAAAATAAATAAATAAAATAAAAACAACTACCCAATGATTCATGGGGTTTTTTCCCCTAACTGGAACAAATTGATTATAAAGACAATCGGGGAAATCCAAATAATGGCTAAGCAATCAACACTAAAAGAAATCATGGCATTGTGCTTACATAGGAAAATAATAACGATTTTAGAACTGTGTAAAACATTCAGGGGTAAAATATCATAAGTTCTGGGATTTGCAACAAAACTGAAAAAGAGGAAACATAAAGCAATGGTGATCTTGATCATTGCTAAATATGTGTTATGACTATACGAGATTTCCTTATAACCTTGTGTATTTTTCCTAAAGTCACAGTAAATTTTTTAAGTGAATGTGTTTTCCAGAGATGAGACCTCAGAGTGTCGTAACGATTAGGTACACACTCAGACATGACTTCTTATTGCCGACACACACATCCTGCACGTCAGGCTCTGTTCTAGGGAAGAGGCCGGCCAAGGCCCTTGACGTCACAAGCTCACCGTTGTGCAGGAATGGGGATGAGAGCGAGGCAATGACAGAAGAGCATAAAGAGCTCAGTGGTGGGCACGTTCAGGGTGCTTTGGGCTCACACGATAGGAAACACCTAGCCCAGAACTGGAGTGGGCAGCGGGGTCAAGATAACCTTCTCAGGGTGTCACCTATGCTGAGATGTGAAAGATAAGCAGAATCTGGCCAAAGAAGTAAGTGGATTTTTTTCTAATTACAGGCCAAGAGAAACTCAGTCCGGACACAAGGGACAGAAAGAATGCCACACCTTGTCTTCTGTAACCAAGGCCATCGTAGTGCAAAGGTAGGTTCTGCCCCTCCTCACTCTTCACGAGGATTCTACTTGCTCATGGGCAATGAACCCCTGTAACCTGGAGCACCTGCCCTCAAGACTTGTAAAGTAAAAGTGAATTCGCTCAGTCGTGTCCGACCCTTTGCGACCCCATGGACTGTAGTCTACCAGGCTCCTCCGTCCATGGGATTTCCCAGGCAAGAATACCAGCGTGGGTTGCCATTTCCTTCTCCAGGAGGTCTTCCCAACCCTGGGATTGACCCTGCAGTGCCATCTGGGGCCCGGGCCCGCTCCATCTTTCTGCTTTGTCATCCAATGGGGCTGCTGGCTGATGGCTGCCACGGACTCTGTCCTCACACAGAGCCTTCCAGACACCGAAAGAGGCGGGAGAAGGGTTTCTCCATCCACTCTCATTTTTACAGGAAGGAAAGTCCTTTCAAGTATCTTCTCAGGAGAGTTTCCTTGCTGTTTAATTGGCTACAGTGTAGGCACAGCCCGCGCTTCAACTGATGACTGTTGCTGATAACGACTGATTGGCTTTGTCTTGTCAGTCCCCTTGAAGGCTGAAGAGAAGCCCCATGAACCACACACATTCCTAATACTCAACAGAAATCGAAGTCTAAAGAAGGCAGTGTGTAGTGGGAGACAGTAGGCAGAGAGAGCTGCTAGGTATTTAACGATAATTCACACCTTCCACTCCTTTTACCTGATACCCCTATGTGCCATCTTTATGCTAAAATAGCAGCCTCACACTTACACGGTACTCATTCTTTCATTTCCTAAAGAAAACAAGCCTCAAGGATCATCCAGTCTCTGGCTCCAGGTCTTGGGTGAGGCACAGTTTTCTTCACTGGGTCCATGTTTGAAAAGTATGGTTTAAAGACCATTTACCTGCCCATACCATGACAACGTGCACTGGAAGAAAAGGAAAAAGGTTAGTGCTGCAGCAACATGTGGGTGGACAGAGTGGAAAAAGAGGCAAAGCAGAGAGGAGCAAACTCCCCCTCACTCAGCTGGACAAGAAGGTGAAGACTCTGCTCCAGTGGCACGGTCATCCCCAGGATGGCCAGCTAGAAGTCTGGGTTCTACCCCTGGGAAGATGCCCTTGCTTGCTGCCAGTGGGCTGACCTGCTTCTGCCCCTGGGAGGACTGGCCCTTGTCCCCTATTCTCCAGAGACCTGCTTCTGCCTCAGAGAGGTCCTCCCTTGTCTCTTGTCCTCCACAAAACCAGTGCTGCTCTCTGGTAGTTCATCCTCCCCGACTACATCTAAGATGGACAGTGTGAAACAGCTTTTCTGAAGTACACACTGATTTAGCCACCCCATTCTTGTTGGTCCAGGTGTAGAAACCTGCAGTTTCCCTTTGGGTTTAGTCTTCCAGAAGCTGTGATTGGCCAGGATCAGAGTTTCCTTGGCAACACAGTGATGCACCAACTTGTCACACCCGTCCAGTCATTCTCATGGTTTAGTAACTACAGGTAAAATGTCTGATTCAACATGGTCTTTAATTCTGTATTTTTTAACCCCACCTTTTCAAAACTTGCATTTTAACAAGTGCAGAGGTCTGTCGTTTGACCTCTGCCCTCTGACCTTATTCCTCTCCCTTAGGTTAATGGTCCCTATCTTAAGACTTTTGAAAAGTATAATCTTTGTTGGAGAAGTTGCCACCTCTAATCAATCTTTGCATACAGCCTTCCCTCTCTTTCACTTAGAAATAATTAACAGTGGGGGGATATCTGCAAGTGGCCCGAGGCACCAAGCTTATTAATTTTATCTTCTGGTAAATCCCCTGTTTCCCTGCTGCTTTATAAACTAGCTTTAGCTTGGAGGGCAGAAACTGACTTTTCCAGCACGCAAGACTTCAAATTAAAAGACTCTCAGTCAACCCAACTTTCAGCCTATGGGCAAAAAATGCCTCTCTTAGCAAAGCCTGTTTTCTTTCTCCTTGTTCTCACAGAGGCCACATGCAGACACTTTGTCTCTTTCTTACAGAACCTTAGTGAAGGAGTCTATAGATGGCCAATAAATCTCCATGCACTGAATTTCCTTCTCTTTCTTCTAAATTAGATCAGAATATAGTCTGAAACACAGAAACAACTGGTAGTTGGATCAAGTATTTTGTAACTGCATACCGGGTGTTACCTACTTCCCAAATGGGAGCGCTCCAGCCACCACAGTCCTTGTTCTGTCTACTTCACTCTGCAAGGTTATATTTTATAGTCTGTTCCTTATAGCACTGCAGAACACAGTTTGTGTCATATGTCTGCTCCAAGCTTTAAATAACAGGCTATCTAATTAAAAGCAGTTTAAATTATATGCGACTTATTATCTCAACAAACCCAGAGACAAGATATTTCAAAGGTTATTGTAATCATTAGCAATGTTATCAAGAGCTCATAGTTCTTCTCCATCATCCTCACTGTGCTAGCTACTCTGCATATGTTTAGGGGCTCCACGTTCTATCTCCCACATGGCTTCATCCCACAGGCAAAGAAAATAAAAGCATTGGGGTATTTCTCTCTTCAATCAAAGTGAAAGTCTTTCCCAAAAGGCTTACCATTTTATCATATTGACCAGAGTGACATCTCATGTCTATGCCTGTCAAGTGAATGAAATTACAGTTACTGATTTGATCAAATCAACATTCATCCCCTTGAACTGAGGAAGGGCCTATAATACTGAAGAATCTTTGAGTTAAAAATGCAGCTGGGAGTTGTTCGATAGGTAACTACGTATTCCAATAGCCTAAGCTCTTATTTTAGAACAGTGTCCCTCAAGATCAGTCCAGAAATCTAGTGTTCTGATTAATACATACACACGCCTGGGCCTCACTCAGACCTAAATTAGCAGACTCTCCAAAGTAAAGTCTAAGAACTTGCATTTTAACAAGCTCTTGGATGATTCTTTAGCACATTAAAGACTGAGAGCCACTGCAAAAATCTTTGGGACCTCATCTGATGAAAATTCATATTTTAATGTCATCTGTACAGAACACTATTCTTGGTAAATATTTAGCAGAGTTTAATTACTGTCATATTCAGAAATTGATTAACTTTTCCTTCTTTTATTTTTATTTTTCTTTTTTTCTATTTTTCTTTCCAGAAAGAGTCATCTAATTATGTTATTATTTCCTGTAGGATTAAGCACTTCTCTCTGTGCACTGTGGGAATCCAATAAATGTAATTTTAAAGGGTTGTGTTGTTCCCTCTTCTACTAATTTTATTCCCTGAAAATCACTAAGTGGAAATGTAATTAAAAATGAAGATAAAACTAGAAATAAAAAATACAAATGAGAAATCAGTTACTCGTTTTATTTTTCTCTGGACTATCCTTGATGGAAATTGAAGTAGAATCTAGATTGGGAGTGAAATAGAGGTAAAAACATCATGAAATTTGGTAATTTGTAAACATTAGTCATTTGATGGACACATAGAACATTCTTCTCCAAGGAAGGTTAACTTATTTCCTTCTTTGCTTACCACCCAGATCTGTGCAAGTTTCTTATCCATTGTGGATGGTTGATTTCATGTCATGGGGCAGAATGATAATAAGAACTAAAAATAAGTTCTATCTAGTGCTTACCATGCCCTGGGAGCACATGTTCAGGAGCTTTATTTATATTAACTCATTCAATCTTCATTCAAATAATTTGAGGCACATGCATGCATACTAGTCATTTCAGTTGTGTCCACCTCTTTGCGACCCTGTGGACTGTAATCCGCCAGGCTCCTCTATCCGTGGGATTCTCCAGGCAAGAATACTGGAGTGGGTTGCCCTGCCCTCCTCCAGGGGATCTTCCTGACCTAGGGAACAAATCTGCTTCTCTTACATCTCCTGCGCTGGCAGTCAGGTTCCTTATAACTAGCACTCCCCAGAAGCCCAAGTTGAGGCACATATCCTCATTTATCTCATAAGCCTGGTTTTACAAGCAAAGAAACTGAGGCAAATGAACGACTTACTCCCTCATGAGAAATGAGATGGGTTTTGAACTCCAAGTCTAGTTGCAGAGACTTCTTATAACCACAATGCAATTAACACCTCTCAACCAACAACACAAACTTGTTCTGTGAATCTCTGGTAGCTTGTTTTGAGTTCTTAAAATTTTGTAGTTAGTTTGAAGCATCTGAAAATCAATAGAATACATTTAAAATTTTGAGTTCCAGCTTTTGTTGGAAAAATCAGAAAACTTGTGCTGACAAGATTAGGTCAGGGCCTTTTCTGGTGGCTCAGTGGTAAAAGAAAAAATCTGCCTGCCAGTGCAGGAGACACAGGGATGCAGGTTCAATCTCTGGATTGAGACATTTCCCTGGAGAAAGAAATGGCAACCCACTCCAGTATTCTGGCCTGTAAAACCCACAGACAGAGGAGCCTGGAGCACAACAGTCCATGGGGTCACAAACAGTAAGACCCGGCTGAGCAATGGGGCATGGAGGCTATAAGTACCATACAGTCATTTTCCCATTATTAGCGAGAAAATGAAAGACGGACCAAGAACAACTGGTGCTTCATGGGAAATGAAAGGGTGCATATTGCTTCAGATAACTGAGGAATCTTCCTAGGTGATGTTCAACGTAAAAAGACTGCCAGTAACATGGTATAGGTAGAGTGGTCTCATGTCACTGCATGATCCCAGATTAGTTTCTAAAAGCAGGGAGCAGGGGGAAGTTTCCCCATCAGTCTCTAAAAGAACCCTGTTGAAGAGGTATTGTTTGAATCCTGTTTTTACATCTGTGGAGCCTGAGGGTCAGATTGCCCTAGGACTCCACCTAATGTAACACAGACCTGTGATGGCAGACTCAGGACTTATAACTGGCCACTCCTTCCAAAAGCCAGGGTTCCTCCCACCAAACCTCCCAGTCTCAAGTCCTACCACCTCCATGGTATGTTTGAGAAAATGAATTCAAGGCATTAAAATCAACTTTGGTAACTTCTGTGTCCCTGGAACTCTAGTTCACTTGAAGTACTTAGTGAAGTACTAGAGTACTTGAAGTACTCTAGTTCACTTAAAGTACCCAGGATACCTTAAGCTATTTGTTCCTGAGTCCATTTTTATGTCAGTAATTAAAGGTGAAGTGATTTATTTTTGTGGGGGGAGGATAAACTTTCACTTCAGTTCAGTTCAGTCTCTTAGTCATGTCCAACTCTTTGCAACCCCATGAACCGCAGCATGCCAGGCCTCCCTGTCCATCACCAACTCCCGGAGTCCACCCAAACCCATGTCCATTGAGTCAGTGATGCCACCCAACCATCTCATCCTCTGTCATCCCCTTCTCCTCCTGCCTTCAAATTTTCCCAGCATCAAGGTCTCTTCCAATGAGTCAGTTCTTCACATCAGGTGGCCAAAGTACTGGAGTTTCAGCTTCAGCATCAGTCCTTCCAAAGAATAGTCAGGTCTGATTTCCTTTAGGATTGACTGGTTTGATCTCTTTGCAGTCCAAGGGACTCTCAGGATCTTCTCCAACACCACGGTTCAAAAGTGTCAATTCTTCAGCACTCAGCTTTCTTTATGGTCCAACTCACACCCATATATGACTACCGGAAAAACCATAGCTTTGACTAGACAGACCTTTTTGGAAAAATAATATCTCTGCTTTTTAATATGCTGTCTAGGTTTGTCATAACTTTCCTTCCAAGGAGCAAGTGTCTTTTAATTTCATGCTGCAGTCACCACCTGAAGTCATTTTGGAGCCCAAGAAAATAAAGTCTCTCACTGTTTCCATTGTTTCCCCATCAAGTTGCAATGAAGTGATGATGCCATGATATTCATTTTTTGAATGTTGAGCTTTAAGCCAGCTTTTTAACTTTCCTCTTTCACTTTCATCAAGAGGCTCTTAAGTCCTCTTCGCTTTCTGCTGTAAGGGTGATGTCCTCTGCATATCTGAGGTTATTGATATTTCTCCCGGCAATCTTTATTCAAGCTTGTGCTTCATCTAGCCTAGCATTTCCCATGATGTACTCTGCATATAAGTTAAATAAGCAGGTGACAATATACAGCCTTGGCATACTCCTTTCCCAATTTGGAACCAGTCTCTTGTTCCATGTCTGGTTCTAACTGTTGCTTCTTGACTTGCATACAGATTTCCCAGAAGGCAGGTAAGGTAGTCAGGTATTCCCATCTCTTTAAGAATTGTCCACAGTTTGTTGTGATTCACACAGTCAAAGTCTTTGGCATGGTCAATAAAGCAGAAATAGTTGTTTTTCTGGAACTCTCTTGTTTTTTGTATGATCCAACAGATGCTGGCAATTTGATCTCTGGTTCCTCTTCCTTTTCTAAATCCAGCTTGAACATATGGAAGTTCTCAGTTCACATACTGTTGAAGCCTTGCTTGGAGAATTTTGAGTGTTATTTTGCTAGCGTGTGAGATGAGTGCAATTGTGTGGTAGTTTGAGCATTCTTTGGCATTGCGTTTCTTTAGGATTGAAATGAAAACTGACCTTTTCCAGTCCTGTGGCCACTGCTGAGTTTTCCAAATTTGCTGGCATATTGAGTGCAGCACTTTCACAGCATCATCTTTTAGGATTTGAAACAGCTCAACTGGAATTCCATCACCTCCACTAGCCTTGTTCATAGTGATGCTTTCTAAGACCCACTTGACTTCACACTCCAAGATGTCTGGTTCCACGATAATCACACCTTGGTGGTTATCTGGGTCATCAAATCTTTTTTGTATAGTTCTATGTATTCTTGCCACCCCTTCTTAATATCTTCTGCGTCTGTTAGGTCCATACCATTTCTGTCCTTTATTGTGTCCATCTTTGCACAAAATGTTCCCTTGGCAGCTCTGTTTTTTTTTTTTTTTTTTTAAAGAGATCTTTCCCATTCTATTGCTTTCCCATAGAGTCTTTCCATTCTATTGTTTTCATCTATTTCTTTGCATTGATCATTGAGGAAGGCTTTCTTATCTCTCTTTGCTGTTCTTTGGAACTTTGCATTCAAATGGGAATATCTTTCCTTTTCTCCTTTGCCTTTCACTTCTCTTCTTTTCATAGCTATTTGTAAAGGCCTCCTCAGACAACCATTTTGCCTTTCTTTTTCTTGGAGATGGTCTTGATTACTGCCTCCTGCACAAGGTCAAGATAAACTTTACTGTGCCTTAAAATGTCATTCATTTTTTTCAGCTTTACCCAGAAATTTGAAAACTGACTGGTCATGCTAATTTCCATGTGAGGCTGCTATTGGCCATATGATGCAGAAGGTCACAGGTCCTTCTAAAATGGGTAAAGAGACATGTTTTTAGTGACTCAAACACCACCATTCCTGATTAGCATATTTTTGTTTGTTATTTTATCTCAACAGTCATCTTATTTAAAACATTACCATTCTCATTTTTAAAAATATACTGAGAATCTAATCATTGGAGAAAAATGTCAAGATACCTAATACATCCTCACAACATATACATTTTCCAAGTAGTGTTTGGAGGAATGAATTCACAGACTAAATAGCAAAGCCCTCACTTGTGATACGATATTTAAGATGCTCCACAATCCAGTGCCAACACATGTCACGCTGAATGTCACACACATACCTCGTAGCCCTGTGCACAGGGGTTTCACTACATAGTTATGTGGAGACTTCCTTCCCTGAGCTGCAACCCCACAACCGTTATTGCTCCTCTGACTACATCTCAGACATTATGGAGTCTAGGGACTATTTCAGGGCATTTCCTTCCTACTCCAACAGGATTCATCCTTCCATCCTTGGTTCTGGGTTTTGCTAACTACACTTACATTTTGTTCCCATAATGATGTCTCTTCCACCAGGTCATAAGGTCCCTGAGGGTGGAGACTGTGTCTTTGGTTTGTGTTTCAAATTATTTTTATTTAGTAATTTTATTTTTTTACTTTATAATCTATACTTATCACATTCCTTCAAGATAAATTGAAAGATCCCTTCCAATCCTTTCATATTAATTAAACAGCTACTTATTTTCCATTGGATTTTTTGGCTTCATTCCAAGTTTTTTACTAACTTTACAATGTTATGTATTGTCTACTGTACAGATACCACACTAATAGTTGATATATGTTGAACTATGGGCCAGGTGTTCTCTGAAGCACTTTATATTCTTTTTCTCATTGAAAAAAAAGAGAACTGAAGTTCAGGTAAGTTATATAATGTGCCAAGATAAGTGGTGGGGTAAGAATTCAGAATCCAAAGCAGTGTTTTCTCATCCACTGATCTACACAGCCTCTCAAATCTTTGTAATCTGCTCCTATGATGCCTGACATCATCAACATTGCCGTATCATTATCCTTAAAGAAGGAGTTTTTACTTATAACAATATAAACCATTTCAAAACCCAAATGAGTATTCAAAAGGAGCAGTAATAGGGAATGTCTTATTCATTTCCTTCTCCCAAAACCTAACGTGATGCTTTTTCCTGGAATTGTTGAATCTGTTGATTTGATTTGATCGACTTCCTTAGATGTCTGCAGCAAAATACAGAATCCTTGCCTAACAGGAAGTATTTTTCCAGAGAGACTGATGCACTTCACAAGAGCAGGAAGCATGTTTCCAGAGCCTGGATGTCTACTTCATGCAACACTGCAGGACGTGACCTGTAACATGTGTCTGATACACATTCCTCTTCACCCAGCTGGCCAGCTGAATCAGTGTTGGCAAAGATTCTGAAATTTTGGACTGATTGCATCAAAACATTTGCACTATAAACAAATAGCTTGAAATCACGCATATTGACGGCCTTGGATGAGTCTCCCACTGTCTCTTGCCACATCTCCCTTCTTCCTGAATGTCATCTAAGGTGACAAGGAGACATGAGGAGGGCTCCTGATTTGCTGACAGAGCATTCAGTCAGGACTGTGTTGCTAAAATCCAGCTTTATCAAGTTACAAGGAACAAGTAATTACCATGCAGCACATCACCTAGAGTGCCATTATGCAAATTTACATATGGCTCAGCTGCACAGTTTAGACAAATATTTATCATCGTCCTAAAGCCTGCCTTGCAAAGAGGAAACAGGCCAAGTGGCATTCTATCATTGTGCATCTCTTATTTTTTTTACACCAAAAATGAACTAGGCTGTTTTTATCTAGGACACTAAACCATTATGGAGGAAATATCTTCTTATTAGCCTTTCACAGAGGACAGACGCTCTAAAGAAACTTTGATTAACCTGAAGAAGAGACAATTCAGAGAGAACAAGAGAGCTATTTCTGAATATGTGAAGACAGTCATTTAGAAGAGGGAACAAACTTGACTTTTGCTCTGAAAGATCAGGTTCGAAAACATAGGTCAGAATCTCAGAATTACAAGAAGACAAGTCTCAATCCAATCTAAAGTGGAATTTAAAAAAGAGGAATCTGTTCTTTGAAAGTTGAATTTTTCTTACTGGTTATATACAAAGTTTTATAGCATTGACTTTGTAGATTTGGAGGCTTTTTTTACCAAATAAATCAAGCATTCACCTGAATAAGTTGCTTTTAAAATGGCCACATTGGAAATTTACAAAGTTATTCCAGAGAGGCTGCCCTTGACCAGGAAGAGATCAGAACACCTCTTTGAACTGTGGACCATTTTCTCCTGAAACATCTTTGCGATGGCCAATCCACCACTGTTGATTCCTGAATTGGTCAAAAGGTATTCTGACCCTTATCTCTCCCACAAATGAAGTGAACAATGCAGGTGATGAGACTTTTGAGGAATCGGAATTTCAAAATCAAAATGGTACTTTAACATTTGAGATGGAGGCATGTCGGATATTTCTAAAATGAATTCTTGCTGAGGCCCCCAAAGGTCTCCAATCCTGCTGACTAACTTGGGGAATAGTGGGTCAGCTATTACTCAGAAGAAAAAACAAATCAGTATGTTCCTCTTTCATGACTCAAACCAAGACAGAACAAAAGAATATGGAGTCTCCTACCAAAGATGTTTTTTGAGCTCCTGGGAATAAAACGAGGGGAAATGTGGCAATTGGACCTGGGTTCAAACTCTGCTACCACCTGCCGGTCACAGGGACAACCTCCCGGAGGCTGTTGTTTTGTAAAATTAGAATGTAAAACTAGTTATGTAAAACTAGAATGATGACAAATACCTCAGAGACTGTTGTGAGCATTTAAATATATAAATAAGTATTCAACATAATGCTAGGCCATATTAAGTTCTCAGCACATTTTAGATGCAATAATTACTATCACCATTGTTATTGTGGTTTTCATTCTGAATCATCCTTCTCATTGCACTTCCTCACTTCTTCCATCCTGCTTTGTATAATTTTGAAATTAGTTTGCATAAAGTACATTTTAATTATCCTAACAATTTCCAGCCCCCTATACTCTTCTTTGAGGGATTTTGTTAAATCATGTGTGATACCATTTTTATAAACAACATGACAGTTTGGAAACAAAGCTGTTTTTAAAATCTTTTACCATTCAATTATACACAGACTATACTGAGTTTTTCACTGTCATATGGTTTAAAAGCTAATGAAAATTTAAAGATTTGGGGCAAGATTACTGGGTTTGCTGTGAATACAAGACCAAGAGTGGGGACACTGGAACAGGTGACCTGGGACAAAACCTCTTTGGTTGTTCAGTCTGTAAGTCATATCTGACTGTTTGCAACCCCATGGAATGCAGCACCCTATGGGCTTCCCTGATAGCTCAGTTGGTAAAAAATCCACCTGCAATACAGGAGACCCTGGTTTGATTTCTGGGTCAGGAAGATCTATCTGCTGGAGAAGGGATAGGCTACCCACTCCAGTATTCTTGGGCTTCCCTTGTGGCTCAGGTGGTAAAGAATCTGCCTGAAATACAGGAGACCTGGATTCAATCCCTGGGTAGGGAAGATCCCCTGGAGAAGGGAAAGGCTACCGACTCCAGTATTCTGGCCTGGAGAATTCCATGGACTGTATAGTCTATGGGGTCACAAAGAGTCGGACACAACTGAGCAACTTTCTCTTGCACTCTTTCAGTCTTCCCAATCCTTCACTATCTCCCTGCGTTTGCTCAAACTCATGCCCATTGAATCAGTGATGCCATCCAACCATCTCATCCCCTGTCACCCCTGTCTCCTCCTGCCTTCAATCTTTACTCACGTTCTAATACTGGGCAGGTTGCTTGATCTTTGTGTGTCTGCATTGAGTAAAAATGTTTTACTCCTGAGTAGAAAACACTTACAAGACTACCTGGTGCAGAGTGAGGGCTTAATGAGCTGTGATTACTGTTGTTCATAGTCCACGGCAACAGAGACATGGGGTTCAAAATTATGGAAGAAAAAGACAGAATAATCAGAATAGGGGATGGCAGGTATGGTCTCATAGAAAATGGTGGTATCCAAATTAGTTGATAACAGTTCTCTGTCCTCAGTTAACTGTGAACTAAAAGCCAGAGACTGACAAGCATGCTAGAGAGGGTTATACGTGCTACAAGACATGAAGGGAGCAAAGACCCTTGGACTTCACAGCCACATTGTTAAAATCACTTTTCAATATTCATTAGATACTATGATGAACATTTTTGCAGATTATATTTTTACGTCTGATGCATTGAAATTAGATACATGTTTTAGTAAAACAAACAAAAAAAAACTGAATTTGTGGTTACAGCAAAGAACACATAACCACATTTATAAAAATGAAGAAAACGGTGAAAGATGAAGAGTTTCACATCCTGGGTTTAACCCCCAGGTCTAACAGACATAGAGAATGAGTGTATGGACACCAAGAGGGATAAGCAGGTAGGATGAACTCGGAGACTGTGACCGACATGAATGCCCTATTGATACTAGGCATAAAGCAGACAGGTAGTGAAAACCTAGTGTATACCTCAGGGAACTCAACTCAGTGCTCGGTGGTGGCCCAGATGGGGAGGATATCCAAAAAACAGGGCATATATGCATAAGTATAGCTGAGTTACTTTTTTCTACAGCAGAAACTACTACAACATTGTAAAGCAACTATACTTCAACAAAAATTAATTTTAAAAAAGCCCGAGTCTACTAGGAATTAGCTGTGCAACCTTAGACTAGTCACTTGTCTTCAATGTCTCAGTTTCCCCAGCCATTGAAAGAAAGAATAGACATGTCAGTGTTTCCCAAACTTTAGTCATCCACAAGAACCTTACAATTATTGATATATCCATATACATATTCATTCTATACAAAGGTATCCTTGAAATCATGGTTTCCTTGCACTTTATTAGTGCATATTTAAAACTTTATTAGTGCATATTAAAATAAAATTTGTGAACAATTTAAAAACAATTCCTTCTTGTACAAGCTGGGATCATACTGCGTACTCTTTGGGAAACAGTAGACTAAATGACCACTGAGTTAGTCACTGAGTCATGTCTGACTCTGTGACCTCATGGACTATATATAGCCCGCCAGTCTCCTCTGTCCATGGGATTCTCCAGGGAAGAATACCAGAGTGGGTAGCCATTCCCTTCTCCAGGGGATCTTCCGGACCCAGGGATCGAACAAGGGTCTCCTGCATTGCAGGCAGATTCTTTACTGTCTGAGCCACTGGGGAAGCCCAGTGACCACTGAGGTTTCTTATAATTCACAGATTTCAGCTATGTCTGAAAAAAAAGAAATAAACAAAAGACAGTATGAAATAAGGACTCTTTAGCTGTATAATCCCTTCCTGACTTCCTTTTCTGTTAGAGGAGCCAGAACCACATAAATTTTAATCTCCCAGTATGGAAGGTTTCCTCTAATATCAAAGTCAGTTCTTTGACCAGCATATAATAGAAACTATTATTAATAGCTACAGCAAGAAAATTGAAACTGTAAGACTATCAAGAGAACTGAATCACACCCCTCAGTCCAAATGAAGGGCAAGACAGTATGACTCAATTTCAACCTGGAAAAGAGTCAAGGCATACATCATAGAAAAGGGTAGGCGTTTCCACCATAAGAAGCAGGGAAGGTGTAATGTGAGGACAAGGAGAAAACAAAACATTTGTTCCTTTGCATTCTCCCACTTAGTTTTTCCCAATTGTCATCTTTGTCACATAAAATTTACTGTCTCAAGTGAATCAGAACATTCTAGTAGGTTGATAATGACCTTCATAAATCAGGTAAATTAGTTATTTTTTTTCTTACAATTTTTCTTCTTCGATGATTTTCTGATCAATTTATGTTGCCTCTCATTCAAGGGGCCCAGCCTTCTCTGTGCATGGAAAAGGCTGGTGGAAACCAAGGGGCTGGCCTCACCCAGGAGCTGGTTCTGTGCTAAACTCCAGGGTCTCTCCTTCCAGGTTGAAGGCTATACACAGGATGGCCAGAGGGAGAAATGGACCTTCTGTCTGAGGGCTGAGTCTAAGGTCCTCTGCTGTGTGAAATGCAGAGCTGGGCACTGTGAGATGTGAAGGAAGCCGGCAGGAAGGAAGGGCTATGGCATCCTGCCTGCCGCGCGGACTGAAGGGGCCCGGCTCTCTGCTCCCTTCCAGCCCCTGTCACCGGCGGTTGTTGAATAGGACCCTTGGATTCTTCCGTGAGTTACTTTGTCAGACCTTTGGGAATACCTCAGTTACTTACAGCAAGAAAACCACGGTGCAATACATCAGCCTCTAGCCAGAGTCCCAGAAAATGCAGAAAGAAGCCTTGGAAAGGGCTCATGATTTCACTTGGTCTCTAGCTTCCTTTTCTTGTTCTTTTTCTTCTTCTCTCCCCTCAAGAGAATCACTTATTCTTTAACATAAAATTCACTCCATCTAACTCGTAGATTATCTGTTTGTAAGACACTGGGAAGACATGTGGGTGTCTTTTCCTGATGGTTTTCTTTCCTAAAATTAGTGACACCAAATCTCCTGTGACTGCATGTGGAAGGATAATATAGACACCCTAGACTTTCAAGGGCTTCCAAGCACTTCCCATATGCATGGGTTCCCTACACTGTGGGGAAAAGTACAGTCTGTTTTCCCAGAGCCTTGAGGTTCTTCTGTGAATGTACACTCCAGCGCGCATAGATCGTGTGTACATCTCAGAGACACGGCAGCTAGGACTCCCAGTCACCTCTCCGCCTCCTCTTCCCCCGGAAACACTGGCAAGCTGCCAGGTAGGAGGGTTAGTCTACCGACTGTGGGTCCATCACATTTCACTCAGTGATTACCCTCCGACAGAGGGCGGTTGTTGCTTTTGGGTTATTAGTGGGGAAAAGGAGTCCCAGAGCAAGAAGAGAATTCATGCCCAACCTCAAACCTCACATGGGAGTCGCTTCTTGCTCTTTGTAAGCCTCAGGCTCTCTCGGTCCCATATGCACCTTCCCATAAGTACTGTAGAACTATCATCATTAAGCGACACATCAAATTCCACATAACTCCAGAAACAAAGAGCCCCAGCTAGATAGAGTAAGACGACAAAGGCGACTGCTGTAGCGCAGCAAACGGATCACCATTTTCTAAACGGGGCTTGCCGGGCCGTACGGCATGTTCCATATGCCATTCATGCTAAAACGCGAGTCTCTCTCCCTCCTCTTGGCTTGCCAGGCTCCTGCTCACCCTGCAGGACCCAGCTCAAGTGTTTTGTCAGAGAAGCTTCTATCGGCTTCCACCTGGCTTCCACTGCCCTCTGTTGGTACAGCCACTGAAGCAGTGAGAACTCCATAATGCTGAGAATGTTCAAATTCTGTCATCACCAGAGGCACAGCAGCAGACCCAAGACCTTGTTGAGAAAACATAATTCCACACTGATGAGCCTTTCATCTCATAGTAATCTAGCAGGGGTAAGAAGCAGATTGTGCAAACGTGCACAATTAGAAAACCAAATCATACTTTACAAGGGATTTGTAAAGAGAATCGGTGTCAATCACCACCCTCCTCCTCAAACAAGATTATAATAAATGCAACCGCAGTGCTGGGGGAATAGAGGGTAGAATGTACAATTGATGGTAATTAGGGAAGGATGTAGCACCTGAAAATGATTTTGGAGGCCACATCCACCTTTTTTTTACAGAAGACCTCTGCACTGCTTTGATAACTGAACACAAAAACAGGTACTGTTTTCTACCCGTGAATACTAATGTGTCATACTATTATGTTATTTTCAAAATCACCACACAGAGTGACTTGGGAAGCTTATTTTTTCCCAGCTTATGATTTGGCCAGCGTGAACGTACAACCTCAGGAAAGAGCAGGCTACCTTTACAAAAGTATCATTGTGTGTGGAATCACAAAGTAGATGAACAGCACCCAGTAAAAGAGATAAGGTTATTATGTGACTTCAGAGAAGCCATGTCATATGACCCGAGGTTACAGGCCTCAGTTATGAGTGGGCAGGATCAGTCCCCCAGGATGAGTGAGGCCCCTGAGATCTTTAAGAAATGCTATCAATATTGTAAAGGAATTAGCCTCCAACTAATAAAAATAAATGGGAAAAAAATAAAATTAAATTTAAAAAAAGTAATAAATGACTTGTTCTGGAAAAAAAAAAAAAGAAAAAAAGAAACGCTATCAGCATCATGTCCTGCCGTGCTGATGTAGAGGCCGTAAAACCCAGGCTCCGACTGCTGCGGGCAGGAGGACCTTCGGCACTCATCACTCATACACAGGCAATTAGCTTCCTTGCCCTGCCTCCTCCTGCTGCTTCTGCAGAAGCTCCGGGAGGAGACGGGTCACCCGCTTCTCGTTGGGAGGCCCTGTGATGTCCACTGTCCCCTCTCTGTACTGCCAACGGCCACCTCACTGTTTCAGATGAAGGATCGTCCTATAATCATGGTAATTGGTGATCATTAGCCTGCACATAATCCCAGACAAATAAGCTTGATGACATACACAGTCACAAAAATGGTGGGCTCTTTTAGTTCCCAATATAAGCTATCCTACTATCATTCTTTGAAAGGCTTTTAAGATAATTTTCAAACAGCGCTGCAGATAGTTTTCCAAAACGCGTAGGCTGCCAACATCCTTTTGAAGACAACTGTGAATGCAGCGTACTGTAGCAGAAAAAATCTAGTTAACAATCCCAGCTCAGCCCCTTATTAAATCTGTGACTTTTAATCATGTTAGTAATGACTCAGGCCCTAGATTCCTCATCTGGGAAAGAGAGGTACTATTTTCTAGGACTGTTGTGAAGGTAATATACACAGGTTTGGGGACAAAGTCAGCACACAATAAGTAATAACTCTGAACATGATTCATTTTATTATGATTATTACCTCTTCTCTTTCTTCAAATCTAGACCTACATCTAACAAGCCAGGTTCTCTGTCACATTCTTTCTAACAAGCAGTTCTGGGAATTCTCTTAACCGTAACTTTTAGTTAAATCTGTAAAATAATAAGAAATTTCATATACTTTGGAATTTGCAATATTAAAGTCCTATTTTCTTCACAACTCACTTGGCAAAAGGGCTTCCCCAGTGGCTCAGATGATAAAGACTCTGCCCGCAACATGAGAACCCTGGGTTTGAGTCTGGAAGATCCCCTGGAGAAGGGAATGGCTATCCACAACACTTGAACACTTTCAGATGGTAAAATAAACCCACAGACCGAAATGTAGAAGAAGCTCCCTGGGAGACTAGTCCTGCTAGGGCCATCAAACGGAGGGACCCAGGACAGGTGGTGGGAGCAAAAGCTGGGCTGGAAAAGCTATTGGACTTCTCTCACATCACGATGTAAGCAACATAGTAGAGACGTTATATCAACAAATGTGTGGAGGGCTCTCTACGTGTCAGGAGCCGTTCTAGGCACTGGAAATAAAGCAATTAACAGAATTAAGTTCTCGACATTATAGATCTTGCCCTTCACTTGAGGAAAGAGGCAATGAATAAGGAAATGCACAGATCTGTGAAGGTAAGTGCTACGAAGGGAAGTAAAATGGAGCGAGGAATTCCAGTTGTTGGCCGGGGAGCCGAGGAGCATGCCGTTTTAAGATGACCTTTAAAACGGACAGAGGAAGTCTCACTAAATGATGATACTTGAGCAGAGACCTAAAGAAAGTGAGGGAACAGCCAACAGCCATCTGGGGGAAGAGGGTGCCAGGCAAAATAGCAAATGCTTTTGGAAAATTTTGAACAGAAGAGTGATGTGACATGATGTTTTTAACATGTAAATCCATGGCTGATTCATATCAATGTATGACAAAACCCACTGGAAAAAAAAATAATAATAATAAAAAAAAATAAATAAAATAAAATCTTTCTAGATGATGTCTTAAAAATCTCTCTAAATGCTATATTGAGAGTAGATGTTTACATCAAGGTCAGAAACAGGGAGACCAATAATCCAAGAGAAAAGAGACAGTATCATGGCCCAAGGTAGTAGTGGGAAAGATATTAAGATGTACACAGTCTGGAAGCATTTTTTAATTGAAGTATTGATTTACAATATTATTAGTTTCAGTTGTACATTACACTGATTCAATATTTTTATAGATTATATACCACTTAAAGTTATTATAAAACATTAGCTATATTTTCCTCTGATGTACAATATATCCTTGATATACAATGATATACAAAAGTTTGTACCTCTTAATTGCCTCCCCCTATCTTTCCCCTCGAACTTTTCCATTCCCCAGTGTAACCACCAGTTTTTTCTTGATATTTGTGAATTTGTTTATGTTTTGTTAGATACATTTTTTTGTTTAATTTTTTACATTCTATGTGTAGGTAATATCATATAATTGTCTGACTTATTTCACTGAGCATAATACCCTCTAGGTCCATCCACATTGTTGCAAATGGTAGCATTTCATTCATTTTAATAGCTGAGTAACATTTCATTGTCTATCTATAATATCTCTTATTCATTCATCCATCAATGGACATGTAGGATGCTTCCATATTTTTGTTGTAAATAATTCTGCTATGAACTTTGGGATGCATGGATCTTTTTGAATCAATATATTGCTTTTTGAGAAAATTCCATACTTTTAACCATAGTGGTTGCACCAATTTACATTCCCACTAACAGTGTATTATGGTTTCTTTTTCTCCACACTGCCTCCAACATTTGTTATTTTGTTCTTTTTGATGATAGCCATTCTGACATGTGTGAGGTGATATCTTACTGTGATTTTGACTTGATTTCTCTGATGATTACCAACATTAAACATCTTTTCATGTCACTGTTGGCCATCTGCATGTCTTATGTGGAAAAATGTCTATTCAGATCTTCTGCCAACTTAGGTTGTCTGTTGTTTTTTCATGTTCAGTTGTATAAGTTGTTTATATATTTTGGATATTAATCCCTTATCAGTCATTTCATTTGCAAATATTTTCTCCCATTCTGTACGTTGTCTTTTCATTTTGTCATTGGTTTCCTTTGCTGTACAAAGGCTTTTAAGTTTAATTAAACCCTATTTATTTTTGCTTTTATTTATTTTGCCTCAGAAAGCTGATCCAAGAAAATATTATTAAAATTTATGTCAAAGAGTGTTATGCCTAGGTTGTCTTCTAGGAGTTTATGATTTCAGACCTTTCACTTAGGTCTTTAATCCACTTTGAGCTTATTTTTGTATTTGGTGTGAGAAAATGTCTTAATCTCATTCTTTTACACATAGCTCTCCAGTTTTCCCAGCAGCACTTACTGGAGAAACTGTCTCTCATTCACTGTGTATCGTTGCCCTTTTGTTGCAGATCAACAGCCCGAATATGTGTGGGTTCATCTCTGAGCGCTCTATTCTGTTCTATGTGTCTGTTTTCATGCCAGCACCATGCGATTTTTGATTCCTGTAGCTTTGTGGTATCAAAGCCAGGGAGTGTGATACCTCCAGCTTTATTTTCTTCCTCACGATCACTTTGGCAATTTGGGATATTTTTGTGGTTTCACATGAATTGTAGTTTTCTAAAACTAAACTAGCTGTTCTAGTTTTGTGAAGAATGTCTTGGGTATTTTGATAGGGATTGCATTAAATCTGTAATTGCTCAAAGATTGCTTTGAGTGCTATGGACATTTTAACAATGTTAATTCTTCCAAATCTAAGAAAACAGGATATATTTTCATTTCTTTGTGTCATTTTCAAATCTTTAATCAATGTCGTATAGTTTTCAGAGTATAGCTCTTTCATTTCCTTAGTTAAACTTATTCCTAGGTATTTTATTCTTTTTTGATGTGATAGCCTGGGTTTATTTTAAAGAGAAAGTCAGAGAATGTCCCAATGGATTGGGTACGGTTGTGAGAAAATCATGGATAATGCTAACATATTATGCTGAGTATCTGAAAGAGTGATGATGCTATTTACGGAGTTGAGGAAGACTGAGAAAGGAGTAAGTTTGGGAGGAAGAGAAATAGTTCCATCTCAGGCATGTAAGTTTAAAAGACCTATTAGACAGCTAAGTGGAGATGTTGAGTAGGTAACTGGTTATTCAAATCTAGAATCTAGCGGAACGTCTGGGATGTAAACACAAATTTGGGAACCATTAGCTCACAGATGGTATTTACAGTTTTGGTGCTAAATAAGATCTCCAATGGAGTGAATACAGGATGGCAAGAGAAGAAATTTGAGAACTGAAATTTTATTAAGTAGCCAAAGCAGAATGAGACAGAAGTCTGACATAATTAGAAAATCTTTAAATTGTATGTGACGTAGAAGGGCTTCCAGAATTTCTGCATGCTCTGGGGCAGACTTGGAGAGTAGCTGATGATGCTGGTTGGTGAACTTGTCAGGAAAGTAGTTGATCGTGCTGGCTGGTGAACTTATACGAAAATGTGACTATACTGAGAACAAGTGGTCCCAAGGTGAGAACTACAGCAAAATGTTCATACCAATGAGATACTCAGCCTAATCCAGGACCAAGGTGGGGAACTGAATCCTTAGTCTCTGAGTCCACCAGGATCTGACTCAACCAGGAAAGAAAATTTCCCAAGTTTATAAACTGTAGATTTAACCATCAGATGCCAGTAAGGCACCACTGCCCAGAGGAATCATGGCATGGCCTGGGCCTAGAGGAGCCACGAAGATGCTCCAAGGACCCAGGCTCTTAGCACTGGGACATCTCCCCTTCCCTGCCTCCACGTGGTCACCTAATCTCCCTGCTGCATATTCCAAGATCCATATTGGAGAGAAGCAGAAACTGGGAAAACATAAAAACAAATCTATCCAAAAGAGACTGAATTATATATCAGATGCTATTTAAGTTAGCAACTGAGTTTACTGAATTGGACTAAGTTTAGTATCCTCTTGCACCTGCTACCAAATAAGGAAAGGCCTCTTTTGAGATGATTAGATGAATTATGAAAAGTACAGAAGCTATACTTTCTCTGCATATTTGAATGTGCTATGTAAATTTACAATCAGGAAAATTTATAAATGCATCTTGTCAAGTGTGAACTACTTAGTCTGAGACATGTAGGAGTGTGGGGTGAGTAAAGAAGCCCTGAAAGTTTCAAGAGGTTGAAACACAGGACACATACTCAGAAGTTTCTATAAGCTGGTGATTAGGTAAAACTATTAATATGTAAATTAGACTTCAGTGCCTGGGAAGATAATGGAATCAAAAAGGAAATAGTAAATATCTCAGGGAATTAACACAGTCACATCAAATAGTACTATAAATTATATGGTGTGCTTAGGGTTATTCTTTAAGAAGCAAAAATTAATTTACAGACATCTCCTCAGTTCAGTGAGTCTTTTTGGATCACCTTGACACTATGTCACAACAAGCCTCCCAGCATCCCCACATGGCAGGAAAGAAGGGATATGCCAAATATTTAGCCTCTTTTCAATTTACTAATGGAGCCATGAGTCAAAGGGTGGTAGAATATCGTGAGTCAGTCTCTTCTGCGTCCCTGTTCCAGCGTTCCCCTGTGCTGGGAAAAAGCATGAGAATATGCTGACAGGACTCTGACTTGGAGGCTTCGCAAATCCAGCAGGATCTGAACTGCTACTTAACATTTGTTTTAAGCTTTTAGGAATAAATGTTACACATATGTAAAGCTTGTATCAGTCCCACTCACCACACACACACACACACACACACACACACACACACACACACACACACACACACTTACACACATACACACAATTCTCCTTCACTTTTGTTCATTCTTTCATTTACAATTTCATTCAACAAAGAAATAGTGAGAACCTACTCTATTTCGTACATTCACCATTATGTCAGGTTCCAAGTGTAAAAAAATGCCTCGCACCTTACCTTAAGCTGTTCACTGTTTAATAAGAAGAGTCAAACATACCAACATATGATGGAGATGCAAAGGAAAGAACAGTGCCTCACCCACTTCACGTCCAGTCAAGGACAGCACTTATTTTGCCCATCAGCCTGCATGCAGCCTTGTAACCACTTCCAAATTTTTATTTTATCCATCATCTATACCTTCCTATTAAAACCAGTTTGCTCTCTAAATTTCCCTATTTTTATCAGGGTTATGGTCATTTACAAGTTGCACAGAATTGAATAACTTGGGTATCCCTCAGTCTTACTTATCTTTCATTATTTTTAATCCAATTCAAACTAATCAAAGCCTCATAGGTCAAATTAGCAGAAAACCCAGGATCTTCCTTAGCAATTATCCAAGGACTAGGGGAACTTGATGGGCTTCCCTGGTAGCTCAGCTGGTAAAGAATCTGTCTGCAATGCATGAGACCACAGTTCAATTCCTGAGTCAGGAAGATCCCCTAGAGAAGGGATAGGTTACTCACTCCAATATTCTTAGACTTCCCTACAGTAAAGAATCTGCCTGCAATGTGAGAGACCTGGGTTTAATCCATGGGTTGGGAAGATCCCCTGGAGGAGAGCATGGCAACCCACTCCAGTATTCTTGCCTGGAGAATCCCGTGGACAGAGGAGCCTGGTGGGCTGCAGTCTGTGGGGTCACAAAGAGTCGGACACAGCTGAGTGAGCACAGCACAGGGGCACCTGGTCCACGGGAATGACAGACCCTGACCCGGCACCAGCCTGCTGACAGTGACACAGGTGGTCTGGAGGTCAGAGCATCCACTAGTCACCCGGATGCTGACAAGGTGACTGGACCCCCTTCCCCAGCCGAGTGTTCCTCCTCTGGGGCAGAGCGCCCCCGACCCTGCCCAACACTTAATGTCCAAGCCCAATATCAGCACACAGTCAGCCACACACAGACCATAGTCACTCTAAGACCAGACACAGAGTGCAGTGGTGGACCTGTCGCGTGGCCTAGATGTCCCTATTCTGACCAAATTCCCCGATTTCTCCAGCTACCCAGAGTGTTGTCTGCTGAGGGTTCTCGATTTAGTCCCTGCCCAGGAAGAAAGTGTCTTCTTTCTTAGCATAGGCACTTTCCCCTCCAGTAACCTTGCACTCGAAGAGTCTCTGACCAGGCAAGGATACACAAAGATCCAGCCCCCCGGGCTAAATTCAGGACACCTCCAAGGGGCAGCTCAGTTTTCAAGTCCCTGAGAGCATGAACTGCATCACAGTTCACCAGTCCTGCTGGTTTCTGTTGCTCAATGGCCCTGAACACAAACCTCCATCTCAGGCTATTTCCTGGGCAAACCAACCCTGGAAGGTGGTAGGTGACTCGACTTTGGAAGACTTACCCATTCCCCCACCCTGCCAACCTCGTCTTCCATCGCCTAGACCTTGTGTTGAATTGGACTGACTCTTCAGCAGTAAAATTTTTCCCATTCAGTGTTTCATCTCTGGCCTCTTAATCTTTATTTTGCATTTATTACGAGGCTGTTCTATCTGCAAATGCTTCAGGGAGCTAGAATATAGATCTAAGCCGCCTCTTTCACCTGCTTTTACTTCTGCCACTTTCGCATGTTGTCTCTGTGAAAACTGGATCATTGAACCTGCAAAAATTCCATCCTTACTGTTACATATTCAGGTACAACTCACAAAAGGAACCCCAGTTCCAGGATGGCTGGGGCCTGCTAAGCACAGTCAGTGATACTAAACGTAAGCCTTTCTGGTTATCAACCCAACCAAGATGCTGAGGCCGAGGAGAGTTTCCTCTTGGGGCTCCTTTTTTTCTGACTTTCAACCTCACCAGGAGCTTCTAAATTCAAAAGACTTTCTTATAGCATTAATTTCAAGCATTTCAGAGACAAAGCACTTGGGAGTCTCAAATGTTCTTCTGGCAGGAAGTTTCAAGGACCTGTATCAATTTGCCTATTTCCTAAGAATTTAGAAGAGTGTTAGGAACACAAGAGCCTATTTATCTCACATTTGCCTCAACAAGAGGGCCCTGACCAGAACTCTAGAAACAGTACCCAGATGATGATGCAGCTGGCAACTTTTCCATAGAAGCTTTATTTTTTTTAAAAAAAATTGTAAAAAGTCCATCAAATCAGGCAGCCCATTACATTACTCAGTACGAATTCTTGGTAATAATCAAAGTTTTAAATGGCAAATAATAAATCCCTTAATCCACTGCTTATTCTTATTTTCAATTTTTAAGTCAGTCTCTGTCTTCTGAGGGAGTTTCTGATAGAGAATGTAGGCTGAACTTCTTTCCTCTGGTAAAATTAAAGATTTACAGAACATAAGCATAATTTAACTGAGTAATAGACACTAGTGGCCTAAAATAAGCTCATAATCTTTTCCGCTGACAATTGCCTAGTTTGACTTGTAAACAACAGTTTGTAAATGTGTTTATCATTGTTCCCTGCAGAGGATATTAACCTATCCTTGGACTTGGCCTGAGTTTTCCATTTTAGATCACTAAATAAATACATGAGCAATAAATAAGGAAAGAGGGAAGGAAGATATGGTAATAGATTTTTTTGCTGCAATTCTTCTTTTGAGGCAAGAGACTCAATTTCATATCCTACCCCAACCACATAAATTTGAACTTTTCTTGCATTCTCCATCTTGGTAAATAGCACCAAGTAATCAAGGTATTATTCTAGCCATCTCTCTCACACACTAATCTTCCACCAAGGCCTGTATATGCCACATTCTGCAGAGCACTTAATACTTTCCCGCCTCTGGTTAACTGAATTAAGCCATATGGACCCTGCTCTCGCAGCCTAACCCAGCAAAGGCTCTGTGCCTTAGTAGGGAAGAGTTCTTTTTCCTTTCCATTTGAGCAGTTGAACGATAAAGCTGAACTGACACAGCACAAGCTTTATTCAGTGGCCAAAGAGTGGAGAAGCTGTAACTACGTTTATAGACAAACTTCTCACTCACCTTGCAAGAGGGACTTTATTTTTAAGACTAAAGACAAAGGGAAGAGGAATGGGGTTAGTGATGGGGAGGCATGCACATTAATCTACAGAAGGAGCAGGGCTTGTTCTAGCACTTTGTGAAGAGGGTAAACTGGTCAAGATGGCATGTCCAGACTCTCTCCCCCACGTTTTGTAAATAATGGCCATGTAACAGCTGAGGTCACTCACAGCATTGCAAGCACACGCTTCACGAGGTACTCGCTTGGCCTGGGGCTACTTTGGGCGGTACACCTGTGTAAGCTTCGCCTGGAAAAGCCCGGAAGGGTTGTGTGTGGTTATGCGTGTTATATTGTGCCTGCTCTGCCCGCCAGGAGAGAACAAACGCATCTACAGTTCCTCTGACTGGTCAAGCTTTCTTCCAGCCTCTTAGCTCGCGCCTTGCCTACCTATGCGTTCAGCAAGCAGTGCGCACAGTGAGATACAGGGAGACCGCTGGCATCACGAACAGGATCGGCGATACAATTGGCAGAGTCCTCAGTATCCCCAACAGGTAGAGAAGCCTGAGGCTTCACGGAAGAACAGGGAGGATACCCAGCAGCTAGGGGAGCCTTTAGCTCCGCTGGATGGAGGGAGCCAGTGGCCACCACATAGCATGTGGTACCACGTGTCCGTGATCCTCTGGGCGTGGGCTCCAGTGGAAGACTGGGAGGCGGTGGACACGTGACCGGATAGCACTGAAAAGGTATTATAGGTGGTGAGTTCCCGTTTGCCGAACAAGGCGGCACGGTCTGTCAGCGGAACCGTGGGCTGGATTTTCCTGACTGCCCTGAAAGCCAATATGGATAGTGCCCTACACGATGCACCAGGGCACGGTGTGCAGAGACGCTTGGGAGAACTAGAGCAGCGTATACTGGTGCCAGAGCAAGAACCCCGTGGCCCTGGAGACGCAGCATCTCAGACAGTGAGGCGGTCAGTGACGGAGATGATGAACATTATGAGACCAAGATGATGGTGGTGAACGCTATGAGACTGCGGGTCCCTGCTTGGCAGAGAGGCCTGTTGTGCAGCAGAACGTGAAGCAAGAGCAGCCTACGGCCCGAGGTGGGGGACATCTTCAAGGGGCCCCCAGTGTGACTGAGTTCATGACGTATCGACCGTATACTCAAGCGGAGTTGGTCAACTGCTGTAGGCAAGTTCAGCAAAAGCAAGCATGCCTCTTGCAACTTTGGGACCCGGGGGTGGACAGCATCCTGTGTGCTGGGGGGTGAGGTGGAATGGCTGGCATGGATAACCACTCACCCCTCGTTGAGACAAAGGTGCAGAATGCTAGGCCACTCCTGCAGGGGGCGCCCACCCAAGCACACAGCCTCATGGAATGGATTAACTCTGCCATCTGCACCGTGTAGGCAAATACGGGGAGCTCCTGGATACTGTGAGTAAATGGCACACCTGTACCGAGTTGACCCACGTGGTGAGGAACTGGGCATGAAGCTGTCGAAGTTTAACCCAAATACCCGAGGACCAGGTGATGAGTATTTTACTGGAGGCATTCGAGACGCCAGCTTGAACAATGCCCCATCCACCACTTTCAGATCCCTGGCTGCTATTCTTGCACCCTATGTGGGGTTCCCCATCTATGATGTGACCTCAGTGGTGGCTAGCTTGGGAGAAATAGAGGGACGGTGGCAGGCAAAGGGGATTAGAAGGGTGAAGACCCTGAAGGGCGCCTGAGCTGGTAAAGGCCCTGTCTGGATGATGAGAATACAAATGTGGGCTGGTTTGCTGGCAGCGGGAGTAGGCAGAAATAAAACTGACAGACAGCCCAATGCTCTGCTCCTAGAGCTATGGAGGCAACTGAGACCAGACCAGCAGTTTACCAAGCTTGGGAAGCACGCACAGCAAGAGGTACAGGTGATTCAGTGAGAAGATTGCATGGTGCCCAAGGTTGTTCCTTTTAATGATGCCCTTTTCTGCTTTGAATGGGGCTCAGACCAAGGTGTCCTCCTGAAGAGCCCAATCAGGGACCGGAGGCCCACGTGGAATCTGCACTTCCCTGGTCACTTGCTGATTTACAGAGAGGAACGGCCCTGGCTGACACTGGTGCTGAATGCAGCCTTGTTTACAGCAAGCCGAAGCCGTTTCCCTGTCCTAGTGCATGCTCTGATGATGGCTATGGCGGCCAAAGGACGTAGATGTAGGCTGTGTCCTATGGTGTAAGTTTGGAACAGTGTCCTGTAAAGGTTGTGTCCTCAGATTTAGAAAAGTGTGACCATGTGGGTGGGCTGTGAAGGCTGCAAAAATCCCCTCCTGGAAGGGGTGGACTTAGCACCTCTGGGGGCTTTTGCCGGTCCTGAATAAAACCGTACAGGAGTGGAGTTGCCCCTGTGGAGGCTTTCCGGCAATCTCTCAAGGACAGACAGTGGACTTGGTCAAGGCAGATAAAGGCACTCCACATGCAGTGGGTGGTCCTTCTAGCCCCATGAAGGCGAGGACTGCAACATGAGTTCCAGATAATACCTGGTGTTGGATTTTGCTGTGTGTTGGGGATTTGACTGTTCGTGTTTGTAGCCACTGCTGTTGCAAGATGTAAATCCAAGGGTCAGTGTTACTCACCAAGGGATTATTGCAGATGATGGCCTGCACACAGAATGTGAGGTGAGAAACGCCTGAAGGGGTGGAGTGTGGGGAGAGAGCAAATTAGCCAAGATGGCGTGTTCAGGCTCTCTCACCCCACCTTTTATAAATAACGACTATGTAACAGCTGAGACCATTTATAGCACTGCACGTGTGCATCATGAGGTACTCACTTGGTCACGGGCTACTTTGTGCGGTACTTCCGTGTAAGTTCCACCTGGAAAAGCCCAGAAGGGTTGTGCGTGGTTAAGTTGTGTTATGGCTGCTGCATCAGCCAGGAGAGAATAAACTCATCTGCAGTTCCTATGGCTCCTCGCATTTTCTTCCAGCTCCTTAGCTCGTGACTTGTCTACCATGGATTCAGCAAACCGTGCACTGTGAGATACAGCGAGACAATTGGCGCTATAAGCATGATCAGCGATCAGCTTTCTGTGCTTTTTTGATTCTCAATGCCTGGTCTAGGCTGCCAGTAGATGTGTCATTTAATATGCTGATAGGCTTCTGCAGTGGTTCAGTGATAAAGAATCTATCTGCAATGCAGCAGATGCAGGTTCGATTCCAAGGTCAGGAAGATTCCCCTCGAGGAGGAAATGGCAACTCACTTCAGTAATCTCGCACAGAAAACCCCATGGGCAGAGGATCCTAGTGGGCTATACTCCATGGGATTGATGAGAGTCGGACATGGCTGAGCCCTGACTGCAGATGGTAAAAATCAGTGTATAAGTCAGGGTCTGTTGGAGGTCAGAGTCACTGTCATCTTGGTCCTAGCTGGCTCCATTTGAGTTTTTTGTTTATAGCTTCCTTTCTTGTCTCTGGACTCGTTAGCTTAAAGATTTATGCTGAAAAAGTGAAGTGAAAGTGTTAGTCACTCCAGTCACGTCCAAATCTTACTGACCCCATGGACGGTAGCCTGCCAGGCTCCTCTGTCCTTGGGATTCCCAGGCCAGAATACTGGAGTGGGTTGCCGTTCCCTTCTCCAGGGGATCTTCCTGACCCAGGGGCTGAACCCAGGTCTCCTGCTCTGCAGGCAGTCTGTTTACCATTTGAGCCACTAGGGAAGCCCCAAGATTTATGCTAATTCCTGCTAAAAGTGGGAGTTGGCAGGTTTTAAGCAAGGACACTCCTGCTAAAGGTGGGGTTGATGGATTCTGAGCAAGGACCTGTAGCAGCTCTGGCAACACTGTCATCACCTACTTCAATTTCTTTCCCTCAGGCCCACTCTCTTCCCCAGTGACTCAGATTTTCGCCGTTATCTCCAGACTGATCTCCCCACCCCTAACTTTATCTTTCTCTGATATTTCCTCTACATTGCAACTAAACTGATCTTTCTAGAGTGAAAATTTGATCAAATCACTTCTTTCCCTTCCCTCTGTACAATATTTCAGTGGGTTCATCAAAACAAAATCTGAAATGATTATACTTAATTTTCCTTATTGATACTTACTCACCTCTCTGGTTTCACCTCTTAAAAATTTCCGTGTCATGTTCTAGCTCCACTGAACTTCTTACACTTCTCTGAATACTCTGTCTTCTCTCTTCACTCTGTGTCCTTGACACTCCTCAACCTTTGATTGAATGTTTAAAAATGCCATCTTCTTTATAATCTCCTTTACACTCCAATCTTTAACCGTTTAGGGTAAATACTTTTTTCCTATATATCATCACAGTAGCTATTATAGCTCATGGGTCACATTAGTTACATTACACAACTATCAACCAGTTATGCACTTGTCTTTGTCTTTAGGTTCTAACATCCTTAAAGATGAGGAAACATTTTCAGTTTTGATCCCTAGTGCTCAGTGAGAGCCTAGTATTTAATAATTTCTCAGTCAAAACTTATAGAAATAACTAATCCAACAACAGAACAGTAAGAAATGTCTAGGCTCCCCAGTTGGTGCTAAATCACTTCATGGTGACATCAGCTCTTCGTGATTAGCAGAAAATTTTGTAAAGATAAACGCTTAGTTGCATGAACTCCTCTTTCACCAAAATCACATAGATTGACCTTCCATCCCTAACTCTTTGGAACAGCATCTCAGAGCTATGTGAAATGCTGTCTCCTGGGTGATGGTCCACATTTTGCCCCAGATAAAACTTAACTGGTAACTCTGATGTCGTGTGTCTTTTTTAAGTTGACAAGAAGAAAGGAAAGACAGTTTGCATCTTCCCTTTGAAAGCATCCTTCCAAACATCCCACTCAATATGTCAACTTACATCTCATTAGCCAGATCATAGTAACCTAACTATATTCAGTGATAAGATAGAAACTAGACTTAGTCATTCTGGCACATGGCACATTGCCCTGAATGTCTATTTTGCATCATTTTAAGTGGGAAATATACAGTATACTTCATTGTTTTATTTCATAACACATTTAGTGCTCACAACAATCTTGTGAGATAGTTATATGAATAGTTCCATTTTAATAGGTGAGCTTAGACATCAAACACAAAAGTTGAAGTAATTTCCCCAAGGTCGTGCAGCTGAATTTGTTAGAAATGTTGACTCAGGGATGCATCTAGGGGAAAAAAATTAGTTAGTTCCTTGGCTAAAGGAATCCTTATTTCTTATTTAAAGACTATGTTTATTAATTGAACAAATATTTACTGACCTTTCACTGTTTTCCAGATAATATCTCAGGTTCTATGGAAAGATTAGTGAATAAGAGAGATAAGGTCCCTAACCACATAAAAGTTACATTTCAAGAGCAAAAAATCCATAAAGAGATTGTGAATTATGAGCTACACTGTAAATAAACAGTTAAATTTGCTATGAAGTGTATCAGTCAGGATAGGCTAGGAGGTTACGCTACAGTTACAAACCAGCTCCCTCTTTGTTCACAGGGGAGCCTGACTCACGGTGCTATTTTGGGAGAGCCTTAGAGAGACACCATCTCTAAACTCCAACATCAACTCAGCAAGAAAATAGCGTCGGCTTCATACTGTCATTAAATATTTCCTCTCAGGAGCAACGTATCAACACATGTCACTTTGACTCACATTTCAAATCATATCAGTTCCTTAAGCTCATGTAGAGGGGCCATGCTCCAAGCATGGGATCAGAGGAGGAGAATGGCCTGGCCTGATGGAAGGGCAGGAGTACCCTCTGTCCCGCAGGGAGAGAGCTTGGCAGCTGCTCTTTCCTGAGCACCCCTCTAAGGTCACCAAGCCTCTTCATCCGCAGACTGGACCCCTGAGTAGGGTTTTGGTTGGGCTATTTTACCGTAAATACAGGAACATGCGGTCATGCCCGGAAGTCCGTCTGCTTTCCACTCTTTCCCTTACCGTGAGGGCTTCTTATTATATCCCCTTATTTGTCCAGTCGTATCTCCATAATCCTGGCACCTCTGTTCTTCTGCCCCTAAACCTAACCATGGGAATCTGAAAGAAGAAATTCACCAGTCTATCCACCATTTTTGCTGAAATACAGCACAGAGAATGTCTGGAGTCACAGTGACCGCAGTGCTTCCTAAAGCTGCAATGTCAATAAAGTTTGTTTCACTGTGTATAACCTCAATTGATTGAGTCTCAATCAAGCTCATATTTCATTCTGAAGAACATTTTATAATCACCATCTGAAGTTTTCACTAGCAGGATATGTCTATGTTCTACAACTTTCTTTCAATCCAGTAAGAGGGAAATGACCATGCCATTTCTTTGGGGACGTAATTGGTCTATACCAATAATTTCACTAAATGGCTTCAGTACCTGGTAGATTTTTGTAATATTTTTTGGAAACTGTGATAAAAATTTTAGAGCCATCCATCTTGTCTTGGCACATTTCCACTCTTTGAGTCTCTAATGGTTTCCATTATTTCTTCCCCTACAATATACCTCTCTAATTTTTCTTTATTGCTCTGTGGTTACTGGTGCATTGCTATTTCTGTAAAGAAACTTTGGAACCTGCTATATCCTACAGGTTTTGTTCTGATTTATATTCATTTTTGTGAAATGTTACTAAAGCAGAATTAATTTAAAATTTGTCAATTCAAAACATTCCAAAGAGCCACCTTCTAAACCTGTAATTGAGCCAATTATTTCATTTAAACAATAGAAAAGAACAGTAATTTCCGTGATCCATTAATGAAATGACAATGGATTGGTTTTGTTCTAAAAAGAACTACTTTGGCTTTCAATATTTGTGGTGCAACTCATTTTAGCTGATGTCCTTGGTTCAATAAGGCTCAATAACATGGTTTAGTCTGAACTGAAAACGTGTTGTACCAGACACTATTCACCCACCTAATAGTTATCCTCCCCTTTTTAGAATGACAGAATGTACTTACACTCTGGGAGGCAACATGCCTGTCTAGGAACTGTGTTTCCTGACTTTCTTCGCTGCTGGAATAGCCAAGTAACCCAGTTTGGGTCAGTGGGAAGTAAGTGATAGTCACTGGACAGGAATTCTGGGAAAGCTACTTAAAGAGTAGGCTAACTTAGATGGCTTACAGATTTGCCTTTTTCCTACTCCTTCTTCCTTTATGGATTTCAAGTATGATGATAGATAAAAAAACAACTATCTCGTGTTCATGGAACTGTATCAGACACTACATTGGTTTTTTGTTTTGCTTGTTTTGTTTTGTTTTTTAAGCCAAGGCAGAAAGAGGCTGGTCCCTGATGACATTGTGAAGCTGCCATCGACCCTGGGCTGCTCATTTCTGGAGTTCTCATTAAATGAGATAAACAAAGGAACTGATTTATTTCAGGTACTGCTTTTCAAGTTTGTTACTCAGAATCTAAAAATCAATTTGAGAAAAATCGCCATCTTAATAATATTCAGTTCTCCAGTCCATAAAAATGGAATGCTTCTTTGTTTATTTGGATCTTTAATTTCCATCAGCAATATTTTGTTGTTTGCAGCATACATATCTTGTACTTATAGTTGTTAAATTTATTTTTAAGTATATTTTTCTCTTTGACACTATAATTAATAGAATTATCTGCTTAATTTCAATTTTGGATTGCTCATTAAAGGATATAGAAATACAATTGATGTGGGTATATTAATTTGTTAGTATGGAGTATTACATTAATTGATTTTTCAGGTGTTAAACCAACTATGGTGGACATAATCTTAATGTGGTCCCCATGGTCTCTATATCCTGACACTAACCACCATCCCCTTGAGTATGATCAAAACTTGTGGCTTGCTTGTGATAAATAGAATACAGTAAATATGACTGACTGTATAAAATTACATGATCACATAAGATTGTAATACCTGGAGTCTCTTTGCACCTTGCTGGCTTTGAAGAAGCAAGGGACTACACTGAGGAATTTCAAGTTGTAAGGAAATGGAAGTAGTTTCCAGATTAGAGGGGTCTCCAGTCAATACCCGGGAAGTAACTGAGGTCCTTTGGCCACAAGGAACTGACAGAACCTGAGTGAGCTTGTAGGAAGACCTATGTGTAGCTGAGCCTTATGCAGCGCCGGATAACCCCGGGGCCCAAATAAACCGTGCCTTGGCCGCTGACCCCCAGAACCAGTGAGATAACAAATCAAACTGGGATAATTAAAATAAACTGCGGCTAAAACTATGGTAACATTCTTACTTGGCAATAGGTAATGTACCAACTTTGTGTTCCTGAGATAAATCCTACTTCACCATATGTTTCTGGATTCCATTTGCTAATATTTTTTTGAATATTTTTGGGTCAGTTTTTACATGTGACATTGATCTGTAGAGTTGGCTTTGTTATCAATGGCCCCAGAGAATTAATTGGAAAGTTTTCCTTTTCTATTTTCTGGAAGAATTTGTGAAGCACTGATAAGATTTATTCTTTAAGTGTTTGATATAATTTACCAGTGAAACACCATTTTGGTTTTAAACTTCTCTGTATCTTTCTAGAAATTTCATCTAAGTTGTCAAATTTATTGATATTAGTTGTCTGTAACATTCAATTTAATTTTAATTTTTGTCAGCAATTATGTCCCCACTTTCACTTCTGACTTTGGAAATTTGTGTCTTCTCTCTTTTTTCCTCTTGGTCAGTCTTGCTAATACTTGTTCATTTGAAAAATATTTCCAGAGAATCAACTTTTAGTTTAGTTGATTTCTCCATTGTTTTTATATTTTCTATTTCATTGATCTCTACTCAGATTGAAGTTGTTTCCTTCCTTTTGCTTGATTTGGATTTTATTTGCTCTTCTTTTTCTGTTTTCTCAATGCAGAAGCTTGGGTTATTGTTTCAGGATCTTTCTTCTTTTCTAATAAATGCTTTTAAAGCCATAAATTTCCTTCTAGTTACTGTGTTAGCTGCATCCCATAAATTAATTTGTTGTGTCTTCATTTTTGGTCAATTTAGAATATTTTCTAATTCTCTTGTGATTGATGCTTTTGAACTTGGTGTTGGAGAAGACTCTTGAGAGAGTCTCTTGGACTGCAAGGAGATCGAACCAGTCAATCCTAAAGGAAATCAATCCTGAATATTCATCAAAAGGACTGATGCTGAAGCTGAAACTCCAATACTTTGGCCACCTGATGCGAAGAACTGACTCACTGGAAAAGACCCTGATGCTGGGAAGCATTGAAGGCAGGAGGAGAAAGGGACGACAGAGGATGAGATGGTTGGATGGCATCACCAACTCAATGGACATGAGTCTGAGTAAACTCCAGGAATTGGTGATGGACAGGGAAGCCTGGCATGCTGCAGTCCATGGAGTTGCAAAGAGTCGGACACAACTTAGTGGCTGAACTGAACTGATCTTCTTTTAGAGTATGCTGTTTAATTTTCAAATATTTTGGATTTCACAGATTTTCTTCTGGTGTTGATTTTTAATTTAATCCCATTGTAGTCAGAGAATGTACTGTGTATGCTTGTGATTCTTTTAAATTTATTGAGAATTTTTATTGCCAAGCATGTGGTCTAACCTGGAAATTGTTCTGTGTATGTTTCAAAAGCATTTACATCCTATTGTTGTTGAATATTCTACTGAGTCATGTTGAGTGAAAATATTCAGGTTTTCTATATATTTTTTTGTTTATCCTGCTTGGAGCTCATTTAACTTTGTGAATGTGTTGATCAATGTTTTCCTCAAATTTCAGAAGTCTTCAGCCATCATTTCATTGAATGTTTTTTTCCATTTCCCTCTCTCATCTTCTTCTGCGATTGTCACTACATGTTTTTCGGGATGCATAATACTGCCTCATATTTCACTTCATTTTTCCTCAATCACTGTTCTCTCTGTTCTTAAGTTACATGGTCTTGACTGATCTGTCTCCAAGTCCACTGATTCTTTCTTCTGTCATCTGAAATCTACTATAAAATCCAGTATAGTAAATTTTTCATTTTTGTTATTTTACTTTTTAATACCAGAATTTCTATTTGGTCCTTTTAAAAATAATATTTCTTAGTTGATATTCCCTACTTGTAATAATACTTTTGTTTAATATTTAAGAATGCTTTTATTCAGTTCTTTAAGCATATTTATTATACTATTTTGAAGTCTTTGCTAAGTTGAACATCAGGGAGAAATCAGAGATAACTTTTATTTTCTGCTTTTATGCTGGGGATACTCATTCATAAGATTTTTTTCATACCTTAGTGGAAACTGGACCTTTGAAAAACATCATAGCAGCTGTGGATTTTTATCACCTGCTATTTGTTCCCTTGGTAACTTAGCTGAACTAAGTCTCTACTTCTCTCTCCCACACTGGGTATGGCCTCTGAAGCCTCAAGCAGTTTTGTAACTCTTTTGTTGAGATTTTAAGTCTGACATTCAAGCAGTCAGTGTAGGGCTAGCCTAGCTGAGTGGTCCACAAGGATTGGTCAGATTGTGTGCTGAAACACTTACCAGGAAACCTTCCACTCTTCACTAGTGGATCTGCATTTGGGTTGAATACATTCAGAATGCAAACAGTTTTCAAGTTTCCTCTCTTTTTCTTTCTGTGCTTTAGCCACCACGTTTAGCCAGGGACACATAAGTATCTAGAGACGTCTTCAGTCCCTCCTGTGCATACATGCAGCCTTGTGCCTATTTTCAGCTGCCAGACCGCCAGGGGTGTGTAGGAGCTTATCAGAGCTCACATATTGCTGTTTAATTTTTGACTGGTCTTCGGTCTACTGCTTGTCTCAAAGCTTAAAGAGTCTTAGGTTAGGTGCGTTATTAGATGGCCTTGATCGTCATCTAAGATAAAACTATTGTTTTTAATAATGTCCCTGCACGTGAGTCTCTTTCCAAGTCAACCCTGCAGAACAGTGAAGCTGCCGTGCCCACGGCTTGCTCTTCCCTGGTTACAACTACCGCGCCATGGAGCTGCAGGGAGGAGGATGAGGATGAGGGCATCCTTAGATAAAAAGGTGCAGATTCTCACTGTTCTTGCCAAGGTTTACTATTTTTTTCTTTAAAATTCTTTCCATTTGTTGTATGATTGATTCAGAGCCCTTAAGGACATTCAGAGTCCTTAAGTGATTATTCGTATCTATTCCATTTTATCATTGCTTTTTGGTGAGTAAATTTACGGAACTCCTCTTTCAGTCAATCCAGAAATAATCTTTAAAATTTTCCCTCATATAACTAAAAGCTCTCTACATGTGCTACTTTTAGAGATAATTCCTCAGTATTATTTTCCAATTTCTAGCCAGGTCTATTCTTTTTACATCCTTTGTTTGAGTTGTTTTGTATAAATGAGTCTGGCCTGGGGTGATGGGTGGCAATTGTGTATGTGTGTTAAATTTTCAAGTTTTTCTCTAGTGGTTTCCTTCTTATGAAGTCTTAGTCTAATTTTATGATGAAATATCCTGTTGACATTCTCTAGGCAGAATTTTTAACTTCTTTGCCATTTTTTGCACTTTATTTCCTTGAGGGTTTTGTCTTTTAGATAATCCATTTGCTGCCTCTGTATTAATGGCAATAATACTAGTGCCCTACTCCAGTCTCAAGGAGAGAATTCTGTTCTTCACTCATACATTGTTCATGAGGCATGACAACTACTATCCTAAGAGCTGTTCTGAAAGCCTGTACTACAAGGACTGACCTCAGACTTTATTACTGAGAGGCTCCTTGCATGGGCCAAACTTCATGTGGCAGAGACAAGTTATCTAACAACTTCCTGGGATCGCAAGTATAAATATAATTAGGAACTAGACCTGTTTAACTGCATAATTAAAAAGAAGTGCAGGTGGTAAGTAGTTTTCAGAACAATGGTAGAATCTGTTTTTGGAAGCAGAAACTGTTTTAAAACTTTTTTTAAAATTTTCATGGGGAGTGAGGAGAAGAGTAGAATTAACATGCATGTGTCAGTTCAGTTCAGTCACTCTGTCATGTCCAACTCTGGACAGCAGCAAACCAGGCCTCCTGGTCCATCACCAACTCCTGGAGCTTGCCCAAACTCATGTCCATCGAGTTGGTGATGCCATCCAACCATCTCATCCTCTGTCGTCCCCTTCTCCTCCTGCCTTCAATCTTTCCCAGCATCAGGGTCTTTGCCAATAAGTTCACATCTGGTGGCCAAAGTATTGTAGCTTCAGCTTCAGCATCAGTCCTTCCAATGAGTATTCAGGACTGATTTCCTTTAGGATGGACTGATTGGATCTCCTTGCTGTCCAAGGGATTCTCAAGAGTCTTCTTCAACACCACAGTTCAAAAGCGTCAATTCTTCGGCACTCAACTTTCTTTATGGTCCAACTCTCACATCCATACATGACTACAGGAAAAACCATAGCTTTGACTAGATGGACCTTTGTCGGTAAAGTAATGTCTCTGCTTGGTAATACACTGTCTAGGTTTGTCATAGCTTTTCTTCCAAGGAGCAAGCATCTTTTAATTTCCTGACTGCAGTTACCATCTGCAGTGATTTTGGAGTTCAAGAAAAGAAAGTCTGTCATTGTTTCCATTATTTCCCAATCAAGTTGCCATAAAGTGATGGGACCAGATGCCATGATCTTAGTTTTTTGAATGTTGAGTTTTCAACCAGCTTTTTCACTCTCCTCTTTCACATTCATCAAGAGGCTCTTTAGTTCCTCTTCATTTTCTGCCACAAGGGTGGCCTCATCTGCATATCTGAGGTTATTGATTTTCTCGCAGCAATCTTGATCCCAGCTTGTGCTTCATCCAGCCCAGCATTTCTCATGATGTACTCTACATATAAGTTAAATAAGCAGGGTGACAACATATAGCCTTGACATACTCCTTTCCCAATTTGGAACCAGTTCGTTGTTCCATGTCCGGTTCTAACGGTTGCTTCTTGACGTGCATACTGCTTTGTCAGCAGGCAGGTAAGGTAGTCTGGCATTCCCATCTCTTGAAGAATTTTCCATAGTTTGCTGTGATCCACACAAAAGCTTTAGCATAGTCATTGAAACAGAAGTACATGTTTTTCTGGAATTTTCTTGCCTTTCTATGATCCACCAGATATTGGCAATTTGATCTCTGGTTCCTCTGCCTTTTCTAAATCCAGCTTGAACATCTGGAAGTTCTTGGTTCACACACTGTTGAAGCCTGGCTTGGAGAATTTTGAGCATTACTTTACTAGCATGTAAGATGAGTGCAAGTGTATGGTAGTTTGAACATTTTTTGGCATTGCCTTTCTTTAGGATTGGAATGAAAACTGACCTTTTCCAATCCTGTGGCCACTGCAAATTTTCCAAATTTGCTGGCATATTAAGTGCAGCACTTTAACAGCATCATCTTTTAGGATTAGAAATAGCTCAGCTGGAATTCCATCACCTCCAGTAGCTTTGTTCATAGTGATGCTCCCTAAGGCCCACTTGACTTTGCACTCCAGGAAGTCCAGCTCTAGGTGAGTGATCACACCATCATGGTTATCTGGGTCATCAGAATCTGCAGTTCACTTTAACATCATCATCTTCTAGGATTTGACACTGAGAACACAGAGCCTATTGACAGCCCAGAGTCTTAGCCACTGGTCAACCAAGGAAGTCCCACATATACACACGACCACGTGTAAAGTAGACAGCTAGTGGGAAGCTGCTGTATAGCACAGGGGTTTCTCCTCAGTGCTCTGTGATGACTTACACTGGTGGGATGGGGAGGTAGAAAGGAGGTTCCGAGAGAGGGAGTGTGTGTGTACACATAGCTGATTCACTGTATTGTGTAACAGAATCTAACACAGCATTGTAAAGCAATTATACTTCAATTAAAAATTAAAATTAAAAAGAAACACAGTCAGTGGAATATAATATATATTTCATGACCTTTTTTAGGGGGCATTTCAAGAAATAGTTTTATGTAGAATGTATTCTGGACAAAGTTTATGTGTGCAATATGTAGATATTATATTCATGATATAACACTACCAAGAATTAAATTAGTACTATTATTATCAATAGTCCTTGTTAAATCAAAGGTAACAAACTATTTACCTCTCCCCACAATAATGATTGTGATTAGATAAAATAATGCCTCATACAACAGTAAAATTGACTGCAATTTTAAATTCAAATGCAAACTTTATGGATAGTGGAATAATACAGACTTAAATTTTAATTTCTCAATGAAAAAGGAAAGTGGTTTTGCCTGACAAAGGTACATTCTGATGATGCCTAGTAAAATGACTAACAACTATAAAGTTCCATAGTCTGTACTTTAAATTATTTTTTCATACTTGTTTACTTGTTTCAAGATTCCTGAATTCCAGGGAGAAATAAAACCCAGTTTCAAAAATAAACTTTGCATTTTAAAGTGAAAGCAGGCAAGTTTTCCCTTGTGCAGAACAAGCTATTTTTGAGCTGTAGTGAAATTAGTCAGCTTGTCAAAGGGCAGCATTATTAGGCAATGCAAGACATTTGTTGAACAAATAACTATAGAGACTTCTTCTATATGAGAACCCTGACCTTAAGAACATATCTATCTTATTGGGAAGTTGCAAGAAAAACTCAAGAAAGCTTTGGTAAATGCCATATGAGTCAAAAAACCTTGGTGAGGAGAGTGAGAATATTTACCTGAAATGTGTAGAAAAACTTCCTAGTAGATTTAGCACTTGGACTGAACTTTGAATCAAGGCATCAAAGAATGAAAGAATCTTAGATCTGGAGACTCAGGGTGCAAATTCAGGTTCCAGGCAAGTAGTAAAAGTAAAACATGTGAGCTAAAGCTAAAATAATTGGGAATATTGGGACTGTGGTGAACTAGGAGGTGCTTGACTTCTCTAAAGGAAGTAATCTGTTCTTTTTGTTTTTGTTTTATTTTTTGTCCCACTCTCTAGCAAGGGGGATCTTAGTTCCCTGTGCATGTTCAGCCATGTCCAGCTCTTTGTGACCTATGGACTGTAGCCTTCCAGGCTCCTCTGTCCATCAGATTCTCCAGTCAAGGATACTGGAGTGGGTTGCCATGCTCTCCTCCAGGGGATCTTCATGACCCAGGGATCCAACCCACATCTCTTCAATCTCTTGCATTGGCAGGCAGGTTCTTTATCAGTAGGGCTACCTTGGAAGTTCTATTCTTGGCAGCACCAACTACTGCCAAATGAGAATGCAGGCCCAGTATTGTAATTTCTGAAAAATTTCCCCTAGAAAACCTGAAATATCAGATTTTTAATGTAAATCTTGTATAAATCTTGAATCATAAACATTCACAACTAAACCCATTTGTTTTACAGCATCATGTAGGCCAGATTGGCTGTGAGCTGTTGATCTGGTTTAACAATTGCTTACTTCAGAATCCTTGGATTTCCTTCATGAGTTTTCCACCAAGTGGTTATCCACCCTCTACTCTAACTCCTCCTGAAATGGGAATCTCAATGCCTGGCAAGGCAAACTGACTGGTAGAACTTTCTTTCTTTTATTTGTCCCCAAAATTATGCTAGTTTTTTTCTGTGCACTATGCAGTTTTTCTACATAAAGACTTGAAGTATTTGCAAATAGCCATTATGTTCCTCATAAATTTTGTCTAGTACCTTCCACTTTTGCCCAACTGACACAATTTCAAGTTCCTTACCACCTTCAACTGGATGGATTCGATGATCCATTTTCCTCAGTGCATAATACCCAGAACTAAAAGAGGTAGTCTAGGCAAAGAATGAATATTACCACCCTAGTTCTAGGCATTACAGCTAATATCAGTCAGGTATCAAGTGCCTGAAACTAAATCCCATATAGTTTAGTAGAAAGGGATTTACATACTATGAAATCATTAGAACTGTTGAAGGAGAGTGAGCTAGAAGGTCATTCCTGGGCTTCAAGGATATGGAACTGTCAAACTTTTGCAAAGCAGCTCGGCCTTTTTCCATTACACAACACTGAATGAGAACTCATTTCTCTATATTCTCAGCAGCATTTTACATAGTCCATCTTTAGTTTCAAATCTTATGTTTTTAAAATATTTAAATAAGTTTCATTTAGATTCCACCATAGGAAGAGAGATATGTACAGTTTTTCTCTACTAATATTTTTAAGAATTGATTAATATTGAATTGATTATTACCATTACAAAAGCAAAAGTAATTTATTCCCTTTAAGCTACAGAGAATGACCTCATCTGAGGCTTTGTGCCATCCAAAAGACATCATATGGTCCAAAACTGTCTTATATATAGATACTATACTTAGCCCCCTTACTATAATTTGGAACAATTCTGTTGTCAACCCAGCAATGGTGTTCCCTATAGAACTGACCAAGGCCTCAGTCACACTGAGGCATTGAAAGTTACCTTTTCCCTCAGCCCAATTCTGCTCTTATTTCCTAAGAGAAGTATCTCCTGAAAGCACTCTCTAATCACCCTTCTACACAAAATTTTCCATCTCAAAGTTGTTTTCAAGAACCCAATCTAAAATAGCCTCTCTGACTCTTAGTCCCATGATCCATTAAAGCGAGGACAGCAAAAATTTCCCTGTAAAATCACTATATGTGCACATTTGTCATTCCTCTGAACTCCTTTCCACGTTTAATAAATTGGTAGGAAATAAAAACTGTCCTAGCTGAAAACACTAGCTAGTTATTTTTCTAAACATCTTTGCTGCAAGTGTAGAGCCAAATGATGTCAGCTCTTCAACATATTTCCATTGTCTCAAGAACTGGTAATGTAGCAGCAGTACAACAGTTAAAACTTCATGGGGGCAAAAATGGCAGTAATATTAATGGTACAAGCATTTGCTATGAAGTTTGTTTTCTAGCATAGAAGGTGATGGGTGCACCACTCTAGTCTTTGGTAGAAGCTGTGATTTTTCTCATCAGACCAGTTTAGGTGGTATAGGTATCGCCCTAGATAGGTCAGTCTTGAGCCTTGTTTTCCAGCCCTCCAAACATCTCTGTGGAATGGCCAAAAATGTGGAACTCTTTATAATGGCATCCTTTTTGCAGAGTCAGTCAATTAGGCTCTGCTGTTTGCAACTAAATACCTGATTGAAGATTAAATAGTGCAATGTGTATAAAGCATGTGACATACTATGTAAAGAAGCTCATAGTATGTATTAGTACATGGCAGGTATTATAATTTGATAGCCTTTCTGATGGCTGTGTGTGGTTTTCAAATCATGGTTTTGGTATTGTGAGGAACAATTAAGTTAATAAATGGAAAGCGGTTAGAACAATGGCTTGCACAGAATAATCATTCAGTACATGTTTGCTCTTAACACTTTTGCCATTTAGTCACACAATCATCTCTATATACCAAGTTGTTAATTCAGGCTGGGTAAGGGATTTGGGGACTTGGATTGAATCAAGATGTCTTTGTGTTGACAAGATGTCAGAAGCAGGACCTGAACCCAGCTCTCCTTAGGAAGACCTGATTCCCAAATGAGCAGTGTTCTCTGATTAACTGGTATTCTGGGCCAAGTCCTGCCATCTATCCCATGTATTTGAAGCTAAAGGCTTTATGAAGAAGAAAACTTTTACTCTCAAGCCACAATTGTAATGTCATCATTTGCCATGGAGGAGAAGCAGATGGTTTCAAAGGACATTCAGATCAGCATTTGTCAGAAAACTCTATATACTTGCTATGATCTGTGTTTCCAGGATGACCTGAGCATTTTTTAACATTCTTTATTTACCACAAGAGAACTTAATAAAATTTTTTTGCAAAAAGTTTGTAAATCAAAGATTTGGAAGTTGTCTCTTTGATGACTGATCTCCTCGATTTCACTAAGCAAAACCTTTCTGTCTTCTATAAAAGAATATACATTTGGGCTTCCCTAGTGGCTCAGTGGTAAAGAATCCACCTGCCAACACAGGAGATGTAGGTTCGATCCCTGACCTGGGAAGATCCCACGTGCCATGAGCAACTAAACCTCTGTGCCACAGCTACTGAGACTGTGCTCTAGAGCTGGGGAGCTGCAAGTACTAAATCCACGTGATGCAATTACTGAAGCCCATGTGCCTTAGAGCCCATGCTCTGTAACAGGAGAACCCACTCTAATGAGAAGCCTGTGCACCACAACTAGAGAAAAGGACATGAGCAACATGACCTTGCAGAGCCAAAAATAATTAAGTAAATAAAAAATAAATAAAATTATTTAAAAATGTATATATTTATTTTCCCTTTGTTGAGACTTGAATTTACACAGACTAAGTTTCTCACGGTCAAGGCAATGATTTCCGACATGGGTCTTGGTCAGAAGACATGATTCATTAGTCTTCATTTTCAATAATGTGAACAGGAAAAATATCCTCAATTAAAATGGAAAAAGAGAGCCTCTCCAAATTTAATCTGTTTGTCTCTAGCACTCAAACAGAGGATATGCAGAAAGAAGTGGTCTTGAATGTGTTCACTCTGCTTAGAAGTAGAGATTTTAGTAATCCAATGTGCTTTCAGAAATAAATATTAACATATTGAAGTACAAAGTAACTAAATATCTCAATTATACTTCTCCATGTAAGATGATGCATATGCTTTTAATAAGCTCTGATTATTTTTTCCAGGCAAATTAATTTTTGAAATTACAAAGTAATGGGACATTCTGCTCTGCATCCTCTTTTTGTGAGGTGGCCACTCTTGGAGTCACAGCCTGTGCTTCTTCAGTGAACAGTGGTAAGGCCATCTTATCTAGTGGCCATTGTTAAGAAATCCACAATAGTCTGAATCTAAGGCACATTCAACACCACTATCAATACTAAAGCTGAAATTTGATCTCCATTAGCCCTACTCCCAAGTATATCTCTATGACTTAAAAACTCAATAAGGAATAAAGAATACAATTTTTGTTTTCTCCACAAACCCCAACATCAAGGACCCTAAGGGCATCATTGAAATGCTGAATTAATCAGCCTTACGCCTCTCACTTTGTTATGTGAGAATACTAAGATCTGCACTTAAAGCTGAAAGCAAGAGAATTTGCTGAGAGCAAAAGAACTCCACCCTTCTTTCTTTTTCATCCATTCAAATACTTATTGAGCATCTTCTCTGTTTCAGGCATAATGCTTCCTATGGGAAGCTACTTCATTAGTAATCGTTCTTTCATCTATATTTTCTGCTTTTCCCTCTTAATAGTTTCCTTACCTCAAGCCAAGCAGCCACTCTCTGGTGGTCCTGCATGCACCCCTGTGATGTCCCCCTGACTCATCCTCACAGCATCCTCCTCCACTTCGCATACTGTGTTGGTGTAATACTGTAAATGTTGGTGTAACACTGTAAATGTTGGTGCAATATTGTAAATGTTGGTGTAACACTGTAAATGTCGGTGTAGCACTGTAAATGTTGGTGCAATATTGTAAATGTTGGTGTAACACTGTAAATGTCAGTGTAGCACTGTAAATGTTGGTGCAATATTGTAAATGTTGGTGTAGCACTGTAAATGTCGGTGTAGCACTGTAAATGTTGGTGCAATATTGTAAATGTTGGTGTAACACTGTAAATGTCAATGTAGTAGCACTGTAAATGTTGGTGTAATACCATAAATGTTATACTTAAATGTTGGTGTACCCCATTTCCATTGTCCAGAGTTACACTGCAGGCTCCCCCCATTTTCATTTCCATTCACATGAGAATTAAAAGACCCACCAAATCTCCCTTGTCAGATTAAGAAATATAATGGTTTTGAAAGTGCTTCCAATTAAGAAAAGTGATTTATAGACTATCGTGGAGAAATATCAACAACTTCAAATATGCAGATGATAGCAATTTAATGGCCAAAAGTGAGGAGGAACTAAAGAGCCTCTTGATGAGGTGAAAGAGGAGAGTGAAAAAGCTGGCTTAAAACTCAACATTCAGAAAACAAAGATCATGGCATCTGGTCCTATCCCTTCATGGCAAATAGACGGGGGAAATATGCAAACAGTGTCACATTTCATTTCCATTGCTTTTGTAGAGGAATCCCTTAAGTAATAGTGTGGGGAAAATAAAAGTGGTCAGCAAGCTTATTTTGAATAAGGGCTGTATAATCAGAGGGTACTCCAGTCAATTTGGGAGGCTAATGTAATGTACAAACATATAATAACTATAAATAAAATATAACCCTCCCCCTGGTGGCTTAGAAGGTAAAGAATCTGCCAGCAATTCAAGAGACTCAGGTTCAATTCCTGGGTCAGGAAGATCGCTGGAGAAGAGAATAGCTACCAGCTCCAGTGTTCTTGCCTGGAGAATTCCAGAGGAGCTTGGTAGGCTACAGTCCATGAGGGTCACAAAGAGTGGGACAGACTGAAGTGACTAACATTTGCACTTTCACTTTCCCTCAGTTAAATATAGCACTGAGTTCAAACCAAGAAAGGAAAATTCCTAGTTCCATAGATAAAGGAGAAACTCAAAGCCAAAGAAGTGAGTGGCATCCAAGTTCAGATCCTCACAGAGGTTTTAAGCATAAACACTAGTTTGTGCTCGTGGTAAAGAAGTGGACTGCCAATACAGGAGAATCAAGAGATGTGGGTTCTGTCTCTGGATTGGGAAGATCCCCTGGAGGAGGGAAAGGCAGTCCATTCCAGTATTTTGCCTGGAGAATCCCATGGACAGAGGAGACTGGTGGGCTACAATTCATGGAGTCCACAAAGAGTCAAGCATGACTGAAGTGGCTTCGCACAAGTGCAGCTATAATGACATAAAAGTGGGGGCATGTGGCCCTTGCTTACGGACTATAGGACTAAACACTCTAGTGAATCCAGCAGCCCTGTAAGGCTGATCCAAATGTGAATTGAACTCTAGAAGACTTCTGTTTACCACCCCAGAAAGAAGATTGGATGTTTGCTAGTTTGCTATCAAATCAGAGTCCTAACAGGAAAAAAAAAAAAAAGTTTTTTCTGAGATATTGTAGAATATTATCTCTTGAAAATAGCATGCAAATTTAAGCCTTATACTTAATTTTTATAGCCTCAATACACATAGATAAAAGGTCAAAATTAATCCTTCTCTTTTGGTACAAAAGTAAAGCATGGCCCAAGTCTTGTGTGTTCTATAGGTCCCAGAGGCAAACTCAAATCTTTGAGCATACTCTTAGCTTCACAACTCCAGAGAAGGTAACTAGCCTGAACAGGAGATTACAGGCTCAAATAAAAAGTTGTAATGCACAAAGATAAACTACCATGACCAGAGAATTTGTACCACAAGATCTGAAGATGGTAAAATCACCTGAAAGAGACTTTAAAATAGCATGATGAAACATTCAAAGAGATGAAGGAAAAAATAAAAATCAATGAAAGGAAAGGAAGGTATAGAAAAAAAAGAACAGCTTGAAAAATAAGAAAATAGAAATTTTATAAGTGAAAAATAAGAAAACAAACTTCAAGTGGTGATTATTGTAATACAATTCAAGAGAAATAATGAATTAGAAGGAAAAAAAAGAGCTGAACATAAGATTGTGATAACAAATATGAAAGAGATGCTAAAAGATTAAGTAAATGTGAGAAAGGTTAAAAGACATGTGCACACACACACACACACACATACAATTGGAGCTCCTAAAGAAGAAATAGAGGAAAGGTAAGTGAGGTGATATCCAAAGAGATACTAGCTAAGAAATTTCCAACACTGATTGAAAGCATGAGTCCTTACATTGAAGGAACACATCAAGATTTGAGCATAAAAAATCAAAACAAATATACATCTGGACTCATGGTAATAGAGCACTAAATACTCAAAGTCAAAGTAATGAAAGCTACCAGAGAGGGTAAACCTTGAAACATTGATTGTCTTTGCTAATGAAATAATTCATCACAATGAATTTTACAAAAATCCTTCTTTATAGTTGAGGGTTATATTTAGTATTATATCAGAGTGTTTCTGGGCTTCCCTGTTTGCTCAGATGGTAAAGAATCTGCCCAAAATGTGGGAGACCCAGGTTTGATGCCTGGCTTGGGAAGATCCCCTGGAAAAGAGAATGGCTACCCACTCCAGTATGCTGGCAGGAGAATTCCATGGACAGAGGAGCCTGAGAGCTCTAGTCCACTGGGGTCACAAAGAGTCAGATACGACTGAGAAGCTAACACTTTCACTTTCATGGCACTTCTAGTAGATGAGGAATTAAAAAATAAAGTTTTACTGTGCATTTACTAATTGGTAGTCAGATCTTGGTATAATTACAATCATTTTGCCTCACTTTTTAACAAAACTCTCTTTTGCCCCTAAACCCATGCTGTGTGGTTTATACACATATCACGTGGCAGTGTCTCTTAGTTAAATCCGCCCTCACTATACCTCTGTCTCAACTTATCTGATCCTTGGCTAAGAGCTTCCTCAGAGAAGGTGAGGCAATTCAGTGTTTGAATTTAGAAATAATATTAAAATTTCAACAGGGACCAGTACTTGTCTATTGGAGCGGCAGCTGCATGGCACTGGAGCTACTTTGAGGAGATGCCCCATGTCCAAGGGCAGAGGAGAAGCCCCAGCAAGACGGCAGGTGGGGGAAAATCGCATTTAGATCAAACCCTGTACCAGACAGAGACGCTCAGAGGGCTCAAACAAACCTTGTGCACACCAGGACCCAGAGACCCCACGGAGACTGAGACAGAACTGTGTCTGAGCATCTCCTGTGGAGCTACGGGTCTGCAGTGGACTGCCACAGGGGCAGGCGCTCTGGGTGCAGCAGACCTGGGTGCGGCATAAGCCCTCAGGAGGAGGTCGCCATTAACCCCACCACAGAGCTGCCAGAACTTACACAGGACTGGGGAAACAGACTCTTGGAGGGCACAAACAGAAACTTGTGTGCATGAGGACCCAGGAGAAAAGAGCAGTGATCCCGTAAGACCCTGACCCAGACTTGCCGTCAGTGTTCAGGAGTCACCGGTGGGGGTGTGGGCCGTGGTGGCCTGCTGCAGGGCTGGGGGCCCTGAATGCAGCAGTGCCTACATGGGATCTTCTGAAGGAGGTCGCTGTTATCTTCACTGAAGTAAGTGAATTAAAATTGCTCGGTCGTGTCTGACTCTTTGTGACCCCATGGACTGTAGCCTATCAGGCTCCTCCCATGGGATTTTCCAGGCAACAGTACTGGAGTGGTTTGCCATTTCCTTCTCCAGAGGATCTTCCCCACCCAGGGATCGAACCCAGGTCTCCAACATTGTAGGCAGACGCTTTACCATCTGAACCACCAGGGAAGTCCTATTATCTTCATTACCTCCACCATAGTGAAGTGGTTTGCAATTCCCTTTTCCAGTGGACCACCCTTTGTCAGAACTCTCTACCATGACCCGTCAGTCTTGGGTGGCCCTACACGGCATGGCTCATGGTTTCATTGGGTTAGACAAGGCTGTGGTCCGTGTGATCAGATTCGTTATTTTCCTGTGATTGTGGTTTTCATATTGTCTGCCCTCTGATGGAGAAGGATAAGAGGCTTATGGAAGCTCCCTGATGGGAGAGATTGACTGAAAGTAAACTGGGTCTTGTTGATGGGTGGGGCCATGCTCAGTAAATCTTTAATCCAATTTTCTGTTGATGGGTGGGGCTATGTTCCCTCATTGTTATTTACCTGAGGCAATAGTGAAGTATGAAAAGGCAAAAAGATAGGACACTGAAAGATGAACTCCCTAGGTCCGTAGTTGCCCAATATGCTTCTGGAGATCAGTGGAGAAATAACTCCAGAAGGAATGAAGGAATGGAGCCAATGCAAAAACAACACCCACTTGTGGATGTGACTGGTGATAGAAGCAAGGTCCAATGCTGTAAACAGCAATATTGTATAGGACCTGGAATTTTAGGCCCATGAATCAAGGCAAATTGGAAGTGGTCAAACAGGAGATGGCAACAGTGAACATCAACATTTTAGGAATAGGTGAACTAAAATGGACTGGAATGGGTGAATTTAACTCAGATGACCTTATATCTACTACTGCAGGCAAGAATCCCTTAAAAGAAACAGAATAGCCATCATAATCAACAAAAGAATCTGAAATGCAGTACTTGGATGCAACTCAAAAATGACAGAATTATCTCTGTTTGTTTCCAAGGCAAGCCATTCAGTATCACAGTAATTCAAGTCTATGCCCCAACCAGTAATGCTGAAGAAGTTGAAGCTGAAAGGTTCTATGAAGACCTACAAGACCTTCTAGAACTAATATGCAAAAAGATGTCCTTTTCATCATAGAAGACTGGAATACAAAAGTAGGAAATCAAAAGATACCTGGAGTAACAGACAAATTAGGCCTTGGAATACAGAATGAAGCAGGGCAAAGGCTAATAGTTTTGCTAAGAGAATGCACTGGTCATAGCAAACACCCTCTTCCAACAACACAAGAGAAGACTCTACACATGAACATCTACCAAAATCAGATTGATTATATTCTTTGTAGCCAAAGATGGAGAAGCTCTATACAGTCAGCAAAAACAAGACCAGGAGCTGTCTGTGGCTCAAATCATGAACACCTTATTGCCAAATTCAGACTTAAATAGAAGAAAGTAGGGAAAACCACTAAGCCATTCAGGTATGACCTAAATCAAATCCCTTATGATTATACAGTGGAATTGACAAATAGATTCAAGGGATTAGATCTGGTAGACAGAGTACCTGAAGAATTATGGATGGAGGTTCATGACATTGTGCAAGAGGCAGTGATCAAGACCATCCCCAAGACGAAGAAATGCAAAAAAGGCAAAATGGCTGTCTGAGGAGGCCTTACAAATAGCTGTGAAAAAAAGAGAAGCCAAAGGCAAAGGAGAAAAAGAAAGATATACCCATTTGACTGCAGAGTTCCAAAGAATAGCAAGGAGAGATAAGAAAACCTTCCTCAGTGATCAATGCAAAGAAATAGAGGAAAACAAGAGAATGGGAAAGACTAGAGATCTCTTCAAGAAAATTAGAGATACCTAGAAAACACTTCATGCAAAGATCGGCTCAATAAAGGACAGAAATGGTATGGACCTAACAGAAGCAGAAGATATTAAGAAGAGGTGGCAAGAATACACAGAACTATCCAACAAAGATCTTAATAATCCAGATAACCACAATGGTGTGATCACTCACCTAGAGCCAGACATCCTGGAATGTGAAGTCAAGTGGGCCTTAGGAAGCATCACTGCGAACAAAGCTAGCGGAGGTGATGGAATTCCAGTTGAGCTATTTTAAAACCTAAAAGACGATGTTGTGAAAGTGCTGCACTCAATATGCCAGCTAATTTGGAAATCTCAGCAGTGGCCACAGGACTGGAAAATGTCAGTTTTCATTCCAATCCTAAAGAAAGGCAATGCCAAAGAATGCTCAAACTGCCACACAATTGCACTCATCTCACACACCAGCAAAGTAATGCTTGAAATTCTCCAAGCCAGTTTTCAACAGTACATGAACCATGAACTTCCAGAGTTTCATGTCAGATTTAGAAAAGGCAGAGGAACCCAGAGATCAAATGCCACCATCCGTTGGATCACTGAAAAAGAGAGAGTTCCAGAAAAACATCTACTTCTGCTTTATTGACTATGCCAAAGCCTTTGACTGTATGGATCAGAACAAACTGTGGGAAATTCTTAAAGAGATGGGAATACCAGACTACCTGACCTTCCTCCTGAGAAATCTGTATGAAGGTCAAGAAGCAACAGTTAGAACTGGACATGAAACAACAGAGTGGTTCCAAATCGGGAAAGGAGTACATCAAGGTTGTATATTGTCACCCTGCTTATTTAACTTCTATGCAGAGTACATCATGAGAAATGCTGGGCTGGATGAAACACAAGCTGGGATCAAGATTGCCAGGAGAAATATCAATAACCTCAGATATGCAGATCACACCACACTTATGGCAAAAAGCAAAGAAGAACTAAAGAGTATCCTGATGAAAGTGAAAGCTGCTGCTGCTGCTAAGTCACTTCAGTCGTGTCCAACTCTGTGTGACTCCATAGACGGCAGCCCACCAGGCTCCCCCACCCCTGGGATTCTCCAGGCAAGAACACTGGAATGGGTTGCCATCTCCTTCTCCAATGCATGAAAGTGAAAAGTGAAAGTGAAGTAGCTCAGTCATGTGGAAAGTGAAAGGGGAGAGTGAAAAAGTTGGCTTAAAACTCAACATTCAGAAAATTAAGATCATGGCATCTGGTCCCATCACCTCATGGCAAAACTATGGGGAAACATTGAAAACAGTGAGAGACTTTATTTTGGGGGCTCCAAAATCACTGCAGATGGTGACTGCAGACATGAAATTAAGACGCTTGCTCCTTGGAAGAGAAGTTATGACCAACGTAGACAGCATATTGAAAAGCAGAGACATTACTTTGCCAACAAAGGTCCCTCTAGTCAAGGCTATCGTTGTTCCAGGAGTCATGTATGGATGTGAGAGTTGGACCATAAAGAAAGCTGAGCGCTGAAGAATTGATGCTTGAACTGTGATGTTGGAGAAGACTCTTGAGAGTCCCTTGGACTGCAAAGAGATCCAACCAGTCCATCCTAAAGGAAATCAGTCCTGAATATTAATTGGAAGGACTGATGCTAAAGCTGAAACTCCAATACTTTGGCCACGTGATGTGAAGATCTGACTCATTTGAAAAGACCTTGATGCTGGGAAAGATTGAAGGTGGGAGGAGAAGGGGACTCCAGAGGGTGAGATGGTTGGATGGCATCACCAACTCAATGGACTTGAGTTTGAGTAAGCTCCAGGAGTTGGTGATGGACAGGGAGGCATGACGTGCTGCATCCATGGGGTTGCAGAGTCAGACACGACTGAGCAACTGAACTGAACTGAACCAAACTTGTCCATTTTAGGTTCTAACTCCCATTCTAAGTCTCTCTCTTGTCCTTTCCCCACTGAGCCTCTCCAATATTCAGCACACATGGTCGCTCTCCAACGTGGTTTTCTTTCCTTTGCTGTCTCCTCTTGGTCAGCATCCTGGCTTCTTCCTTGACCTGCTTCTTTTCTCACTTCAGACCCTCTTGAAGGTTGATCTTGCCTGTTCCCTCAGTGTCAGTGTTTCCACACTGATGTCACCAGCCCAGCTCCTTCCCTGGGAACTGGCCCCACCAGCATGACAAAGGCAGAAAACCTAAAATAACCTGATGAGCCCCTCTCTTCCTTCTCCTTTCTCTGTGTGAAGCCCCTGTTTAGGGAGGACACCAGACCCTTTCTTTGTTCATGAGGTGGATTCCAAGGACCTCATGGTGAAGCAGAGAAGCCACTGAGTAGGCTGGGATGGGAAGACCCACCGAAACAGAGTCAGGACGCAGCCCTCTCAAGAGCACTGAGAGACAGAGCCGGGTCTGGAGGCCACGTCCAGAGGGCCAGGGGTGCTCCTGGATGGAGGCACAGGTTCAGGAAGATCGTCACCGTGTCACAAGTCGGGTGCCTAGTTCTGGAGTTGGTTAGGTAAAAGTGAAATGGGTGCTTGGACAGCCCTTGGGCTTTCTTCTGTCGGCCAGGAAGAGTGTGATCCTGAGGATGATGTTTGGCTGCTCAAAGCAAAATAGACAGAGAGGACAGTCTCAGCCTCCTAGACTGGAAACGAGGAAGTATCATTGGCTTCCCCCTCTTCAATCCAAGTGCCTTATCTGTCGATTTAAATTCCATTATCTCCCTACCGCAGGCCCTTCTTTCTCATTTGGCCATAATCAGAGTTGGCCATCCGGATCTACTGCATCTAATCTTGCAGCCTCTCATCCATTCATCACACCAGTTCCAGAATATTATTTTCAAGTTACTAAGTGATTGTGTTATTTCCATGGTTGAATCCTTCAGCAACTCCAGCCATGACCCATATATAACCTTGGTGGTGCAGTAATGGGATATTAGAAAATATTTTTGGAAGAAAATGGGTTGGGAAGGTGGAAAGAAAGATTATATCCAAATTCTAAATTCCTTAGCATAGCATATAAGACCCTGCCTAATTTCAAACCTTATTTCCTGCCTATCTTTCTTCTCCATGAAGATTAACCACACAAAATTTTGTTTTCCCCTAAGTTAATGATGCTGGCATAAAATAAACTGTGGTTAGATAAACACTGTCACATAAATAGCTGCCTGGGCCCCGAAGCCCTGTGCTCCAGCTATGGAAAATGTTCTGTGTTTAAAAGAGGTACCATTGAGAGCCTTTGATGGGCTGACCTGCCTCACCCTTCAGAATTGCGGGTCTTGCTCTTTGGTGCTGGAGATATAAGCCTCACATCTAGCCCAGTAGTCTGTGTGTTGACTGCGGCAGGAAGTAGAGAAATACTTTTTTAAAGATTGCGGTGTACTTGCTTTACAATATTGTATTAATTTCTGCTGTACAGTGAAGTGAGTCAGCTATATGTGCACATATATCCCGTCCTTCTTGAGGCTCCCTGCCAGCCCCTCGCCCCATCTCTCTAGGTCACCGCGGAGCACCGAGCTGAGCTCTCTGCACTGTACAGTAACTCCCCACTAGCTGTCTGTTTTACCTCCGGGAGTGACATACATCAATCCCAATCTCCCAATTCATCCCACACAATGCATCTCTATTGCTGCCCTGAAAATAGGTTCATCATCATAATTAGAAGAGCTGTGGTTCCAAACTTCTGGTTGAGGTTTTGTGTAAAGATTTTGAGTAGAGACTGTGACATTTCCATTTAAGAGTTGGAAACAAACAGACAATAGCTGGTTTTCCTCTTCTTTCCTTTTCTTTCCTTCCTCTCCTCCCTCCCTTCCTATTCTCCTTTTTCTAAGTTTTATTTTAGAGTTGTCAGGATAGAGAAAGCACTTTACCATGATTTTTGAGCTCCCAGATATTTCCAGAGATCACTGCACAGATCATAAATCCCTGGACACCCTACAACTCCTTTTGCATGTTTCTACTCAGTCATTTGTATTCCACACAGCTTTTCTTTTGTAGCACCTTATTCTTGGCCGTAGCCAACAGCCTACTTGTGTCTGCCTACCCTGATGCATAGAATGCAGAAAGGTGAGTGATTTAATTATGTTCTTTTATGAAGTCTGATTTTGGGATTGACATTGGCATTACTAAGATCATGGCATCTAGTCTCATCACTTCATGGCAAATAGATGGGGAAACAGTGACAGACTTTATTGGTGGGGTGCTCCAAAATCACTGCAGATGGTGACTGCAGACACGAAATTAAGATGTTTGCTCCTTGGAAGAAAAGTTATGACCAACCTAGACAGCATATTAAAAAGCAGAGACATTACTTTGCGAACAAAGGTCCGTCTAGTCAAAGCTTTGTTTTTTCCAGTAGTCATGTATGGATGTGAGAGTTGGAGTATAAAGAAAGCTGAGCTCCAAAGAATTGATGCTTTTGAACTGTGGTGTTGGAGAAGACTTCTTGAGAGTCCTTGGACAGCAAAGATATCCAACCAGTCCATCCTAAAGGAGATCAGTCCTGGGTGTTCATTGGAACGACTGATGTTGGAGCTGAAACTCCAATACTTTGGCCACCTGATATGAAGAACTGACTCACTGGAAAAGACCCTGATGCTGGGAAAGATTGAAGGCAGGAGGAGAAGGGGACAACAGAGGATGAGATGGTTGGATGGCATCACCGACTCGGTGGACATGAGTTTGAGCAGGCTCCAGGAGTTAGTGACGGACAGGGAAGGTTGGCATGCTGTAGTGACATGACTGAGCAACTGAACTGAACCAATTGACATTATTCCATAACACAATTATAAGACAAACTTTAAAAATTAATGGACTTGGGGGAACTCCATTTACCTTCATCACCAGAAAGGCTAGGTGAGCTCACTGAGGCTCCCTGTGGCTGGTGTGGCTTTCCCAGGGCAGAAACAGACAGCAGGGCCAGGAAGTCCTCAAAGGGGAAAGAGTCTTTTCCCCCTCTATCCTAAGTTGCCATAAATCAGACAGAGATTATAGCTTGATAATTAAGCTATTTCTTCCTGACTCATGACTTTCTTTTAGGAAAAACAATCACAAGAGTCACCCTCTTTCCATGAATCTGATGGCCATGGTCCCACATCCCAAATCACACAGAGGAGATGTTCTCACCTCTTCTTTCACCCTCACGCCTCCAGTCACCTGCTAGGGAAAATGCTCAGACCTGTCACCAGTGACTTGGAGAAAGAGAACAAGTCAGCTGTCCCTAATGACAGGGACCCGTGACAGCAAATGCCCTATGACCCTGGGGTCCACTCCTAGTGGGGGCCCTGTTTCTAACCACCACCTGCCCATAACCAGCCCTCTCCAAACCAGTCACTGTTTTCTGCTTCCCCTGACATCTTCTTCAAGTTTCTCCTGAAGCAAAACGTGAACTTGAGAATGCTTCACGTGATGTGCATCGCCTTGGATTTTGCAATCAGAGCCTCCTCTTTTTTTTTTTTTTTTTATTTTTATTAGTTGGAGGCTAATTACTTTACAATATTGTAGTGGTTTTTGTCATACATTGACATGAATCAGCCATGGATGTTTGGGAATTAAGAAGGCAGAGAGCAGGAAGGAATAGGTTATGCAAATTTCCTGGGTAAACTGAAGACTCTGCAAATTTTTAGTTTAAGTAAATATGCAGAATATAAGATTTGCATCAAAGGGATATTGAAGAACAGGAGCTTAATGCTTCCCAGTACAGCCTTATTTGTAGGAGACCCCTGTTTGAAGGAAGAAGTGTTACTTAATACAGCTTCTCAGAGAAAGATTCACTGCAGCCCTAGGAGCCGTGGCACAGTCAATAAGGCTGGTGTGATCAGTGATGAACAGAGTCAAGTCCCATTGAGAGCCGAGGTAGGAAAACTGCTAATGTAATTGCTTTTCGAAACAATACCACCTAAGTGAAAAGCCTTATCTTTATAGACAGTATTGTCTCTGCTTCCAGACCCCACGAATATAGCCAGACTCTCTGCTGATGCAGCCTGGTGCAATTTCCTCCCTACTAGCTTAGCAAGCACTCTGGCTGCTGCAGCTTCCAGCTCCTGGAAATCTGTTGTGACTTTGCAGTTCCCAGTTTACAGCTAGGAGCTGTTCTTTTAGCTGGAAGTGCTCCAAATACCATCTTGTTCTTTTCATGAAAACACAGTGTTGAATCTTCTCTTGCCTCCTCTGAGAAAGGAAGGAAGGAACTTCTATAGTCAAGGACACCTGGGGGAGCATGCAAGTGAGAGTATGCTTCGGGGAAATTCCAAAATAGGGAGGAGAGCCCACTGTGCTTCTCAAGAAGTGCTAGTTCTAAGCAGCGTGCCTCTCCACTCCCAGGCTCTGAAAGAGGGTCCCCACTCCCCCCTCAGCACCCCTACTTCTTCAAGCACCAGACTAGATTCCTCTACAGCCCAGATGGATTTGCTTTTAGCCTCTATTATAACTGTCCCATTGCCTTTCTGTGTTTTCTATCTTATGTAATTTATCCATATCCATGCCATCATTTGACACTGAACTAATTATTTTATTCATTCTTGCATTCCATTTCTTTTTCAGTAAATAATAGTCATTCAGAAAACTGGATTCCAATATTTCCAAAGGCAGGACTCTGTTATGTTTGGCTTTCCTGCTCCCTAGACAGGGTCAGGCTGACATAGACAGAGTGATACGCTGGTAAATTCACTCTCCAGAGAGCAAAAATACTCCTGATTTGTAGGGTGTGAACAGTGCGTACTCTCTGCAGTATAAACACCACATTCACAACTGGAGTGAAGCTACAAGTCTGACATCCCTGAGTGTGGAATTCAGCAGCAGTGTATGCAATCAGCTCTCACAAGCTGACTGGTGCACGCCACGTCTAACATATATACCACTTACAGTGGCATTTCTGTGATCAAATTCTATCATAGGAATGTAAGGAATTCAATTTCTAGGTGTCTTCTCAAACTTGATTAGACAGCACCCCCCCCCCACCCCGACCTTTCACCATCCCTAGCCCTTTTTTAGTGTATGTGGAGGGCAGGGATGTAAATAGAAGGGAGAGAGATTAATCATAAGAATAGAAGTAATATTAATTTTATTCTGCTTTTTTTTTTTTTTTCTGTTAAGAACGCACTCTCTTGGTGGTGGAGTTGAATCTAGAGAGTGAACTCCCCCACTCTGCCCCCACTATTTCGAGTTCTTATTTTAAGCTCCAAGCAGTAAAGATGGCCGTGAATTTGTCAGCACTCTTCCTACTGAGAAGTGGGATCTATGACTCGTCTCCTTCGTAACAGCTTAAACACAGAATATGGTAAAAGTGAGGCCGTGCCAGCTTCCGAGCCTGAGCTGTCAGAGAGGAACAGCTCTCATTCCCGGTTTTTGGAAACGCTTGCTTTTGCACCTACCTGCCATGTTGTGAGGGAGCCCAAGCAGCCCCAGGAAGAGAGATCCGGCCAGACAGCCCTGCCCGCCCGCAGCCTCGTTCAGCAGCCGGCACCTCTGTGCCCGCCTGCGGGGACTCCCATTAGAAGCAGCTTCCCCAGCCCCAGGGGACTGCTGCAGCCATCGCCGCGTGACACAGATGAGCTGTCCCGAAGCCATCCTCACCAATCTGCACATACATGAACAAAGAGAATGATCATCCTTTCCCGACACCAAGTGTTGAGATGGTGTGTACGCAGCAGTGAATAATCAGACCTTCTCCCTGCCCCTTCCCCCGAACCTCACCAAAGTTAGCGCCCAAAGTATTACCTGGACACATGCATCTCTTCCCCTTCACGTTGTCTCCCAGCTCTAAGTCGTGTGGATCTTAGAGAGACCTCTCCAGTGTCACGTTCTCCTTTTCCCCAGCCTTTTCCCTACCCGACCTGGGATACACATCCCTATCTCCCTTTTCTGTTCTGTAACACTGTGTGAACCACTTAGCATGTTTTTGGATCTTTAAATCTTATCTGAAATTTTGGGAGCCAAAAGTGTTTTGGCTCTTGCAATTTTTTCACATTTTAGATGGATAATGTGGTACTATGATTTTTTCAGTAGTCATGTATGAATGTGAGTTGGACCATAAAGAAGGCTGAGTGCTGAAGAGTTGATGCTTTTGAACTGTGGTGCTGGAGAAGACTCTTGAGGGTCCTTTAGACCCCAAGGAGATCAAGCCAGTCAATCATAAAAGAAATCAACCCTGAATATTCCTGATGCTGAGGCTGAAGTTCCCTTATTTTGGCCACCTGATGCAAAGAGCCAACTCATTGGAAATGACCCTGATGCTGGGAAAGATTGAGGGCAGGAGGAGAAGGGGATGACTGAGGATGAGATGGCTGGATGGCATCACCGACTCAATGGACATGAATTTGAGCAAGCTCCAGGAGATAGTGAAGGACAGGGAAGCCTGGAGTGTTGCAGTTATAGGGTCACAAAGATTCAGACATGACTTAGCAACTAAATAACAATAGCAACAATATGGTACATATACTGGTTATTATATAAAATTTGCAGCAGTGTTTGTAGCAGCACCTTGTAATCAGTACAGTAATATTTTAGCAATAAATTATATAAATACATTAATATGATAAATTTTAAAAATAGAAACAGAAAAAAAATCTACCATCTTTCAAAGCCTTTTGTCTTTAAGAAGTACAGAAAAGACACTGAAGACTGGTACTCTAGATTGATCTTCCATGTCTTCCACTAGGCATTGATACATGACATGCTGCTCATCAGGTATCCCTTCTGCCTGGCAAGTTGTAGATTCCAAAGAAGAGCGTGCTGATTCATCACACACACACCAACACCATTGGGTTTATTGACAAAGCCTATAATTCTGGAACCATTTGTTTCTGAAAAGACTTCCTCACCTGAAAACACCTTGAATCTCCTTGTCATAAGACAGTGAATGATAACATGGAAATCTAAATGGCTACAAATACAATTCATGATGTGTCTACAGGATGTAATAGTCCTGTTTACATTCCATAAGCTTTAAACTTCCTTTGGTTTAGACAATAATGTCAAATCAGTAAGCATGTTCCAGGTAACTTAGTCCTGGAATTTGTAAGATCATCAAATGTTTAAATGCCTTATTTACTCATCAAAAAGAATTCCATTTCAATAAGATAGATACTCGAAAGGCTTAGTAATGACCAAAATAGTGCCAAACTTCCAATTAAATTCATTTCTTTGAATTATCTGAAGTACAAACAAAAGGTGAATGAATAAGAATAAAGAATTTATAGATCCTGAATGTTTCTAAATTCCAGTTATGTCTGAGTAAATTTGAAGAATGAAATGGAAAGGAGACAGTGCACACTACCATAATTCAAATGAGTTCCATTTGAGCTTCTTCTGACATACAGCAGATCACTAAGGTAGATTTCTTTTTGCAACCTTTATATAAATTGTCAAAGAGAATCACTCATATTCCATGCCTGGCTTGCAAAACCATGTTAATTAATCAACATTCTTGGCACACTGTCAGTTTCAGATACTAATAAATTTGGGTGTTTGATAGAGCTTTGGATTTCATTACAATCATAAAACTCAAGTGGCTTTTTTATGATTTAAGAAATAACTTTTTAATTCATACCAAACATCTGCTGTAGGCAGTATTAATTTTCTATACCACTTGAATATTCAGGTTTTTAGTTTAGTTAAAAAAAAAAAAAAATGAAGCCTGGAAATGGTTTCTATAAAATCATTAGCACCAACTCTTAGGCCTTCATCATTCTCAATGAGAACTGGTTATATATAAAATGCACACAAGAGAGTTTGTAGTGAGTCTTTAACGTGTCACACTATGTGCTAGATGCTGTCCCAGACACAAGAAGTTATTTGGATCCTCAGGAGCCTTTGTGTTCGGGTGAGATTACAGCATTTCTTCCTTTTTCGGCTTCATTTCATTTTAGATCTCTATTTGTAGGATTTCAAAAGCCTAGAGACAACTTGGAAAACCACAGAAGTGGGGTTGGTTATTACTCTGGAAGCTATAAGCTGAAGCCATAATTTCCTATTGAAATTATTCTAGAATGAAGAACTGCCTATGTGGCTGGGTGTAGCCATTTACCAGCAAGGCACACAGTTCTTCACATTCCAGTTCCCAAACCCATCCCGACTTCTGACAAGAGTAAAGCACGGATAAGTTCTCTTGCGTTGGTCACCCCAGCTCCCTGGACACTGGTCAGTCTTGCCCTTGGTCTGATCTGAGGTCAAGGTACCCAGGGGGTCCTGAGTTTCAGTCTCTCAGCAACCAGAAGGGAACAGCTGGATTCCTTTCCATTCTACCCTATATGTGCATTCACAACCCCCCACACACACACTCAGCTCACACACTTTCACATGCATACCATCACACACGCTTACCCTGGTTCACACCTTCCTTCTTACATACTCTCAAGCATACGAATGCTTATATCACACCTGCACTGTGGTGCTCTGGAGGCATGGGCTTTTGACTCAAGTCTTTCATTTAGTATGACCTCAGGAAGCTGTGCACACAGAAGTTCAGTTTACTTATCCATATAATGGACTCTCTACTCTATGAGCCTTTGCAAGGATCGAAGAGGTTAATATATGGAAAATACTTAGCGTGGTGGCTAGCACATGGTAAACATACAGGAGACAGCACCCATTGTTAATAGGCTCTGTAAGCACACTTGAGCCCCAGACAAACCTGGACTGGCCCCCAGCAATGTGCCTTGGTTCTGGGTTTCTCATTCCATTCCAAAAACTAAAAATAAAAATTATTTCCTCATCCAGTTCTGGTTACAGCCTGGAGCCCTGCCTTTGTCTGGGTGACCTCTTCCTCTGTGGATGTGCTTCTCATGTCATTTTCCTTACGTACCCTGAAAATGTCACCTGCCACGCCTACTGGCAGCCCAGCCCCTATCACTCAGGAAAGAGGACAAAGGGCCTGGACCCGCCTCCCCCTACCGTGTAGCTTCTCTGGGACAAGCCATGACCATTAAGCTTTGCTCTTAATGGTGTAGTCAAAAGGAACTGCATTTCTCTGATGCATTTTTATTTATGAACAAATATAGGATCTAATGATTTGGATGAGCAAAGAAACATATGTATTATAGAAAACTGTATTTTGTCCAGAGAGATTTAAGAATGAGACACTCATGAACATTCTTTTTAGACACAATCCATGCAAGCTAACTGTAGGTTCCCAATTTTCTGAGAATTATAGTGCATAAAAAATGAAATTAAAACTCAATATTAAGTCTAAATTGCCTATTAAATACAATTGTATTGATCGTTAATGACTCAAGAGGTGCTTTGTGATTTTAAAGTGACCATTGCTTATCATCATTAATTTATAAGTGAAATATTTAGCTCAATCAGACCTAACTGTTACAAATTAGAGAGCATTAGATATTTTTCTATGTGATTTCTAGGCCTTCTGTCTCATAATTAGGCAGGGCTCACTTCAGGTTCTTTAGATCTGGGCTTACTGCTTATGTACTGTATTAACAGAACTGTGGGTCTAGTGGTCATTTTAATAAATCTCTAAAATAATTTTTTTTAGTTTTTATGGTGTTCTAACCATATAATCACCAATATGATGCATGAGATCACACACACACACACACAGCTTATGGTGTTTGGCCTCGCCATCCTAACTCAGGATCTTCTTGTCCAGACACACTTTTAAACTGTTAATCCACCAACACTCATTGCAGAGTCAAATGCAATAAAATGAGTCATTTAAAAGACAGAAAAATCAATAGAACTGATCGTGTGAGGGATTAATGAAAGGGTTGAATCAAAGATGAAACTGAAGTTTCAAAGCTAAGTTTAAGAAACATTTACAGTGAGGGGTATTTTTGAGTCTGAGGCAAGAAGCTGGAGAAAGATACTCATATCTCAATGAACCTGCAACATACTGTTCCACAACAGTGGCACAACATGGATGTTATGTGGCTAGAAAGATTAGATATTAAGCTTGATAATTTGAAAACTGTAAACAAATCCTTAGAATCTTAAAATTTTGTGTATTCAAGCTTCCTCCTTGACAATCCCAGATGTCTACATGTGTTTCTCCCCCAAAGAGTTCTAATTTCCTTTTCTGGTAAAAATATAGTAATGCTTTAAAGTCATGACAGCTACCTCAGAGATCCCAAGTATAAAAAGAGAAGTTGGGTCTCATGGTCACTCCCAGGATAGCTCTAGCCTGAAGTGCAGCAGATTTACTCATCAAGACAAGGAAAGCTGCTTTCTGGTTTAAAACTGAGAGCCACTGAATAAGGCTCAGGTATTTTTGGGGGCTGAAAACAATGTGGAGTGTGGCCATGTCCGCAGTAGCAGCTGTAGTAGCAGGGGGACTGGTCACATGCTTGAAGAAGAACTTCTAGTGGAAATAAATGATTGCTATCATCTTCAAGTTGTCTGGTTTTTGGATTTGTAGACAGTTTCTGAACTAAAAAAAATTTTTCATATCTGCCAATGTTGGAGTATTAGGATTCTCTAAAGAAACAGAACCAATAAGATGTATAATATGTAGAAAAAGATTTATTATTAAGAATTGGCTCATACGATTAATGAAGTAAACAAGTCTCAAGACCCAGGAAATCTGATGCTTCAGTTCAAGTCCCTAAACAGGATACACTGATGTCTTGGCTCAAAGAGGAGGAAATTTGAAATTCCCTCAAATTTGAAGAAAGAGTCAACCTTTTGTTCTATTTAGGCCTCCAACTGATTAGATAAGGCCCAATCACCTTAGGGAAGGCAATCTGTTTTACTCAGCCTGTCAACTTTTAAATGTTCAACTCATTCCAAATCTCCCTCACAAAATAGTGTCTGACCAGATATCTGACACGCTGTGGCCCAATCAAGTAGACACCCAAAAGTGACAATCATTTTCCCATTTGATAAGTACTTTTGGTGACTAAACACTCTGTTCAGTCAATGTCATAACCACAGTCTTCCCACAGGAAAGCCTCTGGAAACCGAATCCATGAATTGAGTTGTTGAAACTGTTAGTTCTGATATTGTGATTAGGAAGAGTTAAGAACCCAGAACTTAGAGAACATGTGAGACTATGGCGATGAAGAGACAGAGGCAGAAGAAATAGCTTCTTAGAAGCTATTTCCAGGAGAAAAGGAAAATATTATAGCCTCATTATTCTCTTAAACAGGCAAATTGTTCAAAGGGAAGAGAATCCTTCCAAGTTCCAATCAGTTCAGTTCAGTCACTCAGTCGTGTCTCTTTGCTACCCCAAGGACTGCAGCACCAGGCTTCCCTGTCCATTACCAACTCCCAGAGCCTGCTCAAACTTATGTCTATCGGGTCGGTGATGCCATCCTACCATCTCATCATCTGTAACCCCTTTGTTGTGATCCACACATTAAAGGCTTTAGTGTAGTCAATGAAACAGAAGAAGAATTTTTTCTGGAATTCTCTTGCTTTTTCTTTGATCCAGCGGATGTTGGCAATTTGATCTCTGGCTCCTCTGCCTTTTCTAAATATAGCTTGAACATCTGGAAGTTCCCAGTGCAAGTGTTCTAGCCAAAATTACAGAGACTAGATTAAAAATTGCAACTTCCTGTAGCATAGAATTGATTTGAAATATTTTCATATGGTAAAGAACCATACACAAAACTCTTAGCATACTTCTACAGTGTTTATTGAGAATATAGTGAATGCAATAATTATATTGTGTCTTTAAGGATATTTGTAAGATATCAAAATACCATAGTATCACCTCAAGGAATTTCTTCTCTCCAAATCAATAGAACCATAGAACCAGTATGAATATATCAGTTGCTAAAAACATTGACTATCACTTTTGGCAAACAGAAAGTACAAGTGGTGAGATCATCTATTTATTTATAATGTGTTCTGCAACAGACACTCCCACACCAAGCACACAAATTAGGTTGTGATTTTTTCAGACTGACTTTTAAGGAGAAAAATGTACAAATAATTCCTATCTTTGGTATGCAATATGTCCTGAAAATATATTTTAAAAGTGATTTTTTGAAAGTCAAAGGGAAGAACTTGGTGTGTGTGTGTGTCTGTGGGTAGGGGTGCATGCATGTGTGCTAAGTTGCTCAGTCGTGTCTGACTCTTTGAGACCCCATAGACTGTAGCCCACCAGGCTCCTCTGTCCATGTGATTCTCCAGGCAAGAATATTGGAGAGGGTTGCTAAGCCCTTCTCCAGGGAATCTTCCCAACCCAGGGATCAAATCCGCGTCTCTTGTCTCCTGCATTGGCAGGAGGATTCTTTACCACCAGTACCACCTGGGAAGTCCTGTGGGTGGGGGAAGGCAGGTATTCCATTGAAACTAAACATTATGAAAGTCTTAATAATACTTTGCCTTATAGAAATAATCATCAATAAGTATTTCCAACAATTCACTTTTTCTAAATTCTAACTTTTTTTCCTTTTTTCATAATTAATATAGCCAACCAGCTTAATTCATTAAGCATCTAATTGAGGCTAAAAAGTCATAGCTTCAGCTCATCTAATAATGGTCTCAATTAGGTTGAATTTATAAGTTCTCTGCTGTTTAATGCTGGTGGAAAAACTTTCATTTCCCCCATAATCACTTATTTTTATAAGTTAATAAGGGTAAAGACATTGAAATATCCAGCAAATACACAAACACTACTAAACAAAGATAGCAAACCATGCTGTAGCTCAAAATGTTCGTCCACTCAGGGCCAAAATTTGAATTTCAACAAGAGGCAGGTGGGTATCAGTGTGCATGTGTGAAAGGGCAGGTGTTTAAAAGGCCGTGACAAGGAGGACCCAGGAACTGCTCCATCATAGGCCATAATCCGCAGCTTAATTTATGAGGAAGGTACACCTGCTGTTGGGGGACTATTCAGGGAGTGCTGAGTAGTTTTACTTCAATAGCGCAAATCTCCTCCAGCCATGATTAATCTGAATGACAAAAACATTCTTTAAGAAAAAGATCAGAGCTGTACACATAGTTTTCTTTAAAAAAAAAACAAAACATATATTGATCAACACAGGAAAGACTAATATAAAGGCTTAACCTAGTATGGAACCCTGAACAATAAATTGTAAAAAAAAAAAAAAAACATATATACCTACATTGGATGCCTTACTTAATAATCCACTGGATTTCAAGTCAGAAGCTGTTGGGCTGCTGGGAGAAGGTTTTGAATTACCTATGTAGAGGGACATACCAGAACTTAGTATTAAGAACTGGTGAGAAACACTACTCCTATGTAAACATTATCAAACAGTGAGGTGTTTCTAAGTTGCGTAAAATTTGATAAGGGCACATTTTATGTAATATACTATGTAAGGGCAAGAATAAAATGCAAATGTCAAATAACCTACTTTAAATCTAGTTCTGCAGCAAACTTAAGCAGAGAGATTATTTAAATGAACCAGAATTCTTACCCAAGCTTTCGCATAAAGACAGAAATTCAGGGAGTACAAGGATGAGAAGGAATCATCATAAATTACAGAAGTACTTGGGTTATATTTAGACTAAAGTGCCCTCTTCTACCACGTTCTAAACAAAGCCACTCTAATGAGCTGGGAGTGGGTTGGGAGTAGGGGAGTCTCCATTGTATAAATGCCAAAATATTACAACAGAGTCATAAATATTTATGTCTGTCTCCTTCTTTTTCTGTTAGTCCATCTTGATGATTTTTTTCCTTATTTTTAGACTTTTTTCTTCCCACTTGCGAAACCACCTCTTTTTAACTACTGAACCTCACACCCTGACCCTCTCCCTGTCTATATACCGCTGCTCTAGCCCTGCATTCTCCATATAAGATCCCCGCCCCGTGTGTGTGTTAGTCGCTCAGTCGTGTCTGACTGCAACATCATGAACTGTAGCCCACCAGCTCCTCTGTCCATGGAATCCTCCAGGCAAGAATCCTGGAGTGGGTTGCCATTTCCTTCTCCAGAGATGCCCCTGGAGAGACACAAATAGAGCCCATTATCCCTTTTTTTCCTGTCACATTTCTGCAGAGACATTTCCCCTGCCCTGATGGGCCTGGTAGTGGCCCCCAACTGTTTCCCTAGCTGGAGGCGACACACGTCGGACACAGACTTGAGCAGCGCAGTCCTGATCCTCACCTCACTTGAGGCTGTATTAGCAAAACAGATGGTCTGGCTGCAGAGCCACAGACGCCAATCAGGTACTCTGTTGGCAAACATGTTCTCTAATCAGGCCCCTTTCAAATGGCATCTGCTGCTCTCTCCCTGTAGGCATAGGGAGAGATTCAAAACCTTCTGCGCATTTTCTCTTGCACTGGGGGTCTATGAACACACTTACATAACACTGTTACCAATTTAAGAAGGACTGGCTCACCTAGGCTGAGACAGAAAGGACTTTAGACCAGAATCTTGTGGTCTGGTCTAAATCACCAAAAGCTAAATTTGGTCTCACCCTGAGGGTGTGGAGCTGGAGTCTGGGAAGAAATAGTGTGAAGCAGAAAGAAGCAGCTCGAGGACTGGATGCTTCTGGTATTACAGAGGCCCGCCCACCAGCTTGAGGGAAAGAATAAAACACTGTTATGCTGGAAGACAATGTAAGAGATTATACCCATTCACATGGGGCCTAAGAGGCTTCCCTGGTGGCTCAGCTGGTAAAGAATCCGCCTGCAAAGTGGGGGACCTGGGTTTGATTCCTGGGTTGGGAAGATCCCCTGGAGAAGGGAATGGCAACACACTCCAGTATTCTTGCCTATACAGTCCATGGGGTCACAAAGAGTCAGACACGACTGAGCGACATTCACTTTTCACATGGTGTTTAAAGACATGTGAAACTGATCTAGAGTTATAGAAATCAAAAAGGTCATTACTTATGTGAAGTTAAGGTTGACCAAAAGGGAGCTTGAAGAATTTTCTGGGGTAATAAAAATGTTCTGTATCTTGACAGCATTATGCTCAGATGGTTAAATGCAATTGTCAACCTCATCAAAACAGACATTTAAGACCTGTGTGTTTCAGAGTATGCAAATTTTAAAGTATGATGCTGTCAATGTGAATGTTTATAAAGAATTTATAATGATACTAGGAATATCTCATAGTGTTAAAAAAGAAAGGTGGAGAATTTGTTGATATTAAATAAATCATATAAACACAAATTTATTTTTAAAGATTCATAAAATAAGACTTTGCCAAAATTATAATGAATGAATTTCTCCAATTTTTTTCAAAAATTTAATGATTTATTTAGGAATAATTGAGGTTCAAACTCTTCACATGTTTAAAGTGTATATAATTTGATAAGTTTTGACATATATATACAATTGTGAAACCAACAGTATCAAAACAATGAACACATGCATTACACTCAAAAGCTTCCTCTTGCCCATTAAAGTCCATTCCTTCCTACATCACCCCACACACCACTACCCCAAAACAACTACAACTGTCTGTTTTATATCACTGTAGATTAGTTTATATTTTCTAGAATTTTATGTAAATGAAATCACATAAATGTATTTTTGTCTGATTTCTTAAATCGGTGTAATTATTTTGAGATTCATCTATGTTGTTGCAAGTATCAATAGTTCATTCCTATTTACTGCTGAGTGTTACTCCATTTTGTGGCTGTATCACAATTCACTTATTCATTCACTATTTGATGGACACTTTAGCTGTACTTATTACAAACACGGCTGTTATAAAAATTTTTGTACAAGCCTATATGTGGACATGTGTTTTCATTTTCTTGGGTAAATACCTAGGAATGGAATGGCTGGGTCGTTTGGTAGGTTTTTGCTGAACTTTTTAAGGAAAAGTCAAAATGTTTTCCAAAATGGCTGTACCAATTTACAACCTTACTAGCAGTTTGTAACAATGTTAGGTACTTCTCATCTTCAAATCATTTGTTGGGTAGTCCTTATAAACTGAGACTTTCTAATGTAGTCTAGGTGTCTCATTGTGAATTTAATTAAAATTCCCTGAATAACTAAAATGCTGAACATCTTTGCATATGCTTATTTGCCATCTGTAAGTCTTAGTGAAGAGTCTGTTCAAATAGTTTATCTATTTTTATTTTTATATATTTATTTTATTTTATTTATTTATTTATTTTGAGGGAGTAGGGACTTCCCTGATAGCTCTCTTTGTAAAGAATCTGCATGCAATGCAGGAGACCCCGGTTCCATTCCTGGGTTGGGAAGATCCCCTGGAGAAGGGAAAGGCTACTCACTCCAGTGTTCTGGCCTGGAGAATTCCATGGACTGTAGAGTCCATGGGGTCACAAAGAGGCAGTCTGATTGTGAATTTAATTAAAATTCCCTAAATAACTAAAATGTTGAACATCTTTGTATGTGCTTATTTGCCACCAGTATGTCTTAGGGAAGTGTCTGTTCAAATAGTTTATCTATTTTTATACTTTTTCTTCAGTAAGAAAACAAGAAAAGTTCTTTACATAATGTTTTAAGTCCTTTTTCAGATTAATATTTTCCAAATATTTTATCTGAGGTCTCAGTTTGTCTTTCCATTTTTGTAAGGATGTCATGATGAGCAAAAGTTTTAAATTTTTATGAAGCCCAATGTAAGAATTTTTTGTCTTTTACAGTTCAAGATATTTATGTCCTTTTTACAAAATCTTTGTCACACTCAAAAATACTGGGAATATCTTCTGTTTGTTTTATTATATAGTTTTATAGTTTAAGAACTTATGTCTCAGTCTGATTTCTGGTTAGTTTCTGTGTCTAAAGAGAAGATCTAAAGATCAACACTATTTTTGGACATGGCTGTCCGATGGTCCCACACCATGCATTAAAAAGGCTTTTCTTCCTTCATTGAATGCCTCGATGACTTTGTCGAAAATCTTTTGTCTATATAGTTGTGTGTCTATTTCTGGGTCTGTAGTTTGTTCGAAAGATCTATATATATAATGTGTGTGTGTGTGTGTGTGTGTGTGTGTGTGTGTGTGTATGGAGAGAGAGAGAGAGAGTAATTCTCTGTATCTAATGTATAGATCATTGGAACAAACTACAAATCCAGAAAGCGCTAAGTCATTTTAGTCCTGTCTGACTCTGCGATCCTATGGACTGTAGCCCAGCAGGCTCCTCTGTCCATGGGATTCTCCAGGCAAGAATAGTGGTGTGGGTTGCCATGCCCTCCCCTCCAGGGACTCTTACCCACCCACGGATTGAATCTGCATCTCTTATGTCTCCTGCATTGGCAGGTGACCACCTGGGAAACCCTAAAGCTTCATAAGTCAACTTAAAATTGAGTGATACAACAGGTCCAACAGGCTGTTTTGTTTTTCTTTTTTTAATTTGTTGAAACTGTTATAAGTTCTTTGATTTTCTACACAAGTTTTAGAATAAGTTTTAAAATTCCTACCTTAAAATGTCTACCAGTATTTTAATTAGGACTGCAAGTTTCAGTTTGGAGAGAATTGACACCTTAAGGTATCAAATCTTCCAATCCACTAAGCATAATAATTTCTCTGTTTTTTGGGCGTTCTTCAGGTTTCTCTCAAGAATCTTTTGTATACTCGTGAAAGTGTCTTGCACATATTTTGAAAACTGAGCTGTTAAATGGGGATCATAAAAGTCCACAAGGTTATAAATTAAGTAAGGGAATACATCATAAGCTTATAGAAATATGCTTACTATACATATACACCAATAACACCAATAGCACCACCTGTCAAACAACCAGACCATCATAAAATGAAGGGGGAAAAGCCCTAAAGACTGGGTATCTTTCCCAAGGACTATTTAACCAGAGAATGACTTGGTAAGTCTAGTTTGATTTCAAATGAGCTTTCTTAACCTCTATGCTAATCTCTTTCCCAGTCAAAAACAGTGCTGCTGCTAGGATTTTCTTTTCTTTTTTCTGTTTTTTGTAATGGTTTCAACGTAGGAAATAATTTTAAAATATTTTTAACATAAGTAAAATTAATCCCATGGGCTTCCCCACTCTCATTTCAGAATTCTGTTACTCATACCTTCCACTTCCCTACTCCCTCCATCATATACCATGTTGTAGTCCTTTATATTAAAACTCTGTGCTTCTTTACACAATTAGTCTTTCTTTCAAAGTAATTCTAAGTGGAATTTCTAACATATATGATACCTTATAGGACCCCTTCAAGGGACTAGAATAAAATACCTTCATTTTTTAAACATGAAAAGGTTAAAAGATGAGCTATAATACACTTTGTGTGATGAATTTCTAACACTACGCCTCATAACTTACATAAATTACTTACCATCTGCTATAGTAAATTAGAGCTTGTTTAGAATAATATAGTTAATGCTCTTGATCTCATTGTATGAATAAAACACATTCTACTCTTTCCTGTGGTATATGTTTCCTCCCTTCTGCAGAGTCCCTAGGGTCCAGTCCAACAAGGGTTGTAAGCACATTTCTAAGAAATGGCTCGAATGCAAGATTCTCCATTTTGGAAATTTTTAAGAAATGTCATCACTAATGTTACTTATTTATCTTGAATATTTCTCATGAAACAGAAGGCAACCCACCCATTCCTGGCTGCTGATAAAGTTTCACGCATTGTGAAAACTATGGCAATTTCTATTTTAGCTATTCAACAAAAAAGGAATTGCTTTCTCTTCTTCTTGATGTCTCCCTCAGCTTTCTCAAATTCACTATGCTACTTTTCAGCTTTCAAGAAAGACAAATTGGGAAAAGAATAGAGGGGCTCTCAGTGGTCCACTTTTCAGACTCTCTTAGAATTAAGCAGGTCCCCAAGGACATAACTTGAGAAACACTGGGCTGGAGGAAGCATAAGCTGGAATCAAGATTGCCAGGAGAAATATCAATAACCTCAAATATGCAGATGACACCACCCTTATGGCAGAAAGTGAAGAAGAACTAAAGAGCCTCTTGATGAAAGTGAAAGAGAAGAGTGAAAAAGTTGGCTTAAAGCTCAACATTCAGAAAACTAAGGTCATGGCATCTGGTCCCATCACTTCATGGCAAATAGATGGGGAAACAGTGGAAACAGTGGCTGACTTTATTTTTCTGGGATCCAAAATCACTGCAGATGGTGATTGCAGCCATGAAATTAAAAGAGGCTTACTCTTTGGAAGGAAGGTTATGACCAACCTAGACAGCATATTAAAAAGCAGAGGCATAACTTTGTCAACAAAGGTCTGTCTAGTCAAGGCTATGGTTTTTCCAGTGGTCATGTATGGATATGAGAGTTGGACTATAAAGAAAGCTGAATGCTGAGGAATTAATGCTTTTGAACTGTGGTGTTGGAGAAGACTCTTGAGAGTCCCTTGGACTGCAAGGAGATCCAACCAGTCCATCCTAAAGGAGATCAGTCCTGGGTGCTCATTGGAAGGACTGATGCTGAAGCTGAAACTCCAATACTTTTGCCACCTGATGCAAAGAGCTGACTCATTGGAAAAGACCCTGATGCTGGGAAAGATTGAGGGCAGGAGGAGAAGGGGATGACGGAGGATGAGATGGTTGGATGGCATCATCAACTCAGTGGACATGGGTTTGGGTGGACTCCGGGAGTTGGTGATGGACAGGGAGGCCTGGTGTGTTGTGGTTCATGGGGTCACAAAGAGCTGGACACAATTGAGCGACTGAACTGAACTGAACAAGGACATAAACTTCTTCTAGGTCCTCTGGGCTTGCTTGTGAGCAAGGCCTGAAAAGAAAGCCTGGGAGTTGTGGTTAGATCAGTAGAAGAAGGCATCTAAAATAATCTGCTCCAAAGGATTCAAGCCTTGGTTTTGGAGCCATATAATACTGAAAGGCTAAGAAAAGGAGGGAAAGCTAAGTTTCATGTAAATTTTCCCCATAATTCTATCTCAAGTGCCAAGGTGTCATATCACTTAGACACAGCCAAGGTCAAGAATGAGTTATATGTTCTCTTACATATTTCTTTTGTAAACATCTCTTCAAGTTTTCCAGAACTCTGAATCCAGCCAAATTTTGCCTCACTCTATTTTCACTTCTTCATTCAGTAGGTTTGATTTGCTATGTGCTAGGGGTTCACTAATAAGTAACTCAACTTCTTAACTTAGGCATTCTTGGCCTAGATAGAGGGTCAGACTATAATCACACAATCCAGGCCTTAAAAATCAGATACCCTGGGTTCAAGTTTTTGCCCTATTACTCATTAGCTATGCGACCTTGGGCAAGTTACTGGTCCAAAAACCAAGTGAGCATCCTGAGGGGAGACTGTCTGGGGGTATCTCTCCCTCATCCTATATTGCCAATGTCTCAAACCTCTGTTTTGTCATGTGTAATACAGAGATAACAAATCACTGATTTTATGGTCTTACAGTAAGAACTGAAGGAGATAATGTGGATAAACAGAACACACAGTATAACCACTAACTATTCCCTGTGCAACAGAAGGTAGCAGGAGCTAGAGAGTTGGTTAGGGATAGGTAACTGAGGTCAAAAGTAACATCTGAGCTGCAAAGATACAGTTTTCACAGGTAGAGTTGAGAGGCTTGATAAGATGATGTTCCTTTTGGAATCCAGCAAAAGGCGTGAAAGAGAGGGTAGTTGTACAAGTATCAACAGGAAGAAAAGTCAGAAGCCAGAGGGATGAGGCCTTCAAAAGCCACAGAAGGAGTCTGAGTCAATTCATGAGGAAGTAGGAAGCCACCAAAGGTTTCTCTGTGAGAAAAGGACATGGTAACATCCCTGCTTAGGAAGCTGAGAAAGGGGACTGCTCAGAGGCTTTTACAAGAATCTGGTGAGGTAGGAGAGTGCCTGGACTGAATGAGAAACATCGTGACAGGGCAGGGCGCTAAGGCTCTGGAAGACTGGGGCGAATCAGGGCTGTGTGAGGGCGGGGCTCCTGCTAATTCTTCTGAACTGATGATAACTGGCAGGTAGTAAGGATTTAACTAATGTTTGTGAGTGAGGAGGAAGGAAAGAGGAAAAGAAGAAAAGATAAATGAAAAAATAATGAACATCTAGATATAGTGGAATATATAGTGAATCATCAGTTCAGCCCAGTTCAGTCGCTCAGTCATGTCCAACCCCAGGGACTGCAGCCCACCAGGCTCCTCTGTCCATGGGCTTCTCCAGGCAAGAATACTGGAGTGGGTTGCCATGCCCTCCTGCAGGGGACCTTCCCAACCCAAGGATGTCTTACAGTTGCCTCAGGACCTTAACAACTAAGCAAGACAAAACAAAGTATGAGAATAAGACACTTACAGTTTTAAAATCACCCTACTTTTCTTCCTTTGATGGTTGTTGTAGAGTCCATTGTCTTGACTCTAATTGCCTCCAAGTAGAAAGGATGTGAGGCTCAAGTAACTTGTAGGAGTCTCTTGTGGCTTTGAATTAATAAAATTAATTATGTAGTATTCATTAGAATGGAAGAGCCCAGAAGAGCGGGGTGGGAGTGGGGGGTGGGGGGAGTGCTCAATAAGAGGAGTGTGGGCTTGTCAAGGGTCGATGGAGGTGGGATTGGTGACAAGCAAGTGAAAGGGCAAGGGGATGGAGGCTGGTGTGGGTGGCTGTATGCTCACACAGACTGATATGGAAAAATAAAAGCTATGCTTCAAGACAACTCCAGGTTAATAAGAGAAGACAGTGCCAAGCCTACAGAGATGGAGCACCAGCATGGAGCAGGAATCAGAGAGTTTCTGAGCCCAGAGACAAAGAAAGACCCTTGTTCAATCAGTAATGACTGAGTGATCTGGGAATGATGTATATATGGAACTTAAACCCCACAGACTTAAAATTTAAACCTCACCCTATAATCTTACACCATGCGAAATGTCTGGCTGGCTGAAGCACAAGCTGGAATCAAGACTGCCGGGAGAAATATCAATAACCTCAGATACGCAGATGACACCACCCCTATGGCAGAAAGCGAAGAGAAACTAAAGAGCCTCTTGATGAAAGTGAAAGAGGAGAGTGGAAAAGTTGGCTTAAAACTGGACATTCATTGTCATACATTGATATGAATCAGCAAAATTTTAAAAAAAAATTAAAAAAAAAAAAACTGGACATTCAAAAAACTAAGATCATGGCATGTGGTGCCATCACTTCATGGCAAATAGATGAGGAAATAATGGAAACAGTGACAGACCTTATCTTCTTGGTCTCCAAAATCACTGCAGATTGTGACTGCAGTCATTAACTTAAAGGATGCTTGCTCCTTGGAAGAAGAGCTATGACAAACCTAGACAGTGTATTAAAAAGAAGAGACATTACTTTGCTGACAGAGGTCTGAGAGGGTAACAGGCAGGAAGGCCAGGGGCTTCCAAATGGAGGAAATAGGTTGCAAGTGCCAGACATTTTTATCTCTCTTAAGCGGCAGGAGGAAACAAACTAGCGATATTTTTTTCTTCTCTATACAAATATACAAAGAGGTTTCTCTTAAAATACTGTGTTGCCATGACACCTGGTTTCACCTGAAGCTAACTATTCTCAAACCTTGAGTTAACCAATACATTTTCTCTTGTGGAAATGTTTGTCTTAAGCTATGTTAATGTGCTATGCATTTACCCCAGACTCTGTCTTCAAGTTGGTTCGGCAAATGGCTCAGAACCTACTTGACAAACCAGTATGTTATACTCGGATATTGTTCCCCTAATCTATGTAAACAAAACTATTTGTATGGTAATCTGCCCTTCTACAAGATTCAAGTCAATCATTTTATGGCCTGGGATGAATTATCTGCTGCCATTCTGAGTTTTAAGACATTCCTTTCTTTCCATTAACAGACTGCTAGTGACATCCAGCTGAAGACTAGCAGGGGGTGGGGGTACTCTTTCTGCCCCCTTCTGATGCCTATGTCAGAAGCTTTCTCTATCTCCTTTACACTTTAATAAAACTTTGTTACACAAAAGTTCTGAGCGATCCAGCCTCGTCTCTGGCCCCAGATTGAATTCATCTCCTCCAGAGGCCAAGAATCCCAGCATCTTATCATTCAGCAACAACCTTTCAGGTCCCTCTAGTTAAAGCTATGGTTTTTCCAGTAGTCATGTAGGATGTGAGAGCTGGACCATAAAGAAGGCTGGGGGCCAAAGCATTGATGCTTTTGAACTGTGGTGTTGGAGAAGACTCTTGAAAATCTCTTGGGCTGCAAGGAGATCCAACCAGTCCATCCTATAGGAAATCAGTCCTGAATATTCATTGGAAGGATTGATGCTGAAGTTGAGGCTGCATTACTTTGGCCACCTGATGTGAAGAACTGACTCATTGGAAAAGACCCAGATGCTGGGAAAGATTGAAGGCCGGAGGAGAAGGGGATGACAGAGGATGAGGTGGTTGGATGGCATCACTGACTGGATGGACATGAGCTTGAGCAGGCTCTGGGATTTGGTGATGGACAGGGAAGCCTGGTGTGCTGCAGTCCTTGAGGTCACAAAGAGTCAGACGTGACCAAGCAATTGAGCAACAACAACCTACAATCTTGGGTTTGAGCCTTTAGTTCCGGGAGCCACAGTGTTCAGCATAGATGGTCTCCATAAAGAAAGGGACATAAAATGAAACACTGAACATGTGGCAAGAAATCCCTGAAGGATCTGTCCTGCCAGTGCGTCTTCTCACCCCACATTCTCTCTGCTACTTCCTTCTGGGCTCTGATGACCAGCTTCCTGACCCAGACGTCATGCCACCCTTGCTCCTTGAGGCATGTCCCCACCCCCTGAGGTAACACAAAAGGGGAAGAGCACACAGGCCCTGCCCTCTAAAAGCTGATACCTACCCCAGGCTAGCAGATCAGGGAAAGAACACTCAACTAGGGGTCAGAAGACCCAGATTCTCATCCTGATCAAGAAACTACAGAAATTATTTTGTACCCCATTTATTCAACATCTCCAAAATTCAGTTTCCTCATTTCAAAAGGGTAGTCATTCAAGTTTTCCTCATAGATTTATTAAGAGGATCAAATAATACTAACAGCTAACAGCTAATACATATATAGGGGCTTCACTGGTAGCTCAATGGTATAGAATCTGCCTGCCAATGCAGGAGACAGATGCAGATTCAATCCTTGGGTCAGGAAGATCCCCTGGAAAAGGGCATGGCAACCCACTCCAGTATTCTTGCCTAGAGAATCCCATGGACAGAGCAGCCTGGTAGGCTACAGTCCATGGGGTCACAAAAGAGTCAGACACGACCTAACAACTAAACAACAACAATACACATATAGAACTTATTCTATGCCAGACACTGTTCTAAGTGCTTTTCACATGTCATTTGATTTGTAAGCAACCCTATCATACAGGTATTAATATTACCCCCATTTTATAGAAACCCAAACTGAGGTACCTGGAGGATTAGCGACTTGTACATGATGCAGCTGATGAAGGGCAGAGCTGAGATTTGAATCCAGACTGCCTGAAAAGTGCTTCCAACCACTGAAAACCATAAAACGCTACTCAAATGAGGGGTCAATTTTTCCACAAACTGGGACGCAGAGAGGGGATGGATGTTAAAGACTGAACCTGAACCAATAAGCACGGTTTCACCTAGGACATATAGTTAAGTGCTCACCTCCTTAAGAGATGCTGCAAACATGTTCACAAGAGTTTCCAGTTTGTGGCATTTCCTAGTAGAAAAAAGAAGGGGAGACATTTCAAGAGCACTTACCTTGTCTCAGCTGTCCTGGGCAATGCAGTCTCAGGTACCTTAATAGTTGCCACGCTGGTTCTCTCAAATGGCTCTCCTGCCACGCAAACTGTGCCTTAGGGTGGTAACACGATGTCCGTTATCCACATAGAAAGAGCATGAGCACTTCCATTATGTGTTCTCCAGGAGTTTGCAAGCTCTTTGTCCACAACCATTGCTGAGAAAATCAATTTGGAGTGAGACTGAGAAGAAGGCAATTCTTTACAGCCCAGAAAGGCTTTAACAGGACACCTAATCTGAAACAAAACCTTAACAAGTTGACTGTCAGCCACGACACATAAGGCTTGTTCATAGTGAGTTTACAAAGCAAGGGAAATGCAGATTCTGGGTAAAGCTAACTGCTCAGTTGAATCCATGCCTCATTTGAATCCTACATTCAACTAAAATTTTAAATTTTCTTTGAATTATGTTTAAGCAACTAAAAAACCATTATGTGGATGTACAAATACCATGTGTTTATAAGGTAATGTGCACCTGTTTTCAAAGAAGTTGAGGTATTTGCAAGTGTTGGACAATAATATTATTAGGAATACCTAGGTGTAGCAGTTTTTGTAAGTGAAGTTTAACTCAGAATAGACTTTAGATTTAATTAGGCTAGGAACAAAAAGATGTTTGTTGTTTTCCCAAAACACACACATACTATGAATAAGTGTCGAGGGAGCAGTGGGTGTTGCTGGGAGGTGAAGGCTTGATAGATATCCTGCTGTAAGTATCAGAAGATTCATTCTCTCTCCTGACACATGTTTGAAAGAAATACTTGTCTCCAAACCACTTGACTCCAATAACCTTGGCGGCAGCCTTACCAGTTCTGATGGAACAAGAGGCCACGACACTCAATGCCACAGCTTTGCTTGTCATCTCCACCACTGACGCATGCTGGCCCAATTACTGGGCTGCACAAATCTGTCACGCACTAATTTGCTTGGAGTGTCAAGGAAAGCAGAGCTGAATTCTTGACATATGAATCTTCTGTCCCAGAAGCTCTCTGCTGGGCTCTGCCGAGTGCAGAAAAAGCTGGCAGCTGAGTGGAGTTTTGATTAACTGCGCTGGTGTGTACCCACTCAAGCTTCAGTGAGATTGTGCATTGTCAGTCGGCTGTCTCCTGGGTGCTGAATTTTCATTTAAGCTTTTGTATTTAACGGAAGTTCTCTCACACTCTAGAGTTTCAAATGAAGTTCAAATCAGATGTAATTTACAATTTTATAACGGTCATGTAATATTTTCTGTCTCTGTAAGTAGCTCAGAAACAAAATTGCCTTTAGTGATCATAACTTCTCATTCTCAAATTTGCATTAATTTGAGCTCCCTAACAAGCTAAAAACATTTCTCCACCAAATACATCCATATGGGGGGTTATGCTTATGCATTTTAGTATTCCCGGTATACCTGCCACATTTTAGCTGCTTTGACTTGACTTCTATTGTTTTAAGGGCAATTTGAATGCATGGGATTCATTGAATCACAGATGCACTCTCCTTATCCTTTGAAACAATCAACAGTTAGATTACAACAGGCTGTGATTTATGTGGGGCTTGCATGGAAATACATGCCAACATGTGCCTAATTGTTTAGCAACAAACATAGACTCCATATAATGCTCTGAAAGTTAAAGTTCTCTTTAGAAGCAAAATCAGATATTGCATTCTGGTCCTACAGAACACAGGTGTCTAACAGTCTACAGGTACTACTGTTTCCCTATAGAATAACAGTGCTGTTTTAACATAACAAGATTTTTAGTGAAGGTGTGCAGATTTTAGCAAAGTCTTTAAAAAGTCTGTAGTGCTGCCAGCCATATGCATACAATGGAATGTAGTACCAATACTACTTAACCAAGAATAAAGTCTCCGACTGGGTAGAACAACTTCTGTAGGAAACGCACACTAACAGAATACTAAAATCTGAACTAGGTAAGAGCAAGAAAGTATTTACATCCTATTTTTTAACTGTTTTGAACATGTCTCAATATATGTTTCTGACTTTGACGTTCTGACTTCCTTTCCTGATATCCCCTGAAATTCAATACAACCCTAATAAAAGGGTTCCTGCTTACATAACTGCTAATATGAGAGGTCAAATAAGTCTCAGAAGAAATTTAAGAACAATCAGTCAGGGTTCACTCAAGAAAAAGAGAAAACCACACCCGTTATTGTAGCAAACATTTAAACAGCTACTGGAGAGCAAACCAGCAAAAAGGAGAAGACTAAGGTAAAACAGAGCAGTAATTACCAAAAGGCAGCTAACCATTTCAGAGAGTCAGGGGAAGTAAGGGAAGAAGCTGGGCTCATCAGACCTGTTAGTTCCAACCAGGGCTTCGTGGGTAGACTTGGGCAGCCACACAGCACCCCAGGGTCAGAAGGGCACCAGGCGTGGTTACTGCTTCTGCTCTCACCATCTTTAATCCTTAATAATAATTTTTCAACATCCTCCTCATTTTCAGTTTGCACAGGCCTCCTCAAATTATAGAGTTGGCCTTGGTTTGAATCTTACAAAGTCACTCTGTTTCCAGACAAAAATGTTCATGCATCAGCCGTTTCCTGTGGGCCAACACAGTCAAAGCTTATAGAGGGGCCCTGAGGAACTAAGACTCGGACTGCTGAGAGACGAGCATTATTGAGCTAGTGCTGGAATCCCCGAGGGCCCATGAGACTGCCGCTGGGTGTGTGAAGAGCCGAGATCCGAAACCAGCGTTCTCTGCGGGGAAAATGGTGGCTCCAACCCTGAGAGAAGCAATGACGCAGCAGGAAGGAGGGCGCCCACCCGCCTTCTCCAGTCTTCTGTCTCCCTCTGGGGCCCTGTTGGCAGGACTGCACAGGGAGCCACCTCACAAAGAAGAAAACGTGCTTTGAGGGGCCCACCAGGCCCAGGTTCACAGAGAAGCAACAGAAGGCTCGCCTTGGAGGCTACAAACAATAGCTGAGTGAGGACAGCAAAGAGAAGAAAGCTCAAGGGACGCTAAGCCAAATAACGAGGAGGGGTGGCCCCTATGACGTCAGAATGAAGCGATTTAAAAAAAGAATGATCACTGCTGGAAAACTGCTGTATTATTCTGGAAGGTCAAGCAGAAGAAATATAGCACAACAAAGAATATAAATAAAATGTCATAGAAAGCATGAGTGAAAAAGACAAGGACCATAAAAACCAGACGATCCAAATAAATAAAATCAGAAGTGCAAAGGAGAACTAGCAACCAACACCACAGATATGCATAGGATTATTATATGCCAAGAAAATGAACAACCTAGAAAAAATTGACAAATTGCTAGAAAAGTACAATCTACTAAGATTAAATCAGGAAGAAATAGGAAATATGAGCATACTGATTTCTATTAATGAAATTGGATAAGTAGTCTAACAAAAAATTTCCAACAAAATAAAAATATAAAACCTAGTGCTTCACAGGTAAATTCAATCCAACATTTTTTAAAAAGTTAATACCTATCCTTCTCAAACTATTCCAACAAATTGTGGAGAAACACTTCTAAATCCATTCTGTGAGGCCAACATAATCCTGATACCAAAGCCAGAAAAAAATCACAATAAAAGAAAATTACAGGCCAATATCACTGATGAATACAGATGAAAATCATCAATAAAATATTAGCAAGCTGAATCCAACAGTACATTAAATGGACCATACACCATAATCAAGTAGGATTTATTCCAGGGATGCAGTAATGAATGATTTAATATCCACAATATAGAAGTCCTATAAATAAAACAAACTAACTTTGCATAAAGGGAATATAGGAAATAAATACACCAGTATGTTAATTGTAATTTTGTGTTTGATTGTAATCTGAGTAGATTATTTGGCATCTATTTAAAATTTATAATTATAAAAATGTGTTTAAATGTTAGATACTTAGTTAGATAGACAGTTAGATAGACAGGGGTCATAAAAGATAAATTCAGAAAATGTAATATGTGAAAATAGAAGCTTTGAGGTACAGAGACACACATTATATACAAAGGATGAATAGAAGAAAAGTTTCTAGAGCTGAAAAATGTGAGATTTCAGATTCATCAAATCAAACGGAAAATAAGATAATACCTACTTAGATATCCTTTTCATACTGTTCATGGCATCCGGTCCCATCACTTCATGGCAAATAGATGGGGAAACAGTAGAAACAGTGACAGACTTTACTTTATTGGGCTACAAAATAACTACAGATGGTGACTGCAGCCATGAAATTAAAAGGTCCTTTCTCCTTGGAAGAAAACCTATGACAAACCTAGACAGCATATTAAAAAGCAGAGACATTACTTTGCCAACAAAGATCCGTCTAGTCAAAGCTATGGTTTTCCAGTAGTCATGTATGGATGTGAGAATTGGACTATAAAGAAAGCTGAGTGCCCAAGAATTGAGGCTTTCGAACTGTGATGTTGGAGAAGACTCTTGAGAGTCTCTTGGACTGCAAGGAGATCCAACCGGTCTATCCTAAAGGAAATCAGTTCAGAATATTCATTGGAAGGGCTGATGCTAAAGCTTAAACTCCAATACTCTGGCCACCTGATGCACAGATCTGACTCATTGGAAAAGACCGTGATGCTGGGAAAGTTTGAAGGCAGGAGGAGAAGAGGACGACAGAGGATGAAATGGTTGGATGGCATCACCGACTGGATGGACATGAGTTTGAGCAATCTCCGGGAGTTGGTGATGGACAGGGAAGCCTGGCGCGCTGCAGTCCATGGGGTTGCAAAGAGTCAGACATGACTGAGTGACTGAACAAACTGACTGACCTAGATATGCTGGTGAAATTCCTAGACTCCAAAGATAAAGAAAAACTTTTTCAAGTTTCCAACCAGTGAGAACTGTTTACCTACAAAGGTAAGAGAATTGGAATAGCATTAAATTTCTCATCTGCAACAGAGGAAACTAGGATGCACTAACATTTATGAATTGTAGACAGGTTAGGAAAGATAGCCATTAAAATCAGGGAAAAATGAGGCAAATTTTACTTTTTGAGTTTGTGTGATTGTATATGTAACAAAGTCCTGACAGCTCATCTGAAAGCCCATTAAAGGGAACGTATCAGTGGGAGATAGAGGCTACATGATACCTCCCAATGTCTAGAATGGAGCAATCTGAACAACACATAATAGTGTAGCAATATATTATAATGCAATGTCTAGAATACATACCCACGAGGACATATTTATATAAGTAAATGGTTGTTTGATTGAATAAATAAACAAACAAGAAGAGAATAATCTTCTTTACAGAAGAATTACAAATAAGATATGTAGACACTCTCTCCTCAAAAAGGATAAGCTTAATTATCCTCCTTCCCCCTTGACTGTGGGCTGGCCTTAGCAACCTCCACCTAAAAAAAACAACAACCAGTATATAGAGAGAGGTGAAGGGAGAAGCCTGGCAAACACTGTCTCAGTCAGGTGATCAGGATCAATATCAGCAGCGATATGTCAGGGTGACAGTTCACGCCTCCTCACAGGAAAGGGTCAGAAGGGCCCCATCCCCAGCCTAATCATGACGAAAACACCAGACGAAGGCACACCGAGGAACATTCCAGAACATACCTGACCAATGCTGCTCAAAACAAGAAAAGAATGGGAAACACTTACAGACCAGAGGAGACTGGGAACACGACAATTAAGCATGACGTGTTAACTTGGGTTAGCTCCTACAGCAGAACAGGACATTCATGGAAAAACTAGTGAGAGCCACATGAAGTCTGCATTTTGGTCAATAATAATTTCCCTATGTTAGTTTTTTGTTGTTGTTGTGACAAAGTACTATGGCAATATAAGATATTCACAGTAGGGTAAACCACATGTGGGATGTGTGTATTTTCTATAAACCTAAGGGTATTTGAAAATAAAAAGTTTATTTTTATAAAACCTGTAAGAACTAACAAAAAACTGCTAAGGTGGATATGGCAGAAAGTGAAGAGGAACTAAAAAGCCTCTTGATGAAAGTGAAAGAGGAGAGTGAAAAATTTGGCTTAAAGCTCAACATTCAGAAAACTAAGATCATGGCATCTGGTCCCATCACCTCATGGGAAATAGATGGGGAGACAGTGGAAACAGTGTCAGACTTTATTTTTGGGGGCTCCAAAATCACTGCAGATGGTGACTGCAGCCATGAAATTAAAAGACGCTTACTCCTTGGAAGGAAAGTTATGACCAACCTAGATAGCATATTAAAAAGCAGAGACATTACTTTGCCAACAAAGGTCCTTCTGGTCAAGGCTATGGTTTTTCCAGTAATCATGTATGGCTGTGAGAGTTGGACTGTGAAGAAAGCTGAGCACTGAAAAATTGATGCTTTTAAACTGTGGTGTTGGAGAAGACTCTTAAAAATCCCTTGGACAACAAGGAGATCCAACCAGTCCATCCTGAAGGAGGTAAGTCCTGGGTGTTCATTGGAAGGACTGATGCTGAAGCTGAAACTCCAATACTTTGGCCACCTCATGCGAAGAGTTGACTCATTGGAAAAGACCCTGATGCTAGGAGGGATTTGGGGCAGGAGGAGAAGGGGACGACAGGGGATGAGATGGCTGGATGGCATCATCGACTCGATGGGCATGAGTTTGAGTAAACTCCAGGAGTTTGTGATGGACAGGGAGGCCTGGCATGCTGTGATTCATGGGGTCGCAGAGAGTCGGACACGACTGAGCGACTGAACTGAACTGAACTGAAGATGGATGAATATAAGGGTAAGGATTTAAAAATCAAGAGTTTTATTAATATTAACCATAAAAATCAAACCCACATACAATAGTGGAAATAACTACTATAAATGTCCAGGAAAAATTATGAAATCTATAAAACTGGGAAGATCTGAAAATATTGACTATTGTCCATATTTCTGAAGGAGAAGCTTTAACATTAAAAAATTATTAAGCCTTTCTCAATTAACAAATAAATTTAACAATTTCAAAACATTTTTTATATAGCAGTACAAAATATTACCGTGTAGTACAGGGAATTCTACTCAATACTCTGTTATGGTCTATATGGGAAAAGAATCTAAAAAGGTGGATATATTAATATGTAAAACTGATTCGCTTTACTGTACACCTGAAACTAGCATAACATTGTAAATCAACTATATTCCAATAAAAACTTTTAAAATGACACCAAAGACCATACTTGATAATTAATATGGAAGAATTAGCAAGAAAATTTATAAAAACACAAAGAGTCAAAGGAGAGTTATTATGTCAAATATTAAAATTTACTATTATTTTTCAGTAATCAACAGAATATGATCCAGAAGTAGAAATAGATCAGTGGAAGAGGTCATAATGCCCAGAAACATACCTAGGTAACTTACTGGGAAAAAAAGATGACATTTTAGTTAAGTAACTAATTAATTAATTATGCTGTTGTTGTTCAGTCGCCAAGCTATGTCCTACTCTTTGCAACCCTAATAGTCGGAAGCACACCAGGCCTTCCTGTCCCTCACCTTCTCCCAGAGTTTGCCCAAGTTCACGCCGATTGAATCAGTGATGCCATCCGACCATCTCATCCTCTGTTGCCTTCTTTTGCCTTCAATCTTTCCCAGCATCAGGTCTTTATACAAATAGATATACTATGAAGGAAAATAGAGCTTGTTAAGACAATTGAGAGTAACAAAGGAGTCAGAATGGTTTCTTTGAGAAGGTGACATATAACAGATCTGAGTAAAGAGAAAAGTTAATTCTTACAAATATTTGAGCAAGAAGTAGTTTTGAAATAGAATAAAGTAAGTACCATAACCCAGAAGAGCTGAATCTTGTCATGCTCCAGGAAAAGAATTAAGAGCAGGCAAGAATCATAGGAGAGATTGGAAATATTGCCCAGGGTCAAAAAAATGTCATATTTTCTTGACTTTTACTCAGAGTGAGATGGGAAGTTTCAGGGGTGGTTTGAATACAGGAAATTTGACATTTTGCAAAAGAATAAGTTTGACAGCTCTATGACAAGTAGACTATAGGAAGTCAAGAGTGCAAATGAGGAGCCAAGTTAGGAATTTAATACAACGTTCCAGGAGAAAAAGAGAGTGACATGGGCTAACTGCTAGAGATCGTGAAAAGTGGTTGAATATTTAATATATTTTGCAGGCAGAGCCTCCTGGACTGTTTATAGATTGGATGTGGGATTTGAGATGTAGGATAAAAGCCCAGAGCCTCCCTCTATTATATTCCTCAGGCCAAGAGAATAAAAGAGAAAAGGAATGATTAATCTATTAAATGTACCCAGAAGACTGAGCAAGAAGGAGTCTTAGGATTTTGCAAAGTTGAACATCTTTTTGTTAACACCAGCACAACCTGTTAATAAGATAAAGCTGAATTGATCACTTACTGGGTAAAAGAGAATATCACCTAGAAAAAAACAAAAATTAGACAGGTACTCCACATCATATAAAACAATCTGGTTAATTATCTAATTGTAAAAAATCAAACTAAAACAGTGTAATGTTTATGTTACTATATTCTTGGGGGTTGATGTGCAGAGGGAGAGTAGTCCTTAATTTACACAGGAAGCTCAGAAACCATTAAGGAAAATATTGATAGGTTTTATCTCATAAAAGTTGAAGATTTTCATATGGCAATAGATCACTGAAAATGAAAGTAAAGTGAAAGTGTTTGTTGCTCAGTCGTGTTCGACTTCTTGCAACCCCCATGGCTGGCTCCTCTGTCTGCCTGGCTCCTCTGTCCGTGGAATTCTCCAGGCAAGAATACTGGAGTGGGTTGCCATTCCCTTCTCCAGGGGATCTTTCTGACCCACAGATCAAACCCAGGTCTCCTGCACGGCAGGCAGATTCTTTACCACCTGAGCCCACAAACAAAGAACAAAAGAAAGAATGAGAAAAAAATAGTTGGAAAACGAATGGCAGGGAAAGGGTTAATAGTACGGCCATAAAAAGAAGCCCTTCATATAAAAACCTGGCATGTCTTCTTTGGAGAAATATCTGTTTAGTTCTTTGGCCCATTTTTTGTTTTTTTTTTTTTAACTTTTTTTTTTTTATTATTATTATTATTTTTTTCCAGTGGGTTTTGTCATACATTGATATGAATCAGCCATGGATTTACATGTATTCCCAATCCCGATCCCCCCTCCCACCTCCCTCTCCACCCGATTCCTCTGGGTCTTCCCAGTGCACCAGGCCGGAGCACTTGTCTCGTGCATCCCTCCTGGGCTGGTGATCTGTTTCACCATAGATAGTATACATGCTGTTCTTTTGAAATATCCCACCCTCACATTCTCCCACAAAGTTCAAAAGTCTGTTCTGTATTTCTGTGTCTCTTTTTCTGTTCTGCATATAGGGTTATCGTTATCACCTTTCTAAATTCCATATACATGTGTCAGTATGCTGTAATGTTCTTTATCTTTCTGGCTTACTTCACTCTGTATAATGGGCTCCAGCTTCATCCATCTCATTAGGACTGGTTCAAATGAATTCTTTTTAATGGCTGAGTAATATTCCATGGTGTATATGTACCACAGCTTCCTTATCCATTCATCTGCTGATGGGCATCTAGGTTGCTTCCATGTCCTGGCTATTATAAACAGTGCTGCGATGAACATTGGGGTGCACGTGTCTCTTTCAGATCTGGTTTCCTCAGTGTGTATGCCCAGAAGTGGGATTGCTGGGTCATATGGCAGTTCTATTTCCAGTTTTTTAAGAAATCTCCACACTGTTTTCCATAGCGGCTGTACTAGTTTGCATTCCCACCAACAGTGTAAGAGGGTTCCCTTTTCTCCACACCCTCTCCAGCATTTATTGCTTGTAGACTTTTGGATAGCAGCCATCCTGGCTGGCGTGTAATGGTACCTCATTGTGGTTTTGATTTGCATTTCTCTAATAATGAGTGAGGTTGAGCATCTTTTCATGTGTTTGTTAGCCATCTGTATGTCTTCTTTAGAGAAGTGTCTGTTTAGTTCTTTGGCCCATTTTTTGATTGGGTCATTTATTTTTCTGGAATTGAGCTGCAGGAGTTGCTTGTATATTTTTGAGATTAATCCTTTGTCTGTTTCTTCATTTGCTATTATTTTCTCCCAATCTGAGGGCTGTCTTTTCACCTTACTTACAGTTTCCTTTGTAGTGCAAAAGCTTTTAAGTTTCATTAGGTCCCATTTGTTTAGTTTTGCTTTTATTTCCAATATTCTGGGAGGTGGGTCATAGAGGATCTTGCTGTGATTTATGTCGGAGAGTGTTTTGCCTATGTTCTCCTCTAGGAGTTTTATAGTTTCTGGTCTTACATTTAGATCTTTAATCCATTTTGAGTTTATTTTTGTGTATGGTGTTAGAAAGTGTTCTAGCTTCATTCTTTTACAAGTGGTTGACCAGTTTTCCCAGCACCACTTGTTAAAGAGGTTGTCTTTTTTCCATTGTATATCCTTGCCTCCTTTGTCAAAGATAAGGTGTTCAGAGGTTCGTGGATTTATCTCTGGGCTTTCTATTCTGTTCCATTGATCTATATTTCTGTCTTTGTGCCAGTACCATACTGTCTTGATGACTGTGGCTTTGTAGTAGAGTCTGAAGTCAGGCAGGTTGATTCCTCCAGTTCCATTCTTCTTTCTCAAGATTACTTTGGCTATTTGAGGTTTTTTGTATTTCCATACAAATTGTGAAATTCTTTGGTCTAGTTCTGTGAAAAATACCGTTGGTAGCTTGATAGGGATTGCATTGAATCTATAGACTGCTTTGGGTAGAATAGCCATTTTGACAATATTAATTCTTCCAATCCATGAACACGGTATGTTTCTCCATCTGTTTGTGTCCTCTTTGATTTCTTTCATCAGTGTTTTATAGTTTTCTATGTATAGGTCCTTTGTTTCTTTAGGTAGATATACTCCTAAGTATTTTATTCTTTTTGTTGCAATGGTGAATGGTATTGTTTCCTTAATTTCTCTTTCTGTTTTTTCATTGTTAGTATATAGGAATGCAAGGGATTTCTGTGTGTTAATTTTATATCCTGCAACTTTACTATATTCATTGATTAGCTCTAGTAATTTTCTGGTAGAGTCTTTAGGGTTTTCTATGTAGAGGATCATGTCATCTGCAAACAGTGAGAGTTTTACTTCTTCTTTTCCTATCTGGATTCCTTTTACTTCTTTTTCTGCTCTGATTGCTGTGGCCAGAACTTCCAACACTATGTTGAATAGTAGTGGTGAGAGTGGGCACCCTTGTCTTGTTCCTGATTTCAGGGGAAACTAAACAGACATTTCTCCAAAGAAGACATACAGATGGCTAACAAACACATGAAAGGATGCTCAACATCACTCATTATTAGAGAAATGCAAATCAAAACCACAATGAGGTACCATTACACGCCAGTCAGGATGGCTGCTATCCAAAAGTCTACAAGCAATAAATGCTGGAGAGGGTGTGGAGAAAAGGGAACCCTCTTACACTGTTGGTGGGAATGCAAACTAGTACAGCCGCTATGGAAAACAGTGTGGAGATTTCTTAAAAAACTGGAAATAGAACTGCCATATGACCCAGCAATCCCACTTCTGGGCAAACACACTGAGGAAACCAGATCTGAAAGAGACACGTGCACCCCAATGTTCATCGCAGCACTGTTTATAATAGCCAGGACATGGAAGCAACCTAGATGCCCATCAGCAGATGAATGGATAAGGAAGCTGTGGTACATATACACCATGGAATATTACTCAGCCATTAAAAAGAATTCATTTGAACCAGTCCTAATGAGATGGATGAAGCTGGAGCCCATTATACAGAGTGAAGTAAGCCAGAAAGATAAAGAACATTACAGCATACTAACACATATATATGGAATTTAGAAAGATGGTAACGATAACCCTATATGCAGAACAGAAAAAGAGACACAGAAATACAGAACAGACTTTTGAACTTTGTGGGAGAATGTGAGGGTGGGATATTTCAAAAGAACAGCGTGTATACTATCTATGGTGAAACAGATCACCAGCCCAGGTGGGATGCATGAGACAAGTGCTCGGGCCTGGTGCACTGGGAAGACCCAGAGGAATCGGGTGGAGAGGGAGGTGGGAGGGGGGATCGGGATTGGGAATACATGTAAATCCATGGCTGATTCATATCAATGTATGACAAAACCCACTGGGAAAAAAAAAATAAAAAAAAAAACCTGGCAAATTTTGAAAAGAAACAAAAGGTTAAATTCAAATACTTACTAAATATATGAAAATGTGCTTAATCTCACTAGCAGTCATTTTAATGCAAATTAAAATAATGACTGATTGTTGTTATCTCCATATTTGCAACAGTTAAAAAGATTGATTGCATTCAGTGCTGGTGAGGCGATAAGAAAATGAATCGTCTCATTTACTACCAGTAAAAGGATGAATTTATTTTCTTTTCATAAATTTATCTGGCAGCATCTGTTAAAATTAAATAGGTACATGTAATTTGGTTCAACAGTTTTATCTAACTTAAAGAAGTAAAAGCATATACTTAGAGTAGTATTTAGTAGAGTATTATTGTTAATAGTAAAAAAAAAAAAAAAAAAACTGGAAAAATATGAGTCCAATCAAAGAATGATGAAATAAATTAGGCTAGATGCAGACTATGGAATGTTGTTTTGTAACTACATGAGTTTCGTATGAAATGATCTGCAAAATGTCTGTCATACATTTTTAGCAGCTTTAAACCACAAAATTCACCCATTTAAAGTATACAGTTTAGGGGTTTTCTATATTTACAAACTTGTGCAACCATCATCACTAATTCCAAAACATTTTTATCATCCTGAAAAGAAGCCTCATACCTAATAGCAGTCACTCATCACTCTCCTACCCTCCCATCATGGTTGAACCCCAGGCAATAACTAATTTACTCTGGTGCTGTGGTCTGAATGTTTGTGTTGCCCCAAAATCCATATGGTGAAATTTTAATGTGCAATGTAACTATATTAAGTGGAGTCCATGGGAGATGCTTAGATCATGAGCCTGGGGCCCTATGAATGGGTTTTGTGTTCTTAAAAAAGAGACGCCAGAGAGCTTTCTAGCCCCTTTCACCATGTGAGGATGCATGTAGAAGTCTGTGACCCTAAAATGGTCATTATGGTGCCCTGACCTTGGACAAGCTTCCAGAACTGTGAAGAATAAATAGCTGTTGTTTATAAGCTTCCCAGTCTGTAGCATTTTCTTACAGCAGTCCAAATGAATTAAGACTTATGGGTTTGTTGATTCTGGGCATTTTATGTAAATGGTTGCATAACATGTGGTCCTTTGTGACTGGTTTCTTTCATTTAATATGCTTGTTTTCAAGGTTCAGTCATGTTATAGCCTACATCAGCTCTTGGTTCCTTCATATTGCTGAATAGCTCCAGAGAGAATGAAGAGGCTGGGTCAAAGCGGAAACGATGCTCAGTTGTGGGTGTGTCTGCTGGTGAAAGTAAAATCCAATGCTGTAAAGAACAATATTGCATAGGAACCTCGAATGTTAAGTCCACAAATCAATAAATTGGACATAGTCAAACAGGAAATGGCAAGAGTAAAAACTGACGTCTTAGGATCAGTGAACTAAAATGGAGGGGAAGGGTGAATTTAATTCAGATGATCATTATATCTACTATTGTGGGCAAGAATCCCATAGAAGAAATGGAGTGGCCCTCATAATCAACAAAAGAGTCCAAAATGCAGTACTTGGGTGCAACACCAAAAATGACAGAATGATCTTGATTCATTTCCAAGGCAAACCAATATTACAGTCATCCAAGTCTATGCCCCAACCATTGATACCTAAGAAGCTGAAGTTGAATGGTTCTATGAGACCTACGAGAATTTCTAGAACTAACACCAAAAACAGATGTCCTTTTCGTCATAAGGAATTGGAATGCAAAAGTAGGAAGTCAAGCGATACCTGGAGTAACAGGCAAGTTTGGCCTTGGAGTACAAAATGAAGCAGGGCAAAGGCTAACAGAGTTTTGCTGAGAGAATGCACTTCTCATAGCAGACACCTTTTCCCAACAACATAAGAGACAACCCTACACATGGACATCACCACATCGACAATACCAAAATCAGATTGACTACATTCTTTGCAGCCAAAGATGGAGAAGTTCTATACAGTCCAAAAACAAGACCCAGAGCTGACTGCGGCTCAGATTATCAGCTCCTCATAACAAAATTCAGGCTTAAACTAAAGAGAGTGAGGAAAACTACTAGGCCATACAGGTATGACCTAAATCAAGTCCCTTACGATTATGCAGTGAAGATGACAAATAGATTTGATGGATTAGATTTGGTATGGACAGAGGACTATGTCAGAGGTTCTAAGGACTATGGGCAGAGGTTCTAAGGACTATGGGCAGAGGTTCATAACATTGTATAGGAGGCAGTGACCAAAACCATCCCCAAGGAAAAGAAATGCAAGAAGGCACAGGGGTTGTCTGAGGAGGCCTTACAAATAGCTGAGGAAAGAGGAGAAGTAAAAAGCAGGAAGAAAGGGAAAGATATACCCAACTGAATGCAGAGTTCTAGAGAATAGCTAGGAGAAATAAGAAAGCCTTCTTCAATGAACAATGCAAAGAAATAGAGGAAAACAGTAGAATGGGAAAGACTAGAGATCTCTTTTAAAAATTGGAGATACCAAAGGAACATTTCATATAAGGATGGGCATAATAAAGCACAGAAGTGATAAGGACCTAACAGAATCAGAGGAGATCAAGAAGAGGTGGCAAGAATACAAAGAACTGTACAAAAAAGTCTTAACATCCTGGATAACCACAGTGGTGTGGTCATTCACCGAGAGTCAGACCTCTTGGAGTGTGAAGTCAAGTGGCCCTTAGAAAGAATTTCTACCAACAAAGCTAGTGAAGGTGATTGAATTCTAGCTGAGCTATTTTGAATTCTAAAAGATGATGCTGTTAAAGTGCTGCACTCAGTTCAGTTCAGTTCAGTCGCTCAGTCGCGTCCGACTCTTTGCAACCCCATGAATTACAGCACGCCAGGCCTCCCTGTCCATCACCAACTCCCGGAGTTTACTCAAACCCATGTCCATGAAGTTGGTGATGGCATCCAACCATCTATCCTCTATCATCACCTTCTCCTGCCCCCAATCCCTCCCAGCATCAGGGCTTTTCCCAATGAGTCAACTCTTCTCACGAGGTGGCCAAAGTACTGGAGTTTCAGCTTCAGCATCATTCTTTCCAATGAACACCCAGGACTGATCTCCTTTAGGATGGACTGGTTGGATATCCTTGCAGTCCAAGGGGCTGTCAAGAGTCTTCTCCAATACCATAGTTCAAACAACATATCAGCAAATTTGGAAAACACAGCAGTGGCCACAGGACTGGGAAAGGTCAGTTTTCATTCCCATTTCAAAGAAGGGCAATGCTAAAAATGTTCAACCTACCTGACAGTTGTTCTCACTTCCCATGCTAGCAAGGTTATGGTCAAAATCCTTCAAGCTAGGCTTCAGCAATACTTGAATTGAGAACTTCCAGATGTACCATTGGGTTTAGATAAGCCAAATGAGTCAGAGATCAAATTGCCAGCATTCGTTGGATCTTAGAGAAAGCAAGCGAATTCCAAAAAAACATCTACCTCTGTTTCACTGACTCCTCAAAAGCCTTTTACTGTGTGGATCACAACAAACTGGAAAATTCTTAAGGAGATAGGAATACCAGACCAACTTACTTGTCTCCTGAGAAACCTGTGTCAGGTCAAGAAGCAACAGTTAGAACCTCATATGAAACAACTGACTAGTTCAAAATTGGGAAAGGAATATGACAAGGCTGTATATTGTCACTCTATTTATTCAACTTATGTACAGAGTCCATCATGTGCAATGCCAGACTGGATGAGTTACAAGTTGGAATCAACATCGTTGGTAGAAATATAACAACCTCAGATATGTGCATGATAACCACTCTAATGGCAGAAAGTGAAGATTAACTAAGGAGTTTCTTGGTGAGGGTGAAAGAGGAGAGTGAAAAGATTGTCTTAAAACTCAACATTCAAAAAACTAAGATCTTTGCATCTGGTTCCATCACTTTATGGCAAATAGAAGGGGGGAAAGTGGAAGCAATGACAAATTTTCTCTTCTTGATCTCCAAAATCACTGAGATGGTAACTACAGCCAAGAAATTAGAAGATACTTGCTTCTTGGAAGGAAAGCTATGACAAACCTAGCCAGCATATGTAAAAGACAAGACATCACTTTGCCGACAAAGGTCCATATAGTTAAAACTATGGTTTTTCCAGTAGTCATGTAAGATGTGAGAGTAGGATCATTAAGAAGGCTGAGCACCAAAGACTGATGCTTTTTAACTGTGGTGCTGCAGAAGCCTCTTGAGGGTCCCTTGGACTGCAAGGAGACCCAACCAGTCAATCCTAAAGGAAATCAGCCCTGAATACTCATTGGAAGAACGGATGCTGAAACTCCAATATATTGGCCACCTGAAGTGAAGAGCTGACTTATCATAAAAGACCCTGAGGCTGGGAAACATTGAAGGCAAAAGGAGAAGAGGGTGGCAGAGGATGAGATGGTTGGATAGCATCACCGATTCAAAGGACATGAACTTGGGCAAACTCTGGGAGATAGTGAAGGACAGGCATACTGCAGTCCATGGGGGCACAAAGAGTCAGACATGACTTAGGGACTGAAAAAGAAAAAAACAATATTTCATTGTATGCATTGTCAGGAAGCATTTAACAAGAGGCTTCCTGTGTGCTGTTTTAGATCTATCAGGAACCCTCTGGCCCTTATTAATTCCTGAATATTCAGGAATTAAGAGGAGAGGCATGCCCTTCCCCGGGCTGAGGAATCCAGGCATTTCTCATTACAGTGATAAGTACCCTCTTCCTTTTCATGAGCCATATGGTAAAATGTGATTGTTTACAACTGTCTCTCTGATAGGGATCGTCTTATGTTTTGTAAGTCTGGAATTTTAATCTTTATCTTTGCTGAGAATAACCACCTTGTAAGACAGTATATATGCCCACGCCATGTTGATTAAAACACCTTTGCTCCATCAGAGCTTTGGTCCCTGTGTCTTTCTTTCTTTCTTTCTACTCCTTCTTTCTTTCTCTCTTTCTCTCTATCTCTACTTCTGGCTAATTCCTTGGAGCGCGGAGGCCTGTTGAGCTCACTTTCTTGCCCGGGCTTTTAAGACCCTCTCAAGAAGGCGCCTGGTGCCTACGTGCAGCAGCCCGAGCCTTAAGAACAGGACTCTATTGGCTTTCCTCATAAACCAGGGGATATCAGCCTCTTTCTCTCTCTTACTTTCTTATCATCGACTCCGGACCACCAGGTTCCAGTCCATTAAAGGACCAACATGCACAGACCACATTAAAATAAAACCCATATATTAGCTGATATAAAATCAGTTTTTTGAGGGGGAGCTGTTATAAATAGTACTATTTTGTTTACAAGTTTTTATGTGAACAACTCTTTCATTTCTCTTGGGTACAAGTAGAATTGCTAGGCTATGTTGGAACTCTATATGAGTATATTGAGGAACTGCCAAATGGTTTCCAAAGTGGCTGCAAGATGGTACACTTTTAAAAATGAAAATAAACAACTTACTATAGTAGTCAAATCTCATTTTTGTTGAAAAATGTAAATCTGTATATACAAATGTGCATATGGGTTTGTGTATCTCTCTATTTAAAATTGCACAAATATAATGCCGAGGGAAAGCATGGGAAAGTCTACTATATAATAAATTATATCAAGGAGGAGGTAATCTCTGAATGATTTGAATTGTTACAATGAACATGTATTTGCTTTTACAATGAAAAACAGTTCATAAAATATTTTGAAGGAGAAAAACACTTTAAATATTATCTAAATACATACCAACAAAAGTCATACTATTGTAATCATTTAAGAATTTTGTGCATAGGTTTTATAGTCTTATTACAGGCTTACATTAGATAGGAAGAACAGGATAATGATTATGATTTCACTCAACATTAAAGTACAAACAGGTATTGAGTCCTAAGTCAAACACACCTGCAACGTGAGATCTATCCAGCCCTGCCTGACCTTGTCCTGCTGTTCCAGATATTGCTACAGGTGCCCACTCCCAGCAAACGGCACAATCCACAGCGCTGTGCAGTGGGCCACTTGCCTCCATTTGAGGCATCTCCACTGGACCCAAAGGTGGGACTCCCCAAGTCCTGGTCAGTGCCTAGAAAAGTGGAGCCAAGAGTGCAGGGCAGTTTACATCCTGAAGATTGCAAAATTGTTTATTAATATATATATTCTGTTGAAGTACAGTTGACTTACAATGCTTCAGGTGCATAGCAAAGTGATTCAGTTATACAAACCCACATATAATATTTTTGAAATTATTTTCCATTATAGATTATTACAAGATATTGACCATGGTTCCCTAAGCTATACAGTAAATCTTTGTTGTTTGTTGCATGTCTATTTTTAATTAGAAATCTAGCATTGTATTCATACTAAGTCAAACAAGTGGAATCAAAATGTCATAATTTTATTAGTTGGGCAAAAATCCATATTTTCTAAAATATAATATTATACATATTTATATATATTTGTATACAAAAGCTTTCCTACTACACTTGATAAAGGCTTGAGAAAGAACATAAAAAAAGAGAGAGAGAGATGGAGAAATTGGAGAACATAAGTGAAATGGGAGCACTGAATATGAAATAGAAAAAGTGAAACTAGAAAAAAGTGAAAGATCATCATATCGTCCAGTTGTTTTTAAACATGACTGCTCATTAGAAGCATATCTGGAGCTCTGCAGAAAAAAAGTAATACCTGAGTATTTATATTTTCAAAAAAATTTCAAGCTAATTTTAATATGCCTCTGGATTTTAAAAAGTGGTTACAGGTTTTCCTAATAGATCCTAATTCTGGTGATAGATACAGAGTTCTATTATTTTTCTGTTGGCCAATCATGGTACAATGGTATTAAGAGTAATAGTTACATAATCACAATAGTAAAAGGTGTCTATCAGTTTTCACAATCAATATCTAAACAAAAAATAAAAGACAATTACAGTTGCAAGCCATAATGGGAACATGATTAACTTAACAATATATAACAATTACATACAGTTTTGTGGGTTCCAGCAGAGTGATGTGGTTAAGTGGAAGTGCATACATGCACATGTTTCCATTCACCCAGCCAGTTTATGTCTTTTGATTGGTGCATTTAATCCATTTTCATTTAAGGTAATTATTGATATGTATGATCCTACTACCATTTTCTTAATTATTTTGGGTTTATTTTCAGTAGGTCTTTTTCTTCTCTTGTGTTTCCTGCCTAGAGAAGTTCCTTTAGCATTTGTTGTAAAGCTGGTTTGGTGGTGCTGAATTCTCTTAACTTGCCTGGAAACTTTTGATTTCTCCATCAAATCTGAAGGAGAGTCTTGCTGGGTAGAGATTCTTGGTTGTAAGTTCTACCCTTTCATCATTTTAAATGTATCATGTCATTCCCTTCTGGTTTGTAGAGTTTCTGTTGAGAAATCAGGTGATAGCCTGATGTACCTTGTATGTTGTCCTTTTTCCCTTGTTGCTTTTAACCTTTTATCTCTGTCTTTAATTTTTGTCATTTTGATTACTGTGTGTCTCAGTGTATTCCTCCTTGGGTTTATCCTTCTTGGGACTCTCTGTGCTTCCTGGACTTGGTTGACTATTTTCCCATGTCGGGGTTTTCAGCTATTATCTCTTCAAATATGTTCTCAGGTCCTTTCTGATTTCTCTCTTTAAGACCCCCATAATGCAAATGTTGGTGCATTTAATGTTGTCCCAGAGGTCTCTAAGGCTGTCTTCATTTCTTTTCATTCTTTTTTCTATATTCTGTTCTGTGGCAGTGATTTACATGATTCTATCCTCCAGGTCATTTATCTGTGCTTCTGCCTCAGTTATTCTGCTATGGATTTCTTCTAGTGTATTATTCATCTCTGTCTGTTTGTTCTTTAGTTCTTCTAGGTCTTTGATAAACATTTCTGGCATCTTCTCAATCTTTACTTCCATTCTTTTTCTGAGATTTTGAATCATCTTCTCTTATCATTATTCTGATTTCTTTTTTCTGGATGGTTGCCTATCTCCACTTCATTTAGTTGTTTTTCTAGGGTTTTATCTTGTCTGTTCATCTGGGACATAACTTTCTGCTTTTTCATCATGATTAACTTTCTGTAATATGGTTTTTGTTTTAGCCACTGTGAGACTGTGCTTCTTTTTGCATCTTCTGCCCACCCTCTGATGGATGAGGCTAAGATGCTTGTGTAAGCTTCTTGATGGGAGGGACTGGTGATGGGGAAAAACTGGGTCTTGCTCTGGAGGGGGTCTGCCTGCAATGCGAGAGACCTGGGTTCAATCCCTGGGTCAGAAAGATCCCCTGGAGAAGGAAATGGCAACCCACTCCAGTAATCTTGCCTGGAAAATTCCAAAGAAGGAGGAGCCTGATGGGCTACAGTCCATGGGGTGGCAAAGAGTCGGACACAAACATGACTGAGCAGTTCATTTTCCTTTTCCTGGAGGGCAGGGCCTTGCTCAGTAAAGCTTTAATCCAATTATCTGCTGATGGGTGGGGTTGCACTCCCTCTCTGGTATTGTTTGGCCTGAGGCTCTATCACAGGGTTAATGGTGAATTCCTAGAGGATTTACACCAACGGGGACCTTCCAGTTTCTGCAGTGAGCCCCTGCTGACCTACACCCCCGGGGGAGGGGGGGACCTCCAACCCTAGCAGGTAGTTTTGGTTCAGTCTCCCGTGGGGTCACTGCCCCTCTCCTCTGTGTCTTAGTGTGTGCAAAATTTTGTTTGTGCCCTCCAAGACTGAGTCTCTGTTTCCCTCAGTCCTCTGGAAGGCCTAAAACCAAACTCTACTGGTCCTCACGGGCAGATTCCCTGCAGATTCTCAATCCCTTTGTCAGCTCCCCAGGCTGGGAAGCCTGACGGGTTCAGAACCTTCACAATAGTGTGAGAACTTCTTTGGTATTATTGTTCTCCAGTCTGTGGGTCACCCACATGGTGGGCATGGGATTTGCTTTTATCATGATTGCACCCCTCCTACCATCTCACTCGGCTTTTTCTTTGTCTTCTTGTCTTCGGATGTAGGTTATCTATTATTGGTGGGTTCCAGAATCCTCCTGTCAGTGGTTGTTCAACAGCTAGCTGCAATTTTGATGTTCTCACAGAAGAAGATGAGTGTATGCCCTTCACTCCATCCACCATCTTCAGCTTAAGTGAAGGTTGTAAATTTTACAAGTAATTGACTGCTGGGAGATGCAGGTCAGCTGATTAAGGCTTTCTCCTTTACCCCTTCCCTGGACAACCAGCCTTTCCTTAGATGCAACCACTTGAATGACCCCTTACAAGATGCTTCCCCAAATGGAATGATCAATGGCAATGGCAATGATTGCCTCCTCAGGAACACACTCTTGCATTGCTTTCCTCCTTCCCTGCCTCATCCCCTGTATTCTCTTCCCTGCTCCTCTGGAAACTACCAACAAGGACGCTTTTGCCTTAAACTCTACTTTCTCACATGTATGGATGTGAGAGTTGGCCCATAAAGAAAGCTGAGTGCTGAAAAATTGATGTTTTTGAACTGTGGTGTTGGAGAAGACTCTTGAGCATTCCTTGGACTGCAAGGACATCAAACCAGTCCATCCTAAAGGAGATCAGTCCTGGGTGTTCATTGGAAGGACTGATGCTGAAGCTGAAACTCCAATAATTTGGCCACCTGATGCGAAGAACTGACTCATTAGAAAAGACCCTGATGCTGGGAAAGATTAAAGGCAGGAGGAGAAGGGGACGACAGAGGATGAGATGGTTGGATGGCATCACTGACTCGATGGACATGATTTGAGTAAACTCCAGGAGTTAGTGATGGACAGGGAGGCCTGGCGCGCTGCAGTCCATGGGGTCACAGAGTTGGACACGACTGAGCAACTGAACTGAACTGAACTACTTTCTGGGACATCTAAGCTAAATCTTAAACAGCTTTCTATGTTTGTGTAAGAAACCATTGCTAAAGTTAGTGCTTAAAGCAGGAATCATTACTAGATTTCACAATTCTGTGGGTTGGCAGGGTGCTAAAGCCTGAGTGAACTCATGAGGTTACATTCATCTGGCAGGATAGATTTCAATTAGTTCTGCTGAGACTCTTTCTTCACTGAGACTTTCTCTCTGTGATTTCCTTTCTAGGCAGAGAAACAAAGCTAGCCAGGCTGCCCATAGATAGCAAAGACCTAAAGGAGTGAAAAAGGAAGCTATGAATTCTGTTAAGGCTTAGTTTCAGAAGCTACATGACATCACTTTTGCTACATTCTATTGGTCAAAATAAGTCATGAGGCCAGACCAGATTCAATGGGGAGATGATGGGAACAGGCTACCCCTCCTGATGCCAGCAGCAGCATATCATATAGCAAAGGGGCTGGGCACATGATCCACTTATGGACACTGTAAAAATAATCTAATCCAATTCCTCTCACCCAAAATCAGTCTTCTGATATATTTTCCCTGAATAAAATTTATTTTGAGAAAGCCATTCCCCACGATAATTAAGCAACTTCTGTAGGGACACGTGAAGCAGGATAAGAGGATGGATCGCCTGCTCAGCAGCCAGATCTGTCAAATCAACCCTGGAAGCAGATGGACAGAAGCCCTCACAATCAAATCACTCACAGCTGCACCTAAAGTCTTATCACAAAGAGATATGACCGAGCAGAAGCTGAGATATATTTATATATGTGTGTGTGTGTATGTATATGTATATATATATATATATATATATTTTACTGCTCCTCACAAAGCTGTGATTTTTTCCAGCTCTCATACATGGACATGAGAGTTGGACCACAAATAAGGCTGAGCACTGGAGAATTGATGCTTTCAAACTGTGGTGCTGGAAAAGACTCTTCAAAGTCCCTTGAACTGCGAGGAGATCCAACCTGTCCATCCTAAAGGAAATCAGTCCTGAATATTCACTGGACTGACGCTGAAGCTGAACCTCAAATACTTTGGCCAGCTGATGCAAAGAGCTGACTCACTGGAAAAGACCCTGGTGCTGGGGAAGATTGAGGGCAGGAGAAGGGGGCAACAGAGGATGAGATGGTTGGATGGCATCATTGACTCAATGGCAAGTGTCTTTTAATTTCATGGCTGCAGTAACCATCCGCAGTGATTTTGGAGCCCTCCCCAAAATAAAGTCTCTCACTGTTTCCATTGTTTCCCTGTTATTTGCCATGAAGTGATGGGACCAGATGCCATGATCTTAGTTTTCTGAATGTTGAGTTTTAAACCAGCTTTTTCACTCTCCTCTTTCACTTTCATCAAGAGGCTCTTTAGTTCTTCTTTGCTTTCTGCATAAGGGTGTTGTCATCTGCATACCTGAGGTTATTGATATCTCTCCTGGTGATCTTGATTTCAACTTGTGCTTCGTCCAGCCTGGCATTTCACATGATGTGCTCTGCATAGAAGTTAAAGAAGCAGGGTGACAATATACAGCCTTGACATACTCCTTTCCTGATTTGGAACCAGTCTATTGTTCCATGTCCAGTTCTAACTGTTGCTTCCTGACCTGCATACAGATTTCTTAGGAGACAGGTAAGGTGGTCTGGTAGTCCCATCTCTTTAAGAATTTTCCACAGTTTGCTATGATTCACACAGTTAACGGCTTTGGTAATTCAGTAAAGCAGGAGATGTTTTTCTGGAACTCTCTTGCTTTTTTGATGATCCAAAGGATGTTGGCAATTTGGTCTTTTGTTCCTCTGCCTTTTCTAAATCCAGCTTGGTTCACATACTGTTGAAGCCTGGCTTGGAGAATTTTAAACATTACTTTGCTAGCATGTGAGATGAGTGCAGTTGTGCGGTAGTTTGAACATTCTTAATTCCCTGGTGGCTCAGACAGTAAGGCATCTGCCTGCAATGAAGGAGACCCCGGTTTGATCCCTGGGTTGGGAAGATCCCCTGGAGAAGGAAATGGCAACCCACTCCAATATTCTTGCTTGGAAAATCCCAAGGACAGAGGAGTGTGGTAGGCTACAGTCCATGGGGTCACAAGGAGTTGGACTTGACTAAGCGACTTCACTTTCACTTGAACATTCTTTGGCATTACTTTTCCTTGTTATTGGAATGAAAGCTCATCTTTTGAAGTCCTTTGGCCACTGCTAAGTTTTACAAATTTGCTGGCGTATTGAGTGCAGCACTTTCACAGCATCATCTTTTAGGATTTGAAATAGGTCAACTGGAATTCTATCACCTCCACTAGCTTTACTTATAGTGATGCTTCCTAAGGCCCACTTGACTTTTCATTCCAGGATGTCTGGCTCTAGGTGAATGATCACACCATCATGGTTATCTGGGTCATGAAGGTCTTTTTTGTATAGTTCTTCTGTGTATTCTTGCCACCTCTTATTAATATCTTCTTGGTTTTGTCCATACCATTTCTGTCCTTTATTGTGCCCATCTTGGGATGAAATATTCCCTTGGTATCTCTAATTTTCTTGAAGAGATCTTTAGTTATTCCCATTCTATTGTTTTCCTCTATTTATTTGCATTGATCACTGAGGAAGGCTTTCTTATCTCTACATGTTATTCTTTGGAACTCTGCATTCAAATGGCTATATCCTTCCTTCTCTCCTTTGCCTTTCACTTCTCTTATTTTCTCAGCTATTTGTAAGGCCTCCTTCAAGAACCATTGTGCCTTTTTGTGTTTCTTTTTCTTCAGAATGATCTTGATCACTGCCTCCTGTACAATGTCACAAACCTTCGTCCTTAATTCTTCAGGCACCCTGTCTATCAGATCTAGTCCCTTGAATCTATCTTTCACTTCCACTGTATAATCACAAGAGATTTGATTCAGGTCATACCTGAATGGTCTAGTGGTTTTCCCTACTTTATTCAATTTAAGTGTGAATTTGGCAATAAGGAGTTCATTATCTGAGCCACAGTCAGCTCCTGGTCTTGTTTTTGCTGACTGTATAGAGCTTCTCCATCTTTGGCTGCAAAGAATATAATCAATATGATTGCAGTATTGACCACAGGTGGTGTCCCTGTAGAGTTGTCTCTTGTGTTGTTGGAAGAGGGTGTTTGTTATGACCAATGTGCTCTCTTGGCAAAACTCTATTAGCCTTTGCCCTGCTTCCTTCTGTACTACAAGGCCAAATTTGCCTGTTACTCCAGGTGTCTCTTGGCTTCCTACTTTTGTATTCTAGTTCCCTATGATGAAAGGGACATCTTTCTTGGGTGTTAGTTCTAGAAGGTCTTTTAGGTCTTCATAAAACTGTTCAACTTCAGCCTCTTCAGTATTACTGGTTGGAGCATAGACTTGGATTACTGTGATATTGAATGGTTTGCCTTAGAAAAGAACAGAGATCATTCTGTTTTTGAGATTGCACCTAAGTACTGCATTTCAGACTCTTGTTGACTATGATGGCTACTCAATTTATTCTAAGGGATTCTTGTCCACAGTAGTAGATATAATGGTCACCTGAGTTAAATTCGCCCATTCCAGTCCATTTTAGTTCTCTGAATCCTAAAATGCTAATATTCACGCTTGCCATCTCCTGTTTGACCACTTCCAATTTACCTTGATTCACGGACCTAACATTCCAGGTTCCTATGCAATATTGCTCTTACAGCATCGAACTTTGCTTCCGTCACCAGGCACATTCACAGCTCGATGCGACTTAGCTACTGAATAGCAACAGCAACACATTTCTTTAAACAGACAGACAACCGTGCCTCAAAGTGGCTTCTAGAGTCAAATCTGCCAGAAATCGCTTGATTGACAACAAAGTTGGTGACACAGAAGCGAATGGCTGTCTTGCATTATCCTGATCATCATTATGAAGCTACAAAGTTTGCAGGGATGCTCAACCTTGGATGTACAGAGTCCTCTACTGAAAGCAAATGACCAGAACGTAATGTTCAAGCAGCTTTGCAAATGACCGACAGCAACAACTGCTGGTACTTGTGACGATTGGAAAGATGTGTCTCTTTCTCCAGGGGCTGCAGTTCCATCCCAGGGTGCTCAGACACGCAAGCAGGGTGCAAGCTGGATTCCAGGCCTCACCCCTCAGCCAGCACAGTCTGCACTGTCAGAGGCAGTGGCCCTGGCCAGGTGGCCACGGATTGTCAAAGCAAGCTAGAGGGAGTGTGAACCAGGAAGGAAAAGCAGTCCAGATGCAGTGGTGCAGAGGAGAGAGAAGATGCAGTAACCAATCTGTATTTCTGCCCCTTCTAACCCATCGTGTAGGTTTTCCTCATGAAATGGAAGAATAAAAATATCTAATCTAATGGAAATATCTACAATCTATTCAAGGAGACAGAGAATAGCAACAAAGTTATGAAACAAGAAGAGATCAAGACAAATTCTCTGATTAAACACATGCTCATTGGAATTTTAAATAGTAGAATTAATGAAACAGAAACAAATTAATGGAACAGAAAATAGACTTGGTAAACGCACACAAGACCACAGAAGAAAATAACAAAAGTGACGATTCATGAGAGGATGACAAAATTATAGATGACTGTACATGAAGAAGCAATGTAAGATTAATTAAATTTCCTAAAGAAGAATACAGAAGAAATGGAAGAAATTTATCAAGAGTGTAATTGAAGAAAACTTTTCAGAACATAAAAGAAAATCTGAAAAGTTAAAAACTTAAAATTGACATCTAGGTTCCAGTAGAAAAATAATAAGCAGGCTCTAGTATCAGTACACATTATATTGGCTTTCTTAATCTTTAAGAAATAAAGTCCTTCTTATCTTTGAGCTAAATGGAAGGGAAAAAATGGACAAAGGTGCCGTTTTGTAAAAGAAATCTTAACATACCTAGCTAAATTGCTAGAAAAAACAGGTTTGACATTTCTGAGGGGAGAGTGTGACACCACAGTGCTACAGAAATAAAAATAAAGACATTTCTCAAAGTAGCAGAAAGACATAGATTTGTCAAAATATCCAAAAATGTGAGTTATAATCTAGGAAGCAATGTAGCATTTACCTGCACCATTTTACAAAATTTGTTCTCACTAAGGACTCCAATAATCTAAATGTAAAATCCAGTGGTCAGTTTTTACTCCAGGGTTTGACTTTTTAACAGAATTTGATTTATCTTTATAATTTGAAATTATTGCTCACTTATTTCTTGAAAATATTTTCTGCCTTAGATTTATCAACAGTTCTTCCTACTATCAGTTCAGTTCAGTCACTCAGTCATATCCAATTCTTTGTGACCCCATGGACTGCAGCATGCCAGGCTTCCCTGTCCATCACCAGCTCCTGGAGCTTGCTCAAACTCATGTCCATCAAGTCGGTGATGCCATCCAGCCATCTCATCTACTATAGCAACTGTCATAAGAATAACCTGAGAAATTCATTAGGAATTATTGATAAATTCCTAGAACTCACTCGCAGAGATCCTGATGATGAAGTTCTGATCAGGACCTAGGTATCCGAGTTTTTAAATGAACAGGTACATCTGAGACTGTGGACAGTCCTGCGGATGTCCTGCTGCACGGCTACTTCTCAGCCCGTTCTCCCCTTGGCTCCTCCACACCAGCCTCTTGAGCACAGGTTATCTTTGGGGTTCAGGGCTTACCCTGCTGAGACTCTCCTCTCTTCAGCGGGACTCCATCGACTCCCATACAGTCAATTGCTTCTTGTGTTTTGGACATTTACACAAAAATATCCTGCTGTAACCTCAAAACCACTATATCCAAAGCCAGATTCATTAATATCACTCCTTTGAACCTGCTTCTTCTCCTGTATGCTCTGTCTGAAGCAGAAACAGCACCTGTCACCCAGCTTCCTCAATATCTGGCAAAGCCATCATCATATAAATTGCTGTTTGCCTTTGCATAAGTGCTACAGTGAATTATGCACATGGGAGAGCGTGTGATACAAGGAATCTAACTGAGGCTGAGGGGCTATCTGGAAACACCTCACAAAGGAAGAGAGCGTGGGTGTGACTTTCACGCCTCTCACATTGTGGGTGCCAGGATGCCACATGCCCGGCCCCACTCCGCCCAGCGCCTTCTGCTCCAGCACTCACCCGCTCTGTCCACACAGCAGACTCGCCCTGACTCGAAGGTCCCCTTGACCGTGAGACCTTTCCTGCCTCTGTGGATGTGTCTTTCCCCGCCTTTGACCTCTTCCCTTGCTCTCCTGGGCAGATAACTGGCTTTAACGTCCTAAATTTTTTTTTCCAATATGGTCTGAATTCACTTGTTTTGATTTTCTCTTAGTCACACCCCCCAGCTTTTTCTCACTTAGTCTCCCTGTCATCCTCATTAATGCTCACTGTTTTCCATTTGAAAGTTAGATATCTAGATTTCCAACCTAGATAGCATATTAAAAAGCAGAGACATTACTTTGCCAACAAAGGTCCGTCTGGTCAAGACTATGGTTTTTCCCAGTGGTCATGTATGGACGTGAGAGTTGGACTGTGAAGAAAGCTGACCGCTGAAGAATTGATGCTTTTGAACCGTGGTGTTGGAGAAGACTCTTCAGAGTCCCTTGGACTGCAAGGAGATCCAACCAGTCCATCCTGGAGGAGGTAAGTCCTGGCTGTTCATTGGAAGGACAGATGCTGAAGCTGAAACTCCAATACTTTGGCCACCTCATGCAAAGAGTTGACTCATTGGAAAAGACCCTGATGCTGGGAGGGATTGAGGGCAGGAGGAGAAGGGGACGACAGAGGATGAGATGGCTGGATGGCATCATCGACTCGATGGACATGAGTTTGAGTAAACTCCGGGAGTTGGTGATGGACAGGGAGGCCTGGCGTGCTGCGGTTCATGGGGTCGCAAAGAGTCAGACACGACTGAGCGACTGAACTGAACTGAACCTTTTAACATGAAAATTTTTATTTAACTTTATGACATGAAAATGGTTAAGTAGTATAAAAAAAAAGTTTTTCTTGTATTTAGAGAGTGTTATTTGTAAACTATGGACCAAAGAGCTAATCTGAAGTAGTTTGGTGACTTAGGCATGACCAATCTAACCCATATTTGTAATAAACACATTTAATCATATTGTTTTGCTTTAGCTCTCACCAGTATTGTCCCTGGAGTTGAACCTTGAAAAATTGATGTTCCAGTTGAGAAAATTGTATTAAGTTTTAAGAAAATATTGATTTTAATTTGATCTGCACTGACATTCTTTGCATTTTGACTAAGGCTGAAATAATTTTCTCATCAGGTTTTTTTTTGTTTTTTTTTTTGTTTTTTTTTTTGCATTTTTTTCTTCTGGACAGAAAAAGTTAAAATGCTTTAAAGTATTTTCTGGTTGTTTTTTCAACTGTGAAATATCTCGAAGTTTTATTGCTGTAATAACTGAAAAGTCGTTCTGAGTTAGGCTGTTCACTGACATTGAAATAAAATATGCTTTCTAATCAGTATTTCTGGGTATTCCTTGGGGATAAAGGAAGGTAATATGGAGGGCACTTAGACTTCCTGTCTCCTCTAATCCAAATTCTTGCTTCTTTTGACTGCAGCTCCTATGCGTTGTGTCTGTTTTCTTTATCTTATCACCCTACTGGGCAAATCTTTGATCTTCACTCTCTTAAAAGTATACCTACTAAAAGAAATGTAGCAAGCTTTGCTAAAGTTTTGGGTAGGAAGATAGTGAAGGGGAATTATATAACATTGCAACACAGGAAGAAAAAAAGACTTACGGGTGAAATTTCCTCAGTCTTTTTATTTCAGAGGTATGGACATGTTCTATTTTCTACTTAGGTTATTTAGTGTGACGCCAAGATAAATTTTCCTACCACTTACTTTTAACCCAATTAATTTTTATCACCACTTACACTCTTAATTGTGATCCCTATTTATTCAATATTCTGGTGATTCTCAATCCCTGGTGTAGTTTAGAAGGACTTACTGAGCTTTTTAAAAGATATTAGTACCTGGGGACCATCTCCACCGAGCTGAGATGGGTACAGGCATATAAGACTTTTTAAAAAGCAAGTGATTCTAATATGTAACCAATGTTTAGAGCCACTGTAGTATTCCTTCTTGATCTCTGAGTTTATAAAAATTTCCATTTCTTAGTCTTGGTATTTGTCAACTGTGGGCACCAAATAGCCCAAGAAAGGTATTCTTTGTGACTAAAGTGACTTCCTCAGAAGTCACTTGTGATTGTTACTGTTGTTCGGTTGCTAAGTCATGTTGACTGTGACCCCATGGGCTTCAGCACATCAGGCTTCTCTGTCCTTCACTATCTCCCAAATTTTCCTCGAACTCATGTCCATTGAGTTGCTGATACTATCTAACTATCTTATCCTCTGCCACACTCTTCTCTTGCCTTCCATCTTTCCCCACATCAAGGTCTTTTCCAATGAGTCTACTCTTTGGAACAGATGGCCAAATTATTGGAGTTTCAGCTTCAGCATCAGTCCTTCCAATGAACACCCAGGACTGATCTCCTTTAGGATGGACTGGTTGGATCTCCTTGCAGTCCAAGGGACTCTCAGGAGTCTTCTCCAACACCACAGTTCAAAAGCATCAGTTCTTCAGCTCTCAGCCTTCTTTATGATCCAGCTCTCATATCCATACCTGACTACCAGCAAAACCATAGTTGTGACTATACAGACCTTTGTTGGCAGAGTGATGTCTCTGCTTTTTAATACACTGTCTAGGTTTCTCATATTCTTTCCAAAGAGCAAGTGTCTTTTAATTTCTTGGCTACAGTCATCATTTGCAGTGATTTTGGAGCTTAACAAAATAAAATCTGTCAATGCTTTCACTTTTTCCCCTTCTATTTACCTCTTCTATTTTCCCCTTCTATGTATGTCATATATTAAGAAAAATACATAATCAGTATGAGTAGCAAAACTAATAAAATGGACCCAGTACAAACCTGATGTGGGTTTCTCACCCATGTGCTTTGAGCACAAGGAGTGGATTTGATTAAACAAGGATGTATTTTGTTGGTGGGAGGGGAAACGTGTAATTTGGAGAGTGGTGGGTCTATGTGAGAGACTAGAGGGAAAAGGGGCGGGGAAGGACTTCCACACTCTGGTCCTGAAGACAGGAGGGACACCCCTCTACTTTCGGAGATCATTCCTCAACCTTCTCTTCCCATCCAGTAGGTGGGAAAAGACAGGAAAAAAATAAAATAAAGAAGACTTAGTGGTTCTGCCTTTAAGGAGAAACATGAGCAAAAAGCTTGTGTCAGAGATCACCAGACAAGCCCTTCAAGACTTCACATATTTGGGCACAGACAGAATGTTGCTATAGTTAAGCTTTCAGGTTTTAATCATTCCTTCACTCAGAAATTTACTTTCTTCAGAAATTTTTACAAATCAGCTCTCGACTTCTCACTTGCTACTTCTTTAAATTTCCAAATAATCTCTACTTCTCATGTTACTCAGATGGCAAAGAATCAGCCTGCAATTCAGGACACCTGGGTTCAGTCCCTGGGTCAAGAGGATCTCCTGGAGAAGGGAACAGCTACCCACTCCAGTATTCTTGCCTGGAGAATTCCATGGACAGAGGAGCCTGGTGGGCTACAGTACATGGGGTCACAAAGACTCTTACATGACTGAACAACTAACACAGCACATACTTCTCACCATTTCCTGATTACACTCCTTCCTTTTTCACCACCAAACCATCATGAGGACATGACTCTGTATGCATTTGACCCTATACCACTGCAGATGCTCAGTGAAAGTTTGTTGAATGAAAGCAGTATATTAATTGTAGAGAATCTTTGCTTCCACCAAGATGGAGTGGCAATTCATTTACTCTCCCATCTTAAACAACCCCAAAATGGACAAAATATATGGACTAACAGTTAGCCCTATGATTTCCATATCCTACTGCCTTGAGAGAGTTTCTAGGATGCAGCGTAAGGGAAGAAACCCCCAGCAGAGATGATAAACTCTGTAATTGCAGAGATGTTGCTGATGGTCCAGGCAGCCACGTGCTCTCAGGACAGAGCACTAGAGAGAACAGAGTGCATGAAGAAAATCCCAGAGATATGCAAACAGTTCAGTATTCAGCTGAGTACAGATTAGCTCATATGTGTGAGCTCATACTCAAGGTCATTGGGGGGGGGGGGCGGAACCACCCAAAAGCATTAGAGATAACAGTGCCTGGATGGTACCAGATTTCACCAACAAAACTGGGAGAAGCTGAAGATTCACAGAGCATTTTGTAGAGCACATATTGAAAGAATGCACTGGCTTCAGGAGTGGGGAATACTCAGCCTTAGAGTAAGCAGTATTCTTTCCTACTCAGCAAATGTTAAAGTAGAATCTGAAGGTATCCAACTGTTTGCAAGTAATTCAACTGAATCCCAAATAAAGTCCAAGAGTATTTACAGGAATTTTAAAAATATCAACACCCCAGAAGGTAAATTTTATGTCTGGTCTTTAATTAAAAATTCACGAGGCATGCAGATAAGTGCGAAAATATGACTCACGATCAGAAGTGATAGGAATAAAAAATGACACAGAACTGAGAACAGATGTTAGGATTTGCAGATAAGTACTTTAAAACAGTTAATGATTGTACTCCACATGTTCAATAATTTAAGAAGAGATATGAAAGACATTAAGGAAGTAAAACTGGAAAATACAAACAAGAACTTAAAAAACAAAAGCTATAATGTGTGAAATGAAACAGAGATGAACTGTAGATTAGATATTGCCTAAGAGATTAGTGAACACATAGCAATAGAAAATAGTCAAAATGAACAGAAAAAATAATGAAAAAAAATAAACTGAAACGGGCATCTGTGAGCTGTGAGACACCTTCAATCTGCCTAATATATGTGTCGGCAGTCCCTAAAGGAGAGGAGAAGGCCAGAGTAGAAAACATATCTGAAGAAACAAAGGCCAACATTTTTCTAAATTTGATGAGCACTGTAATCCACAGGTCAAAGATGTTCAATGAATGCTAAGCACAAGACGCATGAAGAAAATAAGACCAAGGCATATCACAATATACCTGCTCAAAATTAGTGAAAAGGTGGAAATGTTAAGAGCAGCTAGAGGAAAAAAAAGTCCTTCAGAGGAACATAGAATAAGAATGACAGCAAAGTCCTCACGGACAACAGTGCCAACAACAGCAAGTGAAACACAGCTTTAAAGACCTGAAAGAAAAAAAAAAATGTATCAATACAGAAATCTATGCTTACTGGAAGTTTCCTTCAAAAATAAGAGTGAAAAGGAGTTTTCAATACCGGATTTCATTGTTGTTGTTCAGTCTCTTAAGTCTTGTCTGACTCTTTGTGACCCCATGGACTGCAGCACGCCAGCCTTCCCTGTCCTTCACCATCTCCTGGAATTTGCTCAAACTCATGTCCATCGAGTCTGTGATGCCATCCAACCATCTCATCCTGTCGTCCCCTTCTCCTTCTACCTTTAATCTTTCCCAGCATCAGGGTCTTTGCCAGTGAGTCGGCTCTTCACATCAGGTGGCCAAAGTATTGGAGCTTCAGCTTCAGCATCAGTCCTTCCAATGGATTTCATACTTAATTTAAATCTTAAATTAAATATTATTGAGATTTAAATCTCAATAATATCTTACAGTGATTATGTGTTGAAGTGATAAAATATATGATATATTGGTAATTTTACACTTTTAATTTTTTAATGTAGGTACTAGAAAATATAAAATTACATATGTAGCTTTTGTTATATTACTATAGGATAATTCTGGTAAATTAAATCCGCTTATGTTCTCTCTGGGAAAAAATTGGTAGTACTGATAGCTACCATTCCCCAATATCTCTTACCTTTTTGATTATTCTCTGTAATAGTCCTGTGTTGCTTTGGAAAATTCCTCTTACACTGCCCACAAGCTGGTTCCAGAAGACAGGATTCATTTGGAGCAGATGAGTGATCTCACAGCAGCTTTGTATGAATTCTGTGCTTCAGCTGTGTTAGTGTTAATTCTCCTATTTTAAATATTTCTGTCACTCTTTTTGATAAATAAAGAATAATTACAATAGAAGTTAACAGTCCACAGTGAATTATCTACTACATGGCCAGAAATCCCAAGTAGTTTTTTCCCCTTCTTGCTATGAACAGAATATTGAAAGCCCTTTTAAGTTGGTGTTAGTGTTTCCCACCAGCCCCTAGCTTCAGGCTGCATAATGCATTTCTATTTTCTGTGCTGTTTATACTTGTCCTTAGTTAATGATGCCTCTTCCATTTTTTGGATTTATTCTTGTTTGTTTGATTTTTATGGGGTTTCTAAAAATTGGGTCCCTAAAGACAGTTTGTAGAATATTCAAATAGTGCAAATAGGTATATCTGAACTGAGAGGTATGTCTGAGTTCTGAGGGTCACCATGAGGAACCTGTAAGTAAGCAGTGCCTTAGCTGACATTCAATTATGAGCACATTCAGGCCTAACACTGCTTATTTTTTAAATTTTATGTTTCCTTTTTGAAATCTTTCCTCTGAATATTTACAAGGAAATGTGACTAATTCATTCTCATTTTAGTAAGGGAATCAAAGAATCAAAATATTGGTTATCATATTATTTTTTAGTTTTTTTTGAAAAGATTTTCTTGGTTCTCATCTGTGATTTTGCTACATCAAACTAGAAAATTCTAAGTCTATACATTATTTCTTAAGACCATAATCTGGAATTTAGATTAGATTAAATCTAATTCAATCTAATTTAAATCTAATCTAATCTAAATTTAATTAGATTTGAGAAAAATTAGTTTTATGATAAACTTATCCAAAACCACTTCTATATGTTAGCATGCATTTGCAACTAGGTATACAATGTGTCAAAAGAATGCTGCCTCAATATTCAGGGTGAAGAATGGGGTGGCTGTGGCAACTTCTTAAAATAAGACAAAAGTGAAGTTTTCTGTATTGATTGACTCTTTTTTTTTTCATTTATTTTTATTAGTTGGAGGCTAATTACTTTACAATATTGTAGTGGTTTTTCCCATACATTGACACGAATCAGCCATGGAGTTACATGTGTTCCCCATCCCCCCTCCCACCTCCCTCCCCATCCCATCCCTCTGGGTCTTCCCAGTGCACCAGCCCTGAGCACTTGTCTCATGCATCCAACCTGGGCTGGTGATCTGTTTCACCCTTTATAGTATACTTGTTTCAATGCTATTCTCTCAGAACATCCCACCCTCGCCTTCTCCCACAGAGTCCAAACGTCTGTTCTGTACATCTGTATCTCTTTTTCTGTTTTGCATATAGGGTTATCATTACCATCTTTTTAAATTCCATATATATGCATTACTATACTGTATTGGTCTCTATCTTTCTGACTTACTTCACTCTGTATAATGGGCTCCAGTTTCATCCATCTCATTAGAACTGATTCAAATGAATTCTTTTTAATGGCTGACTCTTTCATGAAAATTTTCTCTATAGCTTGCACTGCTATTTGATAGCATTTTACCTACAGCAGATTTATTTCAAAATTGAAGTCAGTCCTTTCAAACATTGTCAATGCTTTACCAACTAAGTTTATATAATATTTGGAATCATGTATCGTCATTTCCATAATCTTCACAGCATCTTCACCAGGAGCAGATTCTATCTCCAGAAGCCACTTTCTCTGCTCAACCCTAAGAAGCAACTCCTCACCCATGAAATTCATATCACAAGATTATAACAATTCAGTCACATCTGCAGGCTCCCCTTCCAATTCTAGTTCTCTTGCTATTTCTACCACACCTGCAGTTACCTCCTCCACTGGAATCCTGAACCTTCAAAGTCATCTATGAGGGTTGGAATCAACCTTTTTCAAACTCTTATTAAAGTTGACATTTTGACCTCTTCTCATGAATCACAAATGTCCTTAATGGCATCTAGAATGGTGAATGCTTTCCAGAAGGTTTTCAATTTATTTTGCCCAAATCCATTAGATGAGTCACTATCTTCAGCCCTACAGTCTTATGAAATGTGTTCCTTAAATAAAAGGATTTGAATGGTGAAATTTTTTCTTAATCCATGCGATGCAGAATAGATATTCTGTTAACAGGCAAGAAAACAACCCAAATCTCATTGCACATCTCCATCAGAGCTCTTGGGTGACTGGGTAGAATGTCAATGAACAGAAGTATTTTGAAAGGAATCTTTTTTCCTGAGCAGTAGGTGTTTAGTAAACTGTGTTGTAAACAGGTGTGCTGTCATCCAGCCTTTGTTGTTCTATTTATAGAGCACAGGCAGAGTAGATTTAGCATAATTCATAAGGGCCCTAGGATTTTTAGGATGGTAAGTGAGCTTGAACTTATAGAAGTCACCAGCTGCATTAACCTCCAACAGGACAGTCAGCCTGTTCTTTAAACTTTGAATCTAGGTATTGACTTTTCTCTAGCAAAAGAGCCCAGCTTCTTCCAACAGAAGACTGTTTTGTCTATATTAAAAAATCTGTTGTTTGGTGTAGCCATAGCCACCTTCATGACTTATCTTAGCAAGCTTTTCTGGATAACTTGCTGCAGCTCCTACTTTCCTACATCAGCGCTTGCTGCTTCACCCTGAACTTTTAGGTTATGAGATGGCTTCTTTCCTCAAACCTCATGAACCAACCTCTGCTAGCTTCAAGCGTTTTCCCTGCCACTTCCTCACCTTTCTTAATAGTCACTGAATTGAACAGAGTCAGGGTCTTGATTTGGATTAGATTAAGGGAATGTTGTGACTGGTTTGAACTTCTATTCAGACCTCCAAAACTGTCTCCACACCAGCCATAATACTGTTTCACTTTCTTATCATATGTTGGCTGATGAGAGTAGCACGTTTGATTTCCTACAAGAGTTTCTGTTTGCATTCACAACTCAGCTAACTGTTTGGTGCAAGAAGCATAGCTTTCATTCTGTCTTAGGTTTTTGGCATGCTTTCCTATTATTTCTTGCTTTTGATTTAAAGTGAGAGACCTGTGACTCTCCCTTCCTCTTGAACATGTAGAGGCCACTGTAGTGTTATTAGCTGGCCTAATTTCAAACTTGTTGTATCTCAAGGAATAGGGCGGTCCAAAGAAAGGGAAAGAGGTGGGACAGCTGGCAGTGGAACAGTCAGAACACACATTTTTTAAGTCTGCCATCTTATGATTTGTCGCACCCCAAACAATTACTACAGTAACATCAGTTCAGTTCAGTCGCTCAGTCGTGTCCGACTCTTTGCGACCCCATGAATCGTAGCACGCCAGGCCTCCCTGTCCATCACCAGCTCCTGGAGTTTACTCAAACTCTTGTCCATCGAATCGGTGATGCCATCCAGCCATCTCACCCTCTGTCATCCCCTTCTCCTCCTGCCCCCAATCCCTCCCAGCATCAGGGTCTTTTCCAATGAGTCAGCTCTTTGCATCAAGTATCATTAATTACAGATCACCATGATAACACAATGATAATAATAATAAAGTTTGAAATATTATAAGAATTACCAAAATGTGACACACTCAAAGTGAGCAAATGTTGCTGGGAGAATGGAGCGGATAGACTTGCTCAATGGATGGCTGCCACACATCTTCAATTTGTGAAAATGCAGTATCTGCAAAGTGCAATAAAACAAGGTATGCCTATACAAGTGGTTGGAGCTTCCCTGGTAGCTCAGTTGGTAAAGAATCTGCCTGCCATGCAGGAGACATTTGTTTGATTCCTGGGTTGGGAAGCTCCCCTGGAGAAGGGATTGGTTACCCACTCCAGTATTCTTGGACTTCCCTGGTGGCTCAGATGGTAAAGAATCCACCTGCAGTGAGTGCAGGAGACCTGGGTTCTATCCCTGGGTTGGGGAGATCCCCTGGAAAAGGGCATGGCAACCCACTCCAGTATTCTTGCCTGGAGAATCCCATGGACAGAGGAGCCTGGTGGGCTACAGTCCATAGGGTTGCAAAGAACTGGACATGACTGAGCAACTAAAGCACAGCACATGTAAGAGTTTAGCTATTTTTCAATAAAGATATGTGAGATCTAGTAAAGTTCTCTGATAACCCTATTCATATTCTCACTTCAGTTCAGTCGCTCAGTCATGTCCGACTCTTTGCGACCCCATGAATCGCAGCACGCCAGGCCTCCCTGTCCATCACCAACTTCCAGAGTTTACCCAAACTCATGTCCATTGAGTCAGTGATGCCATCCAACCATCTCATCCTCTGTCATCCCCTTCTCCTCCTGCCCTCAGTCTTTCTCAGCATCAGGGTCTTTTCAAATGCTTAACATAGCTGCTATTTCTTCAGTTCCTGATATGTACTAGAGACTTATCACAATATTATCTGTTATACCAACTGCAACCCTGAGCTGAGGACATTTATCTCCATATAACAGATGCAGAAACTTAAGAATGAAGAGCCAAAATGACCATTTTGAGGCATACAGCTGTCGCATAGCAAAGTAGGAATTTAGGTTTATGGTTCTAACTAAAAACAAAAAGTTGATACTTTAGATCTGAAACCTACATGTTGTAAACAAGTTTTTGTTACAACATTTTATAAACATTTTATTTTTAAGACTATTACTTATCTCATTTTCTTTTTCAACTTTTGTCTGGAGAAAATATAAAGCAATTAAAATTTTTTAATTTAATTCATCTGCAAAGTTGTGCTGGTTTTTGCACACTTAATGGGAGGTAGGGGTGGTGGTGACATCAGTGGGAATCAAAGTCAGAGACTCTCAAAGGGGAGGCTAGCCTCAGTGGGATGATGTAAGTGAGTTAAACTCTTAACTTTGCTTTATATTTGGAAATAATAAAATCATTATTTGTTCAATGAAAGTTACAAAATTGATAAAGAACACACTGTTTATTTACCCAGATTTATCTATCGTTAGGGGAAGGCAATGGCACCCCACTCCAGTACTCTCGCCTGGAAAATCCCATGGACGGAGGAGCCTGGTAGGCTGCAGTCCATGGGGTTGCTGAGAGTTGGACACAACTTAGCGACTTCACTTTCACTTTTCACTTTCATGCATTGGAGAAGGAAATGGCAACCCGCTCCAGTGTCCTTGCCTGGAGAATCCCAGGGACGGTGGAGCCTGGTGGGCTGCCGTCTATGGGGTCGCACAGAGTCGGACACGACTGAAGCGACTTAGCAGCAGCAGCAGCGGCATTTATCATTAGTATTTTGTCCTATTTCCTTTCTTTGTATGCAAATGCAAGTTTTTCTTTTTCCTGAACATTTGAAAATAAGTTGCATACATCGTGGTTTTTTTACTCGCAGACAACTCTATGTGCATTTCCTAAGAAAAATAATGGTTTTTTATATAGCAATAGTTTGGTCATCAACTTCCATGAATTTAATTCAACAAAATTATCGAATATAATTGTCTGTTTCACTTTTGCCAGTTTAGCTACATGGGAATGTCCTTTCCCTCCAGTACAGGATGCAGACAAGAACACGCGTTGTATTTACCTCTTCTGCCTCCTTTAATCTGGGACAATTCTCCAGCTCGCTCTGTCTTACAAGACATTAATATTTCTGAAGAATACAATCAGTGGCCCATTTTCTAAAAACCCCTTATTTCCAAGCGGAAATTCTTTTTTCAGAGCTTATCTTTGCTTAAACTTTACAGTGGTTTTACACATGGCCAGTTAGGACTGGAATCAAGCCATGCATGTCAGTGCCAGAGGTGCGAAGATGTGTGGAGAATTTTTTTCTTTTTTTAGTTGCTTGTTTTTTTGTTTTTTGTTTTTCTTTTTAAAGAAGGATAATTGCTTTACAGAATTTTGCTGTTTTCTGTCAAACCTCAACACGAATCAGCCATAGGTACACATATGTACCCTCCCTTTTGAGCCTCCCTTCCGTCTCCCTCCCCAGACCACCCCTCTGGGTTGATACAGAGCCCCTGTTTGAGTTTTCTGAGCCAGACAGCAAATTCCCCTTGGCTATCTATTTACATATGGTAATGTAAGTTTCCATGTTACTCTTTCCATATACCTCACTCCTCTCCTCTCTCCATGTCCATAAATCTATTCTCTATGTCTGTTTCTCCACTGCTGTCCTGTGAACAAATTCTTCAGGACCATTTTTCTAGATTCTGTATATATGTGTTAGTACACAATATTTATCTTTCTCTTTCTGACTTACTTTAACCTGTATAATAGGTTCTAGGTTCATCCACCTCATTAGAACTGACTCAAATGTGTTCCTTTTTATGGCTGAGTAATATTCTATTGTGTATATGTACTACAACTTCTTTATCCATTCACCTGTCGGTGGACATCTAGGTTGCTTCCATGTTCTAGTTATTGTAAATAGTGCTGCAGTGAACAATGGGATACATGTGTCTTTTTCAATTTAGGTTTCCTCAGGGTATATGCCTAGGAGTGGGATTGCTGGGTCATATGGTGGTTTTATTCCTAGATTTTTAAAGAAATCTCCATACCATCTTGCATAGTGGCTATATCAATTTACATTTTCACCAACAGTGCAACAGTGTTCCCTTTTCTCCACACCCTCTCCAGCACTTATTGTTTGTAGATTTTTTGATGATGGCCATTCTAACTGTTGTGAGGTGATATCTCATTGTAGTTTTGACTTGCATTTTTCTAACAATGAGCACTGTTGAGCATCTTTTCATGTGTTTGATAGCCATCGGTATGTCTTCTTTGGAGAAATGTCTGTTTAGGTCTTTTTCCCACTTTTTGATTGGGTTGTTTGTTTTTCTGGTATTGAGTTGTATGAGCTGCTTGTATATTTTGGAAATTAATCTTTTGTCAGTTGTTTCATCTGCTATTATTTTCTCCCATTCTGAGGGTTGTTTTTTCACCTTGTTTATAGTTTCCTTTGCTGTGCAAAAGCTTCTAAGTTTAATCAGGTCCCACTTGTTTGTTTTTGCTTTTATTTCCATTACTCTAAGGAGGTGAGTCATAGAGGATCTTGCTTTGATTTATGTTATGGAGTGTTCTGTCTATGTTTTCCACTAACAGTTTTATAGTTTCTGGTCTTACACTTAAGTCTTTAATCCATTTTGAGTTTATCTTTGTGCATGGTGTTAGGAACTGTTCTAATTTCATTCTTTTACATGTAGCTGTCTTGTTTTTCCAGCACCATTTGTTGAAGAGGCTGTCTTTGCCCCATTGTATATTCTTGCCTCCTTTGTCAAAAGTCAGGTACCCATAGGTGCATGGGTTTATTTCTGGGCTTTATATCTTGCTCCATTGGTCTATATTTCTGTCTTTGTGCCAATACTATACTGTCTTGATGACTGTAGCTTTGTAGTATAATCTGAAGTCAGGAAGGTTGATTCCTCCAGCTCCATTCTTCTTTCTCAAGACTGCTTTGGCTATTCAGGATCTTTTGTGCTTCCATATGACTTGTGAAATTTTTTATTTTAATTCTGTGAAAAGTACTATTGGTAATTTTATAGGGATCGTATTGAATCCATAGATTGTGTTTGGTAGTATAGTTATTTTTCACAATATTGATTCTTCCTACTCAAGAACATGGAATATCTCTTCATCTATTTATGTCATCTTTGATTTCTTTCATTAGTGGCATAATTTTCTGTGTACTGTATTCTCTTGGATAGGTTTATTCCTAGATATTTATTTCTTTTTGTTGCAATGGTGAATGGGATTGATTCCTTAATTTCTCTTTCTGTCTTTTCATTGTTAATATATAGAAATGCAAGTGATTTCTGTATATTGATTTTGTATCCTGCAACTTTGCTAAGTTCACTGACTAGCTCTAGTAATTTTCTTTAGGGTTTTCTATGTACAGTATCATGTCATCTACAAACAGGGAGCATTTTACTTCTTCTTTCAGATCTGGATTTCATTTATTTTTCTTCTCTGATTGCTATAGCTAAGACTTCCAGAACTATGTTGAATAATAGCGGTGAAAGTGGACACCCTTGTCTTGTTCCTGATCTTAGGGGGAATGCTTTCAGTTTTGCTCTGCCCCAGTGAGGGTTGAGCATGAAGGTGGCACAGCTGCTTGGCTTATGGGGACCCTGGAGGCGCCAAGTGTGCTGGGACATGGAGTGCCTCTGCTGCAGGAGTTATGGACCTATCAGAGTCTTTTTTTGAGCCTCTTGGAGAAGCTCTTCTGAACAGAAAGACCTCTGACAGTAAAGGGAGTGTGAATAGGCAAGGGGGCTGGAAAATTTAGGAGTATAAGTCGTCGGAGAGCAAGTATATATAGATAAGTGCACACACAGACACACACACACACACCCCTTTGATACAAGGCTTAAAGTCATTCATAGCACATTAAATGGTGTATGTATTGAATGGATCCTGCATATTCAGTCCTGTGCTCTCCAAGGGTTGACTTTAATTTCTTCTTCCCAGGAAGTCCTAAGTCCACAGTCTCAGGAAAATATGTCTTGCTAGAGCAACCCTCAGCAAACAGAGCTCTCAGAAGGAAGGTTCCTAGCAAGGGAATCAGAATCCATTCTGCTCATCCACAGGAATAGCAATGGCTCTTTTTCACTGGGTTCAGTGAGAGATAGAAGCATTTTAAGTTGATTTTACAGGTGGGAATTTGGGGTCCTGGGTTTGAACACTCTGCTTAACCCCCCAAAATCTCAGATTCTACAACTGGCCTGTAGTCCTCACAGGACTGTGATAATGTATGTGAAAGTGAAAGTGAAGTCGTGTCCAACTCTTTGTGACCCCATGGACTGTAGCCCACCAGGCTCCTCCATCCATGGGATTCTCCAGACAGGAGTACTGGAGTGGGTTGCCATTTCCTTCTCCAGAGGATCTTCCTGACCCAAGGATCGAACCTGGTTCTCCTGCATTGTAGCCAGATGCTTTACCATCTGAGCCACCAGGGAAGCCCTAATAATATATGTAAAATCACATATATAATGCTGCATCATTTGCAAAGTGCTTTAGATACTTTATCACAACTTTGTGAGGACTACAGGCCAGTTGGAGTATTGGACCTTAAAATGAATTCTTCAGGGTCTCAGAGTCTAATCTTGTACAAATCTCTTCTTAAAGAGCCATTCTATTTAACCTCCTGCAAGGTCCCTTTGCCTCTGCCACGTGTAACCAAGTGTCCTATTTTCCCAGCTTGGAGATATTGCCCCAGAGAAGTGAGCAGACACGAGACCTATTTTCTCTTAGGAAAAGGCCTACTGTGAGCCTACTCTCTTTCCTCATCTTCCCTATACCCCTGATTTGGGCTTGGACTGTTCAATTCCAGGGCCCCAAGTCCAGCCTGAGTTCACATGGGAAGGAAACCCTTGGGAAAGAGGACGTGAAATGAAGCCTTGGGGTGAGGGCTAGAAGGGGTGATGGGGGTGTAGGACCCCAAGAGCATCACCAAGCTTGCGAGGACCTCCAGTCCTCATTCTTCTCCTGGCTGGAGCGTCTGCCTTGTTCCCTACAGCGTCCTGGGCAAGCACACTATGGAGAGCAGCTTTCCACCACAGTTTTACTTTCAGTGACAGCCTGGGCTACAGGCATCCAGAAAGTTCCTCCCATTGCCCTAACTGTCATATAATCCCCTTATTTTGTTGTCACTGCATCACAAACTTCCAGATTTAACTTTTATACAGGAAGCCTTTGCTCATGAATGCAAGTTATACAAATGACTTGCTTTACTATCTAGTCACAAATCTGCAGTTCAACTCTTGGATGTGATTAGGTTTTTCATTTCTTTGGCTCTTAGACAATTGTATGTATTTTCAGTACAACTCTAAAGACTTTGATATTGTGAGACACACTATCTAAATTTCCTATCTAATGATGATGAACAGTTGAGATTGGTGGATTCCTAAACTATGCACATATTTGTTCTAGTGATAACAAAAAGACCTTTGAAGTGACAAAAGAAAAAACAGCTGTAGACACTTACATATAGGTGACACTTGTGCTTGCTCAGTCGCTCAGTTGTGTCTGACACTTTGTGACCCCATGGACTGTAGCCCGCCAGGCCCCTCTGTCCATGGGACTTTACAGGCAAGAATACTGGAGCAGGTTGCCATTCCTCCTCCAGGGGATCTTCTAGACACAGGAATTGAACCCACGTCTCCTGCATCTCCTGTATTGGCAGGCAGATTCTTTAACAATGAGTTCACCTGGAAAGTGTAGGTGACACTTGGCAAGACAGCTTCGTTTTTCAGAGGAGTGACCAGAATTAGTAGCAAAACAGACTGTCAGTGAATTTATGATTATCCAAAGTCTCTTATTTCACTTATCTTCTAGACACATCCCTTTATTCTAAGCCTAATTTGAGCCCAAAGCAATTTATGATTTTGGCTTTAAAACTCTACACGAGAAATCTTCTCCCAAAGCCTATCAACATAAAACATCCACACTGTGTTTGTGTGAACCTCCTGACCAGCAATTAAAATCCTGTCTAGAGCTCACTTTGTATTAGAGTTTTAATTTCTCCTTTAACAGATATTAATGTACTTATACTCTTCCATTCTCTTAGAACTATGTGTTACAAATATTGAAAAAGATAAGCAACTAAATTTTGGATCTGCACATGGCTTTATCTGACTTAATATTTCTATTTGAGGTCATTCTACTAACAAAAAACAAACCTTTGAACTCTAAGGAGAAAAGGTTGTCAGGTTAATAACCTTGTTCTGGAAAAACAAACCAGACAAAAGACTGAAAAGTTCTACTGCATTTCAATTAAAAAAAACAACAAAACTTTTGTGTATCAAAAGAAAATGCAAGAAAAGATAACTCAATAGGAAAAAGCTGGGCAAAAGATGAAAACAGCATTTCACAGAAGAAAAGTCATAAATGAACAACAAAACATAAGAAAAATTGCTTAACTTTATTTGTAAATAGGGAAATGCAAATTAAAACTACCATGTAATGCCATTTCATATCTACCAGATATACAGAAATGTTAAGTACTGAATAAGGATACAGAATGACAAGAACTCATACACCCTGCTGGTGGGACTGTAAATTGGTTCAACCACATTCATAACTATGATCATAATAAAATTAGTGCGAGCACTCTTTCAAATGCTTCATATGTGTTAAGTCATTTAATCACTTGCAAAATCACTTGGCATTATCTTATTAAGTTGATGGTTTGTCTCTGGAGACTCAGTCACTCCCCTTCTAGGTATGGCCCTAGAAGAAGCCTTGTAAGTACACGTCAGGAGACACACTAAGAATTTTTACAGCAACATAATTTGTTGTAGTAAGAAAAAAAATGACAATTAAAATGTTCCAGAAGAGACTGCATTAGCAAATTTTGTTCAATTCATATTGAAAAAACAAAGGCCGCAAGATAGATGTCATTCATATAAAAATAAAAAACAAAGGAAGGCAATGCCAAAGAATGTTCAAATAACCGTACAATTGCACTCATTTCACATGCTAGAAAGATTATGCTCAAAATCCTTCAAGCGAGGCTTTAGTGGTATGTGAACTGAGAACTTCCAGATGTACAAGCTGGATTTAGAAAAGGCAGAGGAACCAGAGATCAAATTGCCAACATCCACTGGATCATAGAAAGAGCAAGGGAGTTCCAAAAAAACATCTGCCTCTACTTCACTGACTCTGCTAAAGCCTTTGTCTGTGTGGATCACAACAAACTGTGGAAAATTCTTAATGAGATGGGAATACCCGACTACCTTACCCAACTCCTGAGAAACCTGTATGCAGGTCAAGAAGCAACAGTTCAAACCAGACAAGGAAAAACAGACTGGTTCCAAATTGGGAAAGGAGCACATCAAGGCTGTGTATTGTCTTATACCCTGCTTATTTAACTTATATGCAGAGCTGTTGTTGTTCAGTCCCTCAGTCGTGTCTGACTGTTTGTGATCCCATGGACTGCAGCACGCCAGGCTTCCCTTTCATTCACCATCTCCCCAAACTTGCTCAAACTCATGTCCACTGAGTCGGTGATGCCATCCAACCATCTCGTCCTCTGTTGTCCCCTTCTCCTCCTGCCCTCAATCTTTCCCAGCATCAGGGTCTTTTCCAATGAGTCGGCTCTTCGCATTAGGTGGCCAAAATATTAGAGCTTCACTTAGCATCAGTCCTTCTAAGGAATATTTAGGATTGATTTCCCTTAGGATTGACTGGCTTCATCTCCTTGCAGTCCAAGGGACTCTCAAGAGTCTTCTCCAACACCACAGTGCTCAAAAGCATCAAGTCTTCTTTACTGTCTAACTCTCCCATCCAAACATGACTACTGGAAAAACCATAGCTTTGGCTACAAGGACCTTTATTGGCAAAGTAACGTCTCTGCTTTTTAATACACTGTCTAGGTTTGTCATAGCTTCTATGCAGAGTATATCATGCAAAATACCAGCCTGGATGAAGCTCAAGCTGGAATCAAGATTGCCAGGGGAAATACCAACAACCACAGATATGAAGATGATACCACTTTAATTACAGAAAGTGAAGAGGAATTAAAGAGCCTCTTGATGAAAGTGAAAGAAGAGAGTGAAAAATGTGACTTAAAGCTCAGCATTAAAAAACAAAGATCATGGCATCCAGCCCATCACTTCATGGCTAATAGTTGGGGAAAAAGTGGAAACAGTGGCAGATTTTCTTTTCTTGGGCTCCAAAATCACTGCAGATGGTGACTGCAGCCATGAAATTAAAGGATGCTTGCTCCGTGGAAGAAAAGCTATAATCAACCTAGACAGCATATTAAAAAAACAGAGATATCACTTTGCTGACAAAGGTCTGTCTAGTCAAAGCTATGGTTTTTCCAGTAGTCATGTATGGATGCGAGAGTTGGACATCCATGAAGAGTTCCAAAGGAATTATAAAAAACAAAGTCAGGGTTATTTTCTGGAATGCAGAGTAGGATATGAGATACTGGAAACATGAAGGAGGTTAAGTGGTGCTAGTTAATGTCCTTTTTTAAAGCTGTGTTAGCACAGACAATCTTTCTATTATTCTTTATGCTGTATACATACACTGTGCATATCTGTATGTTTGACATATTTCACAGGGTTCTTTATAAGAAAAATAAAAACATGGTCTTGATTTCATTATTGCTCTTGTATCACGAAGGGAAAGCCCTCAAGGCCCCTTGAACTATACTGTGCATGCAAAAGACACTCAGAATTTGGAGTATAGACAGAGCTAAGTTCTGAGAGCTGAGTTCACAATTCAAAATATTTCCTTCCCATATTCTCTTCCTAAGTTTTATGGAGGTGACTTTTCAATGAAAATACATAATTTAACAAGTATTTTTGACGGGTACTGTCAATTTTTCTTATCTTCTTGCCAGAAAGTCTGCTGCAGCAAATATTTGTCAGGCTGAAGAACTGACCCACCTGTGGTGCTGAAGTGGCCCCGCTCATTCCTTTTAGCAAACTCGCCCAAGAATTCAACTTTGCTGACTTTGTTCTTTCCTTGAGGGGAGGGAGTGCTGAGTGAGTTTTCTCCCTTACATTTTACCAGTTTGTTAGCTGAGCAAGTCACCCAACCTGGCCTTGTTTTCCTCATTAGGAAAATGTTCATCATAAATGAAAATAATTACCTGTCTACTTCTCTTTCATCTATCAATCATTTGGAGCAGTGCTTAGCTTGCAGTCAGTCCTAAGTCTTAGTTATTGCTATTATATTGATACATTGGTCATATACAGACTTGGTTTTGAACAAAACACTACAGATGACAGCATCTGATTAAACTGTGGTTTATCTTGTGAACACAAAATGGATTTTTAACACTGGAAAAATAGTCACAAATAAGCCAGATAGTGGAAAACTTGAGAATATTACAATTAAATTTTTCTCAGCTTGTTATTTCTAAATAGTGAATTAATGGTTACATAGATTGTGATTTATAACTTATTTTAGCATTTAAATTCACATCCAGTATCAAGATGCTAAAACAGTAACTCAAAGTTAAATTTATACTAGCTTATATAATGTTATGATGTGACATTTCATTTGCTCTCTAAATTACACTTTGGAATGGGAACAGTGATTCACATCTTATAAATGAAGAAACCTAGGCTCAGAAGGATCCACTATCTTGGCAAATCTGGTGTAACCTTAAGCCTGGCAGCCTAGGAGCCTAACGCCACATCCAGGCCTCTTGCCACTCTAGTTATATATAAGCCTTTACATTGACTTCAGGTAAACTCTCCCTTGACTCACCACTTCTCTTACCACTACAGATATTAAACTTTAAAATTACATACATATCTGATTGCAGCTATATGAAAGGTAGAAATGCCCTGCTTGTTTTTTATTTAAAATAATTAATCACATACCAGTTATATATAAATCCCAATGAACCTATACTTGAAGTTATAAAAAGTTGAATAAAATAATTTCTACAACAGTACTACAAATAGACTAGAAAGCTTGCAAATAAAGGGACTCTTAAAGGAATTATCTCAGTATGTAAAAGGTAATGTTCACACATTGTTTCAAGTTTATATTTTTATTTCTTATTTCCTTTAATTTTAAAAATCTAGTGTTTTAATTATGAAAACAATACAGTCTCAGAGCATTTGAAAAATGTAAAAATATACCCTGTGTAAAGCAAAAATTACCTATCATTCTACCCAGAAATAAATATGATTAAATATTTTAAATACCTCCCTCTCTATCAGAGATATGCCATATACATATTTACTCGTTATACGATATAACATATGGTATATCTTTTCCCACTATCATTATGTCATAAGCATTCCTTTTTTAAATTATCACATGAAGACCAAACAGAATTTAGTCTGGGGATGCTTATCACAGTCACCACGAATGATGAGTTGAGGCTGGCCTGAATGCCTTTCAGGGCCAAGATGATGTCATTGATCACTTCAGTTGAAGACAAGAACATATTTCCTACCACCATTTAGTTATGTGACTCCCCTTATAGGGAAAACTGTCCACAAGAAGCACATGAATAATGAAGCAGTTATTCTCCACTAAGTAACCCTAGGTAGTCTCATCTTGGAAAGATCCACGAAGATCTTGTGGATCAGGTAAAGATCCACTGTCTGAGGGATAAATGACCTACAGGTTCAGTTCAGTTCAGTTGAGTTGCTCAGTCGTGTCCAACTCTGCGACCCCATGAATTGCAGCACGCAAGGCCTCCCTTGTCCATCACCAACTCCTGGAGTTTACTAAAACTCATGTCCATCGAGTTGGTGATGCCATCCAGCCATCTCATCCTCTGTCGTCCCCTTCTCCTCCTGCCCCCAATCCCTCCCAGCACCAGGGTCTTTTCCAATGAGCAACTCTTCGTATCAGGTGGCCAAAGTACTGGAGTTTCAGCTTCAGCATCAGTCCTTCCAATGAACACCCAGGACTTACCTCCTTCAGGATGGACTGGTTGGATCTCCCTGCAGTCCAAGGGACTTTCAAGAGTCTTCTCCAACACCACAGTTCAAAAGCATCAATTTTTCTGCACTCAGCTTTCTTCACAGTCCAACTCTCACATCCATACATGGCCACTGGAAAAACCATAGCCTTGACTAGACGGACCTTTGTTGGCAAAGCAATGTCTTTGCTTTTTAATATGCTATCTAGGTTGGTCGTAACTTTCCTTCCAAGGAGTAAGCGTCTTTTAATTTCATGGCTGCAATCACCATCTGCAGTGATTTTGGAGCTCAGAAAAATAAAGTCTGACACTGTTTCCACTGTCTCCCCATCTATTTGCCATGAAGTGATGTGGTCAGATGCCATGATCTTAGTTTTCTGAATGTTGAGCTTTAAGCCAAGTTTTTCACTCTCCTCTTTCACTTTCAACAAGAGGCTCTTTAGTTCTTCTTCACTTTCTGCCATAAGGATGGTGTCATCTGCATATCTGAGGTTATTGATATTTCTCCTGGCAATCTTGATTCCAGCTTGTGCTTCCTCCAGCCCAGCGTTTCTCATGATGTACTCTGCATATAAGTTAAATAAGCAGGGTGACAATATACAGCATTGACGCACTCCTTTTCCTATTTGGAACCAGTCTGTTGTTCCACGTCCAGTTTTAACTGTTGCTTCCTGACCTGCATACAGGTTTCTCAAGAGGCAGGTCAGGTGCTCTGGTATTCCCATCTCTTTTAGAATTTTCCACGGTTTATTGTGATCCACATAGTCAACGACTTGGCATAGTCAACAGTGCTTTTCTATATACTTGCAGTTCTGTGGCCACCCAGAAAGCGGCCAGAAGTGCAAGTGCCTTTGGAGAGAGGGAGGTCAATGTCTGACTTTCACATGAGGAGTGCAGTCCCAAAGGTACCCCTGATGTCACTGGAAAAACAGCTTTGTTTACAGCCATTGCCCACCCAGCTGGGTCCTGCCTCGGTCAGAGAGCTCAGGTCGTTAAGTGCTTCCAACTCAGGGTTCTCAGTTCAGTTTGAGAGTTCGAGTCGAGTCCTTGTTTTTGGAGGGACTGTCTGAGTCCTGTTCTATTTGTCCATGCCACTGGTCACGTGGCTTTTATACACTCCGTTGAGGGTTTGTAATCTCTCTTGATAAATGAAGTAAGTGAAGTGCAGAGTGAAATGGTTCAGGTACAGTATCTGCGCTCCAGTAAGAGAACCGGGGTCCTTCCGCATTGCTGCTCTGCCTGTTGTGGCCATAAACACATCTCAAGATGACAGTGGCCCCGTGCCTGGCAGAACAGAGGAAGAAATGAAGCGAGAGAATGACATACTGATCATGTCCTGTGAAAGCTCTTAGAAGTTGCCATATGATATCTGTGCTCACAATCTTTTGGGCAGAAGTGAGTCATATGGTCACACTTGAATCTAAGAGAAATGAGGAATTGATGTTATTCTGAGTACCCAGATAAACATTGTATTATGGCAATCAGTTCAGTTCATTCAGTCGCTCAGTAACGTCCGACTCTTTGCGACCCCATGAACCCCAGTACGCCAGGCCTCCCTGTCCATCACCAATGCACAGAGTCCACCCAAACCCATGTTCATTGAGTTGGTGATGCCATCCAACCATCTCATCTTCTGTCATCCCCTTCTCCTCGGGAGAATTGTAAGTAGCAGTCTCTGTCTAACATGGGAAGAGTTGTGATGGAAATTATAAACCAGTTAGCAAATGCAGCATTGTTAAGGATGTAACAACTACAGCAGAACCAGCTCTGTTCAGCCAAATTCCTATTTTAATAACTGGTTGATATTTCAAATGGAAATAAAGCAACTTCCAAATCATATGGGTGTCATTGACTTTAATAAACATTCAGATTTTATATTTAGGCTGTGATATGATTCCATTATTCTTTCTGTGTTGTCTAAGTTGGTATCTTCATTGCCATGTGAGCTTTCTATAAAATGCAAACTTTATGTTTTATTCTCTACCCTTACTTTGCTAACCAATAACTAGTCCCCTTTGAAAACAAGGAGAAATCAAAGATTATCTATCCATCCACCCTCCTTTCTCTGCTTTTCTCTTATTTTCTACTGATTTAAACTCTTTTGAAATGGTTTTCAGGAACCATTTTCCTTCAGGAAAAGAGGGAGGAGGATAAATTAGGCATAGAATAATCAGAAATAATAATACCAACACAGTACTTTGGTTGATACTTGTTTTTTCCCTTTCAGTAAAAAAAAATGCTGATCATCATGTCTACATGTATGGAAATTACCAACATAAGTAGAGATGTTTACTCTATCTCAACAGGCTCATCTTTTTTTTTTTCCTTAGCTTGGGCTTATTTTTCTTGTCCTTCTACCAATGACTATTTGAATATGTCTTGTGTGAGAGATTTGCAGTATTAACATTTGGAAGAGCTTCAGATAAACTAAGAGGTGAACTGGTTTGAGCTTTTGGACCCTGACAGGTATACCTCTACTCCTTATAGCACAGATTCTCTGGTGCCAATCACAGAATCTACCTCATTCATGATAATTTTCCTCCTAGCTGCAATGTTAGAAAAATCTCAAGTTCCCAATAAACATAAAGCATTTAGGAAGGTAGGACTATGAAGCAAAAATAAAACAGCATAAATAAAAATCCAACCAGTCTCTATCCAACAAGTCTTTTATCATTTCTGAAGAATTTTGATTTAAAAACTACATATCCAAATAAGTTATCTTCTTCATAGTTATATAGGGAAATTGAGGCTACCCTTGCTCAAATATTTTTAGAACTTCTCTCTCAAATTTCCTTAAGGACTTTTGGATAGTCTTAACAATCCTTAATAATGGGAAATATACATTGTTTGAGCATGTGTTTGATTTTGGGAACAATCTGAACTCGAGACATACCTGATGATTAAGTTGTCTGAAGTGGTTTTAGTCACTGATCTAATAAATATGTACTGAGCTCCAATATCAGTAAACAAACACCAGCAATGTATGAAAAGTACACTTCCTACTCTCGAGATGCTTAATGTGCAAGAGGGCCAAAAACAAGGGGCAAGGTGGCGGATTTTGAGTCTAATGTACTTCATTCTGTATGTTTCTGGTGTGTCCCCAGGGCCCTCTGCAGTCTTGTCCTGGGCATGTCTGGCAGTTTACTGGTCAGATCCCTTTGTACTCACACTTTCCTGAGGAGATGGGTGGCAAGTAATAACTTATACACGTTTTATTTTGGCAAATGGAAATGAGTGAATGGAAGTCAAATGTCAGAAACTCTCCACGTGTCTCAATCATGTGCAGTGATTGTCATTTCTGTTGTTTTACATCAGTCTCCACCTCTCTTTCAGGACTTATAGCACAAAGTCTCAGACCAAAAAAATAAAACGTTCACTGACTTCTGGAGAAATGCTTAACACTGTTAAACTCAGTTTCTGCGCTTAAACTTTTATTTTTGTATGTGCAGGTGGTAAAAATTAAAAGATGGACAAAGGACTGATGGACGGGAGGGAGGGCTGTCTTCTTCCTGAGCATATTTTTCTTTTATTTGCTTTTGCCCTTTCAATTCTGCCTTTATTTTCATTTCTGCTAATGTCTTCTTTCTAAACATAGTTTTTGTTTTTTCTTATTTGCTTTCACTTTTCAATTTCATTTTTATTTTTCTTGTCATTCTGTGCTGGTCAGGATCTCTAAAGAATTTTGAATAGACATGATAAACTGTATCTTCTTCATTTTAAAGAGAATGTTTCTATTTCCCCATTAAGAATGGCCTTTGCTGTTTTTTTTTTTTTTTTTCTCCATAGATATTCACTATCCAGGAAAAGAAGCTCCTTTCTATTCCTGGTTTACTGAAGTTTTTATTTTTAAAATCATTGTCCTGATTGGGCCATTACAATATCTCTGGGCCCAGGAATCTAAAACTATTGTTTGTTGCTTCTACTGATGAGAATTTCAGTGTGTTTTTCTGAAGTTTCAGAGTTCCCATTCATTAAAAAAAACAACCAAAATTCTCCTGTACTGTTTTTGGCCATACATTTTGTTGTCATACTAATGGCCTGCGTACACAACAAATCCGTGCCTTTGAACTGGGAAAGATGAAAATGTGACTGGAAAAGCAACAAGAAAGGTTTCACTGGTTTTGAAATTGTTTAAAATTTTAAAAATTTCTTTAAAAAATCTAAAGTAAACACCACAGCATGCTAATATTTGTTCATTTTGGAAGACCAATAAATGCATTTTCTATCCCTTGTAACTTAAATTTTCAAAGTTAGTTTTCCAGAAAGAAAGAAAGCACTAATTAGCCTACTCTTGATAAGCCTTGCTTAAACAACATATATAGAAGTAGAATTAGTCACTCCATCCTCTGAAATTCTATAGCCCTTTGCTGGCATGTCCCCTAATAGATTTCATTGTATTATAATTTTTTTCTATATCTTCTTTTTATGTGAACTGAACTGAAAGTCATTCAGTAGTGTCCAACTCTTTGTGACCCCATGGACTATAGTCCATGGAACTCTCCAGGCCAGAATTCTGGAGTGGGTAGCATTTCCCTTCTCTAGGGGATCTTCCTGACTCAGGGATTGAACCCAGGTCTCCCGCACTGCAGGCAGATTCTTTACCAGCTGAGCCACCATATTAAATATAAAATATGACTGGAGAAGGGCATGGCAACCCACTCCAGTATTCTTGCCTGGAGAATCCCATAGACAGAGGAGTCTGGTGGGCTGCTGTCCATAGGGTCGCACAGAGTCAGACACGACTGAAGCGACTTAGCAGCAGCAGCACTAATATGACTATCATTAAAAGAATTTACAGAGATATTGTTTTTACCTCTTACTATCTTATTAGGTCTTAAATCTCTCAAAAGCAGGGACAGTGTATTCATCTTTGTATTCCTGGGATCTGGCCAGTGTCTGGATCATGTTATTTTATTGCTCAAAGTATTATAGTTCACAAGCACAAGGTTTGGAATGAGAAGATCAATTAAAGGCCTTATGCTTATTTAATATTTCTTCAGTCATTTTATGCCTTGTCTTGAAGGCATTTTAGGAGTGAGCTTTCTCTGTCGGATGGGAGGGGCAAGGACAGCTAGCGAGCTGCTCCACGCTTCCCTTCTCTGAGCACCCAGCTAGACCACATTTCCCACACCCTAGAAAGTAGGTGCTACCATGTGATTAAGTTCTCTCTAATGGAATGTAAACATAAGCTATGTGTGACATTTCCAGACACAGCCCACAAAACCTTCCCTGTATACTCCTTCCTGCTTTTCCCTTTCTGTTCATTTAAAACTTTCAGCCATTGTAGAATTTTACTGTTCCACAGAAACACAAGGGAAAGCCATTTACAGGAGAAATTACAACTTTTCATCATTTAATTATTCTATTTGTAAAATTCTTATCCAGGTCCTGGATTCTGTGCAATTATTCCCCATTTCTTTTGCATTACTTTGAGATGCTGAGTTATTTAACTAAAATATAATGCATCCTTCAATGTTTAAAAAGACATTTTATATATATATACGTACATATATGCATATATATATATGTAAAACCATGAAAGACTGAAACATTACTATATTATATGTCATTAAATAATCATGATACAAAAATGATAGCCAAAATATTAGATTCCTTAGATATTTTAAAACTCTTATTAACTTAAAACATTAAATTTTTGAGCCACTGAAAGTGAACTGCATCACAAAAATACTTACCACAGTAAGTCTTCTACATGTTAACCTTCAAGTTGCAAACTTTTAAAAAAGCGAACGTGCATTACATCAGCATAGGCGTGAGTGAAGTTGCAGCTTGCCCTCCGTCTCCTCTTGTGGATGCCCCTTCAGCTCCACCATCTCCCAGCTCCTCCTCCTCGTCAGCAACGCAGCTCACCGGTTCACCTGACACCAGCCCCGCATGCCAGCCATCATGATGGACGGCGGTGCTTCTCAAGGTACTACAGTATATTAAAAATGGCTTCTTTATGTCTTGCTTTTATGTATTATTTGTGTGAAAGTATTACAAACCTATTATAGTACAGTACCATATAGCAGATTGTGTTAGTTAGGGACCTGTGCTGTGGGCTTAGTCGCTCAGTCGTCTGGCTCTTTTTGACCCCATGGCCGCCAGGCTCTGTCCATGGGATTCTTCAGGCAAGAATATTGGCGTGGATTGCCATGCTCTCCTCCAGGGGAATCTTCCCAACCCAGGAATCAAACCCACGTCTGCCACATTGCAGGCGAATTCTTTTACCGTTTGAGCCACCTGGGAAGCCGAAGAATACTGAAGTGGGTAGCCTAGGCAAACTTTGTTGGACTTATGAACCAACTGGAGTTACAAATGCACTCTCAGAATGGAACTTGATTGTATGTAGGGGACTTACTGTATTATATAAGGAATACCCTATTCTAACATTGACTTAAGTTATTACTTTAAAAGGTACAAGGTGCTATCATTATCCATTAAAGTAAAAACTCAATGAGATAAACAACACAGGACAACTATATGCTAATATTGTGAACCATGACTCATTACATATTTTATTCAAATCTTAATTAATAAATATTTCTTCTTGCTAAGACAGCTTTTATTGTCACTAGGTGCTACTGATTTTTGAGAAATAGAGCCGCTCCACACTGAATCCACTGGTCTTGGTTGCCCCCACACGGAATGTTGATATTGATCACCACACGATCCCTTTCAGCACTTGTGTAAACAGGCAAAGATATGCACTCATCAGGGGAATAAGGACCATATGCAGCCTGTTTAAAAGAATTAATTTTGTTTTAAAATACAGCAATATACCGTGTTGAAGCAGATCATTAGATAACCAAAGATATAAACATAAAACCCTCCCAAATAATATGATTTATTTAACATTTTATTATAAAATGTTTAAAATAAAGATCAGCATAATAAACCCCATCATTCAGCTGCAACAATTATCAACTCATTGTATTTCTTTAAAACCTTCCCCCAGCAACAATTTTATTACAGTATTTTGAACCAAATCCTACACAAAAAATTTCACCTTAAATATTAAAATATATCTATAAATAAAATATAATCACAATAATATTATCACATAAAAATATTAACAATAATTCCTTAATATCACCTTATATCCATTATCTCATTACCCCATACTTTTAAAAAGATTTTTTTCTAAGAACAGCAGTTCAAATAGAGCCTTCATTTTGTGGTTTGCTATGTCTCTTACACCTCCTAAATTTATAAGTTTCCCGTCCTTTATTCTTTGCAATTTGTTTGCTAAAGTACTACACCAAAGAGTTTCCCATATTCTAACTTTTGTTGGCTACATCCCCATGGTATCTTGTTCTTTCGTTCTCTTTATTCTTGTAAAGGGGATCTGGAGGTGAGTTCAGATTCAGATTAAATTTTTGGTAAAAACACTGCATAGGTAGCAGTGTATACTTCAGTCAAGAAGCAAATAGTGTGGCTGTCTCTCCTTTTATTTTTTTTATTGAAGGATAATTGCTTTACACAATTTTGTTGTTTTCTATCAAACCTCAACATGAATCAGCCACAGGTATACATATGTCTCTTCCCTCTTCAAACTTTCGTGCATCTCCCTCCCCATCTAACCCCTCTAGGTTGATACAGAGCCCCTGTTTGAGTTCCTTGAAACATAAAGCAAATTCCCGTAGATATTAGGTGCCATTGATGAGTATATAAATCTTGTTTATATTTAAGATTACAAAATGATGATCTAATTACATTATTTCTTCTTCATTTCCAGACAGAAACATATCTATAAAGAGGAAATTCCACTTATCAATCATATGATTACCACGAGGGAGGAAAGGCTAGATAAATGCTATCTAATTTCCCTTTACTTATGTGCTTTTAGAGCAATGATTTTTTTCTCCTGTTATACTGAAAAGGTGATCAGTGACCACCTATTTTTGAAGTATCATTATGAACTGGTAGATTTAAACATATTCAATGTGTTTCAATGTAATGTAATCACTATTTTACTGGTGTTCAAACAGTCAATCTTTGGGCAGTGGGAACTCATTAATTTGGCCCCTGAGGGTTTTGTTTCTACATGTATCTAATCTTAGGAAGCATCCCTAGGGCTATAGGAAGCATCACTAGGAACAAAGTTAGTGGAGGTGATGGAATTCCAGTTGAGCTATTTCAAGTCCTAAAAGATGATGCTGTGAAAGCGCTGCACTCAGTTCAATTCAGTTCAGTCGCTCAGTCGTGTCTGACTCTTTGCGACCCCATGAACTGCAGCACGCCAGGCCTCCCTGTCCATTACCAACGCCAGGAGTCCACCCAAACCCTTGTCCACTGAGTCGGTGAAGCCATCCAACCATCTCATCCTCTGTCGTCCCCTTCTCCTCCTGCCCTCAATCTTTCCCAGCATCAGGGTCTTTCCACTGAGTCAGCTCTTTGCATCAGGTGGCCTAAGTATTGGAGTTTCAGCTTCAACATCAGTCCTTCCAATGAACACTCAGGACTGATCTGCTTTAGGATGGACTGGTTGGATCTCCTTGCAGTCCAAGGGACTCTCAAGAGTCTTCTCCAACACCACAGTTCAAAAGCATCAATTCTTCAGCACTCAGCCTTCCTTATAGTCCAACTCTCACATCCATACAAGCCTTGATTAGACGGACCTTTGTTGGCAAAGTAGTATCTCTGCTTTTTAATATGCTGTCTAGGTTGGTTGTAACTTTCCTTCCAAGGAGTAAGCGTCTTTTAATTTCATTGCCGCAATCACCATCTGCAGTGATTTTGGAGCTCAGAAAAATAAAGTCAGCCACTGTTTCCACTGTCTCCCCATCTATTTGCCATGAAGTGATGTGACTGGATGCCATGATCTTAGTTTTCTGAATATTGAGCTTTAAGCCAACTTTTTCACTCTCCTCTTTCACTTTCATCAAGAGGCTCTTTGGTTCCTCTTCACTTTCTGCCATAAGGGTGGTGTCATCTGCATATCTGAGGTTACTGATATTTCTTCCGTCAATCCTGATTCCAGGCTTGTGCTTCCTCCAGCACGGCGTTTCTCATGATGTACTCTGCATGTAAGGTAAATAAGCAGGGTGACAATATATAGGCTTCATGTACTCCTTTTCCTATTTGGAACCAGTCTGTTGTTCCATGTCCAGTTCTAACTGTTGCTTCCTGACCTGCATACAGGTTTCTCAAGAGGCAGGTCAGGTGGTCTGGTATGCATATCTCTTTCAAGTCCTAAAAGATGATGCTGTGAAAGCACTGCACTCAACATGCCAGGAAATTTGGAAAACTCAGCAGTGGCCAAAAGACTGGAAACATCAATTTTCATTCCAATCCCAAAGAAAGGCAATTCCAAAGGATGTTCAAACTCCTGCACAATCCACTCATCTCACACGCTAGCAAAGTAATGCTCAAAATTCTCCAAGTGAGGCTTCAACAGTATGTGAACCGAGAACATCCAGATGGTCAAGCTGGATTTAGAAAAGGCAGAGGAACCAGAGATCAAACTGCAAACATCTGCTGGATCATAGAAAAAGTAAGAGAGTTCCAGAAAAACATCTACTTCTGCTTTATTAAGTACACCAAAGCCTGTGACTGTGTGGTTCACAATAAACTATGGAAAATTCTTAAAGAGATGGGAATATCAGACCACCTGACCTGTCTCTTGAGAAACCTGTATGCAGGTCAGGTAACAACAGTTAGAACAGGACATGGAATAACAGACTGGTTCCAAGTGGAAAAGGAGTACGTCAAGGCTGTATACTGTCATCCTGCTTATTTAACTTATATGCAGAGTACATCATGAGAAATGCCGGGCTGGATGAAGCACAAGCTGGAATCATGATCACCAGGAGACATATCAATAACCTCAGATATGAAGATGACATCACCCTTATGGCAGAAAGCGAAGAAGAACTAAAGAGCCTCTTGATGAAAGTGAAAGAGGAGAGTGAAAATGCTGGCTTAAAAGTCAACATTCAAAAAGAAGAAGATCACATCATCCAGTCCCATCACTTCATGGCAAACAGATGGGGAAACAATGGAAACAGTGAGAGACTTTATTTTCTTGGGCTGCAAAATCACTGCAGATGGTGACTGCAGCCATGAAATTAAGAATAAAAGCTATGACCAACCTAGACAGCATATTAAAAAACAGAGACATTACTTTGCCAACAAAGGTCCGTCTAGTCAAAGAATTGCTGCTTTTGAAATGCGGTGTTGGAGAAGACTCTTGAGAGTCCCTTGAACTGCAAGTAGATCAAATCAATCAATTCTAAAGGAAATAAGTCCTGAATATTTATTGGAAGGACTTATTGATGAAGCTGAAGCTACAATATTTTGGCCATCTAATGCGAAGTACTGACTCACTGGAAAAGACCTTGATGCTGGGAAAGACTGAAGGCAGGAGGAGAAGGGGACGACAGAGGATGAGATGGTTGGATGGCATCACCAACTCGATGGACATGGGTTTGAGCAAGTTCTGGGAGATGGTGATGGACAGGGAAGCCTGGCGTGCTGCAGTCCATGCGGTCGCAAAGAGTCGGGCACGACTGCGTGACCTAACTGACTCACTTATGTCCCTAGTCATCTTTAAAAGCTTTGCTTCTTTCTAGTGTCTCAAGACGCTGTAAGTTCATCTTATTTATCTGCTGTCTCATAAATAAAGGACAGTCATTACTCTGAGAATCCTCAGATTCTTTAATGAAAAAATGGTGCCTGCATGCTCATTTGCTAAGTCCTGTCCAACTCTTTGTGATACCATAGACTATAGCCCGCCAGGCTCCTCTGGCCATAAGATTTTTTCCAGGCAGGAATAATGGAGTAGGTTGCCATTTCCTCCTCCAGGGGATCCTCCAAACCCAGGGATCATACCTGCATCTCCTGCATTAGTAGGTGATTCTTTACTATTGAGCCACCTGGGATGGAACTAGGGACCACAGTCTGGGTGCTAGAAATGATCTATCATTTTCCTTCTAGGATTTTTCAGTGATTGAAGCTCAGAAATATGTATTTTTTTTAAAGGAAATCATCAGAAGTTCATAATAATTCCAGTTCAAATTTAGGATTAATGTTATTTATTGAATTTATATAATTTTATTTAAAGTATGGATTATGTTTTAGAGTTAGAATGAAACATAAGACAAAGTTGGACTCATTCTAGAATTTTACAAATGATAAATTAGAAACTTATGGAGAATTTTTCATGGTAACTTAGTTATGCAAGTGGCAAAGTTGTCATAGGTAGTACACTTGAAAAAAAAATTGGCATTTGAATAGTAGCTTCTCTAGGAGCTCCTGGCCCCACAGTGTAGATTGTTCTCTGAGTATCAGTTTCCTTGTCATGAGAGGAACACAAACAACACTTGAATCCAATGATGTATTCAGGAGTTGAAAGTATTATTTACCCACATATCTTCAAATCTTAGAACTACATATGCATACATTTCAATTCTTACTAATTCTAAAATCAATTTAAGAAAAGTCCCAGCTTTTTACCATTTGCTACATGTCATGGATGGTGCTAGGATAGAGAGAAATAAAAATATTTTTTGCTTCATGAAAAAATTTAAAACATTCTGTTGTTAAGAAGAGTGGTATTATATGGAATTTTGATTATCTTTTCCAAGCCTCATCTCTATTCCTCAAACAAACATGAAAATAATGTTCTAACTTTTCTATGTCCTTGATACAAATCAGTTAAGTCCCTTTAAAACTCATTCATTCCTAAACAATAACATGAGAAATTTACATAAGAAAATGTATTCTTTATGAAGAATCATTATCTAAATAGAAAAAAAGACCATCTGCCTTGAATCTTTCTAATTTTTTTTCTCTTATGTTTGTATTGATGATTCTGTCAGTTACTCATCCACTCATTTACCAGCATTTATGTGCTAACGTTGTCCCTGGAATTATAAAGGTTAAGAATTTCAATATATATTCAAATAGGGAAAATAATAATCATCTTTGAAACTTAAAATTTAGTTTAGGAAACAGTATACACATCAAATATTTAGAATACAATTTCTAGAAAAATTAGTACTTTACAAAATCAAAGTAAACTACTACTCTGGGATATATTAACCTAACAAGGATTAATGGACAGAATGAATCCTGAGTGGGGCCTCAGAAAAAATATGGAACTTGGAATAAAGAGAATTTTCAACCATTATTAGTCACTGCCTAATCTCTTCCCTCTTTTCCAATTCTGGTTAAATGGCAAAGCTTTAAGATTCAGAAATTCTTGTAATTTTCATAACACCTTAGCTGTTCCTAAAGTTAGTAACCGAGTGCAGACTTTCTTTTGGTATTGCCTTTAAATTCTTCAGCAAAGAGCAGACAAACATTACATATTTGTTGAACTGAAATGATGTGAATCTTTGAATGTATATTTATAATCCCAGGAAAGGTCTTAAATTATCTTTCTCTGCCAACCGATATTTGCTTTGCTTCACCTAACTTCTACAGTCAAAAATGAAAATAAAACATCACATTGAAATGTTTTATAATGCTATCACTTTCTATTCAGAAGATTTCTCTATATCTCTTCATTTTAACACCAAGCAATTTTCTCTTTAAATCAAGAATCTAAGAATAATGCAAAGCTGATTCTTTGAATATTCACTATTAATTTACTAGTGTTTGTATATATTTCCAAATCCTTCCAAACCTGCTGTTGGTTGTAGGCTTTATGTTTAAGTGAGGTGAGGGTACAAATCTCCCTAGCAAAAACCTACAGTGTTTTAAAAGCAAAGTACCACAGTTGCTTCTTAACATTTAACTTCTCAAAATCTTGTAAATGGTAAATGTTAAAACCTCCTGTAAAAAAGTTAAATGGACTTGCTCTCAGGTAACCAATAAATAAATGATCAAAGTAACAGAGCTAAGTGCTTTGTCATTCTCACTCAGCATATCTTATGCAGACAGAAGTTTCACAAATATTGTTAACTGAATTAAATTCTGATGGCACAGCTCCCTCCTTAATATGTTTATCTTAATAGAAAAAGCATAAGACCCTGCTGGGCACAAATATTTGGATGAAACTAAAATTTTATTAATTCTTAATAAATATACTAAGAGCTCAATGCAAAAAAAGATATACTAGAAGGACTTCAAATATTTCTTATTATATTACATAAACAAGTTAGTTTCAAATTATTAAAATTAAACATACAAAAACCTATATATTGTGATTACGCACACTCATGCCTAGGCCCCAGGGAAAGTGACTTAAAAGTATATATGTACCACAAATAGAAGGCAACATGCTAATAAGTGAAAGAAGCTGTTTACAAAGTCAAACGGTGATACTAGGTATCACTTAGCCAACAAACCAAAGAAAATAACAAAATAACACTGGAGGACCAAAAAAAAAAAAAAAAAAAACCCAAATTAACCCCAGGTGAATTATGATAACTATTTTGCCAATATCAATTCAAATTTCACTATAATAAAACATGTGAGGGCAAACTTCACATGATGAGAAACAGCTTTATGCATAAGGTCCAAATTATTTATGTATAAGGTCCAACTAACTTCTATTATGAACCAAGTCAATGAACAGCTATTTGCTTTAGAAAAGAAGATGTGAGGAAATCAGAAGCTTAATGTACATAAAAGTGCCATTATGAGTAATGCAACCCTGAAAAAATAACTATTTCAGAACAGGAAATTAAACAACCTGCCAACCATAAATATTTTGAAAGACTCTGTTCGGTCAAGAATGTCTAGCTACTCTTTAAAATGTATTTTGGTAGAGAAATACTTCATTGTTTTTCAATAATACAATGCTAACAACATTGCTTTCAGAGCAAGTCCTTAAGAAAGAAAAGTCTCATAGGAAAAAATAGTAATTAAATACTTACTATTTTTAAATCAGAGTATATAAAAGGCAGAGTTTTCAGCATATATCATTTCATCTGTGAGTGGAATGTGTAATCATTTTATAGTCATAATTTCCCCAGGAATGAAATTGTTTCTAAAGTCGGACTGTCAATTGTGACACCTCTTGGAAGGTATAGGCCTGTGGGGTTCGGGCTGGTCCAGAATTTCTATGTTACTGTGGGGCTGACAGACCCTAAGTAATGCTCTTCACTGGAAAAATAGATCAAAGGCAAACTGACTCCCTATGGAATGTAAGAACAGGGCATTATAAAGACTGACCTACCTCAAAAGGTAGTATTTCCCTAACTGTTATGTGGAACACTAGATCCTGACGGAGGTGGGGTGCAGGTGCAGGAAAGGGCTGTGTGTTAGGACACTTTTGGGAATTCTCAGTTTTTAACATTCTCAAAAACACCATGAATTTCTAAATTTAAATTTGCATACTGAACAGATTTTCTGAGAACCATTATGGAAAAATGCAGTGTAGAACACTTTGGAGAAAGTGAATGCTTTTTTGGGTAAAGCCCCTTAGGGGAATCTTAATTTGGACCTATGTTAATTTAACCCCCCGTACTGAGCTGGAACTGGAAGAACCTTAAGAATCTGCATCATGAATGAATGAATGAATGAACTCATAAATGAACCATGTGAGTGTAGGCTATATTACTTGCCGAACATAGATAATGGTAAACAAACACTAGGAAAATAGCACCAGCATTTTACCACCTTTTAATTCTTCTGGACATTCCTAATTAGAATTTTGTTAACTGACAAAGTACATTACATATAACAGAAGCAATAGTAAACCTCCCATTTTCCTCAATAAAAGTCTTAAGAACTAGCTGTTCACATCCTTTGTTAAGTATTACCACATAAGTTCTTCGGTCTTCTGCAACCTAAAATGCTCTTTTAAAATGCGAACACCATGTACCTCAGCAATGCTGTGCATGACTGGGTTACTGGGCGTGTTTCTGCTGAAATAAAGCTATTCAGGACTTTTAGGTGTCAGATGCTTGTGTGCATGCATGCTCAGTGCTGTCCAACTCTTTGTGACCCTATGGACTGCAGTCCACCAGGCTCCTCTTTCCATGGGATTCTCCAGGCAAGAATACTGGAGAGAGTTGCCTTGCCCTCCTCCAGGAGATCTTCCCAAACCAGGGATCAAATCTGCATCTCTTGTGGAACCTGCACTGCAGGCAGATTCTTTACTGCTGAGCCACTGGGGAAGCCCTTCTTTCTCCTTAGGTATCAGATAATATGATGCAAATAATTTATGGAATAACCTTATTCAGGCCCAAAAGGAATTAGTCACCAAAGTTCTGAACTCCATTATTTTATCTCAGCTTACTACATGATTCTGCACTTTCTGCAATAAAGTGGCTGTAAAGGTAAGCGGAAAAGGAACTCATTCACTTGTTTACGTAAGTTGATGTCGATGCTTCCTTCGATTTTATGTTGGTTTCTACCCTCTTGGTAAAGATGCATTAAAATATGATGACCCCCATCAAATTCTGTAAAGCTTATTAAAGACAGCTATAGCTGGCATAAAAAATCATTTCTTGAACAAAATAATACTTAACTCAAGCAGAAGTTGGAGAGTTTGGCAGTTTATACAGTCAGCAAAGTTTTCCGTAAGAGGCCAAATAGTAAATAATTTCAGGATTTATGGGCTGTATGTCTTGGATGTAACTGTATCTTTAACTCTGCTGCAGAAGTCTGACAGCATCTACATAAATGAGCGTCCTGTTTTCCACACCAAATTTTCTTCATGGACACCAAAATTCACTTTAATTCTTTTCATTTAACTTTTACATGTCATTAAAATACTATCCTTCTGAGTTTTTCATTTATTTAAAAAGGTATGAGTCATTCATGATCACATTACTGTGGGCTGCACAAAAATAAGCAGTGTACTGGATTTGGCCTGTGGACTGTAGTTTCCTAAATGCTAGTTTATACTATAGGTTGACTCAGTATCAGGCCCAAGATTTAAGAGAGATAACCTGAATTTGAAACTTAGTTGCCTACCTTGATCAAGCTACACAGTCTTTTAGACTTAAGTTTTCTGAGTTTAGATGGAGGTAATAACATTTTTAATGTTTTTAAAACAATATTTTCCTATTTCAGTATTTCCCATTTTAAATATTTTTGGAAGGCCTAACTATCTTATATTCTAAACATTCTGTACAGTGTTTGACACATAATCAATACAGATAAATATTCACTGCTATTATTCAAACACTAATGCTACTATTGGGGGGCCCATAACAAATCACTTAATTGACCAGATTTGCAGTTTCTTCCTCAGCAAAACATAGAGAAAAACTGCTCTACGAAACTCAGAGGATTACTGTGAAAACATATGTGATTGTATTTCACTCTATGTCAGTCTTCAGTTCTCTCAATGCTAGACCAATTCTCTAAAACTAAAAATCTGACCTTACCACACACCTGTTCTGAATTCTTAATGACTTTCTACTGATCATAAGACAGGCTCAACTCCTTGGCATGGCTCCAAGGCTTGTCATACTTGGACTCAGCCTTTTTTCCCTGACTATATCCCCTATCACTCTTCAATTTGAACCATTTCAGAACATTCCAGATGTACTATACTTGGAGTTCCTAGAATAACCTAAATTCTTTTCATATCTCCATGCATTCAAAACTACATCCCCTTATATATGGAATGCTTGGTCCTACCATTTTTGAATTTGCCCTTGAACTTTTCATACTTCTACTGTGAATACAGTTTTGGGAAGATTCTTCCTTTCCCTGTGAGATCATTGGACTTTCCCTCCTCTGCTTACACATGATAGAGCTGAGGTCTCCTTCATCTGCCAAAACATTTTATGTAATCCTCCATAACTGTACTTCTGTAACTTTGAACTGCAATAGTTTCTCTTCCTCTTTGTCTATACCCAATAGAAGACTCTTTGAAGGAAGAAATATATTTTGTTACCCCAATGTTCAGAATATGGTATATAATAGGAACTTAAGTACTGAATGATGATTGAAAGCAGTTAGTGTACTATAAAGTACATATGAAATAATCATTATCATACTATTATAAAAACATTTTAAAATATTCCCATCAGGATGAGTCAGACTTACCATGTGTCCTAACTAACCATGTAAGTTAGTACTTACCCTGCTGAGCACGTCACAGACAGAGGGCCTCAACACAGTTCTATAGAAAACATCAGTCTCCACTTTCAAATGAGGCTCACTGAGATTAGGTAACTAGCCCCAATCCACCCAGATCGTAAGTCTGAGAGATGGGAATGGGATTTAGTCTGTTAGGCTCCAAAATTTTGTGTTCTGAAACATTTAGCAACATGCCCCATATTCTCTCTCCCCTTAGTTGATCCAGGAGAGGCGGTCAAAACAGTAAGGTTATATGGGAAGATGAGCCTCACTTAAGGAAGTGGGGAAAAAGAGGTGGGGAAGCACCTTAAATCCTTCCATTATGTGTCAGGAAAAAGTGCAAAAGCCTTGGGGGAAATCCCTTTTACAAAAATAATAAATTCGTCTTATCTCTCAATAATCTCTTTTATTGACTATGCCAATTCATTTTCTCTCTCTTTACATGAGCTATTTTTCAAATTAAATTATTTTTAGCTTTCCATTTCAGTCCTGTTTTTTAAAGTATGTAAATAAAATTGTATAGAAATGATACTCAGAGCAAAATGTTGTAGAAGGATAAATTCCAAGTCTTACAATGTTATGTTGCTTTTTATACAGCCCAGTACAACACTGCATTTTTGATTTGCCTTCAGTTTATGGTCAGTTATGTGGGTACTGCTCGAGGTCATTCTCTTCTGCATTTATGCCTACTCAGGTATTCTCCATTCTATTTTTATTGCTGGGGTTTCTCCATAAATGAGGAGAAGGCAATGGCACCCCACTCCAGTACTCTTGCCTGGAAAATCCCATGGATGGAGCAGCCTGGTGGGCTGCAGTCCTGGGGTCGCTAAGAGTCGAACAGGACTGAGCGACTTCACTTTCACCTTTTACTTTCATGCATTGGAGAAGGAAATGGCAACCTACTCCAGTGTTCTTGCCTGGAGAATCCCAGGGACGGGGGAGCCTGGTAGGCTGTCATCTATGGGGTCGCAGAGACAGACACGACTGAAGTGACTTAGCACCGTAAGTGAACCAATTTATACATGTCCTACTTCCCTCCTCATCAAGGTCACTATATGGCTTTTAATTTTGTTTGCCAAAGAATTAACACTTTACATAATTAAAAAATTGGCATCATATACAACTTTATATGTTATCCTAACCTTAACTTTTATATGTAACTTTCAATCTGGTTCATACACCTAATGTGTGTAATCCTTAGTTGTTTGATATACCAATTTCTGACATGAATCAATAGCTTGATAGAAATAAAATAATTTCACCTTCTCTCATTTCATAAGAGAAAATGAAGCTTATATGGCAGGGGGAAATGGAGAGTTTCTCAGAAATGTACGTTCTTTTAGGTCAGAGGATGCTCTTATATAACTCTGAGCAGTAACTGCTGTAGTTTTATTAGTTTCTATTTTAAAATACATATTCTGATTTTTATTTTTTACTTTACAAAAGGAATTACAATAATTGGAAAATTCAATGAAATATTTCCCAACTAGAAAATTATTTTTTCTTATAGTAAACAGTATAAGAAATTGCTTTGTTGGTGACTATATATACAATCACAACTTTAAGCTTACATGTATTCATACTTATATTTAAAAATTCTATTGTTAAGTAAAAGTTACACACTTCATCTACAAATATGTCCTATTTCAAAGACAAATATCCCTCACATTCCATTGTTAAAAGATCTTTCAAAAATTGAAGGTTTTAAAAGGGAAAGTGCAAGTCGCTCAGTTGTGTCTGACTCTTTTGGACCCCATGACTACATAGTCCATGGAATTCTCCAGGCAAGAATACTGGCATGGGTAGCCCTTCCCTTCTCCAGGGGATCTTCCCAACCCAGGCATCGAACCCAGGTCTCCTGCACTACAGACAGATTCTTTCTTTACGAGCTGAGCCACAGGGGAAGTCCCTTAAAAGGGAAAAGTTAACTTAATAAGTCTCTGTCAAGAAGTTTTCTTCATTTGCCAATCAGGAGCATAATGACATGCATGATATAAAAGCCAGATGAGTATTAATATTCTGCTGCTTTCGATTTCTGCATGCTTAGCTATGTGAACACACATTTAAGTTATGTGACCACATATTTCCTCATTTAAGCTATGTGAACACATTTCCACATATGAAAATAGGAATAATAATATCCACCTTGCAGGGCTACTCAGAAAAGTATATAAGGTAAAGTATATAAAGCATTTAGCACATTGCTGAAAATAACAGGAACACTGGTAATTCATACAACCATTTAGCATTTTTTTATTAGACTAAAACCTATTTAGAAATTAAAATTATGATGTTATTCTTTTCATAACAAAATAAAGGCCTTAAAATGTCCTATCAGTTCAGTTCAGTCGCTCAGTCATGTCTGACTCTTTAAAACCCCATGGACTGCAGCATACCAGGCCTCCCTGTCCATCACCAGCTCCTGGAGCTTACTCAAAATCATGTCCCTTGAGTCGGTGATGCCATCCAACCATCTCATACTCTGTCGTCCCCTTCTCCTCCCACCTTCAATCTTTCCCAGCATCAGGATCTTTTCAAATGAGTCACCACTTCACCACAGGTGGCCAAAGTACTGAAGTTTCAGCTTGAGCATCAGTCCTTCCAATGAATATTCAGGACTGATTTCTTTTAGGATGGACTGGTTTGATCTCCTTGCAGTCCAAGGGACCCTCAAGAGTCTTCTCCAACACCACAGTTCAAAAGCAGCCATTCTGCAGCACTCAGCTTTCTCTTTAGTCGAATTCTCACATCCATATATGACTACTGGAAAAACCATATCCTTGACTAGACAGACCTTTGTTGGCAAAGTAATGTCTCTGCTTTTTAATATGCTGTAGGTTGTTTACAGCTTTTCTTCCAAGGAGAAAGCATCTTTTAATTTCATGGCTGCAGTCACTATCTGCACTGATTTTGGAGCCCACAAAAATAAAGTCAGTCACTGTTTACCCATCTATTTGCCATGAAGTGATGGAACCAGATGCCATGATCTTAGTTTTCTGAATGTTGAGTTTTAAGCTAACTCTTTCACTCTCCTCTTTCACTTTCAACAAGAGGTTCTTTAGTTCCTCTTCACTTTCTGCCATAAGGTGTCATCTGCATATCTGAGGTTATTGATATTTCTCCTGGCAATCTTGATTCCAGCTTGTGCTTCATACAGCCCAGCATTTCTCATGATATACTTACTCTGCATATTAAGTTAAATAAGCAAGGTGACAATATACAGCCTTGACGTACTCCTTTCCCAGTTTGGAACCAGTCTGTTGTTCCATGTCCAGTTCTACTTGTTGCTTCTTGACCTGCATACAGATTTATCAGGAGGCAGATCAGGTGGTCTCCTATTCCCATCTCTTTAAGAATTTTCCACAGTTTGCTGTGATCCACACAGTCAAAGGTTTGGCATAGTCAATAAAGCAGAAGTAGACGATTTTATGGAACTTTCTCGCTTTTTCAGTGATCCAACGGATGCTGGCAATTTGATCTCTGCTTCCTCTGCCTTTTCTAAATCGAGCTTGAACATCTGGACGTTCATGTTTCATGCACTGTTGAAGCCTGCCTTGGAGAATTTTGAGCATTACTTTGCTAGCATGTGAGATGAGTGCAATTGTGTGGTAGTTTGAACATTCTTTGCATTGCCTTTCTTTGGGATTGGAATGAAAACTGACCTTTTCAGTCCTGTGGCCACTGCTGAGTTTTCCAAATTTGCTGGCATATTGAGTGCAACACTTTCACAGCATCATCTCTTAGGATTTGAAATAGCTCAACTGGCATTCTATCACCTCCTCTAGCTTTGTTCATACTGATGCTTCCTAAGGCCCACTTGACTTCGAATTCCAGGATGAGTGATCACACTATCGTGGTTATCTGGGTCATAAAGATCTTTTTTGCATAGTTCTTATGTGTATTCTTGCCACCTCTTCTGAATATCTTCTGCTTCTGTTAGGCCCATACCATTTCTGTCCTTTATTGTGCCCATCTTTGTATGAAATATTCCCGTGGTATCTCTAATTTTCTTAACGAGATCTCTAGTCTTTCCTATTCTATTGTTTTCCTCTATTTCTTTCCATTGATCACTGAGGAAGACTTTCTTATCTCTCCTTGCTATTCTTTGGAACTCTGCATTCAAATGGGTATATCTTTCCTTTTCTCCTTTGCCTTTCATTTCTCTTCTTGTCTCAGCTATTTGTAAGGTCTATTCAGAAAACCATTTTGCCTTTTTGTATTTCTTTTCTTGGTGATGGTCTTGATCACTGCCTCCTGGCACAAACCTCCACCCATAGTTCTCAGGCACTCTGTCTATCAGATCTAATCCCTTGAGTCTGTTTCTCACTTCCACTGTAAAATCGTAAGGGATTTGATTTAGGTCATCCCTGAATGGTCTAGTGGTTTTCCATACTTTCATCAAATTAAGTCTGAATTTGGCGCTAAGAAGTTCATGATCTGAGCCACAGTCAGTTCCTGGTCTTGTTTTTGCTGACTGTATAGAGCTTCTCCATCTTTGGCTGCAAATAATATAATCAAGCTGATTTTGGTATTGACCATCTGGTGATGTCCATGTGTAGAGTCTTCTCTTGTGTTGTTGGAAGAGGGTGTTGGCTATGACCAGTGTGTTCTCTTGGCAAAACTCTATTAGCCTTTGCCCTGCTTCATTCTGTACTCCAAGGCCAAATTTGCCTGTTACTCAACACATTTTTTGACTTCCTACTTTTGCATTCCTGTCCCCTATAATGACTGTGGGCAAGAATCCCTTAGAAGAATTGAGTAGCCATCATAGTCAAGAAATGTCCGAAATGCAGTACTTGGAAGCAATCTCAAAAACAACAAAGAATGATCTCTGTTCATTTCCAAGGCAAACCATTCAATATCACAGTAATCCAAGTCTATGCCCCGACCAGTAATGCTGAAGATGAACAGTTCTATGAGGACCTACGAGATCTTCTAGAACTGACACACCCCTCAAAGAAAAAACAAGTCCTATATATCTTAAATATAAAGGACACAGTATTTTGAGTATAAATTTGCTCAAATGCAGGTGAGGTTAAAAAGTAAACAAAAAATTCATAGGCCAAGAACATCTTATTAAAAAAATATAATCCAAAAGTGAATTGATTAAATTAAACTTGTCCCTGTTAAAAATGTATTACCTGTGGAATCCAGCCCATAAAACAAGGGAGAACTGATGATACACTAGGAGAATCATGCTCATTTTCAGAAAGTCGATTTCCATCAAAATTGCATCCTTCCAGCAGTAAGCCACTGATCTGCCATAGAGATATACAAACCATTAAAATACATATTACAGTCTGAAATGACAGGAGTTACTCTATTATAATCTTCAGAAGGAAGGTGACAATTTCCATTTTAACTATACATTTCAAACAGTGTTAAAACAAAGATTACGGTATTTTATCTGAGAGTAATGAAGGTGAAGGCCTGGATCAGTGTTCACTGTGAGCTTCCTTTAGTCTGAATCCTGAATTTTAGCAAATATTTGTGAAAAAAACACTTAGAAATGTCATCAGTTATACAACTGCACGTGCCTTGGCACTAGAATAACAGAAATATAATGACAAAAGCCAAAACATTGCTCTTTTTCCAGGAGGGGTAAAGACAAGCACCCTAGAGAAAAGAACAAATGCTCCTTGCTTGGAATTCTGACATCATTTTCTAAAGAACAGAACAAAATTCAGAAAGGTTAATGCAAAATAATTCTTAACGTGTCACACACAGCTGAAAGAAGAATAAAAAAAGGAAAAAAAAGAGTTCATCTCTTGGGGACTTCCCTGGTGGTCCGCTGGTTCAGAACCTGTCTTCCCTACTGCAGGTTTGATGCGCGAAGCAGGGCACCCACAGTCAGTGCTCTGGGACAGCCCAGGCGGATGGGGTGCGAGGGAGGTGGGCTCAGGATGCAGGACACATGTGCACCTGTGGCTGAGTCAGGCCGACGTATGGCCAAAACCAGCACAATATTGTAAAGTAACTATCCTCCAGTTAAAATTCATTAACAAATTTTAAAAAAAGAATCTGTCTTCCACGGGTTCAGTCCTTGGTCAGAGAAGTAGATTCTGCATTCCACAGGCCAACTATACTCATGTGCCTCAACTAGTGTAGGTGTTAAATAGCTCAGTTGTGCCAGACTCTTTGCGACCCCATGGACTGCAACCCACCAGACTCCTCTGTCCATGGGATTTTCCAGGCAAGAATGCTGGAGTGGGTTGCCATTTCCTTCTCCAGCCGCAACTAGAGACACAGCCAAAAATAAATGTATTAAAAAAACAAACAAACAAAAAAGGAATTCATTTCTTACTCTAAATTAACCTTAGTGTAGATTATGAAATTATGAAAATAAAAATATAAATATTTTGGTAAAATTAGCTTCACATTTCTTAAGTTCATTCTTTCCGTTTCTGATAATAAATGTAGAGTCTGCATTTTGAGTTCATATCATATCTATATTCTCAAAATTTGAACTTGATAGAAAATAAGACAATCTTATAAATATTGTTTAGTGCCTTTGAAGTTTTAACATACTATAGAATTTTAAAGGTAAGGGAACGCATTAAGTTCAAAGAGCTGAAATCATTTTCAACTATATTACAGTTAGAGGATGGTTATAGGAAGAGTACTAGTAGACAGAACCTGACAAATAGTTCTGATTAGTTGCTTTACCAGGAAAACATAAACAACTTGTTTGTCAGCGAAAGAACTGGGATAAAAACAGAATTACTGTATTCTTTCTGTACCACTGATATGATGTTATACAGGCCACTTTAAGGGTTGTTATACAACCCTTAAAGTGCTTAAGTATAGCCTTGAAGAAAAGTAAATTAAATTTTTTAAATTAAGTAATTAATCTTAATTGGAGGCTACTTTACAATACTGCAGTGGCGTTTGCCATCCACTGACATGAATCCGCCACGGCTGTACACGTGTCCCCCGTCCTGAACCCCCCTCCCACCTCCCTCCCCACCCCATCCCTCTGGGTTGTCCCAGTGCACCAGCTTTGAGCGCCCTGTCTCATGCATTGACCCTGGACTGGCGATAAGTTTCACATGTGGTGATATACATGTTTCAATGCTATTCTCTCAGATCATCCCACCCTCGCCTTCTCCCACAGAGTCCAAAAGTCTGTTCTTACATATGTGTCTCCTTTGCTGTCTCGCATATAGGGTCATCATTACCATCTTTCTAAATTCCAAATACATCCATTAACATATTGTATTGGTGTTTTTCTTTCTGACTTAACTCCATTGTATAATAGGTTCCAGTTTCATCCACCTCATTAGAAAGGATTCAAATACATTCTTTTTAATAGCTCAGTAATATTCTACAGCTTTCTTATCATTCATCTGCCAATGGACACCTAGGTTGGTTCCATGTCCTGGCTATTGTAAACAGTGCTGCGATGAACACTGGGATACACGTGTCTCTTTCAATTCTGGTTTCCTCAGTGTGTATGCCCAGCAGCGGGACTGCTGGATCATATGGCAGTTCTATTTCCAGTTTTTTAAGGAATCTCCACACTGTTCCTATATGCAGGTCAGGAAGCAACAGTTAGAACTGGACATGGAACAACAGACTGGTTCCAAATAGGGAAAGGAGTACATGAAGCCTGTATATTGTCACCCTGCTGGTTTAACTTATATGCAGAGTACATCATGAGAAATGCTGGGCTGGAGGAAGTACAAGCTGGAATCAAGATTGCCGGGAGAAATATCCATAACCTCCGATATGCAGATGACACCACCCTTACGGCAGAAAGTGAAGAAGAAATAAAGAGCCTCTTGATGAAAGTGAAAGAGGAGAGTGAAAAAGTTGGCTTAAAACTCAACAATCAGAAAACTAAGATCATGGTATCCGGTCCCATCACTTCATGGCAAATAGATGGGGAAACAGTGGAAACAGCAGCTGACTTTATTTTTCTGGGCTCCAAAATCATTGCAGAGGGTGACTGCATCCATGAAATTAAAAGACGCTTACTCCTTGGAAGGAAAGTTATGACCAACCTAGACAGCATATTAAAACGCAGAGACATTACTTTGCCAACAAAGGTCCATCTAGTCAAAGCTATGGTTTTTCCAGTGATCATGTATGGATGTGAGAGTTGGACTATAAAGAAAGCTGAGCACCTAAAAATTGATGCTTTTGAACTGTGGTGTTGGAGAAGACTCTTGAGAGTCCCTTGGACTGCAAGGAGATCCAGCCAGTCCATCCTAAAGGAGATCAGTCCTGGGTGTTCATTGGAAGGACTGATGCTGAAGCTGAAACTCCAGTACTTTGGCCACCTGATGGGAAAAGCTGACTCATTTGAAAAGACCCTGATGCTGGGAAAGACTGAGGGCTGGAGGAGAAGGGGACAGAGGATGAGATGGTAGGATGGCATCACCGACTCAATGGACATGGGTTTGGGTGAATTCCGGGTGTTGGTGATGGACAGGGAGTCCTGGCGTGCTGTGGTTCATGGGGTCACAAAGAGTTGGACACAACTGAGTGACTGAACTGAACTGAACCACACTGTTCTCCATAGTGGCTATACTAGTTTGCAGTCCCACCAACAGGGTAGGAGGGTTTCCTTTTCTCCACACCCTCTCCAGCATTTAAGAGAGGAGACTTTTTGATAGCATGAGATGGTACCTCTTTGTGGTTTTGATTTGCATTTCTGTGATAATGAGTGATGTTGAGCATTTTTTCATGTGTTTATAAGCCATCCGTATGTCTTCTTTGGAGAAATGTCCATTTAGTTCTTTGGCCCATTTTTTATTAAAATTTAGTGCTTACTAATTTCAGTACTAGAAAATCCCTATCTAGTCTATCCCTTCTCCAGGGGATCTTCCCGACCCAGGAATCAAACCGGGGTCTCCTGCATTGCAGGCATATTCTTTACCAACTGAGCTATCAGGGAAGCCCTAGAAAGTCCCTAGGCAACATAATTCTTCTAAGGCCTCTTTCAGAAATTTCACTGAGGTTTGAGCTCAGGTGGTCTCTATAGAAATTTGTAAAAGCAGTCCCCACAGATAGTGTCACAACTTGACTATGTAATATGCATAGTATATATGTTACTGTTGGTGTTCCATCACTGACTCATGTTCAACTCTTTGTGACTCCATGGACTGCAGCACGCCAGGCTCTCCTGCATGTTACCTCCCAGAGTGTGCTCAGATTCACGTCCACTGAGCTGGTGATACTATCTAACTGTCTCACCCTCTGCTGCCTCTCCTCCTACGGCTTTCAATCCTTCCCAGTGTCAGTCTTTTCCAGTGAGTCGGCTCTTTGCATCAGGTGGCCAAAGTGATGAAGCTTCACCTTCAGCATCAATCCTTCTAATGAATATTCAGGGTTGATTTCCTTTAGGATTCACTAGTTTAATCTCCTTGCTATCCAAGGGACTCCTCTCCAGCACCACAATTTGAAAGCATCAGTTCTTTGGTGCTCAGTCTTCTTTATGTTCCAACTCCCTAACCCTAACCCTAACCCTAACCCTAATGACTACTAGAAAAACCATAATTTTGACTATATGGACCTTTTGTTGACAAAGTGATGTCTCTGCTTTTTAATACTGTTTAGGTTTGTCATACCTTTCCTTCCAAGGAAGGAATTTAATTTACCTTTAATTTCATGGCTTCAGTTACCATCTGCAGTGATTTTGGAGCCCAAGAAAATAAAATTTGCCACTCTTTCCACTTATTCCCCATGGCAAAGCCATGAAGTGATGGATCAGATGCCATGATCTTAGTTTTTTGCATGCTGAGTTTTAAGCCAGCCTTTTCACTCTCTTCTTTCACCCTCATCAAGAAGCTCTTTAGTACCTCTTTGCTTTCTGCCATTATAGTGCTATCATCTGCATATCTGAGGTTGTTGATATTTCCCCTGCAATCTTGATTTCAGCTGCTGACTCATCCAGCATAGCATTTCACGAGATGTACCTTGAGTGCATGCATGCTCAGTGGCTCAGTCGTGTCTTGACTCTTTGTGACCCTTTGGGTTGTAGCCCACCAGGTTCATCGGTCCAAGGTATTTTCCAGGCACAAATACTGGAGTGGGTTGTCATTTCTTATTCCAGGGGCTCTTTCTGACCCAGGGTTCGAACCCATGTCTCCTGTATTGGAAGCAGATTCTTTAGCACTGAGCCACCTGGGAAGACTGGAGGTACTCTGCATTTAAGTTAAATAAGCAGGGTGACAATCACAGCCTCGTTGCTCCTTCCCAGATTTTGAACGAGTCTGTTGTTTCATGTCCATTTCTGTTGCTTCTTGACCCACATATGGGCTTCTTAGGAGACATGTAAGGTGGTCTGATACTCCCATCTCTTTAAGAATTTTCCACAGTTTGCTGTGATCCACACAGTCAAAGGCTTTACGGTAGTCAATGAAGCAGAAATAGATGTGTTTTTGAAATTCCCTTGCTTTCTCCATGATCCAACGAATGTTGGCAATTTGATTTTTCAATATGCATATACAGAGATATAAACTGAGATATATATTGAGTTTTGAGCTCAACTGGTCTCTACAGAAATTTGCAAAAGTAGTCTCCACTGATAGCATCACAACTTGACTATGTAATATGTATATTGTTGTAGTTAAGTCACTAAGTCGTGTCCAACTCTTTGCAACCCCATGGACTACACAGCATGCCAGGCTCCTCCATCCTCCACTGTCTCCCAGATTTTGCTCAAGTTCAATTGAGTTGGTGACACTATCTAACTAAGTCATCCTCTACTACTCCCTTCTCCTCTTCCTCTTCTAACCAGGGGGTTGGTAGGGTGTTAAATACTGTCCTTTAGAGCCTTATTTCAATAACTGACATTACTGACCATGTAGTTGCTTAATAGACACATGGGAGACATTCTTGGTCCCATTTCCTGAACTTTCCATATACTATCAACTACCAATGGCTGCCACCACCTCTAATAAAATCCTCTAAATTTGTCCTGTTCTCTCTCATCCTCTATCATTCTCTAACTCCAGAATTTAAAGAAAATTAAAACATGGACTTTCAAAAAGCAATATCTATTTTTTATATAATAAAATGATAATATTGATATACCAGAGATTGGAGTGGTATCAACAAATGGTACCCTGTTTCATCTGCAATTCTGCATCAATGGAAGGAGAAAAAGCAGAGAGGCCTAAAATACTACTTTTTTTCCTGGAAAAAGATAGTTTGATGGATATAATAGATCTCCAGGCAAATGTACTTGCTAATACTAAACACATGAATTTGGCAGGCTTAACTCCTAGTTATGACAATACTACACTAAGGAGCCAGCTACACCAGATGCAGGGACTACCTTGAAGGGGCGGAGCAGAATACGTAACCCAAGAGAAAAGCATAGGAAGGCACAGTATTCAGCCCTGGGTTCCTGACTTAAACTCATAATCAGATAAAGTGACACCTTTCCTGGAAAGGGAAGAGTCAGGTAGAAGGTAGAGTGTCTAGGAGTATGAACATTGGTAAATATTCCTCCACATGGAAAAACTACAGGAAAGGGAAATAGAGGTTTTCCTCTAACATCATATTTAAAATACTTGGAAAATTGCCTGATATACAATAAGTGCTCAATAAGTATTAGCTATTACTGTTCATTTAAGCTAATCCATCCACTAGTTTTGAGACATTGAGAATTATTTTATATACTGCATCCATTTAAATAAGACAAAATAAAGGTTTTATTGGAAATTATTTGGATATGCCAGCAAATTTGGAAAATTCAGCAGTGGCCACAGGACTGGAAAAGGTCAATTTTCATTCCAATCCCAAAGAAAGGCAATGCCAAAGAATGTTCAAACTACCATAAAATCGCACTCATTGCACATGCTAGCAAAGTAATGCTCAAAATTTTCCAAGCTAGGCTTCAACAGTACATGAACTGAGAACATCCAGATGTTCAAGCTGGATTTAGAAAAGGCAGAGGAACCAGAGATCAAATTGCCAACATCCGTTGGGTTATAGATAAAGCAAGAGAATGCCAAGAAAACATCATTCTACAGGAGAGGTGACCTTGATTCTGTAACAAACAGTGGTATGAAATAAAAAGATAAACTTGATCTAGGTGTGAAAAGACATAAGGCACACAATAACCAAACACAGTGTCTGGACTTTGACCCAAATTTGAACACATTATTGGAAATTATTTTTTTTTTTTTAGACAGTGGTAAATATTGCTGTGAACTGGCTATTGAATGATGCCAAGGAAATATTGTTAATTTTTGTATGTGTGATAATATATTGCATTTATATAAGAAATTTTTTTTTTGAGAAATGGAGAAGTAAAATGCCTGGACTTTGCTTCAGCAAAGACAATAAAAAAAAGAGAAAAAGAAGAAATATATCTAGATCTTGAAAACTTTGAATATGGAGATTCATTTTACTATTTTTTCCACTTCTGTATTTGTTTGTAATTGTTTAATAAGAAAAATAACTAAAAATGATTGGGGAAAAACTTGAATGCCAGAAAATGTTTAATTTTCTCTAGGGAATTACCTTCTCTGTCTAGAGTTACTGTCCAATACAGTAGCCAAGGTCACATATGCTATTGAGCATTTGAGATGTTACAAGTCTGAAATGAGATGTGACATAAATACAGAATATATGATGGATTTCAAGGACTTTGTATAAGAAAAGAGAAAGTAAAATATGTCATTCATAATTTTAAAATATTTATTACATGCTGAAACAATATGTTGTATATATTAGGTAAAATAAAATAACACTAAAATATTTTTATCTGTTTCTTTTATATTTTTAGTGTCACTACTAGAAAATATAAAATTATGTATGTGGCTTGATGTAGGTTGAAGAAAGGAGAATATGCTAGGGAAAGTTATATTCCAGAAAGAAACACAAACAGGTTTCTTAGAAGTTTTTGAAAGTTGGGGAAGGACTAAAACAGTTAATGGAACTCAGTACATAATCCCAGCACTTTGAATTTTTTTCAGTAAGGTGTCAAGTAAAGTCAGAGGTTTTAGAGTAGAGAGACTTCCCAAACAGGAAATTGCAGCCAATTCTCAGCCTCCTACTATAATATACTTGGAGGGCATGAGAAGATAGCATTAAGTTGGCCAGGCTATGAAAGAGTATAGTCAACTAAGAATTGAAAGGCTTTTATTTTTCTTTTTGAGAATTTGTATCTATTTATTTATTTTTGGCGGGAGAAGGCAATGGCACCCCACTCCAGTACTCTTGCCTGGAAAATCCCATGGACGGAGGAGCCTGGTAGGCTGCAGTCTTGGGATCGCTAAGAGTCGGATATGACTTCACTTTCACTTTTCACTTTCATGCACTGGAGAAGGAAATGGCAACCCACTCCAGTGTTCTTGCCTGGAGAATCCCAGGGATGGGGGAGCCTGGTGGGCTGCCATCTATGGGGTCACACAGAGTTGGACACGACTGAAGCGACTTAGCAGCAGCAGCAGCATTTATTTTTGGCAGTGCTGGGTCTTCGTTGCTGGGTGGGCTTTTCTCTAGCTGTGGCAAGCGGAGGCCACCCTCTGCCTGTGCTGTGCAGGCTTCTCACTGCAGTGGCTTCTCTCGTTGCAGAGAATGGCCTCTTAGAGAGTGCGGGCCTCAGCAGTTGCGGCACGTGGGCCCGGTAGTTGCAGCTCCTGAGCTCTAGAGCACGGGCTCAACAGCTGGGGTGCCTGGGCTTAGCTGCTCCCTAGCATGTGGGATCTTCTGGGGTCAAGGGTCAAACCTGTGTCTCCTGAACTGGCAGGCAGTTTCTTTACCACTGAGCCACGAGAGAAGCCTCTGAAAGCCCATTAAACTGGTGTAAACATAGTAAGACACTCAAAGCACTTAATGCGACAAGAATATCAGATTTAAAACCTTTGACTGTTGCAGTCACTTAAGTTTTTAAGAAAAATAATTTTTTGTTGACCTAGTTTTATAGCACATTATTTTACAAACACCAAATCATTTTAGAGATTGACTTTCAGAGAAAATCATATTGCTAAGCATTCTTAAAGTTCCTCCATGATTTAAAAATAGTATCTACTTGATAATGACAATATAAGGATATTCACATTAAGTGCTCAGTTTTAAAAATGAAAACTATCAGAAATATATGTCTTAAAATGACAAAAGCAAACAAGTGGGACCTGATTAAACTTAGAAGCTTTTGCACAGCAAAGGAAACTATAAGCAAGGTGAAAAGACAACCCTCAGAATGGGAGAAAATAATAGCAAATGAAACAACTGACAAAGGATTCATTTCCAAAATATACAAGCAGCTCATGCAACTCCATACCAGAAAAACAAACAACCCAATCAAAAAGTGGGAAAAAGACCTAAACAGACATTTCTCCAAAGAAGACATACAGATGGCTAACAAACACATGAAAAGATGCTCACCATTGCTCATTATTAGAGAAATGCAAATCAAAACTACAAGATAGGTGTGAGATATCACCTCATACCAGTCAGAATGGCCATCATCAAAGTCTACAAACAATAAATGCTGGAAAGGGTGTGGAGAAAAGGGAATGCTCTTGCACTGTTGGTGGGAATGTAAATCGATACAGCCACTATGGAAGATGGTATGGAGATTCCTTTAAAAAATCTAGGAATAAAAACCACCATGTGACCCAGCAATCCCACTCCAAGGCATATACCCTGAGAAGACCAAAATTGAAAAAGAAACATGTATCCCATTGTTCATTGCAGCACTATTTACAATAGCTAGAACATGCAAAAAACCTAGCTGTCCAAAGATGGATGGATAAAGAAACTGTGGTACATATACACAATGGAATATTACTCAACCATAGAAAGAAACACATTTGAGCCCATTCTGATGAGGTGAATGAACCTAGACCTATTATACAGAGTGAGGTGAGTCAGAAAAAGAAAGATAAATATCGTATTCTAACACATATATACAGAATCTAGAAAAATGGTACTGAAGAACTTATTTACAGGGCAACAGTGGAGAAGCAGACTTATGGACATGGGGAGAGGGGAGGAGAGGGTGAGATGTATAGAGAGAGTAACATGGAAACTTGCATTACCACATGTAAAATAGATAGCCAGCGGGAATTTGCTGTCTGGCCCAGGAAACTCAAACAGGGGCTCTGTACCAACCCAGCGGGGTGGGCTGGGGAGGGAGGTGGGAGGGAGGCTCACAAGGGAGGGGGTATATGTATACCTATGGCTGATTCATGTTGAGATTTGACAGAAGACAACAAAATTCTGTAAAGCAATTATCTTTTAATTAAAAAAAAAAAAAAAGAGGTCCTGTCTCTAAATACTGGTTGGTCTATTTGAGTGGAAAGATGAAGAGATAGAGGTTGTATTTTGTATTTTCCTCTGGACTACAACTATCAATATTTGGTAGACATAAGGCCATAGTAATGCCAATAAACTATTTCAAAATATCAGTTAAAAAAAAGAATGATTTAAGGGTTGTTGTTTTTTTTTTTTTTGATAAGTTTTCCACTGCTGGACTGATAAGCTACAACTGGCAGCTCACACTCATTTGGGGAAGATGTGTCTGAAGCTTGTAACTCCTAATTCTGATGAGCCCATTCTCCTCATGAAACCACAAATGTCTGAATCTCCAATTTCCTCATTGTTTTAACTTTTATTTCCTGGTAAGCTTAAAAGAGAGGAAGTTGAAATACAAATAGTATAATAACCACTTGGTAAATGGGCAAACCCTAGCCTGGCATGAAGCAGCCGAAATGAGCTGGTAAGCATAAGTGGCTTTAATATGCTACTAGGTCCCAAAGGAGTAGCAGCTTTCAGGTGTCTCAGAGAACTGTGCATTACTAACAAGAGTACAAATGTTTAATAAGCCTGATTTGCCAAGGTAGAAGACTTGATTTTGCCCTTGTGTTTGGAGGCTTTGGCGGCCAAGGAGGGAACTGGAAGTGTCCCAGGTTTGCCAGAGCCAAACTTTCACAGCCTTGGGTAAGATCAAGCACGAAGGCTGAACAGGTGTTTGATTGATGCATTTTCTAGTACTAAGTTTCACAACTGCTGTTAACAAATAACAAATCAATAATGGAAGTGAGTAAATTTTAGAGGGCCACATTCAGGATCTAAAAAAATCAATACACATACATATTCTGGTAAGCAGGTCTAAAGGGTTTGAGATATTGATTGATGTGGGAACTACAGCCTTGCTTGAAGATTTCACTAGCTGAATTCAGTCTAGGGTGGTAGACACTGAAAAAATTTAAAGCCAGTTAAGTTTTACAGTGACAATAAAATTCAAATATAATTCAAATCCAAAATTTTCCTATCAAAATAATCCTTTCATTGAAAATTTGATTAAAAGAAACATAAATCAACTATTTAAAACTTACTGATTATGCCAACTGCAGTGAGGGGTTGCAGTTATAACTATAAAAAGTTATAAAAAACTTTTTATCTGAGAAATAAAAACTGCAGGTAAGAAGTTAGGAAATATGCTCCTATTGTTCACATGAACGAGGGGCCAGAGAGGAAAAATTCTGCTGAATCAACTAAAATCCCATATGAAGGGATTTTTTTTTTAACTTAAAGTTTAAGACATAATTCTATCAAACTTATTCCTAAACACACTGACCAACAAATATTTTAGTTTTTAACAATAAAGTTGCTTTTTGTAAATGTCAAATGAAAAATGAAAGAATTCTGCTTTACTAGAGAACTTTGTACTAAAACATACTTTTGTTTCTAATTAAAAAAACACATACTGCTTAATAAAACCTAATCCAAATAGAGAGAAATAAATAAAAAACACACACACATATATAGGTTTTCAGAGACCCTGTAATAAACATATCAAGGAAACTATTATTTATATCCATGATAAAAGAGGCAACAAAGGCTCAGACTGCTCTATTAATTACTTTAAAAAGTCACATGGCTCTGTTTTGGGTGGATTAAGATTAGAATTGTGTTTTACCGTCAGCCTTTCCCCCCCATTTACAAAACAAAACATATACACTTGGGATTTTCTGATTGTAGATAATTTTATTTCATTTTGTAAGAGCAGGGGGAAAATAGTTTGGGAAATATGACTACACCTTGACACAGAATAAGATAAAATTTATTTCCCTTGTTTTTTATAGCAGTCTACCTAAATAATGATACTACATTCTATGTGTATGCTAAGAGGCCACGCAAATCAGGTAAAGTGCATGATTCATGGGTTTCCTCCTTCTCCTTAATGACTAGGCCACAGTTTATGTGTACCAATAATAATTAAGGTAGCTTTTATGGGCTAGAGGTTAAGGCTAAAATGCAAAGGATGAACAAGAACCTGCTAATTTTGCTTCAAGGGAGAATGTTTTTGTAACCCATAAAGCCAAAAACCTACCTTATTGTCAATAATCAAATTTCTGGCACAGTATACCATTACAGTTGATGTTAATAAGGCCTGTTATAGTACCTCTCCTATTGTTGGTCCTCCACTCAACAATTCAACAAGAGTATAACTGAGTGTTGATTATGTATGAGGTATTGCTGGAGGTGTTTGAGATACAAGAAAACTGAAAAAAACAAAACTATTCTCACGGGGCTCTCTCATACTTTCGCTATGTTAGAAAGTAGTAGTAATATGAAAAGAAAATTGTTGACCTGGAAACAAGGATTATGAAACAGAATTTCTGGTATGTCAGTTGCCTAAGGTTAACTAAGTTAAAGAAATATAGTCTTACATTAATTGTGTGTGTGTGTGTGTGTGCGCGCACGCACACACATGCTCAGGCATGTCCGACTCTTTGTGATTCCATGGACTGTAGCCCTCCAGGCTCTTCCTGTCCATGGGATTTCCCAGGCAAGAATACTGGAATGAATTGCCATTTCCTCCTCCAGGGGATCTTCCTGACTCCAGGATCAAATCCGCATCCCCTGTGTCTCCTGTGTTGCAGGCAGATTCTTTACCCACTGAGTCATCGGGGAAAGCCCTTACATTAATTTTAATTACATGTTAAAACACTGAACTAGTTGCTGAGGATCTGAAGATAGATAAGACAGTCTTTGTCTTCAATGACATTACAGTCTCATAAGACAGACCAACATAGATATATAGAGATAACCATACTAAAACATGCAGCATCACGTACTACTGTTCCGTCACTAAGTCGTGTCTGACTCTTTGCGACTCTAGGAACTGCAGCGTGCCAGGCTTCCCTGTCCTTCACTATCCCCCTGAGCTTGTTCAAACTCATGTCCATTGAATCAGTGATACCACCCAACCATCTCATCCTCTGTCATCCCCTTTTCCTCTTGACCTCAATCTTCCCCAGCATCAGGGTCTTTACCAATGAGTCAGTTTTTTGCATCAATAAGGCAATTTTATATGTGAGAATGTGAAAGAGGAATGGTAGAGACGTGAAGAAGATGTAGAAGAAGGCTGGAGTTGCTGGTAGAAGGCCTTCATTAATTTTGTCATTATATTTGAATGGATATTATTATCTATTATTGCAAGAGTAATGAATGCACTTTTAGCAATAAAGTTGCTATGAAAATTTATATGACAAAAGATGGTTTAATTTTCTTTAACATGGTAGGTTTGATTTTAGCAGAGAACTAATACATTAACAAACTGTAAACTATCTAAGGACAAGATTTGATTTAAAATTTTAATATGCATTTACACATACTTTGAGAGTGAAAGTGATAGTCGCTCAGTCGTGTCTGACTCTTTGTGACCCCATGGACTTGTAGTCCATGGAATTCTCCAGGCCAGAATACTGGAGTGGATAGCTTTTCCCTTCTCCAGGGGATCTTCGCAACCCCACATTGCAGGTGAATTTTTTTTACCAGCTGAGCCACAAGGGAAGCCCAAGCATACTGGAATCGGTAGCCTATCCCTTCTCTAGTGGATCTTCCCAACCCAGGAATCAAAGTGGGGTCTCCTGCATTGAAGATGCATTCTTTACCAACTGAGCTATCACATACTTTACTGTATAGCAAGTATTTATTAGCTTGAATGTTAAAAGAGGTAATATAGCAGAACTTTAAGATTTATATCATTTTTTAACGAGCTACATTTTCAAATACGTTATATTCCTAATATTCTTATTTTTGTACTAGAACAGGTTGTATTCTGTACAGCCTGTTTCATGTTAAATCTTAACTCACTTTGATTTTTCACACAGGTAATACAATCTATCTCTGGTGACTTTGAGACTGGAGGAGAATCTCTTTATCATAGTTGGTACTTATATAATCTTTGACTCAGATAAATATCTAAAATACCTTAATTTGAAGCTTTGCTTCTTGTAGGCGACCTTTCCATGATGCCACAAATTTGAGGCTATCCACAGAACAGACCATCGCTCTGTAAAAGTGAAATATCAAATGTCAGAAAGCAATAATTTTCAGGAGCTATAGAACATATTAACTATCAACCTTAATGCAGATATATGAGGGGAGTTCAATAAACATTTAACAGCTCAACTGAAATATTGATATTTATAATAAGATCTCAAGGTACAACCAATTTGAAGATCCCCTAAAGCACAAAAAACTAAATTTTTTCCCAGTATATTTTTGGAAGTGTCTCTTTTATTACATTCCAACTTAAAAATTATAGACTATCTATGACAGGATAATCCATATTTGTCTTAAAACAGTTTGATCTTAACCATCAAATACTGTTTCCCACCCAGAAGCCTAGTCAGCATTGTCTAAGAGAAATTTCTACAGAAAAGATAAAAATATTTTCATTCAGTTCAAAATGGCAGCCACTACTCACATGTGGCTACTGAGAACTGTAAATGTGGCTAGTATATTGAGAAATCATATTTTTTCTTTGACCCCTTTTTTATGGGATTGTTTATTTCTTCTGATATTAAGCTGAACAAGCTGTTTATATATATATATTTTGGATACTGACCCCTTGGCCATTATTGCACTGTTTGCAAATATTTTCCCCCATTCCATTTTGTTGATGGTTTTCTTTATTGTGCAAAAGCTTTTAAACTTAATGAGGTCCAATTTGTTTGAGACCCTCTGTGCTTCCTATACTTGGATATCTATTTCCTCTTTCAGGTTTTTGAAGTTTCAGCATAATTTCCTCAAATACATTTCCATTCTTCTCTCTTCTTCTGAAAGTAATATAATGCAAAAGTGAGGATACAATGTTCTCAGAGATATTTGTTTCTTGAATTGCTTTTTTGTTTTCCTTTCTGGTGTTCTGACTGGATGATTTCCATTATTCTATCTTCCAGATTGCTTATGTGTTCCTCTGTATCAGTTAGTCTGCTATTCATTCCTTTTCATGTGTTTTTTTTTTAAATTTCAGCTATTGAATTATTTATTTTTGACTGGGTTTTTATATTTTCTGGTTCCTAGTGAAGAAGCTCATATTTTAGATCAATTTCTTTTCCTAATTCAGTTAACATTTTCACTTCCAATATTTCTAATAATTTATCTGATAAATTGTTTATTTCTCTTTCATTATTTTTTCAGGGGTTTTCTCTTGCTTTTTTCAATTAGGAGTAGCTCCTCTGGCTTTTTCATTTTACTTACTGTTCTCTGCCTCTCTGAATTTAGGTGAAACAGCTACCTGTATTCTTAAGGGGTATTCTTATGTGGGAGTATCTTGCTGTAGACGCCACATGCTCAAAGCTTTTGATGGGAGAGCTGGATCTGATGCGGGTGCCAATCTCGTCTTTCCTCAGAGTGTGCTGGCAGCTATCACTTTGGTAAGGCTTGAATCTGAAGACAGAGTCGGCCGGGGTGTGAGGCAAAACGTCCTCTCTGGTCAGTGGCCATGCCCGCCCTATTAAGGGAAGGGTCTGATCCTCTGTGGAGCAGAAGACCTGTGCGCGAGGGAGGCATGAGCTGGCTCCGTCCCCGTTGCGTGTTTTCGCCTCTCCCCACACCAGGAATTTTGTCCCCGGAGGGGAGTGCTGAAGCAAGTGAGGTTCCTGTGTGTAAAGCCGCCCCGGGCGCTGCCTGTGTAGGCATCCGTGGTTCCGCTCAGACACAGCGCACGGTCAAGTCTTCCCCTGCCCACACCTGCCCAGATCCAGCGCTGTGCTGAGGCGCGGACTGAGCGAGGCCAGCGTGTCTGCTTCGCCTGGGCTGTGGCGCGAGATGAGGTGGTCGCAGGAGAGCATGCATCCGCTACAGCAGCCCGCTCTCTGCCCTGCCGTGCGGGCAAGGCCTCTGTGTCTCTCCCAGCTGATCACATCTTCAGCACCCTCCATGTCCCACAGGGGAGGCAGGGCCCGTGTGGTTTTCTTTCACCCCCGAGGGGTGGGAAGTTAAGCTGTAGGATGCAGTCGCTGCTCTCATGAATCCGGGATGCTGCTGAGTCGGTGCCAACAATGGCCACCACAGAGCCCCCGGGGCCAGCTCAGGACCGAGTCCCCTCTGCCTCCCAAGGCACAGGCTCTCCCCGTCCTGGTCACCTTGGGTCCAGCGCCACACTGCTGCACGGAGCATGTGGGGCCAGAGGTTTGCTTGGCTCGGGCCGGGGCGTATGACGAAGCAGTCAGGGAAGCTCAGCAGCTGCTCAGCAGACCTCTGTCCACCCTGCCTCAGGGCTAACCAGCGTGCATACACTTGTCTTGCATGGAGTCCTGCCTTCCTCATGCTTTCTATCTGTCCCAACGTCCTCCAGCCAGCAAAGGGGGTTTGTCTCCTCCAGGCAGGACCCCAGGAATGGGATGCCCAGTCTGTAATTTGACATAGTATGAGGGTCTGCCCATAAAATCTCCTTTTCCCTGAGTTTCCTTCTCAGGGTCACGGGTCCTGACTTGATTGCTTTTCTTTCCTTCCTACCCAATTATACGTGTTTTTTTCTTACAGCCTTGGTTATAAAGGAGTTCTTCTACCAGTTTCCAGTGAGTTTTCAGTGAGAATTGTTCCACATATAGATGTATTTTTGAACTGTTCATGGAGGGACGTGAGGTCCACAACCTCCTCCTCCACCATCTTGGTCTCCTTGCTGCTGCTGCTAAGTCACTTCAGTCGTGTCCAACTCTGTGCGACCCCATAGACAGCAGCCTTAATCCTATTTAATTCATTACAATTTAAATAGCTCTATTTGACTTCTGCCTACCATACTGGACACAATAGGTCTAGAAAGATAAATGGCCAAAATGTTAAAAATTAGAGTTTGATTATTTGAATTCTAATTAAAAAATCACATCATATTTCGAAAGCAATGCTCTGTAAAAGTTAACTGTTATTAGCAGTAAAATACTAAGAAATAACACAACTATTTGGATTTGACAATAAATTTATTTCTTGACAATCAAGCAAATGTGATCAGAAGTGAATAAAGTGTACAATTAACCTCTCAGACAAATAAGTACTTCACTCTATTTACCTTGCGGTTTCCTGGCGAAGAGCATTGAGAAACGTGTCTGGATGGAAGAGTTCTGATAGGTCAAGTGTGTCAGAGAGAAGAGTCTGCTTTTCAGCTCTCTCTACCCAGTTCTAGAAGGAGAGAAATACACAAATACACATTTAAAAACTTTGCAGATTTGAAAGATAAAGATCTATTAAGGAATAACTATGCAGAAATCATTTTCAATGAGGAAGTTATGCAATTTCCAAATGCTCTGAAATGATGTGTAAGGAAGAAACTTCCACTGTATGTTATGAAATCTACTGTGGCTTTTTGGCATAATATCCATCTATCACACAGAAAAAGCTTCTTTGCACAACCTTTTGTCAGTACTTAGTTGCTCAGCTGAGTCCAACTCTTTGCGACCCTGTGGACTATAGCCTGCCAGGCTCCTCTGTCCGTGGAAATCGCCAGGCAAGAATACTGGAGTGAGTTGCCATTCCCTTCTCCAGGGGATCTTTTTGTTAGTAGAGATCTACTCAGAATAAAAAGTGTGAAATATGATATTTAATCTCATATATGGCCTTTAAGTCTGGATGAGTACTTCTTCTACTGATGACTCACCTTTCAAAGTGTGCTCTGGAGATACTGAGCATCTGGGTCTAAAACTAGAGTTTCCAAGGTTGCCAGTTCTTGGCAAGGCAAACTGGATTTGTGTTCCAGATTTAATAGTAAATTTGCCATTTTACTAAATCAAGTATTATAGTGGAGAGTAATGTCCAAGAAAAAATAATTTTTTTGTTAAAACATGTTTTTTTTAATAGTCTTCTCTACTTATCTGCCACTTTGTAAATCAATTTATACTCCATTTGGAGAAAGAAACATTATCATAAAGTATGTTTGATAAGTATAATGAAAGATTGATATTTGGAACAAATAACAAAAACAACAAAGTCGTGTGCAAATTTGTTATATGCTTTCCATAAAATTGCAAGCCAATTTTATGCTTACCACAGTCCTGAAGTTGGTTATATCCCCATTTTACAATCAGAAAATGGAGGCATGGTAAGGTTAAGGGTCTTGCCCAAGGTCACAAAGTGTTGGAGTCAGATAATCAACTCAGATGATTTGTTTCTCTGTAATATTTCCTGGCAGTGCTATTGTGCCTTAAGAGACAGATAGATTTACTGACAATTTCTTAATCAGTATGCTATTTCAGCTGGTACACAGAGATGGTACCACAGCAACTTTCAGAACTCTCATTTACTCAGTAATTAATTTTGCATGATTTATAAATTCTAGGAAAAATAATTTATTTAATGTATTACTGTGTAGTGGAGAAGGGACTCCTCCACTGGGACCACTCTAGTATTCTTGCCTGGGAAATTCCATGGACAGAGGAGCCTGGTAAGCTACAGTTATATGGGGTTGCAAAGAGTCGGACAAGACTTCGCAACTACAAGATTATTGTGTAGAAAGGCTGAGTTTCATGTCCTCTAACACTCTGTTATCCATCCAAGCATTTGTATCCGTCAGCAGGTCTAGAACAGGAGAAATTAAAATCTCCAAAGCTAGTGTGCTTGCATTAATTAATATCTTCATGCATTTGACTACTATTCCTACCCTACAATGAGTAGCAAAAATGTTCCTATTCCATCCACCAATTGATAATATGTTGATTTTAAAGTTAGAAAAGATTGTATTTTTCTTTTTAAGTTTTTACTGAAGTATAGTTGATTGATAACGTTGGATTAGTTTTAGGTGTATAGCAAGGTGAATCCTTATACATATACTATGTATATCCACTCATCTTTTTTTAGATTTAAAAAAAAAAGCATAGACTTCACAAGTTATTACTCAGAAAGATACAAACAGAATATCTGATGAAAATATGTTCAGAACCAATTATGTTAATGGTTAAATTTAAGATTTTGAACTACTACCCATATAAAGTTAATTATGAGGAATTATTTAAAATTTTAAAACAAGTGTTACTAAAATAAATCATTCAATCAAGACAAATTTACAGATAAATCAATGGCCTATTTGGGAGGAAAACATTCTTAATTAAAATAAAGCCTAAAGCCTAGATTCATTTCTCTTCTATTATTCCTCAACACGCCCCCCCTCCGCCAAAACATGCTACCAGCCTGTAGCTTCCCTGGTAGCTCAGATGGTAAAGTGTCTGCCTACCACGCGGGAGACCTGGGTTCGATCCATGGGTCAGGACGATCCCCTGGAGAAGGAAATGGCAACCCACTCCAGTATTCTTGCCTGGAAAATCCCATGGACTGAGGTTCCTGGTAGGCTACACTCCACGGGGTCGCAAATAGTTGGACACAACTGAGCGACTTCACTTCACTTCCCCAAAATATAAATAAATATATATGGATTTTTTAAAATGTAGAAAAGATTAAACAGATATCTCTTTAACAAAGTATAATGATTTTTTATTAGATATTATCCTTTTAATAATGACACTTTTAAATAACAGTCCATAAAGTAGATATACCACAAAGCATTTATTTTTCAACTAATTTAAAATTAGACATAACAAAGATTATTTACTCCTTATCAAATATTTTATATCTGCCTTCTATTTTCATTATCTAACCATAGACAATAAATTATGCTTCCATGACCCATTTTTATTGTAAATATTAATTTCTATTATCTTAAAACAACTATTTTAAAATAATCACTTACTGTATAAATGTATCAAATTATACTATTATTTTTAAAAATCCTTTAATTTTGAATTCAAAAACTCCAAGAGTTGTTGCTAACAATGAATGTGCATATGTTCAAATTAATTGAAAGTTAGAGTGTGGCTGATAATCAGAATTTTACTTCATTAAAGTTTCAATTAAAATAATTAGTCAAGAATAAGCTTCTTAGTAAAAATGTTTTTATTAATCTATAGTAATTAAACTTAAACCAATATTTGATAAGATAAAGTTTAAATAAAAAAAGAAACTTTTAATGTATAATAATATCTTTGAACAGGAAACTACACAAAATAAAGAGCCAATACTGGAGTGAGTAGCCGTTACCTTCTCCAGAAGATCTTCCCAACCCAGGGATTGAACTCAGGTCTTCCGCATTGTAGGCAGACTATCAGCTGGGCCACTGGGAAAGCCCTTTAAATTTTTCATAACTACATTAAATCTGCCCATGAATGTTTATAGAAGCTTTTATTCATAATCGCCAAAACTTGGAAGCAACAAAAATATATCCTTTAGTAGGTGAATGGACTAATCAACTCTGGTATATTGTCCCAACTGAATATTATTCAGTACTAAAAACAGATGAACTATCAAGCCATGAAAAGACATGGAGAAAACTTAAACGCATACATCTAAGTGAAAGAAATCATTCTGAAAAAAAACTTTACATCCTATGATTCCAACTATATAACATTTTGGAAAAGGCCAAATTGTGGAGACAGTAAAAAGATCAGTGGTTAGCAGGGATGAGGGAACAGAGAGAGAAAATAAATAGGAAGAATAGAGAATTTTTAGGGCAGTGAAAACACTCTGCATGTTATTAAAATAATGGGTATATGCCACTGTATGTTTGCCCAGTCCACAGAATGCTAATCATCGAGTGCACCCCAAGGTAAACTATGGGCATGGGTGATTAGAGGCGTCAACACAGACTCACCCTTGGTAAAAATGTACAGTTCTTCAGGGTTGATAATAAGGGAGGCTATGCATGTGTTGGTGCAGGGAGTATATGAGAAATCACTGTACCTTCATCTCAATTTTGTTGTAAGCCTAAGACTGGTCTAAGAAATAGTTATTTTTTTAAAATGACATTTATATTCATTTAAAAGAACAGAAATAAAGACAATTAAACAGCATAATCTTTAATGAGCTTTGGATTGAGCTTTCAACCAAGTTACAGACATTACTGGCAGTTATTTTTCAGTAAATGTTTCTCCTTTATTCCACTCCAGAGTACAGGCCATGCTCTTTTTAAAGGACTACACTTGAGACTAAACACAAGACCTGTGCCTCTCCTATGATTATGAGACTACGTATCTATAATTCTTCAAATGCTATGTAATAGAGGTAATTATGGATGTAAGCAAATACATAATAGAACTGAACAACTTAGTGGGGTTGGACAATTTCTTAAATACTATAAACACACACACACCAAGATTCATAGACAGAAAAACTTCTAAGTTAGGATGAACTACAGAGATGGTCAACATTTCCTTACTATAATATACAGAAAATGATTTTTCCCAGGTGATACAGGACAATTTAAAAATACTGCAAGATTTTATTTTAAAAAGGCTAATGATGAAGTAGAATGCATAAACAGAAAGGGCATTCCTTCACTCATTCAGAAACACTTACTGAAGGCAAGGAGCTTATGATCTAGTTAGGGGAGACCAAACATGCATAAATCACTGTGCTAAAAAAGATTAAGTGGAAAAATCATACTAGACATGAATAATGTATCATGAATGATCTGCTCCTATATGGACCAAAATATATAGAATTTTGAAGGAAAAGGCTGTTCTGCTAAGAATTTAACATCTAGTTAACTTGTTGTTCATTTGTAAATATAGATGAGTATCATTCTTTATGCCAGAATTCAGAAATAAATAAACCATACCTCTGTATCTTTTTTTCTTGTAAATACTACCCAAAAATGTTTTCCAACTGTTTTATATGTTACTCAAAACTAAGATTTTTAAAGACGTAGGAGTAAGTTAAATCATTTAAATATAGAAACAAATCTAAATGGTGGTTATCATAGAACACGGGGGAATGGAAAAGTTCAATAGACAGGGCTAGTGGAAAATGATTAACTTTTTGGAGGAAAAAAGTTTAGATTTTAATTCTTATCCAGCCTAAATTTATGTTAATTGCATTCAGAGTTGAACTAATATTGAAAAAGAGAAAACCAATTCAAGACAAAGGGAAAAATAAGATTATGTCTGATTAGAAAAATATGTTAGATTATAAAAAATTCTGTATATAAAAATTATCATAAAAAAGGTAAAAGCCACTGAAATTAAATTTGGAAAAATATTTTCCACAAATATGGAAATGAAATAGTAACATTAAAATAACTATAGATTGTGTACATGCTTATCGAAACATAAAAGATAGTATCATCCTTAATAGTTATGTTAATTTAAAAAAGTAAGATATGCTTTTAGTCCTTCAGAATAGCAGAATGAGAAATGATAAAGCTCAAGTGTTGGCAAGTACACTACAAGGACAAAATTTTTGTAGAGTATACACTGGTGCAATATTTTTATAAGTAATTTGATTAATGTGCCAAAAGCTTTAAAAATATTCAAGCCATATTACTCAGTAATTCCTTTTCTTGGGATATAATTAAGGAAATAATCAAGAGATTATTAAGGCTTGCTCATTTAAGATTATTTGCAATATTAAGAAATTCATTGTTGTTGTTCAGTCACTCAGCTGTGTCCGACTATTTGCAACACCATGGACTGCAGCACTCCAGGCTTCCCTATCCTTCACCATCTCCTGGAGCTCGCTCAAACTCAAGACCCTTGAGCTGGTGATACCATCCAACCATCTCATCCTCTGTTGTCCCCTTCTCCTCCTGCCTTCAATCTTTCCCAGCATCATGGTCTTTTCTAATGAGATGACTCTTTGTATAGGTGGCCAAAGCATTGGAGATTCAGCATCAATCCTTCCAACAGATATTCAGGGTTGACTTCCTTTAGGATTGACTGTTCTGATCTTGCAGTCCAAGGACTCTCAAGAGTCTTCTCCAACACCACAGTTCAAAAGCATCAATTCTTCGGGGCTCACTTTTTTTACAGTCCAACTCTCACATCCATACATGACTACTAGAAAAACCATAGATTTGATTAGATGGACCTTTGTCAGCAAAGAAATGTCTTTGCAGTGATTTTGGAGCCCAACAAAATAAAGTCTGCCAATGTTTCCATTGTCTCCCCATCTATTTGCCATGAAGTGATGGAACCGGATGCCATGATTTTTGTGTTTTGAATGTTGAGTTTCAAGCCAGCTTTTTCACTCTCCTCTTTCACCTTCATCAAGAGGCTTTTAAGTTCTTCTTCACTTTCTGCCATAAGGGTGGTGTCATCTTCATATCTGAGGTTTTGATATTTCTTCTGGCAATCTTGATTCCAGCTTGTGCTTCATCCAGCCTGGCATTTCTCATGATTTACTCTGCATAGATATTAAATAAGCAGTGTGACAATATAGAGCCTTTACGTATTCCTTTCCCAATTTGGAACCAGTCTGTTGTTTCATGTTTGGTTCTAACTGTTGCTTCTTGACCTGCACACAGGTTTCGCAGGAGGCAGTTGAGGTGGTCTGGTATTCCCATCTCTTGAAGAATTTTCCACAGTTTGCTGTGATCCACATAGTCAAAGGCATTAACGTAGTTAATGAAGCATAAGTAGATGTTTTTCTGGAATTCTCTTGCCTTTTCTATGATCCAACAGATATAGGAACTTAATCTCTGGTGCCTCTGCCTCTTCTAAACCCATCTTCAACATCTGGAAGTTTTCAGTTCACATATTGTTAATGCCTAGCTTGGAGAATTTTGAGTATTACCTTTGATGGTATGAAAAATGAGTGCAATTGTGCGGCAGTTTGAACATTCTTTGCATTGCCCTTCTTTGGGATTGGAATGAAAACATACCTTTTCCAGTCCTGTGGCCACTGCTGCATTTTCCAAATTTGTTGGCATATTGAGTGTAGCACTTTCACAGCATCATCTTTTAGGATTTGAAATAGCTCAGCTAGAATTCCATCACCTCCACTAGCTTTGCTTGTAGTGATGCTTCCTAAGGCCCACTTGACTTCACACTCCAAGATATGTGACTCTAGGTGAGTAATCACACCATTGTGGTTATCTTGGTCATTAAGATCTCTTTTTGTATAGTTCTTCTGTGTATTCTTGCCACCTCCTCTTAATACCTTCTGTTTCTGTTAGGGCCATACTGTTTCTGTTCATTGTGCACATCTCTGTATGATATGTTTCCTTGGTATCTCTAATTTTCTTGAAGAGATCTCTAGTCTTTCCCATTTGATATTTCCCTCTATTTTTTTCCTTTAATAAAAATAGAAATTATATATAATGTATATGCGCTGTGCTTGTTTGCTCAGTCATGTCTGACTCTTTGCAACCCATGGCCTGCAGCCTGCTAGGCTCCTCTGTCAATGGGATTCTCCAGGCAAGAATACTGGAGTAGGTTACCATGCCCTCCTCCAGGCGATCTTCCCAGCCAGGAATCAAACTCAGGTCTCCTGCATTGCAGGTAGATTCTTTACCCACTGGGCCACCAGGGAAGCCCCTATGATAATGTCCATAAAATAATATAAACTAGCTAATTAAATTATGGTACCTGAGTACAACAAAATATTAATATAACAATAAAAACTAGTATTTGAAAAATATTTGATGACATTGGAAAGTGTTCATTACTTAATATATTTATCAGAATGTATACATAATATTAGCCTAATTATGTAAAAATAACTGAACACATAAAAAACATTGATGAAAGTCATTATCAACTTACATCATTTCAAGTGGGTCTGGCCTAAACTCTACTAATGACTGTCTTCATTCACATTTTATAGCAATTATTTAGTATAAGATGAAATATATTAACAAACTGAGGACATTTTTATCTTGTTTTAATGAACTGTGTTCCTTCAAAAAATGGTTTAAGGCAAATAACAAATAATTCAGGCAATCATTTTTCTCAGTGTGACATCTTTTAAGCTTCTTCATCTTTTCTCAAAATTACTTAGTATAAATTACAGATTTAAGGATTTGAGAACAAATTCATCTAGAATTAAAATCTAATATATCCGGAATGAAATTAAGTACATCCGGTCATTAACTGGAGTAAACAACACATTAAAAGTGATTAGCAGGTTGACAACTCTGTACATAAAAAGTTTCTCAATTTATTGGACAAAAAGATAGTAATAAACTACAGCTCATCAACAGGTAGATTATCAGCAATTATGCTGTAATTAAAACTTCAGAATTAGTATTAAAGACAAATAAGATATTTCTTCCTAGGAAAGACTTGCTATACCAACTTCAAAAAATAGTGGGTGTACTACTAGATATTTGCCATTCTTGAGTCTAAATTTTTCCTAAATGCAAACCTAGGTTAACATCATCATTTATCAAATCTTGTACATTAGATTTACTAGTAATACAAGCATGGGAGAAAAGATAAATTAAGTTAAGCTCCCCAAGTTTCAATTTCAAGTCATTACTTTAAGTAGACTTGTGAGACTGAGACGTAAAACTTAGAGTTCAAGAGAACAAGACTGATTTGGACAAGTTTTTTGGAGATCTAACCATTTTGATGTATGATCCTTAAAAAGATAATTTCTTGCCTCATGTACTCCACTAATAAAGTTACCTTGCATATCAACTTTAGAGAACTGTTTTTCTAAAGGTGTATTAAGTGTGCTGCAGTTAGATTCCATCCATTTATATTCTGCTAACCATTTACATTGATTTTTAACTCTTCATAGTATCTCAGAAATTTGATGTGCTGTGTTTTGATTTTTACTCAGCTAAATAAATTCCTAATTTTCTTTTTGATGTCCTCTTCTCCCATCAGTTCAGTTCAGTTCAATCGCTCAGTCATGTCCAACCTTCTGCGACCCCATGGACTGCAGCAAGCCAGGCTTTCCTGTCTGTCACCAAATCCCAGAGCCTACTCAAATGTATGCCCATCATGTTGGTGATGCCATCCAACCATCTCATCCTTTGTCATCCCCTTCTCCTCCTGCCCTCAGTTTTTCCAAAATCAGGGTCTTATCAAATGAGTTGGTTCTTTGCATCAGGTGGCCAAAGTATTGGGGTTTAAGCTTCAGCATCAGTCCTTCCAGTGAACATTCAGGACTGATTTCCTTTAGGATGGACTGATTGGATCTCCTTGCAGTCCAAGGGACTCTCAAGAGTCTTCTCCAACACCACAGTTCAAAAGCATCAATTCTTCTGTGCTTGGCTTTCTTTATAGTCCAACTCTCTCATCCATACATGACTACTGGAAAAACCATAGTTTTGACTAGATGGACCTTTGTTTTAATATGCTGTCTAGGTTGGTCATAGCTTTTCTCCCAAGAAGTAAGTGTCTTTTAGTTTCATGGGTGCAATCACCATCTGCAGTGATTTTGGAGCCCAAGAAAATAAAGTCTCTCACTGTTTCCATTGTTTCCTGATCAAGTTGCGATGGAGTGATAGGACCAGATGCCATGATCTTAGTTTTCTGAATGTTGAGTTTTAAGCCAACTTTTTCACTCTCCTCTTTCACTTTCATCAAGCGGCTCTTTAGTTCTTCCTTGCTTTTTGCCATAAAGGTCATGTCATCTGGGTATGTGAGGTTATTGATATTTCTCCCGGCAATCTTGATTCCAGCTTGTGCTTCATCCAGCCCAGCGTTTCTCATGATGTACTCTGCATATAAGTTAAATAAGCAGGGTGACAATATACAGCCTTGACGTACCCCTTTCCCAATTTGGAACCAGTCTGTTGTTCCACGTCCAGTTCTAACTGTTGCTTCTTGAACTGCATACAGATTTCTCAGGAGGCAGGTCAGGTGGTCTGATATTCCCATCTCCTTAAGAATTTTCCACAGTTTGTTGTGATCCACACAATCAAAGACTTTGGCATAGCCAATAAAGCAAAAGTAGATGTTATTCTAGAACTCTTGCTTTTTCTATGATCCAGCGGATGTTGGCAATTTGATCTCTGGTTCCTCTGCCTTTTCTAAAACCAGCTTGAATATCTGGCAATTCACGGTTCACATATTGCAGAAGCCTGGAGAATTTGGAGCATTACTTTGCTACTGTGTGAGATGAGTGCTATTGTGCTGTAGTTTGAGCATTCTTTGGCACTGCCTTTCTTTGGGACTGGAATGAAAACTGAACTTTTCCAGTCCTGTGGCCACTGTTGAGTTTTTCAGATTTGTTGGCATACTGAGTGCAGCACTTTCACAGCATCATCTTTTAGGATCTGAATTAGCTCAGCTGGAATTCCATAACCTCCTCTAGCTTTGTTTGTAGTGATGCTTCCTAAGGCCCACTTGACTTTCCAGAATGTCTGGCTCTAGGTGAGTGATCACACCATCATGGTTATCTGGGTTATGAAGATCTTTTTTGGACAGTTCTTCTGTGTATTCCTGTCACCTCTTCTTAATATCGTCTGCTTCTGTTAGGTCCATACCATTTCTGTCCTTTATTGTGCCCATCTTTGCATGAAATGTTTCCTTGGTATCTCTAATTTTCTTGAAGAGATCTCTAGTCTTTCCCATTCTATTGTTTTCCTCTATTTCTTTGCACTGATCGCTGAGGAAGGCTTTCTTATTTCTCCTTGCTATTGTTTGGAACTCTGCATTCAAATGGGCATATCTTTCCTTTTCTCCTTTGCTTTTCATTTCTCTTCTTTTCACAGCTATTTGTAAGGCCTCCTCAGACAGCCATTTTGCTTTTTTGCATTTCTTTTTCTTCAGGATGGTCTTGATCCTTGTCTCCTGTACAATGTCACAAACCTGCATCGATAGTTCATCATCATTCTATCAGATCTAGTCCCTTAAATCTATTTCTCACTTCCACTGTATAGTTGTAAGGGAAATGATTTACACAGGATTGGGAAACAGGCTCTTGGAGGGCACAGTCAACCATTTTGCTTTTTTGCATTTCTTTTTCTTGGGGATTGGTCTTGATCACTGCCTCCTGTACAATGCCACGAACCTCCATCCATAGTTCTACTCCCATATTTTATTTAAAAGTAGATATTTATTTAAAAGTAGATATTTAACCTCCAAGTATTTTAAATTTCCTAAAATCTTTTAGCTACTAATTGCTAACAATTATAAATATTTACAGATTATTTGAGACAAGTTTGATCTATCTACCTTAGTATAATTCTGTGTGCACTTGAAAAGATAGGTACTATGCTGTTGTAGAATGTAATCAAGTTATTTTATAAGTTATTTAATAAAGCTGTTCAAGTTTTCCATATTGCTACCGCTTTTCTGTCTAGGATTCTGTCAACTGTTGAGAGAGGTACATTTAAAAAGGTATTTTTAAACTCTGCTTTTACATGTATAACAGTTTAGTATTACTATATTCTTCTGATGACTTGATAACTTTATCATTATAAAATAACCTTCATTATCCCTTGTTATATTCTGTGCTTTGAAACTTGCTTTCCCTGATATTAATATAGCTACACAATCATGGCATCTCTTTTTCTATTATTTTGCTTTCAACCTATTTCTATCTTATTTAAAGTGCAATGCCCGGATGCGTAATGGCACCTTAGCTGGATTTTGTTGTATGCAATTTGACAAATTTTGCCAAAACTTTTAGTTGGTAACTTTGAAAATATATATCAGTGTAAAAATATTATTGAATGATTTATTTTAAAATTATTTATGGTAGAAATGAGCTTATAAGTAGCTACATATTATAAATAAAAGAAAATTTTAGGGTTTAGGCTGAGCAAAGAATTCAGTGAGTAAAAAGATGGCTTTAATAACAGTAATTGTCACATCAGTAACATAATAACATAAACATAATATTTATCACACGTATCTCACTCACATAAGTTAATGCCCTTAAAACAGCATACAAGGTCTTCACTGTCTGTTCCTACCCCAAATCCAACGTCTTTCTGCCAATCATATCATTCTAACCTTTTACTTCTCTGACCACCTTTTCCTTATTTACCAGCCTTCAGTCACACTGGCTTCTCTTTCTCAAAATAATCTTTTGCCTCAGGGTACTTGCTGTTTCCTCTGCCTGAAGCTCTCTTCTAGTCGGTATCTAATCTGCAGGGCAATTCCCTCAACTTCTTCAGGACCTTGTCAAATACCACCATATCAAAGATTTCTTCCATAATTCTACCGTTTTAACGCAAGTAATTTTTCTATACATTTTACATTTATATATAGTGCTCTATATGCTATTAACATAAATTAATGCCATAACAAATGACTTGTAGAATCTCAGTCACATAGCCAGAGATCAGGCCTGAGCCTTTGGAGTGGGAGCACTCAGTCCAGGACCCTAGGCTGTTGGAGAACTCGTGACCCCAGGGAGTACTAGTAAGAACTCCCAGGAAGGCCTCCATCTGTACACAAGACCAGCATCACTCGACTGCCAGTCTCACCCAGCGCAGAACGCCTCACCCAAATAACAAGCAAGACAAAACCAATTATCAGCACATGGGATTTCCACAGACACTCTGAAACATACCACCTCACACAACCCTGCTCATCAGAGAGGAAAAAAAAAAACTCACGTCCTCCTACCAGAATGCAGGCACAAGTCACCCCCAACATGAAGCCTACAAAAATGACTGGACCGACTTTACCCGCAGAAGGAAGAAAACAAAAGGAAGAAGGAATATGGCCCTAATGCCTGCGAAGAGAAGACCTCAAACTAGTAAGTCAGAAAAAAATGAAGAGAAACAGTGCACAAATGAAGGAACAAGGCAGAAACTCTCAAGCCCAAATAAACCAAGAGGAAACGGGCAAATTATCCGAAAAAGAGTTCAGAGTAGTGATAGTAAAGATGATCCAAAATCTTGAAAATAGAATGGAAAAAATGCAAGAATCAATTAACACATTTAACAAGGACCTAGAAGAAATAAAGAGTAAACAAACAGAGGTGAATAACATAATTATTGAAATTAAAAACACTCTAGAAGGAATCAATAGTAGAATACCTGAGGCAGAAGAAAGGATACAAGAGCTGGAAGACAAAATGGTGGACATAATTGGTGAAGAGCAGAATAAAGGAAAAATAATGAAAAGAATTGAGGATAGTCCTAGAGACCTCTGGGACAATGTTAAATGCACCAACATGTGAATTACAGGGATCTCAGAAGAAGAGAAAAAGAAAAGGTTGGAGAACATTTTTGAAGAAATTATAGATGAAAACTTCCCCAACATGGGAAATGAAATAGTCAATCAAGTCCAAGAAGCACAGAGTATCCCATAGAGGCTAAACCCAAAGAGAAACACACTGAGACACACACTAATCAAACTAATCAAGGTTAAACACAAAGGAAGGCTATTAAAAGCAGCAAGGAAAAAGCAGCAAGTAACATACGAGGGAAACTCCATACAATTAACAGCTGAAACCTTTCAGCAGGAACTCTGCAGGTCAGCAGGGAATGGCAGGATATAAACTTAAAGTACTGAAAGGGAAAAATCTACAACCAAGATTACTCTACTTGGCAAGGATCTCATTCAAACTGATGAAGAAATCAAAAGCTTTACACACAAGTAAAAGTTAGGAGAATCTAGCACCACTAAATCCGCTTTCAAGAAAGGTTAAAGGGACTTCTGTAGGCAGGAAGAAAAGAGAAGGAAACCATCTTCAAAAACAAGCCCCCAAACTAAAAAACAAGAATATATATATATACTTCAATAATTACTTTAATACAATGTATACAATGCTCCAACCAAAAGACAGACTGGATGAATGGATATAAAAATAAGAACCATATATATTTCTGGCACAAAAACAAAAATACAGACCAATGGAACAAGATACAAAGCCCAAAGATAATCCCAAGCACCTACAGGCAACTTATCTTTGACAAAGGAGGCAAGTATATACAATGGAGAAAAGATAGTCTCTTCAAGAAGTGGTCCTGGGAGAACCTGCATAGCTACGTGTAAAAGAATGAAGTAATACTTCCTAACACCACACACAAAGATAAACTCAAACCATTTTGAGCTAAATATAAGACCAGAAATTATAAAACTCTTCGAGGAAAATATAGGCAGAACACTATCTGACATAAATTACAGCAAGATCCTCTATGACCCATCTCCTAGAATAATGGAAATTAAAAAAAAAAAAAAAAAGACAGGTGGAATCTAATGAAAAGTTTTGCACAGCAAAGGAAACTATAAGCAAGGTCAAATGACAACCCTCAGAATGGGAGAAAATAATAGCAAAGGAAACAACTGACAGAGAATTAATTTCCAAAATATATTAACAGTCATGCAACTCAATACCAGAAAAACAAACAACCCAATCAAAAACTGGGAGGAACAATTAAAATAAATAATTTACAAAAAAAAAAAAAAAAACCTGGAGTACAGCCGCTATGGAAAACAGTGTGGTGATACTTCTGGGCATACACACTGAGGAAACCAGATCTGAAAGAGACACGTGCACCCCAATGTTCATCGCAGCACTGTTTATAATAGCCAGGACATGGAAGCAACCTAGATGCCCATCAGCAGATGAATGGATAAGGAAGCTGTGGTACATATACACCATGGAATATTACTCAGCCATTAAAAAGAATTCATTTGAGTCAGTCCTAATGAGATGGATGAAACTGGAGCCCCTTATACAGAGTGAAGTAAGCCAGAAAGATAAAGAACATTACAGCATACTAACACATATATATGGAATTTAGAAAGATGGTAACGATAACCCTATATGCAAAACAGAAAAAGAGACACAGAAATACAGAACAGACTTTTGAACTCTGTGGGAGAAGGTGAGGGTGGGATGTTTTGAAAGAACAGCATGTATATTATCTATGGTGAAACAGATCACCAGCCCAGGTGGGATGCATGAGACAAGTGCTCCGGCCTGGTGCACTGGGAAGACCCAGAGGAATCGGGTGGAGAGGGAGGTAGGAGGGGGGATCGGGATGGGGAATACATGTAAATCTATGGCTGATTCATATCAATGTATGACAAAACCCACTGAAATGTTGTGAAGTAATTAGCCTCCAACTAATAAAAAAAGAAAACAAACCTGGAAGACCTAAACAGACATTTCCCAAAGACGACATACAGATGGCCAACAAACACATGAAAGGATGCTCAACATCGCTCATTATTAGAGAAATGCAAATCAAAACTGCAGTGAGATATCACCTCACACTGGTCAGAATGGCCACCATCAAAAAATCCATGAAAAATAAATGCTGGAGAGGGCGGGCAGAAAAGGGAACCCTCTAGTACTCTTGGTGGGGATGTAAACTGATACATCCCCATACTGATATGGAAGACAGTTTGGCGATTACTTAAAAAATTAGGAACAACACTACCATACGGCCCAGTAATCCCATTACTAGGCATATACCCTGAGGAAACCAAAATTTAAAAAGACACATGTAACAACATGTACCCCAATGTTCACTGCAGCACTATTTACACCAGCTAGGACATGGAAGCAACCCAGATGTCCGTCAACATATAAATGGATAAAGAAGCTGTGGTACATATATACAACAGAACATTAGTCATAAAAAGGAATCCATTTGAGTCAGTTCTAATGAGGTGGATGAACCTACAGCCTGTTACGCAGAATGAAGTAAGTCAGAAAGAGAAAAATAAACATGATATATTAATGTATATATATGGAATATAGAAAGATGGTGCTGATGAACTTATTTGCACTGCAGCAACAGAGATACAGACATAGAGAACAGACTCATTGGAAAAGGGCGGTGGTGGGGAGGAAGGAGAGGGTGGAACAAATGGAAACACACATACTGCCATATGTGAAAAAGACAGCCAATGGGAATTTGCTCTATGAATTAGGGAACTCAAACCAGAGCTCTGTAACTACCTACAGCTATGGGAAGGGGTGGGAGGTGGGACGGAGGTTCAAGAGGGAGGGGACACATGTATACCTATGGCTGATTGATGTTGATGTATGGTAGAAACCAACACAATATTGTAAAGCAATTATCCATCAATTAAAAATAAATAAATTAAGAGTACATAACATGAATATTATGAAAAAATAAGTGGAAAAATTGTGAAAAAAATAAGTATACAACCTAACCATCCACATTTATTCTAGTGGAAAATCCTTCAGATAACAGAGTAATCCAACCAGTCCATCCTAAAGGAAATCAGTCCTGAATATTCACTGGAAGGACTGATGCTCAAGCTGAAACTCCAATACTTTGCCCACCTGATACAAAGAATTGACTCATTGGAAAAAATCCTGATGCTGAGAAAGATTGAAGGCAGGAGGAGAAGGGGCCAAAGAGGATGCGATGGTTGGATGGCATCACCAACTCAATGGACACAAGTCTGAGTAAACTCCGGGATTTGGTGATGGGCAGGGAGGCCTGGTGCGCTGCAGTCCATGGGGTCACAAAGAGTCGGACATGGCTGAGCGACTGAACTGACTGAATAGAGTAAGCTCTCTGCTTTGTTTTATTATTTCTTGAAAATTAATATCCTAATATTTTTACATTAAGTTAATATTTTCTTCCTGTTTGAACCCTTGGCATAATGAACACAACCTATCTCCATGGATATAAAAAAGAACATTTCTTAAAGATTCTCCTATAAAAGACCTGTTACTTGTTAGGCATTCTTTATAATTCTGCCTCTAGTATATTAAAAGAGTAAGGTTTACTGTCCCAGTATTTATTGGACAATTGCAAATAATATAAAGAGTGAAAACAAAAAAATTATAGTATTTTGGATTCCACCTTACAGGTCATTATCTGAATTGTCAAGAATATAAAAATAACAAATCTTGAATTAATAAAGTACAGAATAAACAAACCCAAAAACCTTACCCAGGTTATTGAGATACACACAAAAATGAAACCTTAGTAGAAAACCTGGTGCTTATAAAACACAGAGCATGCTATATATTTCTCATTGCTTAAAAAACTTAGCTACATATCTATGGCAAAAATGGCAGAGTAGGAAGATGCTGGGCTCGACACCTCCCACGGGACAACAAACTTATAACTGTTTACAGAACACTTATCTGCAGGAATGACCTGAAGACTAACATAAAAGATATTCCACAAGTAAAGATATAAAGAAGGAACCACAATGAGACAGGTAGGAGGGGTTGAGATGCAGTTTAGTCAAGACCCACATCACCATGTAGGTGACCCATAACTGGGAAGATAATAAGTGCAGAGGTTTGCAAAATAAATGAGGGGTCCAAGTTTCATACTGGCTTTCCACTCTATTGGTCCTGCAACATGAAGATGAACCCCCAAATATCTAGCTTTCAGTACTAGCTGGGCTTAGGTATGGAAGAACTGGAGGTTTACAGGAAATAAGTGTCTGCTCTTAAAGGGCACATGTGAAATCCCACACACTCTAAGTCCCAGCCCAGAGGCAGTAATTAGAAAGGAGCCTGGTGTGAACTCACTTGCTGATCTAGGAGAGCCTCCTGGAGAGGGAAGAGGTAACTGGGATAACTCCTGGGTACACAGACATTGGCAGCACCACTTTGGGGGTGCCTTTTCTACTATGGAACACTGCTGGGAAGCTCCATATTGGAGAACTCTATCCCACCCATTATAGCTACATGGTTACATGCCATCTTGGAAAATAAATGGCAATGGAAATAGTGACAGACTTTATATATTTTGGGGCTCCAACATCACTGCAGATGGTGACTGCAACCATGAAATTAAAAGATGCTTGCTCCTTGAAAGAAAAGCTATGACCAACCTAGACAGCATATTAAACAGCAGAGACACAACTTAGACGACAAAGGTCTGTCTAGTCAAAGCTATGGTTTATGCAGTAGTAATGTATGGATGTGAGAGTTGGACTATAAAGAAAGCTGAGAACTGAAGAATTGATGCTTTTGTACTGTGGTGTTGGAGAAGACTCTTGAGAGTCCCTTGGGCTGCAAGGAGATCCAACCAGTCCACCCTAAAGGAAATCAGTCTGAATATTCACTGGAAGGACTGATGCTGAAGCTCAAACTCCAATACTTTGGCCACCTGATTCATTGGAAAAGACCCTGATGCTTGGAAAGATTGAAGGCAGGAGGAGAAGGGCATGATAGAGGATGAGATGGTTGGATAGCATCACCGACTCGATGGACATGAATTTGAGTAGGCTCTGGGAGTTGGTGATGGACAGGGAGGCCTGGAGTGCTGCAGTCCATGGGGTCGCAAAGAGCCAGACCTAACTCAGCGACTGAACTGAGCTGAATGACATGCCATCGGTGGTTGGCACCAGTCCTAGGACCCACTGGGTAGTGTAGTCACCTGTGCAGGGTCCATTTATTGGCCACCATCAACACTGGCAACTACAGTCTGAGATAGGGCTTGGCAGCCAACCAGGCCAGAGCCGCTCCACACACCAGCATGTCCACAGTGACTGGTCCTGACACAGTGAAGGACCTGGCAGCCCATACATGGGGCACCCTAGAGCATCTAACTCTGATGACCAGAGAGGTATCTGTTACTGGGCCCCACAGAACATCTCCTTTATAAGGCCACATCTACAAGATCAGGAAATGTAACCAGCATACCTAATACACAGAAATAAACACATAGAATCAGTCAAAATGAGGAGAGAGAGGAATATGTTCCAAATGAAGGAACAAGGCAAAACCTCAGAAAGAGAACTAAAGGATGTATAAATAAGCAATTTAAGAAAGGATTCAATGTAATGATCACAAAGATGTTCAAAAAAATGCAGAAGAATGAAGAACACAGAAGTTTAACAAAGAGTTGAAAAATATAAAAGGGAATCAAACAGAGCAGAAGAATACAATGAGTAAAATAAAAATAAGCTAAAAGGAGTCAACCAAAGATAAACTGATACACAGAAACAGAACAGTGAACTGTGAGACAGAGTAATGGAAATCACACAATCTGAACAGAAAAGAAGAAATTAAAAAAATGAGGATAACTTAAGACACCTCTGAGACAACATCAAGCATACAAGCTTTCGTATTACAGGGGTTCCAGGAGTAGAAAACAGAGAGAAAGGGGCAGAGAACTTATTTGAAAAAATAATAGCTGAAAACTCCACTAACATGGCAAAGGAAAAAAGCACCCATGTCCCGGAAGGACAGAATCACAAATAAGATGAGCCCAAAGATAGCCATACTAAAAATTATCACAAAATGGCAAAAATGAAGATAAGGAGAGAATTTTAAAAGCAGCAACTTACACAAAAAGGAACCCCCATAAGTCTATTTGTTAATTTTTCAGTGGAAACTCTGCAGGCCAAAAGGGCTTAGCATGATGTATTCAAACTGATGAAAGAATAAAACCTACAATCAAGAATACTCCATCTGACAAAGCTATCATCCATTACAAGGACAGATAAGAGCTTTCTAGAAAAGCAAAAGCTAAAATAGTTCATGCACCACTAACTCAGCATTACAATAAATATTAAAGGGACTTCTCCAAACAGAAAAGAAAACACCACAACTAGAAACATAAAATTATGAAAGGAAAAATCTCTTTGGTAAAGGCAAACATGGAATAAAGGCAGTGGATCCATCACTTATAAAGCTAACAGGAATGTTAAAAGACAGAAGAAGTAAAATCACCTATATCCACAAGAAAGAGTTAAAGGATATACACAGAAAAAGATGCAAATATGAATTTTAAAATGTTAAATGGCAAAAGGAGAAAGGGAGGCAGAGGATTAGATGACTAGACAGCACCACCAACTCAATGGACATGAATTTGAGAAAGCACCAGGAGTTGGTGATGAACAGAGAAGCCTGGCGTGCTGTAGTCCACGAGGTCGTAAAGATTCAGACTGTGTGACTGAACTGAACTGAGAGGCAAATAAAAATGGAAATCCAAAATCTATTAAACACACAAAAGCAATTCTAAGACAGACAAGTTTATAGCAATACTAGCCTACTGCAGTAAACAAGAGAATCTCAAATAATCTAATCCCACACCTGAAGGAACTACCTAAAGAAAAACAGAAATCTAAAGTTAGTAGAAGAAAAGACATCACCAGAAATACACAAAATAGAGACTTAAAAGAAAACAACAGAAAAGATTAATGAAACAGCTGGTTCTTTGAAAAGATAAATAAAATTGATAAATTAGCCAGAAGTATCAAGAAAAAGGAGAGCGTGTAACCAATAAAATAAAAAATGAAAAAGGAGAAGTTACAACTGACACCACAGAAATACAAAGGCTCATAAGAGGTTACTACAAACAATTTTATGCCAATAAAATGAACAACCTAGAAGAAATGCACAAATTCCTGGACTATGCAATCTCCCAAGATTGAACCAGAAACAAACAGAAAATATAAACAGACCAATTTCCAGTAAATGAAATGGAATCAGAAAAAAAAAAAAAAAAACTACAAAAACAAAACTCCAGAACCAGAAGTCCTCACAGATGAATTTTACCAACCATGTCAAGAAGAGTTAACACCTATCTTTCTTAAACTATTCCAAAAAATTGTAGAGGAAGGAACACTTCTGAACTCATCATAAGGCCAGCATCACCCTGTTACAAAAAAATCAGACAAAGATACCACAAAAAAAAAAAGAAAATTACAAGTCAATATCACTAATGAAATCTGAGGAAACCAAATCCAACAATACATTAAAATCATAATCAAGTGGGATTTATCCCAGGATTCAAGGGTTTTTCAACATCTGCAAATAAATCAATGTGGTACACCACATTAACAAATTACAATAAAAAAACATATGACAATATCAGTAAACCAAGAAAAATCTTCTGACAAAATTCAACATCCACTTATGATAAAAACTCCCAACAAGGTGGGCAAAGAGAGAATCTACCTCAACATATTAAAGGCCATATATGACAAGCCCACAGATAACACCATAGTCAATGGCAAAGATTTGAAAGCATTTTCTCTAAGATCTGGGGCAAGACAACAATGACCATTCTCTTTTATTCAATATAGTATTGGAAGTGCTACACACAGCAATTTGACAATAAAGAGAAATAAAAGGAATCCAATTTGTAAAAGAAGGGAAACTGTCACTGTTTGCAGATGCCATGATACTATATATAGGATATGCTAATAACACCCAATAACAACACCAAAACACTGATAGAAGTTATCAATGAATTCAGTAAAGTTGCAGGACACAAAATTAATATGCAGGAATCTATTGTGTTTCTATACACTTATATAAAGTATCAGAAAGAGAAATTAAGAAAACAATCCCACTTAAAAATTACATAAAAGAATCAAATGACTAGGAATAAATCCAACTAAGGAGGTAAAAGACTTGTACTTGGAAAACTAAGATACTGATGAATGAAACTGAAGACAACAGAAACAAATGGAAACAAATATCGTTCTCATGGATTGGAAGAATTAATATTGTTAAAATGATGACATAACCCAAGGCAATCTTCATAATCAATGCAATCCTTATAAACATGCCCACGGCATTTTTTTTTACAGAGCTAGAACAAAAAATTCTAAAATTTGTATGGAAACATAAAAGACCCTGAATGCTCAAATCAATCTTGAGAAAGAAGAATAAAGCTGGAATTATGACACTCCCTAATTTAAAACTACACTACAAAGCTACAGTAATCAAAACAGCATGGCACTAGCCACAAACCAGGCATATAATTCAAATGGGACAGGACAGAAAACCCAGAAAGAGAACAGAAGAGAAAAACCCCAAAACTCACACTTACATGGACAATTAACCTATGCCAAAATAAATAATTGAGAAGAGACAGCCTCTTCAGTAAATGGACAGCTACATTCAAAAGACTCAAACCAGACTTCTTTCTCATACCGTATACAAATATAAACTCAAAATGGATTAATAACTCAAATACAAAGCCTGAAATCATAAAATATGGAATAATACATAGGCAGTATGCTCGCTGATATCAGTTTTAGCACTACTTTTTGAGTCTGTCTCCTCAAGGCAGGGAAAACAAAACTAAATAAATGAGACTATATCAAGCTAAAAAGCTTCTGCACAGTGAAGTAAAGTATCAGCAAAACCAAAAGGCAGCCTACAGAAAGGAAAGAAAATACTTGCAAATGATACATCTGATAAGGAATTAATGTCCAAAATATACAAAGGACTCATACAACCCAACATAGAAAAATTATTTTAAAATGGGCAGAGAACCTGAATAGACATTTTCCCAAACAAGATACAGAGATGGCAAGTGGACATATGAAAAGATGCTCAACATTTCTAATCATCAGGGAAATGAAAATTAAAAAAACCACAATAAGAGACTACTGTACACCAGTCAGAAGAGCCTCATTAAAGAGAAAATGACTGGTGATGAGGACTGGAAAAAAGGGAACACTCACGCACTGTGGGTGGGATTATAAATGATGCAACCATTACAGAAACATATAGAAACAGTGTGAAGGTTCCTCAGAAAAGTACAAATAGAACTGCCATGTGAAAAAGTGAAAAGCTAGTTGCTCAGTCATGTCTGACACGGACTGTGACCTGCCTGAATCCTCTGTCCATGGAATTCTCCAGGCAACAATACTGGACTGGGTGGCCATTCCCTTCTCAGGGGGATCATCTCAACTCAGGAATCAAACTGCAGGCAGATTCTTTACCATCTGAGCCACCAAGTAGCACCAGAATTGTCACATGGTCCAGCAATTTCACTTCTGGGTATTTATTCAAAGGAAACAAAAATGCTAATTCAAAGAGATATTTGTACTCTAATGTTCACTACAGGAATATTTACAACAGTTAAAGACATGGAAGCAACCTAAGTCCATCAAGAGATGAACGGGTAAAGGAGATGTGGTATGTAGAGAAAATGGACTATTACTCAGTCATAAAAATGAAATTTTTCTATTTGCAACATGGATGGATTTAGAAGGTATTCTGCAGACTAAACATGTCAGATTAAGAAATATAAATACCACATTTTCTCACATGTAGCATTTAAAAAGTAAAACAAATCCAAACAAAACAAAGTCATGGATACAGAGAACAAACAGGTGGTTGTCAGAAGGGCAGGGGATGAGGTAGTGTATGAAACAGGCGAATGGAATAAAGTGGTACCACCTGCCAGTTATAAAATAAATAAGTGACTTGTCTATAATATACAGCATATGGAATATATGGTCAATAATACTGTAACCACTTTGGATGGGGGTAGAGGATTACTAGACTTATCATGGTAGTTTCATTATGTATACAAATATATAATATCTGAAAATAACCTTATATTGTATGCCACCTATATTTCAACTAAAAAAAAAAAGAACTTAGCTGCAATAAAACTCTTAGAAAAACAATATCTGGCCATGTAGTTTGGTAATGGATAAAGATTCAGGGACAAACTACTTTCAAACATGAATTTGGTAAGAGCATAATAGGGCTTCCCTGGTGGCAGTCATAAAAAACCCGCCTGCCAGTGCAGTAGACACAGGTTCGATCTCTGGGTCCAGTAGATCCCCTGCAGAAGGAAAAAGCAACTCCCTCCAGTATTCTTGCCTGGGAAATCCCATGTACAGACGAGCCTTGAGTGCTACAGTTCATGGGATCACAAAAGAGTTGGGACACAGTTAGTGAATAAACAACAATAGCAAAAAGAGTTGCATAATAGATATCTAGAGGCTTACTTCTTCTAACTCTATGAAGTCAACCAGTCTGATTTTCAAAATCTGAATTGCTTTCTAACTGGGTTCTACTAATGATCCTTCACACGTATATGTGACTTAAAAAAAAATTCAAGGTGCATAAACATGTAAATGAAACTAATCTCTATAGTCATCTTGAATGAAATGATACTGCTAGATTTTAAACTTCATTGAGTTAATAGACATGGTCCATCAGACAGAATGAAAAACACAATCACAGAAAACTAACCAAACTGATCACATGCATCACAGCCTGGTCTAACTCAATGGCAGTTTTCTTGCCTTGAGAACCCCATGAACAGTATGAAAAGGTAAAAAGATATGACACTGAAAGATGAACTCCCCAGGTCAGTAGGTGCCCGATATGCTACTGGAGAAGAGCAGACAAACAGTTTCAGAAGGAATGAAGAGGCTGAGCCACAGTGGAAACATCCCAGGTGAGGATGTGTCTGTGGTGAAAGTAAAGTCTGATGCTGTAAAGAACAAATATTGCATGGGAATCTAGAATGTTAGGTCCATGAATCAAGGTAAACTGGGAGTGGTCAAACAGGAGATGGCAAGAGTGAATGTTGACATTTTAGGAATAAGTGAAATAAAATGGATTAGAATGGGCAAATTTAACTCAGGTGACCATTATATCTACTTCTAAGAATCCCTTAGAAGAAATGGAGTAGCCCTCATAGTCAACAAAAGAGCCCTAAATGCAGTACTTGGGTGCAGTCTCAAAAACAACAGAATGATCTCCATTCATTGCCAAGTCAAATGATTCAACATCACAGTAATCCAAGTCTATGTCCCAATCACTAATGCCAAAGAAGCTGAAGTTGAATGGTTCTGTGATGACCTACAAGACCTTCTAGAACTACACCAAAAACTGATGTCCTTTTCATCACAGGGGACTGGAATGCAAGAGTAGGAAGTCAAGATGTATCTGGGGTGACAGGCAAGTTTGACCTTGGAGTACAAAACTAAGTAGAGCAAAGGCTACCATAGTTTTGCCAAGAGAATGCACTGGTCATAGAAAACACCCTCTTCCAACAGCAAAACAGATGATTCTACAAATGGACATCACCAGATGGTGATTACTGAAACCGGATAGATTATATTCTTTGCAGCTGAAGATAGAGAAACTATACAATCAGCAAAAACAAGACCGGGATCTGACTGTGGCTCAGATCATGAACTCCTTATTGTCAAATTCAGACTTAAATTGAAGAAAGTAGGAAAAGTCACTAGGTCGTTCAGATATGACCTAAATCAAATGCTTTACATTTGATTTACAATACATATTAAATATGTATATTGTATATATACATATATCATATATACAGTATGTACAATACAATACAGTGGACAAATAGATTCAAGGGATTAGACCTGGTAGACAAGAGTACCTAAAGAACTATGGATGTAGGTTTATAACGTATAGGAGGCGGTGATCAAAAATATCCCCAAGAAAAAGAAATGCAGAAAGGCAAAAAGGTTGCCTGAGGAGGCCTTACAAATAGCTGTCAAAAGAAGAGAAACAAAAGGTAAAGGAGAAAAGAAAGATATAGCCATCTGAATGGTTCCAAACAATAGCAAGGAGAGATAATAAAGTCTTCTTAAGTGAACAATGCAAAGCAGTAGAGGAAAACAATAGGAAAGACTAGAGATGTCTTCAAGAAAATTAGAGATACCAAGAGAACATTTCATGCAAAGATGGGCACAATAAAGGACAAAAACAGCAAGGACTAAACAGAAACAGAAGAGATGAAGAAGATTAATCTCATAAGAGATTAAGCAGAAGAAGATTAAGATTAAGCAAGAATACACAGAAAAACTGTACAAAAAAGATCTTAATGACCCAGATAACCACAATGGTGTGATCACTCACCCAGACCCAGACATCTTGGAGTGCAAAGTCAAGTGGGTCTTAGGAAGTATCACTAAGAACAAAGCTGGTGGAGCTGAAGGAATTCCAGCTGAGTTATTTTAAATCCTAAAAGATGACATTGTTAAAGTGCTAAACTCAATACACCAGCAAATTTGGAAAACTCAGTAGTGGCTACAGGACTGGGAAAGGTCAGTTTTCATTCCCATTCCAAAGAAAGGCAATGCCAAAGAATGTTCAAACTACTGTACATTGCACTCATTTCACACTCTAGCAAAGTCAGCTAGCTCATTTCACATTTCTCCAAGCCAGGCTTAAATTGTATGTGAACTGTGAACTCCTAGATGTTCAAACTGGATTTAGAAAAGGAAGAAGAACCAAAGATCAAATTGCCAACATCCGTTGGATCACAGAAAAAGCAAAAGAATTCCAGAAAAACATCTCCTTCTGCATCATTGACTATGCTAAAGCCCTTGACTGTGTGGATCACAACAAACTGTGGAAAATTCTTAAAGAGATGGGAATACCAGACCACCTGACCTACCTCCTAAAAAATCTGTATGCAGGTCAGGAAGCAACAGTTAGAACTGGACATAGAACAATAGACTGGTCCCAAATTGGGAAAAGAGTACGTCAAGGCTGTATATTGTCACCCTGCTTATTTAATTTATATGCAGAGTACATCATGAGAAACGCTGGGCTGGATGAAACACAAGCTGGAATCAAGACTGCTAGGAGAAACATCAACAACCTCAGATATGCAGATGATACCACCCTTATGGAAGAAAGTGAAGAGGAACTAAAGAGCCTCTTGATGAAGGTGAAAGAGGAAAGTGAAAAAGCTGGCTTAAAACTCAGCATTCAAAACACTAAAATCATGGCATCTGGTCCTATATTTTCATGGCAAATAGATGGGGGACAATGGAAACAGTGACAGACTATCTTCTTGGGCTCCAATATCACTGCAGATGGTGACTGCAGCCATGAAATTAAAAGATGCTTGCTCTTTGGAAAAAAGCTATGAAAAACCTAGAAAACATATTAAAAAGCAGAGACGTTACTTTGCCAACAAAGGTGCATCTAGTCAACGCTATGGGTTTTCCAGTAGTCAGGTATGGATGTGAGAGTTGAACCATAAAGAAGGCTGAGTGCCAAAGAAATGATGCTCTTGAACTGTGGTGTTGGAGAAGACTCTTAAGAGTTCCTTGGACTGCAAGGAGATCAAACCAGTCCATCCTAAAGGAAATAAGTGAAGCACCAATACTTTGGCCACCTGATGCAAAGAACCAACTCGTTGAAAAAGACCCTGATGATGGGAAAGACTGAAGGCAGGAGGAGAAGTGGGCAAGAGAGGATGAGATGGTTGGATGGCATCACCAACTCAATGGACATGAGTTGGAGCATGCTCTGGGAGATGGTGAAGGTCAGGGAAGTCTGGTGTGCTGCTTCCATGGGGTCACAATGAGTCAGACATGACTGAGTGACTGAGCAACAAGTAGACCAGGGACTCCCTGATGTCAATGGCTAAGACTCTGTACTCCCAACACAGGGGCTCTGATTCAGTCAGGAAACTATATCTCACATGCCACAACTAAGAGCTCACATGCCACAACTAAAGATCCTGCAGGCTTCATGAAGAATGAAGCTTCTGTGGATCCCAATGAAGATCCAGCACAGCCAAATAAATAAATTAAAAAAAAAAAAAAGAATAGACCTCACCTTACCTTTAAAAAGGGAAATCTTTACCCTTCCTCTACCCTTAATATATCTATCTTTTAGAATACTGGGAAGTCTAGTTAAATCTATAGTATTTTTTAATTTGAAAAAAATAGAAACCATAAATCTGAGTTTCTAGACTTAATATTTGACAAAAGGAAGTGTTATTTTTCAATAAAATCTGATGGTTTTCTTTTATACTCTTGTGGAGAAAATTTTTGAAACTATAGTTTGATTTTCTAACATTTTTTCAATCATTGATGGCTTTCCCTGACTCTTCCAAAGGCAGGACTGAGTCAACTCTTACAGGATTCAGGCAGGACCTGAACTACTGTGAGAAACAAGATCATCTTGTACACAGTACTTATTTTTTAGTGTGGCAAGCCAGGAATTTATATAGTGTACCCTATTTATAGGCTCCCTCTTAATAATCAATTCTAGTTTATGATTATTCTAAGTTCTTATTAAGACCAATCCTTCACATTTACACAGCAACCGATTTCCTCTTGTCTTTCCAAGAATTGTACTTCTTAAATTATTTTCTTCCTTCTTGCACCATTATTTTTCCTCTTTTATGGGATACACACATGGTGAAACAGGTCCCATTAAAAACCAAACCAAAAAACACCCCCTTGGTCTTTCTCCTCATCAGCTACTATCCTATTTATCTGTACCACTTCATAACAAAGCTCTCTAAAAAACTGTCTAATCTCCTCTATAGTATTTGCGATAGCTGCTGACTTGGACTTTTTAAAAACACTTATTTTCTTGACTTCTCGATCACCGCAACCACCTCTTCTTTTTCTGTCTTCCTGACTGTCGCTTCTCGGTGTCCATGATTGGCTCCTCTTCCTTTCCTGGGCTTCCTGATACTGGAGTGTTCTAAGGACCATTCATTCTACAGTCTTAAAGATCCGCTTTCTATGCTCATGACTCCCACTCCTACCTGTGTCCTGTCACTTACTTTTCTGACATTTCCACCAGGATGTTTAAAAGGTATCTAAACATGTTCAAATCAGAACTCTTGACATGCAAGACGATCCTTTCCCCTAAGGCATCTGCTCTACCACCAGAATCCTTCAGCTCAGTGAAAAATTCAACTGATTGTTTAGGCCAAAACCTTGAAATCACTTTTGCGTCTTTCTCCACGTCCCACAGCCAAATTCACAGATCTGATAGAAAAATCTTAGCACGTCTTCATTTCCACAGCCACCACCTTGATCCATAACACCAACATAATGTCACTTGGATTACTGCAATAACTTCTTAACTAGCTAGCCCGTTTCCTGATTACAGTTGATTTTCCCTCAGATATTTTCATGGTTTGATTTCTCAACTTCATTCAAGTCTCTATTTAAACATCACCTCCTAAGAAAGGCCTTACCTGACCACTCATGCTGAAGTCTCTCCCTTTTCCACCTACTTCCTTTCTAACATCTTTAATCTTTATCAATTTACTCTACAGCATCTTGATACTTATTAGAAATAAAATTCAGTTCAGTTTCAATATTTAGCCAAGATCTACTATTTGCCTTCATCTTTTGGTAGGCTCAATAGACAGATGCTTACTTTAAAACTGTCTTGACATTTCCAGAAATGAGTAATATAAAATGTATATAAGTACAGATGTTACTACCCTAGCTAATAACAATATTACAAATGCCAAAAGGTATGATATTTAGATAAATATTAGATTATATACTATCACATATAAATGGGGATTTTATATGACATTTTGAGTGAAAATAACTCTATATGTGCTCTGTAGGTTGAAATTCTCTTAGTCTAAACTACAAATATGTATTTGTTATTGTTAAAAGTAATGTTTTACAAATAATCATGAAAACTGTAAATTTAAAATAAAAAAATTAAGAACTCTATAGCTTAATAAATAGGGACATTGAAAATTGCAAATATTAAGAGAGAATATATTAAAAATAGCTAGAAAAGTTTAAGGAAAAATGTTGAAGGCATTTTCATCAAAACACATTAATAAAAATTAAACTAATATAGAGTATATTATACATATTTGACTATCTTAAAATCTAAATCTTTGTAAAATTATTTGACATATTTGCATTTGCACACTAAATAAAATTATTTTTAAGAACAAAATTTAATTGTAGGTTATTTAGTAGTGTTTAAACATGAGTCCTTCAAAGGGAAGACCTACTTGGGAATACTTTCTATCTAATGAGAGTGGAATATCATCTTTGCCATCTTAAATTTTCTCAAGGAAAAAAAAATGCCCTGTTATCATTTACAAAAAAATTCAATATAAATCATCTGTAATCAGACATAAAATTTTTTAAATATAGAAAATAAATTATATACATCAAATATTTTTCACTTATATAGTTTCAAAACAATAGACATTAAAAGACATATTTATTTAGGAACAATTTTTCACTGAGGTTTTGAATTTGTGAAGGTTAGAAAAAGCTTGACAAAGTCATTAATATAGATTAACAATCATTTTCAGGACATGAAGGAGAAGTGGTTTTGAGATTTCTTTAAGCTGTGGATCTTACTTTCAAGGTTCTTCCTAAAAACATATTACTGAAATATATTTTCCTAAACTGTTTTTACTGTTCACAAACAAGCTAATATTATTAGAAGTGTCATTAAGTATACTTTAATATTATGTGCAATAGACAAGTTAGTACATATATAGACAAACATATGAAAGTTCTTTTAAAGTATGACAATATGTAAATTAGCAATGAAACCAATCACTGCTTTTCTTGCTTGTGGCAAGTTTTCCAGTTTCAGATAGCTAACAGCAAAGTGAACCTGATAGAAGATACATTACCGAATGGAAAATCAGCATGCAATTATCGTTGACAGTGGAATACATGTGGTGAAGACTATGAATGATTTAGGAAACAAAAGTATACATTTTGTTTGCAATTTTCCACTAGATTTTCAGAAATAATACTAGTATTTCACAGGACAGACATTAAACTACAGTAGAAAAACTGTCAACTACTTTCACTGTTCTTTAACCAAAGATAAAACTATATGACATAAAAAACATTTTACAATTGTCTTGCTATGTTATTACTAAACTATGTTCAAACAAGATGTAATAGAAGCCTTTAAATGGTAAAAATGGCTTCATGAACCAAGGAAAGCCTTGAAATACTGTTTTGAAAATAAGGGTACCAAGAAAGCAGATATTACTATCACTGGTTACTTGCAGAGAAAGTAATTTGTTTGCTAGAACCTGCCAATTCTTCAAAAAACCAAGCTTGTCTTCAGAGTTTAAATTCTCTGCATGTTTTCAGCTGTAAAGATCCTCCTACTATGATGCTCCAGGAAGATGCTGAAATTGATATGCATGTAATAAAAGCTGAGATGCAGATAAAAATTCAGGGAAGATTCTGTTATCTTGAAAGCCAATTATGTTGCTATATTGTCACATGGTTTATAGGACTGCTTCTATAAAACCACAGATCATCATAGACCACTGTTTAGTATTCCAAATGTGCAAGACAGTTGACTATAGGCAGAATTTATCAGATGACAGCATTGGGAAATTATGGTCCTCTACAAAATTTGACTCCTAAAATTCTATAATTCTACTGTTACAGTAAAAGCTATATTTTAGTGGATAAAATTTCAGATATACTATATTCTAAGTTCATTCTATAATGGTGATAAGCCAGTTTAAATTTCACTGTATATTAATCTTACATCTCAGAATTTTGGCAAAGATATATTTTTCTATGCTATTAAAATTTAATGTAATTATTTATTTTATATCTCCTTCACTATGCAGAGATTCTTATTGGCAGAATAATAAATGGCACATAATAAAAACTCAGTAAATGCTCACTGAATGATGAACAAATTAATGAATATGAATAAAAGACATCCATAAGGTAGCTCTTTTAGGTGAGTATAGTACAGAAAAATAAAGATGCTGGAGATTTTTGACCACATGCAGACTACTTTTTCAATTTTGTTCACGTTAAGTCTTACTGAATACCTAGTATGTGTAAAACACTATAGAAATGGCTGTGAAAGTTACTGAGTTAGGGAAAGAAAAAGTTTCCCTTTTTAGGAATGAGATCGATTCAGGAATGAGAGGATGAGATGGCTGGATGTCATCATCAACTCAATGCACATGAGTTTGAGTAAACTTCGGGAGCTGGTGATAGACAGGGTATGTTGCAGTCCATGGGGTTGCAAAGAGTTGGACATGACTGAGCGACTGAACTGAACTGAACTTTTCAGGAATGCAAAGCAGTGTAGAACCTTACAAAACAGATTAAGACATCTCAGAAAATGAATAAAAAGTAAACATGTAATTCTAATAAGATTACTTTTAAAGTTCAGGATCTTAGGAGAAAATGAAATGTCTTCAAATGTTAAATGGTGGAGTAGAATATAAAGTTAAACTATAGTGTTTATTGGGTAGATTTAGACAGCTAAAATCTCAGAACTATATCATGGGTACTACAAAAATACATCTCTGCAGGGTGAATCATGATGATTGGGAAACATGAAAGAGATCTATGTCACTATGATTGAGAATAACCCAAATATTGACTGAATCAGTTATTTATTCAGCAGATATTTACTGAAAAAACCTACTTGTATAAGCCACTATTCTACATGCTTGGACACAGCATTGAACAGACAAATATCTCTGTCCATACCAAGTTTCCATTTTCATGGAGGGATACAAATAAACAAATAAATAGCCAAGTAAATATACAGAATACTACATGAATATATATGCTACGAAAAAAATTTGAAAGGGAAACAGTATGAGAAGTATCAAGGAAGGGGAAGGTTATGATCTGAAATAGCATGTCAGGGAAGGCCTTACTGAGAAGGTGATATCTGAGCAGAGACCTGAAGGAACTTCCTTACTCATACACACACACACACACAAAAGAAAGAAAGAGAGAGGAACTTCCTTGTAGGTATCTGAGAGAGAGCATTCCAGACAGAGGAAACAGCAAGAATAAAACTCCTCTGGGGGAGTGTGGCATGCCATTCACTGAGGAGCAATGGGACCAGCACAGCTGGAAGAGGGCAAATTAGGGGCAGAGAGTAAGAGAGGAGATCAGAGAGGCAACAGGCCAGATCTTGTCAAGATTGTTTCTCTGAAGGACATGAGACATCATGGAGAAATGTCCAAGAGAGGAGTGATACAATCTGATACATTAGCGGGATATTTAGACTGCTGGGTTGAGAACTGACCAGACAGAAAACCAGGGTGGAAGCAGGCCTATGCAGGAGGCAGCTGCACTAATAATGATGCCAATCTAAGCAGGAGCCGCGAAAGCGGTGAGAAGTGTCTCTGAATATGTTTTGAATATGTAGCCAAGGTAATTTTTCTGACTGCCTGGATGCAGTGTATGGAAAGAGTCCTCGATGATTCTAAGACTTCGGGCCTATGCCACTGGAAGCGGGGAGGTGTCATTTACTTTTAAGGAACGACTGCAGATAGCACAAGCTTTGCAGTAAAGGGCAGGAGTTCAGTTTTGAACATAAGTTTGAGATGTTTATTAAACATCCAAGTGAAAATCTGAGAATAACCAAAGTTTAGATAGCATTCAAAGTAATGAGGTCACTTTGGGAGGAACACAGATGGAAAAGGTCACAGGGCTATGCTCTCGGGAATCCAGTTAGAGATGAGGAAAGGGAAAGCCAGAGAAGCAGACAGGTAAGGAAAAAAGAGAAGTGTGTGGTGACCCCGGGCCTAAATTATAAAAAGGTTTCAAGGGATACAGAGTGACGATCTTTTAAACATGTTGCTGATAGATGTGATCAACAACTCTGGATGTTATTATAGAAAGGGAACTTCAGTGTAAGTTCTGCCATTTATCATATAAATTTTGTAAATTATTCTAGAATATGGGGCTTACTTTTCCCATCTTTAAAAATGGAAATCAAAGTATCTACCTCATATGTTAAATATTCCTGCTGCTGCTGCTGCTGCTAAGTCACTTCAGTCATGTCCGACTCTGTGCGACCCCAGAGATGGCAGCCTATCAGGCTCCCCCGTCCCTGGGATTCTCCAGGCAAGAACACTGGAGTGGGTTGCCATTTCCTTCTCCAATGCATGAAAGTGAAAAGTGAAAGTGAAGTCGCTCAGTCGTGTCTGACTCCTAGCGACCTCATGGACTGCAGCCCACCAGGCTCCTCCTTCCATGGGATTTTCCAGGCAAGAGTACTGGAGTGGGGTGCCATTGCCTTCTCCGTTAAATATTCCTAATTCCACTTAAAGCACAAGTATGTCTGACAATGAAAATGTGCTCATTTCATAAAACTTCATTTCTCTTTCTATCCTTCACTAGATCATTTAAAAAGTTTGAATATATGCTGAGTATATGTTTGAAATGGCACACCAAAAGGCAAGAAAGTGATCTGAAGCTCAAATATAGTTAACTAGTACATTTTACTGCTAGGGAAGTGAGAAGAGCTATTTAGATGAATCCCAAAAGGGTGTAAAAAGCCACATTTCTAGATTTAGAAATTGTAGTCTGACATATTAGTGATAATTAAGATGAAAGGGGAAGAAACAAGAGCTAGAGGCTCACTGATTTGTTTCAATGGAGAATTAGTTTTCTTGAAGTGGGTAGAAATAAAATATATGTAAAAAGTTAAAGTAATCCATGTTGTCAAGGTAACAACAAGCATTTTTACAGACATGCAAGAAACCATGTATCTATATTTGTTTAGTAATATTCATTTTTACTAATTTTATTATTTACTAAATAAATATTTAGTAATATTTATTGGCTGTGCTGGAACTTCCGGGTTTTCTCCAGTGAATCTTCCTGTACCAGGGATCAAACTCAAGTCCCCTGCATTGGCAAGTGGATCCTTAACCACAGGACCACCAGGGAAGTCCTATGTACCTATATATTTGAAAGAAAGATGGGAAGCAGCATCTAAAAAGATTTTCAGAAAAACACACGAGTAAAGAGGTGTAGGAGCTGATGCCTATATTAGGGAAAGTTACACTTCCCAGCATTCCACGGTGGAAGGGGTTGGAAGGAGACAGAATTTTTAATTGCTAAATGAGTGAAAGTAAGAAATGTAAATTCTGTGAGGCAGCAACTGTATCTATTTACCAACCATTGTATCTCCAGTACTTCACTCAGAGCTTAGCATAAAGTTGCTGCTTACAATATGTTCAACTCACAATAAATGAATGCCACCTTGCCCCTAGTCACTCTTACCTTAGTTACACAAAACCCCTGTAATGAATGGCACTATATATAACACTTGCAGTAACTTATTCTGTTTCTTATGTTATGCCTGGAATTAAAGGCTCTGGGATTTTAATCTATGGTTGGAACTGAGCTCAACCTGCTTCATACCTTGTTTGGAAGCAGTCTGACCATTACAAGTGCACAAAAAACCAAAAGCTGCCATTTTCACAGATATCTGAAAATAGTACTTTGAATTTTCCTTGCCCTCCCAACATTCTCAATCCTAAGGAGGCATACTGTTCCTCTCAACTTTGTGAGTTGCCCTGGTTACTTCTCTGTGAAAAGTAAAGGGCACAAATAAAATCAAAGAACCTAGAAGATCCTTAGAAAAACTAGATGGAAAGTGGATTCCAACATTAAAGTTTATCTCAGGGAAATGAATATCTGTACATTTATAACTAAAAACAAAATATTGAGGCAGAAAAACAATAGAAAATATATCCTTAAGTGGTGATACACTTATTATTGTTCCCTACATAGAAGATAAGATAAGCTATGGCCAAGCTGGAAAATTATCCTGAGGGTTAAGAGGATATTTCATCATTATAATTAAGGCTAAATGCCAATGAAGCTTTTAAGAAAATCACATAGTAAAAAATTTTCAGTTTTGATGACCAGTATACAATATACTTAGTATTAATAATCAGGCCAGAAATTTGTAATAAATTATGTAAATTGTTTTAAATGATATTAATTTCAGTATCAATGATACACTTATTGTTACATGTACATAGCATAATTATTAAGCATACTTATACATACAGTATAATAAGAGCTGCCAATCTGCAGCAAATAACATTTTTTGCTCTCTACAAAAATAATCTAATGCAAATAATGCTGACAAATACATGAAATGATGAAGAATCACAGTCATGCAATTATAACATACCAAGGACTTCAGAGCACTTCTATATCTTTATAATGGCAGTGATGGGCTATTTGTCCTTCCTCTCTTGCCTTCTCTATCATTCCCTCCATTCTTTTGGCTTTTATTGATAGATCAGATAGATAGGTAGACAGACAGAGAGCAGAATAAAGAAGGTAAGCAAATCTGAGTCCCTACCTCATTCTTCTCTACCTGCTAATTTTTAATTTCATTTTCAGATCCTGTAATTTCTTCTCCAATAATCCTACAACTGAGAGATGGATTACATTAGAAGCCAAACAAACATTCAGATAAGCCCTGACCCCTTCAAAAGAGTACCATTTGCAGACTGGCAAGACAGAGTAAGAAGAGATGAAAATACAGAACAAGGCAAGGCCCCCCTAGAGGAAGTGTCTAAAGAGATGAGAGCAGATGAAATCAAGTAGAAACCTCTAGGGATGAGCTTCAACAGCAGAAGGTCAAATACTTTTACATTAGAACAAAGATGATGGGTGTGAATTTAGACAAATTTGTAGTGGGTTAGGGTGGGCATTTTCAAGTGGTCATATTCCATAGCTTCAATTTTCTCTGTAAAGTGAAAAGCAGGGTGTTCTGCTAAGGGAAAAGTTAAAGATGTGGATAGATATGTGCACTACCAAAAAAATTGAATGAAGACTACTGTATCTAGAGGGACACTGATCAAGTTTCTCATAATAAGTTGTAATAAGTCAATGTGACAAAGAAGATTATTTTTGAAGCAGTGTAACAAGCAGAGAAGAAGGCAGTAAGACAGTACAAAAACCACACAGGAAAAGGGGTACACTGCACGTTCCAACTGACTATTTGTTATTACTTAAAAAAAAAAAATCACCCTGTCTTTATCCTTCTATCTCATTCCTTATTCTGTTCAATTTTCCTTCAGGTACCTGACTGGGTCACTCTGAAAACATTTGATTAATTTGGAAAAAAAAAAAAAACAGAAAAAGCAGCTCCCTATGAAGGGGACACACCATATAAAGGGGACACACCCTAAAGCAAATAGTCACAGTCATGAATGAGCTTCAGTTTCAGTTGACATCTCTATGTTCCATCTAGAGTATCTTAAAAATTATGAAAACCCATGCTACACAAACAGAACACAGTTGTTTTTGTTTTTTAGGAGTGCTATATAAAATCACTGATGACAGAACAAGAAAGGAATATATGGTGTTTTGTGTACAAAATCATAATACTCTCACTAGTTGCTAGCAGAATGATTAACAACATGAAGGTTTATAATGTAACTGTCATATAGTCATATAATACAATTACTAAATAATCTCGTCTTACCTGTATGGCAAGGGCACGAGCTACAAGACCTCTAAGGTATTGTAACGGGTCTTCAGGACCTTCCCATTTGCTTTGCCATGTGAGGGGACACTGCAATTTTAAAAGGATAAAAATTAAGTTTACACATATAATATTACATATAAAAGACCTTTCAACATTTGTGTGATAGGGAAAATATTTTGGCATAATTCACATTATGTGTATCACGAATTAATTTCATTAAGATATGTCTGTTTCTTTGATCTTGTATCATTAAAACTGAGTGATATATAAAGTCAGAACAAATTAATCTGTTTTCCAAAAAGGAAATATTTTTAAGTAAAAATGCTTGAAAGAATAAACAAATGAACTTAAATGAGTATATTGAAAGTAGCAAATCATGTTTTCTTGAAATAATATTTAATGCATAATAAAATGAAACTAAATTTGACAAGTTTATTTTATAAGTGATAAAAGGCAAAAAACAACCTGTCTTGTGTCCCTACAGAATTTATTTAAATTATAAATAAAGCATTGTAATGGAAATTTTATCTCCCAAACCACACCAAGATATATTATAAAAAGAGAATAAAAAGAAAATAAATATTATAATTAAAAGCTTTCTAAAAAGTTGTGTTTTAAATATCTGATCTTCTTTTAACTGACATTCTCAATTAACCTTCTCCGTGAGAGCTTTATGTTAGTTGCTCAGTCATGGCCAACTCTTTGTGACCCCATGGACTGTAGCCCACCAGGTTCTTCTGTCCATGGGATTCTCCAGGCAAGAATACTGGAGTGGGTTGCCATTTCCTCCTCCAGGGGATCTTCCTGACCCAGAGATCGAATCCGGGTTTCCTGCATTGCAGGTGGACTCCTTACCATAGTCTGAGCCAACAGAGAAGCCCCATGAAAGCTTTATATACTTTCCAAATATTATGCAAATGTCATTCAAACTTAATATTTACTTTTCTGAAGTGGAAATAATAAGGAGAATCCATCAATTTCTGAACCCCAAACACTGTCTGATTACATAGCTGAACAACTAACTCACACTAGAGTATATCAACAATGTATGGAAAATAGAAATTATAAGATAACAAATCTTACAGTGGAAAAGATCTTAGAAAACATCTAGTTCAATACTCTCGATGAGTGAAGTAAGCTTTCTTAGGAATATGTAGCTAAGTGCTGTGAACTGAAACAGGTGTGGTGATTTTATTTATGTTTATTTTAAATTTTTAAAAATTTACTTCTAATCAGAGGATAATTGTTTAACAATGTTGTGTTGGTTTCTGCCATCACTTCCACTACATTTACAGGACTGTATATAGATGTGGTGATTTTAAGACATGACCCCAGATCCTCTGACACTTCGCCCGTGAAGATGAAGTCTGCTCTCCTGAAATAAGAGTCCTGTGAATGTAACAGATGTGATGGGGTGCCAGTTTCCAGGTCCAGGTCCTAAGGAATTGGTTTCTTATTATTTCCTGTCTTTTGAGACTCTTGATCCTGGAATCTGTCCAGCATACTGTGAAGCCCAACTTTTGGAGGGTCCCATGTGGAGATGAACTGAGCTTCCCACCTCTCAGACAGCCTGATTTGCCAGTCCATGAGTGAGCAGAGTGGAAGACACAAACTTTCTCTACCAAGGTCTACCCAAATTTCAGATATGGAAGCTTAAAATAAATGTTTTTTTTTTTTTAAATTATGATGTTTTAATCTATTAAGTTTTGGTGAAATCTATTGTACAGTAAGATTTGACTGCTAAAGTTCTTTGGTCTCCAGAAGTAGGATCCTACCTTAACAAAAGCCTAAAACACATGGCTCTGGATCTGAGACTAGGTGGTGGGCTGAAGCTGGAAGGACCTTCAGAAGAATTTAAGTGGAAACCTAAAGGACTTCTAAGAGAAGAGTGGAGGCATAAGGGACTTTGAAGACTTAAAAGGAGGAAGCCATCTCAGACAGACAGAAGTACTGTCGGCACCTAAAGGTCATGCCCTGCAGACTCTTAAACAAAAAGGTTTCAGCGAATCTTAAGGGTGTTGTGCCACAGACAATGCACAAGAAGCCTAAGGTAGAAAGAAGGACTTGTCTTGATGACATTTATGGTCATGGCTTTCGTCTAATGTGAATCACAAGTGAAAGTCAAACTCACAATCTTAAGAAAACTGTTCTGTTGTGAGCTTCATCTGTTTGGGATTAATGGTGAAAAGAGAGTGCAATTAAAAGAGAATTTAGAACCCCAGAATTGCTATAGGCAGGAAGCAGGCTGAGAAAACCACTCAGCCACAAACATGGCTCCATCTTACTGAAACGTATGCATAATTAAGAGGCAAGGATCAGCAGCTCAAAGCCAAGAGCAGTGGATAATCATGCCCAGGGAGCAACATGGAATCCTAACAAAACAACTGAAGAAATATGCGTGCTTGGATTTCTGAATTGCTAAGACACATGAGCCCCTAGTTCCTCACTTTTTAAGTGGGAGTGACTATTGCAGTTACCTATCCTACCATTTTATATTGGATTTGTAGGGGACAGATAACTCATCTCTGCAGTCCATAGGTCCTCAGGTGAGAACCATGCTTGAGAAAGAGCTTTTGAGGAACCACACCTAAGAAGCCTCATCCATCCTTCCACCTGATCTAGATGACATCTGGCCTGAGCCTGAGGCTGGAATGGAATGAGACATTTGGTTTCCCTGGTGGCTCAGACGGTAAAGCATCTGCCTGCAACGCAGGAGACCTGGGTTCGATCCCGGGGTCGGGAAGATCCCCTGGAGAGGAAATGGCAGCCCACTCCAGTACTCTTCCCTGGAAAATTCCATGGATGGAGGAGCCTGGTAGGATTACAGTCCATGGGGTCACAAAGAGTTGGACGCGACTGAGCGACTTCACTTCACTTCAAAAGTAGATGACTGCATTTTACACAGGGGGAAAAGGGCAAACAATTTGTGCCCAGAGGGCAGACTGCAGCAGCTTCAAAGTATGTCCCCCAAATAACCTGGCACTCTTCCCACTGAGAGTTGAGGTCTGTGTCCCCTTGCCCTTGACAACCTAGCCAATACAATGAGGGGGAAGTGACGCTGTGTAACCTTGTCAAATCTAGGCCTTAACAACTTCACATCTTTCCTCTTTCCTGGGGTATACACTGTTAGAACCAAGATATCATGTTGTGAGGTGGCCGAGCAGTACACACAGAGAGGCCCAAGTGGAGACATCTAAAGAGCAACCAAGGCCTCTAGTCATCAGTCCTGATGAATACCAGCCAATAATCAGCACTAACTAGCCAGTGCTGTGACTGAGTGCCTGTTAAGTAGATCCTCCAGCTCTAAGATGAGCTTTTTCAGCTGGTGTCACATGGAGAAAAGACAAGTCTACTGCACCAGACTGTGCCCAAAATGCACACTCATGAGCCAAATAACTCATGCTCTTGTTTTTAGCCATTAAGCTTCAGGGTAGTTTATTACACAGCAATAGATAGCTGATAGATCAGGCTTTCACATTCTCAGTTTTATGCTTTTCCTGTTGTAGAAAGATAGCTCCTTCAAATAGAGTTTATTAGAGATAATAAGTTACTGCGGTAGGCGATTGGTCCCAATGATCCCTGCCACTTGGTATTCATGTCCGTCCTTGTGAAATTCCCTCACCTTGAGTATGAACTGCTTCTGGGGACTTGCTTCTAATGAAAGAATATGGAAAAAATTATGAGAATCCACTTCTGAGGGTAGGTTACAAATACTGTGATATCTGTCTAGCTCACTTTCTCTGCATCTCTTCCTTATTCACTTGAAGTGAAAAAGTTGCATGCTGTGAGCTGCATTATGGAACGCTCATGTAGCAATGAACTGGTATGTCCAGTCAACAATCAGTGAGGGCCCGAGGGCTGCCAACAGCCTCCCATATGTGCTCCGAGAGGCTCCAGCAATTGCAGCCCTGGTGACACCTGAATGAAGGCTTGCGGGAGATGCTAAAACAAAATGCCCAGCTATGTTACATCTGGATTCCTGACTCACAGAAACTGTGATGTGATGAAGTTTTGGTTTTTTATGTCACTAAGTTCTAGGCCAATTTATTATGTGGCAATAGATAAATAACAGAGCTAACAATATTAGTGTCCAATGTAATACATTCATTCAATAAATATTTAAATCCTCATTTTCCATTCATTCAGCATTTACTGAGAACTTACAATGTACAGGCATCATAAGGTCCTTGCTATTATGGAGCCTACATTTTACTGGGGGATAAAGGCAAAAATGTATTATAAGAAAAAGATTACATAGAGTTAAACCTATGTTGGAGAAGGAAATGGCCCCCCACTCCAGTGTTCTTGCCTGGAGAATCCCAGAGATGGAGGAGCCTGGTGGGCTGCCGTCTATGGGATTGCACAGAGTCGGACACGACTGAAGCGACTTAGCAGCAGCAGCAGCAAACCCTATGTAGAGAATTACAACAGGATATGTGATGTGAGATTCCTTGAGATCCTCTTGGTCAGCAAGGAGATCAAACCAGTCAATCCTCAACGAAATTCCTGAATATTCATTGAAAGGACTGATACTGAAGCTCCAATAATTTGACCACCTGATGTGAAGAGCTGACTCATTGGAAAAGACCCTGCTGGGAAAGATTGAAGGCAGGAGGAGAAGGGGACGACAGAAGATGAGATTGGATGACATCACTGACTCAATGAAAATGAGTGTGAGCAAACTCCAGGCGACAGTGAAGGACAGGGAAGCCTAGTATGCCTCAGTCCACAGGGTCCTAAAGAGTCAGACATGACTTAGCACTGGAAAACATGTGGTATGATGGAATATGAAATGATAGTGATATGATAGAAGATTATAGGGAATAAAAGATGAATAAAATATATTCTTTATCCTAAAGAGCATTAGCAACCAATAAAGGAGATAGATGGCTAAAGTCCCTAATGGTGTTTTAAAAATGACTTATATAACATGTTTCTGGAGCTTAGTGGAACAGTGATTTAATCAAGGAAGTATCTGTTAAGCTTTCAAAGTTGTACTGAATTTTGACAAAGGCAGACAACTGGATGGGACTATTTAAACTACCATTTATGTGTCAGTATCTGTGCTAGGTGCTGGATATGCACCATCTCATATACTCCTCACAATATTCCTCAGAAGCAGATACTATTATAATTTCCACTTCACAGAGGAAAAAATATAGAAACAAAGAGAATAGCCTGTCCAAAATCACTGAGCTGGTAAATGACAAGTCTAAGATTTGGACCCATGTAATCTAACTCTAGAGTCTGTCTGCAGCATCAATACTGCCTCCAACGTATTTTGTATTTCCATACTGTACAAAAGCAACATTTGAGATCTGTCGACTGAAAACAAATACACCACATGAGAGTTGTGTGTTAAGCTTTATTTCTGGGAAAATGAGAATAGCCCAGGAGACAGCATTTCAGGTAGCTTTGAAAAACTGCTCTAAAGAGTTAGGGTGGAAGGTCAGTATATTTCTGATTTTGTTGAAGAGGGGAGTACATGGAATCAAGCACTTATTTTGCAGAAGGTTGCTGCTAGCCTTGGGAAGATTCAACATAAGATAATCATGTATTGGGAATTAAAGTTCTAATAATGGGGAAACTAAGGCTCAGAGTAGTTTTAATTAACTAAACTTTTTAAATAAATCTAAATTGTAGAGAACTTGAATCAAGGTCTAACTCTAAATGTAACTTTTTTTGTTATCCCATGTTTTTCATGAAAGATGTCATAAGACCAAAACAGGATAAGAGCAGACTCTTTCAGGCATCAATTAATTAATGGATAACTCAGCAATCATCTGCTAAATAGCTGCTATTTGTGAATCATTTGTTAGGTCCTGGGGATACAGATATAACACGATCCTAGTACTAGAGGTGGAGATGGATAATAAAAGAAGACAGCTACAGACAATACAGTGGGTTCCCTGATAACGATAAGCACTGTGCCTGTGAAACACGGATGTGAGGTACACCAAATCCACACTGTGCATAAGGGCTTTCTGGTGGAGATAATGACTGAGGTGAGACTCAACAGATAAACAGCTTACAGTAGAGAAAGACATGAAACGTAGGAAAAGGAAGGGACATTAATAAAAAAGACATGCGCCAACTGGGCTGATGGCCAGAAGCTTTTGAATGCTAATACTGAGGAGCTTAGTCTAGAAAGTGATGATAAAACTGAACTTTAATTAGGGAAGTGACATAATCATATCTGGATTCTAGAAAGATTATCCTAGTAGAAGTAGGGACAACAGGCATTAGAGTGATGAAACTGCAGTCAGAGGGGTGAATTTGGAAGGTACTGTAATACAGGCACGAATCAAACGGGACGTGCATCAGTGAGGATAAGGATAACAACAGAAACACTTCTGCAGCACTTACAAGTGCAGGCCTGTTCTCAGCAATTTACTTACATTAATCTTTTGGACTTCACACAGACCCTCTGAGATGGATACCATTTTATTATTCCGACTAGGAACATTTAGAAACTAAGGTGGTGGTGTTTAGTTGCTAAGTCAGGTCCGACTCTTTTGTGATCTCATGGACTGTAGCCCACCAGGCTCCTCTGTCCATGGGATTTCCCAAGCAAAAATACTGGAATGGGTTTCCATTACTTTCTCCAAGAGGGGGTTCCTGACCCAAGGATCAAACCCAAGTCTCCTGCATTGCAGGCGGGTTCTTTACTACTGTAAATTAAGGTAGAGAAAGCTTAAGTAACTTGCACCAGAAAACATTCTAGTATGTAATCTGAGATGTTTTGATTTCCACTCTGCAACCTTAATATGTATATTATATGAACTTTAAAAAATGGACCACCATTAGTAATTCTTTTTCCTTTTCATTTAATAACGTAATTGTCTCTACTACAGACAAACTCTATCTTACAAATTAAAATGATGTGCTGACCCTCACACAGGAGTGAAACACTAAGCCAACACTGGATTGTAGTTTATGGGAATGAATTGACTTTCACTTGATTCAAGCTTATTGCAGTGTCTGAAACAGGGAGCAAGTATTGTAACTGCTCTTTATTTTGAGCAGTAGAAGTTGCATTGGGATTTCACAGTTTGTGGAAAGCAAAGAATTCAGTTTACATATTTTAATGAAAAGGAGAAAGAAAAAAGGAAAAACAAAAATATAGTTCACTGTAATTTCAATTTTATTTGAAGTGCTTAACCGATATGTAGTTTATCACTAACTCCTAAACTAGCCATAACTTACAACTTTTACAATTAATTAAATTAGCTAAAATCCATTTCATACACATATACATCATGAGAGAATATTTTTCAGAAGGATAAATACAGCTTCAGAGTAAAACACTTTAATGATAGAGCCATCTATACAGAAGAGAAAGTACAACTCAGAAGATAGCTTGTGGTAAAAGTTAGAATACATTCTGATTTAATCTTTCTAAGACCTTTATTTAGCTCCAAGGATTTCAATTTTCTTACCAGAAAAACAATTATAAACCATCACCAGAACCAACTAAGGACTTTCAGATCCAAGAGATTTAATTAATTGAACTACTTTCTTTTCAAATATGAGTATTATTTTAAAAATCTTTTTATTTGTGTCTTTTAAAGAGACTCATATTATTTGTTTTCTCAGGATATGTAATTTCAGTTTCCCATTAAAAATTCCCTGATATCTCAATTGGTAAAGAATCCGCTTGCAGTGCGGAAACCCCAGTTCAATTCCTGGGTCAGGAAGATCCCCTGGAGAAGGGATAGGCTACCCACTGCATTATTCTTGGGCTTCCCTGGTGGCTCAGCTGGAAAAGAATCCACCTGCAATGCGGAAGTCCTGGGTTTGATCCCTGGGGTGGGAAGATCCCCTGGAGAGGAAAAAGGGTACCCACTCCAGTATTCTGGCCTGGAGAATTCCATGGACTGTATAGTCCATGGGGTCACAAAGGTTCATACATAACTAAGTGACTTTCACTTTCATTAAAAATTATAAAATATGTATAAGAGATTACACTAAGTTGTATAAAAAGTTTAGAAAGGTAGAAGTAAGCCATTGATGAATGAATGGATAAACAAAATCTGACACAGAACTAACTTGACCCAAAAAGAGTCTTGTCCAAATGAACCCACTCCAAGTTGAAAATATCCTGTTGAAAACGCATCTAACGGACCTAACTTACTGAACACTGTAGCTTTTAGCCCAGCCTACTTTAAACGTGCTCAGAACTCATAAGTTAGCCTTCAGTTGGGCAAAGCCATCTAACACAAAGCCTGCTCTATAATAAAGAGTAGAATATCTCAAGTAATTCACAGAATACTGCACTGAACGGGAAAACAGAATGACTATATGGGTGCAGAATGACCGAACTGTATAGGTTGTTCACCCTGACTGTGTGGCTGAGTGAGAGCTGCAACTCACTGCTGTTGCCCAGCATTTCAAGAGAAAGGCACCACATATACTAGCCAGGGAAAAGATCAAAATTCAAAGTATGGTTTCTATGGAATATATCACTTTTGTACCATCATAAAGTGTAAACTACCTTAAGTTAGGGACCATTTTCATATATGTACAATGGAAAAATTTTCAGCATTCAAAAGAAAGGAAATATACATGCTACAAAATGGATGAACCTGAGGATAATATGCTTAGTGATACAGACCAGTCAAATAATGCTTGATTCCACGTATATGAAGCACCTAGAATATTTAACTACATAGGGATAGAAAGTAGAATGGTGGCTCCTGGAGGCTGGTGGTCAGGGAACGAGAAGGTATTCAGTGGGTAGTGTTTCCATTCCATTTTGTAAAATGGAAAAGAGTTCTGGAGATTGGTTGCACAACCCCGTGAATGTACTTATCTTTACTGAATGGTACACTTAAAATGGTTAAAATGATAAATTATACATGTATATTGCCACAATTAAAAAACTTAATTAGAAAATGTGCAAAAGGAAAAGAAGAAACCAATTTCCTCCCTGAGTCTATGGCAGCATTGTGTGCTTGATAATTTATTTGTTACTCACATTGAGTTCATTAAATAAAGAGACCATGCCCTATGCATTTTTTCCTATCTCCAGGGCCCGGCATCGTACAGAGAGTCCATGGTAGAGGGTCAATAAACATTTGCAGAATGTTCTTTATATATCATTCAATGACAATTTGAAGTTAAGAGTTCATTTTAGGGCTTGGATCCTGACATTATTAGCACAAAAATTTAACTAATGCAGAATTACCAAAAATAAAGACAAGCAAGCAAATACACAAAGTGGGTAATGTGTGAAACACAGAGCTGTTGTGATGATAGTACTGTTGCCGTTCAGTTGCAAAGTCGTGTTCAGGTCTTTGTGACCCCACAATTGCAGTACGCCAGTCTTCCCTGTCCTTCACTATATCCTGGAATTTAGTCAAACTCCTGTCTGTTGATTCAGTGATGCCACTGAACCATCTCATCCTCTGTCTTCCCCTTTTCCTCCTGCTTCAGTCTTCCCCAGCATCAGGGTCTTTTCCAATGAGTTGGCTCTTCACATCAGGTGGCCAACGTACTGGAGCTTCAGCTTCAGCATCAGTCTTTGCAATGACTATTCAGGGTTGATTTACTTTAGGATGGACTGGTTTGATCTCCTTGCAGTCTAAGGGACTCTCAAGAGTCTTCTCTAGCACTACAATTAGAAAGCATCAATTATTTAGTGTTCAGTCTCCTTTATGGTCCAACTCTCACATCCATACATGACTAACTCACACATCCATACATGACTACTGGAAAAACCATAGCTTTGACTAGATGGACCTTCCTTGGCAAAGTGATGTCTTTGCTTTTTAATACACTGTCTAGGTGTGCCATGGCTTTTCTTCCAAGGAACAAGCATCTTTTAATTTTGTAGCTGCAGTCACCATCCACAGTGATTTTACAGCCCAAGAAAATAAAATATGCCACTGTTTCCATTTTTTCCCCTTCTATTTGCCATGAAGTGATGGGACTGAATGTCATGATCTTCATTTACTCAGTGTTGAGTTTTATACCAGCTTTTGCACTCTCCTCTTTCACTCTCATCAAGGGGCTCTTCAGTTCCTCTTCACTTTCTTCCTTTAGAGTGGTACCATCTGCATATCTAAGGTTATTGATATTTCCCCTGGCAATCTTGATTCCAGCTTGTGAGTCATCCAGCCTGGCATTTCACATGATGTACTTTGCAGGTAAGTTAAATAAGCAGGGTGACAATATACAGCCTTGTCATATTCCTTTCCCAATTTTGAACCAGTTGTTGTTTCATGTCCTGTTCTAACTGTTGCTTCTTGACCTGCATACAGGTTTCTCAGGAGACAGGTAAGGTGGTCTGGTATTCCTATCTCTTGAAGAACTTTGCACAGTTTGTTGTGATCCACATAGTCAAAAGCTTTAGCACAGTCAGTGAAGCTGATACTTTTCTGGAATTCCCTCACTTTTTCTATGATCCAATGATGATTTAGTCACTAAGTTGTGTCTGACTCTTGCAACCCCATGGACTGTAGCCCGCAAGGCTCCTCTGTCCATGGGATTCTCCAGGCAAGAATACTGGAGTGGGTTGCCATTTCCTCCTCCAGGGAATCTTCCCAACCCAGAAATCAAACCTGGGTCTCCTGCACTGCAGGCAGATTCTTTACAGACTAAGCTACCAGGGAAGTATTTTAGGTTGAACAAACACCCCCAAAGAAAGGGCCTGGTGTGACTCATCCATGCATGCTGAGTTGTTTCAGTCATGTCTGACTCTTTGCAATCTTACGGACTGTAGTCTGTCAGGGTCCTCTGTCCATGGGATTCTCCAGGCAAGAATACTGGAGTGGGTTGCCATGCCCGTCTCCAGGGTATCTTTTCAACCCAGCAATCAAACCCACATCTCTTATATCTCCTGTATTGGCAGGCGGGTTCTTTACCACTCGCCCCACCTGTGACTCAAATGTTTTGGAGTGGGTAGCCTTTCTTTTCTCCAGGGGATCTTCCCAATCCAAGGATGGAACTCAGGTCTCCCATATTGCAGGCAGATTCTTCACCAGCTGAACCACAAGGGAAATCCAAGAATACTGGAGTCGGTAGCCTGTCCCTTTTCCAGCAGATCTTCCTGACCCAGGAATTGAACTGGGGTCTCCTGCATTGCAGGCAGATTCTTTACCAACTGAGCTATGAGGGAAGTCCATCCAATGGATGTTGGCAATTTGATCTCTGGTTCCTCTGCCTTTTCTAAATCCAGCCTGTACATCTGGAATATCTTGGTTCACATACTGTTGAAGCCTAGCTTGAAGAATTTTGAGTATTACCTTGCTAGCATGTGAAATGAGCACAATTATATGATAGTTTGAACATTCTTTGGCATTGCCTTTCTTTGGGATTGGAATGAAAACTGACCTTTTCGAGTCCTGTGGCCACTGCTGAGTTTTCCAAATTTGCTGGCATATGAGAGCAGCGCTTCTAACAGCATCATCTTTTAGGTTTTGAAATAGCTCAGCTGGAATTCCATTACCTCCACTAGCTTTGTTTGTAGTGATGCTTCCTAAGGCCCACTTGACTTCACATTCCAGGATTTCTGGCTTTCGGTGAGTGATCACACCATCGTGGTTATCCCGGTCATTAAGCTGTTTTTTGTATAGTTCTTCTGTGTATTCTTGCCACCTCTCCTTAATCTCTTCTTCTTCTGTTAGGTCCAGACCATTTCTGTCCTTCATTGAGCCCATCTTTACATGAAATGTTCGTTTGGTTTCTCCAAGTTTCTTGAAGAGCTCTCTAGTCTTTCCCATTCTGTTGTTTTCCTCTATTTCTTTGCATTGATCACTTAGGAAGTCTTTCTTATCTCTCCTTGCTATTCTTTGGAACACTGCATTCAGTTGGGCATATCTTTCCTTTTCTCCTTTGCTTTTTGCTTCTCTTCTTTTCTCAGGTATTTGTAAGGCCTCCTCAGATAACCATGTTGTCTTTTTGCATTTCTTTTTCTTGGGGATGGTTTTGTATGGCATACCAAAATCATTTTAAAGGCACCTTGAGGAAAGAACTGATGATCAAAAATGGCTACTAGTGGAGAACGATAAACTCTATTCAAAATGTACATACATTTTAAAACAAATGTTGTTTAATATCTGTCATTCCATTATGTAACAATATCCCCAGCATGGCATACACATACATTTGCAAGTATTAAAAATATTTATAATGAAGTTTTGGGAAAGATGATTAAGCTTATCTTCAAGCATGTTCAGCACATAAAGTGATAGCCTAAATTTTTTTTCATCTAATAAAATCTAATAAAAGCAGATCAGATGTATATTTACTTCTGTGAAATTTATTTCAAAATAATTTTCAATAAAAATCTCTATGCTTTTACATTTGTTAAGATTTTATGATTTTATTGATTCTTTCTGTATTGTTTCCTGTGATAAATTCATTTAGGCCAAGTCATGTTGGTGTAAGTAAATATATGTATATTTTCTTGATAAAGTGTCTATTCAAATCTTTTTTCTCATTTTAAAATTGGGATGTTTGTCTTTCCATTTTGAATTGATTTCTTTTTAATATTTCCATACATATACATGTTCTTTGGTTGGATGTATGTCTTGTACATCTTTCTCCTAGTCTGTGGCTTACTTTTCATTTTCTTAACAGTGTGATCAATTTGGGGATAATTTTTTTATATGTTTGGAGGTACAGGTGTATGTATTATTATTATTAGGGTTTTGGCTATTTAATTGTTCTACTACCATTTGTTAAAGAGATTTTCATTTCTTCATTTAATTGCCCTAGGATATTTGGTGAAAATCAATTGATTATTTATCTCTGAGTCTATTTCTGAACTCTTTATTCCATTTTACTGAGCTATATATCTATCTTTATACCATTAGCACACTGCCTTGAGTATAATATCTTAATTTGTCTTGAAATCATGAAAAGTAAGATCTTCCATTTTGCTCTTTGTTTTCAAAATTGTGTAGGCTACACCAGGTCTTTTGCATTTTATTTGAATCAAATTCTCCATCACTAAAAAAAAGTTCTACACAGGTTATTTTTAAATTTTTTAAATTGTGTCTGTGTGGCATCTTAGGATCAGTCTGGAAAAGACTAACATCTTAACAACACTGGGTAACCTGACGTGTGACCACAGTATACCTTTCAGGGCATAGTTCCCTTTATTTAGGTCTTTTTAAGTTTCACTCACCAGTGTTTTGTAGTTTTCAGTGTCTACAGAAGCTTTACACATCTTTTGTCAATTTTATCCTGATACGTCATCTTCCTGATATTATTACAAATGATACTTTTACATTTCAATTTTCAATAGTTTTTTTTTTTTCCAGGATACACACTACATTTTTAATGTATTTACTGAAACTCTCTTCCTAGCCTTTTAAATAGCTTTCAGATTTCTTAAGATCTTAAGAGTAGCTGACCATATGCTCTGCAAAAAACAGACAGCTGTCCTTCTTCCTTTCCAGTGTGCATGCCTTCTATTTCTTTTTCTTAACGTGGTGCACTAGGTAGGACCTTCAATATAATGCTGAAACCAGTGAGACAGGACCTCAATATCCTATGCCCAATCTTTGGAGAAAAACATTCAGTCTTTTACTCCTATATTAGCTATAGTTTGTTCATAGATGCCTTTTCTCTGGTTAAGAAGATTCAACTAGAATTCCAGTTTGGTGACAGGTTTTGTCATGACTGGATGCTGAATTTTGTCAAATGCCTTTTCTGCATCTATTAATAATGATTTCTAAAATTAGTTATTAAAATGGTAAATAATATTGATTTTTCATTAACTCAAATTTAAGATAAACTCCACTTGGTTATTCATTATTTTGAATTCAATTTGCTAATATCTTGGTGACAATTTTAGCATCTATATTCATGAAGGAACTCAGTCTGTAGATTTCTTTTATTATGATGTCTTTGTTAGGTTTTATTATCAGGTAATGCTAGTCTCACAAAAAAGCAGGGAAGTATTCCTGCCTCTTCTATTTTCTAAAATAGTTTACAGAATTGATATTATTTCTTCCTTATATTTTTGTTAGATTTCACCAGTGAATTCTAGGTGCTCTCTTTGTGGAAAGGTTTTTAATAACAAATTCAACTTCCTTAATAGATACATAAGTTACCTATTTCTTCTTGATTGAGCTTTGGTAATTTGTATATTTCAAGGAATTTCTACATTTCATCTAAGTTCACCTAAGTATATTCTATTATGGCAAATGAAGGTTATAAGTTAGGGATGGGGTATATGAAGGCCCCTTTGTTCTTACATAGATCAACAGGAACTGATTTCCATTTACTAATATAAATACATATAATTAATTTTTGATTATAAGTAAAGCTAGAAATGAGGAAGTGGGGGAATTCTATGCTAATATTTGGTAGGCCTTTGGAAATAAGTATGTGGAGTTCGTTCTTCATAAAGCTGATCACTGCCTCTCAGAACAAAGACTACCATTTAGCCGCACGGTCAAATTAACAAAACATTCAATGAGGGATGAAACAGAAAGAACACTGAACTGGGAAACAACACCAGGACTGCAGTATGGGCTCTGACGCTTCACCAGCTTAGCAACCCCTTTCAGCTTTGGTTTCCTAACAGAAATAAAAGGGAGATGATAAGGGCAGAAAACCAGATGAGGGCACACAAGGGCTCCATAACTGGCAGTGTTACATGAAACATAAGCTACCACTCTATTCTAATGGACAAACGCAAATTATTCAACATGAATATTTATCATTGGGTAAAATAGCTTGGGTATGACTTTTCTTGGAACTTATTTGTATGAAGTTAGGTAAATTTGAAAAAGGGGGCCTTTAAGAAAAGATGAGGTCTCCAACCATTTAATAAGAACCATTTTATCTTTTCTTTTCCCCTAAAGCCTGGAAGATGGATAACAGAGGTCGCATAGATGGCAACAGAGTGGTGTGGGGATGGTGCTGCTGCCCTTTCTGACGAGATGTCTACAGAGCAGCGTTTCTGAAACCTCAGCAGGCAGCAGGCTCACCCAAGGGTCTGACAAAACACAGAGCGCAGGGCGACACGTTCAGAATTTAGGATCAATCAGTCTGGGGTGGGGCCTGAGAATCTGTGATTTTACCAAGTCCTCAGATGATACCGATGTCATTGTCTGGAGACCCTACTTTGAGAGACACTGCTTAAAGAAGACTGTGGCAGAGAAAGGAGTGAAAGGAAGAACATGTCTAGCAGAGGAGCTCGTAACTCTTAGAGGAGGTATTAATAAAGCCTGTGTGTGTGTGTGTGCGTGCGTGCGTGTGTGCATGTGTATTTTTTTAAAAGTGTAGCTCTTTCCTTCAAGTTTTAAAAGTGTCACTAATTTGATAAAAGGTTAGCACCAGTTGTCTGGAACCTTAATGAGTCAAGTTCTATTAGCAATTTTGCTGTACTGTTGAGTGACTCCTTGCTTTAAAAAATTTAAAAGCTTAAGTGTTACCACCTAATACGTTATGACAGACTGAAATATACAGGAAATACCTACACTGCCTTTAAATGGATACTATTAAAATAATTGTTTTTTAAAACAACACAATCTATTAATTTCTGCAAAATGGTAATTCATGTAGTGATTATTTAGCAAGAAAGATCAGATAATTGAGTGGTGTATCTTCCCAACTTTTGCTTATCTTCTAAATTATGGTTAAAAGCCTATGTCCAAATACATAAAAGAAGAATAACAATATTTTACAATATCATGTCCTAACAAGCATATTATAAGTACGGTGATTTTTTACAAAAAAGTTTCAGTAGATCACCAGAAATGTGTCAAGGAAAAAAATGTCATAATTCTCCCTAGGAAAATTCTTACTCCAATCATTTCAGAGACTGTAAAGAAAATGTCAAGTACTGAACTATTTCCTAAATTACATTAAGTCATAGCACATAATTCAGAACTTGTCACATTCAAATGTAATAAAACATTAAATTTTTATCCTGAAATAAATGGGATAGTACTAGATTCAAATTTCTGGTAAAATGTATTAGAAAGTAAATGTCAGAAACTATTTTACAAAAAAAAAAGAAACTATTTTACTGATCTCATCCCAGTGAAAGTCAGCCTTGTCTTATTTGAGTTTTACCAAACACCCTGAAATATTTCCAAAGATACTATCTGTGATATAATTTAAATGTGCTTCACAAAGCACATTATTTATCCTTAGAAAGAATTTTAACAAATTCACTTTCAGGCAAATTATACAAATATTTTAAAAATAGTGACATTTTAGAGGCTATATTTCTTAAGTCAAGGTGTAATGTAGAACACAATAATTAACAATGAGATTTCACATATCTTACATAAACATAGTTTTAAGAAATAAGTCATCAGATCCTACATCAAGTATAGAAACACTTAGCAGAGTTTAACAGGCTGAGGTAAAGATAAGAAATGTTATAAACAATTAATAATCTAGAACCCTTCCCTAAAATATCATTCTTTGGTCTTATTCAAGGAACGTGTTTCATATAACAAAACCATTTAGTTTTTTTGCTATCTTTCAATAAGATCTATTGTAAACCATATTACATTACAGTCATAAAAATAATCTATCCATTTTTTCAAAGGTGTATGTCAAAGATTACCCAAATGGTTAACAGCAGAAACAAAACAAGAAATCACATTTGTCATTACCTTTCATATTTTTCATTAATATCACATAGAATCCTCAAGCACTTTATCCATGATAACAATTTAACTTTCACAACAATCAAATGATGTAGGTCCCTTTATTATTCTCATCTGACATATGAGAAAGTTTAGAGAGGTTTAAGTGACCTGTCCAAAGTCACACAGCTATTAACTGGCAGAACAGAATGAAACAGGCAGACCTATTCTGTAAGCCACATTCCTAGCTTCTTTATCACATTATATTTACACGAAAATATTCTTGTTTCCTATAACAACAGACCTCAGAAATCTGATGTAACCTTAGTTTTACTACCCTTTGTCGTATACCAGTTCCACTGGACTTACTGTTCTCTTCTGCCAAGTCATGTTCTTCCAGCATCACTAGTCTCTTACTCTTGATGCAACTGTAACTGTCTACACCATACATTTTACCCATATACAACAGGTAGTTGGATTTAAAGATATACACTCTCATGAGTATTTATCTTTTCACAAATAAATTTAAATTAATTTACATTTATTATGACAACCAGACCTGTCTAGATTCAAATCCTGACTGTGTAAATTACTCATTGTGTGACTGGTTAAATTATTTAATGCTCCTCTGCCCCAGGTTCCTCACAGTAAAATGCGGATAACATAGCACCATCTCGTACTGTTAATGTGGTGATTAAATGAGTTAATTAATGTAATTTTAAAGTTCTTAGAACACTTTACCACTGGTTACTTCACTGTGTCATGAAGCTTTCATGATTGATAATACATCTACTTTAAATTGGAAACAAATTAGTTATAATTTGTCATTCAGTACAGTACTACACCACTCTGACAACCACAAATGATTAACAGAGATAGAAATCTACACACAAAAAAACACAATGCAAAGCTGAGACTCTTTTTTCCAGGGTAAAGAAAAGAGGAACATACAGTTGCTACGTCTTTTTTTGAAATTTTTTAAAAAATTTATTTATTGATTTCTTATGTTGAATTTTTTGGGCCATATCCTGTGACACGCAAGATCTTAGTTAGGATCAAACTTGCCCCCATTTCAGTAGAAGCAGGGAATTGTAACCACTGGATCTCCAAGAAAGCCCCTGGAATAGATCTTTTTGTATATGTGAATAAAGAATATTAAGATGGGCTGAAAGTTTCTATCCCCCCAAAATATGTATGTTGAAACCCTAAACCCTGCTGTCATGATCTGAAGCTAAGGTCTGGGGGAGGTAATTAGGCCACACGGATGAGGTCTGGTGGAGGTAATTAGGTCCTAAGAGTGGAGCCTTTATGATGGAATTGGCCTCAGAAGGAGAGACAGGAGAGAGTTTGTGTTTTCTCTCATTTCTCTATACCCTGTGAGGGCATAGCAAGAAGACGGCCATCAGCAAATTAGGAAGCAGGTCTCACCAGACACCAGATCTAGCAGTAACTAAGTCTTCAACTTTCCAGCCTCCAGAATTGTGAGAAATAAATACTTGTTGTTTAAGTCATTCATTCTATGTTAATTTGTTATAGAAGCCTGAATTAAAACAGAAATCTTTTTATGTTAGGGAGTAAGATACAGGCAGTTCTAGGAAGCCTATCTTTTATTTTCAAACAGAGAAGAGTTTCACGTTGACTATCAGTTTCTCTATATTGAGGGTAAACAGCAAGAAAAAAAAAACAAAAAACATTTTTTCTTTCTAAATTCCTATAGAGCCCTAGTAAAATCTTTTCCAAATGCTAGGTTCCGCAAAGTTTATATTCTCCAAATTAACTAAAATGAATCTACATAAGATACTATGAATGCTTTGTTTTTATCCAATAGATATGAAATAACATGGATTTTAATGTCATTTATAATAGTCCAATTACTTAGCAAGAGATGTGTTGATTTCCTTTTCATCTGCTTAAGATGGAAGTATCCATCCCTTACTTGTAGTACATGTATTACAGATGGAGCAGAATCCCTCCCCAGATTCTGGGAGATGCATTTGGCTGAAGCCCCAGCCAGTGAGACCTTTGCACACAGAACTACTAAAGGACTAGGCATAAAACACAAGCCATTCAGTTTGAAGCAAAGTTAATCCCAAGATTTTTGCTTGAGTTGCCAAGAAACAGGTATTCTTTCTCTTGGACTTAGACAACATAAGACTTGAACTCCTGGGAGACCACCATGTGTAGACGACCCACCCAAAAGTGAAGTTGTTATGGAAGATGCATACACACACATACACACAGACAGACAGACAGACAGACAGACACACACACACACACACACACACACACACACTATGACTAGAGAGGTAGATAAATAACACAAGCTGAGATCCTAATGACAATTTTAAGCTGCATCAAGCTGAGTTAATGCGGCTACCCTTGGATCCTTCAGTTAAACAGCCAATTAATTCTATGTGGCTTAAGCTAGTTTACTCTGGAGAAGGGAAAAGCCACCCACTCCAGTATTCTGGCCTGGAGAATTCCATGGACTGTACACTCCATGGGGCCACAGAGTTGGACATGACTGAGCGATTTTCACACTAAGCTAGTTTAACTTGGATTTTCTGTTACTGTAAATTTTAAGACTTCTAACAAAGGTATATAAGATGGAGGAGTCACTTAAATTAATGAAAATAAAACACACATATTTAATATTGGCTTACCTTTTGGTTTAATAAAGCACTTGCCAATTTTTGTACTTCTGAACTCAATAAGGTGGTTCCTCTGATGACTTTGCTGAGAGCAGCAAGAGACTGATGGACACTCTGTACTAAGCGGATGGCGTTGAATTGTTCAAGAATGATGAAGGATAATATTGGAGATCCTTGTCGATCGTTAGGAGGCAACAATTTCTGATGAATCAGGTTTGAATTCTAAAAGAATAATGTATCATGTAATATTTGCTGAAAAGTAACACAAATATATCAAAACATTCAAAAGTTATTTAAACCTTTTGTTGGTATACTTGTTTTGAAATACTCTCTTATGAATGGCCAAATTTATCAAACCCGTAAATACATGGGGAAAGAATCCTGGACTTCACACACTTAAATGGGGTGACAGTGGGAACTGAGAACGGGAACGCAGCAGTCGATACGGCTGGCAAGTCTAAGAACGGCATGCTGTGAGTCAATGCAGAGACAGCAGCACAGCTAAACTCCCACCTGATCGCTACAACGAACGCAGAAGGAATCATGGCTTTGAAAAATATGTGAGCAATATTCATTTCAATTTGAAAATTACCTGTATGTAAACTTTAAAAAGTACATTAAAGATCTTGTACCAGTGAATATTAATCTTAGTATTTGTTTCTACATCTACACTTTAAGAGAGGCTCTGATATGTGGAACTTGGGTCTTCTCAAATTGTTAAGAACAAGTCAAGGAATCCCAGCCATTTCCAAACAGTTTACACAGTTAAGAGGAAAAAAAAAATATCACCTTCATTAGTATTCTAAATGTTAAAAAACTGTCAAAGAGACAACACTGGGAAGTCTGCACTCTTGCCTACCATTCATTTTCCTAATTTCCTCTATAGAGTCTGCTTACAATCCTAATGAGGGGGCCCCTCTTCTTGTTCCAGTGGTTGTCACCTTCCCATATTCCATGAGAGCACTGTCTGTTTTTCATGTTGTTGGTATGATGATTTAATATCATAATATGAAGATCTAGCCATTAAATAAATAATTATGAAATAAATTTTACTGGCATGAAGTCATTCCTGAAAATAGATTCAGCCTATGGGTTCAAATTTAGGCATTTTATTTGTATTAATACTACATTTAAAATATTAAAGCTGTTGGAATCATTTTTGATAGACATAAAAATGTACATAAATGCACCCATAAAAGTACACAGTGGTGAACTCTAAATCTAGAAGAGAAAAAGCATATATTTTTAAAATTAACTATAAATATTACCCCCTAGATTGAAATTAATTATTTGAACCAGAGCATGAAATAAATAATACTTAACACACCTCCAACCTTAATCAAGTTATATAACTGACATAAAATTAGATTATAGACTTTCCATAATTCCTCATATTAAAAACCATTCCTGGAAGTGAATAATATGTGGTACTTAAATCTTTACCAGTCCTATGCTAAGACTGGTAAAGATTCAGTTCAGTTCAGTCGCTCAGTCGTGTCCGACTCTGCTATGCCATGGACAGCAGCACACCAGGCCTCCCTGTCCATCACGAACTCCCAGAGTTTACCCAAACTCATGTCCATCGAGTCAGTGATGCCATCCAACCATCTCATCCTCTGTCATCCCCTTTCTACTCCTGCCCTCAATCCCTCCCAGTATCAGGATCTTTTCAAATGAGTCAGCTCTTCGCATCAGGTGGCCAAACTATTGGAGCTTCAGCTTCAGCATCAGTCCTTCCAGTGAACATTCAGGACTGATCTCCTTTAGGATGGACTGGTTGGATCTCCTTGTAGTTCAAGGGACTTTCAAGAGTCTTTTCCAACACCACAGTTCAAAAACATCAATTCTTCAGTGCTCAGCTTTCTTTATGGTCCAACTCTCACATTCATACATGACTATTGGAAAATCCATAGCTTTAGCTATATGGACCTTTGTCAGCAAAGAAATGTCTCTGCTTTTTAATATACTATGTAGGTTGGTCACAGCTTTTCATCCAAGGAACAAGCATCTTTTAGTATCATGGCTGTAGTCACCATCTGCAGTGATTTCGGAGCCCAAGAAAATAAAAGCCTGTCATGGTTTCCATTGTTTCCCTATCTATTTGCCATGAAGTGATGGGTCCGGATGCCATGATCTTAGTTTTTTGAATGTTGGGTTTTAAGCCAACTTTTTCACTCTCCTCTTTCACTTTCATCAAGAGCCTCTTGGTAAAGATTACTGAATAACAACTTAGTTTATAGATTTTATCCATTCTATTAAACTGATGAGTCAAATCTGCACTGTTCACACTGATACTTTATAGAAGAAGAACACACAAAAATGGAATCTTAGATCATTCAAACAAGATTCCATTTATTTATGGTGCAAGAAATTAGAAAACTTAGTGTACTAAACTTTTTAAAAAGTTGATTTAAGAGAGTACCTATCAAAACTACTTAAAATTGAAATAAGAGTTCAGATAAGAACTATGGTCTAGAGATATGCAGTAAGTGTATAATACCAACTGAATTTCAAAGACTTAATATGAAAAAAAGGATGTAAACTACCACATTAATAATTTTTATATTGATCATCTGTTGAAATGCTAATATTTTGAGTACATTAGGTTAAACAAAATATATTATTAATTTCATTTCTTAATACTTTTTTGAATATGACTGCTAGAAAGTTTTAAAGTTACAAGTATGGCTTCTACTTGTGTTTCACATTATATAAGTACTGCATAGTGTTGATCTAGAAACTATCAAGTAAAATGATATAAGTTCAGCAATTAGAACAGAAGAACATAGGAGAGAACAGCATACAGTAGGGTCTTAAAAAAATGTTTGATTAATGGAAGATGAAAAAAATTAATAGTAATAAGCCCCAAAGTGATATAAGTTGTGATAAATGAATGAGAAAAATACAGTAGAAGACATTAAAGTATATTATATTTTATAACACAGAAGACATCAAAGTATATTATATTTTATAACATAATTCATTTCCTACAAGCCTTCATAAAGCTTTATTAAAAATTAATATGACAACTTTAGCTGTTAAAATAAATATAGGTATTGTATACATTCTGAAAGAGTTAAGTATAGAGATTTATAGCAGTAGAAACATGTTAAAGTGTTACATTAATCTTAAAACAAACTCAAATTAAGTTTTATTTATAATTCAAGTAGCTAAAATTGCCATGAGCAAATTACATCACTATAAGACATTTTTCAGTGAAACTATCTAGGGATGGCAGTCATAGCTTTAGTAAATTGATTATAAGAAAAACTTTTTTTATGAGTAAATATAATTGGCTGAATCATGTACTTTGGAAGGACATCTTTGACATTTTAAAGTTCATCTTATCGTTTAAAAGCTAAGTGTATTCATGGAAAATCATTCATTATGAAGCTGCTGGAGAAGAAATGATTATGGATTTTTAAAAACTTAACTATTAAGCAAGAAATATCTTTTGGGCAAGAAAGAAACTAGTCTCACTTTGGTACAACTTAGGTGTTAATCCAGAATTTTTGTGTTTTAACTAGAGTAGTTTCTTAAGCGAGATGCTAACTTAGACATAAGTAAAACAGATGACACACAGAAGTATTACTCTGTTTTTTTAAGAATTAAAGCTTTTTGAAAATGATTCCCTCTCAGAAAGAATTTTTGCCACTAAAGGAAATTCAAGCAACGAGTAAAGGTTAGAAGGTTTTTCTATAAAGATTCAAATAGCAAATGTCAGACTTTGTGGGAAATAAAATTTGTTATAACAAATCAACTCTGGCTGTTACAGTGTAAATTTAGCTACAGACAATATATAAACAAAGAGGTAAGGATAACTTTCAATAAATCTGTATTTACAGAAAAAGGCGGCACTTCAGATTTGGCCCATGTGCTGTAGTTTGCCAACCTCTCAGGTACACTACCACTTATTCAAAGCATTATGGAGATTCACATACTGCTCTAGATAACATCAGAGTCCCTTCCAGATCTGCAGTTCAATGAAATTAGTAAGATGTGACTGTAGTTTCTATGCGTGTATTTGTCTATGACTCATAGAACAATAAGCAACAATTGGACAGAAGTATTTTTCCCCTTGTCACATGATCATGTCTTTGTTGAAGATACGTTTTTTGACGATAAAAAAAGATACTAAAAGACTTAACACACAATCATTTTAAAAACAAAAAAGGAAGTGAGAAACATCAGAAAGAAATGTGGGGTGGCTCTGAGTTACAGAAATGGGGGCACTATCTTCATTTCCATGTGGCAGAAATTCTACTTATGCTTCATTCCACTTCAGATAATTTCCTAATATCTCTCTGGGAAGAAACAAATTTCCTATCTCTAAGTCCAAATGGTTCTGGTAGAGTTGACTCTGGTGTATGACTTGTGTGCATACTAGGTCCCTTCAGTAGTGTCCGACACTTTGTGACCCAATAGACTATAGCTCACCAGGCTCCCCTGTCCACGGGATTCTCCAGGCAAGAATACTGGAGTGGGTTGCCGTGCCCTTCTCAAGGGGATCTTCCCGACCCAGGGATTCCCAGGTGGTACTAGTGGTAATTAGTTAACTGCTAAGTCATATACTTAGACTTAGGGTTAGGGTTAGGGTCATATACTTAGAAGTTAACCAATCAGAGCACTCCATTCCTCACCATAGTCACTGGTTGAGAGACGGGCAGATTACCAGAGATAACAAGACAGTAAGAATCTTGCCTGCATATTCTGATAAACAGATAACTCTTCCTTTTCACTACACTTGAACTGAAGAGATCATGAAGTAGAGAAGCAATGCAGTCATTTTTTGACAATAAAGAGAGAGGCTGTATAAAAAATGAAGCATACAAACACATATATCATACCAGTTTCAGTGCAGCATCAGCCCTTTTAGAATATACATACCATGCATACTATAATGATCATATATACGTGTATATATGTGTGTGCTGTATATATATGTGTATATATATGTGTATGGGTGTATATATATGTCTATATATATATGGGTGTATATATATGGGTGTGTTGTACATATATGGGTGTATATATATATATGGGTGTATATATATGTGTGTGTTGTACATATATGTGTGTGTATATATATGGGTGTATATATACGTGTGTATATATATGGGTGTATATATATGTGTGTGTTGTATAGATATGTGTGTATATATATGGGTGTATATATATGTGTGTGTTGTATATATATGTGTGTATATATATGGGTGTATATATATGTGTGTGTTGTATATATATGTGTGTATACATATATGGGTGTATATATATGTGTGTGTTGTACATATATGTGTGTGTATATATATGGGTGTATATGTGTGTGTTGTACATATATGTGTGTATATATATATGGGTGTATATATATGTGTGTGTTGTACATATATGTGTGTATATATATATATGGGTGTATATATATGTGCGTGTTGTACATATATGTGTGTATATATATATGGGTGTATATATATGTGTGTGTTGTACATATATGTGTGTGTGTATATATATATGGGTGTATATATATGTGTGTGTTGTACATATATGTGTGTGTATATATATGGGTGTATATATATATGTGTGTGTTGTATATATATGGGTGTATATATATGTGTGTGCTGTATATATATATGTATGTATACATATATGTGTGTATATATATGTGTGTGTGTATATGCGTGTGTGTATATATATATGTGTGTACATATATGTGTGTGCTGTATATATATGTGTATACATATATGGGTGTATATATATGGGTGTATATATATATGTGTGTGTTGTACATATATGTGTGTGCTGTATATACATGTGTATACATATACGGGTCTATATATATGGGTGTATATATATGTGTGTGTGTTGTACATATATGTGTATATACATATATGGGTGTATATATGTGTGTGTTGTACATATATGTGTATATACATATATGGGTGTGTATATATGTGTGTGTTGTACATATATGTGTATACATATATGGGTGTATATATAATGCTTCCCTGGTGGCACTAGTGCTAAAGAAGTCACCTGCGATGCAGGAGATGTAAGAGATACAGGTTCAATCCCTGGGTTGGGAAGACTCCCTGGAGAAAAGGGCATGGTGACCCACTCCATATTCATTCCCGGACAATCCCGTAGACAAAGGAGCCTAACAGGTCGCACAGTGTGGTCCACAGCAGCACAAAGAGTCGGACATGACTGAAGCAACTCAGCACCACACACACACACACACACATACGTGTGTGCACATATACGGTGGGACTTCTCTGGTGGCTCAGTAGTAAAGCATCCACCTGCCAATGGAGATTAAAGATGTGGGTTCAATCCCTGGGTTAGGAAGATCCTCTGGAGAAGAAAATGGCAGCCTACCCCAGGATTCTTCCCATGGACAGAGGAGCCTGGCGAGCTGCAGTCCATGGGACTGCACAGAGTTGGACATGACTTAGTGACTAAGCAACAACAACAACAACTATATATACATATACGGGGGGTGGGAGGAGAAACAGAGATGCTGGTGACGAGCAGAGCAAGTAAGGTCAATGCCAAAAGACACAAGAGGGAAGTACTTTGAGTTGCTACACTGAAGCTGATACTGTAAGCTATTATACCTTTCTAAAAGAAAAATTGAAATGAAGCTAGTGAGTGCTAGTAGAAAGAAGCTTTGGTATTAAATACAAATTACTAATTTTACAAGCCTGAGAGTTTCATAACTTTTACTTACAATATTGTGATATTAATAGACACCAAACACGGTGCCCCTCGGGAGACAAGAACAGGACTGACAGTCATCACTCAGCGGGACCTTTAGATCTCTCTATATCTTTTGGGTCTCTGATAGAAAGTCATTATTCATTTATAACTTGGGTATGTAAAACAAAATGGCAATTTAAAAAAAACTATGGATTAATATACAAATGGCATATTAATAAAACCACATTTATTTCTAGAGAAGAACTTTAATAGGCTATCTGCTCCATAACTCCCACTCCAGTATTCTTGCCTGGAGAATCCCCTGGACAAAGGAGCCAGGTGGGCTGCTGCCCATAGGGTCACACAGAATCAGACACGACTGAAGTGACTTAGCATGAGTGCATGCATTGGAGAAGGCAATGGCAGCCCACTCCAGTGCTCTTGCCTGGGGAATCCCAGGGATGGAGGGGCCTGGTGGGCGGCCGTCTACGGCGTTGCACAGAGTCAGACACGACTGAAGCCACTTAGCAGCAGCAGCAGCTCCATAACTTGGTTAGAGGAATGATTCTGCTGCTCTGTCAAACTACCAAGAAAAGAGGTAATTTAGTAGCATAAATTCTTTCTGGGGTGGGAAGATCCCCTGGAGAAGGGCACGGCAACCCACTCCAGTATTCTTGCCTGGAGAATCCCCACCGACTGAGGAGCCTGGTGGGCTACAGTCATCCATAGGATCGCACAGAGTCGGACACAGCTGAGCAGCTGAACACACAGCACACAGTAGAACAACAGAGTAATAACAAAATCTCAGTTTAAAAGATCTGCACAGATCATGATACTTAAATGGAAAAATGAATACATTTGAGAATACTACTATGTGCCAGGCACATCATGAATTTCCTATGAAGCTTTTATTTTTTTTAACAGTTTCAGCAATATGAAGAAAGGGAGCGAGAAGAGCAGATTATGAAGAATGTTAAGAAATGTCACAAATTTGAAAACTTATACCTGTTTAGAGGAAACAATAGAGCATATTTTATAAAATGGACCCACAATGAGTAGTTTATCTTTCATGTTATCCTAAAAAATGATGTATGTATTTTCATGACAGTGGAATGCTTTTTAGCATTCTTGTGTGTTCAACTAACTGTTAGAAACACAATAAATACAACAGCATAAAATGCTTCTGTGTGTGTATGCATGTGCAAGTGTGTTGCTTAAAAGTTTGAGAAGTGACCAACTGTTCTAATATAGTGAGCAAACTGGTTCATAATTTTAAGACTAAAAGGAACAGTCAGCATTTCAAGTCAGTGCAGATATTCACTGAGGAAAAAAAAAACTTTGAAGTCCAACACTGCACAATATTACTTAACAGAAAAAGAGAGTCTACAAAGCATAATCACTTAAGAGACACATGTTAACTCACAATGTTTTCAAAATCAGAAGCAGACTTTCAGCTTCTGTTTTTAGCAGAGTTAAGATACTGCTGAAAACAACTAAATATGTTGAGTAAAATAGCAAAGCAACTTCTTAAGTACACTCAACTACAACTATGATCTGAGAAGAGATAAATAATTATTTAAACAAGTGAGTGTTGGATTTTTAAACTTCATCTTTATTCATTTCATCTTGAATGTTAACACAAAGTATTCTGGATTAGGGAGAGATTATTTATCAGCTCACAGCAAATAATGTGCTGCTCCTCCACCTTTGCTCCAGTTCTTACCTTCAGGGTGACCAAATGACAGCCAGATCAGTCATCCTATGCAAGCAGCACACACTCCGTGAGCAAGGTGTGCAAAGGATGGGCGGAGAGGTTATTCTCTTCTTATAAAGAGGAAGAAGGAAGCTGCTGTGTTCCCCTCCAAAGAGGATGTCCTAGGAAATCTTACCAACCCTGTAGTATGTAAATAAAAACCTCTACAGGAGCCAAAGGGTCTACTTGTTACTCAGTCGCTCGGTCATGTCTGACTATGCTATACAATGGACTGCAGTACCACAGGCTTCCCTGTTTTCTGCTATCACCGGAGTTTGCTCAAACATGTCCATTAAGCTGATGATGGTATCTCATCCTCTGCTGCCCCATTCTCCTCTTGCCCTCAATCTTTCCCAGCATCACGGCTTTTCTAATGAGTCAGTTCTTCACATCAGGTGACCAAAGTATTGGAGTTTCAGGTTTAGCATCCTTCCTTCCAGTGAATATTCAGGACTGATCTCCTTTAGGATGGACTGGTTGGATCTCCTTGCAGTCCAAGGGACTCTCAGAGTCTTCTCCAACACCACAGTTCAAAAGCATCAATTCTTTGGCGATCAGCTTTCTTTATAGTCCAACTCTCACATCCATACATGACCACTGGAAAAATCATAGCCTTGACCAGACGAACCTTTGTCAGCAAAGTGATGTCTCTTGTTTTTTAATACACTGTCTAGGTTGGTCACAGCTTTTCTTCCAAGGAGCAAGCGTCTTTTAATTTCATGGCTCCGTCACCATTTGCCCCAGTTATTTTGGAACCCAAGAAAATAAAGTTTGTCACTGTTTCTTTTTTTTCCCCATCTATTTGCCATGAAGTGATGGGGACCAGATGCCATGATCTTAGTTTTCTGAATGTTGAGTTATAAGCGAGCTTTTTTCACTCTTCTCTTTCACTTTCACCAAGACGCTCTTTAGCTCCTCTTCACTTTATGCCATTAAGGTGGTGTCATATGCATATCTGAGGTTATTGGTATTTCTCCCAACAGTCTTGATCCCATCTTGTGTTTCATCCAGCCTGGATTTTGCATGATGTACTCTGCATACAAGTGAAATAGGCAGGGTGACAATATACAGTCCTTTCCCAATGTTGAGCCCGTCCATTGTTCCGTGTTTGGTTCTAATTGCTGCTTCTTGCCCTGCATACAGTTTTCTCAGGAGGCAAGTAAGATGGTTTAGTATTCCCATCTCTTTAAAAATTTTCCACAGTTGGTTGTGATCCACACAATGATCTAGAGATGTTTCCAAGTTTGGGCTTTATCCTTCTGTCATGGAAATACCTATGAAGATAATGCTCTAGTCTTGCCAGTGTCCTGAGGCTTAGAAGGAATTTACAGCTGTCACCTATGTTCCTCTCAGAGAGATAATACAAGTTTTATTATCCTTTTTTAATACAACGCTTAGCTAGATAAATAGTTACAAAGTTAATTTCCATAATACATGAAGAGTCACGTAAGACTGGGTTTTTTATGAGAATACAAGACATCCAGAAAGGTTTTTCTTTCTCCAAACTAAGAATGAGAGAGTAGCAAACAAGCCACTGAAGTTCAAAGACACTAGTGAACCTGAGCTTTGGTATTCATATACATGGGCTTGGGAGACCAGGGAATATGTCCAATATCTGCTCAAGGTGGAGAGGTAAAAATGATACATCCAAAAAATGTGAAATCCCAAATGGTTACATCCTTGAGAAAAGACTGAAATAGAAATAAGCTGCCTTCCACCCACCACCTGTGCCTCAGGGACCACAGGAAAACTGCCTATGTGGAAATCTGGTACTAACTGGAGTGGGGAGTTTATGTGTCGAATTCTCTTGTCAAAAAATAGCCACAATCAAAACTTTAATGTTAGTTTGCAAGCACTCCCTTGGAATTTCCAATAAATTTCAAAAAGATAATTTAATTTATATGCCTCCAAACTAGTGCTATCTCCAAGTATTTGAAAGGTGCATAATTCTTATCTTAACACAAACCAAACCCTAATCCTACACTCTAAATTGAAGAGGAGCCTGGCGGGCTACCGTCCATGGGGGTCACAAAGAGTCAGACACGACTAGGCGACACGACTTTCACTTTCACTACTTCCAAATAAGAGAAAGCCTAGTCCTCAGTGCCAAATATTAACTTCCTTAGTTTAAAATATGATTTTTTATGGGAATTATTATGCAAATTATAAGTCCCTACTACAGAAATATGAAGAGGGGAATGAGTAACAGCTGAGCAGGCTTCTGGAAGCTGCTGGGACTTTACCTGCCCATCCCTGATTTAGCACAGCCAGGATATTCCAGTAGAAGGAAACAGCATTTGGAAAGTCCTCATAGACAGAACCACTGAGGTCTGCCTCACTATGGAAAAGGCTTACGGGTAAGGTTGGATATGGAGCCATGTTGTGAAAAACAATTTTCTTTAGGAAAATTAACGTAATAATCTCAAATAGGACTTCAAGGATGGACATATTATAAGGAGAGTCAAATTTGCTGTTTTCTGCAATAACATGTATGAGAAAGAATAAAAGCCTAAATTATGGCAATAGCTTCAGGAAGGAAATGGAAGAGATAAAAAAATAAAACATTATAACAGGATGAAGCACAAGATATTTGAAAGATTAATTTAACTACTATGAATATAATAATAACTATCTTTTAATGAATCTGTATTTATCTTACAAATAAAAGTTAAAATGACATTTTAAAAGTTATGCTTGGTTCTGGACAAAATGGGCAACCTATCTCCCACTTCTGCATTCTGTCTTGGACAAAACAAGAAGATACTGAACCCAGAAGATGGCACAAAAATAATGGAAAACGTCTGGGAGACAGAAAGTGTTTGGGTAACAGGCAAGAAAAGAATACGGTAACCTACAGCTGAGGGCCGGATGCCACGGCTAGGGTCAAGCTAGGAGAATTTTGGGTTGCAAACTTATCTTTTCATGTTTCCCTGGAAAGATTACTGCTCACCATCTTACCATTTCAGGGCTGAAAATAGCAGTATTAAGCACCCACCAATGACAGCACAGTACTTGATATTTCACAGCATACAACCCAGCTATGTGAAGAATACATTGAAACAGGTATAGCTGGGAAGGCTGGCTTTTAGAATTCCAAGTTCTCAGAGTATCAAACAGAATAGATGCAAAACCAAACAAAATCCACATCTGTATTTAATGTGGTGAAATTTAGGGAGATCTGAGAGAAAATATACTAGCGGGCAAAAAACTAATGAGTTACAAAGAAATAAGAATCAGATTAACAGCAAATTTCCTCAATAAATTTGCATAAATTTGATTTTAATTAAAGGATAAGCAAAGATTGGTTTAAGAAAAAAAAAAGAAGGTTAAAGAATAATAACTTCAATATGAATTGATACGAAGAATGGAAATCAGGGCCATGACTTCATGGCCAGAAATCTGTGCAATGTGGTTACTTGTATGCCTTAGGCACGAGTGGAGAGAGCCTGGGTGTGGAATGTCAAGGGATGCAGTGTATCTTTCACTCTCTAATTCTTCCTCAAGCTAGTTTTATCAATCTGATGGTCTAAATAAAGTGGCAATTCCAGTTAGTTGAGGGCATTATTTATTCAGACTCCCAACAATCACCAATTGTTGACACTAAGAATAACTTGAAAACTGTAATATTTGAGGGTTTGAACTAGGTTCTGAAATAAGCCTAATTTGACTTCCCTTATTAGAGAAGGCTATCGATACATAAACATTTTATAGCATTATTAAACATATGAGTTGTAAAATTATATTTTTTTAATTTCAGAAAGTAAGCCCTTATTCAATTAGAATAGTAACCAATAATACTGTAATGGTTTTGCCTAGTGAGCAAGCAACCATCTATAATCTATAACTACTCTGCAATATAGAAATAAGTCAATTCCAGTCGATGAATTGCTTTTTCTTAGCACTTGAATTCCTTTGAAAAATTTCACCTTTAAGAGCAGTCATTGACTTTACACAGAGAGGCAAGAGAAGGCAAAGAGTGAGCAAAATATGTATCAGCCACGGAGGATGTCACCATACATTACCAGGATAAGAAAAATTACACTGGTGACACTACTTCTTGGGCTGATCTATTACTATTATTTCCTTCATCTTCTTCCAGAATACTGCATACATCAAGGGCATATCAATGCCAAAATTTACCAACATATTCATCAACATAGACAATTTGGAGATAAAACTGGAGGAAAAAAAAAAAAGGATATGGGGAAAAAAGAAAAAACAGAGGAAGAATGTTCTACTACTAACCTGGTTTAATTTCTTCCAGAGATTGAGGACAGGAGAAAGTTCATTAGACCAGATTTCTCTATCAAATTTGCAACCAGCTGTTACAGATCTGCCTAAGATCTTCAACTGTGAAATAACCTGAATGAAGAAAATAAAAAGCAATAAATGAACTTGACCATTCAGTAGGATACAAAAACAGCCATATTTAGCTTATAAAGACTGTGTGTGTGTGTGTATATATATATTTATGTACATATTATAATGACTCTACACCTGAAAAGCTACTTCTTCAGTTAGATCCAGTCTTAATAACCTATTTGCTCACTTCCGAAATAAAAATATTTTTCAATTGGAATGATTTAAATCATATAACCTCAAAATGTTGATATAATTTTTTGGAAAGATGAAATGACAGAAAAGATGGTAAATAGTATGAAAGTAAAGTGAAAGTGTTAGTCGCTCAGTTATGTCCTATTTTTCACGACCCCATGGACTCCTCTGTCCATGGAATTCTCCAGGCAACAATACCGCAGAGGGTAGTCATTCCCTTCTCTAGGGGATCTTTCCAACCCAGGGATGGAACCAGGGTCTCCTGCATCGCAGGTATACTCTTCACCATCTGAGTCACCAGGGAAGCCCAGTAAATAGTATAGCAAACTATGAAATAGTACAACAATTTTAAGTAACTGTTGGTACACATTACAATAAATCTAAGCTTTCAGGATTCTATGTTGATTTTAAGTTGCCATCTCAATGTTTCTTTTATACATAAGACTCAAATGAAAGAAGTTATAGGTCAATTAGTAAAAATCAAGCAAAATAAATTCTTCTTTCCTACTTAGGGCTTTCACTTCTGCAAAAAGTGTCTGATGGCTCAGACAGTGAAGAATCTGCCTGCAATGCAGGAGACCTGGGTTCGATCCCTGGGTAGGGAAGATTCCCTGGAGAAGGGAATGGCTATACACTCTAGTATTCTTGCCTGGAAAATTCCATGGACCGAGGAGCCTGGTGGGCTACAGTCCCTGGGGTTGCAGAGAGTCAGACATGACTGAGCAACTTTCACTTCACTTCATTTCTGTAACTTTCAAGTTATCAGCTTCTCTGTCACCATTCTCTAGAGAAGAAAATGGCAGCCCACTCCAGCATTCCTGCCTGGAGAATACCATGGACAGACCATTGGGTCACAAAGAGTTGGATTCGACTGAGGGACTAACCCACACACACATCATCATTCTCATCAAAATCAATTCACTCACATTTTCTTTTCAACACAGTGTATAATGGCTTCCATTTCAATAATATCAGTAAATATTCTTGATCATTTACTAAGAATGATCCAGGATATCACTGAGTATTCTATATATCATATTATAGATATTAGAGTAGATGTATAAAAATCAGTTAAGTATCTTTTGATGGGTCTTCCTAAATATTTCAACTGAATATTAAAACTGTGCTAGCTCATTGCTTATCTGACAGAAACAAATCCCCAAATCCAAACAATATGTTTTCCTAAGCTAATATTTTATACATCAACATTTGCCAGTTATCAACTATCTTTTCTGTTTTACTTTTTGAGAGATATAAGCTGTTTTTCCTTTTTAATAAATTGGGCTACATTTAATATTTTGGGGGTTCTTATACTATTAAAGTTCACAATAAAATAAGGACCATAAATCTTTCAAAATAAATGCACAAATTAACTGATAAACATACAGAATCGCTGTTAAACTCAAGTTCCTTCTAGAGTTTTTGATTGATTCTCTAATCTAGAAAAAACTGTGGTGATTCATTGTTTCATTTTCTTTGTTTTTCTGATAAATTATTTTCATTTGCTCCAGCTGAACCCTACAACAGCATCCAATTCATCAGCTCTACTAAACCACAAAACATCACCAGTTGGTAGTCAGAAGAAGTGCTATTTTGACTCTGGTAACAATTGCTATCACTTATTTGTGTTTAAAATTTGTCAAACACGACAGAAAACAAAGTAAGAATGCAAAGAGATGTCTAAAGGAAAAAAGGTTCAAATATTTTTCTACACATGATGTTTTTTACAGTTGATGTTAAAAACTATTTTAAAATAAAATGCTTACCAGCCCAAAAAGGTTTTCTTCCCAGAAAAATAACATATGAGCACTGCTTTTCATAATAACATGATTATAATACAATCTTTAATGAATAGTAATAAAAAGGGAGTTCAAATGCATAATAAAAATATTGTATAATACGGATGGGGCTATAACTTGTAACAATGGACCATCTTTTTTTTTTCCCATTTATTTTTATTAGTTGGAGGCTAATTACTTTACAATACTGTAGTGGTTTTTGCCATACACTGACATGAATCAGCCATGGATTTACATGTATTCCCCATCCCGATCCCCCCTCCCACCTCCCTCTCCACCCAATCCCTCTGGGTCTTCCCAGTGCACCAGCCCCGAGCACTTCTCTCATGCATCCAACCTGGGCTGGTGATCTGTTTCACCCTTGATAATATACATGTTTCGATGCTGTTTTCTCTAAACATCCCGCCCTCGCCTTCTCCCACATAGTCCAAAAGTCTGTTCTGTACATCTGTGTCTCTTTTTCTGTTTTGCATATAGGGTTATTATTACCATCCTTCTAAATTCCACATATATGCATTAGTATACTGTATTGGGGGACATCACTCATTATCAGAGAAATGCAAATCAAAACCACAATGAGGTACCATTACACACCAGTCAGGATGGCTGCTATCCAAAAGTCCACAGGCAATAAATGCTGGAGAGGGTGTGGAGAAAAGGGAACCCTCTTATACTGTTGGTGGGAATGCAAACTAGCATAGCCGCTATGGAGAACAGTGTGGAGATTTCTTAAAAAACTGGAAATACAACTGCCATATGACCCACCAATCCCACTTCTGGGCATACACACCAAGGAAACCAGATCTGAAAGAGACACATGCACCCCAATGTTCATCGCAGCACTGTTTATAATAGCCAGGACATGGAAGCAACCTAGATGTCCATCAGCAAATGAATGGATAAGGAAGCTGTGGTACATATACACAATGGAATATTACTCAGCCATTAAAAAGAATTCATTTGAACCAGTTCTAATGAGGTGGATGAAACTGGAGCCATTATACAGAGTGAAGTAAGCCAGAAAGATAAAGACCAATACAGTATACTAATGCATATATATGGAATTTAGAAAGATGGTAACAATAACCCATCTTTTGTTTTTATAAAATCTGACACATTTATCTTTTTACAAAGAACAGATGATAAAATATCTTTCCATTACTCATGTTTTAAACCAATTAAAAATACTTTTTTCAATGACAGTCCTTTAAAAGGGTGTCAAAGGGAATGAAATTGCCCATGAAAAGCACATCACTTCTTCCATGTGCTAAGTGCACAGCTCGCACCATGCCCCTGGCACGCTCGGGGGCAGCGTCAACGCCGTGGGGGCCGGCGGGAGGCGAGGCCACTGCTCTCCATCGGCAATCACTTCAAACCACGGGAGATGTCTCGGGAACGCCTAGGTTTCTCCTGAGCAGCTGTGTCTTTGCTGCAGCATGCTAAATCTTACAATTTTATTTTTCCTTTCTTTTGGATGTTGTAAAGCACACAGAAGAATTTCTAATCTAACAGCACCTTTATAGAACCTGAGAGCATGAGTTGTTGTTTGTCTTCTTTTGGCATAAACTGTTTCCCTAGTTTTCCTTTCCTAATTCTCTCTTTGATTTCCTCAACTATTGATTTTACACAAATAGATTATTTTTATTTCTGTAAGTCACCTCCAGTAAAGTCCTTCTTGGAATGAGAAAGAATATAGACTTTACAAATGAATGCTTATTCTCAAATTACAGGTGAGAAAATGGATTGTCAAAGAAATTAAGCAAGTTACATGTTTGTCTTGGGGTATATGGCAGCAGATTAAACACCTGGAGAAAATTTTATAACAGTGCAATTTAAAATTATGCATAAATAACAATATTAGCAACAAAAAAAACTTTAAAAATTTATCACTGAAGTGCAAGGAAAATTAAGTTTGGAAAGTGTTAAATGGTAGAGCCAAAGAGGCGGAGCAGACCTAGAGGCCTAGGTGGGCTCTGAAGCCAGCATTTGCCCTGGGGTATCTGCCTAAGTGGCCTACAGCTTGGTTGGTTGGTTTCTTTACTTTTTATTGTGAACTATTTTTAGATTTATATAAAAGTGGCAAAAATAGTACAGAAGATTCCAATTATACACTTAACCCCTAACTATAGTAACATCTTACATAATCACAGTATAATTAACAAAACAAGGAAATTAACACTGTACAATACTATTAACTAATCTACTACAAACCATGTTCGAATTTTACCAGTTTTCCCACAGATTTCCTATTATTCTCTCAGGAAAATAACACAGTGCATTTAGCTGTTATTTATCATAGTCTCACCCAAAACTGTGACAGTCATTCTTTTTCCTTCTGACCTTGACACTTAAGAAAAACACTGGTCAATTACTTTGTAAAATGTCCCTCATTGAGTTCATAAGGTTCAAATTTTCAAAGAGAGAAAACAGAAGTCCAGAACTTTCAATAAAAGTACCCAACAGGCTAGTTAGAAAACAAACTGCCTTGCAGAGGAAAAGAGCAGCGACACTTGCTGTTTGTTACCTTGGCTTTTGGGTGATAATGTGATCTGTCTAAATACAGTGATCAAAATTCAAACTACACTCCACACACTGCAATCAAGAAAATTCCACAAATCAAAACTGATAGAACTACAGTGAATGAGATTCATAGAGGAAAATTGAAGCAGAAACCACTTATGTTCAAACAGAAGCAATGCTGAAAACCAAGTCAAACATAACAACTTATAAAGTTTAGAATGTAGATGGAAGAAAAGAGTAAGAGCAAAAATTATAACATAGGAAACAGATATAACAGAGATCAGATTTTTAAAAAGTAACTAAAGACAATAAAATTATGAGACTTCTAACTAGACTGAATGATATATAGCTACCAGATAAAATAAGAGAAGGCAAAAATGTATTTAAAATTTAAATTTTACAAGGACTATAATTAGACACGCTGTGTAGGGTAACCCAAGATGGGACGAGTCATGGCAGAGAGTTCTGACAAAACGTGGTCCACTGGAGAAGGGAATGGCAAACCACTTCAGTATTCTTGCCTTGAGAACCCTATGAACAGCATGAAAAGGAAAAAAAGATATGATACAAAGATGAACTCCCCAGGTGGGTAGGTGCCCAATATGCTACTGGGAAAGACTGGAGAAGTAACCACAAAAAGAATGAAGAGATGGAGCCAAAGTGATAACAATGCCCAGCTGTGGATGTGACTGGTATGGAAGTAAAGTCCGATGCAGTAAAGAACGGTATTGCATAGGGACCTGGAATGTTAGGTCCATGAAGCAAGGTAAATTGGAAGTGGTCAAACAGGAGATGGCAAGAGTGAACACTGACATTTTAGGAATCAGTGAACTACAACGGACAGGAAGGGACATTTTAATTCAGATGACCATTATATCTATTACTGTGGGCAAAAATCCCTTAGAAGAAATGGAGCAGCCCTCACAAAAGAGTCAACAAAAGAGTCCAAAATACAGTACCTGGGTGCAATGTCAAAAATGACAAAATGGTCTCTGTTTGTTTCCAAGGCAAACCATTTAAAATCACAGTAATCCAAGTCTATGCCCCAACCAGTAATGAAGCTAAATGAAAAAGTTGAACAGTTCTATGAAGACGTACAAGACCTTCTAGAACTAACACCAAAAAAAGATGTCCTTTTCATTATAGGGGACTGGAATGCAAAAGAAAGAAGTCAAGAGATACCTGGAGTAACAGACAAGTTTGGCCTTGGAGTACAGAATGAAGCAGGGCAAAGAGTAACAGAGTTTTCTAAGAGAACGCACTGGTCATAGCAAACACCCTTTTCCAAAAATACAAGAGATGACTCTACACATGGACATCACCAGATGGTCAATACCGAAATCAGACTGATCATATTCTTTGCATCCAAAGATGGAGAAGCTCTATACAGTCAGCAAAAACAAGACCAGGAGCTGACTGTGGCTCAAATCATGAACTGCTTACTGCCAAATTCAGACTTAAATTGAAGAAAGTAGGGAAAATCACCAGACCATTCAGGGTAACCAATATCAAATCCTTTATGATTATAAGTGGAAGTGATAAACAGATTCAAGGGATGAGATCTGCTACACAGAGTGCCTAAGAACTATGGACTGAGAGGTTTGTGACATTGTACAGGAGGCGGTGATCAAGACCATCCCCAAGAAAAAGAAATGCAAAAAGGCAGGCAAAATGGCTGTCTGAGGAGGCCTTACAAATAGCTGGGAAAAGAAGAGAAGCTAAAGGCAAAGGAGAAAAGGAAAGATATACCCATTTGAATGCAGAGTTCTAAAGAACAGCAGGGAGAGATAAGAAAGCCTTCCTCAGTGATCAATGCAAAGAAATAGAGGAAAACAATAGAATGGGAAAGACTAGATATCTCTTCAAGAAAATTAGAGATACCAAAGGAACATTTCATGCAAAGATGGGCATAATAAAGGACAGAAATGGTAGGGATCTAGCAGAAGCAGAAGATATTAAGAAAAGGTGGCAAAAATACACAGAACTGTATGAAAAAGATATTCACAACAACGATGCTGTGATCACTTACCTAGAGCCAGACATCCTGGAATGTGAAGTCAAGTGGGCCTTAGGAAGCATCAGTATGAACAAAGCTAGTGGAAGTGATGGAATTCCAATTGAGATATTTCAAATCCTGAAAGATGATGCCGTGAAAGTGCTGCACTCAGTATGCCAGCAAATTTGGAAAACTCAGCAGTGGTCACAGGACTGGAAAAGGTCAGTTTTCATTCCAATCCCAAAGAAAGGCAATGCCAAAGAATGCACAAACTACTGCCCAATTGCACTTATCTCACACGCTAGAAAAGTAGTGCTCAAAATTCTCCAAGCCAGGCTTCAACAGTATGTGAACCGTGGACTTCCACATGTTCAAGCCAGATTTCAAAAAGGCAGAGGAACCAGAGATCAAATTGCCAAAATCCATTGGATCATAGAAAAAGAAAGAGAGTTCCAGAAAAATATCTACTTCTGCTTTATTGACTTAGGCAAAGCCTTTGACTGTGTGGATCACAATAAACTATGGAAATTCTTAATGAGACGGGATACCAGACCACCTTAACCTGCGTCCTGAGAAATCTGTATGCAGGTTAAGAAGCAACAGTTAGAACTGGACATGAAACAACAGACTGGTTTCAAATTGTGAAAGGAGTACATCAAGCCTGTATATTGTCACCCTGCTTATTTAACTTACATGCAGAGTACATCTTGTGAAATGCCAGGCTGGATGAAACACAAGTTAGGATCAAGACTGCCAGGAGAAATATCAACAATCTCAGTTACTCAGATGACATCACCCTTTTGGCAGAAAGCAAAGAAGAATTAAGAGTCTGTTGATGAAAGTGAAAGAGGAGAGTGAAAGAGTTGGCTTAAAACTCAACATTCAAATGACTAAGATCATGGCATCCGGTCCCATCACTTCATGGCAAATAGACAGGGAAACAATGGAAACAGCGAGAGACTTTATTTTGGGGGGCTCCAAAACCACTGCAGATGATGAAATTAAAAGACACTTGCTCCTTGGAAGAAAAGCTATGACCAACCTAGAAAGCATATTCAAAAGAAGAGACATTACTTTGTCAGCAAAGGTCTGTCTAGTCAACACTATGGTTTTTCCAGTAGTCACGTATGGATGTGAGAGTTGGAGTATAAAGAAAGCCGAGTGCCGAAGAATTGATGCTTTTGAACTGTGGTGTTGGAAAAGACTCTTGAGAGTCCCTTGGACTGTAAGGAGATCCAACCAGTCCATCCTAAAGGAGATCAGTCCTGGGTGTTCATTGAAGGAATGATGTTGAAGCTGAAACTCCAATACTTTGGTCCCCTGATGGGAAGATTTGAGTCCCTGGAAAAGATCCTGATGTGGGGAAACATTGAAGTCGGGAGGAGAAGGGAACGACAGAGGATGAGATGTTTGGATGGCATCACCGACTTGATAGATAAGAGTTTGAGCAAGCTCTGGGATTTGGTGATGAACAGGGAAGCCTGGTGTGCTGCAGTCCATGGGGTCGCAAAGTGTCTGACATGAAAGAGCAACTGAACTGAACTGATCTGCACAAAAATATCTAGTAATACCAAAACATGCTAAAAGCAATTAAATGTATACATAATGGAAAGAAAAATACCTAAATCATCTTTTCCTCCAACAACAATTTACAGAAAAAGAATTTATAATGCATTTCATATAATGTATAATATTTTATATGCATATGTTATATTTTTCTATTTGTATTTGAAATAAATATAAATTCATTAAATAATATTATTTTTTTAATTTCAGCTCAAGTATTATTAATATTTCTTTTTTCAATAGCTATTTGGGTGCCCATCAAAGTTTACTTAGTCCATATTCTCTCTTCACTCACTCCCTGACATTGTCATCTTCCCTCTGGGTGCCTGGCCAGGTACAATATGTTTCACTGTGCTACCAAAAATTCAGGATGTAAGAAATTATATTAAATCTTGCTAAATACTGTAAAAGGAAAACAGTAAACTAAGCTGTTAAAGTGAGATATAGGAGAAAATCCAGAGGTTTATCCTTCTAATGTTAAAGATAAAGGGTGGGGAATCCTTTTTCTATGCCCCTCTTGTGCTCAATAATAATATTCATGCTAGTCACATTCAAGACCAAACTGTAATTTATGTTGGTGATTTGACAGATAAGATTGCACTGAAGATCAAAAGTGAAATGTGCAGGCAATCTACCATGTCAAGTATTCACATCACCATTTTTCTCTCATATTTCTAAGCAATATGATATTTAAAGCCTGAAAATAAATATAAGGAGAACTCCTAGCTTCTTTAACTTTAACAAGCAAATTAAGAATGAATTTCTCATCAAAAGCTGTTTAAGTTTTACTAAAACTAGTGAAAATCTCAGTTTTCAAATACTGAGGTATAAATTATTTGGAGTGATAGGCTGAACACTTCAGTATAAATCATATATATTGATGTTTTATGTATCACTCTGGTTACTATTAAATAACTCAAATCTGGAATTAATCATTAGACTATATGAAATGTTTGGAACCATCTCTGCCTTGTGGAGATATAATTATAATGTTTTGTAGAGTGATAATTTTTTGTATGATCATAAATTTTCATATAATTAGTGGCTCTAACAATGCGGCTTGCTGGGAGTAAAATTATACTTTGTTATTTTTTAGACAGACACAGAATATATGAATGCTTTACATCACATATACATACCTATACACACAGATATAAAAGACTTCATGTTTCCTAATACTTTCATATACTTTTTATGAAAAATTTATTAAGTGACTTTTAAAAAGTTTGGCAGTTAATTAAAAATTAAACATGTACCTGTCATATGATCCAGCCATTCACTCCTAAGTATTTGTCCAAGAAAAATAAAAGCATGTGCTCATACAAAACATAAAAAGTTCAAATGTTCATAGTAATTTAATGTCAGTAGCCTCAAACTGGAAACAATATAATGTCCTTCAAGGTGTGAGTGAATAAGCATGCTGTAGTACATCCATACGATGGTCTACTAATCAGCAGTTAAAAAACCCAGAGTCCCAACAGGATCACACAGATGAATCTTATAACAATAATGTTGACTGAGAAAGAAACCAAACCGAAAGGGTACTTAACTCTTCAGTTCAGTTCAGTTCAGTTCAGCTGCTCAGTCATGTCCGACTCTTTGCGACCCCATGAACCACAGCACACCAGGCCTCCCTGTCCATCACCAACTCCCGGAGTCCACCCAAACCCATGTCCATCGAGTCGATGATACCATCCAACCATCTCATCCTCTGTCATCCCCTTCTCCTCCTGCCCTTGATCTTTCCCAGCATCAGGGTCTTTTCCAATGAGTCAGTTCTTCACATCAGGTGGCCAAAGTATTGGAGTTTCAGCTTGAACATCAGTCCTTCCAATGGATACCCAGGACTGATCTCCTTTAGGATAGACTGGTTGGATCTCCTTGCTGTCCAAGGGACTCTCAAGAGTCTTCTCCAACACCACAGTTCAAAAAAGCATCAATTCTTCAGCGCTCAGCTTTCTTCATACTCCAACTCTCATATCCATACATGACCACTGGAAAAATCATAGCCTTGACTAGATGGACCTTTGTTGGCAAAGTAACGTCTCTGCTTTTTAATATGCTGTCTAGGTTGGTCATACTTTCTTTCCAAGGAGTAAGCATCTTTTAATTTCATTGCTGCAATCACCATCTGCAGCGATTTTGGAGCCCCCCAAAATAAAATTAGTCACTGTTTCCACTGTTTCCCCGTCTATCTGCCATGAAGTGATGGGACCGGATGCCATGATCTTAACTCTTACTCTTATGTAAAACTCTAGAAAATGCAAACTGACAAACTAGAAATCAGAGTTGCCTGGGATAGGGGAGGGGAGAGAAGAGGAAGGGACTATAAAGTATGAGGGAAAACTTTGGGGGTGATGGAAATGTTTGCTTTATTGTGATGCTCTCACAATGTATCATATGCCAAACTTCATCAAATCATAAAAAACAAATATGTGCAGTTTATTAAATTAACCACCATGAATTAAACACCCTCTTCAAACAACACAAGAGAAGACTCTACACACGGACATCACCAGATGGTCAATACTGAAATCAGACTGATTATATTCTTTGCAGCCAAAGATGGAGAAGCTCTATACAGTCAGCAAAAACAAGACTGGGAGCTGACCGTGGCTCAGATCTGAACTCCTTATTGCCAGATTCAGACTTAAATTGAAGAAAGTGGGGAAAACCATTAGACCATTCAGGTATGACCTAAATCAAATCCCTTACGATTATACAATGGAAGTGACAAATAGATTCAATGAATTAGATCTGATAGACAGAGTGCCTGAAGAAATAGAGACCCAGGTTCGTGACATTGTACAGGAGGCAGTGATCGAGACCATCCCCAAGAAAAAGAAAGGGAAAAAGGCAAAATGGTTGTCTGAGGAGGCCTTACAAATAGCTGAGAAAGGACAAGACACAAAAGCCAAAGGAGAAAAAGAAAGATACAGACATGAGTGCAGAGTTCCAAGGAACATCAAGGAGGGATAAGATAGCCTTCCTCAGTGATCAATGCAAAGAAAGAGAGGAAAAGAATAGAATGGGAAAGACGAAATCTCTTCAATAAACTTAGAGATGCCAAGGGAATATTTTACGCAAAGATGGACACATTAAAGGACAGAAATGCTATGGACCTAATAGAAGCAGAAGATATTAGAAGAGGTATCAAGAATACACAGAAGAAATCCAAAAAAGATCTTCAGGACCCAGATAACCATGATGGTGTGATCACTCACCTAGAGCCAGACATCCTAGAATGAAAGGTCAAGTGGTCCTTAGGAAGCATCACTACAAACCAAGCTAGTGGAGGTGATGAAATTCCAGCTGAGCTATTTAAAATCCTAAAAGATGATGCTGTCAAAGTGCTGCACTCAACATGCCAGCAAATTTGGAAAGCTCGACAGTGGCCACAGGACTGGAAAAGGTCAGTTTTCAGTCCAATCCCAAAGAAAGGCAGTGCCAAAGACTGCTCAAACTACCGCACAATTGCACTCATCTCACACACTAGCAAAGAAATGCTCAAAATTCTCCAAGCCAGGCTTCAAAAGTATGTCAACCATGAACTTCCAGATGGTCAAGCTGGATTTAGAAAAGGCAGAGAAACGAGAGATCAAATTGTCAACATCCACTGGATCATCAAAAAAGCAAGAGAGTTCCAGAAAAACATCTACTTCTGCTTTACTGACTTTGGCAAAGTCTTTGTGTAGATCACAACAGACTGTGGAAAATTTTTAGAGAGACGGGAATACCAGACCACCTGACCTGTCTTCTGAGAAATCTGTATGCAGGTCAAGAAGCAACAGTTAGAACTGGACATGGAACAACAGACTGGTTCCAAACCGGGAAAGGAGTAGCTCAAGGCTGTACATTGTCACCCTGCTTATTTAACTTATATGCAGAGTACATCATGAGAAATGCTGGACTGGATGAAGCGCCAGCTGAAATCAAGATTGCAGGGAGAAATATCAACAACCTCAGATATGCAGATGAAACCACTGTTATGGCAGAAAGCGAGAAGAACTAAAGAGCCTCTTGACGAAAGTGAGAGAGGACAGTGAAACAGTTGTCTTAAATCTCAACATTCGGAAAACTATGATCATGGCATCTGGTCCCATCACTTCATGGCAAATAGATGGGAAAACAATGGAAACAGTGGCTGATTATCTTTGGGGGCTCCAAAATCATGGCAGATGGTGACTTAAGTCATGAAATAAAAAGACACTTGCTCCTTGGAAGAAAAGCTATGACCAACCTAGACAGCATATTAAAAAGCAGAGACATTACTCTGCCAACAAAGGTCCATCTAGTCAAGGCTATGATTTTTCCAGTGGTCATGTATGGATGTGATAGTTGGACTATAAAGAAAGCTGAGCACTGAAGAATTGATGCTTTTGAACTGTGGTGTTGGAGAAGACTCTTGAAAGTCCCTTGGACAGCAAGGAGATCCAACCAGTCCATCCTAAAGGAGATCAGTCCTGAATATTCTTTGGAAGGACTGATGCTGAAGCTGAAATTCCAATACTTTGGCCACCTGATGTGAAGAACTGACTCATTAGAAAAGACCCTGATGCTGGGAAAGATTGAAGGTGGGAGGAGAAGGGGATGACAGAGGATGAGATGGTTGGAGGGCATCACAGACTCAATGGACATGAGTTTGAGTAGACTCTGGGAGTTGGTGATGGACAGGGAGACTGGCATGCTGCAGTCCATGGGGTCACAAAGAGTTGGACATGACTGAGCGACTGAACTGAACTGAACTGAACCAAACCTGAACCATGATAATCATTAAAACAATGTTTGGGAGTTCACAGAATAAACAGGAAAGCAAAAAAGTGGGCATTTAGGGCCAGTGAAAACATGGGTTATTTTAGACAGAGTAAGTAAGGAAAAGCTGACTCTTCTGGTGCACACAGAGGATGTGACTTTTCTCACTCCCCTCTCTGGCCTTGGCTCAGGAACCAGAGCTTGCCTCAAGTGCCCCTGCCTCCTTGCTTCACTAGATATGTGCTCACAGGCTGCTGCTGGTGCCTGCCATGACTGTGCTCCAACTGAGAAGCGGGTTCAGAATATTTACTTTTTCCAACATCTACCATGGAGTGACCTGCTGCCTACTCCCAAGAATTTTTTGGAGGTAAGTACTGAAAGCTGTCTCCTTTCCTAATTGGGTAACAGGGTCAAGAAGACCCATAAATATCCATCACATTTATTGTAACTTTGTACAAATAATTGTACTGTGGACATTTTCAAAGATATACAAAAGTTGATTTTAACTAAGAATATTTTTAAAGATACCTATCCAGATTCAACTATGGTCAAGATGTTCCTGAACTTGCTTCCCTCATCTCTAATTTATTTTCTGTTACTTTGGCCTTATTCCTTAAGTGTTTTCAAACAAATTCAAGGACTTCCCTGGTGGTCCAGAATCTGCTTGTCAATGCGAAAGACACATGTTCCATCCCCGATCCAGGAGGATTCCACCTGCCACAGAGCGGCTAAGTGCAAGAGGCAGGAGCACTGAGCCCGCGTGTCACATCCGCTGACAGCTGCTCACCCCAGAGCCGTGATCCACAACCACAAGAGGCCCGGCTCCCACAGCTGAGGCAAACGCCCGCATGCAGCAACGAAGACCCGGCAGAGCCGGAAAGCAAGACCCAGGGCATGTTATTTACTTCTCTTATTAGTAATACGCAGCTCAAAAAAAAAAAAGAAGAACATAACCACAACACTATTATCTCACGTAAAACGCTAATAAAATATCATGGGTGTATATCATACACAGCCCATATTTAAATTTCCCTGATTGGTCTCAAAAGTTGTTTAAAGTGTTCAACTCAGTATCCACGGAAAGGTATGCAGTTGTTCTGTATTTTGAGTCTCTTTAATGCAGAGGAGTCTCTGCCCTTCCTCTTTTACATGTCCTGAACTGTTGATAAAACTGAGTTATCCTGCATGATGTCCCACATTCTGGAATGAACAGTCTCCTTTATATTGTTCCTTTACCCTCTGTGCTTTCTGTTAGGTAGAAACTATTTCTAAAGACTTGATTAAGCTCAGGTTCACTTTGCTGGAAGAATACTTGTGGAAAGGGCTCTTCACAGTGCATCACATCAGGAGGCACAGAGTCCGAGGACTTCCTCCTGTGATGCAAAGACTGATCGCTGGGGACACATGGTGAGAGCGGATCCCTCGTGCACATGTCCCCATCAATTTTCCATCTAATGGTTTCAACCTTTGATAATAATTTTCTGAATCAGTTATTAGGGTTTGTAAAATAGTGACTTTTCAACTTCTTCATTCCTTTTATATTATGTAGGACTATTCAATAAAGAAAAATTTTCTTCTATCAACTTTTCTTTCATTGCCATAAAATATAATTCACAAAGGAAATATGAAATAATGCTTAATTCTTTTCCTTTAATTGCCAGTGTTTCAAACTAAGAGACATTTCTGTTTTTTAACTAAACAATCAATTATAGAAGTAAAAAATTAAGTGTACAATATTAGTGACCATAGTATTTCATTATAAACACTCAAAAGTAATAAATTCAAAATCAATGTGTATGCTACAAAATTAAGCAGACTGATAAAGTCTTCCAATCCACTTGTTTCTGTCTTGCTATGGTCATAAAACTCAAAATGTTACAAGTATTCAAACTGAGATTTGCTTACAGTTAGAAGCCAGAAAGTTACATTTACACGCTGGATAAAAGTACATCTGTATTACCTCTTTTTGCCAGTGGTGCTACTGGCAAAGCTGTAAATCATAAATGTTCCTGAAATGTGAGTTAATATATTCAAATAGAAGGATATCTGCAAGAAAAGATTATCTTAAGCTTCCTGACTTCAAAAAACGAATTTACCAGAAACTTGTGACTTCTCTAATAACTGATGCAAAACCATTTGAGTCAGGATAACTGCAGCTGCTGAGTCTGAGTAACCACAGCTGCTGAGTTCATAAAAGCCATTCAACGCAATGTTGCTAAAATTATTACACTAGCAATTAATCTTCAATCTTTGGCAACAGAAAAGCCATCATTACATTTTAAGAATAAATATAACACATTTTAAGAATTTTGCTATGAAACTGCTAGTGAATCTGTGAAAAAAATAATAAACTTTTAGAACTTCAAAGTATGATTTTTAGAAAAAAAATAAGTGAATACATAGTTTTCATAGGAAAAAAAAGTTACTCTTATAGAACTTCTTGTTTACAGAAAAATTAAAGCAAACAAGGAAAGTGATCAATAATAACTGCTTCTACAAACTTGCTACCATTTTTGAGCAATACATCAGCCTACTGCAATTGTTTCTAACTTGCTTCAAGTCTTCAACCCCTTGTCGATTCTCTGTAAGTCACACGGCCCCAGACTGATCTCGTCATGACCGCAGCTCCCTCACGAGGCTCAGCGTTACCTAGTGTCCACTACCCCACTGACCGTACCCACATCATACCCACATTCTGCGCCTCCCTCACTGGGCTTCAGCCGCATCTCTCACTGTTGTCCCTCCAATTAAAACAGCAGGGATGGCCCACAGACGTGCGAAAGGATGTTCAATCTCATTAGTTATCACAAGTGCAAATTAATACTGCAGTGAGATACCATTTTAACCCAGCAGATTGGTAAATATGAAGGCACCTCAAAATACCTAGTACTGGGGTGAATAAAAGGATGTAGATATTACCTACTTTTGGTGATAGAGTAAATTAGTGGTTACTGAAGACAGCTTGACACAATTCTTTTCCTAAGTATTAACATATACCCAAGAGAAACTCTTTCCCAGACATTCCAGGAGACAGGCACACAAATGTCCACAGTAACAGTATCTGTAATAGCCACAACCCCTGAAACTGTGTTAGATTCACATGATGAAATATTAGCTAAACCAGCAACATGAAAAATCTTAGAAAAATAAAGTGGAATGAAATACATCCTAGAATATCAAACATAATACACTGTTTTATAAGTTTCAAAAATGAAATAATTAATTTTTAGGCATAAATATGTCTGTGTAAGAACAGGCATGGAACACAACTATTAAAAAAGTATAAAACTGTAAAAAAGTTGTAAATAAAAGTCTGCTCCTTTAACAGAAAGGTGGGGGGATGGGATTGAAGAGATTAAGTTGAAACAAGTTTCTATATCCTTGAGTCATTATTGGCTCAGTTTTCATTGTATCATCATGCTCTTAATGTTTATATGTATTAATATTTAAACTTTACATCTATCATCTCTTATACGTATCAAAGATTGCATTTTGAGAGAGAAATATGTAAAAGTCCCATTGGATCATAAATCCTATAGCACATTAAGTCTTAAGAAGAAAAACAGGTTAAGGGGAATGAGCAATAATAACTGTTGAGGGAAGTGGCTGCTTTATGTAAGTGGTCAAGAAAGGCCTGTTTGATAAGCTAACACTTAGAGACCTGAAGGAGTTAAGAGTAAGTCAAGCAGATATCTAGGGGATAAATGCCCCAGGCAAAGGAAACAGAAGGCAGAACCTCAAGACAAATGAGGTGAGTGTGGCCGTCCTTGAGTGAGCAAGGAATAAAGGATTCGAAGACAAGGCAGAGAGGGAGTAGAAGGCATGAGCATCCAGGTGCTGGGAGACCTTTGTAATGAATGTTTTTCTTCTGAGTTAGGTGGGAAGTGACCATAGGAAAATAACTATCGCTATCACCATTCATAGAATATGAAAATGTCCTTCCTTTTGTTAGCAGACCTTATTTCCCAGCTAGAGTTGGACTGGCCTAAAACAAGGAAGTCTTTTTCCAGAAGCCAACCCTTATTTGACTATATCTAAAATCCCATGCTGGAGGAGGACATGGCAACCCAGTTCAGTATTCCTGCCTGGAGAATCCTCATGGCCAGAGGAGCCTGGTGGTCTACCATCCATGGGGTCGCAAAGAGTTGGACATGACTGTGTGACCTAGCACACATACATAAAATCTCCATAGAAAGATTCAAGAGTTCGTGTAAACGTGGATTCAAATGACCTTTAAAACTTTCTTTCTGAATCATGTGGGGTATTGACTAGATGTACAAAAGTGAGACTTATTTGCACCAAAATTTCACAAGATTATCTCAGATTGCTCTAGAGATTCATTGATTTCTAAAGAAATTGACAGAGTGGTTTTGCTGAAGACTACTTTAAGAATTGCACTTTACCATTTCCCTGAGTTTATTAATTCTACAAATCGCAGCTTAAAATTGTTGAAGAGGAAAGTCTTAAATACCAGATTCAATAACGACTTTTTCCATTATAGCCATGGAATCGAATCACAAACTCAGAAATACTTTTATTTATCTATTTATTTTTTGGTTTTAAGTAGAAGAATGAAATCGGCAATTACCAAATTTAGGAATTCCTATGGAGAAGGAAATGGCAGCCCACTCCAGTGTTCTTGCCTGGAGAATCCAGGCAGAGCCTGATGGGCTGCCATCTATGGGGTCGCACAGAGTCGGACACGACTGAAGCGACTTAGCAGCAGTAGCAGCATGCTTAGCAACTCATTTCAGGAAAAAAAAAAAAATTCCTAAAGAACTGAATTCTTGAAAACAAAATTTTCCCCTAAGGGGGAAATATAATAATTCAAGAAACTTTTAGAGTACTGGGTATGCACTGCTTACCAATGTATACCAATAGGAACTCAATATCTCTCTAAACAAAGTTTTGAATAGGTTATTTCTAAAGTCTGTTCTACTAGTATAAGGCCTTAGCATCAGTTTTGTTTTTTAAATTCTGAGTTTATAGTCAAGTAAGAAATGTGACATTGCATTGACCAGCTTGTCAAAAAGAATCTGATGTGCAGGCTTCATGTCATTTAGGATACCAAAACAACCATACAATTACTTAACAAGTAAGATAAGAAGGAAACTTTCTCACTCTGATAAAGGACATCTATGAAAAGCTCTCTGCTAACGTTGTATCTAATGGTATGAATGCTTTTCCACTAACATAGGGGCAAGGCAAAGTCTATTCTGCCTAATCAACATTTACTGGCGACCCTGGTCACATCTGAAAGGCAAAAATAAATAATAAATAAAACACATACAGACTGAAAAGGAAAAGTCAACCTGTCCTTATTTGTAAAAAAGATAATTGTTTACATATAAAAAGCTAAGTGTTAGTCACTTAGCTATGTCTCTTTGCGACCCCATGGACTGTAGCCTGCCAGGCTCCTCTCTTCATAGAATTCTCCAGGCAAGAATACTGGAGTGGGTAGATTCCAGGTAATCTTCCCAACCCAGGGATCGAACACGGGTCTCCCACATTGCAGGCTGATTCTTTACCATCTGAGCTGCCAGGGATGCCCATTAAAAGCTAAGGGAACTACAAAAGAGGTTATTAAAATGAGTAACTTAGCTTAGCAAGGTCACAGAATAACAATATCATTTAAAATCACATCAGAAAAGATAGGTAAATTCAAAAAGATCACAGAGATATATTTTAAAAGACCTAAAACTTGAAAGATCCTCTATGTATAGGTCAGTAAAACTAATATTAATATTTCGATTCTTCCCGAATTGATCTCAAGTTTCAATGTAACCCAATCAAAATTCCAGTAAGTTTTTTTGCGTGGAAACTGACAGCAACTGATTCTAAAATTTCTATGGAAGGTCCGATATTACCCAAAACAATATTTGAGAAGAAAAAACTTAGAGAACTTTAGATTATCAGATTTAAAGACTCACTGCAAAATTACAATAAGCAAGAAGTTGTTTTAACATACCAGTAGACATACAGATCTACTGAACAGTATAGTAGTGAGTTCATTAAATATATGGTCAACTAATTTTCTACAAAGGAGCCAAAGTAATTCGACAGGGAAAACAATAAAGAACACTTACAACTCAATAGTAAGATAACTGATAACTGAATTTTTAAAAAAACGTGCAAAAGATTTGATCAGACATGTCACAGAAAGATATGCATATTAAAGTAAGCATATTAAAAGTTGCTCAATATATTAGTTATCAGAAAAGTATAAATTAAAACAATAATGCAATATCATTTCACATTCACCAGAATGGCTAATACTAAAAGATAGGCAATATTAGTACATTTAGCGATGAAATTTTAATACATCTCAGTAGCAGGATAACTCACATGAGCACTAAAATTGTCTAAATATAAAATTAAAGCTAATGATCCAAAAAGATTAAAAATATCTTTATCATCCATTAAGTACTAGACAACAAAAAGTGGACGCTACCAACAACTAGAAAACAGTTAAATTTTTAAGAAAGCAAACAGGATATGACATTTCACTACAAATTCACGCTATCCATTCTCACTGAACATTATCTGATGTATCACTGATTCTTTCTGAAAAAAAAACCTTGAACACAGACACTTATTTAAACTTTTCCCACTTTCCTAAACTTCTAACCTTACCCTTTAGTGAAAAGACTCAGAAAACCAAGGGCATGAGAATCCTCAAATTTCTCCTCTCTGCTTCAAAATACCTCATTTTGTGACTTGTGTTCTTTTTCATCTCATCTCTAAGGAATAATTATCCTTTCTGTTTTTACAAGGCTAGCATACCTGCACAAGTCTCCTTGTTCACATGTATCAACCCATTTCTGGCACATCCAATCTCCCCCTCTACACTGGTTGCTTTATTTCAGTCATCAAACATGTTCAAGTTGCCCATCACCTTAAAATTTGTCCTAAATCCATAGCTTACTCAAGACACATTCACCACTAATATTAACAAAAGAGTATTGCTGGGATTCAGGACACTACCCCTACATATGGCACCTTGGCATATAGGATATTGTAAGTTACAGGCATCTGAGATAACACCCTCAAGTGAGAGGTATCCTCACTATAATCTGGAGGAAACGTGCATACTGATCTTTAAAGTCAGAAGGACACAGAGAAATCTTAACAAGCAGGCCATGCTAAATTTCCCCCAGCTTGTAATTCTTAGCTCATACCACTTTGTCCTATTCACATTTTTCCATGACCTTCCACCCTTCATCAGACCTGGCCTAAAACTGCTCAAGTTTAATGGCTTCTTTATTTTCTTGTAAAGGCTCCTATGGTATGTAAAACATGAACTTGCAGGCATTTTCTCTTGTTAACCTGTATTTTCTAATAAAGTCACAGCTGAGAATCTAGAAGATTAGGGGAAAAAATTTGTTTCCTCTCCTGCAGTATTATACATACAGTTCATTCTGTACATCACATTATTTGCACTTGGATAAAAGTATTCTGTTCTCAATGGTCATAAAATATGCTAATACCTAACTCTAATCTTCTTTGAGAACTTTTATTATCTCCACATTACTTTATTCTCTATAACTTGTTTAAAAAATAGTGGTTACTCTACAGTTTATACTCTACACCTTTAATTAATCAGTGTCAGCCTTCAAATATAATACTGCTCCACAGGGCTTCCCAGGTAGCTCAATCAGTAAAGAATCTGCCTGCTATGTGGGAGACCTGGGTTCGATCCCTAGGTTGGGAAGATACCTTGGAGAAGGGAACAGCAACACATTCCAGTATTTTTGCCTGGGAAATTCCATGGACAGAGGAGCCTGGAGGGCTACAGTCCATGGGATCACAAAAAGTCAGACATAACTGAGCAACTAACACACATATTGCTCCACATGTTCTCTAAGGAAGTTAAACTGTATACTCTAAAATTCCTTCCTCCTAACTTCTGTGCTTTTGTTGTTGTCTGTTTTATTTTTACATACAATATAGACCCACAGGAGTTTGAAACTATTGATACTTTCTGTTTTAGGCTGTTAGTTATCTTTCAAAGAAATCAAAATAAAAATTTAGTTTAACTCACTTAATTCCATGTCTAGAGCTCTTCATTTGTTTGTATCGAACCAACATTCTGTCTTATTCTCTCTTATGCCTGAAAAACTTCCTGTAACAATCTTGTAGAGTAAATCTGCTGGCAATAAATTCTGGTTTTATTTGTCTAAGAAAAACTTCAACACTTCAGTTTTGAAAGGTATTTTGCTAGGCATTGAACTCAGGGTTGAAATTTTTTTCATTCACCACTTTAAAGTCACTATTCTACTGTCTTCTGCCTTGAATAGCTTCTGAGAAAAAGGCAGCTCTATTACTTGTCTTTGTTCCTTTGTATGTAATGTGTCTCTCCCCCTCTCAGTCTTCAGTATTTCAGGCTTTTGTTTTCAACAGTCTGAATATTCTATGCTTGGGTGGGCTTGTTTTTCTTGGTGTTAAGTAGGATAGGGATTTATCCAGCAAGGTGCTCTCTGAACTTCATGGACTTGTGGATCCCAACTACATAATTGTTACACTGCTCCGTATCATTCCACAATATTGGATGTTTTCTTCCATGTTTTTTTCCACTCTTTTTTCTCCTCTGTTTCAGTCTGGGTAACTTTTATTGATTTACCTTCAGTTTCAGTGATTCTCTCCATGACTGTTTCAAGTTTATTGATTATCTTGTCAAAGAAATCCTACATCTCTGTTAGTGTATTCTGTATTTCTAGCCTTTTCATTTTACCCACGTTTATAATTTCTATATCACAGTTGAAAGCATCTGATCTTGCATATAAATAAGTACAAATAGGTCTTAGGTAGACACTGTACCCCTGGGTCTTAGAGAAGTGCCTTCTCAGAGCCCCTTCCCTCGTCCTAGCTGTAGTTCTGCACAGATTCCCGCCCCTTCCCACATGGATGGAGGATTTTTTCTGTTTGCCAATGTGTCTCAGAGAGGGTCTGTCTGCATTGATGATAACCCTCTGGCACTGAAATCACTGCCACTTCTTACTTGATGGTGGAGGAGACGGGACGACAGCATTTTTGTTGTCCTGATTTGACTTCAGTCATAGGTGGATACTGGACCCACAGGGCTCAGGGATGTGGCCCCTCTGAACTATAATTCAGGCATACATTCCTTCCCCTAACAGAGGGGTAGAGAGTTTTCCCTATTCTGTTTTCCTAGTTGAGTTTTATTCAGTAACATAAGGGCAACAGCGGCTTTTATCCTTCTGGTTGTTTCTTCGTATCTCCCTGCAGATGAAGGCTTTTGCCCCATTAAGTATACAGGGACAGAGTTCCAGCTCTCTCCTCCTTCCCAACTGACACTCGTCTCTGCTTTCTAAGTACTCTCACCATATAGAGAACCATGAATAGAACTCACTCTGTTACCTGTGGCCTTCATTCTCTACCAGCCTGCCTGTGGCCTTGACCAATTCACTAAGTTTAATTCCTACCAGCGCCCGCTTGCACCTGCTCCCAGTAGACAAATCCTTGTATCTTATAATCACCTGTAGGCACCTGTCTCTCCTTAGATTTCAGTTCATTGTTCTGCAAACTCATCTCTCCAGCAGGTTCAAGAAAAGTCATGAACTTGGTTTGGACTCTTTAACTGTAAGCATAGAAATAATGCTCTTTTCATCACTCTATCTGTCTCTGAGGTTAATCTATTATTGATCCTTCTTTCACTCCAAGTATGGCCATAATCAAGAATAGATTTCTAACATTCCCATTTATCTAATCCAATGAAAAGACTGCCTGTTTGGTCTCAGCATCTAAATAGTAATCCAGGGGAAAAAATGAGTGACTTTGCTGATGCACTTCTATCAAGGATGTAAGAGAACTATTTTCTGCTCATTTTGGTTTGAGGGGAGAAGGGATGTGAAAGAGATGGAGAAATGGCATTTTCATTAACCAGAACCAAGCAAAATAATGGGATCAACAATTTCCTGAGTGCTATTTTAAGTGTTTCATGTATCTGGACAGACAAAAATCAATATATGTCCCCAGAAGATACTGCCTCACCTTGGTAAACAAGGACACACACTAATGAAAACAATTTAGTTAACACACAATAACAACTTATTGAGTAAAGAACATGATTTTAAATATTTATTTGTTTGACTGGATCAGGTCTTAGTCATGGCACATGGGATCTTTCACTGTGGCACACCGTCTCTCTAGCTGTGGGGGGTGGGGGGAACAGGCCTCTGGAGTTGCTGCCCACGTGCCCAGCTGCTCCACTGCATGTGGGATTTTAGTTCCCTGACCAGGGGTCAAACCCACATCCCTGTCACTGCAGGGCAGATTCCCAACCAAATGGTCTACGAAAGAAGTCCCAGGAACATGATTTTATATATTTAACTTAATTATATTTAGCTTTTATTTTCTCATACAAAAAACTTTTGTTTAACAAAACAAGCTATATCAACTACAGCTTATTTTTAACAATAAAAAAGATAAAATTCAGGTATAAAAAGGGCAAAATAATGCCATTTGTAGGAACATGGATGGACCTAGACATTGTCATACTGAGTGAAATAAGGCAGACAGAGAAAAATAAATATCATATGACATCGCTTATATGTGGAATCTTAAAAAAAAAGGGGGGGTTATAAATGTACTTATCTATAAAACACAAATAGAGTTACAGATGCAGAAAAAAACTTATGATTTCCAGAGGATAAGGGGGAGATAGGGATAAATTTGAAGATTGGGATTGACATATACACACTATTATTTATAAAGTAGATAACTAATAAGGACCTACTAATATATTAATAGCACAAGGAACTCTACTCAATACTCTCAGCTTTTTCACTCTCCTTTTTCACCCTCATCAAGAGGCTGTTTAGTGCCTCTTTGCTTTCTGCCATTAGAGTGGTAACATCTGCAAATCTGGTGTTACTGATATTTCTCCCTTCAATCTTGAGTCCAGCGTGAGTTTTCCAGCTTGACATTTTGCATGCTGTACTATTCATATAAGTTAAATAAGCAGAGTGACAATATACAGCCTTCCACTCCTTTCCCGATTTTGAACAAGTCCATGTTTCATGTCTGGTTCTAACTGTTTCTTCTGGTCCTGCATACATGTTTCTCAGGAGGCAGGTAAAAATGAAAAGTTGGTTTAAAACCCAACATTCAAAAAACTAAGATCATGGCACCTGGTCCCATCACTTCATAGCAAATAGATGGGGAAACAATGGAAACCGTGACAGACTTTATGTTCTTGGGCTCCAAAATCACTGCAAACAGTGACTGCAGACATGAAATTAAAAGATACTTGCTCCCTGGGAAAAAAGCTATGACAAAGAAAACCTAGACAAGCATATTAAAAAGCAGAGACATCACTTTGCCAACAGAAGTCTGTCAAGTCATAGCTGCGGCTTTTTCAGGAGTCATGGATGGATGTGACAGTTGGACCATAAAGAAGGCTGAGTGCTGAAGAATTGATGCTTTCGATTTGGTAGTTTCAGGTATTCACTCAGTAAGTGAATGCTGTTGAAAGCCTACCAGATTCCTGGCAGTAGTTAGCAACCAAGTCTCCTATATATGTTCCTCTGTTCTTGGGGAAATACACATGGAAACAGTTAAAAATCAATATAGAGTAAGAGCTCTGTTGAACTAAGAACAGTACGCCACAGAAACAAGTGAAAGTGAAGTCACTCAGTCATGTCTGACTCTTTGTGACCCCAATGGACTGCAACCTACCAGACTCCTCCAGCATGGGATTTTTCAGGCAAGGATGCTGGAGTGGGTTGCCATTTCTTTCTCCATGGGATCTTCCTAACCCAGTGATCGAACCCGGGTTTCTCACACTGCAGGCAGACTCTTTACTGTCTGAGACACCAGGGAAGCAAGTCCAGATTTGAAGGGATAAGGAAACATCTTCTGGAGGAAGAAAAATCTCAGTTGAACCCTAAATTTAAAATAGGAGGCTGCTAGGTGAGCACCGCAGAATAGATGCCTTCAAATAGTGGTGCTGGAGAAGACTCTTGAGAATCCCTTGGACTGCAAGAAGATCAAACCAGTGGATCCTAAAGGAAATCAACCCTGAATATTCATTGGAAGGATGGATGCTGAAGTTCCAATAATTTGGCCACCTAATGCAAAGGGCCGACTCACTGAAAAAGACCCTAATGCTGAGAAAGATTGAGGACAGTCTTTGAGGAGTAGAAGATGGTGGCAGAGGATGAGATGGTAAGATAGCATCACCGACTCAATGGACATGAGTTTGAGCAAACTCAGGGAGGTAGTGAAGGACAGAGAAGTCTGGCATTGGCGTGCTGCAGTTCATGGGGTCACAGAGTCAAAGATGACTTAGGGACTGAACAACAACAATATTCACTTGAACAACTTTCCCTCTCTCCACCTCCCCAAACATTGTAATTTGATATCTATCCTCTAAATTTCTACAGGAAGAGGCTCTAGAAAGTCTTGAAAAACTGGTCAAAGCCCGTGTGTGTGTGTGTGTGCATTGTATGTGCTCAGTCATATCAGACAGACTCTCTGCGACGCTATGGACTGTAGCCTGCCAGGCTCCTCTGTCTTTGCAATTTTCCAGGCAGGAATACTGGAGTGAGTTGCCATTTCCTCCTCCAGGGGATCTTCCTGACCCAGAGATCAAACCCTCATCTCCTGCATTAGCAGGCGATTCTTTACCACTGAGCCATCTGGGAAGCCACATGACTTACTCTCAGTTCTAATCAACCTTTAACACTGAGAACGCCACCCTTCTGCTTAAAACTTTTGCCACGCACTCCCATCACCTTGGAACCTGCCTTTAAAATCCTGATTGTCTTCTTTTTTGACTGCAGTTTACTCTCGCTAAAATCTTTCCAGGTTCACACATATGTCAAATGTAGGTATTTCCCAGGGTTCTACCTTCAGGTATCTTTGATTTTTGCTCTATCAATGTTTTCTAATAATCTCTGATTCCCATGACTTCCTCTCCCACAAATATGTTGCTGTTTGTCAACCCCTTTTAAATCATATCTATATCTGAATTCTCTCTTGTGTTTATTTAGTCAAAATTCCCAGTAGACATTTCAAACTAGATATTTTACATGGACACTTCAAATAAATATTATTATTAAAAACAATAAATATTCATTTATATATCAAATTAATATATCAAGATGATATCCTTCCCTCCCCATCATCAAAAATAAAACCCATATATGATCATCTGTACCATTCATCTAGAAAAATATATGACATTTGTTTTTCTCTGACTTCACTCTGTATGGTAGTCTCTTAATCCATTGCTATACAGTAGAATCTAATACAATATTGCGAAGCCACATTATTGCAATAAAAAATAACTTAAAAAATAACATAAAATAAACCCCACAGTTTCTTCCTTTTGGGGTTTCCCAGTGGTCCCGTGGTAAAGCATCCACCTGCCAGTGTAAGGGACATAAGTTCGATCCCTGGTCCAGGAAGATTTCACATGCCATGGGGCAACCAAGCGCACATACCACAACTGCTGAAGCAGCCTGCACACCCACGCTCCACAACACCGAAAGCCAGGGCAATGAGAAGCCCGCACACCGCGGTGAGAAAGCCCACATAGAGACTGGAGACCCGAGGCAGCCAAAACCATAAACGAATTAAAGAATTTTCTTCGTTTTGGCATTCACAATTTGACTACTGCTACAACATCCATACAATATTTATAACATGGTGGAAGAATTGAAGGAAAAAGGGGCAGTATAATAGCTAGTGTGGATGAAATACCTCATTGTAGAGATACTGCAACAGATTAAAACAAAAAATCAGGAAGGTGACCACCAGCCTCTTGGAAATATGAATCACTCCTTTTTTCTCTCCTTTTTGATTTACAACTAGCTGGACATCTCTAAAAACAAAGAAAAAGGCAACTCTGCACGTCACACCATGACACCTGTGAGACCCACACACATGTGCACCGGAAAGGAGCAGACAGCAGAACGAGAGCGCGCTGCGGCGCTGAGGGGGCGCTGAGGGGGCGCTGAGGGGGCGCTGAGGGGGCGCTGAGGGGGCGCTGAGGGAGCAGAGGTAGTGGAGGTGGCTGAGGGGGCGCTGAGGGGGCGCTGAGGGGGCGCTGAGGGGGCACTGAGGAAGCAGAGGTGGCTGAGGGGGCGCTGAGGGGGCGCTGAGGAAGCAGAGGTGGCTGAGGGGGCGCTGAGGGGGCGCTGAGGGGGCGCTGAGGGGGCGCTGAGGAAGCAGAGGTGGCTGAGGGGGCGCTGAGGGGGCGCTGAGGGGGCGCTGAGGTGGCGCTGAGGGGGCGCTGAGGAAGCAGAGGTGGCTGAGGGGGCGCTGAGGGGGCGCTGAGGGGGCGCTGAGGGGGCGCTGAGGGGGCACTGAGGAAGCAGAGGTGGCTGAGGGGGCGCTGAGGGGGCGCTGAGGGGGCGCTGAGGAAGCAGAGGTGGCTGAGGGGGCGCTGAGGGGGCGCTGAGGGGGCGCTGAGGGGGCGCTGAGGAAGCAGAGGTGGCTGAGGGGGCGCTGAGGGGGCGCTGAGGGGGCGCTGAGGAAGCAGAGGTGGCTGAGGGGGCGCTGAGGGGGCGCTGAGGGGGCGCTGAGGGGGCGCTGAGGAAGCAGAGGTGGCTGAGGGGGCGCTGAGGGGGCGCTGAGGTGGCGCTGAGGGGGCGCTGAGGGGGCGCTGAGGAAGCAGAGGTGGCTGAGGGGGCGCTGAGGGGGCGCTGAGGGGGCGCTGAGGGAGCAGAGGTAGTGGAGGTGGCTGAGGGGGCGCTGAGGGGGCGCTGAGGTGGCGCTGAGGGGGCGCTGAGGGGGCGCTGAGGGGGCGCTGAGGGAGCAGAGGTAGTGGAGGTGGCTGAGGGGGCGCTGAGGGGGCGCTGAGGGGGCGCTGAGGGGGCGCTGAGGGGGCGCTGAGGGGGCACTGAGGAAGCAGAGGTGGCTGAGGGGGCGCTGAGGTGGCGCTGAGGGGGCGCTGAGGAACCAGAGGTGGCTGAGGGGGCGCTGAGGGGGCGCTGAGGGGGCGCTGAGGAAGCAGAGGTGGCTGAGGGGGCGCTGAGGGGGCACTGAGGAAGCAGAGGTGGCTGAGGGGGCGCTGAGGGGGCGCTGAGGGGGCGCTGAGGAAGCAGAGGTGGCTGAGGGGGCGCTGAGGGGGCGCTGAGGGGGCGCTGAGGGGGCGCTGAGGAAGCAGAGGTGGCTGAGGGGGCGCTGAGGTGGCGCTGAGGGGGCGCTGAGGAAGCAGAGGTGGCTGAGGGGGCGCTGAGGGGGCGCTGAGGGGGCGCTGAGGGGGCGCTGAGGAAGCAGAGGTGGCTGAGGGGGCGCTGAGGGGGCGCTGAGGGGGCGCTGAGGAAGCAGAGGTGGCTGAGGGGGCGCTGAGGGGGCGCTGAGGGGGCGCTGAGGAAGCAGAGGTGGCTGAGGGGGCGCTGAGGGGGCGCTGAGGGAGCAGAGGTAGTGGAGGTGGCTGAGGGGGCGCTGAGGGGGCGCTGAGGTGGCGCTGAGGGGGCGCTGAGGGGGCTCTGAGGGGGCGCTGAGGGGGCGCTGAGGAAGCAGAGGTGGCTGAGGGGGCGCTGAGGGGGCGCTGAGGGGGCGCTGAGGAAGCAGAGGTGGCTGAGGGGGCGCTGAGGGGGCGCTGAGGGGGCGCTGAGGAAGCAGAGGTGGCTGAGGGGGCGCTGAGGGGGCGCTGAGGGGGCGCTGAGGAAGCAGAGGTGGCTGAGGGGGCGCTGAGGTGGCGCTGAGGGGGCGCTGAGGAAGCAGAGGTGGCTGAGGGGGCGCTGAGGGGGCGCTGAGGGGGCGCTGAGGGGGCGCTGAGGAAGCAGAGGTGGCTGAGGGGGCGCTGAGGGGGCGCTGAGGGGGCGCTGAGGGGGCGCTGAGGAAGCAGAGGTGGCTGAGGGGGCGCTGAGGGGGCGCTGAGGGAGCAGAGGTAGTGGAGGTGGCTGAGGGGGCGCTGAGGGGGCGCTGAGGGAGCAGAGGTAGTGGAGGTGGCTGAGGGGGCGCTGAGGGGGCTCTGAGGTGGCGCTGAGGGGGCGCTGAGGGGGCGCTGAGGGAGCAGAGGTAGTGGAGGTGGCTGAGGGGGCGCTGAGGGGGCGCTGAGGGAGCAGAGGTAGTGGAGGTGGCTGAGGGGGCGCTGAGGGGGCGCTGAGGTGGCGCTGAGGGGGCGCTGAGGGGGCACTGAGGAAGCAGAGGTGGCTGAGGGGGCGCTGAGGGGGCGCTGAGGGGGCGCTGAGGAAGCAGAGGTGGCTGAGGGGGCGCTGAGGGGGCGCTGAGGGGGCGCTGAGGGGGCACTGAGGAAGCAGAGGTGGCTGAGGGGGCGCTGAGGGGGCGCTGAGGGGGCGCTGAGGGGGCGCTGAGGGGGCGCTGAGGAAGCAGAGGTGGCTGAGGGGGCGCTGAGGGGGCGCTGAGGGGGCGCTGAGGAAGCAGAGGTGGCTGAGGGGGCGCTGAGGGGGCGCTGAGGGGGCGCTGAGGAAGCAGAGGTGGCGCTGAGGGGGCGCTGAGGGGGCGCTGAGGGGGCGTTGAGGAAGCAGAGGTGGCTGAGGGGGCGCTGAGGGGGTGCTGAGGGGGCGCTGAGGGGGCGCTGAGGAAGCAGAGGTGGCTGAGGGGGCGCTGAGGGGGCGCTGAGGGGGCGCTGAGGAAGCAGAGGTGGCTGAGGGGGCGCTGAGGGGGCGCTGAGGGGGCGCTGAGGAAGCAGAGGTGGCTGAGGGGGCGCTGAGGGGGCGCTGAGGAAGCAGAGGTGGCTGAGGGGGCGCTGAGGGGGCACTGAGGGGGCGCTGAGGGGGCACTGAGGAAGCAGAGGTGGCTGAGGGGGCGCTGAGGGGGCGCTGAGGGGGCGCTGAGGAAGCAGAGGTGGCTGAGGGGGCGCTGAGGGGGCGCTGAGGTGGCGCTGAGGGGGCGCTGAGGAAGCAGAGGTGGCTGAGGGGGCGCTGAGGGGGCGCTGAGGGGGCGCTGAGGTGGCGCTGAGGGGGCGCTGAGGAAGCAGAGGTGGCTGAGGGGGCGCTGAGGGGGCGCTGAGGGGGCGCTGAGGGGGCGCTGAGGGAGCAGAGGTAGTGGAGGTGGCTGAGGGGGCGCTGAGGGGGCGCTGAGGGAGCAGAGGTAGTGGAGGTGGCTGAGGGGGCGCTGAGGGGGCGCTGAGGTGGCGCTGAGGGGGCGCTGAGGGGGCGCTGAGGGAGCAGAGGTAGTGGAGGTGGCTGAGGGGGCGCTGAGGGGGCGCTGAGGGGGCGCTGAGGGGGCGCTGAGGGAGCAGAGGTAGTGGAGGTGGCTGAGGGGGCGCTGAGGGGGCGCTGAGGGGGCGCTGAGGGGGCACTGAGGAAGCAGAGGTGGCTGAGGGGGCGCTGAGGGGGCGCTGAGGGGGCGCTGAGGAAGCAGAGGTGGCTGAGGGGGCGCTGAGGGGGCGCTGAGGGGGCGCTGAGGGGGCGCTGAGGAAGCAGAGGTGGCTGAGGGGGCGCTGAGGGGGCGCTGAGGGGGCGCTGAGGAAGCAGAGGTGGCTGAGGGGGCGCTGAGGGGGCGCTGAGGGGGCACTGAGGAAGCAGAGGTGGCGCTGAGGGGGCGCTGAGGGGGCGCTGAGGGGGCGCTGAGGTGGCGCTGAGGGGGCGCTGAGGGGGCGCTGAGGTGGCGCTGAGGGGGCGCTGAGGGGGCGCTGAGGGAGCAGAGGTAGTGGAGGTGGCTGAGGGGGCGCTGAGGGGGCGCTGAGGGAGCAGAGGTAGTGGAGGTGGCTGAGGGGGCGCTGAGGGGGCGCTGAGGTGGCGCTGAGGGGGCGCTGAGGGGGCGCTGAGGGGGCACTGAGGAAGCAGAGGTGGCTGAGGGGGCGCTGAGGGGGCGCTGAGGGGGCGCTGAGGGGGCGCTGAGGGGGCGCTGAGGAAGCAGAGGTGGCTGAGGTGGCGCTGAGGGGGCGCTGAGGGGGCGCTGAGGTGGCGCTGAGGAAGCAGAGGTGGCGCTGAGGAAGCAGAGGTGGCGGAGGTGGCTGAGGGGGCGCTGAGGGGGCGCTGAGGTGGCACTGAGGGGTGCCAAGGGAGCAGAGGTGGCGGAGGTGGCTGAGGTGGCACTGAGGGAGCGGAGGTGGCGCGGAGGTGGCGCGGAGGTGGCAGAAGTGCCTGAGGGGGCGCGGAGAGGGCGCGGAGGTGGCTGAGGGGGCGCTGAGGGAACAGAGGTGGGGAAGGCGGCGCTGAGGTGGGGGCGGAGCGTCTGGCAGCGAACCGCGTGACCTTCCTGGCGGAGGAGGCGGAGTGAGCGGAAGGCTAGGCGGTGAGTGACTCACGCTGTGCGCAGAAGGGGCTGTCTGCCCCAGGATGCTGGCCCCGAGTGTTGGGAGCCCTCCGCTGAAACTTGCCCCCTACTGGGCCATGGGAAAGCTAAATATGCAAGTGCTCCTTAAGGACACACTTCCTCCAATAAAGCTAAATATGCAAGTGCTCCTTAAAGACACACTTCCTCCAATTTAGCTGCCACCTTTTTACTTTTTTTTTTTTAAACCCATGCTCTTGTCTCCCAGCTTAAAGTGAAGTGAAGTCGCTCAGTCGTGTCCGACTCTTTGCGACCCTGTGGTCTCCCAGCTTAGCAGCAGCCAAGTCCTCTACAGTAAGAAAAACCAAAAACTTGTGCTATGCTGCCACCTTCTGGGAAACAAAAAGGCTCCTGATTACCAACCTCTTGAACAGTTAGTACCCCAGTAAACAAGCTCTTGCCCAATTGAGAAAATATTCACTAACTCAAATGCGATGGCAAAGGCACTTTTCATCAAACACCATGAAAATTCCCAGCAATAAAGTATTACGAAAAGAAAATAGCAATTTTCTAGCAGCCAAACCTAAAGACACAGAATATTGCAATTTAACTGATCAAAAATTAAAAATAGCTGTTATGAAGAAATTCAGTGAGCTACAAGAAAACTCAAAATGACAATATAATGACCTTAAGAATAAAATAAGGAGTATTTTACCAAAGAGACTGAAATTCTAAAAAAGAATCAACCTGTATTGTACTCACACAAAAACAGACACACTGACCAATGGAACAAAATAGAAAGTCCAGAATTAAATTCCAGTAGATAAAGTCAACTAATATTTGACAAGAGAGTCAAGAATATGAAATGGGGAAAGAGTAGTCTCTTCAACTAATGGTGCTGGAAAACTGGAAAAATACATGCAAAACAGTGAAATTATACTATCTCACATCACGCACAACAATTAACTCAAAAGAGATAAAAGACATAAGACTTGATACCATAAAACTCCTAGAAGAAAACATAGGGAAGAAACAATGTCTTGGCAGTGATTTTTTTAATATGACACCAAAAGGACAAACAATAAAAACAAAAATCAAAAATGTGACTACATCAAAATCAGAAGTTTCTGTATAGCAGAATCAGCAATTAACTAAATGAAAAGATAACTTACAGAATGTGAGACAACTTTTTCAAACCATATATCAGATAAAGAGTTAACATTCAAAATGTATAAAGAATATAGTCAACTTCATCACACACACACATACAAAAGTCCGATTAAAAAATAGGCTGAAGAACGAGACAAAGAGTACATCAAAATGGCCAACAGACACGTGAAAAGATGCTCATCACTAATCAGAGAAATGGTAATGAAAGCCACAACGAGATATCACCATACACCTGTCATAATGGCTATCATCAAAGGCAAAGAATAACAAATATTAGGAAGGATGTCAGGAAAAGGGGATCTTCATGCACCATTGGTGGGAGTGTAAACTGGTGCAGCCACTGTAGAAAACAGTATGGAATTTTCTTAAAAAAATTAAAAATATGATCTTGAAATTCCACTTCTAGGTATATACCCCAAATATTAAAATAGGATTTCAATAGAATATATGCACTCTCATGGTGATTGCTGCATTATTTCCAATAGCCAAGATATGAACACAACCCAAGTGCCCATCAGTGAATGAATAAATAGAAAAGATGTAGAATATATACACAATGGAATATTATTCAGCCACAACAAAGAAGAATATCCTTCCATTTGTGACAACATTGATGTACATTAAACACATTATGCTATGTGAGATGGGCGTCTCAGATGGTGCTAGTGATAAAGTACCTGCCTGCCAATGCAAGAAGTGTAAGAGACACGGGCTCAATCGCTGTGTCGGGAAGATCCCCTGGAGGAGAAAATGGCAACCCCCTCCTGTATTCTTGCCTGGAGAATCTCATGGAGAGAGGAGCCTGGCTGGCTACAGTCCATAGGGTCACAAAGAGTCGGACATGACTGAAGCAACTTAGCACGCACACACGCTCTTTGAGGTGAGTCAGACAGATAAAGTTAAGTTATTGAATCTAAAAAGTCAAAATGAAAAACAGAGTAAAATGACTGTTACCAGGGGATGAGGGTGGGGGAGATAAGAATGAGTGTTTAAGGTTACAAACTTACAACAAGTACTAAATAAGCTATAGAGGTCTGATGTGCAGTATAATGAATATAAGCAATAATGTGCTAAGTCACTTCAGTTGTGTCCAACTCTTTGTGACCCTGTGGACTGTAGTCTGCCAGACTCCTCTGTCCATGGGATTCTCCAGGCAAGAATACTGGAGTGGGTTGTCATTTCCTCCTCCAGGGGATTTTCCTGACCCAGGGATCAAACCCATGTCTCTCATGTCTCCTGCATTGGCAGGTGGGTTCTTTGCCACTAGCGCCACCTGGGAAGCCTCATAAGCACTAATATCATACTATAAATATGTAATATAATAAATATCCCTATCAGCAAAAAACAAAAAACAAAGCTAGTTAACAGCTGACTCACAGCACCTGTATGTAAGTATCACTAACACTGTTGTAAACCAGATGTGGTAACAGAGGAGGGATGCCCTCAGTTCATTTAAAAATGTTAAATCATCAAATACCTGCTTTAATATCAGTTCCATATCCCTGAACTTGTATATGATCAATAAAGGAATTCTTATATCTATTCCATGTCGGTCAGGCTTCTTCATATTTGAACATTCACTTTCAAGAAGAACAAGCATTCTAAGTGTGGCTACAAATGTGACTTGTAGCCTAAAAGCTCTAAATATGCTCTAAATATAGAAATTTTTATCAGTTTATATATAAATGTTTATAACTATGAAGAAGAGATGTTGCAGTAATTTATGTACTCTGAAAGCTGTTTAAGTATAAAAATTATAATTAAGAACTGTTAAATAGTTAAATAAATTAACAGTAAACCAGATTGATAGTTAAAATATAAATATTGAAAGTATGTCACCAAAAAACATCAAGGAAGAACATGTGATCCTCTTTTCATGTAATAAATATTTATAAAAATTTAAATACTAACACAAGAAAAAACACCAGAGATTAAATCATAGTAAAATAACTTTTGGAGAACTATTTGGTATACTAACTAGAATAAGTAAAAAGCAAAAATGAAGCCTATGTTGTCTCAGGACTATCTGGGAAAATGAGATTGGGGTCTATCTTCCAACAGTACTGTGCTAAGTTGTTTCAGTCACATTCAACTCCATGCAACCCTATGGACTGTAGCTGGCCAGGCTCCTCTGTCCTACACTTCCCTAGAAACCACAGTTAAGATAAATGTAAAATGTTTGTCTGCCTAGTTTGCTTTGAAATCCCTAATTCTTGAGATTCCACTTAGACTGATGAACTTCAGGTTAGCATAACATGCAAACCCTGGACCTATGTGACTAAAATGTAATAGATGATTTGTGGAAAACCAAGGCTGTGATTGGGCTTCTCTGGTGGCTCAGATGGTGAAATGTCTGCCTGCAATGCAGGAGACCCAGGTTCAATCCCTGGGTCAGGAAGATCCCCTGGAGAAGAAAATGGCAACCCACTCCAGTATTCTTGCCTGGAAAGTTCCATGAACCACGGAGACTGGTAGGCTATAGTCCATGGGGTCACAAAGAGTCGGACACGACTAAGCAACTTCACTTTCACTTTTCAAGGCTATGATTTAGTGCCAAGTCCACAAACTCTGAGCTCTCATCAGCGGCAGCCATCCATGGTCCAGGAGAAAAAGAAGGTACAAAAAGAAGGTGGTTGGTGGGCCCTTCCATATGATGAAGATGCTCAGTATTCTGTATTTCTTGTCTTCTATCCTTTCCTGACATCTTCAAGGCTATATCTATCCTACTTTACTCTTTCCCTTCATTAGACATTTGATCCAAGCAGAGCTAAATTAAATTCTTTCAGAAGCTGAATAATACTGAGAAAGAAGTTGTGAAAGCCATGTTATGTTAATAACAGGAAGTTAAAGACAGACTCTTGAACTTCTATTTATAAGGTTCCTAAAGTAAATACTCTCTTGGATTCTATAAAATAAACTTTTATTCTTTTAATGACGTTTTAATTTTTTTAACCTTTTTTACTTAAGCACTGTAAAATTATACACAAATACATATACAACACACACACAAGTTCAAATGTACATACACAATTCTTATGTTACTGGTGGACTTATTAAAAAATAACTATCTCAGGTCAACAAAAAGGATGGAGGGATAAGAAAAGAGTGTAATCAGATATGTTATAAAGCTAAGGAATACACAGGAGTTTATATTTTCTCGTGGACTTAACACTTTGGATGACAAAGGGAAAAGGAACCAGACAGTGTCTTCAGCTAGCATAGGTGAAAAGAGGTTGTTAAGATCTCATTTGTTCCAGATAACAGTTATACATCTTTATATATTATGCAAATAAGTATATATTTATATACTCGAACATTTTTTACAAAGATGTGAAAATGAACAAAAAAATTCCACAAGGAACATTTCAGCGAAAAATTAGAGAAAAAAAATTAGTGAATAATAAGAGAGAAAACTATCAATTTTATAAGTGTTGGCTGAAATAGTAAACAAATACAAAACTGTGGAGCTAAATATGATAACATAATCTAGCTAGGATGCCCATAAATTACCAAAAGTAAATTGTTAAGAGCCATAAGAATTTTCCATAAACTGACCCACAATGAACCTATGTAACAGTTCACAACTTGGTGCACATTGCCTAGCAGTACATTCATGCCTGAGGAGCAGTTGGAGAGGCCATGTCTTTACTCAAACAATTTAAATATCAGTCCTGTCTCTTATTGGCTCTGTGATCTTTGGTAAGTAACTTAATTCTTTCCACCAGTTCTCTCTCTTATTGAGAGGGAAAAGTGACAGATCTTACCTCATAGAGTTTATGAAGACTAAAGTTTCTGAGTATAAAGCACTTAAAACACCAGGCACACAGTTAAATGTCAATAAATGTTAGCTCTTAATTATTTGACCAACTTATTCTTGGTCCAAACAAGCTAGAATGTATAGTATTCTTGGCTTATGTTTTTCTGTGTCTCAATAATTTAAAAATCCATACTTCCCTCAATGTTTTGCAGTATTCAATCATTAAAGAATTAAATATTTATCTTTTATCAAACAATATACAAATGACAATATTAAATTTAGTGATATATTCAATTTCTTAAACTAAATTTAAAATATCCTTAATAAGATAAATTACAGGAGTAAAATCAATATATTTTGGATAGAATGGATAGTATTCAGTGTAATTTTACTAATTTTAACAGATGTTAAGATAGAAACATTTTAAATTCATTTAACATGGAATCTATTATATTACATAAAATTTAAAAACTAAATAAAACATGTGGATCTGTACTATTAAGTAAAATGTAATGTTTCTTTCAGGCTCAATAGCAACATTTTTTCTAAAATGTAGATCTATTTTATGTTACCTGAGAACTGATCATGCGCTGAGATGAACGAGCAATGTTAGCAGGCAGACCAAAGAAACTAGGTTTGTCATCCTCTGGAAGTTTTTCAATGACGGCACGATAGTCCTAAATATAGAAAAGCAAAGAATAATTTTTCACTAAAAATCAAGTTTACAACCACTGAAATCAGAAAGAACCATAATATCGCAAAGTATTAAATTACTAGTTATTCATGTGACACTGTCTAGGTAAACTTCACTTTCAGTGTGTATAGTATTAACTCAGTTATCTAATGGAACTTCTCTTTGTCATGACTTCTTCATACTTAAATTAAGTGCTATTATACTTTCTTATCTGACATTTCTCATAACTGAAGGCACCCTGAATTGATTAAAGCAAACATATATAAGTGGCTATGCCTGTTGCTGTTTTAACCGTTAGGTCGTGTACGAATCTTTGTGACCCCATGAACTATGGCATGCCAGGCTTCCCTGTCCTTCACTATCTCCCGGAGTTTGCTTGAGTCGGTGATGCTATCTCACCATATCTCTGCTGCCCTCTTCTTCTTTTGCCTTCTATCTTTCCCAGCATCAGGGTCTTTCCCAATGAGTCGGCTCTTCGCATCAAGTGGTCCAAGTATTGGAGCTTCAGCTTCACCATCAGTTCTTTCAATGAATATTCAGGGTTGATTTCCTTTAGGATTGACTGGTTGGATCTCCTTGTAGTCTAAGGGACTCAAGAGTTTTCTCCAACTCCCCAGTTCAAAAGCATCAAATCTTTAACACTCAGCCTACTTCATGGTTCAACTCTCACATTCATACATGACTACTGGAAAAACCATTAGTTCAGTTCAGTTCAGTTGCTCAGTCATGTCCAACTCTTTGCGACCCCATGAATCGCAGCACACCAGGCCTCCCTGTCCATCACCAACTCCTGGAATTTACTCAAACGCATGCCCATCGAGTCGGTGATGCCGTCCAATCATGCCATCCTCTGTCGTCCCCTTCTCCTCCTGCCCCCAATCCCTCCCAGCATCAGGGTCTTTTCCAATGAGTCAGCTCTTCGCATGAGATGGCCAAAGTATTGGAATTTCAGCTTCAACATCAGTCCTTCCAAAGAACACCCAGGACTGATCTCCTTTAGGATGGACTGGTTGGATCCGCTTGCAGTCCAAGGGACTCTCAAGAGTCTTCTCCAACACCACAGTTCAAAAGCATCAATTCTTCGGCGCTCAGCTTTCTTCACAGTCCAACTCTCACAGCCATACATGACCACTGGGAAAACCATAGCCTTGACTAAATGGACATTTGTTGCCAAAGTAATGTCTCCGCTTTTTAATATGCTATCTAGGTTGATCATAACTTTCCTTCCAAGGAGTAAGCATCTTTTAATTTCATGGCTGCAATCACCATCTGCAGTGATTTTGGAGCCAAAAACAACAGTCTGCCACTGTTTCCCCATCTATTTCCCATGAAGTGATGGGACCAGATGCCATGATCTTAGTTGTTTGAATGTTGAGCTTTAAGCCAACTTTTTCACTCTCCTCTTTCACTTTCATCAAGAGGCTTTTTAGTTTCTCTTCACTTTCTGCCATAATGGTGGTGTCATCTGCATATCTGAGGTTATTGATACTTTTCCCAGCAATCTTGATTCCAGCTTGTGCTTCCTCCAGCCCAGCATTTCTCATGATGTACTCTGCATATAAGTTAAATAAGCAGGGTGACTATATACAGACTTGACGGGTACTCCTTTTCCTATTTGGAACCAGTCTGTTGTTCCATGTCCAGTTCTAACTGGTGCTTCCTGACCTGCATACAGGTTTCTCAAGAGGCAGGTCAGGTGGTCTGGTATGCCCATCTCTTTCAGAATTTTCCACAGTTTATTGTGATCCACACAGTCAAAGGCTTTGGCATTGTCAATAAAGCTGAAATAGATGTTTTTCTCGTACTCTCTTACTTTTTCAATGATCCAGTGGATGTTGGCAATTTGATCTCTGGTTCCTCTGCCTTTTCTAAAACCAGCTTGAACATCTGGAAGTTCACTGTTTATGTATTGCTGAAGCCTGGCTTGGAGAATCTTGAGCATTACTTTACTAGCCATGTGAGATGAGTGCAATTGTGCAGTAATTTGAACATTCTTTGGGATTGCCTTTCTTTGGGATTGGAATGAAAACTGATCTCTTCCAGTCCTGTGGCCACTGCTGAGTTTTCCAAATTTGCTGGCATATTGAGTGCAGCACTTTCACAGCATTATCTTTCAGGATTTGAAATAGCTCAACTGGAATTCCATCACTTCCACTAGCTTTGTTCGTAGTGATGCTTTCTAAGTCCCACTTGACTTCACATTCCAGGATATCTGGCTCTAGGTGAGTGATCACACCATTGTGATTATCTGGGTCGTGAAGATCTTTTTCATACAGTTCTTCTGTGTATTTTTGCCACCTCTTCTTAATATCTTCTGCTTCTGTTAGGTCCATACCATTTCTGTCCTTTATCAAACCCATCTTTGCATGAAATGTTCCTTGGTATCTCTAACGTTCTTGGAGAGATCTCCAGTCTTTCCCATTCTGTTGGTTTTCCTCTATTTCTTTGCACTGATCACTGAGGAAGGCTTTCTTATCTATCCTGGCTATTCTTTGGAACTCTGCATTCAGATGGGAGTATCTTTCCTTTTCTTCTTTGCTTTTCGCTTCTCTTCTTTTCACAGCTATTTGTAAGGCCTCCTCAGACAGCCATTTTGCTCTTTTGCATTTCTTTTCCATGGGGATGGTCTTGATCCCTGTCTCCTGCATAATATCACAGACCTCTGTCCATAGTTCATCAGGTACTCTGTCTATCAGAGTGCCTGATGCTGATATGCTGTCCAGGTTTGTCATAGATTTTCTCCCAAGAAGCAAGTGTCTTTTAATTTCATGGCTGCAGTCACCATTCAAGGTGATTTTGGAGCCCAAGAATAGAAAATCTGCCACTACTTCCACCTTTTCCCCATCTATTTGCCAGGAAGTGATGAGACTGGATGTCATGATCTTCATTTTTTTGAATGCTGAAGAGTATGAAGACAGGTTTTTCAATCTCCTCTTTCACCCTTATCAACAGGCTCTTTAAACTGGAAAGGCAGTCACTGCCTCACCCATCACAAACGGCATATGGGGAACCTGGTGCTAAAGTATTCATAGACGACCTGTTTTCAGGTCAGGGTTTCATAGGTAGCATGGTAGCTCCCTCGCTGCAATCTATTGAAAGTCAGCCCTTGACTCAAGGGTTTATAGAAGAAATAAGTTTATTCTTTAGAAATGAAAAAAAATTAAAAAACAGCAAAATAAAATTTAAAAAAGAGGTTCTTTAATTCCTCTTCACTTTCTGCCATGATTTCTGAGGTTGTGGATATTTCTTTGGCAATCTTGATTCCAGCGTGTGAGTCATCCAGCCCAGCATTAACATAACGTACTCTGCATACAAGTTAAATAAGCAGGGTGACAATATACAGCCTTGTTGTACTCCTTTCCCAATTTTGAACCAGTTTGTTGTTCTATGTAAGGTTCTAACTGTTTCTTGACCCACATACAGGTTTCTCAGGAGACAGGTAAGGTGGTCTGATATTCCCATCTCTTTAAGGAATTTCCACAGTTTGTTGTGATCCCATATAGTCAAAGGCTTTTGCATACTCAGTGAGCAGAAGTGGATGTTTCTTTTTTTTGTTTGTTTGTTTGTTTTTAGGACAGTATGGATATATCTTATTCAGAGTATTAAAAGGTTGATAGTATGTTACCAGCCCAGGCTTGATGCATGAGACAAGTGCTCAGGCCTGGTGCACTGGGAAGACCCAAAGGAATTGGGTGGAGAGGGAGGTGGGAGGGGGAATTGGGATGGGGAATACATGTAAATCCATGGCTGATTCATGTCAATGTATGACAAAAACCACTACAATATCGTAAAGTAATTAGCCTCCAACTAGTAAAAATGGAAAAAAAATAAAAAAGCTAGTTTAAAAAAAAAAAAGAATAAACAGAAGGAAGAATTCTAGACAAGTTGTATACTTTTGAACATCATCAGGTAACATACTATCAACCTTTTACAAGTGGATGTTTCTTTTCAAATTCCCTTGCTTTCTCTATGATCCAACCAATGCAATTTGATCTCTGGTTCCTCTCTGTTCAGTTGCTTCAGTCATGTCTGACTGCTTGCAACCCCATGGACTGTGATCCACCAGGCTTCTCTGCCCATGAAATTTCCCAGGCAAGAATACTGGAGTGGGCTGCCATTTTCTTCTCCAGGGGATCTTCCTGACCCAGGAATCGAACTCTCATTTCCTATGTCTCTTGCCCTGGCAGATTCTTTACCACTGTGTGGTACCTCTGCCTTTTCTAAATCCAGCTTGTACATCTGGAAGTTCTTGGTTCATGTACTGCTGAAGCCTAGCTTGAAGAACTTTGAACATAACCTTTTTAGCATGCAAAATGAGTGCAACTATGTGGTAGTTTGAGCATTCTTTGGCACTGCCCTTCTTTGGGATTGGAATGAAAATTGACCTTTTCCAGTCCTGTGGCCACTGCTCAGTTTTCCAAATTTGCTGACATATTGAATGCAGCACTTTAACAGCATCATCCTTTAAGATTTTAAATAGCTTAGCTGGAATCCTGTAACCTACCAAGGATTAATCAGCAGAGTGTAGCTCTGCTTATAATGAAATAAGTACTGTAACAAAACATATACACACACAATCTGATGTACAAGAACTGCTTTGTAAATTGCTTTACTATAAAGCAATTCCAGTTAGTCTTCACTGGTGAGGTGAGATGAAATGCATCAATAATCCTATCCTTTCATCCCAAGACTTACTGTTAGCACTACAAAGGCTTAATTTGTCAGGCATTCACCCGAACAGTTTCCACTTGAGATGCTAGATAGGAAACTAAGAGTAGACCAAGATGATTTATTCAGTTTGGTCCAAAGATGGGAATTGTTTTGTTTGTTTTCATGGAGAGACAAGTTTATTTTAAGGCAGGTATTCTATATGCATCTAAACTATTCTTGCTGAAGTGGGATAAACTGTTTTTAATGAGGCAGCCTCATCTTCCACCTCAATCCCCTCATCCTTGCTCATCCTTCCCAGCTGCCTCTCAAGAATTTCCAAGACACAGGTGCTGGAGTTAAAGTCCAAGAAGTATGTCAAAGTTTGAAAAGAAATGCTGTTCTCCGAAATTTTTTCTCTCCTATAGTGCAGTAAACTTCCTCAAGGTGTTCAGTCACATCATATTAATAAATATGCATAAATAAATATGTATTATATGTGAGTGTATACTTGTGTATATGCATGCATTTGTGCGTGCGTGTGTGTGTGTGTGTGTGTGTGTCTAAGTGTTCTCCTCTCCTGGGAAACTTTGGCTTTCTCCTTCTATGTAACTCAATTAAGTAGAAAGCTAAACATTGACTCTAGTAAATCATCATTAATTTTTAAAATTAAAAAAAAATTTTCTTGTTTTCTCTTTTTCCTTTTTATTATCTTTTTTGGCTGTGCCTTGCAGTATGTGAGATCTTAGTTCCCTGACCAGGGATTGAACCCATGTCTGCTGCCTGTGGAAGCATTGGAGTCCTAACCACTGGACCACCATGGAATTCACATAACCATCTTATAATTTTAAAACTACTATTTTCTTTGTATTTATACACTTGGTTCATTTTTAAATATCTGTGAAACTTTCTCATTGAGACTGGGGAATCTTCTCTACTTTGGACATGTTTCCCAAATAACAGACTCTACACATCCAGACTGATTTATTCTCACTTGGACACAAAAGAATGTATACCAAATGATACTCTTTACATGAAGTAGAGAGAGGCAAAACTGAACACAGGTTGTTGGAAATCAGGCTAATGTATACTGTGCAGGGGAGACAGTAACTAAAAGGGGAAGGACTTCTGGGGAGCTGATAATGTGGTTTCTTGATTCAAGAGCTGGTTATACTCATGTGTTGAATGTAGTAAGTATGCACTGAATTGTGCACTTATGACATCTACTTCTTTATAAATTTTATTTTTCAATTTCAACTTCAAACAATAGAGACAAAAGACTTGTCAGGGTATGCTAACAAGTGTATTATATATTTATCAGAAATAAATATGTAATAATAAATATCTGTGATATTTCTGTTTGCATACTGACTCCAAGTTTCTTCTACTAAAAAGTAAACTCTACCAATGCATCAAGAGATCCACAAAGTCTTGAACAGGGTTATTATTGAGCAAATGTTCAGTGAGTATTGTTGAATGATTAAGTGAATGACAGACACTGAAAAATAAAATAGATGGAATACTCAAAAAAACCAGATAAGATATTCAATAAGAGTAACATACTTAATATTGGTAGTTAAGATTTTATTTTTTGATTTATGTTACTAAAACAAAGGCAGTTTCTTGAAAAATATTTGAATGAGAGAAAAGGCACAATACTGAAAGAAGTATAAAATTAAACATATGTATATTTTGTAATTCATGAAGAAACATGTAATTTAAATACTCTAGGCAATAAAAACATTTTTCAGGGTCATTTACACAAAGACAAATTGGTAGCAAAATAACTGAAATCTTTGGGCTACATTTTGTACTATTTTCTGGAAAATATGACTGCATTTTAGGAAACTTCTATAAGATGACTCAAAGCAAAAAGCTACAGTCAAATAAAATAAATTCATATAAACAAAAATGTTGCTATGAAATCTTTTTAGGTTAATATCTCTTGTAGCTTTAAAACTACTTTAAATTTATAAACCAGAGTATGAAATAGACATCTGTTGAATAATATTTGCTCTTTTCAAATTTACCGACTCAGAGCACTCTCATAATTACAAACAAGTACCATATCCTCCCATTCCAGATCTTCACAGCAGCCCTACAATTTAACAATTTTGCTAGGCCACCGCTTTCAAAATTTATCTATCTGTCAATACTATTATCATCAATCAATGCTCAGTAAGTATCCAAAAGCAACAGGACACCTAACTAGAGTTTAGAGAATCAGGCTGCATATTGGCATAATAAATAATAACATATTTGTGAGTGATGAATGCTTGTACCTGTGAAAGGAAGCAACATATTTATAACAATATAAGAAATTATGCAAGTTTCAATCTGATAATAAATTGAAAATAATTAATTTTACCTACCAAAATGCTGCAGGATTTTGGCAGAGATATGGAGTACGGAAAAACGCTTTTCTTGTTTCTTTGGTTTAATATGTCAATTATTGAAGAATTAAAAAATTGCTTTAGGTATGACTGAAGAACTCTAAGGTCAAAGTAGTTATCTATGCGTCCTCCATAAATAGCATTTTCAAGCAAACCATGTACAAATTCCCACTGTACATCTTTGGAACCTATAATTTAAAAAAAAATTTGTTTCATTTCTAAGATGCATGAGATAAGATATTAGAAATTTTCTAAAAATATTCTAAAATATTAAACAAACTTCAGGCTCCAGCTATATTTACAGACTATAATAATACATATTTAAAGCATGTAAATTATTCCTTAAGGCTTGATATTAATTAACATTAATTCTCATCAATATTAGGGCTTCCCTGGTAGCTCAGCTGGTAAAGAATCCACCTGCAATATGGGAGACCTGGGTTCGATCTCTGGGTTGGGAAGATCTCCTGGAGAAGGGAACAGCAGCTGGAGAAGTAAACGGCTACCCACTCCAATACTCTGGTCTGGAGAATTCCATGGACTGTATAGTCCATGGGGTCACAAAGAGTAGGACATGACTGAGCAACTTTCACTTTCCGGCCTTGAAATTAACATTAATGCTCATTAATATTATTAATATGATCATACAGGACCAGTTCCAGGAAGGGAGTTATCACCATAGATAAGTACAGTATGAACTAGATATGGTGGTCAGGAAGGAACCTGGAAATCTTTTAAAATTCCTCTCTGTTTCCCACTGTCTCTGCGTAGCCCAGCAATTTCCTTCCAAACATCTGCTTTTTTGCATCTCCACATAAAGTGCCTTCCTCCCTTTAGAAGACTAAAACCACTACCCCCACTTCACTACTTTTTTGCTGTTAGTTGAAGATGGTATCTAGGTTGAGAGCTTCAGCCATTTTAGCAGGTTGCTTAGTTTTCTTGGGTCTTTCACATATACACATATTATTAATTTTTGTTTGTTTATTTGTTGTGCTGTGCTTACTCACTCAGTCATGTCTGACTCTCTGCAACCCCATGGACTGTAGCCCACCAGGTTCCTCTGTCCATGGGATTCTCCAGGCGAGAATACTAGAGTGGTCTGTCATGCCCTTCTCCAGGCGGTCTTCCCAACCCAGGGATCAAACCCAGGTCTCCTGCATTGCAGGCAGATTCTTTAATACCTGAGCCACCATCTTCCCTTATTAATTTATTTCATGTCAGTTTAATTCTTTGACCAGCCAGAAGAACCTAGAAGGGTAGAGGAAAATTTCTTCCTCCACAACAGCAGTAAATGCAGAAACACTATTTTAATCTACCTACTTAAGATCACTGATAACATTACTAGCTTAGTTCTATTTCATTATTATAAAATTCAATGAACTTGTCCCCATTTTTACATTTAATTCTCCAGATGTGGAAGTCCCTTAATATCAGGAAATTTTGTAATCATAAGATTATATAGCTAAGACTTTTATCATGAGATTCAATATAACTTTAAAGCATCTTACTTTTAGAATAATTTCAGTGGTATTTTATATATATATAAATCATATGATGTTATTAATTAATTCCATCATAAGTTGGAAACATAATGATAAACAAATCATTCACTTTCTCTGTGCTTTGGTTTCCTCATCTTAAAAGGGCACTAATAATATATGCCTCATAGTGATATAATAAAAATCAATAAATGTTCAAAAGTCTTTTGGAAAATTACCAAGTTTCTAAGCAAGATAAAATACTAGTAAATATCCTCAAAAATATGTTCTAAAATAAACATTTTAAACAATTCATGTAAATCATAAAATTAATATCCCCTTAGCACAAAATGCAGAAATGCCACATCATGTGTAGAAAGGAATGGAGGAGATGCTTCCAGAATGCTGGTAACATTCTATTTACTGATTTTAGACTAGTTACAAAGGTTCACTTTTTCAAAATCTATTGAATTGTACATTTATGTGTACTTTTCTGATGTATAATTCAAAGAAATTTAAATAAGTAAGAAAATCACCTGGAATACTATTTGGCATTAACTAATTGGAAACAAATAAATTAATATCCTATCTACTGCTAATACATACCTGACAGACATATATTATACTTGACAGAAGACATACAATCTCAGAATGACATACTATATAGCACTGAGAATAAATGGATTATAATTGATATGTAACCATATGGATGAATCTCTCAAATACAACATTAGCTGAAAGAATCTAAATATTAAAGAGTACATGATGTATGATTTCGATTTTATAAAAACAGGCAAACCTAGTCTATATAGGCAGGTGCCTGGTTTTACCACAGGAATAAGGGTGAGGGAACCTGGAGAATAGTAGTGACTGGAAGGCAGCATCAGAGTATAATCTGAAGTATTGGTAATGTTCTGTTTCTTGATTAGACACTCTCACCTCTTTTATTCAAAACAGCTTAGAAATTCCTAGCCACAGAAAAGAGAGAAGAAAAAGAAATAAAAGGAATTCAAATTGGAAAGGATGAAGTAAAACTGTTACTGCTTCCACATTACATTCTAAACACATAAAATCCTAAAGGTGCCACCAGACAACTACCAGAGCTCATCAGTAACTTTGGTAAAGTTGCAGAATACAAAATTAATATATAGAAATCTGTTGCACTCCTATAAAATAACAACAAAATATCAGAAAGAGAAATCAAGGAAATAACCCCATGTACTATCACATTAAAAAGTATATAATACCTAGGAATAGACCTACCAAAGGAGGTGAAAGACCCATACTCTGAAGATACAAATGAAAGAAACTGAAGACAACACAAACAGAAGGAAAGATACCCTGTGTCCTTACGTTGTAAGAATCACTATTGCTAAAATGATCATACTACCCAAGGCAATCTATGGACTCAATGCAACCCCTATCAAATGACCATTGGCATTTTTCACAGAACTGGAACAAAAACAAAATGTTTAATTCTATGGAAACACAAAACATCCTGAATAGACAAAACAACCTTGAGAAAGAAGAATGGAGCTGGAGAAATCAAACTCCCCAACTTCAGACTATACTACAAAGATACAGTAGTCAAAGATACTGGCCCCAAAACAGACACCTAGATCAGCACACCAGAATAAAAAGCCAAAAAGCAAATCCACATGCTAAGGGCCAATTAATCTACAACAAAAGAAGCAAGAATATATAATGGAGAAAAGACAGTCTTCAATAAGTGGTTCTGGGAAAACTGGACAGCTATATGTAAAAGAATGAAATTGGAACATACTCTAACTTGAAATACAAAAATAAGCTAAATATGGATTAAAGACTTAGATGTGAGACTGGATATTATAAAACTCCTAGAGGAAAACATAGGCAGGATACTCTTTGACATAAATCATAGCAATATTGCTTTGGACCTGTCTCCTAAAGAAAAATGAGTAAAAATGAAAAATGAGATTTAATTAAACTTAAAAGGTTTTTTACAACAAAGAAAACCATCAACAAAAACAAAAAAATAATGCATGGAATGGTAAAAAATATTGGCAAACAATGAGACCAACAGGGGATTAACTTCCAAAATAAACAAATAGCATTTTGTATACAAAATATATGAATATAATTCAATATCAAAAAAACAAAACCCAACCAAAAAATCAGATAGAAGACTTAAGTAGACATTTCTCAAAGGAGACATGCAGATGGCCAACAGGCACATGAAAAGATGCTCAATATTGCTAATTATTAGGAAAATGCAAATGAAAACTACAATGAGGTCATAATGGCCATCATTAAAAAGTCTACAAACAATAAATTCTAGACTGTGTGGAGACAAGGGAAGCCTCTAGCACTGTTGGTGGGAATGTAAATGGATACAACCACTATGGAGAACAGTAAGGAAGTTCCCTAAAAAAACTAAAAATAGCATTACCATATGATCCTGCAATCCCACTCCTGGGCATATATCCAGGGAAGATGAAAACTCTAATTAAAAAGGAAACTTGTACTCAATGTTCATACAGCACTATTTACAACAGCCAAGACATGGAAATAGCCTAAGTCCCCACCAAAAGATGAATGGATAAGGAGGAAATGGTATATGTGTGTGTGTATATATATATATTTATACACATGTGCACACACACACACATAGTAGAATATTACTCAGCCATAAAAAAGGATAAAATAAAACCATTTGCAGCATATAGATGGACTTAGAAATTATCATACTAAGTCAGACAGGAAAAAAAAATATCATAAGATATCATTTATATCACTTTGCTGACAAAGGTCTGTCTAGTCAAAGCTATAGTTTTCCCAGTAGTCATGTATGGATGTGACAGTTGGACCATAAAGAAAGCTGAGCACCCAAGAATTGATGCTCTTGAACTGTGGAAAAGACTCTTGAGAGCTCCTTGGACTGAAAGGAGATCTAATCAGTCCATCCTAAAGGATATCAGACCTGAATATTCACTGGAAGGACTGATGCTGAAGCTGAAGCTCCAGTACTTTGGCCACCACATGCAAAGAGCTGACTCATTGGAAAAGACCCTGATGCTGGGAGGGATTGGGGGCAGGAGGAGAAGGGGATGACAGAGGATGAGATGGCTGGATGGCATCACCGACTTGATGGGCATGAGTTTGAGTAGACTCCGGGAGTTGGTGATGGACAGGAAGACCTGGCATACTGCAGTCCATGGGGTCGCAAAGAGTCGGACATGACTGAGTGACTGAACTGAACTAACTGATCACTTATATGTGGAATCTAAAAAAAAAATGATAAACTTATTTATAAAATAGAAATAAACTCACAGACACAGAAAACAAACTTATGGTTACCAAAGAGGAAATGGAGGGTAGGAAGCATTTGGAATTAACAGATACACACTACTACATATAAAATAAACAATAAAGATACACTACATAGCACCGGGAACTATAGTCAATATCGTGCCATAATCTATATAGAAAACAATCTGAAAAAGCGCACACACACACACACACACACACACACACACACACATATGTACAACAGAGTCGCTTCTCTGTACACATGAAACACTGTAAGCCAGCTATACTTCAATAAAACTAAAACAAAAAGAAGAAAACTTCAAAAACGTGGGACTTGGCCACATGCTAGACGTCTATCCTTATTCTTTTGTGGAAAACAAGTTACATAATAAATTCTGATGCCATTAATTTAACAAACAATAACAGTGCCTATTACCATGGGATATGCCCTGCTGCAGATGTTACGTAGAATAAAGAGTAAAAAACATAGCCAGAGACCTTGCTTAATATAGGTTAAACTCTGGTTGAAAGAGATGAACAAAATTTTAAAAATAAATGAATAAATAAGAAAGTACCTCTAATGTATTAAAACAATAAAGCAGAACAAGGGAATAGAGAGCAACTAGAAGATTACTTTAGATTTGGCGGTAATAAAAAGCTTTTCTGAAGAGGACACCTCTAAGCCAAGATGTGAAGGAGAAAAGGAGAAAACCACATAAAGGCCTGGGAGAAGAGCATTTCAGACAAAAAGAAGGATACCTATCAAAACCTTCAGAGAGGAACAAGGGTGACTGATGGGTTTTGAAGCTGAACAATGACATGGATGGTGGTACCACTTACTGGAATGAGGCAGACTCCGGGAAGAGTAGTCTGGCAAGGCTGCAGGGTGGGAGGGGGAGACAAGAATCTAGAGTTCTGTTTGGGATGGCTTTAAGCTACATACTCTTCTCTAGTACATAACTCTTGTATACTCTGGTGTTCCCTTGAGGTGGCCCTGAACAGTGACACTCAGGGATTGGACCAGTCCTGTCTTCAAGAGGCAGCAAGCTAGGTGGTCTCAAGGGATCTTATTATATGGTTTGTTTGCTGCCCTATTTTAGTCTATTATTTGTACCTTTATTCCTGATTTTACCTAATCACACAATTATTATTCTACAGATTCCGAGTCTACCATATTCCTGAATTTTAATAGCTCCTTTGAAAATTATTAATAATTCAGTTATGAATAATTCGGTAGAAGCCTGAAACTGCTGAAGTAAAGACAAGGTCCTTCCAGCTTTCTGCTTCCTGGGAGCTATAGATCAACCAGAAATTTAATGGATTATATCAAAGCCAATGACCACAATCGATAATATAAAAACTTTCACAAGCATGGAATTCAGAACATAAAATACAAAACAAAAAGCAAGCTTTATAATAGGAAGTCAAGTCACTCTTGAAAAAAAACATAGTTTTAATAAGACCTCAAAAGTTTTTTCATTGACACCAGAGATCAAAGTTTTCATCATGAGAACTTACCGTCAAAGAGTCTGTCAATAATGTTGTACCCAGCTCGAAGATCTGATAAAGAAAACTCATAAAACTTGGTCCAACCCTATCAAAAGAAATTTAAAAATGTTAAAGAACTATAAGCAGTATTCAAAGATATATATGCATGTATAACTGTCCTTACAAGCCTAAAAAGAACGTTCAATATAGGCTAAAAGAAAAAATACAGCTCCTGAGAATTAATAAAAATAATAAGATAATACAGCTAAACTTTATTAAATATTACATAAAATATGTAAATTTATATAGCATTTTTGAAGGACATCCAAGAAATGGTGAAGAGCTGGTGTCTTGGGAATATAAATTGAGTAGTAGGGGATAAGGAAGGAGACTAAATTTTAACTTGGAAGCATTTTCATAGCTTTTAAATTTATACTATGTATCACAATAAAAAAATGAAATCTAGCTTCGTTTTTAAAATGTAAGTTTTGCTTTCTCAATAAAAGTGCATCACTATTTTTCATGTATCCATCAGGATAACTGGTACATTAAGCTAAGGATGAATATCACTGAAATTAGGGAAAAAGGCTTTAGAGGAAGGTTAAGCCTGGCCACTTCCAAACTCTACAGCTTTTTAGGTATGATTCCTTCAGCAAGTTAATTATCATTGAAATTCACTGTCCCACCTTTGTAAAATGAAAATAATAAGCATACCCTTTGATAATTATAACACATAACTGTATGAAACAACACGCTGCTATTATTATTTACGTTTCCATTGGTTTGACAAGTATTTATTGACAGGCTGTGCGCTAGGCACTGAGTTAAGCACTTCTAAACACCCATTTATTTCATTTAATCGTTACAACGAAGGTAAATATGATCATTTTACAGTCACGGGAACTGTTGCTTGTCAGGAGTTAAAGGAATTTACCGAAGCAAGGAAATTCTAGAGTCAGGACTCAAACTGCAGAACCTTTGCTCTTATTTTGACATGTAACTGAAATACAGAGAAAGGCTCAAAGGTGGGCAGGTGAGGAGGGCAGTCTGGGGAAAGAGTATCCCAACAGAAGTAGATAAAGTTTAACAAAGAAGATGGGAAAAATTTAAAGATGGAAGAGCAACGAAATTCGGGGCTAAGATAGACATTTGGTGAGAAAGTGAGAGCACGGTACCAGGCAGGACTGCCATAGCAACGAAAGAACGCGGTCTAGTGGTGGTTTAACATAAAACCCAGAGGCTATAGTGAGGACACTCGATGGATTCAAAGACCAGAAAGAAGTCTCGTGTGACTGAGGCGTAGAGTACAAATGGGAAGTGTAGGGAGGCTATGGATAAAACACCGTGTCAAGAATAACTCCCATGCTTCTAACTTAAGTAAACAGATGTAATGCCTATTATTGAGCAGGCTATACTGAAGGAAAAACAGATATGAGAATTCAGTTTTTGAACACTGAGATGACTGTGAGAATTTAACCATAAAAATAATACCTTAACAATGATGGCTTCTGATGGTTCACACATCGTTCTCAACACTTTAATTCAAAATGATGTGAACTAGATAGTTATATACAGTCCAGAAGATTAACAGAAAAGATGGAATTAGAGATACACCTTTATAAATCATGGGGCCTCTCTGGTGGCTCAGAAGGTAAAGAATCTGCCTGCAGTCCCGAGTTCATTTCCTGGGTCAGGAAGATCCCTGGAGGACAGAATGGCTACCCACTCCAGTATTGCTGCCTGGAGAATTTCATGGACGGGGGAGCCTGGCAGGTTGCAGTACATGTGGTCACAAACAGTCAGACACGACTAAGTGATTAACACTTCACAAGTCATGAATCAAATTAAGACATAATAGTTAGCTACTTATACTAAATTGTAAAAATATTCTAATAAAAAATATTCACCTTAGAATATATCCAAGACATGTTCTTACTTACCTGTGGAATGTAATTTCTTCTTTCTTGGCATGCAGCATGAAACCATGCAAAACTGAAGAGAGCATGAGCTCGATGTATGTTATCTTTTTTGCTAATTTGCTCAGGAGTCCAAGATTCATAAGTACGCATTAAATTCTTCTTTAAACCTGGAGGTGACTAGGGAAAAAATAATGAATTTGCTGTTTAAAACCTTACAAATAAATCAGTATTTCACATATTTGAAAACATATTTTAATGAAGAAATTTTTCATTACCAAGATTAATAAACTATTTTAATGCTAACTTCAAAATGTATAAATATAAAAGAAGTTTTAAAATCCTTATACCTAATAGCCCATCTCAAAATTTCAAAATAATTTTTTAATTAAAAAAACCTACATAACCAAATTGGGAAAGGAATACATCAAGGCTGTATATTGTCACTCTGCTTATTTAATTTATATGCAGAGTACATCATGCAAAATGCTGGGCTGGATGAAGCACAAGATGGAATCAAGATTGCCAGGAGAAACATCACTAACCTCAGATACGCAGGTGACACCACTCTTATGGCAGAAAGCAAAGAGGAACTAAAGAGCCTCTTGACGGAAGTGAAAGAGGAGAGTGAAAAAGTTGGCTTAAAACTCAACATTCAAAAAACTAAGATCATGGCATCAGGTCCCATCACTTCATGGCAAATAGATAGGGAAACAATGGAAACCATGACAGACTTTATTTTCTTGGGCTCCAAAATCACTACAGATGGTGACTGCAGCCTTGAAATTAAAAGATATTTGCTCCTTGGAAGAAAATATATGACCAATCTAGACAGCATATTAAAAAGCAGAGACATTACTTTGCCAACAAAGGTCTGTCTAGTCAAAGCTATCGTTTTTCTAGTAGTCATGTATGGATGTGAGAGTTGGGCCATAAAAGAAAACTGAGTGCCAAAGAATTGATGCTTTTGAACTGTGCTATTGAAGAAGACTTGAGAGTCCCTTAGACTGCAAGAAGATCTAACCAGTGCATCCTAAAGGAAATCAGTTCTGACTATTCATTGGAAAGATTGATGCCAAAGCTGAAACTCCAATACTTCGGCCACCTGATCCAAAGTGCTGACTCACTGGAAAAGACACTGACACTGGGAAAGATTGAAGGCAGGACGAGAAAGGGATGACAGAGGATGAGATGGTTGGATGGCATCACTGACTTGATGGACATGAGTTTGAGCAAGCTCCTGTAGTTGGTGATGGACAGGGAAGCCTGGCGTGTTGCAGTCCATAGGGTTGCAGAGTCAGACACGACTGAGAGACTGAACTGACTGACATAACCAGCAGTATTCAAAATAACCAAGTAAGCTTTATCTGACGACTGAAGTATTTTACTGAAACATTCATTTACATTACAAATACGATACTGATTATTACAAGGCAGGTGTTTTATAGTTCAATATGTCAGTTCTTTCTCTCCAGTACTATTTAAAATTCTAGCAGGACTTCAAACTAGTCTTTATGATATCAACTAATCTTCCTTGAATATCAGTCTACTTTACTAAGTGCTTATTACCTGACTTTGCTAGGCTTATAACACCAACTGAAACCCAGGAACTGAAACTGTACATTAGACTAATACTACTCAAAAAACACTTGTCCACATGTCCATAATTATATTAGGTTGTTAAATTATAAAAATGAAAGAAGAGAAATTATGAATTCTTGGAAAAAGGACAAAATAAACCCATTTCAAAAATTAGCTTGTTTTAAAAGCAAATTTTCATTGCATTTTTTCTTAAAACTTTTTTTAAATTAAAAGAAAAAATACCCAAGTATTTTAACTAAGTACATTTGCAAATGTACACTTTTAAAATGAAAATGTTTTGTTTATGAAACAGCTTCTAAAAATTCTCATAGAATAGACCAAATTTTCTGAGCACTAAGGGAACTGAACACTTAGGGTTTTTTTTAAAGCTCTATACTAAAGATTATGCAAAATGAATAAACCATATACAATTTCAGAGAAAATCATACACAAATAAAGACTATCAGAAAATGACAAAATGTAAATGGCAACCCACTCCAGTATTCTTGCCTGGAGAATTCCATGGACAGGGGAGGCTGGCGGGCTCCATAGGGCACAGTTAAGTCCATGGGGTCACAAAGAGTCAGATACGATTGAGCAACTAGACAAAACACCAGTATGTCAAATTATAAGATAAATTAAAATATACTCAAGTGAAAATTCGCAGGCTTAAAATAATTGGAATTATTTCAAGTTAATATAAATAAATTAAGCATTCCACATAAGAAATTAGAAACAATAGAAGCCGATACAAATATAAAAAAATATAAGGAAAAAAGCAGGAAATTCAGTGATTAGAAAATAATTAATAAGAAAAAGTAAATCAGTAAGTATGACATTGATTATTTGCAATAAATTTTTAAAACAACCCATCAAAAAGAGAAGAGATAATAAAATGAATATTTAGCAATTTTTAAATACAATAATATGTGTGTGTACATATATGCACATATACAGTAATAATTTTGAACACAGTGAACTATACTATTTCTGGGAATAGTTAAAATCTTTTATACTGATTTAAGAAATACAAAAAAAAATAAGCAATAATTTAAATGAAACTGAAAATCTTCATAATTGTAGTCAAATTACTTCCTAGAAAAGGATACTGGAAGAGGCTATACAATACTTAGCCTCCAACTAATAAAAATAAATGAAAAAAAAAAAACACTCAAGGAACCTCTGATATATTGCATGCATGCATGCTAAGCAGCTTCAGTCACGTCCATCTCTGTTTGACCCTATGGACTGTAGCCTGCCAGGCTCCTCTGTCCATGGGATTCTCCAGGCAAGAATACTGGTATGGACTGCCATGTCCTCCTCCAGGAAATCTTCCCACCCCAGGGGTTGAACCCATGACTCTTGCGTCTCCTGCATTGGCAGGCAGGTTCTTTACCATTAGCACCACCTGGGAAGACGTGATACATTAAACTCTTCATTTATTGAAATATTACTTTATTCTTCCTACATGCCAGGTATTATATAAGTTTAAAAAAAACATTGCTGATTCATGTCAATGTATGACAAAACCCACTGAAAAAATAAATTAATTAATTAAAAAAAAAAAAAGTAAAAAAAAAAGCAACAAAAACATAGCCCTTGCCTTTACAGCTTGTAAAATACAGTTCTTCAATATAGTTCAGTAGAAGAGTATACTGAGAGAGTGGCTGGAGAAGATTCTGGAACCATTCTTTCTTATTAGACATTATAATTGACATTCATTCAATTAACATATTTTCTAGTATTAAATCATTTTTGCATTCTCTGGATTCTTAGCCTTTTTCCTCCCTACACGAGATTTAACGCCTTCAGGTGAAAAACAGAAGTACTGATATAAAATAGCAAGTAGTTATAAACACTAATAAGACATTTTTCATCTGAAAAGAGATTATATTCTACAAATTGAGAGAAGATGGAAGTAGAACATTTCAAACCAGCTTTTTTTTTTAAGTTTTAATTCAGTTTATTATTTTATTTATGATTTTTACCAGTTACATCATACGATTACTAACACATATAATTTTGGATATATCATGTTTAGGGGGGATCTGTCAAAACATGTTAGGAGGATGGATGGATGGATGGAAGAAAGGAAGGAAGCAAGAAAAAACAGAAGGAGACAAAGACTGAAAATCCAACTTATATATTTTGAAAAGCAAATGATAAGAAAAATGTATACCCAAGTACAAAAGAATGAAGTTGGACCCTTTACATCAAATACAAAAATTAACTCAAAATGGATGTAAGACCTAAACCTAAGACCTGAAACTACAAAATTTCTACAAGAAAACACAGAGAAAAGGCTTCATAACACTGGGTTTGGCAATGACTTTTTCTGGGATATGCCATGAAAAGCACAGGTAACAAAAGCAAAAACAGACAAATGGGACTATATCAAACTTAAAAATATCTATGCAGCAAAGAAAATAATCAACACAATTAAAAGGAAACCCTATGGAGTGAGAGAAAGTATTTTTAAGCTATATACATGATAAGGGGTTAATATGCAGAATACCTAAGAAACTTGTAAAACTCAACAATAAAAAAATCCAATTAAAGATGGGCAAAGAATTGAATAGACATTTCTCCAAAGCAGATATACAAATAACTAACAAGCATATACAAAGATATTCAATAGCATTAAATTGCATAGAAATACAAATCAAAACCATAGTGAGTTATCACCTCACACTCTTAGAATGGCCCCAGTAAAAACATAAAAACAGCAAATAACAAGTGTTGGTAAGGATGCAGAGAAATTGTGTGCTATTGGTGGGAATGTTAAATGATACACCACAAGGAAACAACATGGATGTCCCTCAAAAAATCAAAAACAGGATTACCATATGATCCAGAAACCCCACTTCTGGGTATATGTCCAAAAATACTGAAAATATGATCTTGAAGAGATATTTGCCCACCCATGTTCATTGTGACATTATTCATAATAAGCAACAGTTAGAAAATCCAAATATTTGTGGATGAATGGATAAAGAAAATGTAGTACACACATACAATGGGATATTATTCAGCCTTAAATGAGAAGGAAATCCTGTCATATGCTACAACGTGGATGAATCTTGAGGACATTACTCCAAGTAAAATAAGCCAGTTACCACAAGATAAATACTGCATAGTTCCACTTATGTGAGTTATCTAAAGCAGTCAAACTCATAGAAACAGAAAGCAGAATGCTGGCTGCGAGTGTGGAGGAGGAAGCAACAGGGAGCTGCTCTTCAGGAGATACAGGGTCAGTTTTGTGAGATGAAACAATTCTAGAGACAAGTACATATGGTTAACACTACTGCACTGTACACTTGTAAATGGTTGAGACAGTGAACTCTATGTTTTTTACTACAACAAAAAACACAACATTAAATAATATTTAAAAGAAAAATGTAAATGTATTTTTATAAATGCTGTATTAGAAGTTTTTGAATGTTTTGTATAGTAGACAGCTATCTACAGGACTTTAGAAGGCTTGAAAAGGTTACTTCACTTATACAACTAGTGATTCAACTTTTAAATCTTCATACCTCGTATGTTATCTTCAAACTTGACTGTAATAAAATTGGAGTAAAGTTGGGATGAACTTCCGCAGTGAGCCAAAGACGAAAGGTATCTTTAGGTTGAAGAGTATTCAATTCCTTGTTTTAAAAAACAAGAATAAAATTCTACTTAAATACACACACAAATTTCCATTTTATAAATAGATATACTATTAATAAGTAATTATCTTAATTAAATCTTTCTGTGACATTCTGATATGTTTCTTAATGTTCTGATTATATTCCCTTCAAATTTTCATCTTGTCTGTTTCTAGCTCAGTGTAATAGGCAAGAACTTGGATCTAGAACTGGGCAAACTGGATTGAAATCCAAATTCTGCCATTTACTTGCTGTGTGACTTTGGAGGATTCTTTGATTTGCACTCTCTAAACAAGGATAACAACAGTACCTACCCTCATAGGATGGTGTAAAATACTTAAAATAGTGCCCAACACAGAGTAAATACAAAATAAATATTAGTTGCAATCACTATGCCTAAACTACAAGCCATCTTCAGGCCTTCAAGTCCTTACTGCTTCCATTCACACTTCCACAAAGTTATATAATGATATCAATTCCTTTTCAATACAATTGTTAGTATACCCTATTGCCTATAATACTCAAAATTCACCACTCAAATTCACTCAAATTCTTCTGCCCATGCTGTATGCTTTAGTCACTTATTCAAATATTTGTCTCTATGTCTTTATTCCTCAGATCCTTTCTGCCTGTTAGGTGAATCTAAAAATAACCTATAATTTATATCCATACAATTCATCCAAACTTCCCAAAAGAATAGCAAAACATTTAAAGAAATTTTTTTAACTTTTATAATATGATCTACCCTATTACATGCTGCAAAAACTTATGCAGCTCAATACAAGGAAACCAAACAACCCAATCAAAACGTGGAAGACCTAAACAGACATTTCTCCAAAGAAGACATACAGGTGGCCAATAAACACATGACAAGATGCTCAATGTCACTCATTATTAGGGAAATTCAAATCAAAACTACAATGAGGTATCACCTCACATCACTCAGAATGGACAGTATCAAAAAAACCTACAAAAATAAATACTGGAGAGTGTGTGGGGAAAAGGCAATGCTCTTGCACTGCTGGTGGGAATGTAAATTGATGCAGTCACTATGGATTTTAAGGAATCTCCACATTGTTCACCATAGAGAAAACTACCATATGACCTGGCAATTCCACAACTGTGCATACACCCTGAGAAAACCATAACTGAAAAAGACACATCTACACCACTGTTCACTGAAGCACTATTTATACTAGCTAGGGCGTGGAAGCAACCTAGATCTCCACTGGCAGATGACTGGATAAAGAAGTTGTGGTACATACACACAATGGAATACTACTCAGCCATAAAAAAGGAACACAACTGAGTCAGTTCCAGTGAGGTGGCTGAATCTAGAGCCTGTTATACAGAGTGAAGTAAGAAAGAGAAAAACAAATTTTGTATATTAACACATATATACAGAAATCTAGAAAAATGGTACTGATGAACCTATTTGCAGGGCAGGAATAGAGAAGAGACTTTGGACCCAGCAGGGAAAGGAGAAGGTGGGACAAATTCACAGAGCACCATTGTCACAGATATGCTACCATGTGTAAGACAGATAGCGAGCGGGCAGCAAGGCTGTGTAACACAGGGGCCTCAACCGCGTGCCCTGTGACAGCCGAGAGGTGGGCGGCGCGGGCAGAGGTGCAGGGGAGCGGCTCATGGGGACTTGTGCCCGACTCGTGCCGAATGGCAGAAGCCAACACAACATTGTACAAGAGTTACTCTCTGATTAAAAATAAATGAAAAAGAAACAGACTCACAGACATAAAGAATCAGACCTGTGGCTGCCAAGCAGGAGGGAGAGAGAGAGAGACGGATGGGGACTTTGGGGCCAGTGCATGCAAACTATTGTATTTAGAACGGATAAACAACAAGGGCCTACCACACAGCACAGGGAACTGTATCTAATCTCCCGGGATAAATCGTAATGGAATGTATGCATGTACAACTGACTCACTCTGCTGTAGGGCAGAAATTAGCACGTGTGGATAGAAACCAATGCAATACTGTAAAGCAATTATCCTTCAATTAAAAATAAACAAAGTTTTAAAAATAAATTAGCACAACATTGTAAATCAGCTATACTTCAATTTTTTTACTTCTCTGCAGAATAAAAAAAGTTCCAATTAAGATTTGCTTCCAAAATTATAACTGCAATTGTATTTTACATAGATTAATAGCTATCAATCTATTATTTGGAACAGAAAGCAGGATTCAAGTATTCACAAGTTTTCCTTATATGTTTTAAAACATATATCATTCATCACACATGAATTCTACATTTTATACATTAGTGAGTGTTACATAAACCTGTAGGAATTACTTGAATATTTATATATACCTTCTTTTGACTATAAATAATGAGTCATCATGGTCTATCACTTCATTCACTCAATAATTAACTCATTCATCAAAGATTTATTTAATCTACTTATATAATCTACCTATTTAACAACCTATTTTATCTAAATACATATTTTACATAGTTTAGGTAGCTTTTAACTACCTATTTTATATAGTTGCCAATTTATTTTCAACACATTATATAAATTTTCAACATATTACAACTAGGCTATGGCCTCCACTCTGCTCTGCTTGGCTCTTTTCCTCCTGCCAGATTAATTTGATCAATTAATTAATTATTAAATCCCCTGCTAACAACCTCCTTTGATTCTGTGTCCTAGGACAAAAATTCTAAACACTTGTGCAGGATTTCCAGGGTATTCCATAACCTCGCCCCTTCCCAGCCATCTAACTCTATTGCCCACAGCACTCTGCTTGGCCTTCAGTACAGTTAAGGACATCTTCATTCTTTGTACTAGGAAGGCCCATTCCTGCCATTATGTCTCTACTTGTGCTGCTAGAATCAAGCACAAACTTTCTCCCCTACATTCAGCTAAATCCCATATGGCCATCAAGAAACATCTTGTCTTAGGAGTCATCTCTAACTACCTAAGACCATATTCATCTTACTTTAAAAAGTCCTAGACTTAATTCCAGGTTTGCATTTAAAACCGATCCATCAATTTGTTTTGTCTCAAGGTTATTTTCATGCTGGGGCCATTTTAGTTAAACAAAATGTTTATTTAGTTAAATAAATATTTTAAAATTAATATAAAAAATAATATTAATAAATATTCAGTTAAATAAAATGCAAGCTGCTTCAGTTTATACCCTAGCCTCCTCAGCAGCAAGGAAGTCCTGCAGTTCCCTCTGACTCCTCTATATCTTTTCTCCCTACACAGACACAACAAAGCAAAAGCATAAAGAGAATTTAATGTTAAAAACAGTCTTCTACAATTCTTAAAAGCATTGCCCTAATTTTCATCTGGAAGATTTCTCTAAGCCTCCCTTCAGTCCTGATTAATTTTTTGACTCTCCCTAAATGCCTTTTTTTTTTATTTATTTTTATTAGTTGGAGGCTGATTACTTTACAATACCTAAATGCCTTTTAAAAAGGAGACTTTAATAGATTTCTTACTAAACAAATCCATTTTTATTTGTACAAATGTACATATATTAAAGAAAATATAGACTTTAAATGATTCTCCATCAAATACTAATTTCTTCAAAAACGTAAATAATGCACAACATATCTTAATATTGCCTTTCCCTGGAGACTACTGAATTTAGTATGTGAGATACTATTTAGGCCACATCTGAATCTACCTTTTCCAGAACTGGCAGCCAAGATACCACAAGATGTAAATTCTTCAAACAGAGCCAGTCTCCATTGCGGGCACATTCTTTTAGCATTTGAACCGCTAAATCAGCTTGACCTTGACCCATGGCAATCTGCAAAACAAAAACAAATAACAAAACTAAAAAAAAAAAATTTCTGATAACATGTTGTAACATGAGTTTCAAATTATCCTGCCATACATACTGAACTAACTCAAGTATTGTAATAAGGCTTCTAAATTTTTACTAAGAAATATCAGATTCTGTTGCTGTTTATAACTTTCTTGCTTTTGTCCTTACATCAATGGCAGATTTACAATATTCTTCTGTTTAGCAGAGATATTATCATTACAAGTTTTCAAGTTACAGAATAAAGAATTATTCAACAGTGTTTTTGTTCCTCATCTCACTATTTCCTGCAATTCTTACTCCGAAACATGGGCCTTTAAAAAAAGATAATTTTTTGTGACTGTTGTTGAACTCCTTGAGGGATTAAACATTAACAATACCACTTCTTCGAATTTATTTTCTCTTTTAAAAAAACTTTCTCCAACGTTGCATATATTTGGCTCTCAAGCTACTTGGTCTACTGAACTGTGTAATTTCCCAAGCCCTTCATCATCTAGAAAATTCTAATATGTTGTTGGACCTCAAGACTCTACATTTAACCCTCTGTTTTTCTATTCATTTTTAGAGAGAGGAGGCAAAAAGAGGCGGAAGAAAGAGACATGAGAGAGGGAGAGGAGAAAAAGAGGAGAGGGGAGAGGAAGGGGAAAGGCGAACCTGATCTCACTGGCATTCCACTCCAGCACTCTGATCCCTATCGTCTGCCTGCACGCAGGACACTGACGCAGTCTGACAGGTCACCTTCTGAAACAGAAAGCTTCCATGCAGAAGCCAGAAGGCCTCAGAAAAACAAATTCAGTGTGTAAGATGTCCATATCTGAATGAACAGGTGACTGCCTGGTGGCCCAGGCAGTAAAGAACCTCCCTGCAGTGCACGAGTCCCAAGTTAGATCCCTGGGTCGAGAAGATCCCCTGGAGAAGGAAAGGGCAACCCACTCCAGTATTCTGGCCTGGAGAATGTCATGGACAGAGGAGCCTGGCTGCTTTAGTCCATGGAGTCACAGATTTGGACACGACTGAGTGACTAGCACTAAGATTCTATAAAAAGTTTTAGTCAAGAATCTAAAGTGGTTACATGTTTAACCTCCTCGATCTGTTATTTTATGGATAATTTATGTAATATTTATGTATCAGTACAGCTGTGTCTTTGTATATATGACAGATATACATGTATCGAGAGTCCTAGCTCAAATATTTTATTGAGTATGTGGTCAAAACAATTTGAAGAGAATTGTTACAGATTACTTCAAACCACAGTGATTTCTCTTTTCATAAAGAATACAAGACAGCCTTCATTTTTTTTTGGATGACTTTTATATGTATTGATTTTGTTTTTCAACTAGACTATAAAGTCTTAGAGAGTGGGAACCATGTGTCTTAATTCATTGCATACTAAAGCAGGTAAGGAACCATGTAATAGATACTAATATATATTTCTTTTTAATTTTCAAGATCTAACCCAGAACTAAGCAAATAGAATGGATAAAACAAACACTGGTTGAACTATTTAGATGCACATATTGGTTTGCCATTATTAAAATACAAAAATCCCCAAACAGAAGGCATGTACAAGAAAATCAGAGGGGAAAAGAAATGTTTGCCGAACTGAAATGCTAGCTAAAAATAGGAACTCAGAATTTTTTATAAGGCATAAACTGTGTGAGAACAGCTTAAAGGTTCATGAATTCTTAGAAGAAAGCATTTACTATAACAAAACACATTTAAAAAGCACAACAGGAAAGTGTCAGGAAGATGGTTAACCCCGACATAAAAAAGTAAGACACACCAGAGTTTGTTGAAATAAAAATTATTTTTTACATTAAGAATATATTATTATTCTTAGCATATATATTCAGCATAACAACAAAACTTTTAAAGTAACAGGAGATTTATGAATAACTATATCTGCATTTAAAGGTTTTACAATATTAAAAAATTGTGCAACACAAAACTCTAGAAATTTACAAAGTCAAGCTTACAATGAGTGTAAGTGGTTTTATCTTTTTGCCAAAATCAAAGCTAAGAGATACAGCCTGTAGAACAGAGCTCCCTTTCCCCAAGACATCTCACTGAATCAAGACATCTCAACTGAATACTGTCCTAATATATTAATACACTATAACCAGGACTGAAGGAAACTCCCTAGAGTTAGTGCAACACCTAAGTGCAACTAAGCCAAACTCTCTGCTATTTTGCTATCTTCTATTTATATTCCTCATTTTCAATTCATTCAAAACATTTCAAAACATTCTCTCTTTTCAATTTTTGGTTTCTTTCAAAGTAGTTTGCTTTCTTAATCATTATAAATTATTTTCCCAATGAAAAAGATTTATATTTTGACGTGAAAAATTGAGGGTAAATTAATACACTTTAAGATGTGTGTATGCAAACTGAGCTGAAAAAAAGGTGCTAATCTGAATAAACTAAAACTCAGAATTTAGCTCAGGACAAAATCACATTATACAAGTTTATTATCTTATTACAGTTCTGGAGTTCAGAATCCCACTAATCTATTGCTCTAAGGTGATACTACAGGGCTGTTCTTTCTGAGGGCTGTAGGAGAGACTCCTGTTATCTTTTCTACCTTCTACATTTCTTTGTTGTGGCCCCTTCTACTGTCTCCAAAGCCAGCAGCCTAGCATCTCCTCACTCTTTGACCTGTGCCTCATTACATCTGCTTCTTCCACCTTCCTTCTGCCTCTTCTACCTCCTTGAAAGCACCTTTATGATTATATTAGGCTCAACTGAATAATCTCAGATAAGCTCTCCATCTCAAAATGCTTAACTTAATTATATTTGCAAAGTTCTTTCTTCCATGTAAAATAACAAATTCATAGGTCCTGGGGATCAGAATGTGGACAATTTTCAGGGACATTAGTTGCCCTACCATAAAAACAAAAAACTGTTTTACTAATACAGTCAAGTATTCCAGTATTCTTGCCTGGCAAATCCCATGGACAGAGGAGCCTGGCAGGCTACAGTCCATGGGGTCACAAAGAGGAGGACAGACTGATTGGCTGAGAGCACACACAGACACACACACACACAGGAGGAAGGTCAGTAGCTGGAGCAGAAACAGCAGAGCAATGTGCACTGACCTGGTGATAGCACTCTCCACTTCTCTCAGCGTTTGCAAGCTCCTGGAGCTCCTGAGAAGGATCAGCACCCGGGGAAATGATTATCAAGATGGGCTCAATTTCCAGTGTCTCTCTGTACAAACGCTTGAGATTTAGAGGAGGTGGGGACAACTCTTTTAGTCCTAAAAGATATATTAAACGCATTAAAAATAAAGAGCAATGTGAACCAGAAAAAGTCTATTAAGACTAATTACATGAAACAGAGAATAACTAGGTGAACTACAATCCCATACGTATTAACGTTTTTTCACTCTAAAATCATTCACAGACTAGTAAGAGCTAACATTTATTAAATGCCTAAAGTGCCAGGCATTTATCTAAATGCTTGATATCTATGATATCATCTAATCCTAATAACAACATTAAGGAGTGGGAACTCTAATTACCACACTCAACAGATGACACACACAATCAGCATTGTGTTAATATATAATTCTCTCACTGAACCCAACAATCTTTCCATACAGGTTTTCATTCATTTATATGATAGCTGAGGGCCTACTCTGTGCCACAGATTTGGGGAATCAGATTTCCACAAGATCTGGTAAACAATATCACTGTCATGATAAAGGATAAAAACTTATTTCTTATGTCCATGCATTAAGAGGGAAGAAAAAGTTGTACATAATGAAAAAATGCTTAGTCTGGAGACAGAAATATATAGATCTCAGTTTATGCTCATTAGCTGTGATGCCATGCAAATCACTAAAATGTATTATGCCTTGATTTTCTCAATTGTAAAACAGGGATACAACAGTTCATAGGTCATTTGGGTGCAAAATAGGATACAAAATAAAAACAGATTCCATCTATTCATCATCTACTCTATGCTAAGCATACTCAAGGAAATTGAATGCCTTCCCAAAGACTACCCAGTTGCTAACTAACTGTATTCAAGATAATTAATCTGTTCTTTTTTCTATTCTGAAGCTTTTCAAAAAATATAAAGTCCCGTACACATAAGACCTCTTCTGCTAAAATGTTAATGTTTCCATTACTATATTTAGTAAAAACCAAGCTAAAGACAACCGATTTTAAATAAAAATTAAAAATATACATGTCTGAACTGAGCTAAAAAGACTATGACACAGAGTTTAAAAATAGAGGATTAGAATGTAACAGAATGAATACAGAGAAAGGAAGCCTTCCTTATACCTTCTACAGTAGAAAGGAATAGATAATATTGTACCTCAGAAATCCTAAATATAGCAGGAAAAGATATTCTTAAGGACTTCTGTAATGATCACTTTAAAATATGAGGTTGATGCCACCAAAACGGGCTAAAACATGCATTTCTAGATGACCATCCTGAAAAAACAAATTTCACACCTGAACTACTCCCTTCTAGACTTCACAACAGCAACCAATAATATTAAGAAAGGATTCTCAAAGACATAAATATTCCTAATACTAGGTGAAATCTACCCTAAAAATGGATCAATTGCTTCTAGAGGTATATTTTATGAATTTTGCTTTTAACTAAACTTAAATTGGTAACACTCATCCTTTCTAACAGAAAAGAATTCTTATATACTTGTAGCAATGTAATAAGCATTTTTATCTATTCAAATATTCATTTACTTATTCATAAACTCTCATAAGCACTCTAGGCCAACCAAGTATATTGTGATAAGATAAAATGCATCAAAAGTCTTTAAAATGCACACTGCCTTTGACTCAGAAATTTAAGTTACAATTAAGTTAAAAAATAATTCAGACTATGGATGTAGAGGTATGCAAAAGAATTTTCATTTTAGCTGTTCATTTTAGTTTGAAAAGCTGGGAGAAATAAATTGTTTTAAAGAACAGTAGTCTGAATGAGCAATTTCTGAGTGATATAACAAGTTACAAAAATGGTAAAGTAAAAGATAATTCACTTAAAAGCAGATTAGCACTGCTTGAAGAGAGCATCCTAGGATGCTCGCAATCCTTCTCAAGTTGCTTTCTGCAGCTTCCTTGCTGGTGCAGCGGATAAGAACCCACCTGCTAGTGTAGGGGAAAGGGGTTCAGTACCTGGTTTGGGAAGATAACATATGCTTCAGGGCAACTAAGCCCATACACCACAACTACTGAAGTCTATGCGCCCTGGAGCCGGAGCTCCGCAACAAACCCATGCACCGCAATGAAGAGCAGTCCCACTCACTGCAATAGAGAAAGCCCTCACACAGCAGTGAAGACCCAATGCAGCCAAAATAAATTAATTTAGTCAGTTCAGTTCAGTCGCTCAGCCATGTCTGACTCTTTGCAACCCCATGGACTGCAGCACGCCAGGCCTCCCTGTCCATCACCAACTCCCGGAGTTTACTCAGTCTCACATCCATTCAGTAGGTAATGCCATTCAGCCATCTTATCTTCTGTCTTTCCCTTCTCCTCCCACCTTCAACCTTTCCCAGCATCAGGGTCTTTTCCATGAGTCAGTTCTTCACATCAGGTGGCCAAAGTACTGGAGCTTGAACTTCAGCATCAGTCCTTCCAATGAACATTCAGGACTGATTTCCTTTAGGATGGACTGGTTGGATCTCCTTGCAGTCCAAGGGACTCTTAAGAGTCTTCTCTAACACTACAGTTCAAAAGTATCAATTCTTCGGTGCTCAGCTTTCTTTATAGTCCAACTCTCACATCCATACATGACTACTGGAAAAACCACAGCTTTGATTAGACGGACCTTTGTTGGCTAAGTAATGTCTCTGCTTTTTAACATGCTGTCTAGGTTGGTCATAGCTTTTTTCCCAAGGAGCAAGAGTCTTTTTTAATTTCATGGCTGCAGTCACCATCTACAGTTTTTTGGAGTACAAGAAAATATAGTCTCTCACTGTTTCCATTATTTCTCCATCTATTTGCCATGAAGTCATGGGATGAGATGCCATGATACATCTTTTGAATGTTGAGTTTTAGGTCAGCTTTTTCACTCTCCTCTTTCACTTTCATCAAGGGTCTCTTCAGTTCTTCTTCACTTTCTGCCATAAGGGTGGTGTCATCTGCATATCTGAGGTTATTGATATTTCTCCCAGCAATCTTCATCCAGCCCACATTTCACCTGATGTGCTCTACATATAAGTTCAACAAGCAGGGTGACAGTATACGGCCTTGATGTGCTCCTTCACCAATTTGGAATCAGTCCATTGTTCCATGTCTGGCTCTAACTATTGCTTCTTGAATTGCATAGAGATTTCTCAGGAGGCAGGTAAAGTGGTCTGTATCCCCATCTCTTTAAGAATTTTCCACAGTTTGTTATGATCCACACAGTCAAAGGCTTTAGTGTAGTCAATAAAGCAGAAGCAGATGTTTGTCTGGATTTCTCTTGCTTTTTCTATACCAACGGATGTTGGCAATCTGATCTCTGGTTCCTCTGCCTTTTCTAAATCCAGCTTGAATATCTGGAAGTTCTCGGTTAACATACTGTTGAAGCCTGACTTGGAGAATTTTGAGCATTACTTTGCTAGTGTGTGAGATGAGTGCAATTGTGCAGTAGTTTGAACATTCTTTCGCATTGCCTTTCTTTGGGATTGGAATGAAAACTGACCTTTTCCAGTCCTGTGACCACTGCTGAGTTTTCCAAATTTGCTGGCACATTGAGTGCAGCACTTTCACAGCAACATCTTTTAGGATTTGAAATAGCTCAGCTGGAATTCTATCACCTCCACTAGCTTTGCCCACTTGACCTTGCATACCAGGATGTCTGGCTTTAGGTGACTGATCAGACCACTGTGGTTATCTGGGTCATCAAGATCTTTTATGGATAGTTCTTCTGCATATTCTTGCCACCTCTCCTTAATATCTTCTGCTTCTGTTAGGTCCATACTGTTTGTGTCCTTTATTGTGCCCATCTTTGCCTGAAAATTCCCTTGGTATGTCTAATTTTCTTGAAGTGATCTCTGGTCTTTCCCATTCTATTGTCTTCCTCTATTTCTTTGCATTGATCATTGAGGAAGGCTTTCTTATCTCTCCTTGTTGTTCTTTGGAACTCTGCATCCAGGTGGGTGATTTACTGCAGCTTCTAAATCAGCATTTGCTGCTGTACTTTGCACATTTATGTTCTAAGGTTAGCCTCTTTCCTTAAAGTTCATTAACCGTTCTCTGCTAGCTTCACACTGCTCTCCTGCAGCATCCTCCTCTCTCTCAGCCTTCACAGAATTGAAGAGAGTGGGGGTGTCTCTTCAGATTATTGCTGCTTAGTCACTAAGTTGTGTGTGACTCATTGTGACCCCATGGACTACAGTCGGCCAGGCTCCTTCCTCTGTGCTTGGGATTTCCCAGACAGGAATACTGGAGTGGGCTGCCTTTCCTTCCCCAGGGGATCTTCCCGACCCAGAGACTGAACTCAAGTCTCCTGCACCTGCAGACGGGCACCTGACTCATGAGCCACCAGGGAAGCCTTCTCCTGTTTAGGTTTCAGCTTAAGAGAATGTCGTGGCTGATATGGTCCATACAGACCTTTAAAACTCCCTCCATATCAATAAGAAGACTGTCTCACTTTCTTATCAACCACGTGTTCACTGGAGTAGCACTTTTTAAAAAACATTTTACTTGGTATTGGGGTATCGCTGATTAGCCGGACTGTGACAGTTTCCAGTGAACAGCGAGGGGACTCAGTCACACACACACACACCCATTCTCCCCCAACCCCCCATGCCATCCAGTCCGCCACGCAACACTGCGCAAAGCTGCATGTGCTATACAGTAGGTCCTTGCTGGTTACTCATCTTATACACAAAGCAGTCTGCACAGGGCGATACCAAAGTCCCTGACTGCCCTTTTCTCCAGCAGCCATGAGCTCATTCTCAAGTCTGTGAGCTGGAGGAGCACTTTTAGTTTCCTTCAACACCTGTTCTTCTGTAACCACAACTTGGCTAACCGTTTGGCACACGAAGCCTAGCTTTCAGTCTGTCTCAGCTTTAGACATGACTTCCTCACTAAGCTTAATGAGAGACGTGTGACCCTTTGCCTTGAGGCCGTTTTAGTGTTATTAACTGAACTAATTTAAATTTGTTGTCTCAGGAAACAGGGAGGCCTGAGGAGAGGAGGAAACATCAGGGGAGAGCCGGGCATCAGAGCAGTCAGAACACACATGACAGTTATTACTCAAGTTCAACAGCTCATGTGAGTGTTATTTGGCACCTCAAAAATAATTACAAGACTAACAGCAAAAATCACTGACCACAGATTAATATAACAAATAATAATGAAGCTTGAAATACTGTGAGAGTTACTAAAATGGAACACAAAGACACAAGTTGAACAAAAGTTGTTTGAAAAATGGTGCCGAAAAACTTGCTTGACACAAGACTGCCACAACCTTCAATTTGTAAAAACTATAGTATTTGCATGCAGGCACGCTCAGTGGCTCCAGTCATGTCTGACTCTTTGTGACTCTACGGACTGTAGCCCACCAGACTCCTCTGTCCATGGGATTCTCCAGGGAAGAATACTGGAGCAGGTTGCCACGCCCTCCTTCAGGGGCTCTTCCCTGCCCAGGGATCGAACCCAAGTTTCTGACATCTCCTGAATGGGCAGGTGGGTTCTTTAACAGTAGCACCACCTGGGAAGCCAAAGTGCAATAAAACAAGGTATGCCTGTAGTGGGGCTCCCCAGGTGGCACTAGGGGTAAAGAAAATGCCTGCCAGTGCAGGTAGACGTAAGAGACAAGAGTTCGATCCCTGGGTGGGGAAGATCCTCTGGAGGCAGGCATGGCAACCCACTCCAGTGTTCTTGCCTGGAGAATCCCATGGACAGAGGCGCCTGGCGGGCTACAGTCCATGGGGTGGCAAAGAGTCAGACATGACTGAAGTGATAGAGCATGCATGCACGCATGCCCATATTGACTAAACATGTGTTTTATTTGGAAAATACATGAAATACAGAAATTATCTTTAAAAAGTGAAAATAGTTCTCATATCATTTCTTTATTTAACAAATACAGACTTTAAACTCCATGAGGCAGGAATTATATCTATTTTTTTCACCATTTTGAATCTGGAGCCAAGTATAAATGCAATTATTACTTCTAATGTTAAGGATAAATATATATGCATTAAGTCATTTTATACAATGAACTGTCAAAAAACTGGGACATTTTAAATTAGAGAAAAAACTCATGAGAAATATTTTACCATTTAAGATAACACAGGTGACACTCTTATTACTGGGAATTGCATGTTAGCCATTCCACCCACAAAACTCCAATAAAAACCACATAGCATTTTCATATGAACTTAGTTTTATTAATTGGGTTTTAATAACCCAATTAATTTTGACTCATGATAGCATTTGAACTGTCAGTGTCAATCATTCAAAACTATTCAGTAATGGTAAAGAGCCAAAAATGTTCATTGCATTGTCAATTTTCATAGTGTAGAACTACTTGTAAATCATTGGGCTCTTACATTTTGACCTTGACAGTTAAAATATACAAATTCTTCCAAAAGAAAAAAGGAACTAATAGTAAGCCAAAGAAATCACTTTAACCTTCATTGTATTTTATTTACTGAGATAAAATATTAAGAAATTTAAAAATAAATAATTTGCAATTTAAAAAGGAAAGAATATTACTCCTGTAATTTTCAGGTACAGGTAAAGAAAAGAGTAAAGTATGTAAAGAGTAAAGAAACTAAAGAAAGCAGCAAATTAATATCAAACTATTTTAAGTAGTAAGTATAACTGATTCACTCTTTCTCATTCATCTCATTCTCCCTAAAAGACAAGAAAATTACTCTTCCTTTAATAGAGAGAAAAGACAACTGAAAAATGTAACATAAATATCAATAAAAAGAAGGAAAATCAACCACCACTATCTAACCTAATACACATCAACCAATTAAACGGGAAGACAATTTCTAGAAATGGAATAACACTCAAGCCAGGAAACAAACAAAAAATGTCAAACATTTTGTGGCAGTAAAATTCCAAAAATATTCAAGATTCTACCCTCAGTTGTTCAATCAAACACTAACCTAGGTATTCCTGTCAAAGGATTTTGCAGATGTAACTAAGGTTATGGATCTTAAAATAAGATTATCCTGGATTAGCCAAGGCTGCCAATTTAATCATTTAAGCCTTGGAAAGCAGAAAACTTTCTCCAGCTGAAAGTCAGAGAGATGCGGCCTGAAGGAGGAGCTGGAAGATGAGGCAGAGGGGCGGTCAGAGAGGTGAAGCGGAGGGTAAATCGGTCTCCACTGCTGGCCATGAAGAAGGAAGGAGGGGCACAGAGCCAATCAAAGAATGCAAGAAGCTTCTAAAACCTGAGACAGGCTTCTACAACCTCCAAATGACAGGAACAACCTTGACTCTCCAACTGCGTGGGGCAAATCCAGCTGAATGAGTTTGGAAATGGATTCTTCCCAGAACTTCCCAGTTGGTCCAAGTGACCAACACCTGGATTTAACCCTGTGCGACTTGGATCAGAGAAACCAGGAGCGCCTACCAGACTTCTGACCCCCACAACCAGGAGATAACAAACGGAGGTTGTTCTAAGCTGCCAACTTGTGGTAACTTTGTTACCGCAGCAATAGAAATGAACAAATATTTCCTAATGCCAGTGAATAAGAGTAGAAGAGTGTAAAACTAGGGAAAGTTTCAAGGCCCAAAAAGAAGTTTTGATGAAGAAACTTTTGCATCATCTGTGAACACATCTCTTTAATACCTTAATACAGACAGCATGGTGTTGTACTCAGAATAGTTATTAAATCAGAATTACAGAAGTTAGAATATCTGCATCTGGCAACTGCTATTTTTAAAAAGTAATGCAGTAGACTGTGCTAGTATACAAGGCTTGGTCTGCAGGATATATACTGAAGCTGGGAGGCCCTAAATTAAAGCAGCATGCCTGAAAGTTTTAAGGATTGCTCTGCCAACTTAAATCCTCAAAGCAAAACTACTTTCATAAGTGCATCTTTATAAGCTACTATTTTAAAGTTTATAGATTATAAAGAGGATTGCTAAAACTTAATAAAAATTTTTCCATATGAATGATGCTCGAGAAATTACACTTGAAATCAAAGCTCTAAAATTTGATTAAAAAGATAAGTGCTTGTCATTTTCCAGCAGTATGAACTTTTAAAACTTATTCATGAAATAAAGTGCCCCATTTTATATAAAAACTGCATTAATAAAACCACTTGACCAAATAGTCACCCAGCCATACACCAGTATATATAACTTTTGCTTAGAAATAGAGTATAACTTTAGAAGTATATTAAACTTTCAAAGAATTTGAATATGTGAATATTATGAGGTTTTTCAATTAATGTCATTAAAACTTAAATATCATTTAACCTAGAGATGGCATAGTACAATACAGAAGTACTCCGGAGGATAGACAGGGGGTCAAATGACAGATTCAGTGAGAAAGGTCACGTGCCTTGTGGCACAAAGAGGATATTTTCAATGACTAAACGGGGGAGGAAAGAAGAGTCTACTGAGAACCTTTCTGCAATTGCCTCATTTTACTTAAACTTGCATTTCACTTACACAAACATACAGAAAGTGCATAAATGAGCAAGAAATATGCTAGTTAGTTTTATGAAGTGGGTAAAGAATTAAAGCAGGTAGATGTGTTGGTACTGATTAGATGACGCAGAAAAGCCTCTCTGAAAATGTTAACATTTGAATGATACAGAGGAGACAACCATTTAAAAAGAAAGAAAAAAAACAGCAAGTAGACAGGACAACTAAGATCAAGGCATCACTTCATGGCAAATAGATGGGGAAACAATGGAAACAGTAAGAGACTATTTTGTTGGGCTCCAAAATCACTGCAGATGGTGGCTGCAGCCATGAAACTAAAAGACACTTGCTCCTTGGAAGAAATGCTATGACCAACCTAGACAGCATATTCAAAAGCAGAGACATTACATTGCCAAAAAAGGTTTGTCTAGTCAAAGCTATGGTTTTTCCAGCGGTCATGTGTGGATGTGAGAGTTGGACCATAAAGAAAGCTGAGCGCTGAAGAATTGATGCTTTTGAACTGTGGTGTTGGAGGAGACTCTTAAGAGTCCCTTGGACTGCAAGGAGATCCAACAAGTCCATCCTAAAGGAAATCAGTCCTGAATGTTCATTGGAAGGACTGATGCTGAAGCTGAAACTCCAACACTTTGGCCACCTCATGCGAAGAGTTGACTCACTTGAAAAGACCCTGATGCTGGGAAAGACTGAAGGCAGGAGGAGAAGGGGATGACAGAGGATGAGATGGCTGGATGGCATCACTGACTCAATGGACATGAGTTTGAGTACACTCCGGGAGTTGGCGATAGACAGGGAGGCCTGGTGTGCTGCAGTTCATGGGGTTGCAATGAGTCGAACATGACTGAGTGACTGAACTAAACTGAACTGATTTATAACTCTTACAGGAGCCAGATTCTCAAAATGTACTTTACAAATTAATGGCTCAACTATTACTTAAATATGAAAATCAGCTACAACAGATCATATGTAATTTGACTATGATGGGTACCTATTGTTTTGTACCTGCAACCCTTCCCCTCATTCTGAGTACAGCCCCACTCTACCTGTGACTTCTTTGGGGAAAAATCCTGTTTCAGATATTACTGCTGCAATTAGCTGCAGAAGTGAATATGTTACCCAGGCAAGCAAATCAGAGTCCTTCTGTAGAGTTTTTTACAATAAAATTTGTAAAGAAAGTTTTCTTTCACTACAAGCTTTAAACTACATGCTAGGATATCAGTAGCCTTATCCTTCAGCATATATATGAACCATGAGACTTAGGGCAACACATAAGCAGGAATCAGAGAGCCTAATAAAAAGGAAGAGACAAAGATGGGGAGACAGAGAAGGGGGTAGAGAAGTGCAGAGAGAAACTACAAGGCTGGAACCTAGGAAGGAAACCTCTGCTGTTATCTGAGTCCATGAAACCAACTGGCCCAGAACCACCCCTACTTTTTTCTAACCAAGAGTTAGGTGGATAAACACTCTATCAGAACTGAGTAAAAATTACCTAGCAAATAAACATTCAACAGGGATGCATAAATAGGGATATTTTGTCTCCATGCTAAACAAAAGGAAAGCAAAAAGTATATCCATAGACATATTTTGACATACTCTTCATTAACCAGACAAGTGACCATTCTAAATGGAGCCTCAAAAATATTTTGTGTGCATATGTGTGAACATGTGTGCAAGTATACCCACAGGGATAAAGGACATCTTGCCAAAACAGAAAATAGCCATTAGGTGAAATATTGGGTTAGTGAGCATAATGGGCTGAAATGTAGCCCCCCAAAAGTGACATGCTGAAGGCGTAACCTCAGGATCTCAGAAGATGACCTGACTGGAAACAGGATCATTATAGATATAGTTAACTTCAGATGAGTTCAGACTGGACTAAGGTGAACTCCCAATTAAATACAATTGTTTTCCCTACAGGAAGACAGCTGTGTGAATTCTGAAACACACAGGGCAAATGTCAAGTGATAATGAAGACAAATACTCAAATGATACACCCTTACACGCCAAGGAACACGGAAGATTGCAAGCAAACCACCAGGATCTGGGAAAAGGCAAGGAAGGATCCTCTACAGGCTTCAGAGGGAACGTGGCCTTGCCAAAGTCTTGATTTCAGACTTCTAACTTCCACCACACACGTCTGTTGTTTTAATCCACCCCGCCTGTGGTCCTGAGGGCAGCCCTGGAAAACTGACACGGGGAAGAGTGGAAATGGAGGTGCATATGGAAAAACCTCATCCAAGGGTGAGGTAGACTTTTTATGTTAGCATCTGCCAAGAACATCTCTCTAAACTGAGAATAAATTTTGAGTCCTTCAGTACTTAAAGAGCACAGACTTTGGAGCTGGCTTTGAATTCTGTCATTTAGTTGTGTGATCTTGTTTCCTCATTTTTAAATGGATGTAAAAATAGCCTCTCATATGGTTGCTGCGAGGATTAAGTTATACAGCACTTAAGACTAATACCTGGCATATAGTAAGAGCTATTAAAATATTAGCTATAATTATTATTGTTATAAACATTCACGTTTAATGAAAGAATGAGTTCACTAGGGCAAAAGTAATCCTTTGAGTGAAGAGATAATTTTTCAAAATAATACCCTGATATATCTGAATATAATAGTTTTACATATTAAAAACAGAATGATTATTTGGTACTGTGAAGTTTTTCAGTGATAAGCATGGAAGGCCCAGTACATTTTTCAATTTCATAAAACACTGTGCTAGCTTATTTATATGAGAAATTCAAATATAGAGAAAACATACATATGTTAGGTTTACTTGATTGAAATATACATAAGCTTTGATTAAACACAGTTTATATATAATATTTCATATAAATTATTTGGAAAAAGTAAATATAAATGAAGAATTTCTAGAAAAAATTGTCAGCATACTATTTTAATTGTGCCAACATATTTCCAACATAAATCTAAAACCTCCTGTGGTTTAGAATAACAAAAATCCATTATCCTTGGATGACTCTGAGCTTCAAGTAAAATTCTTTTCATATTCTCCTTGACACAGTTTTTCCAAACTTTTCTAGTACAAATGTTAATATGGTATGCTATTTTCAAATGAGTGATAACTTTAAATGCTTCCTTTAAGACTAATTAAAAGGCTTAACAAATACATATTGCACAGATGTTTACAAACTAAAGATATACAAACTATTTTTGTTTTACAGCAAAAATAACTCATTTTGAGGGCTTTATTATCTAGGACTCTGGGACTTCTCAGGTAGTGCTAGTGGTAAAGAACGCTCCTGCCAACGCAGGAGCTGCAGGAGACGTGGGTTCCATCTCTGGGTCAGGAAGATCCTCTGGAGGAGGAAACGACAACCCTCTCCAGCATTCTTGCCTGGGAAATCCCACGGATAGAGGACCCTGGCGGGCTACAGTTCATGTGGTCTCAAAGAGTCAGATACGACTGAAGTGACTTAGCACATACACATGGAATCTGTATATTTAATTTTATCTAAATCAAACATCTGATGCCCTGCTTTGAAATTCTAATCATAGATGAATGTCTAAAACTCGAGTGTTTTCATAAGAAAAGAATTTTTAAAAGTTCAAACATCCTAGCTATGTATAGGATGCCAATTATGCATCAAATTTAACACAAAATTAATTATGGTCATATCCAACACAAACAAATATTTCTTTAAACCAAGTAGAGTTGTAACACAAATAGGATACAGGGGGAGAGTGCATAATCTTTCTAAACTAAGGTCAGCATAAAATAAAATGTAAATTAAAAACAAATAATTTAGGGCCTCTGCCCCAAAGAAAACATACAGATGGCCAAGAATCATACGAAAGATGCTCAGCATCACTAATTATCAGAGAAATGCAAATCAAAACTACATGAGGTATCACCTCACACCGGTCGGAATGACCATTATCAAAAAATCTACAAACCATAAATGCTGGGGAGAGTGTGGAGAACAGGGAATCCTCCTACACTTTTGGTGGGAGTGTAAATTGATACAGCCACTATGGAGAACAGTATGGAGATATCTTAAAAAACTGAAACAGGGCCACAGTATGATCCAACAATCCCACTGCTGGGCATGTGCCCAGAAAAAAAAAATTCAAAAAGATATATGCACCCCAGTGTTCACTGCGGCACTATTTACGACAGCCAGGACATGAAAGCAAGCTAAATGTGAAGCAAGAGAAGAATGGACAAAGAAGAGGTGGTACATATATATAATTACTTAGTCATAAAAAAATGAAATAATGCAATTTGCAACAACATGGATGAACCTCGATATTATCATACTGAGTGAAGTCAGACAGAGAAAGACAAATACTATATGGTGTCACTTATATTTGGAATCTAAAAAAAACTGGTTTAAATCTACTTATTTACAGAGCAGAAATAGAGCCACAGGTGTAGAAAAACAAAATTATGGTCACAAAGGAGGAAAGGGGGAATAAATTGGGAGATTGGGGTTGACACATACATTGTGCATGTTTTCCCATCATGTCTGACTCTTCACAGTCCCATGAACTATAGTCCACCAGGCTCGTCTATCCATGGAATTTTCCAGGCAAGGATACTGGAGGAGCTTGCCACTTTCTCTTCCAGTGGGTCTTCCCAACCAAGGGGTCAAACCAGTGTCTCTTGCATCTCCCGCATTGGCAGGTAGGTCATTTACTACTAGTGTCATGTGGGAAGCCCATATACCCACTACACATATAAAACAGATGACTAATAAAACCTACTGTAGAGAAATGAAAACTACTCAGCACTCTGCAATGACCTATACAGGGAAACAATTTTTAAAAAGTGGATATATGTATAACTGGTTCACTTTATTTTATAGCAGAAACTAATGCAACATGGTATATCAACTATACTCCAATAAAGATTAATTTAAAAAAAAAAAAATTCAGGTCAGTGATCTAGGTCTAGAGAAGAAGTGTACTTACCCAGAGTTTTACATGCAAATAGGGCCATGGCACTTTGTAGTCTGTCTGGTCTGAGAGCCTGTACCACAAGAACCTTAAAATAAAGTGCAGAGTATTTTAAATAATAAAGTTCCCACAACAACTGTAACTGAACAATGATGCTAATTAATTTAAAAAATGCTTACCACAATATTTCCTATGCCAAAAACTGTCATAATAGGTATACAAAAATACATTTCTTTAATAGCCAAAATATTACTAAAATCCATCAGATCTATTGCTGCTATTTAGTCTCTAAGTCGTGTCCAACTCTTGCTGCCTCTTGGACTGTATTCCGCCAGGCTCCTCTGTTTATTGAATTCTCAGGCAAGAATACTAGAGTGCCATTTCCTTCTCCAGGGGATCTTCCCAGCCCAGGAATCGAAACCGCATCTTCTGCTTGGCAGGCAGGTTCCTTATCGCTCAGCCACCCGGGAAGCCCTCAGATCTATTATCAAAGGTAAACATCAGCATGCACTGGTCACGGTGCTAGCTGTCTTCAGAAGCTAACAAAGGGCCCAATGACAAGTGAAAGTAAGAGTCTGTAGCTGAGGCATTCCTGGTGAGAGCAGTGCAGAGACATAAAACTCCTAAATTTTTCAAATCACCAATTTTATGCTGAATCACATCTATCTAGTTCTAGATGCTTAAGTTTTCAAAAGAAGTTTTTATTTTTTGTCTTTTTCTTAAACACACCTGAAGAAACAGAACTTCAAAAGGAGACGACAAAGGGGACAGAACCACAACCAGCAGCACAGTGAAGAGAAAGGGCAGAGTGATAATAAAGAACCCGCCTGCTGATGCAGGTGATGCGGGTTTGATCCCAGGTCCGAAGATCTCTGGGAGAAGGAAATTGCAACCCACTCGGGTATTCTTGCCTGGAGAAACCCATAAACAGAAGAGACTGGCGGGCTGCCATCCATGGGGTCGCAAAGAGTTGGACATGACTCAGCACTGAAGATGTGTGCACACATAAACGCAAGGGTCATCTCCTGGAGCATCAACTCCCACGTCCTCTCCAACGCCAAGATTTGGTCTAGCCAACAGGGTACAAGCTCCCTGTTCCTCAGCATAAGGTCTTTCTTTTCCTTAGAACCCTGGGAAATGTGTGAAGAACGTGAACAATAAATACCTTAATCTCTCTATACAGATACTCTATTCCAAGATCCCCCTCGGGTCGGAGGCAGCGGGGGTAATAAAAGCTTGGTGGGAGACATGCTGCCCAGAAACACTGCCTGGGACTTCCCTGTCTGGATAAGGTGGCAAGACCAGAGAAACCTTTCCCATGGATGCCCCAAGGTTAAGTGACACCCTGTGGGCAAAGCTTTTATTTCAATGGCTTCTGAACAACAAGAGAAACATTTCATACTTGTATGCATTTAGATAATTTACCTGCTGAAATAAAGAAACTTTCTTTATAAGAATAGATGGAAACTCTTGCTCACACATTGAATTATGATAATAGGTACGCCACAAAGCTACATCTTCAAAGCACAGGGTCTGATAAAGACTGGGAAGAGCAATCTAAAAAATAAAAATAAATAAAAAATAAAAATAGTGAGCAACAAACAAATATAAATACAGACATACAGACATACATACTAAATACATGCACATATATGCATACTAAAAAATAGTAAGTGGAAATTCCTGATAGATATTATATTTTCTAAATGATGTTGGCTTATTCAATCATGTCTAAGTCAGAAATAGTATGGTGCATATATCTAATCCAGAATTAAAAGCAAGTATTTCTAAAGTAATATGACATCAATTCTTGTATATAACAAATCTTTTCTCTATGTAAAATCATGTGTACCTATCTCCACCTTGTGGAGAAAAGAATACTTTCACTAAAACCAAGTACAAGTCTTAAACACTGCCACAAATAGAGTTCCATGTTAGAGTGTAAAAATATGCCTAGTTACAGCTTCAACTCTTTATCTTCTAAGTGACCATAAGTGACTATATCATTTTATGCCTTAGCTACTTCAGCTGTGAAATGGACAGCAATGTTCAAAATATCTAATGAGAAGATCCATTTTTAAATTCTGTGTAATACCTCAAACATAAGAAGGTAGGGAGGGGAAAGAAGAGAGGGGAAAAAAGAGTGGGGAAAAACCCACTATATTTGGAAAACCTATAACAAAGGCATGGACTGTGGTAACAGAATGCTCAAATTAAAATCACAGTTTCAAAACTTCCCAGCTACTTAATCTTGGGTAAATTATTTAACTTGTCTACACCTCAGCCTTCTCAAAAACAGGCATAATTATGACCTCCTGAATACATTATCATGATAATAAAGTAAGATAATACATCTGAAGCATTTAATATGATGCCTGGCACGTAACAAGTCTTCAAAAATATATATGAAATTTAAGTGAAAATTCAGGTTCAAGCATTTAGCAATTCACTGCATAGATTCTCAATTCTTATCCATAAAAAGAAAGTTAATACTATCTTCCTTTTAAGATTTGTGTGATAATTAAATAGTTCATTTGAAAATGTTTTAATAAACTAAAATGACAATAAAACATTAATATATATTATAAACATTCTCTGAAGAGGAAAGCTGCCTTTCCTCAATGTTTTGCATTTCTTTACTTAACAAGAAATTAGTATGTGAAAAAAAAAAAACTATACTTTTATAGGTTAATACATTTAAGATTTTTCCCCAAGGATAACCTCTCAGTAGATCAATTGCTCAAACAATTTTAACTGTACCATATGATTAATATTAATTTTCCATTAGGAGCTCATGAAATAGTTCACAGGTCCTGCCCAATAATCCAGAAATACCTTCAAATTCTTACTATTTTTTATAATTATTGATTTTTTGCATTCTAGTAAAGTTGTTTAAAAAAAAAACGTTTCCTACCCTAGGCGAAGAGTTGAGTGTGAAAGATAATAAAAGGTGAACAGAAGTGAAAGAAATAGTTTGATTTTGAAACCTTTTCAACATAAGTATCATATTGTATTTTATTACTGATCCTAAATTACCCTATTAATAAGGTGTCCACATATCATATTAGAGGACATTTCATTTGCTTATCTTTCTATCCCCTATGGGTACATAGCACAGAATCTTCACCAGGATGGAGATTCAATATGTTATACAGTGAATGAAAGATTCAATTAATTAATTATTCATTACAGGGCCAATCAGAATAATTCTTGGATATTCTTTTACCCATGGATTTTATGTCATTTTCACAGAAATATCAACACCGAGTATGAAGAAGTAGAACATAAAAATATAAACAGAAATTGCAACTATTAAAAAGTTAAATATCCTCCAAAGTAAGAATGGAATACCTTTAATGTTGCCACTGCCCAGCTTCTTTCCTGATCTATCCAAGATGGAAGTTGATCACGTATTCTTTGTTGAGAGTCCTTTTTAATAAGAGCAATTATTTCCCTTAGCACATTTGGTAAAATTCAAACTTTAAAAAAATTTTTTTAAATTGACCAGTTAATTTTATGAACACTATTTTGTTTTGTAAAAAGAACCTCACTCTATGTATATTTATTTGTATCTATTTTACAAATCAATATGGTAAAATTCTACATAAGGTATAGATAATGATTTAGAAAAATGTAACATTCATTTTCATAATGTTTATTCCTTTGTAAAACTTCAGAAAAACTCAAATGTAATATGAAATTACCATAAAACTGCATTATTTTTTATTATATCTTGCATTTCCAACATAATCTAGGTTTTGCATTACAGTTTGGATAGGATGCTTTAAAGAATAATTTTATCCATTACCTGTCGAGAAAACTACTGGAGAAAAAATCTAACTTGAATAAAGTTTCAAAAGATAAGTGAAGTACTTTTTAATTTCACTTATTTAAGAAAATTTTCCTAGCTATACTACAAGATTTATTTTCTTAGAGTTCCAAAATACATATACTGAAAAAAGAAACTATACTAATTTCTTATGTTTAATTAAATATTCTCAAAAAAAAATATGTCCTCAAGGACAAAAGAAATATATCAGTCCATTTTATATTAGGGCAATAGAGGAAAAGACATATTCCTCTAATAAAATATAATTTCAACAGTAACTTAAAACTACTCTGAAGCAAATTATATTTCATGAAGGCAAAACCAGAATTACTTTCCCTAAGAATGAAATAATAATTTTAATTACTCTAACTTACAACTTTCCGCAACATGTCTCCAACAACCACACCTGTAAATGTATCCCATTCCTATTTAATAAAAATATGAGAAACACACAAAAGATAAATATTCTAACCATTTAACAAATCTTTTTAAATGTCCCCATAAGACAGCTTACAATTCAGCTTTCTAAAAAAACATGGAGGAAAAAACTCCTTTCATATCTTCCCAATTCCTAATATATTAACATCATAACAGTGAGTTCATGTACCATACCAACATAAAACATTATGTTGGCACTATACCAACATTAAAATGAAATATATTAGAATAATTTTAAGAAAAAAATATAACCATATTAAACACTTGTAAGTCTCAACATCTAAACATTAAAATGTCTATTCAAATAATTAGCATTTGTCATTATCTTTAATTTGTCCTATTACATGCTATCCTTTACTAGTATATAAGCAGTAAGATGCATCAAAAGTTTAAAAATTGTGTATACTGGGAAAAATAGAGGAAAGTCCCACCATTAACTTATCTTTTCCAATGTATAGGGAGAAGACGGCCACTGATACTCTTTTTTTCCCTAATTAACTCATGGAATCAAAATTGAGCAAGTGTTATAGAATCTAGAGCTCTTTGAAAACCTATGTCTTCACTCTGGGTGACCTGATCAGATAATTATGGGCACTACTATATTATGTTACACACTGGCCAGCATAAACCTAATAAAATTTGAGCGTAATGTGGAAAAACTACCAAAGCAACATACTGCCTACCTCTGCTCACTCTTCCTATTGGAGTTATACAGTCACAAATAAATAAAATACAAATTATTACTACTATTTTATGTGAGTCAAGGAAAAATGTTCTCTTTTCCCAATGATTATTTATACTTCAAGAGGGAAAACTAGGGAAAATTAAGTCTCACACAACAGTTTATTGATCATGATGAAAAATATTATACAGGAAGAGAGAAATGCATCAAAGTAAATGGTATAAATAAAAGTAGCCAAGTTAAACTTAAGAGAAATTTATACAAGTCAACCAGAGTACTTGGAGTTAGAAAGAAATAGAGAGAGAACAGTCATATGGAATGGCATGTATTCAAATGAGGGGAACCCAGAGCATAGTTAAAATCTGATCATAGACAGTTAAAGGTGACTAGGTCACTAGGTCAAAGTGCACTGTCCATATACTATTCCCTGCCACTCTGGCTACTGCAAGCCCACTTTAATGAAAATGGCCGAATAATGAGGAAAATCACCCATAAAGAATTTTTTTAACACTAGAAGTAGATCAGAGATGGATTACTTAGCCCTATCTTAAAGGACATTTCTTTCAAGTCTGAGAGTGGGTTACATGGCAGACCAGAAATGAAGACATAAACTAAACAAAAGAAGATAAATTATACATTAAAAGATTAATATAAATCTTCAGACTCAAGAAGGAGGTTCTGAGAACGACCCACCCTTGTTTCACATGCTGATTCTAAGCATGCCAATGTAAATAATAAATAATGTACTGGTATACTCGTATAGCTTCATATTTTTATATTTATCAGCCCCAGTGCTTAGATGAGGAAAATAATAAGGCTGATTCTTCTGGTGTCCTGGAAAAGTACACTTGTGTTCAGAAAAATCTTGGTAGGATGGTAAATTAGAGTTCTTTCCCTGCCTTATCATCCTTCAGAATATCTGGCTCAACCACAGGAGAGTAAAACTGGAAATCAGCATCATACACTAAACTTCTAAGTAAGTAAAAAATGTATAGGTTGATATGGAATGTCTAGCCTTAAGCAATTTCTAATCTAACCAGAAGTCCACCCGTTACCAAATTTCTATGGAACTCTTAATATTTTCCTCCTTTTCTTCCACTTACATTTTCTTGAAAAAGTTCAGGATGCAATCCTCGAATGAAATGCAAAGCGAACATCAACTGATCAGCCTGAAAATAACAACAGATATTATTTTGCTTTTTCTAAATGTCTGGTTCTGGAAAAGCATAATCTTTAAATTCAGGCTTATAAATTCTATACTCTATCGTCTAATAATCTACTTTTATCAATATAAAAATGACCATTCAGATGGCATCTACATAGCACAATGCTTCTAAGTTGGCAGTGGAAGTATAGAGAGAAACTTAATATTTAGAAATAGTGCTAAGGAATAATCAGTGTATATATCTCATTTAAAAAAACAAATAACAACAACAACAGAAAAAAACAGATTTAACTAGATGAAATCCAACTGTGAGGTTTAGATTAGACATTATTAACCAGATCAACCTCTTGCATTAGTAATCTTCAATTTGTCATTGTGTATGTTATATGCTCATCAACATCCTATATCCCCATAAATAAAGAAACTGCATTTCTAGAAATTTGTGCAAAGAGATTACAAATGTATTCTACTCTAGATAAGAAATGAGAGAGTTCATTGCAAGGCTTTTATAGTGGAAGGAAAACTGAAACAACACGAATGTTCAAAAGTCTATCATGAATAATAGTTAAATCGAAGTATACAGCATAGTTCATATTGATTTAAACAAATATTTTTATATAAACAGACATGCATATATATCTGCAAAAGAAATTAGAAATAGATAATAAAGTTTTTTATCAGTGATTTATTTTTGAGATTACAGGTTATTTGTTTCCTAATTTGATGTATTTTTAAAATTTTATAAAATAAGCTTCTGTCATTTCTGTCCAAAAAAGCAATGAGTTTACCAATATAAACAAAACCATCTGCTAAAGCACCATCTTTCCTACAGAATTCTAATATAAACTTTATTTAGCTTTTTCCATACAATAAATCATACTTTATTCATGTCTAATATTACAGTTGTATATGATTATAAACCTACAGATAAATAGAAGGATATTATGATACAATATATATAAAAGATACATTCAACAACAACAAAAGAGTACACTCTCCTGTAAACATTACCAGCAAGTAATCTCCTTGCCTGCAAGAAAACCATCCTTCTGTTGGAAAGAGATAAGCCAATCATCAAGGTGGCCCAATGTCAAGATACCATGCCACAGATAATGGTACAAGAGATACCATATGATCTAGGCCAGGTCAACCAGGATATACTCTTCTATGATTTTCCAACTGGGAGATGTCAGAAGAATGCTGTTTATGGCAGCAGTCTGGGTACCTAGCTGTACCAATGAATCCCTTTAGCCATAAGAATTTAACAATGATGTTATAAAGAGGAATAACAATAATTCAAGAATAAACTTAAAAATATAGTTTGCTGACAGAGAACACATTATTTCCAATTACACAGAAGCAAAATCAAGAATGAATTTAATCAAGCTTAAGAATTTTCTGAATACTTGTTTTAAAAAAAAACTGTCAATAACCAGGGTTTAAAAATATTTTGTACCTACTATATCCTTGGATCTACACAGCTTATGAGTCAGAAAATTTGGGTGTTTTACTTTAAGTTGAATTTATATCAGTTTGCTTGGGATCTGTTATGAAATAATTTAATATCAAGAGAATATATAATAAGCAAAATTTCAACTGATCATCTACATAATTAACCAGTTGAAAGAAAAACTGTAAGAAAAGTAGACCACTGGATGATACCACCATGGCAGCACATACACTCTAGTAAATATTCAAAAAGAGAATATTAGAATAGGATTAATACAACATGAGGGAATCTCAAAGTTTACTTTACAGCTGATAAAAAAAATTCACATTTCCAGATATAACAGTTTGTTTTAATGACATCCAATTACCAAGACGTCTCTGGCATCATGAAAAATGTGTCTGAATTCTAACTACAACACCTACTACATCTGAGCACCCTAGAGAAAGGTTAGATCTGTATATCTTCATTTCCTCCCTTATAAAACGGAACTGTTGAAGGAATTAATTAACAATATGTTAAGGGACTTAGTGCCTGGAACACTGTAAATTTTAAAAGGCGATAGGTAAAAACTATCTGCTTTACGGTAAAAAGATATACTACATAATACTGGAAAGGAAATTTATTTCAAAAATATTTCATAAATCCCATAAATCTCAGAGACTAATAAGAAGTAGAAAGTATTATTCATTCATTTGATTTATACTTTATAATATTCATTTCTTTCAAATATGTTTAATGAATAGATGTTACCATATGAAGAAAAGTCTTGTTTTAATCTCAAAGAAGTTGATACAAGATAGATCTTAGGCACTCACAAGTGCCTAAATTTGTGCCTGAACCTAAATCATACATTTTAATAAAGCAGTCCATGCACATTCACCTATACTTCCAGAAATTCTAAAGTGTTATATATAATACTGAAAGTTTTTAAGTTATCAAAGCAGAAGTATCTAAATTATCAAGAGTCATTTAATAGCCACAGGTTATATAGTTTCTAAACATGCAACTAGAGAATTTCCACATTTTATTTTATTTAAGAAAACTCATTTTTATAGAAAAAATGCAATTCAAGTTAAATGATATGTAACATAAATACAATCATG